>NC_134084.1:114841662-116210412 GCF_000715075.1 Nicotiana tabacum
AACATCGATTCTCACCAAACTTCACAGCTTTAACTTAATTATTTTATAAGACCTGTACCGAGCACCGGAACTACAATACTGGCCCGATACCATCAATTTCAAACATCTTTACATTTCCAAAAACTCTTATAATTTCAGTTTAACAATTTCTTTCTAAAATTCTTTTCTCGGGATTGAGACCTCGGAATTCAATTTCGGGCATATGCCCAAGTCCAATATTTTACTACGGACCCTACGAGATCGTCGGATCACGGGTCCAGGTCCGTTACCAAGAATGTTTACCAAAGTCAACTTTAATCAATTTTAAAAGTCAATTTCCTTATTTTTCTTAGATTTCACATAAAAGCTTTCCGGAAATGTGCCCGGACTGTGCACGCAAATTGAGGTGAGACAAAAAGAGGTTTTAAGGACTCAGAACACAGAATTTACTTTCAAAATGAGTGATGACCTTTTAGGTCATCACAAACCAGCCCAATACTCAAGATCAAGCTTCAGAAGGTTTATAGATAGGAATCTTGTAACTTGTAGCTGATGGGCTTAGTTAGTTTAGCTTTTTATTTTTTATTTTGGTGTAATAAGGAGCTCAGCAGGCAGAAACAGCATCAACAGCAGTGAAATCACAGTTTTTTGGTAGTCCCAACTACCAAAACTTTTAGAACTGCACTAACCTAATTCCTTTACAGCCAAGGATATGTAGGCAACCTCCGAAGCAAGGTTTGGTCAGACGTTTTCCAAAAAATGCTTCCTGTGGAGTTTCAAACGGGCAAATATCACTCATAGTTGCTCATTTTATCTTTGCCGGAAAACTCTTCGTGTTTTCGAGCAAAGAGGGGTAGCTGTGAGAATGTGATTTTTGCCCTATTAGAAATACGACTACAATTAAAGAAAATAGATTTTTCCCAAATTATTGGCAATTTTACAGGATTTTTGTAGGATTTTATTAATTGTTTGCATTTTTGTGTACGTTTAATTTAGTTAAAATCATAAAAAAATGCCCCAAACATATTAAAAAAATATCATGCATTGCACATTAGATTTTGTGGCCATATTTTATGATTAATTGGTTAATGAATTGATTTATTAAAATGAAAAAAATCACAAAAATATTGCTCATTTCTACATTTTTTAGCTTTTAATGCTAGATTAGTAAAATCCTCTTCATTAATTTAGGTTTAACAAATTTTTTTAATTGTTATAACTAGATAATTAGTTCAATTTTACAAGATAGATCAATTTAAGATTTAATTTAGGATTTTAATTAATTATAGAAAAGAAAAAAAAGAGGGGAAAAAACAAAGAAAAAGAAAATAGAAAGAATATATTTGGTATTGTCTCTTTAAAATTGGCCCAATTAATCTCAAAATCATGTCCAAACCCCAAGCCCAAAGACCAGTCCACCCTGTCTAGTCCCCACACCTCAAAACGACATCGTTTTAATAACGTCAATCCCAGCCTTTGATTTCATTTGATCGAGTGGTTGAGACTTGATCTCCCACCTCCTACAAAACTATCCGAATCAGAGACCCCCCCCCTCATCGACCCCCTCTTGTTTCGTCTCTATATTCTCACACAAGAAACACTAGCCGCCCTAGGATTTCCTCGCCGGCCCCGCCCCTCTCCGCCCATCGGAAATTTCCCCCGGTAGCGGCTACTCCCCAATCCCACCCAAATTAACACTAGATAACCACCATAACCTCCTCATACTATATCTATTAACGATTTCTCCAAAATCTTTACCCATTTGCTCCAATTTCAGACCTAAAACTCTAAAAGAAAACCAAAACCCTAAACCGTCTTTTTTCTTTGATTTTTACGATTTCAAAGGCTCAATTTGAGCCAAAGTTTAGTTTTGATTTATTTCAAGACTTGCCGGACTCCGACCAAGCACCTGCTGGCCCGCCAAAGCTCCAAGTCTTACATAGCTCATGCACCCAACTCAGTTACCTACTTAATTTCCCATAAACTCAGTCGTTTGTTCTTCATTCCCTATCTCTTCTGTTTCTTCTCATGCGTTATTATTTCTGCATTACTATTTTAGGTTTCAAGTTTATCTTTATTTTTCCCTTTTTGGCTTTATTCTTGACTATTGCATTACAATAAAGTTTAGTTCAAGTTAATTGCATAATTTTTTAGTTAACAATATTGTTATTTAGTTGACCTCTCTTTATTTAATCTAGTTGAATCAGCTTAATTAAACTAGTTTCTGTACTTAGATTACTCAAATGCATGTTAGTTAATTCAGATTACAAGTTTGTTTTATTAACCCTAAGGTTGTAACCATATGATGTATCATGCGGTCTTGATTTGTTTAGAGGTCTGATATGTGTCCTTGTTTGCTATTCAGAATTCAGTAGAAATCTTAGTTGATAATTGAAAATTAGGAGTCCGAAAAGGTAATAACAAGAACCTAAAAAGGGGGACATTGGGAAAAGAGATAGGGGTTTGATATCAGAAGCTTCTAAAAGGGGTTAATGAGTAATCAAACAATCTGAATTTAGGACAGAATTGGTTAGGATTGAAATAAATCAGTAAATGAAAGGGTAAAACTAGATCTTACATAAGTTAAAAAATCAGAAGGTTCTAGCATTTTGTATAGCTGCCCCATTTTTAGCAAAAAAAAATGCCAAAATTGGGTGGGAAAAGGACATACAGCTGTCAAAAGATGTTGTACTATATGACCCTTAGGGAATTTAGGTTAGAATATGCTTTTTTGATGCTATATTAGGATACCCTATAAAAAGAAAAGACTCCCTCGTTCTGCATAGATATTCAGAACCCTAAAAAAGCACTAAAAAGATTCAGCTACTATTCCATTGGTGGTTGATTCTATTTTCCTTTGATTTTTAGCAAAAACATAGAAAATTTTCCCTGAAATTTCTGGTTTGAGTGTGGTTTAAATGAAGTTGTCACTGCTGTTGACTGGCTATTCTCTCCTATTAATTCCTTGCTGAAGTTCTTATTTCAATGTTCTTTGATGTATCAAGGTATTTTCATGAGCCTTGAAGTGATAAAAATGGAATTGTAGCATGTTGGGTTGGAATATGACTCCGGATTTATCATTTTTTCTTTGTTAGATGTTTTCTGTTGTTCTTCCATTTTTGGATTTGTAATTTCTTTTCAGTTTTGATTAAGTATTGCTGACACTAATGTTCTACTCTATAGTGTATTCACAATGTTTAGATATTTAAAGGTTTGAGTTAGTTTAGTTGATCCGTGTGTGGTTTAACAGTTTTACAATGCCCAACAGTTGTAATTTATTGGGACTTTGCTAAAAACTGTTGACTATATATTGTATATGTGTGTTTGAATGGCTGAGTATCCTCAGTTAAATCATTTCAAAGTTCAATGTTATTAGCATGATTGCATGTTTAGGTCTAGGATAATGCATGAATGAGTTCAGGAATTGATCTTTTGTTGTTGATATGCATAGCATGCTAATAAATTGATTTATAGTGGTTGATTAGTACTCTGAATTTCCAGTAATCCGGTATTGTATTTTGGTGTACAAATGAAGTTGTCACGCCCCCTTTTTCCTTCGCGGAATCGGGTCCCTTTAGTTGAGGTAATTGGGCCTAGTGTTTGGCCCATATGAGGTGGCCTGCTTAAAACCAGGCCCAGACCAATGCTCTTAAGTCTTTCTTACCTTTGGGCTCAATTTCAATCCCAATCATCCTCACTAATCTTCCGTCCTTTAATTTTCCTGTTAACGTAATAAAATGGCTCTAATCTTAAAGCCCGCCATTTAAAAGAACTGGGCCTAATATTAGCCCAGTTGAAGCATGCTAATGGCAAGTGATAACTAGGGATTTTGCTACATTTTATACTCCTTCTTGCTTAAGTTTTGATTAGAAATGTGTACAAAATAGTCCCAAAGGATCAAAAGTTGTGCTTGATTGCAGGTTTGATCAACAAGGTGACAAGATGTCAAAGATCAGCTCAAAAGGAGTGAAACTTGCACAAGTATCAAGACAAGACAAAGCTCAGACAAAACAAGGCCAGTGCGGCCGCACACCATTCAGTGCGGTCCGCACAAGTGAGGTTCGGTCCGCACAAGTAAGGTTCAGAGAGTATGATATTCAGGCAAAAAGGGGCAATGCGGTCGCACTAGGTTTTGTGCGGTCCGCATTGGGATCAATGCGGCCGCACTCGATTTAGTGAGGTTCACAGTAAGAAGGATCAAAGAGTTGCCAGTTCCGAGTTTCAAGCCAATGCGGTCCGGGCTCCATTTTATGCGGACCACACTAGAAGCCTCCGCGGTCGCACTCCATTCTGTGCGGTCCACATTGCCTGAGTTCAGAGAGATGTATTTTTATTTCAAGAGCCTTAGTGCGGCCGCATGTGATTTTGTGCGGTCCGCAGTAGCCCCGCAGGGGTATTTTTGTCCAGATTTTTTAGCTTAGTATAAATAGCTTCTTTTCCCATTTTTAGGTTATCGATAGTTTTAGCTAAGAGTTGCGCTCGTGGGTTCGAATATTTTAGCTATTTTGGGAAATTTTATCTACATTTCAACACTAAATCTTCTTGTTTATCTTTGTAATTAATTAATATGAGTTTTTCTTCATCTATTTCTTGCTTTTCTTCTTTAATTATGAGTAGCTAAACCCATAAGCTAGGGTTGTGGCTCAACCCTAATGTGTGTAATTGATGGGTCTTGTGTTTTAGGGCTAGATTGACTATGAGTGTTTGATATTTGGGCTAATTTCATGTTTAATTGTTGAATTAGTGGTTGCAAACACTAGTTTGTGTTTAGTTGACTTGAGCTCTTCTTGAGAAAGAGAGCTTGAGTCTCTGAAATTGGTCCAACAAGGAATTGGGGCGTACTCAAGAGATTGATAGCCCCAATTAAAGGGTTAAACCTTGAGAGAGTAATACCTGACTAGAACCTTGATTGCTTGTGCAAATTTGCATAACCAATTGGTCTTGAGAAAGTCAATTCAGGCAAAATCACTTGAACCACCGAGAGGTGTAGAGTGGGTAAAATCGTGCAACGATTATATCATACTCCCCAAATATGTCAATCATGCCTTAGACTCAAGTATCCGTCAATTGATCACCTTGGCGAAAGTCACTACCCTAGTGCCTTTTAAACCATTTGAACAACCCGCAATATTTTACTCTTAGCTTATTCTAGTTTAATTTACCATTGTAGTTTGATAAAAGTAGAAGTAAAACAAAAACCCAAAAATATTTAGAAGTGTAATTTGGAACACATACCCAACTCTAAATTAGATAGATACCCAACTCCAACATCTAGCCCTTTGTGGAAATCTATCCCGACCCTAAATCGGGTAAAAGCTGCTTCGACCCTCTCTCGCTACTCAATAGTAGTGCAGGGTAGGCTTTAATCACTTTTTGGCGCCGTTGCCGGGGAGCTAACGGTTTTGGCTATCTATCTAAATAGTTTTGTGTATTGTTCTTCTTTTCTTCTTTGTTACTAATTTTTTTTTGTGTCACAACTCAGATACCAAATGGCAGCGAACAACGCCAATGACCCTCTTGGAAATGTGATTGTCGGGGAGGAGGTAGATGATGTCGAAGATGATGAGGTGCCTCTTATACCTCAAGGACAACATAGAGGCCGCTAGGCTAATGCTAATGATAATGACAATATTCCAGACCCTCCTCCGCCACCTCCAAGAGTGGCTCCTGTGCTTCCGAACCAAGGCTATTCAAGTGCTATTGTCCCACCCCGAATCCGGGCGGGCAATTTTTAAATAACCAATATGATATTGACCTTACTAGAGCAACGCGGGTATTTCATGGGCACTACAAATCAAAATGCTTACAAGCATCTCAAGTGGTTCATGGATACATGTTGGGGGAGCAAGCAAACTAATGTGTCCGAGAATGCTCTTAGGTTGAGACTCTTCCCATTCTCACTTAGAGGGAAGGCATTGGATTGGCTCGAGCGACTTCCCAACCATTCCATCACTACTTGGGATGAGTTAGCGGACAAGTTCATTGCAAAATTTTTCTCACCAGGGCATATGGCAGCATTGAGAGATGAGATATTGGCATTCAAGCAAGATCCCACGGAACCTTTGCATAAGATTGGGGAGCATTATAGAACAATGGTGAAGGAATGCCCCAACAATGATATGACTGAGGCGATGATCCAACAAACCTTCTACCGGGGCATTAATACAACAAACCTATGCATAGTGAACCAACTTGATGGGGGCAACTTCATGAAGTTGTCATATGATGAGGCTTGTGACATTCTTGACGAGATGGCTGACACTTCTTTCGCTTGGAAAAGTAGAGCCAATGTGCCCCAGGGTGACCCCACGGTTATTCATTTGCACAAGGAGTTACATGATCATGGGCAGGCTATAGCTGAGTTGACAACCACGATGAACCAACTAGTGAAGGCACAGTTGCAACAAGTTCAAAATCCTCGCCACGTGAATGCCATGGAGGGTGTTAACATGCTTGTCAACAATAGAAGACAAAGAGGGCAACAGAACCAAGGGAATTCGGAGTAATTTGATAATGATTGTGGTGGATTTCAAAATGATGGTTATAATGAACAAAGTGAAGAGGTTCAATACGTGAATAATTATCAAGGCCAACGGGGCAACTCTTCCAACCAACAACAATGGAGACCCCAAGGCAATTGGGGCAATCAACAACAAGGCAATGGTAATTGGGGGAATAACAACCAAAACAACAACTGGGGAAATCAAAACAACAATCAAAGCAACCAAGGAAATTGGAATGGTAACAACAACAATTGGGGTGGTAATAACAATCAAGGTGGATGGAACAATGGAAACCAAGGAAACCGGGGGCAAGGCTTTCAAAGGCCCCCAATGTACCAACAACCGAACAATCCGCCCCCATTTATATCTCAAGGTCCTAGTTCTTCTAGCAATGATATGGGTAGAACTGAAATGATGTTCGAGCATATGATGAAGAAGAATGCGGACTCGGATGCTTAGTTGGCTTCCCACAATACCTCTATCAAAACCTTGGAGGTGTAGTTAGGCCAAATCTCACAGTCTTTAAATACTCGCCCTAAGGGTGCGCTACCAAGTGATACGGTAGTGAACCTGAAGGGTGGGAACAATCATGTTATGGCAGTAATAACAAGAAGTGGGAGAGGCAGTGATGTGCATGCCTCCAAACAAAAGCAAGTTGTGGATGATGATGTTGAGTTGCAAGAAGATGAAGTTCCTTTGGTGGTTGAAAATGTGATTGATGAAAATGTGAATGAAGAAGTGAGGATTGATATTCAAGATGTCGAGGTGGAAACTCAAAATGATGTGAACCCGTCTAGGGAACACATAATAGATATGCTGCAGCTGGTTGTGCCTAAAGCCAAGGCTCATTTGCCAAGGCCACCTCCTCCTTATCCTCAAAGGCTCGCGAAGCAGAAAAATGAAAATCAGTTTAAAAAGTTCATTGACATGATGAAGAGCTTATCCATCAATGTGCCTTTGGTGGAGGCTCTTGAACAAATGTCAGGCTATGCTAAATTCATGAAGAACTTGGTAACAAAGAAGCGATCTATGGATTGTGAAACTATAAAGATGACTCACCAAGTTAGTGCAATAGTGCATTCAATGGCCCCGAAGCTTGAAGATCCCGGTGCTTTAACCATTTCTTGCACCATTGGGAGTGCGGATTTTGCTAAAGCTCTAGGTGATTTGGGGGCTAGTATCAATTTGATGCCCTATTCCATTTTCAAGACTTTGGGTATTGGGCAGCCGAGGCCGACTTCCATGAGATTACAAATGGCAGATAGAACGATAAAGAGACCATTGAGTTTTATTGATTATGTGCTTATCCGGATGGACAAATTTATCTTGTCAGCTGACTTTGTGATCTTGGATTGTGAGGTAGATGAAGTTCCTATCATTTTGGGGAGACATTTCCTTGCTACGGGGAATGCCTTAGTTGATGTGGAAGCAGGGAAACTCACCTTTCGGGTGGGTGACGAGAAAGTGATCTTTCATGTGTGCAAATCAATAAAGCAGCCCAACACCACCGAGGTTTGCTCTTTTGTGGACCTCATCACAGCAGTGGTAATTGATGACACCAGTGCAATGATCAATGTGGAGGACCCATTGGAGGCTGTATTATTGAACCTTGATGTCAATGAGGATGCAAGCCGAGTGGAGTGCGTGAATGCTTTACATGGAATGGGATCTTACTCTTATGAGCCTAGGAAATTATCTTTGGACCTCGAGAATAGAAAGACTCCACCAACAAAACCTTCAATTGAGGAGCCTCCAGTGTTGGAGTTGAAACCACATCCTCCATACCTCAGGTATGAGTTCTTAGGCTCAAATTCTACTTTGTCAGTTATTCTTTCCTCTTGTCTTACTAACATGCAGGTTGATGCCACATTGGCGGTACTTCAAAAGTGGAAAAAGGCAATTGGATGGACTTTAGCTGATATTCGGGGGATAAGCCCTGCATTCTGTATGCATAAGATTATTCTGGAAGATGATGCAAAGCCCTCTTTGGAGAATTAAAGGATGTTGAATGAGGCAATGCAAGAATTTGTGAAAAAGGAGGTGATCAAGTGGTTGGATGCCGGGGTTGTGTACCCCATCTCTGATAGCTCTTGGACTTCACCGGTGCAATGTGTACCGAAGAAGGGTGGCATGACCGTGGCTTCAAATTCACAAAATGAGTTGATTCCTACAAGAACTATCACCGGTTGGAGGGTATGCATGGACTACCGCAAGTTGAATAAAGTGACCCGCAAGGATCACTTTCCTTTGCCTTTTCTTGATCAGATGTTAGATCAACTTGCTGGGCGTGCCTTCTACTATTTCTTGGATGGGTATTCTAGGTACAACCAAATCTTGATTGCTCCAGAAGATCAGGAGAAGACCACATTCACTTCTCCATATGGCACCTTTGCTTTTTCTAGGATGTCTTTTGGGTTGTGTAATGCACCGGCTACATTTCAGCGGTGTATGATGGCCATTTTCACCGATATGGTGGAATATATTTTGGAGGTATTCATGGATGACTTTAGTGTTCTGGGGGATTCATTTGATGAGTTCTTGAAAAATCTTGATAGGGTCTTGGCCCGTTGTGAAGAAACAAACCTTCTTCTCAATTGGAAGAAATGCCACTTTATGATGGAAGAGGGCATAGTTCTTGGGCATAAAATTTCAAAGCATGGTATTGAGGTAGACAAAGCAAAAATTGATGTGATTTCAAGGCTCCCGCCACCTACATCTGTCAAAGGAGTCCGAAGTTTTCTTGGGCATGCAGGGTTCTACCGGAGTTTTATCAAAGACTTTTCGAAGGTAGTGAATCCCTTGTGCAAGTTGTTGGAAAAAGATGCTAAGTTCGTGTTTGATGAAAAATGTATGCAAGCCTTTGAACTTCTCAAGCATAAGTTGACCACCACCCCTATCATTACCGCACCTAATTGGAGCTTGCCCTTTGAGCTCATGTGTGATGCAAGCGATGTTGCGGTTGGGGCGGTTTTGGGTCAAAGAGTGAACAAAATGTTTCATCTGGTGTACTATAAGAGCAAGACAATGAATGATGCTCAAGTGAACTACACGGTG
The DNA here is from genome assembly GCF_000715075.1 of Nicotiana tabacum. Lineage (NCBI taxonomy): Eukaryota > Viridiplantae > Streptophyta > Magnoliopsida > Solanales > Solanaceae > Nicotiana > Nicotiana tabacum. The sequence goes on from NC_134084.1 coordinate 114,851,199, forward strand.
ATTGAGAAAGAACTTTTGGCTATTGTGTTCGCAATGGAACAATTGCAGCCGTATCTTATGGGTGCTAAGGTTATTATTCATACCGACCATGCCGCACTCCAGTACTTGATGACGAAGAAGGATTCCAAAGCTATACTGATGCGATGGGTCTTGTTACTTCAAGAGTTTGATTTGGAGATTGTGGACCGGAAGGGTAGTGAGAACCAAGTAGCGGACCACTTACCCCGCTTAGAGGAGGAGGGGAGGCCTTGTGACGGCCTAGAGATCAATGATTCATTTTCCGACGAACAACTCCTTTCGGTGTCGATGAATGATATGCCATGGTTTGCTGATGTTGCTAATTTCCTTGTGACTGGTATAATCTCGTGTGAGCTCTCTTCTAACTAAAGAAAGAAGCTCAAGCGGGATAGTTTGGATTTCCATTGGGATGAGCCGTACTTGTTCAAGATTTGCACGGATGGTGTGATCTGAAGGTGTGTTCCGGAGGAAGAGCAATTGAGTATCTTGGAGGCTTGTCAATCCTCTTCCTATGGTGGCCATCATGGCGGGGTGAGACGGCTTCCAAAGTTCTTAGTTGTGGGTTTTATTGGCCAACTTTGTACAAAGATGCAAGTGAACTTATAAAGAGGTGTGATGAATGTCAAAGAGCGGGTGGAATTTCGAAGAAGATGAGATGCCTCTCAATACCATCCTTGAGGTTGATATTTTTGATGTATGGGGCATTGACTTTATGGGCCCGTTTGTTAACTCGTGTGGGAACACATATATTCTTGTGGCGGTGAACTATGTTTCAAAGTGGGTTGAAGTCGTGGCTTTGCCGAACAATGAGGCCCGGAGTGTTGTTACATTTCTCAAGAAGAGCATTTTTACAAGGTTTGGTACTCCTCGTGCAATCATAAGTGATGAGGTCTCATTTTTGCAATAGAGCTTTTGACACTTTGCTCTCAAAGTATGGTGTCAATCACAAAGTTTCTACTCCCTATCATCCTCAAGCAAGTGGTCAAGTTGAAGTTTCCAACAGGGAAATCAAAAGCATATTGTCAAACTCGGTCAATGCAAATAGGACCGACTGGTCAAAGAAGTTGGATGACGCTCTATGGGCCTATAGGACTGCTTATAAGACTCCGATTGGTATGTCTCCATATCGGTTGGTGTTTGGGAAATCTTGCCATCTACCGGTCGAGTTAGAGCACAAGGCCATGTGGGCTTTGAGAAAGCTAAATCTTGAATGGGATATTGCAGCCAATCTTTGTGTGGAGCAGCTTAATGAACTTGATGAATTCTGATTCCATGCTTACTCCAGTTCGTCCTTGTACAAGGACAAGATGAAATACCTTCATGATAAATATGCTCATAGAAAGGAGTTCGAAGTTGGTGATTTGGTTCTCTTGTTCAACTCTCGGTTACGCCTGTTTCTAGAAAAGCTTAAATCAAAATGGAGTGGACCTTTTGAAGTGGTGTGTGTGACCCTATTTGGTGCTCTTGATTTAAAGAACAAAAATGGGGAAGTTATAGAGTAAATGGGCATAGGGTCAAGCACTACTTGGGAAAAATTGATGACATCCATGTGGTGGCACTTCTTCAACTCAAATGATTTGATGGTAACCTGTGTCATGCCGCGACGTTAAATCAGGCGCTTCTTGGGAGGCAACCCATGTGTTTTCTTCTTTTTTTTCTTTGATTTTCATGGTAGTATAGGATTTAATTTTGGACTAACTGATTGTGAGATGCTACAGGATTGTGTTGATGTAGTGTAGGACATAGTGGAAAAAAGTATCAGGTCTCTGAAGTTTTCAATGCGGACGCACTAAATTTAGTGTGGACCGCACTGGTGAAGGGGGAAATGTCCAACTCTCTGAAGTTTGACATCGCGGCCACATTACATTTTGTGCGGTCCGCGGTGGACCACTGTGGCCGCATGACATTTTGTGCGGACCGCAGTGAGTTTCCTTCTCAAACTTGAAGCATGTTGTGTTGTGCGGACCGCAGTCCATTTTGTGCGGTCTGCACTAGGTTGGTAAGCTGGGCCCTAGGTCCTTTTCTATAAATAGGGCTTGAGGCCCTCCTTTTACACTTTTCGATCTTTGAACTCTCAGAACTTTTAAAGCACTGTTCGTCACCCCTGTTGCTCGTAATTAATTGCTTGGATTCATTAATCTTCATTTCATCTCACAACTGGTAACTTAACTTCTTTTTAATTGCTTTAATTTTGTTATTCTCCTCTACTTTTTGTTTTTCTTGTGTCTTATTCTAGTATTACCGTATTTTCTTCAATTGGTTAGGTTAGGGTAATTAATTCTTTGATTAAAGTAGAATTAAGTGGTTAAAAACAATGGGCAATCACTTAGGAACCTTACTAAGGTGAAATATTGGACTTAAAAGCAAATGGATTTGAACCCTAAGTTAGTGCCACAATTGGGCACTCAGTGCGGACCGTAGTGCTCTTGTGCGGTCCACAATAACATTTGTGCGGACCGCATTGCTGAAAGTCCTGAAGCCTGATCTTCGAGGACCGCGGCCGCATTGCATTTTGTGCGGTCCGCAGTGCCTCAATGTGGACCGCATTTCCTTTTTGTGCGGTCCGCAGAGCAATTGTTCAGAGAGTGGGTAGTCTGATCCCCACCTCTGTGCAGACCGCATTGACATTTTGTGCGGACCGCATTGGCCTCTGTGCGGCCGCACTCCATTTTGTGCAGTCCGCACTGTGTGATTTATGCAACTGTCTGCAACCTTTATTCTTCTGCAACTGTGAACTTAATTGAATCCACTGATACTAACAAAGCATACTTGAACTTGTTTGCAGACAATGGTGAAACAAAGGGGCAAGGGCTCTAAACAACCAGACAGAGGAGAATCCTCCCGGGGAGGGAAACAGAAAATGGTAAGATTGACTGTTCAAGCCCGGCAAAACATTAAAAACATGAGGAAGATGATTAAAGTTGCTGATAGGGCCACTGACATGTCAGGGAGTGAGTACGATCCCTCCCGGGAGATATCTTCAGACTCAATCCCAGAGTACATCCCTAACTGGCTGGAGAGAAGCAGACTAAGAGACACTCCTCCCACTTCCCCCGCTGCCTAAACGTCAGTAAATGTATCTTCTAAGTCATCTGAGGGCTCAGCTGAAGGCGGTGGGAATGAATACTCCACCTCTCCTACAGCTTCATTATCCAGAGAAGGTGCAGTAGGAGACAAGGAGGAAGTAGGAGGAGAAGGAGAAGTAGGAGAAGAGGGTGAACCTCAGGTTGGCGGGGTTGCGAGAACTAGGAAACCGGAGGTGTGGCAAGACCGATTTGTCAGTGAGGTAGCTTATCACAAGTTTAGGGAATGGTTGCCGATGAGGAAATTAATCCCGGAGATGAGCTTTGTGGATAGGGACTTACTGCCTCACAACCCCAATGTGAGGAGGCAGTTTAGGGAGAGAGTTAACTAGGAGTACTTTTTGGGTGAATGTGTAGATGCCAATGAGCACTTGATCAAGGAATTCTACACCAACGTTGCCCACATCAAAAAGGGAACAAAAGTGACCAAGGTGCAAAATCTGAAGGTGTTGTTTGATGGGAAAACAATAAATGACTACCTTGACTTTGATGAGGAGGATGAGGCACTATTTATGGCGAAGATGGAAATGGGCCAAGAGGTCCGTCCCTGGTTGGCACAGTATCTGGAAATCCCAGGTACCACCCCTGATTGGTTGAATGCGGGCATCAAGATTCTGAGAAGAAGTTTGAACTTCGAGGCAAAGGGGTGGGAAACTTTTGTGTACAGCAGATTGGACCCCACTACTCATGACAACTCCCTCCCTCTTCACCAGGCTATTTTGGTGGCTTCAATCATGGCGGGGTACCCGATCAATGTAGGAAATGTAATGTCTAGGGTAATCACACTTGTAGGCAATGAGCGTGATAGAAACTACCCTTTCCCCAGCTTCTTGACTATGTACTTCAGGGACCTCAAAGTTGAAAAGAGGCCATTTGATATCAAGGTCAAAGCGAGGGCCCCATTCTCTTGGTACAGCATGCAGGGGGATGACAACCCAAAGAGAAAGAACTTTAAGGGAACAGCTACTGCTGCAACTGGCCAGCCTGAAGAGCCAGTTGTGGTAGTGGCTCCTGCTCATCCTGCCTCCACCTCCACAGACATTCCTCCTGGCCCATCCACTTTAGCTGCCCTAGAGATACCCTCTTCCCGAGCCTATCCAGTGACTGCACACCGACTGAGCCAGGCTCTTCTTAGTATCAACAACTGGATGCAGACAGCGTCATCCAAGTTGTCTATACTCACTACTACAATAGAGGCTCAGTTGGCACCTCCACCTCCAAAGGTCCCACAGTCCATAGAGGATTCCCTCAAGGAGATTCTAGCCAACCAAAAGAAAATCATCGACACTCAGAAGGTGCTCACAGATGTAGTTGATTCACACATCAAGGCTCTTAAGGAGATTGCTAAGGAGCACAAGAAGTTGAGGAAGACGCGGGCTTCCAAGGAGTCCGCAAAGGAGCTGAGGGTTGATGTTGACAAGATGAAGACAGATGATCTACCTTTGGACTTATTGCTACATGACCCAGTACCATCAGCTCATCCCCAGCTTGAGCAGTTCCAAAGGCCTCCCAAGAGGAAGAGGATGATTCCCAGAGCGGACGATGCAGTCATCCAGTTGGCAGACCCATCGGAGGCCTCCTCCAGTCAGCCACAGGATACACCTTAGGAGCCTATCCAAGTCCAGGCCCAGGTCCCAGCAGCAGAGCAGCAGGCCATAGGGAACCAGTCTGAGGTACCCGAGCACAGTGAGGACCCAGGGACCACTCAGGAGTCCATGCAGGCAGACGGGCCATAGGGAGTCTCTATATCCTTTTCCCTTTTCATTTTGGTGCTTATTTAGTTTAGCTGGCATTGAGGACAATGCCAGCTTTCATTTAAAGGGGTAAGCCCTACTTTTATGGATTTGGATTACTGTATATATTTGACAGTTTTTATGTTTTCTTTATTTTTCATCTTTGGGTTGTAGGTAATTTTAACATTTCGTTACATTTATCGTACTTTTATTTTACTTTGAGTCTATCTATAAAGTTATGTTACATTGTACATATTTATCCCATCTATTGTATATTCGACAAATCCCTTCTTGTATATATTCATTTTACTTTCCGCAATTTTTCGTTCTTAGCTTCTTATTTATGTTAGTAGCTTCGTGTTTTGAAAGTTTGCTATAAGCCTTTGGTTTTCTTAATGTCACGGTTCTTTCAAAGGTGGAGTTTGTGTGAACCGGGTGGATCTTCACAATAATGGATGGCGTGACAACCTTCTTAAGGGTTTGAGTCCGTTTTTCTTTTTTGTTTTCGGTAGTTAGTGATAAGGGTGCTTCAAGCAAAGCTTCACCTAGGCCTAGCACATTTGCCTTTGATCTCATGGTCAAAAATAAATTGTTGTGTTTAGGATGGTGAAAGTCGTGACCTTGAGACTGTTGTGTTGACCGATAATCATCAAGTGGTTTTTCGGGACCATTGTGTGCTCAAATCTTATCTAAGGTCGTTGTGGGCCCCCGACTCTGTGTCTTTAGCAATCCCATAGCTTGTGTGGTGAGAAATTTCATTGCAAGTTCAAGTCCCGAACCATTGGTCTAGAACTTGCCCTGAATGTTTGTTGAGGCAAAATCCTAAGTGAATTTTGACTTGAGACATGATTATAGGCTCTCCTTGTTCCAAATGATAGCTTGAACACTTCCATAACCTACCAATGAGAAGATCCCTAATCAACCCTTTTGAGCCTTAGACCTTTTGCCTTCAAGAACCATGATACAAGCCTATACCCGTTCTAAAAGAGACCCTCTCTTGGCACCCGATCTTTCCTTTAGCACATGGCAAAAGTATAATTTTGGGGGAAGAGACGAAAATTGCAAAAAAGTGGTAAAAAGCACAAAAATGAAAAAAAGGAAAGGCAATGAAAAATAAAGAAAAGCAAAAAGACAAAAAGAATGTTCAATGTGAAAAATAATAAAAAACAAAAGGATTCAAGAAAAGCAAAGAATAAAAGGTGTGAAAAGTTGAGAAAGGAGAAAAGATTTGAATTGTATAAGAAAGAGTGACAGTGTATCTCTTTAACCTCTTAGAAAGAAGTGAAATGACTCAAAGAGTCAAGGGAATGTGCGTCAAATGAAACAAAAGAAGTGCTTAAGGGAAGATGGAACCTACTTAGACCAAACATTTCCTACCCTGAACCAAAAGCCTTCACCATCTCTCCACAACATCCCTATATGATCTTAACTTGAATGTAGCTTATATTAGTGGTAACTTACATAAGGGGCAAGCATATGGTACTTAGAGTCAGACTTGTGACTTTTTCTTGAGAGAGATGATTGAACTTCCATTGACCTCGTTCTGAGTGCCACTATTTTAAAGGTGAGGTTTGCTTAGAGAAAGTTGAGGATGTGTGAGTTTGGGTTCCACAATGACCAAAGTAACAGAAAGAGTTCTTTGATGTGTTGAGTCAACTCTTGATGCTCTTGTATCGCACTTAATCCATGGTGTTTCAAAGAGTAAATGTTGTTAATGATTCATTTGTATTGAGGAAAATTGTTAGTCCCAATTGATGCTAGATGAGGTTACTTTAGGACAACTGAATTTTCTTGGATTTTCCCTTGAGGGGTGGGTCTTATTTTGTTTGCTTGAGGACAAGCAAAAGCTTAAGTTTGGGGGAGTTGATAACTATGGATTTTGCTACATTTTATACTCCTTCTTGCTTAAGTTTTGATCAGAAATGTGTACAAAATAGTCCCAAAGGCTCACAAGTTGTTCTTGATTACAGGTTTGATCAACAAGGTGACAAGATGTCAAAGATAAGCTCAAAAGGAGTGAAACTTGCACAAGTATCAAGAAAAGACAAAGCACATACAAAACAAGGTCAGTGCGGTCGTACACCATTCTGTGCGGTCCACACAATTGAGGTTGAGAGAGTATGATATTCAGGCAAAAAGGGGCAATGCAGCCGCACTAGGTTTTGTGCGGTCCGCAGTGGGATCAATGTGGCCGCACATGATTTAGTGCGGTCCGCAATAAGAAGGATCAAAGAGTTGCCAGTTCCGAGTTTCAAGCTAATGCGGTCCGCGCTCCATTTCATGTGGACCGCACTAGAAGCCTCCGTAGTCGCACTCCATTCTGTGCGGTCCGCATTGCCTGAGTTCAGATATATGGATTTTTATTTCAAGAGCCTTAGTGCGGCCGCACGTGATTTTATGCGGACCACACTAGCCCCGCAGGGGTATTTTTGTCCAGATTTTTCATCTTAGAATAAATTGCTTCTTTTCCCATTTTTAGGTTATCAGATAGTTTTAGCTAAGAGCTGTACTCGTGGTTTCGAATATGTTAGTTATTTTGGGCAATTTTATCTACGATTCAACACTGAATCTTCTTGTTTATCTTAGTAATTAATTAATACGAGTTTTTCTTCATCTATTTCTTGCTTTTCTTCTTTAATTATGAGTAGCTAAACCCATAAGCTAGGGTTGTGGCTCAACCCTAGTATGGGTAATTGATGGGTCTTGTGTTTTAGGGCTAGATTGACTATGGGTGTTTGATATTTGGGCTAATTTCATGTTTAATTGCTGAATTAGTAGTTGCAAACACTAGTTTGTGTTTAGTTGACTTGAGCTCTTCTTGAGAAAGAGAGCTTGAGTCTCTGAAATTGGTCCAACAAGGAATTGGGGCGTACTCAAGAGATTGATAGCCCCAATTAAAGGGTTAAACCTCGAGAGAGTAATACCCGACTTGAACCTTGATTGCTTGTGCAAATTTGCATACCCAATTGGTCTTGAGAAAGTCAATTAACCACCGAGAGGTGTAGAATGGGTAAAATTGTGCAACGGTTATATCATACTCCCCAAATACGTCAATCATGCCTTAGACTCAAGTATTCGTCAATTGACCACCTAGGCGAAAGTCACTACCCCAGTGCCTTTTAAACCATTTGAATAACCCGCAACATTTTACTCAACTCTAAATTAGATAGATACCCTACTCCAACATCTAGCTCTCTGTAGAAATTGATCCCGACCCTAAATCGGGTAAAAGCTGCATCGACCCTCTCTCGCTACTCAATAGTAGTGCAGGGTAGGCTTTGATCAGCAAGTCAGGCCTGCATTTGCCTATATCCCTTCTCCGATTCTCGTGACACGATTCGCAATGTGTATCAAACAAACAAGTGTACGACAATCGTAACTTGTTCCAAATAATTCCATAAATAGTTAAAAGCGGTCAAAAGTTAAAATGCACAATAGATTTAAAACGTGTAGTAAATCAGATAATTAGGCCAATTATTATTAGTTAAAGCGACCGTACTCAAACCACAAAACTCGGGAATGCCTAACACCTTCTCCCGGGTTAACAAAATTCCTTACTGAGAATTTCTGGTTTCACAGACTTTTAAATAAAGTCAAAATTCTCCTCGATTTGAGATTTAAAATAAACCGGTGACTTGGGACACCAAATAAACTATTCCAAGTGGCAACTCTGAAATGAAATAAAAATAATTCCATTTCGATTTATGTCACTTAAATTGGAAAAATTCCCTTATATCACCCCTCGGATGTAAAAAGGAGGTATGGCAAACAATATCGGTGTGAAGCCCTAACAGGATATCTAGCATGTTTTCACAGCACATTTACTTAATCACATTATAGAAACACGGATATCAACAAGAAAGAGTCACTAAGCGGTGCCATGGAATGATCTAGGCCGCAATTCTCGTGGTGCACGCCCACACGCCGTCACTTGGCATTTGCGTCACCTCAATAGTAATCATAGAACATATAGTTCAGGGTTTTGAACCCTCGGAGCCAAGTTTGGAAGCATTACTTACCTCAAACAAAGCCAAACTCTAGCCCCCGACGCCCTTGCCTCTCGATTCGGCCTCTAAATGCCCCGAATCTAACCAAAATCAGTATACTATCATCTATATACGCTAAAGAAATTAAACCCATACGAAAATTATCAAATTAACTCAAAAACCCCAAAATTGGCCAAGCCCGACCTCCGGGTCCACGTCTCGAAATCCAATAAAAATCACAAAAATGGAAAATCTGCTGGCTCACGAGTCTACCCATATCAAATTCATCAAAATCCAACGTCAAAAGGTCATCCAAATCCCAAAAATCCATTCTCCAATTTTTCTTCCATTTTCCCCAATTTGTACCCCAAATTCTCAAATTAAATGATAAGAATCAAGACATAATTATGGAATTTAACCCAAAACAAGTGAAGAACACTTACCCCAATCACTCCTCTGAAAATCCTCTCTAAATTCGTCTTCTCCCGAGCTCTCTAATGAATTTTTGAAAATATGAACTAAACCCTTATTTTGAACTTAAAGATTTTGCTCAGGTGCGCCCTTCTTCGCGAACGCGGTCCTTCGTGAACGTGACGCTTACCTCACGAATGCGTAGACCAAGGACCTGGGGTCCCCAAATGCCTTGTATACGGCTAAAATCAGAGAGTCCGATTTTATAATCATTATGACACTTCATAGCCCGTCTTCAAAAGGCTCGAGGCATAGCTCAAGGTTCGACCCCGAGGGTTCCCTATGTTCGACCTTGGGGCAGTGCAAATCGGTGGCTATCTTAGATAAGCGGTAAATTCCCAAAAGGCACGTGGCTAAAGCTAAGCAGGTCTATAAGAATAGTACAAGTCCGTATCATGACATTAAATAGTTGTACCAGCTGTATATCTTTGTAATAAATGCACATGTACTATGTTGGGATTCCCCCTCCTATATAAAGGGGACCCTTATCATTTTGTAACACACATGATATTCAATACAAGAATAAGAACATTCTCTGCTCTCTAACTTAAACATTCTCCATTGTCTTTCTTTTATTTTACTGCTTACATTTATTGTGTTTCGTTGATTGTTCCTCATTTATTATTCATCATTGATCATAAAGAGACATCATTTAGGTCCTTGGAACTGTCAGTCCTTAATCGGTCATCCCTAGTCAAGCTTATTAGCTCAACCTCGAGGCCCAGCTTAGGCCACCGAGACCCCGATTCGCAGCCGTTCGGTTTGAATAACCACATTGTCTCTTACTCTTACTTTACCTTCCTTAGCCATAATTAGTATCTATTGTCTAACAACTAGTATTAGAATAAATCACATATTTTTAGAACCACAAAATCAAATATAATTGTGATTACCATTTTCAAGGTAAACAGTTTGGCGCCCACCGTGGGGCTAAAAATAATAGTGATTGTTTTCGTGCTGGTTTATTGAAAACACAAGTTATTATTCACACTTTTTCTTGTCAATCTTTTATTTCAGGTCAAAATGTCTAACTTAGTGAATGCACATGAAAACAACGGCCTTGAGGACCCTGGAGAGAATGGTATAGTTGTTCCAGGCACCGGTGTACCACTACAAAACCCTGAGGACGCACCAGAACCAATCCCCGTGGATGTGGGCTCATACAACGCCCAACACGTCGGTATAAGCTCCCACACTAACGGGAGTATACACCAAGAAAACCAACAAGAAGCTCAAAAATCCCTAGCTCGGGAGGAATAAGAGGTTAGCCTTCAGGTCATTTTTGAGATGTTATAGGCACAACAACTGGCAATTGCTCAACTACAAAGCCACCAAAAAACTCCAAGCACAGCAGCATCGTAAATGGCTCCTCGAGCCGAACAAGTATCGGAAATATCAAGCAACAACGGGTCAGCAGCCAACCCCGCTATTATGAAGCTTCTCGAGGACCTTACAAAGAGGATTGAATCTGGAGAAAAGAAGATATAAGCCAATGACAAAAAAGTGGAGACCTACAATTCAAGGGTCGATGAGATCCCGGGCGCACCTCTTATTCTGAAGGGTGTAAATTCAAAAAAATTCATACAAAAGTTATTCCCGTCGAGTGCTTCTCCAAAGCCCATCCCCAAGAAATTCAGAATGCATGATCTCCCGAAGTACAATGGAACCTCAGATCCTAACGATCATGTCACTACTTACACTTGTGTTGTAAAGAGAAATGACCTGAAGGATGATGAGATTGAATCTGTCATGTTAAAAAAAATTGGAGAAACACTTTCAAAGGGGGCCATGATGTGGTATCAAACCTATCTCAGAATTCGTTAGACTCATTTTCCATGCTGGCTGATTCTTTTATAAAGGCACATACCGGTGCCATCAAGGTTGCTTCAAGGAAATCCGACATCTTCAAAATCAAATAGAAAGAAAACGAGATGCTACAGGAGTTTGTATCTTGCTTTCAAATGGAGCGAATGGAATTACCACCAATCTCCAATGACTGGCAGTGCAGGCCTTCACCCAAGGTTTGAACGAACGAAGCTCGATAGCTTCGAAGCAGCTAAAGCAGAACTTGGTTGAATATCCCGCCGTGACTTGGGCGGATGTCCACAACCGGTATCAATCAAAGATTAGGGCCAAGGATGACCAACTAGGAGCCCCCTCGGGCTCAATATATCCTAGCAGGCTCCTGGCAAAGGAACCAAGGCCAAGCAAGGAAAGGTACCAACCATACACTGAAGATCGAAGAAATTCCCCAAGGCGTAACATACCCCAAAATGACCGAAGGGCAGATCAAGGTCAGAATCCTTGGGGAATCATGAGCAAAGCCGGATTCGACATATACGCAGGACCGACGGAGGCACCCCGCTTATCTGAGTACAACTTCAACATTGATGTTTCAGACATCATATCAGCCATAGGTAAAATCAAAGACACCAGGTGACCAAAACCCATACTATCAGATCCCTCACTAAGGAACCTTAACTTGGTGTGCAAATTTTATGGCACACACGGTCATAGGACCGAAGATTGTAGACAGCTCCGAGAAGAAGTAGCCCAGCAAATCAACAAAGGGCACCTCCGAGAGTTCCTCAGCGACCGAGCTAAAAATCAATTTTGGAAAAGAGAGGCGAACATGAAAAATGAAACAAAAGAGCCACAACATGTCATCCATATGATCGTTGGAGGAATCGACATCCCACAGGAACCCATTGTCAAATGAACAAAAATATCCATCACTAGGGAAAAGCGAACTCGAGGTTACATACCCGAGGATGTCTCACATTCAGCGAAGAGGACATCGAGACCTGTCTCAACCTCATAACGATGCATTGGTAATTTTTTTTCTTGTGAATACATTACAAATTAAATGTGTGCTTGTGGATCCAAGTAGTTCGGCCAACATTATCAGGTCGAGGGTGGTGGAGCAGCTCAGACTACTCGACCAGATCGTGCCCGCCTATCGAGTCCTCAACGGATTCAACATGGTGAGTGAAACAATGAAAGGGGAGATCACCCTTCTGGTCAACGTGGCCGGCACAACCCAAAATGTCAAGTTTCATGTCATCGAAGGAGACATGACGTACAATGCCTTGCTTAGAAGGCCATGGATACACTGCATGAGAGCAGTACCATCAACCCTTCATCAAATGATGAAGTTTCCAATGAAGGACGGAATAAAAATAGTATATGGGGAGCAACATGCAGCAAGAGAGATGTTCGTGGTGCACGATGTGGCACCGGCATCGACACTTTCAACATCGAAGAATCCAAAGGATAAGCAAACAACGAAGTAGCAATCACAAGCTACATTCTCGGTTTCACCCCAGTGAATGAGTAAAGGACCGTACCGTGTCCCCAGAGCGAGAAATTGAAACATATCGAGGCTCGAAGCGCCATCACTACTAAGGTATAATTATCTCCCTTTTTATTTATGTCTTACACTAACCTGAGTGCAGGTGTCCGGTTAGAAAAATCGTAGCACCTTCCAACTTGAAGACCTTAGGTTTTAAAGCATGTGTTGCACTCTTTTCCTTCGATCGGATTTTATCCCAATAAGAGTTTTATCGACAAGGTTTTTAATGAGGCAACATCTATACGCTACCTATGGAGAACTTAACAAGTATTCAAGGTTTCTCTTCAATCAACCTCGAATACTGGGGGGCATCCCCCTAGGAGATTACCTCCCCGGAGAAGTCAAGATGAGCCAAAGAAAAATGATGTATTGGGCCAAATGGTCAAATGAACCGTGTCCGTATAGAATAATCGAACCCTAGACAACGAAAACATGTATACTTGTACCAAGTAACCAAAGGAGTATCTTTTACCATCAAAACACTTCGGACTTCAAAGAAGTTTGCTATTTTTTACAAGAAACGGCCCCATGGAAAGAAATTTCCCGAACACTCAGAAACTGACATTAAAAACTCAAAGCCGTAAGACCTCCGGGCTGGAAACTTTGAGCTCATATGCCCTCAATGAGGCAACATCAAGTTTATAAGGAATGGCTCCAAAGCTAGAAATATTTGATGTCTCGGGGACTGTCACCGACTGCCACCCCATCGAGCTGTCAAAAACTCGAGGCCATAAGAGCCCAAGTGGGCAACCTCGAGCCCGAAATCCCTCCATATGGAAATGCTAGAAAATGTAAAACCTCCATTGGGCAACCTCAAACTCATAAGACCTCAAGCAAGGCATGAATTATACTTGTGCCAAGAAACCAAAAATCTATAAGACCTTAAGTAATGCATGTTCAAAGTTATAAGACCTTACAAAGGGCATAATCTCGATCTTAAAGTCAAGGCTATATACTCGAACTTGTAAGATCCCTAAAAAGGCATACCCTCAATATAAAATCTGAGGCTACCTCACTAGGGGACTAAAAGGCTATGGACAAACATAATAAGTACGGCCATAAGGCTCCGGCCAAACTAACGCGACTCAGGGATGCCCAACCGCCGCCATAAAATTATAGGCCTTTAATTACTTCAAAAATACTTCCAAAAAAATGGTTAATCAGGCTACCCTCGGCATAAGGAAAAGAGCTTCGATCATGTCAGCTCCATACAATAAAAAGGCTTCGAGACAATTCAGCCATCGAGCGAAACCTCCCGAGGTGCTCATCTATCATTACATAACGGCTGACAATCGAGGTTCTTATCGAACTATCGAAAAGTCGGACGAACACAAAAACTTTAAAAAAGTCTTTAATGAGGGAAAAATAAAGCCTATATTAGAGGTCGTACTGACCCAATGCATAAGAGCCTAAGAGCCAGATTAAAATTAAAAAACTTAAGGGTCAATGAGTTCGAGTCGAAACCCGACTAGAAAACTGAGCCCAAAACCGTTAACTAAAAGCGCCTAAGGGCAAATGCGTAAGAGCCTACGGGCCAGGCTAGCAAGCCTCAGGGCCGATTTGTAAACCCAAGGGTTTTTACCTCGAAGGCCAATTCATCTGGCTAATCATTGACAAACATCAAAATTCAAGACAAAGAAAGACATGCACAAGCAAAGAGAAATTCATGAAAGGGGAAAACCGAAAGACTTCTTTTTATATGTATATGTGAAATAATTCAAGGCTTCATTTACAATGTTCTCAAAGAGCATTATACGCAAAATCAAAAAGGAAAGGCCTAGTCTACTTTCCTCTCGGGGACTACGGCCCCATCAGCCTCTTCCTTATTATCTTCGGCATTAGATACGAGAAACTTGGCGTCGTATTCATCCGCCTTGGCCTGCTCTATCTCTTCCGAGAGATCGAGGCCCCTAACGTAGATCTCCTCGAGGCTTTCCCTCCAGGATTTGCAACGGGCATATTCATTGCTTCTGCTCTCCCGATCGGAAGCCCCTCTCAACTTAGATCGAGTGTCGGCAGCATTTTTAAATAGACAACCACTTTCTTATCAGCCTTAGCTCGAATCTCTTCAGCTTCATCTCGAGCATCCACGACCTTGGCCTTCATATTCAAAAGGTCATACTCGAGCCTTACAATCCTACTTATCTGGACTGAGTTGTTTTCATGAGCATTCCGGAGCTGCACCTCGAGGGCAAAAGCCTTAGCCAGAGCATTCTTCTTGGCCGCAACTTGGGCATCTATATGAGCCCTTAGCTCATTACACTCATACCTGGCCTGACCAACTTTTCCCCAAAGGCGTTCCAGGTCCTCCGTCTTACTCTGCAACTAAAGTATCAAAATATTAATCTTTGAGGATAGAAGAAGAAATGTGCATCCTCTAGAAACAGAGGTTACCTATCTCTCGAGGCGGCCTTCGTAGTTCAGGCTTCGATTCATCTCGTACCGAAGGTTGTATCAACTCTTTTGCCCTTTTATTGCAAAGAAGCTTGAGGGATATCTCGCCGTCCAAGGTTTTCCGCAACCTGGCTTAACGGTAGAGCAATTCGGACTTGAGCTTGTCAAAGGCCTATAAAAAGAAGCTCAGTGAGAAAATGAAAATACAAAACCGAAAAACCAACAAAGTCAACCAAAACTCACCACAGAACAGAACCGCTTAGCCTCCTCAAAAGTTAAGCATACATCTACTGGCCTGGTCTCATCGTCCCTAGTCGAACCACTCTCGGAGAGGATATGATCGCTCGAGACTCCGCTTGATTTATGCGGCCTTTGACCTCGAAGTACCTTCGACGGGAGAAGAAAATGGCGAAAGAAAATCTTTATCCCTCGAAGTACCTTCGACGGGAAAAGAAGACGGCGATAAAGGAGGAATTATTTTTCCGAGGCTAGAAGCCTCGGGTGCTACAGGCTCAGCTGATACATCTTCTTTGAGCCTCCGAGCGAGGCTTGCCACACTATCAGCACCCTCGTCCTTTGAGGATTCCTTCCGTTTGTTATCATTCCTTGGCCCCGAAGCCGATGATCCTTCTTCCTCTCCAAGGGGGCACAGTCTCATCTCAGAAAATTCTCCAATGCATGTGGTGACAGAGTTAATACACATAAAAGAAAGTACCTTTCAAAGAAAATAAACCACACAACATGAACCGTGGTGTTTTGCCTCCCATCTACCCTTGTACAGATCTCACCACTTACGCTCATCGTAATACGAGCAAGCTACATATTTCTGAGTCCAATTCACCAAGTCGGGGACCTTGTAGGGCAGCCACGGGATTGTTGTAGAAAAGAAAGGGAAAACATCTTTACGGAGTCTTCCTCCACCATGAACAAAAATGATAAAAACATAAGTGTACCACTTACGTGTGAAATTCCATTTCTCAGGAAATGGTAAGAACTCTGTAGGGATAATATAGACAGGCTGCACTCAGACAAATCGACTCATCCACCCTTGATCCCCATCTTTTTCATCATTGGAGACAAAGTGCTAGGTGGATCAACGTCGTAAAGTTATCAGGCCTCGGTAATGTAAGGGTCGATATAATCTGATGAGATGGCTAAGGGTGAGCTCGATCGTGGATTTCTCCGCAAAGAACCTTATCATCAATACTATCCTCCAGAGGTAGAACTATCCCTTCTTGATGAATGGATTTGGGCACGGCAGCCATAATTATGGTGAAACAAGAAGAAGGAGATGAAAACTTAAATGAAAGCTTTTAATTAAAATGATGGAAGCACTGATGCAAGGAAGAAAATATCTACAAGAAGGATAGTTGATCAAAATAGCAAAGTCCTCAAACGATAAGAAAGCAAGCTCATATATAGAGCAAGCGGCGATTGTTCGCCTACTCTGAAGGCCAATTAATTCTGACTAGGACATTATCACTTTTGGGGAAGTGTACCGACGGGACCACCTCGGTCGCTTCACGGACATGTCATATGAATGATGCTGTCGTAACAGCGTTTAAGGGATCAAGATTCCCGTATCAATCTAGCCTCGAGATGGTGCTCGATCTCGAGGATCTCTGTCAATATAAAAATGGGCTCTAAGGAGCTATCAACATCAATCTAGACTCAAGATGGTGCCCGATCTTGAGGATCTCTATTACTACAAAATGGTCTCTAGAAGGGCTATCAATCTAGCCACGGGATGGTGCCTGATCTCGAGGGTCTCTATTATCCCAAGTATGGGCTCTAAAGAGCCGACATCAAAATTCAAAAGATTAGCTTTCCATAAGGCACTGAAAAAGAAAAATTTGAAGACTTGAAACAAAAGGGTCTTTTTGCATTCTCAAAAATACATTTACAGAATGTGTCTTTACAAAGCTCCCCCGAGGATACCATATACAAAAACAAACGAAAAGGAGAAGTGGAGATGATGACATGAGTCTATTCCTCACCCTCACTACCATATGAATCACTTCCGGAACCCTCATCCGAAGTAGTTGAAGGTGTTGATTCTTCCTCCAAGCCTATGGCTTTCTCAATCTTAGCAGAGCGATCGACACCCTTGGCACTTGCTTCCTCAAAGGCCTACCTCCTAGCTCGCAAACGAGCATGAGCAACGGCCCGAGCCAGCTTCTGCTCGGCCTTTTCGGATATTTCTCTAGATCGATTTTTTGTGGTGGCAGCATCTCTCTTGTATGAGGACGCATGTTCATTAGCCTCAGACTTGGCCACAGATAATGCACTAGCCTCCTTTTGAGCACTTCAAAGAAGATCCTGGATCGAGGTCAACTCTTCCCGCAAAAGGTCCTTCTCCGAGGTCACGGCCTCATTCTGCCTCTTCAGCTTGAGGATCTCCATATCCTTGGCTGCAACCTCTTCCTGAAGTCGCCCACCAGGGCATTCTTCTACCAAATCTGCAAAGGCGAATCAAGATAGTGAGCATCAAGTTATAAGAATAAAAAGATAAACTCATGAATGTCGTGTTGCCTGCTTAGTAAAGCTAGTCCGTTCCTGGTGCACTCTCTCCAGACTTGCCTGAAGCTCACTCAACTCCTCTTCCTTTCGGGCAGAGGAAGCCTTCGACTCATTTAGCTCCGAGGTGAGCTTCTCAAGCTCCGACTCACGGCATGAAAGCTCATCTTGAAGCTTAGAAAAGGCGTGGTCATACAATTTCTTGACCTACAACAAAGCAGAGATGTTAGAAAGGCAGGGGTAAAAATTTGAAGTGCAAATGGTATGTCAAGAATATCACCTGCTTCTGAAGCCTCTCAGCCTCCTTGAGAGTGATGAGGCATCGACATCTGTGTCCTTGTCGACACCGACGAAGTAGTCCTTGAATGTATCGTCCTCTCCCTGAGGGGTCCCCACATCGGCAGCACCCTCGTTCTGGGCATACCTTAGTTCCCTGAGAGAAAATGAAGGGCCCGATTCGAAGCCGCCCATGGTATCAATTTCTATAGGGGTTTCTTCTCGACACCAAAAAAAATTGGGTTCAGGCCCTCCGAAATTGCCAGCCGAGAATTCGCCGGCACGGACTGTACAATGTCCAAACCGAGGCTCGGGGACTACACCCAAACCCTCTTCGAGGGTCTCTTCAGCACGAGTTTGGTCCACATCGGCCACCCCCGACTCGGCAGTTTTCTGACCGACAACTTGTGGAGCATCAGAACTCTATCTTATCATTTGTACCAAAGGGCAATCACTATAATTATCATCTTCACGAAGACTTGCCGCATCAGTTGAAGTCAATACCATGGTGTCGGTCTTAGGCTGGTGTACCTTGGGTTTCTTTGATTCTGGAGACTCGGTCGATGCCTCGTTCTCCCTCTTCTTACCCTTTGTCGAGTTTCGAGACTTGTTCTTTACCAGGAGGAGGCAGTCTCATCAACACGCCTTCCCCAAGGCCTGCACAGGTATGGTATATCAAACTTACCTCCACAAAGAATACTTATATGAAATTTGGCAACGACAGCAAGAAGGGCTTACCGTGGTTCTTAGCCTTCCATCGCGTCTTGGCCAAATCATGCCAAGCACGCTCGCCGTATGGAAAAGCAAAGTCTAAACGTTTGATCCATCTCGGGAGGTTCTGGACCACGTCGGGGAACCAAACGGTGGCTACATAATCAAAACAAAATCAATTCAGAAGAAGAAGAAGGGGTGGTAAAATATGCTCGATGTAATAATACTCACGCTTCATGTTCCATTCCTCCGGGAATGGCATCCTATTAATAGGGATGATGTACGAGGTCCTTACTCTATCAAAGCGGCTCATCCATCGCCGGTCTTTGTCCTCATAGATGCTCGCAAAGAACGTCTTGGTGGATCAAGGGTGTAGCTTGATTAAATCCCATTGGAAGAGATGGGGCTGTACAATCTGATCAAGTGATCGAGGGTGTATATCATTCCCTCGACCCGGTTGGAGAAATATTGGAACATATAAACAATCCTCCAGAAAGAAGTATAAATCTGACCAAGTGTCACTCGGTACTGACGACAAAAGTCAAGAATCACCGGATTTATCGGTGGGGAAGAAGAATCTACGGGTCCTAAAGTAAAAGGGTATGTGTATATGCTGAGGAAGCCGGCTTTGTATGTGACTATCCCTTCCTCAGCTTTGGGGATTTCTACTTGCACTACCTCCCCCCATCGGCAGTCTACCTTTACTTTCTTCGTATCGGTCACCACACTGATGTACCAAGACATGGGCTCGTATCGGCCCGGTGTAGAAGGGGGTTTATCAATGGTAGAATCGGAGACCGTATCGAAGAGGCCAGGGATACATTGCTCAATACTTGGAGGTGTTTTTGGTTTGCCCTTGGACGAGCGTGATGAAGAAGTGGTACTCTCTTTCTGAGCTACCATTTTTGAAGTTTTTGCCATGATTATAACTTAATTTCAAAGAAAGAAGATGAAGAAACAAGCACAGAAAGAAGATGGATGCACAAAGTTGTGAACTTAACTCTAAAAACTTAAAGATATTGTAAAAATGTGAATGGAAAATGAATTGAAGTATTTATAGAAGCCATTTGAAAAATGTTTGAGGAGCGGAAATGTCGAACCAATAACGGTTCGTGGGCTTCTTGGTAATCGTGCTTATAGTGACCCCTGCGCAGCCTTTGAGTTATACCATTTAATGCTCTAACGGGGGTGACGTCATGATGGGAGTATCGAAGAGGCAAGAATTCAAGACCGTTTCTTATCATTTCACACTAAGAAACGCGGGGACTATCTGTATACGGCTAAAATCGGAGAGTCCAATTTTATGATCATTATGACACTTCATAGCCCGTTTCCAAAAGGTTCGAGGCACAGCTTGAGGTTCGACCCGAGGTTTCCCTATGTTCAACCTCGGGGCAGTGCAAATCGGTGGCTATCTTAGACAAGTGTAAAATTCCCAAAAGGCACGTGGCTAAAGCTGACCAGGTCTACAAGAATAGTACAAGTCTGTACCGTGACATTAAATAGATGTACCAGCTGCATATCTTTGTAATAAATGCACATGTACTATGTTAGGATTTCCCTTACTATATAAAGGGGACCCTTATCATTTTGTAACACACATGATATTCAATACAAGAACAAGAATATTCTCTGCTCTCTAACTTAAACATTCTCCATTGTCTTTCTTTTGATTTATTGCTTACATTTGTTGATACCCAATTTTTCCCTATATATTTTCAATATTCAAAACAACTTCAAAATAGAATATATATATATATACATATATAAGTGTGTCCAAATGTTTTATTATTTTTCCATAATTTTTAAAGGTTTAAATTGATTTATTTTCTCCCTTTTATCCATAAAATCCCAATAATTATTTCTAAAATTATTATTTTTGATAATTCATCCATTGGATTTTTATATTTATGCCAAAATATGGCTAAAGTAATTTTTAAAATTTTATTTAGTTTTTTTAAAAGCTAAATTGCATATAATTGTAATATTAGCCCTTTTTAAAGTTTGATTAGGTTTTATATTCATAAAATTGGATCCTGTATTTTTAAATTGTTATTTATGTATCATAAATCATTTTAGCCTTTTAAATTAGTTTTCAAAAATTATTTATTATTTTTATAAAATTAAAAGGAAAAAAATGGCTATTTAATTTATAGCCAAAATTGGCTTTAAAATCTAGCCCAAATCGAATCTCCAATTCCCCAGCCCAATTCCAATTCAAATACCCTAACCCAATTTTAACCCAAGCCTAAACCGGATCCCTACCTACCCATTTGATCATGACCGTTGATCATTCAGATCAACGGTCCCATTTTCCCCTTACCATTTTTAACCCAAAACGACCCCTAACCTAATTTATTTATTACGGTCCACCACCCTTGAATCCCTTCTCCTCTCAAACTCTCTCTAAAACCTAAAGCCAACCCTAGCCGCCGCCACCCAAACTAACCCTAATCCCCTTCGATACTCACCCAATCCATGGACTCCCATGGCTGTTTGAGATGTATATCGGTCTCCTATGTCTACTGGTTGCCTGTTTTCGTGATTTCATGGAAAGATCTCGAAGAGATCTAGTCCATACCTTGCTCAACCTCTATCCATGGTCTCTTTCCGGTCATCCATGGCTGTTCGAGTCAGATCCTTAACTTTTCTAGCAAGATCGGTAATTTTTCGAAGTCTTTCTTATTTTTCTGGGTTCTCCGAAACCCTAACTTTAAAGGCTTTCCGATTTTCTTTCAGATTTGTCTTAGATCTGTGTATGTTATGAACTCTTAAGTGTTATCCTTAAAGGTTTTTCGATTTTTCAAAATGACTCTTCGTCTTTAATGATTAGGGTTTTCTCAACCTCTTTTAAAAAGATCTCTACTCTGATTTCTAGTGTTGTTTTATGATTTTACTATGTTTAAACGATTTGTTATGTTTTCTTCTACCTGGTTCATCATGTTAAAACCCTAGGTATTTTTGGTTTTATCCGGGTTCTGAAATTGTCTTTGTTTGTTTTGTATGTATACTTGTTTCGATTAAGTTCTTTGTGTTTAGATCCTCTTCTTTGTTGACTGATTCAGAGTTCTTACCATTTTTAACTTGACTATTGTTAAAACCCTAATTTCCTAAAACTCTTCTCACTTGTTACTGCGTGTTCTTAAAGACTTCTTCTACTTATTTCCATGTGTTAGTCTGATCTCCTTTACATGTTGCTATGTGTTAGACTGGTTTCTTCATTTTGGTTCTATGTGTGAGCCATGACTACTTGACTTGTTGATTACCATGTTTCGAATGGGTTCTTTTACGAATGAATCCTTAGCCTACTCGTGTTATTGTTGTATATTTATCTAGTTGCTTCTTTTGCCAATATGTTTGGCCTTACATGTCTGATACTCCTGTTCATTCTTTCCTATTTATATGTCGAAGTGCAGAATCATGACCCCTTTCTTGATTGATCTTGATTTCCTTAAGTTACGGTTTGGTTGCAAGGTTTTCTTATAAACCCTCAATTTAACTCATTTGTTGATTCCCTTCCTTTATTTGTTGTGATGTTTCACCCTGCTGAATCCTTTCCCCAATTAAGTACATTTTGTACCTAGACTCAATTGTATACTCTATATTCTTACTAACCCTTATATGGTCAGAAATCAATCTTCCTCAAATTGATTTTCTTTCCTTAATTATCCCTGTTAGTATCCGTTAAGCAGTAATTCCTTGATTAAAGGGGAGTACTTGTATTAACGGGATTCTGATTGTGATTATTTCCATATTTTTGTTAAACTTTTACTTGTTATCTTATTTTCTACTCGTTTGCAAAGCTATAAATACCTTACCCTATATTCTCTAAAGACACGGACAACTAAGTTCAGAACACACACACACATTCAAACTCTCTTTTATTTCTCCACTACTTGTGCTACTGCTTTGTCTAACCGGCTAAAAGCCAAGGCTAGACTGTGGAACTCTACTCGCTTTATTTTCTGCACTTTGCTTCATTAACTGGTACGTCCTAGTTTAATTTTAAAGCTTCAACAACAACATTGTTCTTTATTATTCAGTCTTTCTAATTCTTGATCTACTTCTGCTTGTGGTTCTGTTGTGAAACCTACATTTAAGTTACATTGCCAGCATGTTATAATGTCTCCCCTTCCCCTTTATATTAATGCACTCCCCTATGTGTGTTTCAAGGCATACTTTGTCAGTCGCTTATTGTGTACTTGTCATCTTGTGAATCCTAAGTCCCTATCCCTTCAATGTGTTTATATTCTTTTTGACCAGTTTGTGATTGTGCCAGTACTAGCTATTATTGTGCATGTCCAACTAGTCCTAAGACCCATGATGGGGCTATGTGTTTACAGTCAAATATCATCTATGTTCCCAACCCCTATACTCCCCTGTTTGTAACTGCTGAAGCATGTACTCCTCTCTGAATTTGTTCTGTGTGTGTTATTGTTACTCCTAGTCCCTTTCCTTTTCGAAAACTATTTTATTAGGCAATCTTTCTGTTGTTTTACAAACTCACTTCAAACATGTTGTTTCTAAAAACTATTTTCCAACTTAACTCCTGGGAGTCCATGTCCAGCACTCTCACATGCACTCTTAGATCATTAGGTTCTGCCCCACTTGTGTGAGCCCTGCTTTGGGACCCTTGATCTCCCTCTAAACCTGGATACATAAGGGCTGGCTCTTCCACACTGCACTTACTTTTGGTTATGCAATCTGGGTGTGAGCACTGCCCGGGATCCCTTAAGGTCCTTAGGGAACTCTAACACACCCAGGTATTAGAATGGCTTTGGAACAGTATTGACATTTGAGGTGGTTTATTACATAACTTAGAGAGGAAGTGTGGATCAGGCTTCCTATGGTTGTAACTTCTTATTTTTTGCATTTCTTATGTAATTCTATCACAGGGTCTGTAATAATTTGTAAACAAGTATTGGGGTGACTAGTGAAAAGGGATGGAAAATATACATGCTATAGTTGTAAAAGGGTAGAAAACATGTTATTAGGCTTAAATTCCTAATTGTGCAATAGAAATCATGTTTAGGATTCATACATGCATTAGAAAACCATGTTCTTAGGACCTATGTTTTCTTGCTTCAGCACTTCATTCATTAGTCCATGCTTTATGTCTATCACTTAGAAATCCTACTCCTAGGGCAATAACAACACTGGTATAAAAAAAAGTTGTTATTTCAAAATTCTGCAACTCTTACATACACTTAGAAATCATGCCTTAGGGATTCAGTTTTCAACAACCTTGTAATTAACATGTGCATATTAGATACCATGCTCTAGGATCCTGTTTGCATTCTGTTTAAAATGCTTAGTTAACTACTGATTCATGAAAAGGGTAGTAAAGCAATAATTTTCCCACTGTGATGTTTTCTGAATAAAATTGGCAACAGTCTCTACAACTAGAATAACATGTTTTAGGTAATCAAAATAATCTCCAAACTATCTTATGACTTGGAACAGCTGGTGCATATCGCTTTACGCCTAGGAAAGCCGTAGGTAATTACTGCCTTTGTTTAATCATCAACTGTCACAACCAGCAGGCAAGCCTGATTCGGACTTCTTTTCTAAGTCATGTGAAAAATCTAGTTCTGACTTAAACACCCTGCATAGGACTTTAAATTTAGACCTTAACTATTTATAAGTCATGTTGTCTATGTGCACTGTTTGTGCAGGTATAACTGAGCCTTCTACTTGCTTATATGTCCCCCCCCCCTAATTGCAGGCTTATATGTTTTTGTATGTCGCTTTAGTATTTTTGCCTTTAAACCTGAGGGTCTGCCTAGAACTTCCTTCTTATAGGAATAGGAGTCCTAAATTCCTCCGGGACTGATAGGAATGGGATGGGTAATAGCATGCAATAGAGGTCGAGACCAACTCTAGCTTTAATTACCCTAACGGGGCAGGAAAGGGTAGATATGGATATGATGACCGGTGCGCTAATACCACGTGTATCCCCTCTTCTGAGGAGTGTCATACCAGGTATTGCATTGATGTGATCCATATTACAAACAAACCTAGGACACCCCTTTATTTTTATAAGTACGCTTAGATTATAACTCTTTTCAAAACCTTGCTTTTATTAATCGTTTTTCAAACACTTGTGTACTTTAACTTAAATTCCTTATTGTTTGAACCCTACTTGCCTACTTGCTAATTGCACAAATTCACAAAATATTGTCTGGACGGGAACCACACTAGTGGATCCTGAGGGGTGCCTAACACCTTCCCCTTAGGATAATTTTAAGCTCTTACCCTATCTCTGATTATCAGACATAGTTGTATTTGAACCTTGTAGGTGCCCTAACGCACCATAAAATCGTTAGGTGGTGACTCTTCCAATACATAATTTCCAAAAGGAAATGAGTCATTACACCCCATGAGTGTCGAAACCCCGACTCCTCTCTGCGGAGGGAAAAAGGGGGCGCGACAAAATTTATTGTTTTTCGTTGTTGTTACTCATTTATTATTCATCATTGATCATAAAGAGCCATCATTGAGGTCCTTGGAACTGTTAGACCTTCATCGGTCATCCCCAGTCAAGCTCATTAGCTCAACCTCGAGGCCCAGCTTAGGCCAGTCCGAGACTCTAATTGGCAGTTGTTCGGTTTGAATAACCACACTGCCTCTTAATCTTACTTTACCTTCCTAGATCATACTTAGAATCTATTGCCTAACAACGAGTATTAAAATAAATCATGTACTTTTCGAACCACAAAATCAAATATAATTTTTATTACCATTTTCAAGGTAAACATGCCTCACTCCTCTTCGCGAACGCGACTCCACTCACGCGTTCGCGATGCACACTCTGCCTCACCCTTCGCGAACGCAAGACCTACATCGTGAACGCGGAGAGAAACTCACCTGCCTCACTCAGCATCCCTTCGCGAACACGAGAGCCCTCTCGCGAACGCGAAGAACAAATCTATGCAACAAAAATACCAGAAAATCCGCTATCTTTCCAAAGTCCAAAATTATCCGTTAACCACCCGAAATTCACTCGAGGCCCTCAGGACCTCGACCAAACATGCCAACACCACCCATAACATCATTCAAACTTGTTCCAACCTTCAAAGCACTCAAAACAACATCAAAACATCAAATCCCCATCGGATTAAAGCCTAAGGATTTCCAAACTTCCAAATTCCGAAAATGATGCAAAAACCTTTCAAACCTCATCCGAATGACCTAAAAACTTTTACACGCGGCACAAAGGACACAAAAGACATACTCCTATTTCCATAATTCTATTCCGACCCTGATATCAAAATTTCCACTGGCCAATTCAAGCCTACATCTTCCACTGACCTCCAAAATACATTCTGATCAGGCTTCTAAGTCCTAAATCACCTAATGAAGCTATCTGAACCATTAGAATTCACATCCGATACCTTTTTCACATAAGTCAACATCCAGTTGACTTTCCAACTTAAGCTTACTCAAAAGAGACTAAGTGTCTCATACCTCTCCAAAACCACTCTGAACCCGAACCAACCAACCTGATACTACATAATACAGCTGAACAAGACATAAAGAAGCAGAAATGGGGGAAACGGTGCTGAAATTCAAAAAACGACTGGCCAGGACGTTACAAAAGGTCACGTGATTTTACAAGACACAATTATAACATAATCTACCGCCAAGCAAAATTAACCCTGACACATACATATACGCTCGTTAACTCATATATGTATCACCCCTGCATGTAACAAACAATGTCAAATAGTAGGAAAAATTCCCTTAACAAAGTTAGGCAAGACACTTACCTCAACTCAGTTAACTCAATACCCAATTTAGCTTTTTCCTTTACAAATTCACTTCCGCACGGCTCAATATAGCCAAAGACAACTTGAATACATCACAAAATGCAAGAGAAAACAATTTCAATTAATAAAGCTGTGATTTCTATACTATTTCTAAAAAGTCAACAAAAGTCAACCCCCGGACCCGCACGGTTAAAGCCCAGGTCCAAGGGTAGGTCTTGACTATCCATAACCCCACGACTCCAAATATGTGTTTCGTTTCCAAATCCAAGTCCTGTTCGACTCTCAAATCCCAAATTTTTATTTTTCAAAACTTTGACAAATCCCCAAATTGTTCCCTAGATTTCTCATGAATTTGATGTTAAATCTTTTGTTTAATCATGAAATATAGTTGAGAATTGATTAGAGGTACTTACCCAATGATTTGGTATGAAAATCCCTTCACAAAATCGCCTTGCTTTGAAGCTAGGGTTCAAAAAATAACAAAATGAAGCTAAGTCTCGGAATTCTCAGCTATATGCAGGTTGCAGATATCGCATTTGTGACATGGGGATCCCAAATGCGAACCCCGCAAATGCACACAATTTGTTGCAAAAGCGAACCGGAGAACTTCCTAACAAGGTCGCATTTGCGACCCAAAGCTTCGCAAATACGAAGACCATTGTCTCGCAAAAGCGGTTGAGTCCTTGCTAAAGCGAACAACCCCACTTCACAAATGTGAAGGGTTTCTTCACAAATGCGAATCTTCCCCGGCAGCCCATATTTCACAAATGTGATGGCAGTTTCGCAATTGCGGCTATCACATTTGCGACAAAAAATAACACCTGCACCAGCACTCAAAAATCATGAAAAATCATTCTGAAACCACTGAAACGCACCCGAGCCCGCGAGGATCCAAACCAACCATGCACCCAGGTCCAGCAGCGCAACAAGAACTCGCTCGTGCAATCAAAACATCAAAATAACATCTAAAAGCACGGGCGCCAAAACACATGAAGATCAAAGTAAACTTCAAGAGCTTCTAGAATCGCAACCAACCGCCTGAATCATATAAAATCAACTCCAAATGGTGCCAAATTTTGCAGACAAGATCCATATGACAAAACGAACCTACTCGAAGCTCAAATCATGCATAACAACCTCCAAACGACGAATCGCATCTCAAGTCAAAATCAATGAACTTTAAAACTTCAACTTCTACAACCGATGTTATAACCTATCAAATCACGTCCAATTAACCTCAAATTTTGAAGACATGTCACATCTGACATTACGGACCTTCTCCAATGTCCAAAATCTGTATCCGACCCTGATATCAAAAAGTCTACTCCCGGTCAAACTTCCTAAAAATCCAACTTTCACCATTTCAAGATTAATTCGACTACGGACCTTCAAATTACAATCTGAATGCACTCCTAAGTCCAAAATAACCCCACGGAGCTAACGGGACCGACGAAACTCCATTCAGAGATCCAATGCTTAAAAGTCAAACTTGGTCAACACTTCCAACTTAGAGCTTAAATCTTGAAGTTCATTCTTCCAAATCGATTCCGGATTACTTGAAAACCAACACCGACGATTTACACAAGTCATAATACATCATGCAGAGATACTCGAGCCCTAAAAATAGCGAGTGAAGTGCAGATACTCAAAACGACCAGATAGGTTGTTACAACCCTTGACTATGATCGGCACCGGCAATCAATCACGACATACGACTTTCATATTCTTCCCGTTTTAAACATGCCCAAGTATAAACAGTTCAATTCAATTAATTCAAACAACTTACACATAACCACCCTACCTCACGAGTCAACTCGTTACCACTAAGCACTCCCAACTCACGCATTCACCCAACAAGAGAAATTCACAACATCACCAACCCATCATGAGATCATGTTCCCTCACCAACAACCAAAAGAGTGAATATTGAATAGGCCACAGAGTCAAGTATGACTTTGAACATAAATTAAGGATGTCATATAATTTGAACAAAAATTGCTCGCTCTCACAAAGAATTCATGTGCATCCCGTGGTTGTACCATAAGCTTGCCTGTAGCGTACATCTCTACTAATCTAAGCTAGCCAAATCTAGGATCAATTAGGACTTTAAGTTGTTACGTAGGCTATGGAGCAGGTAGAATACATTTAGGAATAGTGACTAACTCTCCTAAGCACTTTAATACACTACACTAAAAAATCGAGCACATACTCTTGTCAACCAATTCACTCGCCACAAACCATATAAAACATAGCCATCTTCAATTAAGCCCTTCTGCATCCCCACTAGCACGAATTAGTAAGATTAGGAGATGTGTGTTTTTCTACATTATTTGAACTATCATTCTTTTTTTTCTTCTTGCAATTATTTTTTTCTTCTTTTCTACATACTCACCATACATTAAGGTTCATCGGCTAGTGACCTTTTTTCACAGTTTTAGTGCACCTTAAGGGCCTTTCCATAGTTCCACTCGAAAGCTACTTCCCAATCTATCACCTTACTTCTTTTAACGCCTAAGTGCCTTAGGAGGTAAAGGTTCAACAATCTCAAATTAAGAACAACATAGGGGTTTATCTTGTAATGTGGGTGCCAAAGAAAAGGTCTATAGGCTCAAAGGGCAAGCAATGAAAAATTTTATTTTTAAGTGACAAGCACATCTATGATCGAGCAAGAACATCTCCTAGACTAGCACAACTTAATGATTTTGCTTCGATTAACATACAAGGCAAGTTCTAGACTACACAGGATAGCACAAAATACCACAAATCCTTACAAATACCTTGCACATGACTCAATCAAGACGGTTTTGTTCAGCTCTTAAGTCAAGCAAGCATATCTAATTGAGAAATTTTAAGCACTATTGCACTATGTGGCATACAGTCAAACAACTAAGAAACAGAGTAGGTTATTCATTTTACTCAGACATCACAATTCAAATCAAATGTACAGGAAGATAGAGTGCATGTCATAGCCTAATATGTCAGCAACAAACACGTCAATAGGTAACTTAGAGCAACTCAGTTTCTTCCTAACCTATCCTAAAAGAAAATAAAGTACTCGATTCGGGCTACACCCTTGGAAAAGAACCGACACCTAAAGAAAAACCAAGGGATACTACCTAACTATCCTACAAAAAAATCTTTTTGGTGTTTTTAATCGGACTTTACTCCTTCAAAAAAATTGTCCAAACATCCATTGTCGGGAAAAGTCCAAGCTTTTTCTGATGTTTTTTCATTTTTTTGAATATATGTCTACTATTCTATGCTAAAAGAAAAATAATAACAATGTTTATAAAATTACACTACACAGAACTACACAGAAAGTAATTCTCCTACCCCACACTTATACTATGTATAGTCCTCGATGATGATCATAAAGAAAAATATTAAACAAGGGTGAGAAATATTAAGGGTCGGAACGACCCCACACTTAAGCTCAAACATTCTCCTCGGCTTCAACTTCGGGTACTCAGACTTCCCCTACTCTGCAAAACAAAAACAACACAAAACTTGACACTATAAAAATAAATACAGGCTAGGTCGCTTCCCAACAAGCGCCTGATTTAATGTCGTGGCACGACGCAGGGCCTCACTCACTCATTAGCGAGTACTACTTTGGACTTCTCACGATCAATGATTCCTCCCCAGTAGTGCTCGACTCTGTGCCCATTTACTAAAAAAATTCCTTCACCATGTAGAGCGCGCAGCTCAATCACCTAAAGAGTGACTCTCACTACCTCAAATGGATCTAACCATCTCGATTTTAACTTCCCAAGAAACAACTTGAGCCTAGAATTGAACAATAATACATGTTGGTCCGGTTCGAAGTGACGTGGCTTGATACGCTTGTCATACCATCTTTTCGTTTTCTCTTTGTATAGCTTAGCATTTTCATAAGAGTGCAACCTGAACTCATCTAACTCATTCAGCTGCAAGAGTCTCTTCTCGCCCACGGCTTCAAAGTCAATATTCAACTTTTTAATGGCCCAGTACGCCTTGTGTTCAAGTTAAATAAGCAAGTGACATGAATTCCCATAAACAAGCTTATACGGCAACACCCCAATTGGTGTTTTGTATGCAGTTCTATATTCCCACAAGGCATTATCTAACTTTGCAGCCCGATCCTTTCTATTCACACTCATTGTCATGTCTAATATTTGCTTTATATCTTTGTTAGACACCTCAACTTGCCCACATGTTTGCGGATGATATACCGTGGCAACTCTATGGAGAACTCCATATTTAGCTAGAAGGTTATTCAGCAACCGATTGCAAAAATGTGTACCTTCATCACTAATCAAAGCGCGTGGAGTCCCAAACCTTGAGAATATGTTCTTTTTCACAAATGCAGCTACCACCATGGCATCATTTGTTGGCAATGCAATCGTCTCTACCCATTTTGATAGGTAGTCAACTGCTGGTAGGATGTATTTGTTTCCTCTAGACAATGGGAATGGTCCCATAAAATCTATCCCCCACACATCCAAAATCTCTACCCTAGGATGTTATTCAACGGCATCTCATACCTATGTGATGGTCTCTGTTCTTTGACATTGGTCACACTTCTTAACAAATGCATGGGCATCCTTGAACAGTGTTGGCAAAAGAACCCCGATAGTAACACCTTTGCAGTTGTCCTATTACCTCTATTATGGACATCATAAGGTGATGCATGACAATCATACAACATTAATTCCACCTCCTTTTCTGGAATGCATCTTCTCATCAACTAATTATCATACTACTTGTACAAGAATGGCTGATCCCAGTAGTATAAGTTCACATCATGTAGAAATCTCTTTCTAGCTTCAGATTCAATTTCAGGAGGAAGTACCCCACTTACAAGATAATTCACATAATCTGCATACCATGGGGGAGGTTCTTGGGTGATAGCAAAAAGTCGCTCATCAGAAAATGCCTCTTTAATTTGTCCACCCCCTCCATGTGGTCATGATAGCCTTGATAAATGGTCAGCTACTTGGTTCTCTGTTCCCTTTAGATCTCGTATTTCTATATCAAATTCCTGCAACAACAAAACCCAACGCATCAATCTAGCCTTGGATTCCTTTTTTTGTAAATAGATACCTGATTGTTTCATGATCAGTATGGACTATGACTTTTATTCCCACCAAGTATGCCCGAAATTTCTCAAAGGCCCACACAACGGCCAACAACTCCTTTTAGTGGTGGTGTAATTCAGTTGTGCATCATCAAGAGTGTTACTCACATAGTAGATGGATTAAAATATCTTCTCCTTTCTCCAGCCTAGCACTGCCCAAATAGCATGATCACTTGCATCACACATCAGTTCAAATAGTATGGACCAATCTGGTGCTGTAATAACAGGGGCAGCCACCAACTGCTTTTTGAGCTCTTCAAATGCCTTCAGGCAGGCGTCATCAAAATTGAAAGTTGCATCCTTTTCAAGCAACCCACGAAGGAGTAGTAATTTTGAAAAATCCTTAATAAAGCGTCGATAGAATCCCATGTGTACCAAGAAGCTCCGGACACCCTTCACAGAAATGGGTGGAGGTAACTTTTCAACCACCTCCACCTTTGCCTTATCAACTTCAATGTCGCTCCTTGACACCATGTGACCCAACACGATGCCTTCTGGCACCATAAAATTGCATTTTTCCCAATTCAACACTAGATTTGTTTCTTCACAACGCGCCAACACCTTGCTCAAATTCTTCAAACAGGAATCATAAGAAGACCCAAAGACTGAAAAATCAACCATAAAGACTTCTACAAAATTTTCCACCATATCGGTGAAAATATCCATCATGCACCTCTGGAAAGTGGTTGGTGCATAACAAAGACCAAACGGCATTCGCTTGAAGGTGAAAGTACCATAAGGACAAGTAAAAGTGGTTTTCTACTGATCCTCTGGCATAAGAGAATATGGTTGTACCCTAAATAGTTGATCTCGTCCAATTCACACCTCAAATCAAGGATATGAAACGATCGATTGCAATAGTAATACCTAATAAGAGTCGGGGTCGATTTCCACAGGAAGCTATATAAGGGAGTTATGGTATGTGAGTTTGAACTACCTCAATTTACACTTCCACAAATTGGGGTTGTTTATATGCCTATTTTAACTAAGATTGCAAAGTTAAGAAATGAAACTAAGAAATTGTTTTTGTTATTTTCAAGTTTTGTAAAAAGCCTAGGGCTATGACCATCACCTAGATATTTGCCTAATGGGATATAAACCTTAATGATTGTTTTATTGATCGTGTGTATTATAGATATCAACCCTCAATTACCCACTCAATACCTCTCGATCAGAGAATGATTTTGCCCAATTTGGCTTTCTAAAGTCCAAATGGGTATTGCTCAAAACAGTTGATAAAAAGCTCAATTCGAGTTATTACTATCTCTAGGTTGAACCCTTTAATTGGGATTATCAATCCCTCAATTGGCCTAATTTCTTGTTAGCCAACTTTTCCTAGACTAAGTCTCTCTTTTTCAAGTAGAGACTAAGTCAAATAGGCATGACTAATGTTTGCAAACATTAATTTCACAAATTAAAGCATGAACCAGGCTAATAATAAATACCCAACCATAATCAATTAAACACCCATAAAGTTTACACACTAGAGTTGGGTCACAACCCTAGTAAAAATCTAGCTACTCATGCTTGAAATTGAAGAAATAGAATAAGAGATGCTAATTAAACTCATATTGTAAAATCAAAATGATAAAATCTATGTTAAAATATCCAAAATATGAAAGAGTACTAAAAAAAGCAAAGAGAAACGACTACTGTAGTTGTTGATGTCAAAGGTTGACCTAATTTTATGAAACTCATCTATTTATAAAGAGCTGGAAATTTTGGACAAAAATGCCCTTTGGGTGATTCTGCGGCCGCACAATCCATGTGCGGTCCACATAAGTGTTCATCTTGCAGGAGTTGGGATTCTGCAGCCGCAAAATTCTCCACTGCGGCCGCGAGGCAATGTTTCTACGGTCCGCAGATTTATCACTGCGGCCACAATTTGTTGATCAGTGGTCCACATCTTTCTTTCATCGGCCGTAAGGCACTTCTTCTACGGCGGCAAAATTCTTGTGCGGTCAGCAATCTTGAGGGACTTGGACTTTGCAAAATTGCACACCCTTTGAAGTTGATTTCCATTTATTCAATTGCGGCCGTACAATTCCTTTGCGGATTAAATTTTTCTAGGAAGACTGTTGGGTTTTTCTTCATTGTTTGCGGCCGCAGATGGAATTCTGTAGTCCATACTTTGCAAATTCTTGTTTCTTTTGTTGCCTTGTGTTTTGATTACTCCTTTTTGAGTCGGGGTTCATCTCAGGAGTCCAACTTCCAACATTCCTACAAGTTTTCACATTTCATCAGTTTCGAGAACACAATTAAACGCTTTTAGACTAAAACAAAAGCTAAACGACGCTAATAAGTAGTCAAAATCCCCACTTATCAACTCCCCAAAACTTAAGTCTTTGCTTGTACTCAACCAAATAAAATAGTTCCCACATCTAAAGTTAAAGGACAGTATAGCTAGCCACGAGTGAACCATTCACACCTCACTTGGGACCAATAATTACCCACACCACTCATGTATTATTGACAAGGCAACAAGTTAAACATTTATGCACATATAGCTCTAATATGACATTCGAGCATCAAGTGTTGACTTTGCTCATCAAGGACTTTAGCTCTATCTTGTAGGTCATGGTGGATCCCAAACTCCTCCACCTCCTCTATTCTATATTTTCCAAGCTCACTTAAGAATTTAGCACTCAATTCAAAAATTTACGAAAGGTTCACTCATCTATCTCAAGAGAATGTCACAAGTATGGCTTCCAGTACCTTAAGATTACCCCTCATGTAAATCACCACTAATATAGCTCACTTAGCTCAAAATCAAGTAGGACTTCTTTCAGGATGTAATGAAGGCTTTTGGATTAGGGATTGATACAATATGGATAAGTTGTTACACCTTCCTTAAGTACTCCATCTTTCAATTCTCGGCTCATACTTTACCAATTCCTTGAGGCACTTTCTTTTCCTTGGGGGACTAGAGAGACATAACATCACTCTTTATTAATCATTTCATTCATATTTCTCCATGTTTGGGATCATTGCCTTTCTTTGAATCCCTTCAACGCTTTCATTTATTCACTTTTTGCATTCTTTTTTTTGTTCTTTTCTTTTCTTTGCCTTTCCTTCTCGTCATTTCTTTTTCTCTCATTTTTTTGGTGCCTTGATACCCTTTTTTTTAATTTCCTCATCTCTCCCCCAAACTTAAGTTTTTAGCCAATTGTTTCACATGAGTGTTAAGGAAAGCTCGGGTGCCAAGAGAAGGTCACTATAGAATGGGTAAAGGCTTGTAACATGGTTTCCAAATGAGAAAGGCTAAAGGCTCGAAGGGGTTGACT
This sequence comes from Nicotiana tabacum, assembly GCF_000715075.1. Classification (NCBI taxonomy): domain Eukaryota; kingdom Viridiplantae; phylum Streptophyta; class Magnoliopsida; order Solanales; family Solanaceae; genus Nicotiana; species Nicotiana tabacum. Next base: position 114,885,909 of record NC_134084.1, read on the forward strand.
AGGGATGACATCATTGGTAGGCAATAGAAAACTCAAACGGGTCAAGGAAAGCCTACAATCACTTCTCAAGCCAAGAAAAACTTACGATTTCGCCTTAAAACACATTCGGGGCAAGTTCTAGACCTTCCGCACAAGTACTTGGACTAGCAACAAAGCAACTCACCCCTCACGCAACGTTCAAGATTGAAGATCACTATGGTTCAATTAGACCACTAGATGATATCAAAGTCAACACAAGAGTCACAAAGTCACTAACTAGAGCTATTTCCTTTTAAAATCCTTGTCTCTAACCATAAGCACGTAATTAAATATGTTGGTGCCAAATGAAGCATGGTTAACTCTTCGAGTTTGACTTAACCAGGTCTTTTTATTCATTATTACTACTATTATCACCGGAACACAAAACGGACTCATTTATCCATCGTTGGTACGAGCCACTCAGTTCACACACAAAACTACATTTGGAAAGAACTGTGGCATTAAGAAAACCAAAGGCTTATTGACTACTAAAACATAAAAAGAAGCTACTAAATAAAAAAGAAGCTACTAAATTAAACACTAACTAATAAGAAAACAAACATAAATAAGCTACAAAACAAAAACTATTGAAAGTAGAACGAATGTACATAATGAGAGAAGATAGTGAATATATACATAATGAGAGAAAGGAGAGAATATATAAAGAATAAGGAGAAAGAAGAAAATACTATCAGTTGTTACAAACCAATTGTTTCAGAATCATCAAAATAGATCAAATAAACTCCACCCCCCACTCCTCTCCCCCCACCGAATAAAAATAAACATTGTCCCTAATGCTTTCAAAGTAAGAGTAAAAGAAGGGAAAGAGTGAAGAAGTCTCCCTATGTCGCCTTGGACATCTCTGTGTCCACAGCAGCGTCACCGCCCTCAGTCTCCTCTAACTGAATCTTATCATCCTCGACTCTGGAAGTGGTTGGGTTGGTGAACATCTGGTGCACCACCTCAGTAGTGTCGGCATCCAGGTATGGCTCCTCAGACTGGCCAGCTGGTCCTACTGGAGCTGATGGTGTTGTTGGTGCTGAAAGAGCTGGATCCATCAGTTTGTCAAATGGAATATCTCCAGCTGCTACAATATTTGCCACCTCTCTCCAGAGCTTGTCAACTGACTTCTTAGAAGCCTAAGATTTTCTCATTTTCTTCACTTCCTTTTCTAGCTCCTCAATCACTACCCTATGTTGTACCAGAGTGTTCATTATGGTGGTCTGGTTCTCCAAGAGCTTCTTCAATGTCTCCTCCACTGTTGGAGGAATCTGGGGTGTCGGAATGGATGATTGTGCTAAACAGTACTGGATATGGCAGAATTTGCAGTGGTTATATACATCTAGTTGTTGAGGCTTGCTAGCATCTAAGAGACTCGCAGCACTGATAGTGGAGCAATGGGCATCGACACCGGCTTCGAAACCGAGGTGGAACCTATAATGGGGACTGCTGGAGGCCCTGATGCTGGAGGTGAGGGCATAGTTGCTTCCCTAGCTGAAGGCTCTGCTGAAGTAGATGGCATGTCGACTGTCTCTGCAACTACCACTGATGGCTCATCATACTGGTCCATGGTGGTAGTCGGCTGACCCTTTTTCTTAGGGTTGTGTGTATCTATCAACGAATACCATGATAAGGGCTTCTTCGCATGCACATTCATATCAAAATCTCTCAACTCCACCCGTGCATCCATAAGATACTCAGTAATAGTGTTGGGATACGGGTAAGAGGTATCAGTTTGCCTGGCGACCATAGATATGTTGGCCGACATCACGACACCCACATTGATTGGGTACCCGGCCATAATGGAGGCGACTAGAACTACCCGCAGGATCAGAAGGTATGTCTCATTCTTTCACGGGTCTAGTCAGCTACATACGAAGGTCTTCCATCCCTTAGCCTTGAAGTTCAGGGTGTTCCCCTGAATAGGAACCCCTACTGTGATCCATGGTAGTGGTGGCCCAGGAGCTACTAACATCTCTGCCAACCAGGGACGGGCTGCCTCCCCGAGTGCACACTTCTCCAAGTAATGTGTGGGCTCGACATCATCAAAACTGAAGTAGGTGTTCAAGGTATGTTGGTCAAATCGGGCCTTGAGGTTCCTCACTTTAATTACCTATGTTCCTTTATTGATGTGCGCCACATTGGCGTATAATTCTCGGACAATGTATTCTTTCGAATCCACTATGCTCTGGGTGAACCACATCCACCCCTACCTCTCTCTAAATTGTCTCAATACTTTCGGATTGTACTTTTCAAGATCTTTCAATTGGAACTATCGATCAAGAGTGAGCGATCTCACTGGCCACTCTCGAAAGCTAGAGAAAGAAGCCAAAGTGACGAACCCATCTTCCCAGACCTCTTTCTTTCTCGACCTTTCAAGGCCGGCAACTGTAGAATCCCCCCTCTTCCATCATAGATGATGTCATCCATAGTAGTGTCTGGTGCATTAGGTACAGGTGTAGAGGAGGGCTCGAAAGCCTGACTAGCACTTTCCGAACCCTCGAAAGTGCTTTGAGATGTGGAAGGCTCGTCCCGGAGTTGATAACTTCCTGGAGGTTTTGATTGGATAGCCCGCTGCTCTTGAACCGAGTTGCCCTCCAATGCTTCCTTAGACGGGACATAAGGACTGGACTCGGGGGGCTCTGCAATTCTTCATTGGCCGGCTATAGCCTTCTTTGTTATAATCTTTTGTAGGGCGAGGGGTAAGGCACTCTTGTCTCGACCCTTGGAAGGTTCTCCCCTCCCCTTGGAAGTATCACCTCTTCCTCGAGATCGAACCATGTTCTGTACCAAGCAAAGGCAATTGTTAGTTACAATTCAAGTTCATACACAGGATAAATGCAAGGACACACCAGAGATTACAGTTAAAACCCAGTAGAATCATGCTTGCGCAGAAGTGACTTGCGGTCCGCCTAATTATCATTGCGGCTGCAGAATCGAGATTGCGGACTGCATAATTTTCCCTTGCGGCTACAAAAGTGGATTGCGGTCCACAGATTTCTCTTTGTGACCGCAATTCAGATATCACCAAAATGGCAACTCTCTAATAACAGACAATTGGTTGTTTTGCAGCCGCAATCAATTTTCTGCAGTCCGCACAATTTACTTTGCGGCCGCACTTGAGTGTCATCAAAGTGACAACTCTCGGATCACAGAGACTAGGTTGTTCTACGGCCGCAATAGGATTTCGCTGCACAGTTAACATTGTGGCTGCAGAGCCATACTTTACTATAATGCCCTAATCTTTAACTTTTACGGACCGCACAACAGATTCAAAATTTTACGAACAGACGGTCAGTTATGCACCTAGGTCTTGACATTTTTGCACACTTTTGACATGGAATTAACATTTAAGCATGATAATCAATTCACCCATTCCCCTTAGAACATTTATCAGTCTGCCCACAACATATTCACTCCACAAGATTGTTCAAATAGATTCATAGATAATTGATTCAGAATTTTACTAAAAATCTTAAAATTAAAATAAGTTAATCAAAATGATGTTGCATACCAGATATGAATGAATGCAAGAGATGAGTGATCAACAGTTGTTAGGCTTGTGAGCAGCTAATTTAGCACGAAATTTCAATTTTTAGCAGTTTGTGAGCTCATAGAGGGAAAAAGGGGAACAGTGCCCCTCAAACCCTATTTATAGTGAAGGGTGTCTGACAGGTGAAGGAGAGGTGAGTGCGGCCAAAAAATTTCAATTGCGGTCCGCACTCTGTTACCTAGGGGCCTTAGATGCCCTAGTATTTTGCGGACCATAGAAAAAGTTGTGCAGCCTCAAGTTTTGTTGCGGACCGCAGAATTAGTGTTGCGGCCGCAGATCGGCCATTTCTCTGACAGACCAACTTCAGAGAGTTGACATTTTTCACCTTCAACCTGTGCGGTCCGCAAAGTAATTGTGCATCCGCAGATCATCTTTTGTTGTAACAATCAAAAGTGTGTGGTCCGCAATTCTTTCCACACTTAGCCAATTTTCTAGGCACAATTCCTGTAAAGTACACTCATCCCTGCAACACACTTCAAATCCAGTTAGCACAAAAATGATACCTAACTACAAAAGAAGAAAAAAAAGAAACATGGGTTGCCTCCCAACAAGCGCTTGATTTAATATCGCGGCACGACGCAGATTACCATCACTTGAAATGAATCACCACCACAACGTGGCCATCACCAACTTTTCCCAAATAGTACTTCACCCGGTGACCATTGGCTCGGAATACCTCACCATTTTTATTCTTCAAGTCCAATGCACCAAAGGGTGTCACACCCATAAATTCAAACGGGCCACTCCATTTAGACTTTAACTTTTCGAGAAACATCCTCAAACGTGAGTTGAACAACAACACAAGATCACCCTCTTTGAACTCTTTGTTCCAAATGTACTTGTCATGAATATATTTCATCTTCTCTTTGTATAAGGACGAACTTGTGTATGCATGGCACCAAAACTCATCCAACTCATTTAAATGTGCCACCCTCAAGTTAGCAGCTTTATCCCACTCAAGATTCAACTACTTTAAAGCCCACTTGGCTTTGTGCTCAAGTTCCACCAGAAGATAACAAGCTTTTCTGAACACCAACCGATATGGAGACATTCTTATGGGTATTTTGTAAGCCTTACCATAAGCCCAGAAAGCATCATCAAGGTTCTTGGACCAATCTGTCCGGTTGGCATTCACTATTTTGGACAAAATAATCAATATCTCCCGGTTGGAGACTTCCACTTGATAACTTGCTTGTAGATGATAGGGAGTCGTGACTTTATGAGTGACACCATACTTGATGAGTAAGGTGTTGAAGGCTTTGTTGCAAAAATATGAACCCCCATCACTACATCGCTTATGATAGCTCGCGGAGTACCAAACCTTGTGAAAATATTCTTATTCAAGAACGTCACCACTTCCGCCTCATTGTTAGGTAGAGCAACGGCCTCAACCCATTTGGACACATAATCAACCGTGACCAAGATGTAGGTGTTTCCATAAGAATTCACAAAAGAACCCATGAAGTCGATACCCCACACATCAAAAATATCAATCTCCAAAATGGTGGTGAGGGGCATTTTATTTTTTTTGAGATTCCACCGGCCCTTTGACATTCATCACTTTATTTCACTAGATCACATGCATCCTTTTAAAGAGTGGGCCAATAGAAATCGCAACTTAGCACTTTGGCCGTCGTTCTTGCTCCACCATGGTGACCACCATACGGCGAAGAATGACATGCCCCAAGAATTTCACATTGCTCCTCCTCCGGTACACATCTTCTAATCACAACATCCATACAAATCCGGAAAAGGTACGGTTCATCCCAATAATAGTCTTGACAATATCGTTTGAGTTTAATCCTTTGGTTTGAAGAGAACTCATCCGGGATGATACCACTCACAAGAAAATTTGCTAGATCCGCAAACCATGGCACCTCTTTCATTGAAATAGCCAAACGTTTCTCATCGGGGAAGGAGTCATTGATTTCAAGGCCATCATGCGGCCTCTTTTCCTCCTCCAAACGAGACAAGTGGTCTGCCACTTGGTTTTCACTTCCTTTTCGATCTTGGATGTCAATATCAAACTCTTGCAACAAAAGCACCCATCTCATCAATCGAGCTTTGGAATCTTTCTTGCTCATAAGATAACAAAATGCCGCATGATTTGTGTGGACATCACTTTTGCACCCATCAAGTATGGGCGGAACTTGTCAATAGCAAACACAATGGAAAGGAGCTCTTTCTCCGTAACAGTATAGTTGACATGGGGCATTATTCATGGTCTTCTAGCATAGTAGACCAGATGAAAATTCTTGTTGATGTGTTGCCCCAAAATAGCCCCCAATGCTCTATCACTTGCATCGCACATGAGCTCAAAAGGAACACTCCAATTTGGAGCGGTGATAATGGGAGTAGTAGTCAACTTAAACTTTAACAATTCAAAGGCTCTCATAAAATCATCATTGAAGTGGAACTTAGCATATTTCTCCAAAATCTTGCACAACGGGTTTACAACTTTAGAGAAATCTTGACGAAATGCTGGTAAAACCCTGTGTGGCCTAAGAAACTCCGCACGCCCTTCACCGAAATTGGAGGTGAAAGTTTAGAAATTACCTCAATATTTGCTTTGTCGACTTTGATGCCATTCTTTGATATCTTGTGGCCAAGGACAATGCCTTCCTCGACCATAAAATAACATTTCTTCCAATTTAGCACCAAATTTGTTTCTCCACATCTTCCCAACATTTTATCCAAGTTTGCGCGACAATCGTCAAAATAATTCCCGACCACCGAGAAGTCATCCATGAAGACTTCAAGGTAATCCTCCACCATGTCTGTGAATATAGCCATCATACCCCTTTAAAAAGTCGTCGGTGCATTGCAAAACTCAAATGGCATCCGCTTGAAGGCGAAAGTACCATAAAGACATGTAAAGGTAGTTTTCTCTTGATCCTTCGAAGCAATAAGGATTTGGTTGTAGCCGGTATACCCATCAAGGAAGGAATAGAAAGTACGACCGGCCAATTTATCAAGCATTTGATCTAGGAAGGGAGTGGAAAATGGTCCTTCCTTGTGACTTTGTTGAGCTTATGATAGTCCATACACACTCTTCACCGGGTCACCGTTCTTGTAGGAATCAACTCATTCTTGTCATTGGTGACCATTGCCATGCCCCCTTTCTTTGGGACACATTGAACCGGAGAAGTCCATGAACTATCGGAAATGGTGTAGACAACCTCGGCATCAAACCACTTGATGATCTCCTTTTTGACAACCTCTTACATGAATTCATTGAGTCTCCTTTGATGTTCAATAAATGGTTTGGCTCCTTCCTCCAAGTTAATCTTGTGCATGCAAAATGCGGGGCTTATCCCCCGAATATCTACCAATGTCCATCAAATAGCCTTTTTCTTCTTTTGTAGCACCATCAATGTATAGTCTACCTGCACGTTAGTCAAACAAGAAGAAAGCATAACTAGTAAAGTAGAAGAAGGGCCAAGAAATTCATACCGAAGATGTGGAGGCAATAGCTTTAACTCCAAGATAGGAGGCTTTTCAATTGAAGGCTTTGTAGGATGAGTTGTCCTATTTTCAATATCCAAGGACAATTTGTGGGGTTCATAAGAGTACGACCCCATTCCTTGCAAAGAGTTCACACATTCCACGAAGCCATCCATTTCGTCATCATCAAAGTTGAGCAAGAAGACCTCCAACATATCACCAACATTTATCACAGCACTTGTTTCATCCACAATCACATCGGTCACCAAGTCCACGAAAGAGCACACCTCATTGCTATTAGGTTGCCTCATAGACTTACACACATAGAAACCCACTTTTTCATCACCAACCCGGGAGGTAAATTCTCTGGCTTCAACATCACAAAGAGCCTTCCCCGTAGCAAGGAAAGGTCTACCAAGAATAATCGTCAAGTCATAATCAACCTCACATACAAGAATGACAAAATCCGCCGGGAGAATAAATTTATCAATATGAACCAAAACATCCTCAATCACTCCCAAATTTCTCTTCATACTACGATCGGCCATTTGCAATCTCATTGATGTGGGCCTTGGTTGCCCATTCGCAATGTCTTGAAAACCGAATAAGGCATCAAATTTATATTTTCCCCAAGATCACAAAGAGCTTTTGCAAACTTGGCACTTCCAATTTTACAAGGAATCATGAAAGCACCAGGATCCTCCAACTTGGGAGCCATTGAATGCACAATTGCACTTACTTGATGAGTCATTTTTATAGTTTTAAATTTTGCTCCAAATCTTCAACTAATGGCACATTGATTACGAGATTCTTCATCATTTGGATAAACTTCTTAAATTTGTTTTCACTATTTTGCTTTGCAAGTCTTTGAGGGTAGGGAGGTGGAGGCTTAGGCAATAGTGCCCTAGCCTTTTGCATTACCGGTTTCGACATGTCAATAATGTAATCCCTATACGGTTTCACCTCCTCTTATGTCTCTTCCACACTACCATCAATATCAATTCAAACCTCATCATTGGATTGCTCAACATTGTTCGGGATCTCCTCTTCTTGCACTACTAGCTCTTCATCCACAAGTTGTCTTTGCTTGAGGTGGGTGCATTCCCACCTTTTCCACTCCTTGTAGTAACGGCCATGGCATGCCCCATGTTGTTCCCAACCTTTTGGTTCACCATCTTGTCACTTGGTAGTGCCCCCTTAGGATGAGTATTTAGAGCTTGAGAGATTTGCCCCATTTCAACTTCCAAGTTACGGATTGATGTATTGTGTGAGACAAGTTGGGCATCGGAATCAGCATTCTTCTTCATCATTTGCTTGAACATATTCTCAATACGCCCCATTTCATTGTTGGAAGAACTTGCACCATGGGAAGGATAAGGGGGTGGGTTGCTCGGTTGTTGATACATCGGGGGCCTTTGAAAACCCGACCCCCGATTGCATTGACTATTGTTCCATCCCCCTTGATTGTTACCTCCCCAATTTCCTTGATTATTGACACTCCAATTACCTTGGTTATTTCCACCACTCTAATTTCCTTGGTTATTTCCACCACTCCAATTTCCTCGATTGTTGTTGTTATGCCAATTTCATTGATTATTGCCACCACTCCAATTACCTTGGTTACCTTGAGGTCGCCATTGTTGTTGATTCGGGCCTTGAGAGTTGTTTCTTTGCACTTGGTAGTTGTTCACATATTGCACCTCCTCTTCTTGTTCATTGAAAGATTCATCTTAATCTGACCCACGATGTTCTTGCACATAATTCTCCACTCGATTTGCACTTGTGGACCCTTGGTCCTTATTTTGTTCACCATTATGCTTACTCCCTCCATGGCATTGACTTGTTTAGTACTTTGCACTTGTTGAAGTTGAGCCTTTGCTAATTGATTCATAGTGGTGGTCAATTCGTCAATGGCTTGCCCATGGTCATGTAACTCTTTATGGATGTGAATCATATTCGAATCACCTTGAGGAATATTAACCCTAGATTACCATGTCGATGAGGTATCTGCCATTTCATCTAAAATCTCACAAGCTTCCGCATACGGCGTTGTCATGAAATTTCCATCGGCAAGTTGATTTACCACTTACTGATTGATCGTATTGATCCCCCGATAGAAAGTTTGTTAAATCATATTCTCTGTCATGTTGTTATTGGATAACTCTTTGACCATTGTTCTATACCGCTCTCATAGCTCAGGTAATGGCTCATTGGGCTCTTGTTTGAATGCTAGAATCTTGTCTCAAAGAGTAGCCATATGCTCGGGAGAAAAGAACTTGGCAATAAATTTCTTCGAGAACTCTTTCCAAGTACGGATAGAATGGTTTGAAAATCTTTCCAACCAATCTAAATCTTTCCCCCGTAGAGAGAAGGGAAAAATACTTAACCTTAAAGTATCCTCAGAGGCGTTTGTTGTTTACTCCCCCAACAAGTTTTCACAAACCCCTTCAAGTGTTTGTATGCATTTTGACTTGGAGCCCCAGTGAATAACCCTTGTTGCTCTAGCACTGTGAGCATTACATTTGTGATTTGAAAGTTGCCCTCCCTAATACGGAGTAGGACAATGGAACTTGCATACCCTTCATTTGGCAACACCCAGTGTGGAGCCGCTCTTGGTGGAGGTGGGGTGGAACTGGGACGTTGTCTTGAGGCATCCGGCCTCTTCTATCTGCTTGAGGTTCAAGAGGAACCTCTTCAACTTGGTTATCCTTAACGTTCACATCCCCCAAAGGCATGTTTCCGAGTTGATCATTGTTGTTTGTCATTGTTGTACCTATAATTGATTCACACAAATTAGTAACACAGAAGGAGAAGAAGATAATCCACACACAAAACCAAATATATAGCTAAAACCATTTTTATCTCCTCGGCAATGGCGCCAAAAATTGATCTCGTCCAATTTACACCTCAAATTAAGGATATGAAATGGTCGATTGTAATAGTAATACCCAACAAGAGTTGGGGTCGATTTCCACAGGGAACTATATATGGGAGTTAGGAGTATATATTGTGGTTTGTGAGTTTGAACTACCTCAATTTACACTTCCACAAATTGGGTTTGTTTCTATGTCTATTTTAACTAAGATTGCAAAGTTAAGAAATGAAACTAAGAAATTGTTTTTGTTGGTTTTCAAGTTTTGTAAAAAGCCTCGGGCTATGACCATCACCTAGGTGTTTGCCTAATGGGATATAAACATTAATGCTTGTTTTGTTAATCGGGGTGTATTATAGCTATCAACCCTCAATTACCCACTTAATACCTCGCGGTCAGAGAGTGATTTTACCACATTTGGCTTTCTCAAGTCCAATTGGGTATTTCTCAAAATAGTTGATAAAAGCTCAAGTCTGGTTATTACTATCTTTAGGTTGAACCCTTTAAATGGGATTATCAATCTCTCGATTGACCCAATTTCTTGTTAGCCAAGTTTTTCTAGACTAAGTCTCCCATTCTCAAGTAGAAACTAAGTCAAATAGGCATGAATTAATGTTTGCAACCATTAATTCAACAAAGTAAATCATGAACCAGGCTAAATAATAAACACCCAACCATAATCAAGCATTAAATTAAACACCCATAAGGTTTACACACTAGGGTTGGATCACAACCCTAGTAAAAATCTAGCTACTCATGCTTGAAATTGAAGAAATAGAAGAAGAGATGCTAATTAAACTCATATTGTAAAATCAAAATGATAAAATCTATGTTAAAATATCCAAAATATGAAAGATTACTAAAAGAAGCAAAGAGAAACGGCTACTGTAGTTGTTGATGTCAAAAGTTGACCTAATTTTGTGAAACTCGTTTATTTATATAGGCTGGAAATTTCGGACAAAAATGCCCTTTAGGAGGTTTTACGACCGCACAATTCCATGTGCGGTCTGCAGAAGTGTTCATTTTATAGGGGCTGGGATTCTGCGGCCACACAATTCTCCACTGCGACCACAAGGTAATGTTTTTGCGGTCCGCAGATTTATCACTGCAGCTACAATCTGTTGATTTGTGGTCTGCATCTTTCTTTATGCTGCTGCAAGGCACTTCTTCTGGGGCCGCACAATTCTTGTGCGGTCCGCAATCTTGAGGGACTTGGATTTTGGAAAATTTCATGCCTCTGAAGTTGATTTCCAATTCTTCAATTGCGGCCGCACAATTCCTTTGCGGACCACATTTTGCTAGGAAGCCTTTTGGGTTTTTTTTCATTGTTTGCGGCCACGAATGGAATTCTGCGGTCCGCACTTAGCAAATCTTGTGCCTTTTGTTGCCTTGTGTTTTGATTACTCCTTTTGTTTAGCCGGATTTCATCTCGGGAGTCCAACTTCCAATATTCCTGCAATTTTGCACATTTCAGCAGTTTCAGGAACACAATTAAACGCTTTTAGACTAAAACAAAAGCTAAAAGACGTTAATAAGTAGTCAAAATCCCCACTTATCAATAACCATCAAGGAAGAAATAATATTCATGCCTCGCCAATCTGTCCTACATTTGGTCTATGCCCCGCCAATCAATGCAAACTCTCCACCCCGTCATGGTGCCAAAAACTTGTTTCTCCCAAAAACACACGCAAGTATACGTGGTTGTACAAGTAATAAAATCATATGTCGAGTGTCGAACCCATAGAGACTTGTATTAACTACCCATTAAATTCACCAAGATTGTTATTCCGTCGAGTCAATCAGAGTTTAAAAGTGTGATTATACTAAACAATAATTCTAATTAGTAACTAAATTATCAAGCAGCATAATGGTTGTTGTATATTCAGTTGAGACAAATATTTCAGGGTTGTGATCGATTCACCAATCCTATTGTGTTCTAATTAACTCTCCCTTTCATACAATTGACTCATGGTTGCTAATTAATCTAACAATTGCTCTCGTAGCCTTCTCCCGAAGTACTACTAGCCTATTCAAAATAGATTAATGCCTATATTCCTATGAAATTAATCTATTAAGATTACGATGTTTAATTAAGCACGGTGACTAGGTATATTCCTATCCTAACCACAAATCTGCCCCCCTCGGAGTTAAGATCATGCTCTCTTCAATTCTTCTCTAATCTAAACATGGTTTTCTCAAGTATACCATAGCATAGTAAATTTAACCTAACTGTTGGACAGACAATTAAGTAATTAATCATAGAATTGAAGAAACAACCATATATTGGTGAATTGTAATTAAGGTTAAGTCAACGTTAAACATCAATATTCATGGCTATATCACAACCCCAGAACTATGGGTTTTAGCCAATCATGATAATATTAAAACCAATTCACAAGTGTTGAATAATTAAAACTACTAAGAAAGATGAAGAAAAAAACTAAGAATCCTTGCTCTCGAGTGTTCCGTGTCTTGTTCTCGCCTCCAAAGAATGTCCAACCCCCTAAATATAGGTTTAGAACCACTTTTATACATGTTGGGGCGTGTAGGGTTGAAATCACCAAGTCCCATCTGAATTAGGACAAAATCCGCCCTTCTGCATCACGCTTGGTGCCTGGCGCTGACCTGGAAAACAAACTTTTTGGGTCTTCTATCAATGGCATTTTGGTTGGTGCCTAGCGCCAACCTGGACACCAAACTCGTACTTCCTCCAAATTCTTCCGTTTTTGCTTTAATTTGCATGCCAATTTTCCAAATCACTTCCATTTGACTCCTACATATAAAAAACACCACGAATTAGAACAAATCATTGCATTACACATACAAAACTCACGCAATATGAGTAAAATGTGAGACGATATGCATATAAATATGCATACTTTATGCCAATATCAACCCTCATCGACTAACTATCAACATGACTTTCGGGGGGAACGAGATCAAGGGTGTAACCTTTTTGATGGAGAAAAAGATAAAGGTACCGGTGACTCATCACAAAAGATTCTGGGAAGCCGCTGAAGACGACCTCACATTCACAGAAGAAGACGTTGATAGACTCCTTCTGCCGCACAACGATGCCCTAGTAATTTTTCTTAACGTTCTAGATTTTAAAATTAAACATGTTTTGGTGGACCTAGGAAGTTCATCCAAAATCATTCAATGGAGAGTGTTGGAACAAGCCAAGCTAACCAGGAGCATCATTGTGACAACAAAACTCCTCAACGGATTCACCTTAGCAAGTGTAATGACCCGGCGGAGATCTCGCTGCTCATGAACGTTGAAGGGGTCATGAAGACTACCTTATTTGAAGTGGTGGATGGCAACATGGGCTACAACATAATTCTTGATAGACCATGGCTACATGAGATGAAAGTCGTACCATCAACGTATCACCAAATGCTGAAATTCCCGACTCTAGAGGGAATCAAACAAATAAGAGGAGATCAACCGGTGGCAAGGGAGATGAATGTGGTCTCAGTTTTTAGTAGTAAAGAAAAGGAACACGAGTCATAGCAATTACAGGAACCAACGCCTGCACTCGAACCAAATGAAGATGATAAAGGGGAGGATCCGTCGGAATCCCACCAGATACCAAGATATTTTTAGGTACCGAAAGAAACGAACGCGACAAAGTCCACAGCGGAAGAACTCGAACAAGTGGCATTGTTCGAAAAATTTCCAGAAAGAAAGTTTTTCTTGCGGACAGGACTAAACCTCGAGCTCATGTCAAGATTTATTGAATTTCTTAAAAGAAACATCGACTGTTTCGCATGGTCGCACGCGAATATGACAGGTATCCCTGTAAAGGTGGTCGTGCCCAAGCTAAGCCTAGACCCAAGCATCGCCCGATAGCCTAGATCATAAACATGTTTGTCAAAGAAGAGGTAACTCGATTACTTGACATCGTTTCAATCTAGGAGGTAAAGTATCCTGACTGGCTAGCTAATATAGTTGTTGTTCCGAAAAAGTATAATAATTCCGAATGTGCATAGATTTTAAGGATTTAAATAAGGCGTGCCCGAAAGACTCGTTCCCACTGCCAAACATCGATCAAATAATCGACGCCATGGCCGGGCATGAGTTAATGAGTTTCGTTGATGCCTATTCCAGATACAATCAAATTAAGATGACTCTGGAGGATCGGGAAAAACTTCTTTCATCACAAATTTCGGCACATATTGTTATATTGTGATGCCTTTCGGTCTTAAAAATACCAGAGTGACTTATCAGAAGCTCGTGAACAAAATGTTCAAAAAGAAAATAGGTAAAAAAAATGAAAGTGTACATAGATGATATGTTGATCAAGTCATTGAATGCAGATGACCATTTAAAACATCTCCAGGAAAAATTCAACATCCTAAAGAAGCACAACATGAAGCATAACCCCGAAAAATGTGCGTTCGGAGTTAGCTCCTGTAAGTTCTTGGGTTTCCTAGTATTATAAAGAGGGATCAAAGTCAATCTTGATAAGATAAAAACCATCGAGGACATACCAGACCAGATGACGAGCGTAAAAGAAGTCCAAAGGCTAACCAGAAGATTGGACGCTCTGAGCAGGTTCATTTCCCGGCCTTCGAAAAAATGTCATCACTTCTTCTCATTTCTAAAGAATACGACCAACTTTGAATGGATTTGAGAATGCCAAAATGCTCTAAAAGAATTGAAATAGTATCTATCAATCCCTTTGCTACTATTAAAATCGGAGGAAGGCGAACAATTGCTAATATACTTAGCGGTCTCGAAGGTAGCGGTAAGCATTGTTCTAGTCCGGGAGGACGAAGGACTTGAACTGTCCTAGGGGATAAACTCCAAGGTCATTGAAATCAAATATGATTCCCAACTAGTGGTAAATCAGGTATATGGAATATTCGATACCAAAGAGGAGTGCATGCAACAATATGTGATTAAAGTTCAATCTTTGCTCGCGCGGTTCAGAGAATGGTCGATCACCCATATCCCGAAAGAAGAAAATGCAGAAGTGGATGCATTGGCCAATTTGGGAACATCCACAAAAATGAAGGGATCAAATTCTAATACCATCGTTCAGCTCATGCATACGGTACTGGATTTGGATATGGACGGGTATTATGAAGTAAATACAACCAACCTAGTCTAGGACTAGAGGAATGAGATCATCGACTACCTTAAGCACAGCAAGCTGCCCGAAGTCATCCCAGGCACTCTGCACCAAAGCAACTCGTTATAGCTTCTGGGGAGGACAGTTATTAAGAAGGTCATTCTAAGGTTTGTTGACCCGATGCTTAGGAGAATCCGAGGATAATTACGTCACGAGAGAGCCTCATTAAAGAATTTACAGGATTCATTCAAGTGCAGATTCGTTGGTCCTAAAATTAGTTAGGGTCGGATACTACTAGCCTCGGATGGAACAAGATGCAAAGGCATTCATTCAAAAATGCGACAAGTGTCAACGTTATGCAACACTGGTACACCAACCGGAAGAACTGCTACATTAGGTATTATCCACATGGACATTCATGAAATAGGGGATAGATATAGTTGGATTGTTGCCGCCGACTCCTGAGAAGGTAAGATTTCTTTTAATTATAACCGGTTACTTCACTAAATGGGTTGAAGCAGGTCATTACCAGAAGATTGGTGAGCGCGAAGTAGTCAATTTCCTATTGGAAAAAATAATTTTCTGGTTTAGAATACCGAAAGAGATTGTCTGCGATAATGGGCCACGATTCATAGGCTCCAAGGTCAAAATATTTCTTGAAGACCTGAAAATTAAAAGAATCACATCTTCACCATACCATCTGAGTGCAAATGGACATGCAGAATCAACCAATAAGGTGATTGTTCAAAACCTCAAAAAGAGATTGGAAGCAGCCAAAGGCAAGTGGCCCAAAGAGTTATCGAGAGTGTTGTGGGCGTACCGGACGACGGCCAAGCCGATCATGGGAGAGACACCTTTCTCTTTTGTATACGGTGCAGATGTTGTGGTCCCGGTAGAAGTAGGATAACCGAACTTGTGGTACTTCCGGGCGGACAAAGAAACAAACAACAAAGTATTGCTGGTCAAATTGAAGTTGCTTGACGAACGCAGGGACTTGGCACACATAAGGATGGTGTCCCAGAAACAAAGAATTGAAAGGTATTAAAACCGGAGGGCCAATCTCCATTATTTCAAAGTGGGAGACTTGGTTTTGAGAAAAGTAACTCAAAACACCCAGGAGCTCAATGCAAGAAAGCTGGGTCCGACGTGGGAAGGCCCCTATCGGGTTTCAGCTATCACCGGGAAGGGATCATATGAACTAAAAAAACAAAGACGGAGCCAAATTACCAAGTAACAGGAATGTGACTCACCTCAAAAGTTATTGTTGTTGATGAGCACCGCTTGTACTAAAAGTATGTGCTGCACTTTTTTCCTTTCACCTAGTTTTTATCCCAATTGGATTTTTCTGACAAGGCTTTAAACGAGGTAGCAACGAAAGAATACTCAAAAAATGTCATTAGTAGAGATAAGACCTTTACATGAAAATTCATGGAAACAACAAATAACTGCGGGATGATTAGATAGTCTTTGGCTCGATGGAAAATTCTTAACGGGAAGCAAAACTTGCTATCAGACCAAAGGCTATTCAATTGTTCACATGTGTTATTTCCTACAAGCCATTAGGGGGTGGTTAGATAATATTTTACTCGATAGAAAAGTTCCTACGGGAAACGAAGCTTGCTATCGAACCAAAGATTATCCAACCATTCACTAGTGGAATCCTCAAAGGAGCAAGACTACCAGTGTTCCAATTTGTATTATTCGCATTCGAACACTAGGGAATAGTATGAGAATACGGAAACTTGATTGTCACAGAAATCGGGACAACAAAATTCGGGAATAAATATGCCTCATCGGGACCAAGGATTGCACAACTAGCCCTGTAGAAACAAATTGTACAGAATAGCCACATGTAATGGCAATTTTTTTATTTTCAGCACTCAACTACTTATGTACTTTTGAAGATAGAAAGAATAAAATGAAGTTCTTTTATTTTTATCTTGTTTCTTGTCCAAACGATGAGTTAATTTTATCATTTTAAAGTTAACTAAGTACTTCAAATGCTAGTGCGGGAATGAACAGGAGCCATCCATTTTAAGAGTATCGTAAACATAAGAGGGCCCTCTCTTATGAAACTCTCACAGTAAAGGGTTGGTCCCGGAAGAGTTTATGCCCGAAACCCAAATGCTATTGGGGGAAAATACACCCGAAGCCCTACCTAATTTGACGAGAAAAATAATAAACTTTGTACAATGCTTAAACAAAAAGCACAATTATTTATTAAACATGCCAAGCAGCACAAGTACAAAAATACAAAAGGAAAACAACAAAGGAAAAGAGAGCAAAAAGCTAAACTATGTCGCCACCAGAACTCGGGGGAAGAGAAGCATCTGCGCCCCCGGGAAAAGTCGGAGGATCAGTCTCCGTCTCAGGATCTTGGCCTTTATCATTATTCTCTTCAAGCTCCTCCTCGATTCCTAGGAACTCGTAACCGGAACTAAAAGAGTTAGTTGCATCAGGCTGAGCCAGGAGGCGTTCTCAAACTAACTCCAGTGCTCGGGCCTTGGCGATCTCATCGTCAATATCAATGACCTCCCCCTTTTGGCTTCTTCCAAGGTTTTCCTCCTCATATGGTACATAGAATGTGTTTTTTCGATGATGAAAGAATCCGCTTGGCGCTGAATTTCTAATTTAAGCCTATCAACCTCGGTCAGAAGGCTATCCTACTCGGATCTCGTGGCGTTAAAGGCTAAGATCGAGATCATGGATTGTGGTTTTATGAACCTTATTGTGTTTCATGATCCTCTTATACCTATCATATATCTGGGCACGCTTTTCCTCAACAGCAACAGCCTCATCAACTTTGGAATTTAAGGTTGCCTCAAAGTTATTCACTTGTTCAATGAAGGCAGACTCGCAGCGAGCATGACATCTTGAACTTCAGACCACTTAGCCTTAGCCTTGGAATAGAACATTTAATTGAGAAGCTTCTTGACTAAGGGCCACTACATCTTGCTCGCTTAGTTTCAATCGGGCCTCAAGATCACTCGCCTCAGCGACTTTTGCCTCTAGCATAGGGAGGCGCGCAGCAAGTTAATTCTTATCGTCCAACAGTTGATCCTGCTCGGACTTGAGTCCCTCTTTGTCGAGTATCAATTTCTAAAGGTCCTCGGAAACCAGGAAGTTGGCCTGCGAAGCAAATACCAAAGTTAGAAACCTTGTCATAACAAGTCAAGAAGAAAAAAGTTGTTAAAAGGTCAAGTGCAATACCGTTGTTGCATTGTGCATGGCATTGTTTATGATACACTCCCTAGAAAGAGAGTGTATTTTTTTCTTATCTTTATCTAGAGTCAGCGGCTTCAGATAATTGGCGAGTTCCACTGGCCTAGATAGCAGATGGCACTCCGTTGACACCGAGAGTGAGACATTCTTCCTCCCCTGGGATCTGCAGAAGGAGGCGAATAGTTGTTCCCGAAATTATCGCAGTCAGGGGACTGGGGAGAAGGGACATCTTTCTCTCGGGCACCTGCGGCCGGTGGGGGAGATGTAGCGGTTATTTGTGATAAAGGTATGGCCGGTATGGAAGAAGATGAAGCTAATGGTGTTATAGGTTGAGAAGCAACTGTGGCAAAGGCAGTGTTATTTGTTGGTTGCTTACCAACCAAAGGCGAAAGAAGCTCGGTACTTGGCCTTATAGTATGGGAGCAGCAACTGGGACTGGAAAGGGAGAATTGGCATTCTCCACTAAGTCAAATTCTCCCCAGAGCACTCGGGCTCATCCTCGGGTGGGGTTCTAAGCTCTTCAGACTGAGCCTTATGTTGAGCCGATGAAGGTCATTGTCTCATTTGTAGGGAAGCCTCTTCATCACTAGCTTCCCCATTATCGTCAATAGCCACAATAGTTGCAGCTGGCTCGGGTGCGACTTTCTTCACTTTCTTATTCTTACCCTCGATCGAGGAAGAACGTCGCCATTTTGGTTTCTTGTTCTCCATCCGGGAACTCTGAGAGGAATCACTTGCATCAGAAGTAGACCCGAGGGCACCTGTTCGGGGGAGATCCTCCTTCAACAACCTCGCAACCTCTACAAGATCGACCAAAACGTCCTCCTCATAGATGGAAACAGAACCCTGAGGGAGACCTTAATCCAACAAAAGGTGGGATTAGCCAATTTTCCTATGTACAAAAATAGAATGAAGGCAAAATCAGTTTATCGTGGGGTCTCATGCGTGGTGATATCCAGAATCTTCTGAACCCATATGTCCAGGCCTTCAACCCTTGGTGGTGTCCACTGAGTTGATAAAATAATGAAAAGAAAAGGGTTAGCAATGACATAAAATAGCCTTTTTTCAAAAAAAAAAAGAGATAGACTTTAAACTTACATGAACGAATCCAGGACTCAGGAAAGGATGGAGTTGTGGCCGGGATGATATCCATGGTTGCAATAACAACAAATTTCTCCATCCGTCTACGGTTATTATTGTCATCCATGCTGGTAAGTAATGCATGGTAACCACGCTAGCTAAAATGTATTACTCCCCCCACGAAAGATCTTGCGGGAGTATAGGTTCATCATGTAAGCCAAGGTAAGGGTCTCCTTCGTTTCCTGGAACAGCCACCGCAGGCATTCCACCGTTCGCCATACCGAAGGGCCTACCTGTGCCAAACAAACCTCATACCGGTGGCACAGTTCCAAAATCACGGGGTCAAGTCCCCAGCTCAAAGAAAACGGTCCCAGGGTGAAGGTATACGTGTAAACATACGTAAAACCCTTCTTAGTGAAGGTCACTTGCTCCACTAGATCGGGAGAGATGATGTTTAAGGCATGGCGTTCACAATCCTCCTTCACCGTAGGAATACTGGAAGGGCGAATAGAAGAAGGGTATCTGCCAACAGCCCAAGTGCGAGAGTTTGAAGTAGGGAAGTTCTCTTCGAAATCCTTGGTTGTGTTGAGATGTTTGGGGATGATGGTGCTCACTGTAGGCGGATCAGCATCAACATCGACCTCTTTGTCTTTGCTCCTCTTAAGGCCCCCATCGAAGAGAAAACTGGATTTCTTGGAAGAATTAGTATAAGAAATCATGATCGGCACAAGGAGATAAGAGTTTTTTTTAAGAAGATTAAAGAACGATGGAAGAAGAAAGAAGTTTAATGCAAAGAAGTTGAGAAGAGTTTATGAAACTGGTAGAAGTGAAAGAAGAAGAATGAGGCGTATAAGTAAAGGAATAGGCGTAAAATCGTGGTCATGATTACCTCAAGAACCGGTGAAAATATTGCTAAATCGTGGAGTAATACATTTCCGGGGTATTAAATGCGAGGAGACGTGTATCTTATCAAGCGTCAGAAACTTTTCAGAAAGATTCAGAATTTTTTTCTCCAAGAAAGGAATCTTCATCAACTTCCTAGTGACACAAAGATGTGCCACTGGAAAACAGGGGGACTGTCTGTATAGAGTAAAATCAGTTTATATTAAATGCTCTAATGACAGAGTGACACGTGGAATCGGGGGCAGATAGAAGATGAAGCAAGTGAAAACTAAGACCGAGGACAACAGCTTCGGTTGACACTGGGCAGATCCCGAAGGGAACATTATCAACGAGACCAAACAAATACTTATCACCAGATGACATTCGATGAAGAATATTCCTCAGTATTAAATACGCAGTCGTTATAGAAAATTTTGGCATTCATGACCTGACATTACATATTTTGATCATAGGACCTTGTTCCCTAGGTTTAGTTATAAATAGTGACTTCAACAACCATTATAATACACGAAAAATCTCTAACAAACTTATGGTACTCACTATTCCCAAATAATATTTTATTTTTTGTCTAAACATTATTCTTATCATTGTCTTTGGAAGCCTTGCTCCTGGAATCAAGCTATCTGTTATTTATCTCGATTTCAACACTAAGTTTTGCATTTTATTTAATTTATTTATCATTTTTGGGATCAAATCGATTCGCTTGTCTATAAACTACGCTATAAATTTAACTGTACAATTTTACGGGTAAACAACTGAAGAGTCTAGTTTATAGGATTCACTCACAGGAAGAATTCAAGTGAAATTGTTTTTGAGTTCAAAGAAGACGCCTCCAACTACTTAGGGGAACCCACTCTTCTTCCTTGTGTTCGATTAGGGGGCCCTGCCCTCCATTCTCTCAAGTACCTCTTCGCTTCCTCTGCTTGCTTTCATGTAGTTTATTGCTTAGGTAAAAACGTTTATTCCGGCTAGACTTTCTTCTTCTCTTAACTAGGATATAGTTAAGAGAAGAAGAAAGTCGTGCTTACTCTCACCTTCTTTCTTGTGTTGTAAGAGGGGCGAAAGGGAACCAGAGCAGCAAGCATCACAACTAGTGACATTCCCCGCCACAACAGTTCCACTTCAAGGTGAACGGACTCCCGCAGCACTATATATTTCCCTGAGCGCCTAGCCTTTAGTTCATTTGCAAGAGAGAAGGCCTAGAAAGTCAGTCCACTAGCAGTTTCATTGGCCCTTTTGAACCCTAGCTTCTCCTTCGATCCAAAAGCTGTCAATCGCATGTGCGATGTGTCTAGAGTTTACCTTCGGATCAGACCTCAAAAACAGAAAGAGAAAAAAAAAAGTATCTTCGTGGAAACTATGTTATACCGTTCGTGCCCCTCACCAGAGAGCCAGTGAACTCGCTTTCAAGAAGAGTCTTTCCTGCTTCCAATTCATAGACTTAAAAAAGGGATTTGCCACATCGTTGAGTGATCTTTAAAAAGGAAGTCGGCCTTCACTATCTTCCAATCTTCAGACTATTGTTACATAAAGATTCTGCAACATTTCCTCTTTTTGGATTTGCTCAGCCAGATTGGAGGATAATACAGATTCTACAAGCGCATATAAACAAATAGAGTTACTTATCCGAAAACACATGTACATGTCGAAAAGATTTAGGCCACCAACAAGGGTTGTGGTAAGTACTTTTTCGTACTTAACTAGCGGTTTAAAGTTCGTGTCCAGGGTATGGAGTTATTTTTGTTAGAAAATTTACCTCGTAATCTGAGACTTCTCAATGCAAATACGGATACGTGGGAAACTAAAAAAATTATGGGCCACACAGCAGGGGAAGTCAAGCGCAAATCCAACCTCAAAGCTATCTTGGCTCAACCTCACAAGTCCAGCCCAAAACGCCTTCTAGCTAATTATATATATATATATATATATATATATATGTATTGCATAAAATAATTTTTAAAAACAACTAAAAATATACATTTCTCAATAATTTATATGTAGCTTTACATTCTTTCTTCTACTTCAGTCCTCGCTATAATAAAAGGCAATCTTGGCCAATTATGATACAGTATACATAACAAGAATACTTCTCCATAGTATTCTCCATTTCAATTTTTCTCACTCAGTTTCTGCCGAAGGGCCATTTGTGAAAAAATCAATCAGTACCAAATGTTTGAATCAAACTAATTAATCAGGACATTTATCAGTATATAGGAAATAATATTTTATCACTTAACCACAATAAATAACATGTCTATGCACTTTAATTTGTAACATTAAAATTAAATTTTTGATTTAACGTAAACATCAAATACGAATAAATATTTCACAAAATGCTCATGGCATGACCTACTATATTTTGCAGGTCATCAAATCGAACTAGTTAACCAAAGACCAATCCCAACTCGTCAATTAACCACTTTGTTAAATTCATTCCGGAAACTATCAAAATAACGTTAATCTCGAATGACATATAATGTCACGAGACTCTTTCCTATATCATGACTTAAGTTCTTATTCACTTCTATCGGAACAAAAATACAATCATGTGTGCTCTAATAAAATATAACATATTCTTAATTAGTACTGGAAAATTTAGGGCCCGTTAGGCCAGAAAATTTTTTTGTTATAAATGAATTTATTTAAGATGAAGGTCTATATTTAAGAGAGATTTTAGGGATTATTATTTGGTGGCTAAGTCATTCTTTCCCTATAAATATAGGTGTTCTATTCCATTGTAATTTACCCTAAAAATCAATAAGAATTCTCTCTCTTTCTTTGCAATATTCTTCTTTATTGTTTCATTATACGTTATCAGCACGAGACTCTACCATCTCAAGAAGCTCTTTGAGAAGACTAAGGTATAACTTTATGAATGATCTTATGAAAAGAAAGTTTGTTGCCCTTGAAATTTTGGGCAAGAACTATATGACATAGTTGTTGGATGTCGAAGTTCATTTAGATGCAATGGGTCATGGAGACGTCATTAAAGATAAAAATAAAGCATCTACCCAAGATTTTGCTAAGGCCTTGATTTTCTTGTGTCATCACCTTGATGAAGGGTTTAAAATAGAATATCTCACGGTCAAAGATCCACTTGTTTTGTGGAATGGCTTAAATGAAAGGTATGACAACTTAAAGTTGGTCACACTTTTACGAGCTAAAAGGGCATTGGGAAAATATTTGTCAGACATCAAAATATTTGGTTGAGCTTTATCAATCATCTCTAAAGAAATGAAGGCCCTGAAGTCAATTTTGTCTTTGACATCACCCACTTAGATGTGGTAGACTTATTTGAGCACCCTGATGGAAAAATAGACCACTTGATTGGTGATGGATCCGTGGTTAAAGATCATTGAATAAAGTTTGGTTTTAGTCTACTTGTTATCGCACTACCTTATTGAGTTTGAATATTGATCTTATAAGAGGGGTTGCTCTGATGGTAAGCAACCTCCACTTCCAACCGAGAGGTTGTGAGTTCGAGTCTCCCCAAGAGCAAGGTGGGAAGTTCTTGGAGGGAAGGATGCCGAGGGTCTATTTGGAAACAGCCTCTCTACCCCAGGGTAGGGGTAAGGTCTGCGTACACACTACCCTCCCCAGACCCCACTAAGTGGGATTATACTGGGTTGTTGTTGTTGTTGTTGTTAAGGTTCACGTACTTACCTTTGTCATCGTTGTGTAAATCACGGTTTGTTTTCTTTTTACTTCATTTAATTGACCATGTTACTTTTAACATATGGTAAAAGAATTTTCCGAAACATGCTAATAGACTTAAGTTCGTACTCTTAGTACATAATCGAAATTAAATTGATGTACCACTGTTTGCTAAAGCTTTTCCATATGTTTAAAAGGATTGGTCTTAAATCAACTGGTACTGTATAAAACTTTTGCATTGAAATGCGATATTTGTTTTCTAATTAAGTTGTTCAATCAATGAAAGTGTCTCACAGAAAATTATCGGCACACTAATTGAATAAATAATTATTGAGTTAATGATTTAACTTCTTTTTTGCTCTCTCTGAAAATACTAATATTTATTCGCATATTTTTTTTGTATGTCAAACCATGAGAAGCAAATATGAATATCCTACAAATCAAATTTGGATCAAAGTTCAATTGTATAAATATTTTTTTAATTGATTCATGTACGACACATACAATATTCAAAGAGAAGAAATATTTCACTCTTTTAATTATGTGTAAGGCAGATGTTACTACAATTTCTGGTAGTAATAATCTAATTGAAGGCTCTGGAAGAGCTACTATAACTCCGCCTAAGGGAACAATACTTACCGTAGAGAATGCAATGTTCTACTCCATGTCCAAGAGGAACTTGTTGAGTTTTAAAGATATCCGCTGAAATGAATTTCATATTGAGACAATAGATGAGAATAATCTCGAATATCGCATTATTACCAAGAATGTCTCTAGTCAGAAAAGAGTTATTGAGAAGTTCTCATCTTTATCTTGTGGCCTATATTGGACAAGAATTAATACAATTAAGGCACATTCTATCGTAAACCATAAGGTTACTCATTTCAATACTTTTGTACTTTGGCATGATCGATTGGGATATCCTGAATCAATTATGATTAGATGAATTATATAGAACTCAAATGGGCATCCATTAATTAATTTAAAGATTCTTTTAAATAATGATTTTTTTTGCACTTCTTGTTATCAAGGCAAGTTAATTATTAGACCATCACCAACAAAAGTTGGGATTGAGTCCCCTGCGTTTTTGGAACGTATACAAGGGAATATTTGTGGACCTATTCACCTACCTAGTGGGTCGTTTAGATATTTTATGGTCTTAATATATGCATCTCCTAGATGGTCTCATGTATGCCTATTATCATCTCGTAGCCTGGCATTTGTAAAATTAATGGCATAAATAATCTTATTACGGGCACAATTTACCGATAATCCAATTAAGTCTATTAGACTTGATAATGCTGCTGAGTTTTCATCCCAAGTATTTAATGATTATTGCTTATAAATTGGGATAAAAGTAGAAGAACTTGTAGCTCATGTTCACACTCAAAATTGTCTTGCAGAGTCTTTGATTAAACGTATGTAATTGATAGCAAGACCGTTACTCATGAAAACGAGGTTACCCACTTCTGTTTGGGGTCATGCCATTTTGCATGCAGCAATGCTAGTTCGTCTCAGACCAACAAATTATCATAAATATTCCCCGTTGCAACTAGTTTTGGGTCATAAATCTAATATATCCCTTTAAGAATTTTTAGGTGCACAGTATATGTGCATGTAGCATAGCCATATCGCACCAAGATGGGTCCCCAAAGAAAGTTAGGAATATATGTTGGGTTTGAATCGCCTCCATTATTCGCTACCTCGAAACATTAACGGGGGATTTGTTTACTGCTCGATTTGCAGATTGTCAATTCGATGAGGTATTTTTCACAAAATTAGGGGGAGAAATTGGTGAAACCAAATGGGAAATTTTGTGAAAAAATTCATCATTGCCTCATCTTGATCCACGTGCCTCTATTTGTGAAAACGAGGTGCAAAAGATTATCCTTTTGCAAAAAAATAGCATATCAAATGCCAGATGCATTTACGGATTTGAAAAGGATAACAAAATCACATATCCCTGCAGAGAATGTTCCTATTGGACAATCTTCTAGTGTCATAGCTAATGAGTCAAAAGCATGCCTAAAACATGGCAGAGCATTGGGTTCTAAGGATTGAAATTCTAGAAAAAGAAAAACAAATGATCAATATGACATTATGAAAGAGTCTCATGAAGAAATCCACGATTTAACCAATCCTGAGATTCATAAGGAAATCACTGAGCCTAAGACTCAAGAAATAAGGAACTATCAATAAATCCAATCGATATTGAGGCAGATTTGAATTGATTGGATATAGTGGTTGTAACGACCCGCTTGGTCGTTTTGCCTTAGAACCCCGTTCCCCTAAATAAAACTTTTCGTGCTTGCTTTAGCTAATTTACAACTTGCGGGGATGGTTGGTTCGGGAATTGGAAGAGTTTTGAGTGAAACATGCCCATTTGATTCCTTAGGATTCTCTTAAAGGACTAAGTTTGACTTTGGTCAACATTTTGAGCAAACAGACACGGATTCGTGATTTGACGGTCCCGAAGTGTCCGTGGAAAAATATGGGACTTGGGCGTATGTCCGGAATTGAATTCCGAGGTCCCTAGCCCGAGTAATGAATTTTTCTTAGAAATTATTAATTTGAAGTTTTAAGGATTTAAAGAAACTAAGTAATGATTGATTTCATGGGTATCGGGCTTGTATGTTGGTTCCGAAACCTGTTACAGGTCCAAAATATCATTTAAGACTTGTCCATAAAATTTGGTGTCAATCCGAGTAGTTTAAGGGCGTTTTGGCCCGTTAGAGGAAAATTAAGAACTTGAAGTTCATAAGTTTGATTCATTTGATTTTAGGGGGTGATTCCTAGATTTAGCGTTGTTTCGGGTGTTCTGAAGGTTCGAGTATGTCCGTCTCGTGATTTTAGACTTGTAGGTAGGTTTGGGCAGTGTCCGGGAACCCCAAGCGTCAATCGGACGAGGCTTGAGTGAAGTAAAAATTTTTAGAAAGAGCTGAAGCTTGCTGGATCTGTCATAACCGCACCTGCGGTTGGTGGACCGCAGGTGCGAGACCGCAGATGTTGTCGTGCCAACGCAGAAACGGCCCAGGACAGGCCAGGCCAGGAACCGCAGAAGCGGCTCAGCAGATGCGACCTGGAGACCGCAGATGCGGTCCCAGCTCTTTGCCCATTTTCGCAGGTGCGACCCATCTCTCGCAGATACGGTCCCCTGACTGCAGATGCGGAAATCGCTGGGCAGTGAGGTTCATTTAATATGGGTTCTAAGTCATTTTTAGCAGATTTTCACTCCTCCATTAGGCGATTTGGGAGCTTTTGAGAGAAGGACTTCACCTAGCATCTTGAGGTAAGTGTGTGCTACCTATTTCTAGTTTAATATCATTGTCTTAGGTAGATTAAACACTAGCTATTAAGGTGAAATCATGGGGTTAGAGCAAAAACCTAGGGTTTTAATAAAACTTAGATTTAACCACGAAAATTGTTATTGAACTAATTAGAAATCATATATTATTGATCCTTAGGTTGTAGAGAACAACTTCCTTCGAAAAATCTCGGAATCTAGGCATGTGGACCTGGGGTCGGATTTTAGGAAACTTGTGTTAATGGTTGGTAGATTGCTTAAATAGCTAGGATTCAATCTTGGGATTCTATATTGACTAGTTCTTACTTCATTTAATTAGTTTGGGATCATTCGGTGCCGAATTGAGGGCTTGGACTCGTTCTTGGTATTGGAAGTGCACTTTGGAGCGAGATGAGCCTCCTTTCTAACCTTGTAAGAGGGAATTGTCTCCATAGGTGTAATAATTGAATAAATTGCCACTATATGTGGGGGCAACATACGCACTAGGTAACGAGAGTCCGTGCGTAGCTACTATTATGCTAAGTCCGGTAGTCTAGGACTCATGAGCATGCTCTATGTGATATACTTGTAACTTGGTGCTTAAATTCGGATTCGTATAAACCATGTTGATTAAGTTAAATGAGACTAGTGGTAGGAACCTTATTTTCCTTGGCCTTTTAAAGAGAAATTGCACATACTCGTGAATGACTACTCTAAGAGTTATATACTGTTGTCTGCCTGTTACTGTGTTTAATTATGTTTGACCGCGTCGCATGGTTGATTCGCGAGCGGGGTAATAGATTCATCTATGGTTCGAGCCGTTCGTCCCTCGGCAGTGCACAATTTATTTTATGTTGGATCGGGTCGTACGTCCTTCGGTATTACTTGCACATGTTCTTGCTCAGTGTTTTCTCTGTGGACTGGACTTCATATCTTCTTGATATATATACATATATATGGATACCCATGATAATATTTGGAAAGGAACTGTTATTCTATGCTCATTAATGATTATAACTTGTGCTACTCCTGCTTATTATAAATTCTTCTCATATTATTTGACCCTAGTAAGTATCAAGTCGACCTCTCGTCTCTACTTCTTCGAGATTAGACGGGATACTTACTGGGTACATATTGTTTATGTACTCATACTACACTTCTGTACTTAATTGTACAGGATCTGAGGTAGGTACATCTGGCTACCAGTCTGGTGCGCGCCCCTGATTCATAGACCGAGACTTCCACGGTGAGTTGCTCCCTTCCTATGCCGCTCCGCAGCCCGATGGAGTCTTTTTCTTACTGTTGTTGTCTATTCTATCTCAGACAGTAGGATAGAGTTACTCTTTTGTACATTCTACTAGTTGCCTATTACTTGTGATAACAGGTCTTAGCACACACAGTGGTAGACGTTTGTTTTTGGGTTGTATAATCACTTGATACATGATTTATTGCTTTTGGTATAAATTTTAATTTGAGAATCTGCTGCACCTATTTTTGGTAAAAGTAAAACGAGAAATTAATTATATTTTTTCGTGTTGGCTTGCCTGACAATGGTGTCAGGCGCCGTCATGACCTATTATGGAAATGGGTCATGACAGTGGTGGATTATATCTTTGCATACGCATTTAGCATTATGCAAAATAGTGAGGATCTTGAACCTCAATCTGTTGGAGAATGTCAACAAAGACGTGATTGGCCAAAATGGCAAGAAGCAATTCAATCTGAGTTGGATTCGCTGCGAAACGTGAAGTTTTTGAGCCTGTAGTCCAAACATCTAATAGAATTAAGCCTATTGGCTATAAATGGGCCTTTGTACGTACGAGAAATGAGAAAATGAGGTACAAAGATATAAGGAACGCCTTGTTGCACAAGTATTTTCACAAAGGCCTGGTGTCGATTATGAAGAGACATATTCACTTGTTATGAATGCAATAATATTTCGTTATCTGATAAGTTTTGTTGTCCATGAAAAGCTTGACATGCATTTTAATGGATGTAGTTACAACCTACCTTTATGTCTCACTTGATAATGAGATATACATGAAAATATCGAGGGGTTTAAAATGCCTGACGCACATAACTCAAAGTCCCAGGAAATATTTTCAATCAAATTGAAAAGATCTTTGTATAGTCTAAAGCAATTAGGACGAATGTGGTATAATCGTCTTAGTGAGTATTTATTAAAGGAAGGTTGTATAAATGATGTCATTTGTCAATGTGTTTTTATAAAGAAAACAACATCGAAATTTGTTGTACTTTCCGTATATGTCGATGACATAAACCTTATTGGAACTCCTATAGAACTCCAAAAGGCAATGATTATTTAAAGAAGGAATTCGAGATGAAAATGTCACGACCCAAAATCCAGCTAGCCATGATCGCACCTAACCTCACCTGCTAGGTAAGCCAAATAATATAAATCTAATCCAATTAATATTTAACTGACTCTAACACACTCCCCAAGGACCGGTAGTACAAATCATGAGCTTCTAAGACAAGAATTTACAAAGCTGGTGTGAAATAAAAATCATCATCTGTTTGAAATATACATGAACAGATTAAATATTCTAAAGCTACCATAAACAAGAAGCAGTTGTGACTGGATTGCAGGTACATCATCAATGCTAGCTCCCACCACATACAGCAACATCAGCATCAGAAATCTGCACGCAATGTGTAGAAGTGTAGTATGAGTACAACCGACCTCATATACTCAATAAGTAACAAACCTAACCTTAGGTTGAAAGTAGTGACGAGCTTGTACCAAGGTAGAGTCCACACCAACAACCAATAACATCTCATAACAATATAATTTAAAGCAGCACAAGTAATAACTCAATAATAATATGCTTAGGTCGTAAACAATTCCGGGAAATAAATATTTTCTTTTCAAGTATAACAGTAAAACTCAAATCTTTTTCCAAAATCACCGAAAATATGATTTAAGTCTGAAATCTATGATTTTTCTCAAAAACTTTAATGACAGATAAGAAATTTCATTATGAGATGGCATGAGGAAAATGCTTCTCTATGCCTACATATCAAGTATATATGTCTAAAGCAATGCAACACAGTTAATGAACTTATGTACATATCTCTCAGAGTACTCAGTATCATTGTCTCGCTTATTCACTCATCACGCTCAATATTCAACACACTCAGTCACTCGGCACTGTACAGGGCAGATCCAGCCCAAGTATAAATATGATTAAGTCTGAAATCTGTGATTTTTCTCAAAAACTTTAATGACAGATAAGAAATTTCATTATCAGATGGCATGAGGAAATTTCTTCTCTATGCCTACATATCAGGTAGATATGTCTAAAGCAGCACATTCAATGAACTCATGCGCACACATCTCTCAGAGTACTCAGTATCATTGTCTCGCTTATTCACTCATCACGCTCAATATTCAACACACTTAGTCATTTGGCACTGTACAGGGCAGATCCATTCCAAGTATAAATAACAACTCTTGCACTGTCACTCAGTATTGTATATGGCCCATCCAGCCTAGGGAAGATCCATCCCAAATATATATATATAATAATTGACATTTAGTCACTCAGTACTGTATAAGGCCAATCCCGCCAAGGGAATGATCCATCTCCAAATATAAATGATTCCGACAAGATCCATCCCTCAATATAAATGCTTCGGGAAAGATCCATGTCCAGGGAAGATCCATCCATCAATATAAATGATTATTACTGAAGATTCATATATATATATATATATATATATATATATATATATATATATATATATATATATATATATATATATATATATATATATATCAATTGCGCTCACTGTGGGGGGTGTAGACTCCGGAAGGGCTCCTTCAGCCCAAGCTCTATAATAAGCCAGATCCAGGAATAAATAAATAAAACTTGTTGCGGCGTGCAGCCCGATCTCATAATAATATCCTCACAATCAGGCCCTCGGCCTCATTCAGTCATCAATCTCTCCAGTCTCTCGGGCTCACAATGTCATAAAACTAGGCCAAAATTATGATAGGTATGTCAATAAATAATAACGGAGACTAAGATATAATATGCAATGAAAGAATATGACTAAGTATGAAATTTCAATTTAAACAAATAATTCAACAGCAACATGGCCTCTGTGAGGCTCACTAATACTGGCATATAGCCTCAACATAATTTTTAACATAATTCTCAGCTCAATTTCTTTAACACATAAAAGTACATGAATAAATTCCAAGATTATTTGACTACACAATTCCACGGAACCAATTACATCACAATTCTATGGTGCATGCCTACACGCCAGTCACCTAACATATGCTTTACCTCCAAACAAATTATATAACACGTATTTTCGGGGTTTATACCCTCAGCTCCAAGATTAGAATGTTACTTACCTCAAATCGTGTAATTCTTTATTCCAATATGCCCTTGCCTCGCGTATCGACCTCTGAACGCCTCGAATCTAGTCACAATAATTGGATACAGTCAACATAAATTTTAGGAATCAATTCCATATGAAAATTCTATATTTTCCAATAAAAATCCAAAACTCAACCCAAAAATCGACATTGGGGCCCACGTCTTGGAACCCAAAAATTTATGAAATATGAACGCACGTCCAACCACGAGTCCAATCATACAAATTTTACCAAATTTCGACATCAACTCGACCTCCAAATCTTTAATTAAAGTCTATAAAAATTTCTACCATTTTCAACCCAATTCACTGATTTAGGGATAAAATCAATAATGGATTCGGGTATTTTAACCAAAATTGAGTTAAGAAAACTTACCCCGATATTTTCCTTGAAAATCGCCTCTCCTCGAGCTCCAAACTGTTAAAAATGAAAAATGGGACTAAGGCCCATTTTCAGAACTTAAATCTGTTGTCCAGTCATTTATCCTATGCGATCGCGGCCAAACTCCCGCGATCGCGAAACATAAAATTTTTCTAGCCCTTTTTCACTCTATGCGATCGCGGCCATTCTCCCGCGGTCGCGAAGAACATTTTCCCCAACACCCTTGTCCAACTTCTTCCGGACAGCCTCTAGTATAATGGTTGTAACTTTCTGTACAAAACTCCAAATAACAAATGGTTTAACTTTCTGAAAACTAGACACCAATTTCTTATAGATTTCTAGATATAATCTGCCAAAGTTAGCCCTGTGCAGCACAAATTTCTTCTTCACAATTTTCAAATTATTCCCGAACAGCCTATAGTGTATCAATAATAACTTTTTGTACACAACTACAAATTACAATTGGTTTGATTTTCTGAAAACTAGACACAAAGGACTACAACTTTCATTTTTAGATCATCTCAAAAACTTCCTTATAGATTGCGAGATATAAGCTTCCAAAGTCGGGTCAGTACAGCAGAAAATTTCCTCTACGCAATCGCGAAAGGCTTCCGCAATCGCGGTTCACTGCCCATTTTTTCCATTTTGTGCTTCGCAGTCGCGATCAATTCCACGCGATCGCATAGCACACTGCTGTAGCTAAAAACCAACAACTAGAAATTGTCCGAAACCTCTGAAACTCACCCGAGCCTCTCTAGACCCCGTCTGAACATACCAATAAGTCTCAAAACATATCACGGACTTAGTCGAGGCCTCAAATCACATCAAACAACGCTAAAAATACGAATCACACCCCAATTCAAGCCTAATGAAACTAACAAATTCTCACTTCCATTTGACACCGAAACCTATTAAATCAAGTTCGATTGACCTTAAATTTTGCACACAAGTCATAAATGACATAACGGACCTGTTCCAATTTCTATAGTCGTATTCCGACCCCGATATCAAAAAGTCAACTCTCGATCAAACTTCCGAATTCCATATTTTCAACTTTCGCCAAAATGCTTCAATTTATTCTACGAACTTCCAAATCCAATTCCGGACGCACGCCTAAGTCCTAAAGCACGATACGAAGCTATTGGAATCATCAAAATTTTATTCTGGAATCGTTTGCACAAAAGCTAAACTCCAGTCAACTCTTTTCATTTAAGCTTCCAAAAGAAGAATTGTTCTTTCAATTAAATCCCGAATCATTCGAAAATCAAACTTGACCACCTCGCAAGTCATAATACACATTTCAAAACTACTCGAGACCTTAAGCCACCGAACAAAATGCTAATTCTCAAAACGACAAGTCGGGTCGTTATAGAAAGATCTCAGAAAGACAAAATTATGTCTCGGTTTGCAAATTGAACATTTAGCAAACAAAATTTTTGTTCATCAATATTCCTACACAAAAAAGGTATTAAAACGGTTTTACATGGATGGAGCACACCCATTAAGTACTCTGATGGTTGTTCGATCACTTGATGTGAATAAGGATCTGTCCCGACCTCAAGAAAAGAATGAAGAGCTACTTGGTCATGAAGTACCATATCTTAGTGAAATTGGTGCACTAATGTATCATGCTAATACAATAAGGCCTCACATAACTTTTTCAGTTAATGTCTTAGCAAAATATAGCTCTGCTCCTACAAGGAGACATTGGAATGGAATCAAACACATATTGCGGTATTTAAAAGGGACTACTGACATGGGCTTATTTTATGGCACTGATTGTTGTCCCGATCTTGTTTGTTATGCCGATACTGGGTATTTATCTGACCCACATAAGACTCGATCTCTAACATGCTATGTGTTTACATGTGGAGGCACTGACATGTCTTAGCGATCGACTAAGCAATCAATCATGGATACTTCATCTAATCATACTGAGATAATTGATATTCATGAAGCAAGTCAAGAATGTGTGCAGTTGAAGTCTATAATACACCTTATTCGAGACAATTGTGGTTTGATGTGTGACAAACTACCCATGATTTTGTATGAAGACAATGCAACATACATAGCTCAATTGAAGGGGGGATTCATAAAAGAAGATAAGACAAAACACATTTCACCAAAGTTATTTTTCACACATAATCTTCAAAAGAATGATGATATCAATGTGCAACAGATTCCTTCAAGTGATAATATGGCTGATTTGTTCACAAAATCTCAACCTTCAAGAAACTAGTGTACAAGATTGGGATGCGAAGGCTCAAGGATGTGAATTGATGCTCTTATCAGGGGGAGTTAATATGCGCTGTACTCTTTTTCCCTTACAAGGTTCTGTCCCACTGGGTTTTCCTTGCAAGATTTTTAACGAGGCAACCAAAAGGCGTATTTCTAAACATATGTACTCTTTTTCCTTCTCAAGAATTTTTTTTTCCACTGAGTTTTATTTTAGTTAAGGTTTTAACGAGGCACATTATCTGTTGAATAGATATTCAATGAGGAGTGTTATAAATAGAATTGTATTTAAAGTGAATGTTTATATTTAAGAAAGATTTTAGAAATTATTACGTGGTGGCTAAGTCACTCTTTACCTATAAATAGAGATGTTCTATTCCATTGTAGTTCACACTAAAAATCAATAAGAATTCTTTCTCTCTCTTTCTTTGCAATATTCTTCTTTATTGTTTCATTATAGTTTTACTTTTTTCCGGATTTCTTTTATTTACTTTTCTGGAATCAACGTTTAGCAATAAAAAGTTTAAATTTCACTTGAAGTTGAATTTAGGAATTTTTCGAAATTTGAAAAATTTCAAAAAGCTATTTTTCAAAATTTTCACCTCAAATCACTCATAAAAATTCAAAAAAAAACTCCAAATTGTATTCATGTCCAAACACAACTCTGATTTTAAAATATCATTTTCAACTTAAAAAAAAAAACTTTTTTTTGGAATTTCATAATTCTTATAACGCCCACTAAATCTACGTCATAAATTCAAAAGTTAAAAGTTGGGGATAAAAAGTGAGATCGAAATTTCTTGGGATCGTACATTTCTTCAACACTTTATGCTTTTCTTGAGACAAACGGATACCTAGAGCAATCATATTTGTTTCTTTTTATCCAAAACTCTTTTTCTTTTGTTTTTAGAAACCTTCTTTTGTCCTTTTAGGTTATTTTTTGGGCACCGAGAAAAAAAAAGTTTAACCTATGCATAATGATAGAGACAATTATTTATACTATTAAGTTAAAGCGGTTTGCAGCAACAAACAATTTTACCTATAATTTGAGAATCTAAAAGATAAAGTAATAACATGTTATAATAGGTAAATATTTACAAGCCGATGTATACACGGAGAAAAAATAGGTAAAAAGAAGTAGATTCACAACAAGAAATCGAGAAAAAAAGTATCTGAATATAAACAAAACTATTAAGAATTGTAGCTCAAAAATAACAATATAGAACAAGGAAAAACAAGTTAAGAGATATAGAGAGAAAGAGAGAAGGAAAAGATTTTCTTCTTCAATTGTGTGTATTTTTCTATCTATTACAAGGCCTTTATATAGGCATAAAAAGTGAAGAAAATATGTCAT
This sequence comes from Nicotiana tabacum, assembly GCF_000715075.1. Classification (NCBI taxonomy): domain Eukaryota; kingdom Viridiplantae; phylum Streptophyta; class Magnoliopsida; order Solanales; family Solanaceae; genus Nicotiana; species Nicotiana tabacum. The sequence goes on from NC_134084.1 coordinate 114,921,396, forward strand.
GGAATATGTCATTGAACATACAAAATATGTCATTGAATATGTCATTAAGCATTTGAGATGAAAATCATGGAAGAAGAGTAGACATCCACCATAATGTGATATTTATCATAACACTCCCCCTTGGATGTCCATAGATAATGTGTCTCGTTAAAACCTTACTGAGAAAAAACTCTGTAGGGAAAAAAATATTAGTGAAGGAAAAAGAGTACACATATCTGTAATACGCTTTATTTGTTGCCTCGTTAAAAACCTTACCAGTAAAACCCAGTGGGACAAAACCTAAGCTAAGGGAAAAAGAGTACAGCGCGTATCTTACTCCCCCTCATGAAAACATCACTTTATTTCTCGAAGACGGCGCAGTCCAATCTTCTGTCTCAACTTCTCAAATGTTGAGGTTGGTAATGCCTTAGTGAACAGATCAGCCAAATTTTCACATGAACGAATCTGTTGAACACTAATTTCACCATTTTGTTGAAGATCATGCGTAAAAAAGAACTTTGGTGAAATGTGCTTTGTCCTATCTCCTTCTATGAATCCTCCCTTCAATTGGGCTATGCATGCTGCATTGTCTTCATACAAAATTGTAGGTAGTTTGTCACACTTCAAACCATATTTGTCTTGGATAAGATGTATTATAGACCTCAACCAAATATATTCTCGACTTGCTTCATGAATAGCAATTATCTCAGCATGATTAGAAGAAGTAGCTACGATTGATTGCTTAGTCGATCGCCAAGATATGGCAGTGCCGCCACATGTAAACACATAACCTGTTTGAGATCGAGCCTTATGCGGGTCAGATAAATACCCAGCATCGGCATAACCAACAAGATCGGGATTGCAATCATTGCCATAAAATAAGCCCATATCGGTAGTCCCTTTTAGATATCGCAATATGTGTTTGATCCCATTCTAGTGTCTCCTTGTAGGAGCAGAGCTATATCTTGCTAAGACATTAACCGAAAAAGTTATGTCAGGCCTTGTAGTGTTAGCAAGATATATTAGTGCACCAATTGCACTAAGATATGGTACTTCAAGACCAAGAAGCTCTTCATTCTTTTCTTGAGGTCGGAACGGATCCTTATTCACATCAAGTGATCGAACAACCATCGGAGTACTTAATGGATGTGCTCCATCCATGTAAAACCGTTTCAATACCTTTTATATGTAGGCATATTGATGAACAAAAATTCCATTTGCCAAATGTTCAATTTGCAAACCGAGACATAATTTTGTCTTTCCGAGATCTTTCATCTCGAATTCCTTCTTTAAACATTCTACGGCTTTGGAAAGCTCTTTAGAAGTGTCAATGATATTCAAGTCATCAACATATACAGCTATGATGACAAATTCAGATCCAGACCTCTTAATAAAGACACAAGGGCAAATAGGGTCATTTTTGTACCCTTGGTTTAGCAAATACTCGCTAAGGCGATTGTACCACATCCTCCCTGATTGCTTCAATCCGTATAAGGATTTCTGAAGTTTTATTGAACAAGTTTCTCTTGAACTTTTATGTGTTTCATGAACTTTAAATCCTTCAGGGATTTTCATAAAAATCTCATTGTCTAGTGATCCATATAAGTAGGCTGTGACAACGTCCATCAACCTCATATCAAGTTTTTCATGGACTGCCAAATTTATTAAATATCTGAAGGTAATTGCATCTACCACAGGAGAATATGTCTCCATATAATCAATGTTATGCCTTTGCGAAAACCCTTATGCCACAAGTCGTGCTTTATGCCTTATGATTTCACCTTTTTCATTTTGTTTTCACACAAAAACCCATTTGTACCCGACTGGCTTGACACCTTCAGGTGTTTGGACTATTGGTCCAAAAACTTCATGTTTTTCGAGTGAAGCCAATTCCACTTGAATTGTATCTTTCCATTTTGGCCAGTCATTTCTCCGTCTACATTCATCGATAGATTTTAGCTCAAGATCCCCATCTTGTTGCATTACTTCAACTACAACATTATATACAAAATTGTTGTCAACAATAACATTATTTCGGTTCCACCTTTTTCCCGTAGAGATATAACTTATTGAGATCTCTTCATTTTTATTATTTTCAGGTACTAGAACCTCATGTGAGGTCTTATCAATTATTATGTCTTTATGCTCCTCTTGAGCAATTGCCTCTATGTTATGATCAACTTGATCATTCGCTCCTTTTCCTCTTTCGGTAGTTCTTATCCTTGGAACCGATTGGTCTACCATGTTTAAGGCGTGGCCTAGACTCTTTTTCATTATCATACTGTCCAGCTGAGACATCAATTCGAATTGGAGCATTTACAGCTGGAATATGCGATTTAGTAACCCGTGGAAGGTTAGTAAATGCATCTGGCAATTGATTTGCAACATTTTGCATATAAATGATCTTTTGAACTTCTCGTTCACATTGATTTGTACGAGGATCCAAATGAGATAAAGATAATACATTCCAATCTATCCCTTTTTTCACCTGTTTATTTTCTCCCCCTAATGTTGGAAAAATTGATTCATCAAAATGACAATCAACAAATCCGGCTGTAAACAAATCTCCTGTCATAGGCTCCAGATATTTAATAATAGAAGGAGATTCATAACCTACATATACTCCCAACCTTCTTTGGGGGCCCATCTTTGTGTGTTGTGGTGGAGCAATTGGAACATATACCGCACATCCAAAAATTCTTAGATGGGAAATATTTGGCTCCTGACCAAAAACCAACTGTAATGGGGAGACTTCATGATAACTGGTTGGCCTTATGTGCATAAGTGCTGCTGCATGAAAAATAGCATGTCCCCACACTGAAAGGGGAAGTTTTGTCCTCATTAGTAATGGTCTAGCTATTAATTGGAGGCGTTTAATCAATGATTCTACTAGACCATTTTGAGTATGAACATGAGCAACCGGATGCTCAACTTTTATTCCAGTGGCCATACAATAATCAGTAAAGACTTGAGATGTAAATTCACCAGCATTATCAAAACGAATTGTCTTAATTGTATAATCTGGAAATTGTGCTCTTAATCTTATTAGTTGGGCCAACAATCTCGCAAATGCCATGTTACTAGTTGACAATAAGCACACATGTGACCATCTTGTAGATGCGTCTATCAAGACCATAAAATACTTGAATGGTCCACATGGAGGGTGTATAGGCCCACATATATCACCCTGTATACGTTCCAGAAATGCAGGGGATTCAATCCCAACTTTAGCTGATGATGGTTTAATAATCAATTTTCCTTGAGAGCGAGCAGCACAGGAGAATTCCTTAAATTGAAGAATCTTCTTGTTCTTCAATGTGTGTCCATTTGAATTCTCTATTATTCTGCACATCATGTTAGAACTGGGATGGCCCAACCGGTCATGCCAAATGATAAAATCATTAGAAGTAGTAAACTTTTTGTTTACTATGACATGTGATTCAACCACACCAATGTTTGTGTGGTACAACCCAGAAGAAAATGCGGGTAATTTTTCATGCACATATCTTTTACCCGCTTTTATTGTAGTAATATAAAGGTATTCAACCTTTCCTTCGTTTGATGTCTCAACATGATAGTCATTTTGACGAATAGCTTTGAAACTCAACAAGTTTCTTTGAGACTTACTACAATATAATGCATTATCAATAGTTAATATCGTTCCTTCGGGTAATAATAAGGCCGCTCTTCCGGAGCCCTCAATCAACTTTGTACTATCGGATATTGTATTAACATAGGCCTTTTTCATAACCAAATAAGAGAAAAATTTCTTTTCTCTTAATATTGTGTGAGTTGTAGCACTATCCAAAAGACATAAATCTTCATTACTCATCTTGGATCCAATTGAAGACTGGGGAATTTTAATTTCTTCATAAAAAAATAAAATAAAAGTACATCATGAGAAATACGGAAAACAAACATCTCCAACAACAACATAAGACAACTTAAGTACTACTTAAAAATAAAAACAACTTTAGATGAGATAAAAATACTGAAAATAACAACATAATTGCATTCCCCAATAAAATGATCAAACTTTAGTTTTGATCTCCAAAGAAATCTTCAACTTCCAAATGAGTAAGATCATCGAGGCCTTGAAAATCATTATCTTTCAAAGCAAGATTTGTCTCGGCATTGTCATTATTTTTGTTTGAAGGCCCTGCCTCAAAATCATTTTTAAAGGTCAAGTGTGACTCTATTGGGGCATTAGCAGAAGATGCTCCAACATTATTTGTCTTTCTTTTGATGGAGTTTTGATAAAGCCTGACAAAAATGCTCAGGTGCATGACATTCAATTTTCCAATGACCTTTCATGCCACAGTGGTGGCAGTTACCACTTTTTCCTCTTGAAGGATTGTTTTGAGAACCCATATTGTTCTCTCGTTTTCCATGACCACCACGATGACGACTATCATATCGTCTCTTACCATTGCCATACCCACGTACATTCATATGGCCATGATTATTATTCTATCTTTTTCCAGACTTATCACGTCTAGCTGCCATATTTGCTTCAGAAAGCGGAGCTGACCCTGTGGGACGAGCTTCATGATTTTTCAGTAAAAGGGTGTTATGTTGCTCAGCCACCAGAAGGCATGAGATCAATTTAGAATACTTTTTAAAACCCCTTTCACGGTATTGCTGTTGTAATACTATATTTGAGGCATGAAAAGTTGTAAGAGTTTTTTCCCGCAAATCCTCATCATTCATAACTTTCCCACATAATTTCAATTGGGAAATTATTCGAAATACAGCAGAGTTATACTCACTTACGGTTTTAAAATCTTGCAATCGTAAGTGCATCCACTCATATCGAGCCCTTGGCAATACCGTAGCCTTAAGGTGATCATATCTTTCCTTCAGGCCAGTCCATAATTCAAGTGGATCTTTCACTGTTAAATATTCAACCTTCAAACCTTCATCCAAATGATGACGAAGGAAAATCATGGCCTTCGCCTTGTCCTGGCTTGATGCCTCATTACCCTGAGTAATGGTGTTATCAAGGCCTTTAGCGGCTAAGTGAATCTCAGCATCGAGAACCCATGATAGGTAATTCTTTCCAGAAATGTCAAGTGCCACAAACTCAAGCTTTGACAAATTTGACATAGTAAAAACTATCAAAGAAAATAAATGAATTAGAAATAATTAAGATGATAGTGAAAATAAATAAATGGATATAAGCATTACGAATGTTTAAATTGTGTTGCCATATAAAACATATAGTGATAATGATAACATTAATCTATTTATTAGTACTTATGCAGATTTGAGAATGAAAGGTTACGTATTATATCAAACAACAAATTCTATAAATGAAGACAAAATATACATAATAATATAGGTTTAAGGTGATGGATTTTAACGCCAATAACTAGCAATTTATCATGTTTGCCACAGTGTAGTGTGATTCATATTGATTCGTAATGATCACTTGTCATGATAACAATTTGACTTAATTCATACAATACAATACCACTAGAATTGCAAGAAGAGAAGAAGAAATGTAGAAGATAAACTGTTATACCTTTCGGATGAAGAATTGCACTTAACTTTCGACAAGGCTAGAGTCGTGCTGATAACGTGTTAAGAATTGTAGCTCAAAAATAACAATATAGAACAAGGAAAAACAAGTTAAGATATATATAGAGAGAAAGAGAGAAGGAAAAGATTTTCTTCTTCAATTGTGTGTATTTTCCTATCTATTTCAAGGTCTTTATATAGGCATAAAAAGTGAAGAAAATATGTCATGGAATATGTCATTGAACATACAAAATATGTCATTGAATATGTCATTAAGCATTTGAGATGAAAATCATGGAAGAAGAGTAAACATCAACCATAATGTGATATTTACCGTAACAAAAACATTAATGATGAGATTTTTGCGTTTGTGTTCTCATTGAATAGAAAGTAAAAAAATCATGTTAGAAGGATCATTAATTGATATAAAGATGTTTAATACTCTATTAATTTAGAGTCTCTCCGATCCCGAAGCAAAAGTTTAAAGTAGAGCACCAATTGACATAAAGATGTTTTAGAAGAATTTAATATTTTTGCACGCTTAGCTTTTAAAAGCGAAAAAAGAAAACAAAAGGTATCTATATGAAATCTCAGTTCAGACGTTTACAACAATAATATAATTGAAAATTATTTTTTGATTAGTTGACGTTTTCTTTTCACTTGCATCACTTTTAAAAAAAAAATTATACATTTAGAGAGGATTCTAAGTATTTTTTATGCGATCAAAATTAAATAATATTTTGTATAAGGGTGACAAACGAGAGTACTCGAGATCGAATATGAGCGGGCCGAAAACGGATATTCAACAATGTGTGCAGAATCTTGAAATAAAAATCACGGGCATAACAAAAGGCATTTCAAAATGACGACCTTTGTTTCCTGGTTTAATAATCTCCTTTGAAGAACTAGTTAACTGGTACTAGAAGTTATAAGTGCAACTCCTAAATTTAACAACAAAAGTTTCTTTGTCGATGAATATCTTTATGTTTATTATTATGGTAATTATTTCTTTATAATAATAAAATTAAAAACCATTGCGATTTTTTAAGCTTGTGATATATACCTCCTCATATTTCATGTATGATAACTACCCTCCTTATTATACTATTTGTTAGTAAACTGTATTTGTAAAATAATTCTAGAAAATATAAATGAACATAAGCAGAAATGAAAAGCAGAAACAGAATTTTAATCCGAGCCCACTGAATTCATAGTGTTTCCTTAAGGAATTTAATGCTCTCCTAGTACCCAAGGTTGTGGATTATTTCCTCCCAGGATAGAACGAATTACACACCAGTGTAGTGGTATTTCAAACCCCAGTGTTTTAGCGAACACAAAGTTCGGTAGCAAATCACATTTACTGTTGCTTTGTTTGATGTTAAAAGTATGCAGAAGAAGGAAGAGAAACTCAGAAAATCGTATGGAAATTCTGAGCAGAATAATCTTGTATTTATAGCCAAAGTTGGGCTGAAATCTGAAGAGGTGCAACTCTTCAGAATGGTTGTTTATGCAAAACGGTCACAGCATAAATGTCATAACATAAATGGCTATTTAAACAACAATAAAGAGGGAAAATTGAAGAGGGTAGTTTAGTTTTCAATTACACAACTGAAAAATGGATTGGATTTAATATTAATATTTATTTTAATATTAATATTCTGTTATTAAAACAAATATTTAATAACATTTCTGTTAATATTTTACTATTAACAAATAAATTTGGTCCAAAAAATTAATCAATCAATCATTTGACCGAAGCCAAAGCCAAGCCGAGCGACGACGACGACGCGAGACTTGCCGTCTTCTCAACTCTTTAAGAGCTAGAAGAAGAGCAATTGCTTATATACCAATAAAAAACCTCTTCCTCTTCCAATATGGGACAATGTCCCTTTGCCAAGGGGAAAACTTAAAATTTCACTTAAAATTTTCATTTCCCTCCATTTCTCATTCACCCTCTTTTAAGTATTTAATATACTTAAAACATAAAACCCCAACACTATTTTCATAATAAATCTTGAGAAACTACAACTAGTGAAAAGACAAACAAACAACAAATAAAAATTCCTAACTTGTATTTAAGCTACTCGTTTATATTCTCAAATATAAGGTCTTTCCCCACGAGAGCTTGTAGCACAAGATCTATATTAAAGGAATAATTTAAATTTAAAAAAATGAATCTATATAAAAGAGAAAATAAATGCGAAAATTAAACTATTTGATACAGTTTCCCTCACACCACCGCTAACAATAGAAAAGAGAAATATGTTTTCAAATTTTCTCCAGACAGTAATTTAAATTTGAAGAATGTAAAGCACGGACGACTGATTTGACTTAAGATGGTTCGCATATGAATAAGAGTCACCACCATCATTAGTTGTGGTAAAATGGTTAAATTTCTTCGTCTTTAATTAGAGTTTTCAGGCTCGAGCCTCGAAAATAAAAATAAAAATTAGTAGGAAACATTTTCGAATTAGGAGGATAGTTCTGTGTATATTACTATCAGATCAGTCAATAAACTTCAAGAGATATAACAATAATTTGATACTATAACATTATTATTTTCCCATGGAAATATCACGTTATAGTCCGTAATCCCATTCAAAAACAAAAAGAAATGTATGGTCAAACTCTAGTCTTTTTCGAAATTTATTTCATACGACGGAGATTTTTCAATACACTCTATTTTGACAAGTCACTGGAAGCTTCCTAGCAGAGAATTATACTTTTCATTATTTTTTCCTTTATAAAATAATGTATTTATTCAACAATTAAATAGATGAAGGATTTGCCCTATTTGGGTGGTCCAAACGGGAATTTTTCCTTTACCAATAATATAAAGGAAATTTTAATTCCTATAGCAAAGGTTGATACTTTATTTATTTTAAATAAATACCTTTTTAAAAAATTATATTTCATAGCTACCTTTTGATTTTTATAGTCAAATATTCTATGTATTTCATTATATTTACTGTCTCGCTATATTCCATGAATGTATTCATATATTTTTTTTAATTAATATAATTTATGTATTAGGATGTATTATATAATTTCTCTTAAGATTGTTATATTTTTGGGGTGTTTTTCGGTTGAGAATCTTTTTTATAACTAGAAATACAAAATTTGTGTGTTATAATTGAGTTTGTTAAGTTATATTAGGAGTCTATTGTGTTAATTGATTCACTTTCCATTTAAAAATAGTGTAATCCCGTGTTTTATGCCGTGAATACAATAATCTGTCCAGCTGTACTCCCATGTTTCATGCCATGAATACAGTCGAGTACACCCGAATACAAAAATCTGTCTAGCTGTAATCCCCTGTTTCACTCCTAGAAATGCTACTGTATTCATGAATACAATAGCTTAAATACATCGAATACACTCTAAAAAATCTGAAAACATAACTGTAGAAAGTAATATAGTAAATGATAGCTACAACTAGCTAATAACCACTAAAATATAGTGGTTTCTGAAAGTTTCTCTAATATAAAACAAGAAATTTTTTGTGGGCCAAGAATAAGTGGGCCTATTTTTGGGTTGGGGCTGGTATGCTTTAAAGGAACTTGAGGGCCCACTTTAGTGTCTTTGTTTCTTGAAAGGTTATATGGCCCCTACCATTTGATTTAATTCATGGTTGAATTAGTGACAAACTATTGATTTGATCCAACTTCATGTTATGTTAAAAATAAGCAGGTCGCATATTTTATATATATTAATTTTGATCTTAGTTTACTCTCAAAATCCGATTAAGTACATGAACATCTAATTCAAGTCAGTTTATCTAAATTGAACTAAATCATAGAATGACTACAATATAATTTAACCAAGTCATTCGGTAAAACATTGATTGTATGAAATATATTTTGTACATCAGGCTTATCATTTACTTTTATAACTTAGAGGGTGTTTGGCTAAGCTTATAAGCTGGTAAAACTAGTTTATAAGCACTTTTTGGCTTATTTATGCATTTGGTAAAATTAAAAGTGCTTATAAGTTAAGTGCTTATAAGCCAAAAATAAGCCAAAAGCCATAAGTTGGTTTCCCCCAACTTATCAAATTTCAGCTTATAAGCACTTTAAGTTTGACCAAGATATTTACTATTCTATCCCTAAAATACTTCTTTTAAAATTAAAACTCTTCATATACCCAGTTCTTCAGCTGCTTATTATTAATTTCAGCATTTTTACCCAAACACGTAACTGTTTATTTTTTAAATCAGTTTCAGCACCTAAAAGTGTTTTTCAGCACTTAATGCTTATTAACTACTCTAAATCAGTTAAGCCAAACGGGCTCTTAATTATGAGAGCATATCCTCAAAAACTACTCGTAAGAAAACAAGTTAAGCACGTCTCAATGTGTCACTGACGAGGCAACGTTGCATTAATAGATAATTTTTTTTTGCGGTTGAGGAATAGAGGAGACAGCTCGATGGAATTTGGAATATATTTGGCGGTCTTCTGATATATACTTCTTTTCTTTTTCTTTTTTTAATAATTTTCAAGTCAATGAATGACTCACTGGAAGTCTAATATCATATTCCACCGTGATGTAATGGCTGTTCCCGAATTTAATAATCTCACTACACATTGTCAAGTCAATTTGTTTGATATATAGCAGTAAACTTTGTAATCACAATGATAATTGTATCTCTAATTCCTTTAAATTATATTTTCCTTATTTATAAAAATTAAGAAACTAAATAAAGTAGGCTGATAAAATGGAGCCAAAAGTGGGACCAAAGACTAGCCAAGGTCTGAAACTTGGGGAGCAAGACTGTCCGGGCAATGGGAATACAAATAAGGAGCTTTCACTATACGCATCAAAGCCATCAAAATCAATCATATGTCCACCTTTCTATAAATTATTAATTTGCATTTCCGGTTTTATAAAACTTTTAACTGCAACATTTACTTACTTAATCATAATCTTTTTGTTTCACTTATGTGACTGGCTTAACTGGGCAAATTGCTCAAGAAATGAAGAACTTCTCCTATTTATGAGGTTTTACGCTGGCATATTAAGAAATTTTTGTAATTATAAAGCATGATGTTAATGGTAAAAATTGTTGAAAGTTAAATTGCTTCAAAAATAATAAATATATATATATATATAATATTCTTTTTTAAAAGACTAAAAAAGAAATAGTTTCACGTAAAATGAAATGGTTAAAATATCTACATAATAATATATATCATCATTTTAATGTGAATTTTTTAAAATTATATTATTTGGTTTTGGTGTAAAAATTGCGTGAGAGTAACTATTTTATACCACTAATGAGCGATAAGATAATTGTGATTATTAGACCTTTAACCAAAAAATATGAGTTCGAGCTCTAAGAATAAAATTATTTTACGTAAAAAAAAAAAAAAAAAACACTTTACCCTTTAGCGGGTCTATCCAGAATTCAGATTAACGGGACTAATAAGTTTTGAATATCAGTCATATGTTATCTAATTATCTTACATCATGTTAGCGCAAAGATTCCCGCCTGACGTCATTTCTTGCGCCCTCTCAAATTTGAATGTTCACACTTTTGATATAATCTTAACCTTCAAAATTAAGTTGGCTTTGTCTTTATTCTCTTGATCTTAATCTAAGCCTTTGGATCTCTTCTTTATCCTTTTTCTTTCTTCATTTTACTTTAGCCTTTTGGATTTCCTTGTTATATTTAAAAGCTTGAGGGTACATGAGTATAGGGATTTTTACCTAGCTATACTATAATAGAAATATATTTATCATCTTTATTTAAATTCCTTATTAATTACTTTATATATTTATATTTACAAGTTATATATAAAATTATAAAAAAGAAAAAAGTTTAAGACCGCTTAATTTTAGCCTGTCAGTTCCATGATACCCACCTCTCATTTCCAATAATCTCCTACATTTAAGATTTTGTTTCTTTTTTAAATGATGTCAAAAATATTTTCTCTCTTTCTTAATAATCACCTAAAATTTCTCTTTTATTTTTATATCCCCCACCCCACCCACTCATCCTCCCACAAAATTTCCACTTTTTTTTTCCTTTTCCAAAGGTTTTAAAAGTCATTTTCTCTCTCTTACTAATCACCCAAAATCTCTATTTCTTATTGATACTGTTCAGATGAAATTCAGAATATTGCTCTAGAATCAAGTTGTGAGTAAGCTTTGAATCTTGTTTTATTTATTTCTAAAATCTTTATTGTATGTGACTTGTATATATTACATTAGTACCCAAAACAATACTTGATACAGTACTAATATAATTATAATATGATTATATAAGATTTTTAGTGTAGAGTTGTGATTGAATCTTGAAGAAGATGAAGATCATAATTATATCATAATTTTTCAGAAATGTATCGCGATTCTATTATAATTGTATATGTATCATAATTGTTGAAGGAATTGTATTACAAATTAATTGTTGAAGGAATTGTATTCGAGCAGTTGTGAGTTCGTGACGAATTTCACAGTTTGTATCACAAATATATGATAATTATATATTAATTTATTAGTATTATACCAGGTATTTGGGTATTAATGTACCAATACAAGTTAGATACAATTGTAATAAAAGTATGATACAATTATGTTTTAGGCATTGATGTATCTAATACAATTCAGATACAACTATACTACATTTATCATACAATTATAATACAATTCCTGAATATTTCTTCATTTTCAGTGTTGTCCAGTCCACCAGCAAAGAACGATGCAATTGATAATTTTTTAATAATATAAAGTTGTCGGCAATGGTGGGAAGAGAGAAGATGAGGATTCTGGGCGTAGATTAAGGGTGATGTAAAAACAAAAATAAGGAGAGAGTAGGGGAGGGAAGGATGTAATTGAAGGTATTAATAGTAGGATGAGAGTCTTTTAAGGAGCAATATATATAATTTATAAGAAAAATCTAGATACTTATTAAAAACTACAAAAAAATAGAGAACATAGGTAAATAAGTTTCTAATATAATATAGCTAGGTAAAAATCCCACGAGTATATCTTCCCTCTCACACACACACACAAAAGCAATTTAATATTATCGTTCACCAAATCGATTAAATTAAAAATAATAGACAATAAATAATACATACATAATTAATATATAATATATGTATAACTGCATATAATCAATATATAATTTATGTATATCGTATAAATAAATTAAATAGTTACTCTGGTCGACTACTTGTGTAAAATACCTCTAATATTTAAATGACTTGATGAGAAGCCTGATGGTATTTCTATATAAGTATGCATACGCAAGATAGAGATTTGAATGCAATATATTCTAGTTTTGAAGAAGATATTATTTGTACATCATGCCCTTTTATAATTTTAAAATTAAGAAAATAATATTTTTAAATCTTTTACGTGTAAAAGTAAATCTTTCATATATTAAAAAAATATAAGGTCATAAAATTAAAAACAAATTCATAAATAGTCACTAAAACAATTGACCTGAATGTACTATTTGTACATCATGCCCTTTTGAAAGTCTTAACATTGGTTATTAAACCAACATCATATTGGGAATTACTATTCAACTACTCATTTGTTCCATTTTATGTGAATAAATTTAAAGTGCGTGAAATTAGTTTAACTTGTTTCTCAATATCGATAATAGTAGTATTGAGATTAGTTACACATTTGTATTTATTTTCTTCCTCTCTTCCTCTTAGTTCTTTTTTAGTTGGTTAGTTTTGTTAGTATATATTAGATGTTAATAGATGTTAGTCGTTATTAGTTAGCGAACAACTATTGCCAGTTGTCAAGTGAGTGGGCAGGACAAGTCACGTGTATATATAGGGTATTTGGACATTCTCTAGAAGGTGGAATATTCAATTACATTTTTTCCAATTATGCTTCTCGAAGCTTCTCACTTCTCTTTTCTCTCTTCGCTGGGTTTACTGATTTTCCTCCATTAGAGCTCGTTTGAGCTCAATCTTATCTCTTTCTTTTGCGATTTTGTCATGGTATCAAAGCGAGGTTCTAATCTCTAGCTCAATTTTGTTCTTTTTGGTCTAGAAAGGTCTAAGTTCAATATTGTTTCAGTTGAGATCTGAGGTCAGCCCTAAAGTTGAGATCGACATTGAAATCCAGTAATTGAGGTTCTTCTACACACACACATTGATTAAAATCATGGCAATTGAGGAAAACACATCGGATTCCACCAATGCGCTGCTTGATTCAACTAATCCGCTTTACATGCATCCATCCGAAAATGCAGGTTCCATGCTTGTACTAGTAGTTTTTGATGGATCGGGGTACAGATCATGGAGGCGAGGAGTGATTAGGGATCTTTCTGTGAAAAACAAAGTAGGCTTCATTAGTGGTAAGTGTGGGAAACCAGACTCAAAGGACCCTACCTTTGATTAATAGGAACGATGTGATAATGTAGTGACTTCATGGATTTTGAACTCTCTATCAAAGGACTTAGCAGATAGGCTGTAGTATGTGAGCGATGCCAAAGAGCTTTGGGAAGAATTGGAGGACAAGTATGATCAAATCAATGGGGCTAAACTATATCAGCTGCATAAAGAAATCAATGATTTGAGCCAAGGAACACTCGACATTACTGAATACTATACTAAGATGAAGAAGTTGTGGGAAGAGTTGAATACCCTAAATGCTCATACTTAATACAAATGCCAGTGTACATGTAGTGCCAAGACGAGTATGCATAAGGCTGAATAGGAAAGGAAGTTAATTCAGTTTTTAATGGGATTAAATGAAGTTTGCACTGTTGTTAGGGGAAGCATTCTGATGATGAACCCCCTACCTTCCCTAGCACAAGCATTTTCCATTCTCATCCAAAATGAGAAACAAAGGGAGATGAAGCCAAACAATCAATTGATGGTTGATTCTAGTGCCTTGAGTGTGAACAGGGCAGCAAACAACAATTTCAGAACAAGTTATGGTCAACAAGGTGGATTTAGAGGGAGTTCCTACTCGAACTATAACCAGTCAAGTGGGACTGGAGGCAATGGCTTTAGAGGATGTTACCCTACAAATAGGCCACGACCAGTATGTGATTATTTCAAAAAGTCAGGGCACACCAAGGATAGGTGCTACGGACTCCATGGTTATCCACAAGACTCTAAGTTCAATAAGGAAAAGCGAGTAACTGCAAATGTGTTTGGAGATTATGGTGACAAGGTCACAAGCATGGGATATGGGAAAAGGCCACAGACTCAATAAGAAGGACGAGTGATGAAAAACTTGACTAAAGAGCAGTATAATCAACTAATCAGTATTCTAGAAAATTTTCAGACTGGAAGCACAGAAGACAATTTTGAAATGAAGGTTGGAGCAGTAAATTTTGCAGGCATTTCAGCTTGCTCTACTTCTTCTGATTCTAGTATTCATTCATATGAGTGTTTTTAACCAAATGCTCACTCTTGGATACTTGATTCCGGGGCTACAAATCACATGACATACAACAAATCCATTCTAAGTAATATCAAAACCTTACTCTATCCTTTCCTAGTCACACTGCCTAATGGATATAAAGTGAAGGTAACACTAGTAGGTGATGTGGTTTTGAGTCCTAAATTCATCCTCAAAAGAGTTCTTTTTGTACCCAGTTTCAAATTCAACCTAATATATATATCAATTGTTTGACAGTTCAGTTTGATTACTATGTTATCTTTACCAAATTTTCATGTATTCTTCTGCATCCCCCTTCACTGAAGAGGCCTCTGGAGATTGGTAAGGCTTCTAATGACCTATATTATCACATTTCAGAACTCTGCAAGAATGTTTCATCTACTCAAACTCCTACTCAAGTTTCATCTAATGTACCTGATAAGAATAATGCACACCCTCATTCACATCGTGTTCTTCCTATTGCATCTAGTTTACCTATTTCATATCATGCCTGTAATAAGGGGTGTGTTGACTCACATAAATACTCCAATGTTAATACTTCATCTTCAAGTAGTAAAGAAAATGTTTCTCTGTCAAATATATCTACCTCTGTCTCTACTTTCACATCTACATCTAACAGAAACATGTTTGAACTTTTGTGGTACAATAGACTAGGACATGTTCCATTTGCCAAGATGAAGGGTATTAATGAGATACCTATCAGATTTACACCTACACAACCTTTTCTTTTCCCTATATGCCCAATGGCTAGACAAAGCAGATTACCTTTTCCAGAAAGAACCACTCTTACAACTAAAATCTTTGAAATATTACATGTTGATTTATGGGAACCATATCACATTGCAACTCATGATAGACACAAGTATTTTATCATCTTTGTAGATGATTACAGTAGGTGCACATGAACACATCTATTGAGTTGTAAGAGCAATACTCTACAAACCATAAAAGCTTTCTTTACTATGGTGAAAACTCAGTTTGACACCTCTGTCAAAACTATAAGAACAGACAATGGGACTGAGTTCATTAATTTGGAAACTACCTCTTTCTTTTAATCTTTGGGAGTCACTCACCAAAGAACCTGTCCATACACACCCCAACAAAATGGGATAGTAAAGAGAAAATATAAGTACTTGCTGGAAACAGCAAGGGCACTGTTGTATCAATCAAAACTACCCTTACAGTATTGGGGAGAGTGCATTCTTACCTCCACTTACATAATAAACAGACTACCTTCTTCTTCTCTCAAGGGCAAATACCCTCTTGAACTACTCTATAAGAAAAAGCCCTCTTATTCGCATCTCAAGAGTTTTGGTTGTCTATGCTTCCCTACCACACTTAAGACTCATAGGGGCAAATTTGAAACTAGAACTCTACCTCAAGTGTTTGTAGGGTACCCTTTGGGACAAAGGGCTACAAGGTGTTAAATTTAATCACAAAATGGATCCATGTTTCAAGATATGTAGTCTTTCATGAGGATGTCTTTCCTTTCACTTTGCTTTCTAAGTCGAACAAAGTTTTTCCTTCATTTCCTCAAGTCAATACAGACTTAGCTTCTGACTTCTTACCCTCCCAGAGAAACAGCTTCAAACCTATCAAACCAACATCACAATGCAGTGTCACCTGAACCTTCACATAGGAAGTTTTCACCATAGTCTAGCTCCAACAGGACATAGTTCACAGAGTTCAATCACAATGAACAGATGTCACCCAACAATGAATACCAAGAATCTCCACCCAATACAAATAGTCCAAGCATTGCAAGCCAACAAGAACATCATTTAGGCCCCACACAAACTAGACCCTCTAGAACACACAAAATTTCTACATACCTAAATGACTATAACTATTCTCTCCCTAAGCTATATGACCTATAGAATCAATCCTCTCCACAGTCTGATTTTTCAAATGACAGTAACTCTTCTATTTCCTTTGCCACTTATGTACCTAATGCATAATATATATCTCTTAATGTGTTAAGTTTTGACAGTCAGCAATTGGTAAGAAATATTTCACATGAATGTGAACCTGTTTCTTTTGAAGAGGTAGTTGTAAGTCCTGCATGGCAGTTATCCATGAATTAAGAGTTTGAGGCTTTGATGGTCAACAATAAATGGAGTCTTGTACCATTACTAGTTGGTAAAAGTGCAATAGGGTGTAAGTGGGTGTATAAAATATAATACAAGTCTGATGGTAGTAATGAGAGATTTAAGGCTAGATTAGTGGTAAAGGGATACACACAAAAAGCATGGATAGATTACACAGAAACATTCTCACTTGTTGTAAAAATGACACTTGTGAGAGCACTAATAGGAATTGCTGTGAAGAAAGGTTGGTAGATGTTTCAATTAGATGTCAACAATGTTTTCCTTCATGGAGATTTACATGAGGAAATATACATGGAAGTGCCTCAGGGCCTAGTAGCAGACAAGCCAGGTTTAGTATGCAAGTTGAATAAGTCTCTATTTGGACACAAGCAATCAAGCATGCAATAGTATGAGAAATTGAGTGCAGCTTTATGTTCCAAAGGATACACACACTCACTGTTAGACTATTCTTTGTTTCACAAAAAGAAGGGACCTTTAGTGGTGTTTGTAACTGTATATGTAGATGATGTTATTGTAATAGGGACTCACCAGGAAGAGATTGATTCTTTGAAAAGTTTCCTCCATGAAACTTACAAGATAAAAGATTTTGGAAAGTTACACTACTTCTTAGGAATGTAAGTACTTTACAAAGAAGATAGAGTGTTGATATCTCAAAGAAAGTTCACTATGGATCTGCTGAAAGAGTTTGAATGTGCCCAATATTTCAGCCTAACATCACCTCTTGATCCCCCTACAAAGCTGAAGGCAGATGAAAGTCCATTATTGATTGACCCATCCAACTACAGAAAACTGGTAGGTAGGCAGAATGTTTTGACAAATACAAGGCTTGATATATCCTACAGTGTCCAGCACCTCAGTCAATACATGTAGTCACCTAGAGAAAGTCATCTGAAAGCTGCATACCATGTCCTGAGATATCTAAAGGGTGATCCAAGCCTGGGAATCTTCTTTTCCAACAGCAAGGATTATGGAATAAGAGCTTTTTGTGACTCGGATTGGGCAGCATGCCTTGAGACCAGAAAGCCAGTCAATGGCTACATTGTATTACTTGGAAACAATCCTATTAGTTGGAAATCAAAGAAACAATCCACCATATCCTTATCTTCAGATGAACCGGAGTATAGAGCAGCTAGACAAGTTGTGGGTGAGCTAGTTTGGTTGGTTACACTCCTTGAAGAGTTGACTGTACCGATGAATCTCCCCATTCCAGTGTTTTGTGGCAGCCAAACAGCTTTGCAGATAGTTAGAAATCCAGTGTTTCACGATCGCACAAAACACATAGAAGTTGATTGTCATTTTGTTAGAAATAAGCTGCAAGAGGGACTGATCTCTTTACACTATGTGTCTACCAACGAGCAGCTCGCAGACAGTTTCACTAAGTCCTTAATTGGAATCATACATTCAGATCTACTCAGCAAGTTGGTAGTGCATTCCTCCCTTCCAACTTTGGGGGGGGGGGAGGGGAATAGTAGTATTGAGATTAGTTACACATTTGTATTTATTTTCTTCCTTTTTTCCTCTTAGTTCTTTTCCATTTGGTTAGTTTTGTTAGTAAATATTAGATGTTAATAGCTGTTAGCCGTTGTTAGTTAGTGAACAGCTGTTGCCAGCTGTAAGTGTGTGGGCAGGACAAGTCACGTGTATATATAGGGTATTTGGATATTCTCTGGAAGGTGGAATATTCAATTACATTTTTCCCAATTATGCTTCTCGAAGCTTCTCACTTCTCTTTTCTCTCTTAGCTGGGTTTACTGATTTTCCTCTATTAGAGCTCGTCTGAGCTCAATCTTATCTCTTTCTTTTACGATTTTGTCAAGTAGAAATGAAACTTTTTTTATTTCTCATATGTTACTCGTATTGAAATTTTGACTAATTTAAATATATGGTGTATAAGGCTAAAGGGAAAAACGTTTCTTACCCGTAATAGAGTATTAATCAAAGAAACTATAGAAAGTTGCACAACATTCCGTAATAGAGTATTAATCAAAGAAACTATAGAAAGTTGCACAACATTTATGAGGCGTTAATCAAACTTGAATTTCTGAGAGGTTTAAAAATTATATGAAGTTCTAGGGTATTACTATTTGCAAATGTTTTATCAAACATTTCAAGATTACTTGAAACAAAACTTGCACGTTAAATATAGACAGATAATTAAACATACATTTGATGGCTTCATAGCAAAATAAGAAATAGTTAATAAAATTTCAAAAAGAAACATTTAAGACTCATTTTGTCATTTTTTGAGAAAAGAAGAAGAATGAGGAGGAGGGTATCAGTGGACCTAAATGTAAAAAGGTTTTTGGTAGGGGACCTTAGGCTACAAAAGCGGAGGAAGTGCACGGTTAGCCACTAATAACACATGTATTTACTTTTAAGTCACTGTTTAAAATATCTTTAGTATTTAGCCATTGCTTTAATAAACTTTAACTGCCCTGACGAAAATACCCTTCTGCTCATGTCCTTAACTTTTGAACTTAACTTTAGGACTTCAGGGCTACATGTCCTTAACTTTTGAACTTGTAACTCTAAATTCAGGACTCCAGAACTACATGTCCTTAACTTTTGAACTTGGAACTCTAAGTTCAGGACTTCAGGACTTCAGGACTACATGTCCTTAACTTTTGAACTTGTAACGGTAAGTTCAGGACCAAATGTCCTTAATATTTGAGTTTGTTAGTCTAAGTTCAGGACCTATTGTCCTTAACTTTTGGGCTTCTTTGCCTAAGTTTAGGACCTATTGTCCTTAACTTTTGAGCTTGTTAGTCTAAGTTAAGGACTTCAGGACCTATTGTCCTTAACTTTTGAACTTGTAACAGTAAGTTCATGACCTATTGTCCTTAACTTTTGGGCTTCTTAGCCTAAGTTCAGGACCTATTATCCTTAATTTTTGAGTTTGTTAGTCTAAGTTCAGGACTTCAGGATCTATTGTCCTTAACTTTTGAGCTTGTTAGTCTAAGTTCAGGACCAAGTGTCCTTAACTTTTGAACTTGTAATTCTAAGTTCAGGATCAAGTGTCCTTAACTTTTAAACTTGGAACTCGAAATTCAGGATCAAGTGTCCTTAACTTTTGAACTTGTAAATGTAAGTTCAGGATCCATAACGTAGCAGAAAACCAAACGTTATTTGTATCTTTTCACAAATAATAATAATAATAATAATAATTGCAATTTAAGATTGATATCAAATTACACAACAAAAAGCTAATAACAAAAAGAAATAACTAAAAAAAATAAAAGACTACAGAATCTAACCAACCAAAAGAAAAAGAAAAATAAATAAAGTTGGAGAAGTGGTTTGCAACGCCGAAGAAGTGGCTTGCCTTTGGGTTTAGGAAGTGGGATGAAGTTGGGGAAGAACTTACCGCATGGGGAAGAGAAGTAACGAGTTTGGGAAATTTTGATCAAGAGAAAGGGTTTTGAAATTTTGATAGAGAGTTTGGGAAGGAAAAGAGATAGAAGAAAGGGTAACTTCGTCTTTTCATATTAATTTTAAAAAAGTAATGATTATTTTTGCTCAACATTAAAAATACTGGATAAAAAATAAATATCACTTTAAAAATTAGCTACCCTGCACCATTTCTACACAAAAGCGAGGGGTACCTAGAAAAGAAAATTGGGCCCACACGGAAAACCAAAAACTGGATAGATCGGATTTACCTCAAAAGAATTAATGTTACCACAGAAATCATTGGGCCCACAGAAAATAGATAAGTGGACCTCACGGCCCACCAGTCCCACGTGGGAGCAAAAGATGAACGTAGGATTAGAGGTAGCATCTAACACGTTGTGTCTCCCTACTGGCTTTTTTCAATTGCCTCATAATTCTCTATATTGATTATTTTAATAATCAATAGTGTATTTATTCTTTTTTTCGTTTTAGATCTAAATTGGTGAATTAAACACTAAGTTTTGGATACAAATGTAACATTTTTTTTTAGAAAGAAGCCAGTTAAGTGTCCAAATGCGGTGATGATTGTTTTAAGTTTTCAAACTCAGTTTTTAAAAACTTTAATAAAATCTCAAAAAAGAAAAAGGAAATAATATATTTGCCAACTTTGAAACAAACGTCTCCGTAAAATTTTACCTTTTCTTCACATTCTTGCCTGCATTAATCAATTGTAATATAATTGACATTTTCAGACTAAGTACTCTGCTTGATTTAGCTATTTATAGAAGTCATTAGTGCTGCAAGTCAAAGTAGAATATAAGATCTATTTTAACCAAAGAATTGTGTCATTCTGTTGTAGAGAGAGTCAGGCTAAAGAACAAAGAAAGGAGTAAACCCTTAGGTGACGTTTGATTATGAGTATTTAAAAAAGACTAATTTTCATATAAATTCAATATTATTAATATTATTTTTGTTTTTTTCCTTTTCTATTTTTGCATAAAAAATGAAAATATTATTTTGAATTATACACTATGCAGGAGTAACTTTTAATATAAATTTTATCTCTACACTATAATCTATATATATTATAATTCTTGCATGCAGATTTTAAACCCACTAAATTAGATGGATAGAATTGCGAATTTGAATTAATAAAATTCAAATCTTGGATCCACCTTTTCTTTGCATGACTATAATTTGCATTTTATTATTTGTATTATTAATTCTACGTTACGATTCTGGCATAACTTACTTCTAAACCAAATCATTCAGCTATGAACTATTATTTCCAATAAAAAAAGAAAAAAAGAAAAAAAAGAGGGCAAACTTAAACGGCAAAAGCAGCCTTGTGTCAAAAAGTGCGAACTACAGATTACAAGGATTTGAAACAAGGGCGGGTTGGGACTCGTGTTAACGCGTCGGACGCGGCTCCCACCGTCAAAAACTATTAACCTCAAACTGCTGCCTCCCACTAAATCATACTACTCCTTAGAATAAATTTTTATAAATTTTTATTTTGGTTCTCGTTCTACTGAATAAATTTTTATACATGCGGTTTACACAAATATTAGATTAATTACTCTTCTATTTCAGTTTATACGTGCATATTAGTTTTTGAAATATGGTGAATTTTATATGAAAACGATATAATTTTAATTAAATTTTTATATTGTGCTAATGAGAAGCTTATACTAATAATTTAATATTATGACATATTTAAAATTGTAAATTTCAAAAAAATTATAATCACACAAATATCCTCACATATTTAAAGTCACAAGTTTTAAAATTTATCTTTTTTTCTAAACTCTTAAATAACATAAGTATATGTTAAGTGTTATGAAACAATAAAAGAAGAAGAGTATTACAGAGAAAAGTAGAGAGAAGAGAATTCTTATTGATATGGGATGAATTACAATGGAATAGAACACTCTATTTATAGGGAGAGATTGGCTTAGCCACCAAGCAATAAACTCTAGAATCTCTCTAAATATAGACATTCACCTTAAATAGAATTCTATTTATAACACTCCCCCTTGAATGTCTATTCAACAGATAGCGTGCCTCGTTAAAACCTTAACTAAATAAAATCCAATGGGGAAAAATTGTAGAAAAGGAAAAAGAGTACACATATCTAACAATACGCTTTTTGGTTGCCTCGTTAAAAACCTTGCAAGGAAAATCCAATGGAACAAAACTTTGTAAGGGAAAAAGAGTACAACGTGTATTAACTCCCCCTGATGAGAGCATTAATTCACATCTTTAAGCATTTGCATTCCAATCTTGTACACCATCTTCAAACGATCTTTGGTAGAGACTTGATAAACAAATCAGCTATTAACTCGAATGAATATATTGCATCTTGAAATCATCATTCTTGATAGAGATGTAATGTCTTCATAAACTTCCATAGAATGGCCTTTTCAATATCTCCATAGAGGTATTCTCGCTATCACATTATCATGCTTATAGTTATAGCAAGATACATATGTGCACAAATTGCACTTAGGATGTGGTACTTCAAGACCAAAAATTGTATATGCTTTAAGCGATTTAAATCCTTCAAGGATTGTCATATAAGTTAAGTCATATAATGGAATTTAATTAAATGCATATCAAGTTTTCATGTCATGCTAGACAAATAAGATATCGAAAAACTGATTGCACATACCATTGACTTTATACTTTCAAGTATTTGAACTACATGTTCAAAACTACATGTCTTTCATATTAAACCAATTCTATTTGAATTTTGTATCGTCTATTTGGCCAATATTTTTGTATCTGTCTCGACAGCCTTAAGATCTCCATCTATACTTAACGCTATGATAGATGTCGTCGACGAACATTTTATATCGGTTCCAATAATTTTTCATAAAGATATAATATAGAGATCTCTTTGTCACACCTCCTTTTTACCTTACACCCGGAAAGGAGTGTATAAGGGAATTTTTTCAATTAAAGGACAATCGAAACGGGATTCGTTTATTTAAAGATTCAGAGTCGCCACTTGGGATAATTTATGGTGTCCTAAGTCACCGGTTCGAATCCCAAATCGAGGAAAAGATTGACTCTGTATTGTAGCCTGCGAACCAGAAATCCGGGTAAGAAATTCTGTTAACCCGGGAGAAGGTGTTAGGCACTCCCGAATTCCGTGGTTCTAGCACTATCGCTTAACAATTTATAATTGGCTTAAATTATTTAATTATGTGTTTAGAAATTACATGCATTTTACCTTTACCGTTTTTAATTACGTGATTTACTCGTACTTAAAGAATTATCGAGTTACGCATACGTATACTCGTGTGGTTTGGCGTGTCAAGAGTCATGTCACGCGTACGTGTACACAATTCACAACACTTAGTTATTTAAGAAAAAAAAACTTAGTCAAAGTCGCGCGGACGCGTACCTTAATTTATTTTTGAAAAATCGTAATTATGTCATGCGAACATGTACACAATCACGATGACTGATTTATTAAGATCATATCTAAAAGCATACTATCGATTTGGTTTTGATGTAAATATGTGAAAGCAAGATTTTCATGGATCAACAATGAGCCTTCCTCATTCTCGCATTTTTAGGATTAAAATTTCAAAAAAAAATTAAATACTTGCATTCTTAAGAACTATGTTAAAAGAAAACAAAATATTACCACACAAAGCAACAAATTTTGCAAACATAGAAAACTGAACAAAATATAAAAAAATGAAACTTTATAGTCTTTTGATATTAAAACAAAACTTCAAACAAGCTACCTAACGCACTTTAAGGATTATATATCTTAAGCACATAATCTTTCTTCTCCCTTTTAAAAAAAATATTCCTACCATATTAACACTTAGAAATTTTCAACTTTCACGGCTAAGCAACTTAAAAATTGTATACTCAGAGAGGAAAACTTTTCTTTATGTAAAAGAAACTTACTATAATCTTATAAAATAAATTTTGTTAGTTTATGGTCTATTCACAAGAATGAAAAATTTAACCGATTTATGACTTAGGGATACTATATAATTATTTCGTCCATGATTAACAATGCTTTATTATTAATTAAAAAGTTTGGCCGTAATTGCGCGAACACATACTCCGGTTTTGTTTTTAGAAACCGTAATTATGTCACGCGAACGTGTCCACAACCACGATAGTATATTAAACGTGCCTAAAGCAAACTAGGAACATTAGTCCTTTTTAGGTCTAAATGAATATGAGGGCTATGTATGGTTAAATTGCTGGTGGCACGCCTCAATTTCTAAGGATAAACAAGATTAATTAAACGAGGGCCATGCAATTGAGATTTTTGTTCGACACGGCGCACCTCGATTTATTTTAACCAAAAGTTTAAGAAATAACCCGTGAGGGCCACAAATTATGATTCGTCTAATGTGGCTCGCCTCCAATTCATTTAGTGAACTTGATTAATTACGAAAGAAAAGAAACTCCAGGAGTTCAACATATACTCAATGTTAAAGCCCGAACTGAATTTGCTATTAACAACCAAACAAACGAGGGAATTGGACTAGCGAAACTCAGCAAGCCCAAAATATACTATTTTGATTTTTACAAGTCTCTTCAGATTCAAGCCCATGAGAGGAGCCCAGGCCTCAATGAAATCACGCCTATACTGGGCTCGCGGGTCAAACTCACGCAGGCACGACCATCATTGAATTAAGACCAATTTTCAACAACACATATTTTATGCTAAAATGAATTACAATTCAAGATAAACTACAATTAAAATCTGAATTAATCAGTATTAACACATTATATGTATTAACTAGGAAATTTATCCATTATTCAACACTAACCATATTGAGAACCCAAAGCCTTATGCCTGACTACAAGAAATGTCGAGGTGAACGAGGACCCAAACTATTCTTTAACACATGTTAATTTTGGCATTAACAAACCACCCTACTGATGATAAAACCAGATGCATTTCACAATCAACTAAACATTACTTAATTTTAATACTGGACCACAGACTCTCCAGCAACAACTCCAACGAGCAATTCATATGATCAAACCTAAACATAAATGAAAGATGCATGACTCAAGTTATTAACTCGAATAACAACAACACTCACTAAATTCCGCTCATAACAATTCCAACACACAGGTATATGAGAAGGAGTTCATCTAATCTAGAATTAAAATATCAAAATCAAAGTTCAAGCATCTTCCTAAAATATACGGCATAAGTCATGACTGAGTATAATAATGTCCAGGTAATCAAGCTAATTTAGACAAGAAAACACATGAACAAATCGTTTAAAAACAGAGGCCATTTTATTCACTATCTAAATCAACTACATAGCTTCCCTTCACATCTCATATGCTACTTAAATGTTGAAGCATACCTGGAAAATGAGAGGAAGTAAGAAATGTGAGATCAATAGCCAAGCAGCAGCAGTCACAACAAGTAAGTCTCAGATTCAAATAACCAAGTATTGAGATCAATCCAGAAACCAGTAGAGTACTGACTTATTCAACAAACTTCACACCCACTCAAAACTAAATACAATCCACTTCAAACACTCAAATGAACCAAAATAGATTTGACAGATTGAAAATTTGAAAATCGAAACAAGAGAGATCAATGAAACAGTAAACTAGGATTCATTTCAGGAATTCGAAATCTAAGAAATCGCCAAGGTAACTTAATGAAACAGTAACTTCTATAGCTGCCTGGTATTTTTCAGAATTTCTCTCTATATCTATCTCTGTATGTTTCAATCTTAAAATCTCTGTCTTCTCAATATTTTTAGAAATTCTTCCTTTCTTTCCACTCTATATTTTTCAGTATTTTCAGAATGTTCTCTCCTCTATTTCTTAAGCTCTATCCCTCTTAGAATGTTTTTGTATATCTCTTCGAATCCCTCCCTCCTCTGTTCTGATTTTCAGCTCCCTTAGATAGGCATTCCATTAGTGAATTTTCCACTACCAATTCAACTTTTTATTTCTTTAATCATCCACTAAATTGTCCACTCAATTATCCACTCAATTATTTAATCCATTAGTGCAAATACTACCCTACCACTATTTGAAGCTTCTCAATTAGTGACCACTTACATAAAACTTATAATAGTCAATTCTTATCAACATAATTAAACAAAAATTTAAACCAAATTATTGAACTGATCCTAATTACTCTGACTAAACCTAGAATACAAAGGACTCAGAGGTTACCATAATTAACAGAAGAAATCAAGAATTCAGATGATATGAATAATAGCTAAAGAAGCTCATGAATAAACCAGACCAAATCGATGAACAATTTTTAGTTCGACACAGAAACTAAACTAATAAAAAAACAAATTGAATCCGACCAAATAACCATTCTAAAAATAAAAGAAAGGAGTAGAGGAAGATAAATAAAAAAAAGAATTAGAACAACTAAAATCAGGACACCTACCTCCAAATGATCGAACCCCATCTTGAATTAGATCTTAAATTTTGAATATGAAGCCGGAATAGACCTTAATCGAGTGTTCTTGACTGAGAACACATAACTAAGGTCAATTTCGACCTCAAACCTTCCAATATCTAACCGATTTTGAGTTTGGGATTTTAGGTTTTTGTTAAGATTCAAACAGTCTAGTGTCATTCGAAGGGCGTGAAGTGGGGATTTGGAAAGAGGGTAGTGAGATGGTTCAGGGGTATCGATTTGGGGCTGGTTGGGTAGGCTAGGGTTTGGGGTCAGATATTCGATCCAAGATTCGAAGAGTTATGGGATGATTCGAGGAAAAGGGAGTGGGGATTTGGCATGAGGGGAGTGAGGGAGTTCTATGGTGTTAATTTGGGACTGTTTGGGACACCGGAATCGCCGTGAGGCGATTTCCGATGGGCAGACGAGGGCGGTGTGTAGTGGTGCATGTTCTTGGTCTCTGAAGAGACGAGTGGTGGGGGGGTGTTTGGTATATTAAATTAGTCAGTTAATTTGGGCCATTGGATGATGGGAATCCAACGGCTCCGATTAACTTTATGATGAAACGGGGTCATTTTGTGTAATAACTGGGTGGTCCGGGTATGGGAATGGGTCGGGTTGTGGGGAAAGTTTGGGACCGTCCGATCAGGCTGATTCAACGGTCCAGATCGAAACAACCGAAATGGCGTCGTTTGGTCTAAGCTGTGACGGACCGGACTGGGCTTGTGTTATGCTGGGTTAATTGTTTGGGCCTGAGATTTAAATTAAAACACAGCCCAACTGATTCTCTTCTTCTTTTATTTCCTTTTCCTTCCCCATTTTTCAAAAATTAAAACTAAAATCCTAATTAAATTATAAAACCCGAATTAACTTTAAGAATTAATTAACTCTAAGTAATATTTATCACAAATAATTAAATACTAAATTAAAAGCAAATCACACAATTTGACTAAAAACACACACATATGTTATTTTGTGAATTTTTATTTTTGTAAAATACCTAATTATTAATTAATTCCAAGAACGTAAAAATCAAATTCTAAATGCAGATGCTATATTTTTTTTATTTTTTTATATTTTTAATGCATTAATAAAATTAAACATGCACACAAACATATGCAAACAATCAGAAAAATCACACAATAATTCCTAAAAATAACACATAATTAAAGAAAAGACCTAATTTTGGGAATTCTTTTGGAGTAATTCGTATGAGGCAAAAATCACGTGCTCACAGCTGGCCCTCTTTGTCCGGAAACACGAAGAGTTTTCGTGCAAAGATAAAGTGAGTGGATACGAGCGATTTTTGCCTGTTTGAACACTCCGTGGGAAGCATTTTGTTTTTGAAAGATTTGACCGAACCTCTGCTTCAAAGGTTTCCTACATATCCTTGGCTATAAAGGAATTAGGTCAATGTAGTTCGGGAAGTTTTGGTAGCTGGGACTACCATGAAGCTGCGGTTTTACTGTTACTGTTGTTGCTGCTGCTGATACTGCCTACTGACCTCCTTATTACACCATGACAAAAATGAAGAGGCTAGACTAAGCTATAATCTATGTTTTACAATGATTTATTCCCAAACTTGATCTTGTGATTGATGTTGCCTCGTTGACTTGTATTTTTCTCAGAAATTCCTTTGTAGCTGACTTAAATGGTATTCTTTGAAATGCTTTCCCTTCTTCTCCAGGCGGGCACCTGATTGCTGAACCCTTTAAATGTCTTCCTTTGACTATTGTTTTATTTCCTCTGTTCTCCAAGCGGACTCCTGATTATTTGAAATTTGAATTGTATTCCCTTATTCTCCAGGTGGTCTCCCGATTGCTGAGACTCGAAATGTATTCCCTTGTTCTCCAGGTGGGCTCTTGATTGCTGAAACTTGAAATGTACTCCCTTGTTCTCCAAGTGGGCGCCTGATTGCTGAAACTTGAATTGTTGTTCCTTGTTCTCCAGGTGTACGCCTGATTGCTAATACTTTAACTGTTGTTCCTTATTCTCCAGGTGGACGCCTGACTGCTGATACTTCAACTGTTCTTCCTTGTTCTCCAGGTGGACGCCTGATTGCTGATACTTCAACTGTTCTTCCTTGTTCTCCAGGTGGACGCCTGATTGCTGATACTTCAACTGTTCTTCCTTGTTCTCCAGGTGGACGCCTGACTTCAACTGTTCTTCCTTGTTCTCCAGGTGGACGCCTGATTGCTGATACTTCAACAAAAATAGACAAAACAAAAGAAAATTTTCTGCCCCAGTTTGGTGGTTGGGCGCATCTGTGAGTGTTAAACTGAAGCATATTACCAAATATTAATAAGAATTTGAAAGCTAGGTACCATTGTCCAGGGGGGTCCTGACAACTCTTAACTAAACGACAATTTTAAATCTAAGCTATATCTTTTAAAGGCATGACTTCTGCTAAATCTTGTTATTAAACCAGTTTTAAATTAGGTACCATTATCCAGGAGGGTCCTGACAACTCTTATGCGAACTTTGAAACCAACTTATATTCCTTTTGGTTCACATTTGTCCTATATTTACTACTTATGATTGTTTTAGGGTTTAACCTAGTCCCATTTTCCAGGAGGGTCCTGAAAACTTCAAATTAAATTCTATCCTAGCATTAAAACTTTAAAGCCAACTTATATTCTTTTGGGGTACATTTATACTAGATCTTGCTACTCATGATTGTTTTGAATGTTAAACTAGGTCCCATTTTCCAGGAGGGTCCTGAAAATTTATACGATCAAACCTGCATGGTACTTGCCTCCCTCGTAAAACAAATGTCATTTTTGCCCCTGTTTCAAATCAAAGAAAATCTTGTCAGTTTAAAACGTGGTGGTTAGTTGTGGCATTCTTGCTGGGGAGGGTTTTCTCTTTGCCATGCTTTGCTTCAACAAACTACCTTGAACCCGTCGAAAGGACTGTTTTGACCTCATGATTGATCCTTAACTGCAGGATCCCCAACTGTTGTTTTCGCTTCTGACCCTTCTGTCTGAACTCGTATATATCCCATGACATTACTGAACCATTCCACCGATTCCACTTTTGCCTACACCCTATGTCTCATTTTTCATCATATTATCTCCAGCATGTCCTAGCCGTATTTTGCTTTGTGCAATTTTGAATCTTGGTAGTATACTTTGACATTCCTTCTTATTTGTTGGAACAAGGCTAACCTTGGAAGAGCTTTAGGGGAGTAAAAATTAACAGCAATGAAATGCGACGATTTTGAGAATTAAGAATAAAGAAGAAAATCCGGATTTGGATGACTGTTGGAGATAGGAAAAAGGAACTTATCTGAGTGGAGTCACTGGAACCAATGATCATAGTATGCGTTTTGGATTAATCAGCCCAGTCTATTTAACCAATCTCCTTTCCAATTGTTTTACTTTGTTCTCCAAGATTTCCACAACCCAATTTTACTTTCCGCCAACTTATGGACCTTGTTCGACTTGCAGTGCCCTGAAGGGTTTTCACCGACAAACCTCTCTCATTTGTTTGTTTCTCAATTCCTTGTCGCCTTATGGTGCCCACGAAAGTTTTCACCGATAAGACTCTCTCATTTTTACTTTCTCTCAGCTTTCGTCGCCTCATGGTGCCCATGAAGGTTTTCACCAATAAGACTCTCTCATTTTTACTTTCTCTCAGCTTTTGTCGCTTCATGGTGTCCATGAGGGTTTTCACCGATAAGACTCTCTCATTTTTACTTTCTCTCAGCTTTCGTCGCCTCATGGTGCCCATGAGGGTTTTTACCAATAAGATTTTCTCATTTTCATGACTTTTCCTGCTTGGACCAGAGTGTTATCCTGGTATGAATCAACTCTATTTGCTCAACTTGGCATCTCTCAAAGACTGATCGGAAGGTCTTTCTTTGGACCGTAATGTGGGCTTTGGATGGGGTTAGGAAGAAAGGGTATCAAAGGCTCAAAACAATTTAACAGGGGTTTAAAATTACAACTCTTGGAATCGCATTTCTTAGTACAACTTCTGCCCCAGTTTCTTGCTTGGGGATTTTTTAATATTTTATTTTACTATGACGGAGCCGTAAGGCTGCCTACGTATCCTTAACAGGAATCAGGTCAAACGTAGTTCACACCTGAATTTCCTTGTTGTTATACTTTCTCTTTTCACTTCTTTTCTTTTCTATTTTCTCTTTTTCTTTCTTTTCCTTTTCTTTTTGTTATTTATTCCAAAAGAGGGGTATGAAAGAAACAAATGCGGCTCAAAAGGGGGAACAAAGGGTAAAGTGTTTAGATAGCAGAACGAATTACCTTTGTCATTTCAATCTTCGAAACAATGCCAAATACAAACAATCAACAATTGTAACAAAGAAATCATACATAATATCTTTTGACTGCATCGGAATTGATGGCCATGTCTATGCATTTTCCTTCGATATCTGTTAAACATAGAGCACCATTGGATAATACTCTGGTTACAATAAATGGCCCTTGCCAATTCGGGGCGAACTTGCCTTTTGCTTCAACCTGATGTGGAAGGATACATTTCAGCACCTACTGACCCACTTCAAACTTTCGGGGACGCACCCTTTGTTGTATGCTCTTGCCATTCTCTTTTGATATAACTGGCCATGACATATTGCTGCCAATCTTTTTTCATCAATCAAGTTCAATTGCTCCAAACGGGTTTTGACCCATTCATCATCATCAATCTTAGCCTTAGCAACAATCTGAAGGGAAGGGATTTCAACTTCTGCAGGTATTACTACTTCAGTGCCATATACCAACAAATAAGGAGTTGCACCTACCGAAGTACGGACATTAGTGCGATATCCCAACAACGCAAATGGTAATTTTTCGTGCCATTGCCTCGAACCTTCTATCATTTTCCGAAGTATCTTCTTTATGTTTTTGTTGGTTGCCTCGACTGCTCCATTCGCCTTGGGACGATATGGGGTAAAATTGCGATGTGTAATCTTAAACTATTGACATACCTCTTCCATCAAGTTACTGTTAAGATTAGCACCATTATCTGTGATGATCACATTTGGGATTCCGAATCGACAGATGATATTTGAGTGAACAAAATCGACAACTGCTTTCTTGGTCACTGATCTGAAAGTTTTGGCCTCAACCCACTTGGTGAAATAATCAATGGCTACCAAAATGAACATGTGCCCATTGGATGCTGTTGGATCAATTGGTCCAAGGACACCCATGCCCCAAGCAACGAAGGGCCATGGTGCCGACATTGTGTGCAATTCCGATGGTGGAGAATGAATCAAATCTCTGTGTATCTGGCACTGATGACATTTGCGCACAAAATTGATACAATCTCGCTCCATGGTAAGCCAATAATAGCCTGCTCGGAGGATTTTCTTTGCCAACACATATCCGCTCATATGTGGTCCGCAGACTCCTGAATGTACTTCGGACATGACATCCGTAGCTTGTCTAGCATCTATGTATCTTGATAATCCAAGGTCTGGTGTTCTCTTATACAAAACTCCTCCACTTAGGAAGAATCCATTTGCCAACCGTCGAATTGTTCTCTTTTGATCCCCTGTGGCTTGCACTGGATATATCCCCATTCTAATGTACTCCTTGATATTGTGGAACCATGGTTCGCCATCAAGTTCTTCTTCAATCATGTTACAGTAAGCATGCTGATCTCGGACTTGAATATGTAGAGGATCGACATAAGTTTTGTCCGGATGGTGCAACATTGATGCCAGGGTAGCCAAAGCATCGACGACCTCATTATGGACCCTTGGAATATGCCTGAACTCCACTGATCGAAACCATTGACAAAGATCATGTAAATATTGTCGGTACAGTATGAGCTTCAAGTCTCGCGTTTCCTATTCTCCTTGAATTTGATGTACCAGAAGATCCGAGTCTCCCAAGACCAAGACTTCCTGGACATCCATGTCTGTAGCTAGCCTTAAACCCAAAATGCATGCTTCGTACTCAGCCATATTGTTGGTGCAATAAAAACGAAGTTGAGTTGTAACAGGATAGTGATGCCCTATTTTAGAAATAAGCACGGCTCCTATTCCCACTCCTTTCATGTTAGCATCCCCATCAAAGAAAAGTTTCCAACCTGGTTTTTCAGTCTGCTCTAGCTCGTCAACATACATCACCTCTTCATCGGGAAAATAAGTCCTCAGTGGCTCATACTCTTCATCGACCGGGTTCTCGGCCAAATGATCAGCCAATGCTTGGGCTTTCATCGCAGTCCGAGTCACATAGATTATGTCAAACTCTGTGAGCAAAATCTTCCACTTCGCAAGTCTTCCTGTCGGCATAGGCTTTTGAAAGATATACTTCAATGGATCCAAGCGTGAAATGAGGTAAGTAGTGTAGGATGACAAATAATGTATCAATTTCTGTGCCACCCAAGTTAGGGCGCAACATGTCCTTTCCAGGTGAGTGTACTTAACCTCATAAACTGTGAACTTCTTGCTAAGATAGTAGATGGCCTGTTCTTTCCTGCCAGTGATGTCATGCTGCCCCAGTACACAGCCAAATGAATTTTTTAGGACAGTCAAGTAAAGAATCAAAGGTCTCCCTGGTTCTGGTGGTACCAGCACGGGTGGGTTTGACAAGTATCCTTTTATCTTATCAAATGCTTCTTGACACTCATCAGTCCATTTGACCGCAACATCCTTCTTTAGCAATTTGAAAATAGGCTCACAAGTTGTCGTGAGTTGAGCAATAAACCTGCTGATGTAGTTCAACCTCCCTAACAGACTCATCACTTCAGTCTTGTTCCTCGGAGGTGGCAATTATTGGATGGCTTTGATCCTTGATGGGTCCAACTCGATGCCTTACCGGCTGACTATGAATCCCAACAGCTTTCCGGATGGAACACCAAATGTGCACTTGGCAGGGTTAAGCTTAAG
The DNA here is from genome assembly GCF_000715075.1 of Nicotiana tabacum. Lineage (NCBI taxonomy): Eukaryota > Viridiplantae > Streptophyta > Magnoliopsida > Solanales > Solanaceae > Nicotiana > Nicotiana tabacum. The sequence continues at coordinate 114,955,051 of NC_134084.1, forward strand.
GTTGTATCTGCGAATTCTCAGGAAGAATTTCCTCAAATCCCCAACGTGGTTGGCCTGATGCTTTGATTTTATGATAACATCATCCACGTATACCTCAAAATCCTTATGTATCATGCCATGAAACACTGTAGTCATTGCTCTCATGTAAGTTGCCTCGGCGTTCTTCAAACCAAATGGCATTACCCGGTAGCAATAAGTTCCCCACGGCATGATGAATGCCATCTTTTCTGCATCTTTTTCATCCATTAGAATCTGATGATACCCAGCATAGCAATCCACAAAAGATCCTATCTCTTGCTTGGCACAATTATCGATCAAAATATGGATATTGGGTAATGGGAAGTTATCCTTCGGACTTGCTTTGTTGAGATTGCGGTAATCGATGCATACTCTGATCTTGCCGTCTTTCTTTGGCATAGGCACGACATTAGCCAACCAAACAGGATATTGAGTGACCCGAATGACCTTTGCATCCAACTGTTTGGTGATTTCTTCTTTAATTTTCACACTCATATCAGTTTTGAATTTCCTCAACTTTTGCTTGACGGGAGGAAACACTGGATCGGTGGGCAATTTGTGGACCACTAAATCAGTGCTCAAGCCCAGCATGTCGTCATATGACCATGCAAAAACATCTTTGAATTCGATGAGTGCTTTGATTAACTCTTCCCGGATCTTTAGCTCGAGGTGGACACTTATTTTAGTCTCTCGGATATTATTTGTGTCTCCTAAATTGACGGCTTATGTATCATTCAGGTTGGGTTTAGGTTTTTCTTCGAAGTGAATTAACTCCTTACTAATCTCTTCGAAGGCCTCATCTTCATCGTATTCTGATTCGTAATCACAATCTACTTCTTGAACTATTATTTCGGAATTAGATTGATTTTTAAGACTGGACTGAAGATTCCGTATGCATGCCATATCATTAGAGCCAGCGTAAAAAGAACTGTATAGAAAAGAAAAGAAAAGAAAAAACAAAAGAAAGCTATCAGGAATGATAAAGAAAGGGAAATTGCATTTCTTTGAATGATGAAAGGTTTGCACACTTCAAACAGACTTGAAAGATAAAAATCTGGATTACAACCCTGGAATGATCTAGACAAACTGAAGGAAAATCAAAATAAACTACCAAGACTCCTTTCGAATGGGGAGAGGAGTGGCTTTCCAATTAGTAAGCTTTGCCTTCTGTTTTAACTTTCTGGTCTTTCTTATGTCTGCGGCAGTGGGCTTGAATCCTAAACCAAATGTTCCCAAGTTTTCAGGAAGAGACACCGGCTGTATGATGCCTTGCAAAGATGAGCCCAATCTTTTACCTAGTACAAAACCATTCTTCAACATCTCATAGGCTACCATGACTGATGTAGCGGTTATCTTTGGATTTGGAATGTATTTCCCCTCCGGAACTTTCTCTACCAACATCTTGTCCAAAACCTGGTAGACCCATGGTCCCTGTTCATCTTCCACTTCATTGACTGGTACAATGGCATTGCTACGAGCACATAAACTGTCTTCCCCATGCACAACTATTTCTTGTCTATCCCATTCAAATTTGACTACCTGGTGTAATGTTGATGGGACTGCTTTAGCGGTGTGGATCCATGGACGACCCAACAGTAAGTTATAGGAAACAGTTATATCCAGCACCTGAAACTCCATTGTGAACTCGACTGGCCCTATCGTCAGCTCCAGCACTATGTACCCAACCGAATCTTTACCTCCACCGTCAAATCCCCGCACGCAAATACTGTTCTTATGGATCCTCTCATCTTTTATTTTCAACTTGCTTAGAGTGGATAGAGGACAGATGTTTGTGCTTGACCCGTTGTCAACCAATACCCGAGTCACCACAGAGTTCTCACATTTTAATGTGAGGTAAAGAGCTCTGTTGTGCTCAGTACCTTCTATAGGCAATTCATCATTAGAAAATGTGACTCTGTTTACTTCGAAGATTTTGTTGGCTATTTTTTCCAAGTGGTTCACGGAGATCTTATCAGGAACATGCGCCTCATTCAAGATCTTCATTAAGGCTTGACGGTGCTCATCCGAATGGATCAATAATGACAATAGGAAAATTTGAGCAGGCGTCTTTCTTAATTATTCCACGATAGAGTAGTCATGCAGCTTCATTTTCCTCAAGAATTCTTCTGCTTTTTCTTCAGCTACGGCTTTCTTTATTAGTGCTGGATTATTTTTAGATCTTTTTAACTCCTCGGGAGTAAAACACCTTCCCGAGCGAGTCAAACCCTGTACTTCACAGATTTTTTCTTTGACTTCCTTCCCTTTGTACATCACTGTTACCCGTTCGTAATTCCATGGAATAGCCTTGCTGTTGATTATTGGTAACTGGGTTACTAGCTTGATAATAACTCGATCTGCGCGGGCTCCTTCCATGATTATGATGGGTTTGCTGGCCGCTCCCGGTACAATCACCTTCACCCCTTCCTGTTTTGTTACAACTTTGCTTAAAGACCCCTTCTCAACTGCCACAGATGGCCCAACACTCTTTTTGCTCTGCATGAGCACCAACTTCTCATCTGCTAATTGTTCATCTGTCTTGACTCCACTAGACCGAATCATCATGACGGTCTGTGATGGCTTCTTGGGTTCCCCCTCCGCATGCACTATTTCGATCGTATTTGCCTCCTGATGGGATGGCATCGGATTCCTGTTGATATTGGGTACTTCGGGAGCTTGAACTTCAATTCTATTGGTATCAATAAGCTCCTGTATCGAACTTTTCAAGTGTCAGCACTTTTCTGTATCATGACTCGGAGTACCAGAACAATACTCACAGCTGACAGTATAGTCAAGATTCTTTGGAGGAGGATTTGGCAGTTTGGACTGTATTGTCCTTAGCATATCTAGTTGTTTTAGCCTGTGGAACAGACTGGTGTATGATTCTCCCAACGGAGTAAAGGTTTTCTTTTTCTGCAACCTTTCACCCTTGAGTGCTTGACTAGGCCTGAAACTTGGTCCGGGAGTGTTTTGGTAGGCTCGTGGATGTGGATAAGTATTTGGTAGGACAGGAGCACGCCATTGAGTGTGGGCAGGAGGTTGGTTGTATGCTTGTGCATGGTGAATGGAAATATGAGGTTCTGGTGGGGGATAGTAGTGTTGGGGTGGATTGTGGTGATAAGTTTGTTGGTGGGGTCGAGGTTGATTGTAGTGGTAAGGTGAACCTCTGGATCTGGACCAAGTTCCTGAATCAACCATTGTTGCTTCCTCTCTTTTCATCTTTCCAATCCCTCCTATGCCGCCCTGAATAGCCTGAGTAGTTGCTTTGATAGCCGAATAGCTCATGATTTTATTCGACTTGAGGCCTTCTTCTACCATGCCCCCCATCTTTACTACTTCGTTGAATGACTTTCCCATAGCTGAGACCAAATGGCCATAGTAAGTAGGTTCCAAAGCCTGTAGGAAGTAATCTACCATCTCACTTTCCTTTATTGGGGGATCTACTCTTGCTGCTTGCTCCCTCCATCTGAAACCATATTCTCTGAAGCTTTCACTATGCTTCTTCTCAAGTTTAGTCAAGGATAGTCGATCTGGAATGATCTCAAGATTGTATTGGAAGTGGCAAGCAAATGCTTGTGCCAGATCATCCCATGTGTACCATCTCCCATGGTCTTGGCGGGTGTACCATTCCAATGCTGATCCACTCAAACTCTGACTGAAGTAAGCCATTAACAATTCATCTTTTCCTCCAGCTCCCCTCATCTTGCTGCAAAAGCCCCTCAAGTGGGCTACTGGATCGCCGTGCCCGTTGTATAGATCGAACTTGGGCCTCTTGAAACCTGCCGGTAATTGCACATTTGGGAACAAACATAAGTCCTTGTAGGCCACGCTGACTTGCCCTCCTAACCCCCGCATGTCTCTGAATGATTGTTCTAAGCTTTTAACTTTCCTAAACATCTCCTCCTGTTCGGTATTTTTGACTAGTTTATCAGCTTCTATTGGAAGGTCAAAGTGAGGAGTATAGAAATGGGTTTCTAGAGCTTTGAAAGTGGGCTCCGAGGGGTAGTATTGGTTGTCCTGGGCCTGGAACATAGGCTCACTAGGAGATTTGTGGAATGTAGCTGGTGGAGGTGCTACGAAGACAGGAGTTACTGGTGGAGGAGGGTATGGAATTGGTTTAGGGGGTGGAGATTGCGGTGTATGAGAAGTGGTGCCCCGGTAGTGCTGGTAAATGGGAAAGCTCGGGGATAGATCGGTGGCAGGATGATCCTGAGTTTGAGACGGTGGTGGAGTGAAAGCAGGGTTAGCAGGGTAAGCTGGGGGTGATTGTCCTCTAGACCAGGCCTGATACATCTCGGCCATATGTTGCTTAAGTTTGAGCATCTCCTCTTTCATTTTACTGACGTCCAACTCCTCTACCTCAACACTTGTGTCGACATCTGGGATAAACATGATTTCTGGTATTGGTCCTTTTGGTCTGGTTTGGTAATGATAATGTGCCAGTATACTCTAGATAAACTAAGTGCTTGAATTCTCTGGAAAACAACAAACTTGTTAGTTTTTAGAGTTTAACACATGCAATTACACGTTGGGATGCAATGCACCTAGGCAATTAACCATTTTCTATCATGTATTTGCTCGGTTGCTTGTGTCATCCCAGCTTTTTCTGACCTTTCCCTTTTATTGTCACTCACTCCTATCTTTTATTTCCCTCCCCTTTTCATTTTATTCTTTTCTCTTGGTCGTGGTTGAGTCTTATGACGATTGCCTACGTATCATGACCCTGCATGAATCAGACTGAGCGTAGTTCTGGTGGAAACAATTATTAATACTCTTATTTATTTTAACAAAAAAGACAGAAATGACATTACATTTGGACAACACTTTAAGAAAATGGTTTAAAAGACTCAACATGGACTTAAACTAAAACATGACTATTATATGAAAAGTTCCAACAACTATGACTACGCTTCACTCCACAATCTTTTGCTTTTAATCACTGGAACATCTGCTCACGGTGGGGCTTGACCCGGCTGACCTCCTAGTGTACGGTACATCCTCTCTAACTCTATTTCAAGATGACAGGCAAAAGTAGGTGCATGCTCTAGAAATCCTTCATAATCCATCCCTTGGCAGTTTACGTAACTTTGAGAAGTATAAACGGCCAAATCATGGATTTGTGCTCTGAAATCTTAGAGATTTTGGTCTTGGTTTTGCAATCGCTGTTGGCGAGTGGTGGCTATATCTCTTATGTGGTCTTCGCGATCTAAATCTGACTCTAATTGAGCTCGAAGTCTGGCTTGATCGAGTCTTGCCTGTGCTCTCTCCCTATCAATATCTGCGTGCTGATGTTCTCTATTGTACCTTCTCATTTCTTCCAACTGTGCATAGAGTTGAGCTTCTGAATGCATCCAATGGTCCTTCTCTCTCTTGAATTGAGCCATTTCTTCTTTACATCTCATTACTTGGCGTTCCTTACTAGATTTGGCCTCCTCATTTAACTGTATGATATTTTCCTTAGCTTTGTATAAGGCTTTTTCCGTCTTTGTCAAGATGGAGTCATAATCTTGCATTTTTTTCATCAGATTGGCAATGATTTTCTGATCTTTCCAACTTCTCACTGGTGCTTCATAGGTTTTCTTCATCTGCTGAAACTGAGCGCGGAGAGTCTTATTCTCGCTAATCAGACTCTTCTTTTCACCTTCTACTTCTTGTGCCTGTAAGTCTTTCTCCAAATTGAGGTTCCTTAGGCTTTCTTCTAAGGCATGAATAGTTGCTTTGTACCCCTTTTCCTTTTCTCCCCAAGCCAACTGTTCTTGGATTTTGTCATCAAAGGCTTGAACATGCGGTCTTTTTATGGGCCTTCTAGGATCAGGTTCTGGTGCATCATCCACGCGGGATCTTTTCTCAAACCACCTAGCATAACCCAAATTTATCTCGCCTTTCGCAGGATCTGGAACTTGGGTATCATCTTTCAAGTATCGACAACCATTCCAAATCTGCTGGATTAAAGCCTCAGGGAGAGTGGCTTCAGGGTGTAGTTCAATCACTTGCACACTCAAATCTTCATCATCAGGCACCACTTGGTATCTCCCTAGCTGTCTTAGAACTCGCTGTGGTGCATACGGCTGGACGTTTCTTAATCCCAACAGCAGCAAATAACTCTTCAAGGTTGACATGTGTATCACCTCTCTTACCGGGAGCCATCCCAAAGTCCACTCAATTTGACTTGCCATTAAAGATCTTAAATGGGATATCCAGGCTTCCACCCCTTCTGGAGATTTATAATCTTTTATTCTTTCTTGATAACTCTCGATGAAATTGTCCTTGCTTGGACCATACTGCACGAACTTGGGGTGATGTCGGAGATGTTCAGTCAACCACATTTGCAACAAAATATTGCAACCTTCGAAGAATTTTGCCCCGAATTTACACAAAGTCAACGCCCGATAAATGTCTGAGAGAATGATCGGGGCAAGAGTGTGATGTTCTTTGGTAGTGAGGACTTGTACGACTCTAGCTATGCGAATATCAATTGTCCGCTCTTTTTTTTGGGAAGACCATGATTCCCAGAAAAGCCACCATGAAAATGAAGCGACGGTGAATCTTCCAGGTGTCCTTGTTTTGTTTGTTAGTGAGGCCTTTTTCATGAATTTCAAATCCATCCGGCTTTCCGAACCTTGAATATAGGAAGTTGAAGGAACAACACCCTTTGACAACGTTGCTTTTTCTGATTTGATTACTGATATTTAGAAGACCAAAAAATCGGTGTACTGAGGGAGCCTTTGGGAATATAAGATTCTGGTTTCTCAAATCTCTGTCAAAACTGGAATATCCAGCTATTTTTTATAATGTGGGAGTAAGCTCGAAATCAGAGAAGCGAAAGACATTGTGAACAGGGTCCCAAAAAGTCACTAGCGCCGTAATCAAATCATCGCGTAGTTTAACTTTCATAATATCTGTGAGAGCTCCCAAATACTTAATGACCCATTTTTGACCATCTCCTCCTAACTCATGCCACCACATCTGAAGCCGAAATAGAAACTCATGTACATCTGTGAACGGTGGATTTTGGATGGTGCTCATTTTGTTCCTATGAGTGATTTTAATTTAAAAAACAAAAAATCAAGACTCATTTTGAAAAAATCATTAATGTTAAAAAATATTTGTATAAAGAAAAAAAACACTTCGATGAAGAAGATTTAAAGGCTGTGTTTACTAGCCGGCAAAATTTTTTTTTTTTGAAAGAAAAAAAAATGACCAAAGGCGGCTGTTCTTGCAAAAACAGCCTTCTGGCGCCCTTTTGGGGACATTCGGCATATTTTGGACAAGAATGACATCACCTTACTTAACACAATGACATTTATGTACCCATATTTTATTTATTTATTTATTTATTTAATTTTATTTTTATTATTGTTTTTATTTTTTTTAAAAACAATAGTTGGGCGATGTGGGTTGCCTACGTATCTCACATCCCGCGAGGATCAAACTTACGTAGTTCATAATAATAAAACTATTTTTAAAAGAAACACGACATTTCCTTTTCTTTTCAAAATTTCGACAGAATTTCAAAATATTTTGGAAATTATTTTTTCGAAAACAGCCAATTTTTCTTTCTCGATTCTCACATTGATTTCCCTTTTCTAACTATTTCCTATAAGTTGGTCCACATGCAAATCCGAAACAAATGAATGCACAAGTAGCAAGTAAGATGCATCAGGATGGTCTTTTCATTTCGGGTGCACCTGTCCTAGACAGACCCAACCCCTGTGTTGAGTCTCCGAAGTCAAATGCACATGATGCAAACAAACGTTCCTACTAGGGATCCGGCAAAGCTGAGTTATTCTAAGTGTAAAACCTGGGGTATACTATTCTAGATCTGGCTTACCCAAGCGGACAGCTTGAGCCGAAGTGGGGGCAACGTACCGGGAGCACGAAAGTCTATCCGGCCTAGTTGCTTGGCCCAACTTCGTTCTATTTGGTATAACTTCTAACAGAAAGGTGGGTCACGCGCACGTGTACACCATAAATTCAGAAGACTCAAAAAGAAGAAGGATTTTGTAACAGTTTATATATACAGTTCAGATAATATCAAAGCGGTAAAAAACAACATTTAGCATATTAGGCCCAAACATGAAAAAAATTAGATAATAATAAAGCCAAATATAACAGTTATTGTAAGCTCGAATTCTTGAACCCTGAACCAGAGATTCTGGGTTCGGTCCCCAGCAGAATCGCCAGAGCTGTCACACCTCCTTTTTACCTTACACCCGGGAAGGAGTGTATAAGGGAGTTTTTCCAATTAAAAGACAATCGAAACGGGATTCGTTTATTTAAAGATTCAGAGTCGCCACTTGGGATAATTTATAGTGTCCCAGGTCACCGGTTCGAATCCCAAATCGAGGAAAAGATTGACTCTGTAATGTAGCCTGCGAACCAGAAATTCGGGTAAAGGGATTTTGTTAACCCGGAAGAAGGTGTTAGACACTCTCGAATTCCGTAGTTCTAGCACGGTCGCTTAACAATTTATACTTGGCTTAAATTATTTAATTATGTATTTAGAAACTACATGCATTTTACCTTTACCGTTTTTAATTACGTGATTTACTCGTACTTAAAGAATTATCGAGTTACGCATACGTATACTCGTGTGGTTTGGCGTGTCAAGAGTCATGTCATGCGTACGTGTACACAATTCACAAAACTTAGTTTATTTAAGAAAAAAAACTTAGTCAAAGTCGCGCGGACGCGTACCTTAATTTATTTTTGAAAAATCGTAATTATGTTACGCGAACATGTACACAATCACGATGACTGATTATTAAGATCATATCTAAAAGTATACTATCGATTTGGTTTTGATGTAAATATGTGAAAGCAAGATTTTCATGGATCAACAGTGAGCCTTCCTCATTCTCGCATTTTTAGGATTAAAATTTCAAAAAATAAATAAATACTTGCATTCTTAAGAACTATGTTAACAAAAAATAAAATATTACCACACAAAGCAACAAATTTTGCTAACATAGAAAACTGAACAAAACATAAAAAAATGAAACTTTATAGTCTTTTGATAATAAAACAAAACTTCAAACAAGCTACCTAACGCATTTTAAGGATTATATATCTTAAGCGCATAATCTTTCTTCTCCCTTTAAAAAAAATATTCCTACCACATTAACACTTAGAAATTTTCAACTTTCATGGCTAAGCAGCTTAAAAATTGTATACTCAGAGAGGAAAACTTTTCTTTATGTAAAAGAAACTTACTATAATCTTATAAAAGAGAATTTGTTAGTTTATGGTCTATTCACAAGAATGAAAAATTTAACCGATTTATGACTTAGGGATACTATATAATTATTTCGTCCATGATAACAATGCTTTATTATTAATTAAAAAGTTTGGCCATAATTACGCGAACACATACTCCGGTTTTGTTTTTAGAAACCGTAATTATGTCACGCGAACGTGTCCACAACCACGATAGTATATTAAACGTGCCTAAAGCAAACTACGAACATTTGTCTTTTTATGTCTAAATCAATACGAGGGCTATGTATGGTTAAACTGTTGGTGGCACGCTCAATTTCTAAGGATAAACAAGATTAATTAAACGAGGGCCATGCAATTGAGATTTTTGTTCGACACGGCGCACCTCGATTTATTTTAACCAAAAATTTAAGAAATAACCCGTGAGGGCCACAAATTATGATTCGTCTAATGTGGCTCGCCTCCAATTCATTTAGTAAACTTGATTAATTACGAAAGAAAAGAAACCCCAGGAGTTCAACATATACTCAATGTTAAAGCCCGAACTGAATTTGCTATTAACAACCAAACAAACGAGGGAATTGGACTAGCGAAACTCAGCAAGCCCAAAATATGCTATTTTGATTTTTACAAGTCTCTTCAGATTCAAACCCATGAGAAGAGCCCAGGCCTCAATGAAATCACGCCTATACTGGGCTCGCGGGTCAAACTCACGCAGGCACGACCATCATTGAATTAAGACCAATTTTCAACAACACATATTTTATGCTAAAATGAATTACAATTCAAGATAAACTACAATTAAAACCTCAATTAATCAGTATTAACACATTATATGTATTAACTAGGAAATTTATCCATTATTCAACACTAACCATATTGAGAACCCAAAGCCTTATGCCTGACTACAAGAAATGTCGAGGTGAACGAGGACCCAAACTATTCTTTAACACATGTTAATTTTGGCATTAACAAACCACCCTACTGATGATAAAACCAGATGCATTTCACAATCAACCAAACATTACTTAATTTTAATACTAGACCACAGAATCTCCAGCAACAATTCCAACGAGCAATTCATGTGATCAAACCTAAACATAAATGAAAGATGCATGACTCAAATTATTAACTCGAATAACAACAACACTCACTAAATTCCGTTCATAACAGTCCCAACACACAGGTATATGAGAAAGAGTTCATCTAATCTAGAATTAAAATATCAAAACCAAAGTTCAAGCATCTTCCTAAAACATACGGCATAAGTCATGACTGAGTATAATAATGTCCAGGTAATCAAGCTAATTTAGACAAGAAAACACATGAACAAATCGTTTAAAAACAGAGGCCATTTTAATCACTATCTAAATCAACTACATAGCTTCCTTTCACATCTCATATGCTACTTAAATGCTGAAGCATACCTGGAAAATGAGAGGAAGTAAGAAATGTGAGATCAATAGCCAAGCAGCAGCAGTCACAACAAGTAAGTCTCAGATTCAAATAACCAAGTATTGAGATCAATCCAGAAACCAGTAGAGTACTGACTTATTCAACAAACTTCACACCCACTCAAAACTAAATCCAATCCACTTCAAACACTCAAATGAACCAAAATAGATTTGACAGATTGAAAATTTGAAAATCGAAACAAGAGAGATCAATGAAACAGTAAACTAGGATTCATTTCAGGAATTCGAAATCTAAGAAATCGCCAAGGTAACTTAATGAAACAGTAACTTCTACAGCTGCCTGGTATTTTTCAGAATTTCTCTCTATATCTATCTCTGTATGTTTCAATCTTAAAATCTCTGTCTTCTCAATATTTTTAGAAATTCTTCCTTTCTTTCCACTCTGTATTTTTCAGTATTTTCAGAATGTTCTCTCCTCTATTTCTTAAGTTATATCCCTCTTAGAATGTTTTTGTATATCTCTTTGAATCCCTCCATCCTCTGTTCTGATTTTCAGCTCCCTTAAATGGGCATTCCATTATTGCATTTTTCACTACCAATTCAACTTTTCATTTCTTTAATCATCCACTCAATTGTCCACTCAATTATTTAATCCATTAGTGCAAATACTACCCTACCACTATAAGAAGCTTCTCAATTAGTGACAACTTGCATAAAACTTATAATAGTCAATTCTTATCAACATAATTAAACAAGAATTTAAGCCAAATTATTGAACTGATCCTAATTACTCTGACTAAACCTAGAATACGAAGGACTCAAAGGTTACCATAATTAACAGAAGAAATCAAGAATTCAGATAACGTGAATAATAGCTAAAGAAGCTCATGAATAAACCAGACCAAATCGACGAACAATTTTTAGTTCGACACAGAAACTAAACTGAAAAAAAAACAAATTGAATCCGACCAAATAACCATTCTAAAAATAAAAGAAAGGAGTAGAGGAAGATAAATAAAAAAAAGAATTAGAACAACTAAAATCAGGACACCTACCTCCAAATGATTGAACCCTATCTTGAATTAGATCTTAAATTTTGAATATAAAGCCGGAATAGACCTTAATCGAGTGTTCTTGACTGAGAACACACAACTAAGGTTGATTTCGACCTCAAACCTTCCAATATCTAACCGATTTGAAGTTTGGGATTATATGTTTTTTTTAAGATTCGAACAGTTCTGGTGTCATTCGAAGGGTGTGAAGTGGGGATTTGGAAAGAGGGTAGTGAGATAGTTCTGGGGTATCGATTTGGGGCTGGTTGGGTAGGCTAGGGTTCAGGGTCAGATCTTCGATCCAAGATTCGAAGAGTTATGGGGTGATTCGAGAAAAAGGGAGTGGGGATTTGGCATGAGGGGAGTGAGGGGGTTCTATGGTGTTAATTTGGGGCTGTTTGGGCCACCGGAACCGCCATGAGGCGATTTTCGGTGGGCGGACGAGGGCGGTGTGCGGTGGTGCATGTTCTTGGTCTCTGAAGAGACGAGTGAGGGGGGTATTTGGGATATTAAATTAGTCAGTTAATTTGGACCGTTGGATGATGGGAATCCAACGGCTCCGATTAACTTTATGATGAAACAGGGTCATTTTGTGTAGTAACTGGGTGGTCCGGGTATGGGAATGGGCCGGGTTGTGGGGAAGGTTTGGGACCGTTCGATCAGGCTGATTCAACGGTCCAGATCGAAACAACCGAAACGGCGTCGTTTGGTCTAAGTTGTGACGGACCGGACTGGGCTTGTGTTGTGTTGGGTTAATTGTTTGGGCCTGAGATTTAAATTAAAACACAACCCAACTGATTCTCTTCTTCTTTTATTTCCTTTTCCTTCCCTATTTTTCAAAAATTAAAACTAAAATCCTAATTAAATTATAAAACCTGAATTAACTTTAAGAATATTAATTAACTCTAAGTAATATTTATCACAAATAATTAAATACTAAATTAAAAGCAAATCACACAATTTGACTAAAAACACACACATATGTTATTTTGTGAATTTTCATTTTTGTAAAACACCTAATTATTAATTAATTCCAAGAACGTAAAAATCAAATCCTAAATGCAGATGCTATATTTTTTTATTTTATTTTTTATTTTTAATGTATTAATAAAATTAAACATGCATACAAACATATGCAAACAATCAGAAAAATCACACAATAATTCCTAAAAATAACACATAATAAAAGAAAAGACCTAATTTTGGGAATTCTTTTGGAGTAATTCGTATGAGGCAAAAATCACGTGCTCACACTCTTCATTCATATATTCAGGTACCTGAATCTCTCATGAGATTTTATGAAGTGTTATGTCATGTGATTTTCTAGATCACTTGCCTCCTTATTATGATCAGTTTGATCATTTGCTCATCTTTATCAAGAAATTTTATTTGAAACCGATTTGTCTATACGTTTTAAGCGTACCATAAACTTTGTCCTTCTAGGACTTAATATGAGCATTTGCAATGAGAATATAGTTACTTTCTTTGGGTCAGCAAATGCGTATGGCATGCTTTGAAATATATTGCAAATGAATTATCCTTTTATGAACTTCAAGTTCATATTATCTTATTCGAGGATCTAAATGTACAAATGATAATTCATTCCACGTAACGTTTTCTCAACTGTTTATCATGTCTCCCCCTCATGTTAGAAAAACTAACTTGCTTCCTCAATTTTGGGAACCCATCTTTGTGCGTTATGGTCTTAATCAATATATACACCGCACATCAATAATAACAAGATGAAATTATTTGGTTCCTGACCCCGAACCACTTGTGAGGGGAGAATGTAATATACTTTCGTATATGACCTATATCAAACTGATATAGATAACTTTGTTCTCGTCAGCAACAATTTAGCTATTAAGTGGAGGCACTCAATAAATTATTTTTCTAAACCAGCTGTGATGTAAACCAACTTATCAAGATGAACTTCTTGAATAGAAAATCTGGAAATTATGCTCGAAATTAAACTACTGAGCAAGTTACCTCGCAAAACACCATGTTGCGAGTTAATAATAATTACACATGTAACCATCTCATAAATGCATCTTATGTGGTATACATGGCAGGTGAATTGGCCCATATTCACCTTTGATATTTCCAGCATTTATGAGATTCAATCCCAATTTTAGTTGGTATATTAATTAATGAGAACAAGCAATATAAGAGAATTCGTAAAGAACTTTCTAGTTCTTTAATATTCACCCATGTGAATTCTCTATTATTTTTGCACATCATACTTAAATTGATATGGCTAAACCAGCTATGCCAATTGGATATTAATAAACTCCAAATTTATTATGATATGAGTTTTATATCAATAAAGTTCTACTTTATTGTGGTATTCTTTTATTTGTGTAGTACAAACTGGAGAATAAAACGGGTAACCTTTCACATAAATATTATTCCGCTACAAGTTGTAGTAATAGAATATATTAAATCTTCCTTTATTTATAGTCTCAATATAACCAACCGCTTTCGCGAATACTTTAGAAACTGAATAAGTTTCTTTGAGACTTACTACAACACGATACCTTATTGGTAATCAATTGTGTTTCTCCAAAATAGTATAATTGGCTCTTCCAGAGTTCTCAATTAATTTTGTACTACCACATATTCATCAACATTCATATGGTCATATATCTTTTTCAAGGAGAAAGTTATACCATTATGGTCATGGTCAAAATTATATGCAAGATATGTTTCTTGCATTATTGTTGTCCTTTAATAATCACATTGTCAAAATGTTTTGGCGTACAAAAGGTACGTGACCAATGACCATTTATGCCATAATAATGACATTATTTTCTTATATCATCTTAAACCTCCTTCTAGAGGTGAGTATGGTATATTCACTACCACTAACACGTTCATATTCTTCCAAGATGAATATGTATTCATAAATCAGATGTTGTCACATTCACATCATGAATGTACCATAATTATCTATATGTGCTTTATAAAACCTCATGTCAAATTGATGACAAATATTACTTTCACAAAGTGAATGATTATTTTGAGAATCCTTATTATTCTCAATATCACAATAATGACGATTATAATTTCGTCTATTATCACGTCCACATCCATTGATACATTCATAATAGTAATTTTGTCTTCTTTCAGACTTATCACATACTGCTATCACATTCTCTAAAGGGAATGAGAATGGAGCAAATTCAATTGGACGGGTTTTCAATTCTTTGCCCACAATCATACATGAATTTGATCATGGCAAGGCATAGAAATTTTACCACTTTGGGTGGTTATAATTTCTTTCAAACTCCATTAGAGTTGCAATCAAAATTTATCGACTTTGCTTGTATTTAAAATCAAATTATAGAATGTCAAGAATTTGAAAGAGAAAAGTAAAATACTTACCTTAAATCCAGAATTTAATCATGAAGGAAGTTCATAGAACAATTGACAATTATTATGCTCAATCCCAAGGCTTCTACTCAATTGGTTAGAGTCTCGTGCTGATAACGTGTTATGAAACAATAAAAGAAGAAGAAGAGTATTACAGAGAAAAATAGAGAGAAGAGAATTCTTATTGATATGGGATGAATTATAATGGAATAGAACCCTCTATTTATAGGGAGAGATTGGCTTAACCACCAATCAATAAACCCTAGAATCTCTCTAAATATAGACATTCACCTTAAAGAATTCTATTTATAACATTAAGCACTCACTTTGTGTATTTATGAATTTATTTAAACACCAACGGTTTTTAGGGGTGTACAATCCGAATCGAAAAATCGCACCAAACCGAAAAGTCAAACCAAATCGATTAAAAAATTCGATTAGGTTTGGTTTGGTATTGAGTAAAAAAATCCGAACCAAACCGACATATAAATATATAATTTTTATATATACTTTTAAGACTTTATATATAATTTTCTTTACAAAATTTTTAGAAATATTTGGAATTCTCTTATGGGAAGTAATATTTAATAGAATATGAAGTACTCCATTTTTATTAACCTTAAGTAATAGTAAGTTATATGATCACTTTCTTATCAAGTGTTATCGAAATGCGTCAATCTTTTTATTTTTTCATGTTCATATGTCAATATTTATTAAATTCTTACATCTTTTTTGAATTTGAAGTGGTGTTTCGACAATCTAAAATTGAATAGAACATATCATTATTAAGTATTATATTGATTTTTACGTTTAATTAATAAATTATGTTTAACCTTGAAAGTATACATCAACAAAAAATTATTATAAGACGACTAAAAAAGTAACTATCATGTGTTATTAACAAAATTCTCCCATAGTCAATTTTTTCAAAACATATACTTTTAAAAAAATTAACAAAGTAAGATTGAAATAATATTCATGTAGCAAAAAAACCCGAAAAAATCCGACAAAACCGAACTGATTCAAACCGATATAGTTGGTTTGATTTGATTTTAATAAAAACGGAATCAATCCGGTCCATGTACACTCCTAGTCTGTGCTAGTGATCCTTCCTCCTGTTTATTTTATATGAAAAAACGCAACAGCAAAAATTGCTACTTTGGCGAGCAGAAGATCGGTTCTTTAATAAGTTTATTATTATGCTATTTTATACAATACAAAGTTGAAAATATACTGTAGTTTAACTTGTATATTTTGGGTTAATTCAAATTGTAAAGTAAGATAATTTGACAAATTAATAAGGCTTGTACATTCTTAGTGGGGTTTTGGACATAAGATTTGTAAAATTCTAAAAATGAAAATGGTATTTGAAAATTAGAGTTGTGTTTTGATATGAATATAATTTTGGATTATTTTTGAATTTTTGTGCATGATCTGAATGAAAATTTTGAAAAACAGTTTTTTGAAGTTTTTAAAATTTTTAAAAAATTACAAAATTTATTTTCAAATAAAAATTAAAAATTTTATGGTCAAATACTAATTTCGTAAAAAAACAAAAACAAAAAATCGAAAAAAAAAATACTTATGTCGAAACGGGCTCTTAGTACCATATGTTATTTTCATAAGAAATACTATAAAAATGCAGAGAGGAAAAAGAATAAAACCTAAGCTTCTTTTCCTACACTCTACAGTCAAAACAAAACTCTATGTTAAAACTCCATTGTTTTTAACAATTTATAGTCTTGATTGAGTCATTACTGTTCCGTACATATCTGCTGACGCGTGTCCCCAGAAAACGCGGTTCCTTCCTTTCTATATATTCCCTTTTCTCCTCACGTATCTCCTCTCTAACATCTCTCTCCCTTCCCTTCATCCCAAAAACTCTTCACTCTTTTCACACCTTCTCAGAAAAAACCTAATGTTATAGACCATTTTGAGCTTAAAAAAAGTCCATTCCGTTAATTTCCAACACTTGTTTAGCAAAAATTTGGAAAAAAATGGCGTCTTCTGATAATTTGATGACAATGGAGCCATGGGGTTTTCGTTCTACATTTAACGATGCATGGTTTCAGGACATGTTCGTTAAAGAAACTGAAACTTTAACCAAAGTGCTCCAAAAATCATTTTCAAACCCAGAACCTGAGATGATTATGCCAACGTTAACGACGTCGTTTCAGACCCCGAGTGCTGCCTCAGGACCGACGGTTTCCGGCGGGTCGACGGAGAACGAATCCGCCGTGTCGAAGCGGAGGAGCAACAACGCCGGTGGGGTGAGCAAGAAGACTGTTAAACGGAAGACACGCGCGTCAAAGCGCGCGTCGACGACGTACATAACGGCTGACGTGGATAGTTTCCGGCAGATGGTACAGCAGGTGACCGGAGTGAGAATGGGCGGGAACGGACACGTGGCGGTTGCTTCTGTTTTGAAGCCGGAGCCGAGACGACCGGTTGACCGAGTTCAGCAAGTTAGCTGCTTGCCTACTCTTGACACATCAGCTTTTTTACTGGATCCCACTTCATCGTTTATGGCTCAACCACTGGCGGGGACTATGTCCGCCGCACAGTCGCCGTCTGCGGTGATTGTTGACGGTAGTTCGGGTGTCTTTGGATTTGACTCTTTTTCTGGCTTTCCTACCCTTGAATCAGGAATGTAATGCAGTAGTATTGTACTAGATTACTAGGCCCTTTCTTGTAATTTCACCTTTGTAGTTAGGCGAAGGGTAAAACCGGAAAATCACATCTGTTCATAGTTTTAGCTTGGGTTGTTAAGTGTTAACTTGGGATACGCTGTTACTGATGTTTAATGAATTAATATTTGATTGTTGTTATGATAAATATCATGTTATGTTATGGTGGATGTCTACTCTTTTTCCATGATCTTCATGTCAAATGCTTAGTGACATAATTTATATGTTTAATGACATATTTCATAACATATTTTCTTAACTTTTCATGCCTATATAAAGACCTTGTAATAGATAGGAAAATACACACAATTAAAGAAAAAAAATCCCTTCCTTCTCTCTGTCTCCATTTCTTGTTCATGTTTTATTAAATTGCTTTTATTTTCTTGTTCCATATTACTACTTTGAGTTATATTTCATAACACGTTATCAGCACGAGTCTCTAATCAATTGTGTGTATATATATATATATATATCTACAAAAAATTTCCTACATCCGAAAAGATTACAATTAGAAGCCATACATATCATCACATGGTTAAATGTAAAGAGAAACTACATATGATAAGTAATGAAATGTAAGAAGGTATGATTATCTTATACTTGTCATTCCTTTAAAATCCCATATGCACACAATTTCGTACTACACCTGTATTGCATAAACACATATTAATATTACATCTTTTATATCACATAAATGGAATAAAATTTTCGAAGTTCAATATGTGAAAATCATAATAGCAGTTAATTGTTGATATGATGGATGTCATGGTAACCAAGGATATTTTATATAAATTGTCTTATGCATATTTATGTGTTAACTATCTTCAATCTGTCTTGCCGCTTTAAACATTTTCTTTTACTTGGATGGATATTTATTTTCCTTTTAGATTTTTACACTTGCATATAATACAAAAAAAGGAATAAAAAATAAAATAAAATTGGTCATACTGATTAAAAGCATAAATCATCTTGAAAAAAATAAGAAATACTTCGCATCTTTATCTAGGTTGATTAATTACTTCTTTGAAATTTGAAAAACAAACCAGCTATTGAGAAAGTATACTTCATAATTTATGGTCGTATCATTTGAAAGCAAACAATGATTAGTATGACTACTAGAAGAAGTATTTTTGAGTATCCATGACCTACTTGATGCTTGCTACTGACTTACCATTTTTAAGTATTTTATATGAATGATGCACAAGCTACAACTGGTAAGTTGTTACCTATAATGTCACTTTTCAGGTAATATAAATGCTGAATTTATGTATTAGTACTATATATGTGTTGTTACCTATATAGTGTACTTTTGATAAATTTATTCACTAATTGCTTGGTTGAATGGAGTGAAGGAAAGTCATGGCGTTAAATCGAATCCAATAGGTAGGGTATACCCCGAAAACAACAATATTTTTGAGAGACTCAATAAATATTATGACAATGATTTTATGATCCTTTTAAACTCTAATAGAATTTAGAAGAAATATTCTGACTACAAACGATTGTATTTCATATAGATGCTACAAATAATTAATAAAGTTTTACGCTGATTTGAGATTTGTATACTTATTTAAGAAAGCAAATTTGATTTGCTAAGTTGCAAATTAGTTGTGTATAACTTTCTTGGCATGTGATTGAAATTAAGGCTTAAGAATGAATCTCGATATTGTTTAGCCTATTATGCCATTGATTGAGGGTAAGACATGTGGATCAAGTCCTGATGCTCCATAATGATAAGAGTTGGATTTGAGTCCCAATTTATTATGGCCTAACATGCCTTTATATTGGTAAGACATTGGGTTTGAGTCCCAATGTACCATATTGATGATATAATGATGACTAAAGAAAAATAATATATTTTTCATGAAAAGGCATGAAAACTGTCCCACTTGATTTGCTCCATTCTTGAAGTGAATGTGATAGCAGTGCATAATAAGTTTCAATGAAGACAAGTGGTTGAACAATGAATGTGGGCGTTCCAAATATCAAAATAATAATAATCATCACTATGATTATAAAAGGAGAACAATAAGGGTTCTCAAAATAGTCCTTCAAAATGTGAAGGCAATGCTTACCATCAAATTGATATGAAAATAATAAAGCACATCGCTGATTATGATCCTTTCCTTGAAAAGAATGTGACTTGTGATAAGAATTGAGAATGCAAACTCATTCCTAAAGTTGAATGTGGCAATATGTGATAAAAGCAATGAATAAAGACATGCAATTCATGATTATATGAATACCACACAACTCACCTCTAAGGGAGGTTTGAGTAAAATAAAGAGAATAAATATTATTGTGTGGTTACATGAATATGTCATTGGTCGCGCACATGTGATACGCCAAATATATTTTGTCATGCCTTATAAAAGTTATTAAAGACAAAATTAAAGCAAGAAATGATTTTGCTTATGATGATTTTGACCATGACAATTTATTATGATATAATTTTATCCATGAAGGAGACATTTACCATATGAATGATATGATAAAAGATCTTGTAGTATAAAAGTTGTTAAGAACTCCGAAAAAATTAATTTGTTACTACCCGGATGAATAAACTTATTCATGACATTGATATTGTAAAGTCTCAAAAGAAACTTTTTGAGTTTCAAATATATAAGTCAAAGTGATTGGCATATTGAGACTATAAATGAAAGGAAGATTGAATATCTTCATATTTCTATAATCATACCGGGTAAATATGAAAGGTTACCCGATCTTCTTTCTATTTGTACTACATAAATATAAGCATGATGCTGGAATCATATGCCACAAGTAAACTAGAGGTTTACTAAAACAAATATTAATTGGCATGGACGGTTGACCATCTCGGTTCAATTATGATGCGAAAAATTAATTAAGAATTACATTGACATATATTAAAGAATAGAAGATTCTTCAAAATTCTCTTGTGCTGCTTATTCTCATGATATACTAGTTAAAGGTTGAGATTGAATCCCTTGATTTCTGGAAGGAATAAAAGGTGATATATTTATATGGGCCCAATCACCTGCCATGTGGATCGTTTACTATTATATGATTTTAATAGATGCATCTATTTTATGGTCACATGTGCATTTGTTATCAACTTGCAGATTGGTTTTTGCAAGATTGTTTGCTTAAATTATTAGAGCACAATTCCAGAATATAAATTATGATGATTTATCTTGATAATACTGGTTTAAATCCAAGTTGGTTTAGCGGAAATTGTATGCCTCCAATTATAGCTAAATAATTTATTATGAGAACAAAACTCCCAAAAATAAAATTTGGTATGAGATGTATTATTTAATATACACCAACACTTGTACGCATTTATCCAAGTTATGAAAATTTCTACCTATCACAATCGGTTCAGGGTCAGGAACCAAATAATTTCTATATAGAAATATGAATATGCTATATGATTTAATTATGCCACCACAATGCACAAAGATGGGCTCCCAAAGAAGGTTGAGAAATGTGTTGGTGATCCCAACATTAGGGGGAGAAAATGGATAGCTGAGAAAGTGATACGTGAAATGAATTATTATGAATACATATAGATCCTCGTATAAGAAAATATGAACTTGAAGTTCAAGTGATAATTAATTTATAAATTATTGCCAGACGCATTTGCTGACCCAAAGCTAAATGTCATATTTCGGTTGTTAATGCTCCAAATAGAATAAAGTCCATGAGGGACAGAGTCTATGGCATGCATGAAGCGTAACAGACCAATCGGTTCCAAAGATAAAACTCCTTGAAGAAGGAGAGGGGCAAAATGGTCATAATAAGGAGGCAAGTGCTCTAGAAGAGCACCACGACATAATACTTCGTAAGACCTCATGTGAGAGGCTCAGGTACCTGAAAATAATGAGATAAAGATATCTCAATAAGTTATGTCTTTATTGTGTAATAATTGAACCGATATAAAATGATCGTCGACGATATTGTTAACATAATGCAGCGCTCAATATTATTAATATTGACGAGGATCTTGAGCTCAAATCTGTCATGAAATTTGGACAGATAAATGATTGGCCAAATGAAAAATATGCAATGAAAATTGACTTCACTTGAAAAAATGTGAAGTTGGGCGGATAGTCTCAACACCTGAAAGTATAAAGCCAATGGAGGTATAAATGTGTTCTTGTGCAAAAAGTTCATGTCGATAGACATAAAGACGACTTGTGACACAAGAAAATTAGTAAATATCCTCACATTGATTATATGGAGACATGTTCTCTTATGTGGATATAATTATTTCAAGTTTTAATCTGGCAATACATGAAAACTTGATATATGTATAATGGAAATCATTGAAGGATTAAAATTGTTTTGAAGCATATTAATGTTTCCAAGAAATCTATTAAATAAAGCTTCAAAAATCCTTATACGGATTGAAACAATCAAGACGCATGTGGTATAATCGCCTGTGTGAGTACCTATTGAAAGAAGGGTACAAGAATGATTCAATTTATCCTTGTATCTTTATAAAAAGATCTGGATTTGAATTTGTTATAATCATTGTGTATGTTGATTATATCATTACAACTCCCAGGCAGCTTCCTAAAGCAGTAAACTGTTTAAAGAAAGAATTTGAAATGAAAGATCATGGAAAGACAAAATTTTGTCTTGGTCTACAAATTGAGTATACAAAAGATGAAATTTTTATCAATCAATCAGCATATACTGAAAAGATTTTAAAGCGATTTTATATGGATAAAGCACATCCATTTAGGACCCCGATGGTTGTGAGATCACTCGATATAAATAAAGATCCATTCTAACCTCATGAAAATAATGAAGAACTTGTTGGTCCTGAAGTACCATATCTTAGTGCAATTGATGCACTAATGTATCTTGCTAACACTAAAAGGCATGACATAACATTTTCAGTTAATGTCTTAACAAGATATAGCTCTGCTCCTACAAGTGAAATCAAATACATATTGTGTTATCTAAAAGGGACTACCAATGTGGGCTTATTTTGTGGCAATGATTGTAATCCTGATCTTGTTGGTTATGCCGATGTCGAGTATTTATCTGACACACACAAGGCTTGATCTCAAAAATGCTATGTGTTTACATGTGGAGGCACTGTCATATCTTGGCGATCGACTAAGCAATCAATTGTTGCTACTTCTTCTAATCATGCTGAGATAATTTCTATTCATGAAGCAAGTCGAGAATGTATTTGGTTGAGGTCTATAATATATCTTATCCGAGACAAATGTGATTTGAAGTGTAACAAACTACCCATAATTTTGTATGAAGACAATGCAACATGCATAGCCCAATTGAAGGGATGATTCATAAAAGGAGATAAGACAAATCACATTTTACCAAAGTTATTTTTCACACATAATCTTCAAAAGAATGGTGATATCAATGTGCAACAGATTCGTTCAAGTGATAATATGACTGATTTGTTCACCAGATCTCTACTGATGTCAACCTTCAAGAAACTGGTGTACAAGATTGGGATGCGAAGGCTGAAGGATGTGAACTGATGCTCTCATCAGGGGGAGTTAATACGCGGTGTACTCTTTTTCCCTTACAAGGTTTTGTCCCACCGGGTTTTCCTTGCAAGGTTTTTAACGAGGCAACCAAAAGACGTATTTCTAAATATGTGTACTCTTTTTCCTTCATTAAGATTTTTTCCCATAGGTTTTTTTTTCCTAATAAGGGCTTAACGAGGCACATTATTTATGGACATCCAAGGGGGAGTGTTATGATAAATATCATGTTATGGTGGATGTCTACTCTTTCTCCATGATCTTCATGTCAAATGCTTAATGACATATTTTCTATGTTCAATGACATATTCCATGACATATTTTCTTCACTTTTCATGCCTATATAAAGGCCTTGTAATAGATAGGAAAATACACACAATTAAAGAAAAAAATCCCTTCCTTCTCTCTATCTCCATTTCTTGTTCATGTTTTACTAAATTACTTTTATTTCCTTGTTCCATATTGCTACTTTGAATTATATTTCATAACAATTGTGATGTTTTGTTTGTAGATTTCGTTAAAGAAAGAGGAACCTGGTAAAAACTTATCGGTGTTTACAAATACATATTTATCACTTGCTTAAGTAAGCACAACTTAACTTTATTTTTTAACTAATAAAGTTAATTTAGTTGGTCTGATGTAAATATCAGGTGCGTGACAGGAAAATTATTTACTGTGTATTGGTTGTAGTGGCGGATCATGAGATATGGTTTACGCGAATTTGAGGTCGTGCTAGGAATTTATAAATTTTAAATCCTATAGAGCATAAGATATGGGTTTACACGAATCCATTAATTTGAGATTGTCGTACGGATTCATAAATTTTAAATCCTATTCTATGATATTCTATAGTTTTTAATTTTCACTATTAGTGTAGGTGTTTTATGCAAATTTTGAAAGATCTTTTAGCTCCTACTTTGGAGATACTGAAAATGGACAAGTGTTAGTATTTTGGTGTAAATCTTCCACAATCTGTTGGGTATAACCAAACAATAGAAGTTACTTGATTCTCATGTTTTGAGGTGTGAAGGAAAAGGGAATGCATACTGGCTAAAGGGGGAGTTAAAATTATTATACCTTAAAAAGTGAGAAAATTCATGCACAGAGTCGAGTGATGAATTAAAATGAGAATATACATTAATTAACCATAAATAATAACAAATGTTAATGCAATGGCAAGCCTATATTATACATTTCATTTTGCTGCAAGCACCAGATATAAGTAACTTCTTTCCATTTGAAATTTAGCGTTGGTATGTTACTGAATTAGTATATTTTGGTAAAAAGATTCTCCAAAGCGATTATTCGGAAAGCAAAGTTTTTATAACAAGGAATAGTCGTTTAGAAAAACTAATTCTCTCTCCGTTTGCGATAATGGACTTTGCACGCCCCTTAAAAAATAATTGATGAAGTGCATATTTTACCATAGTAATCCATAATAATGATATTATTTTGACAATTCTTGAAAAATATTTGTGAAGTGTGTAATTAATGATAAGTGCAAAACAAAAGGAAAAAAATATAGTTTTGTCTTGATTTGCAAAAATAAATAAGTAAAAATTAAAATATATTTTCAATATAGTGGACAAGTAAAAGTGATAGAAATAAGGCGTACCAAACATATCTTTTTACTTTTAGAAGTATTTGTACTCCTAGTTTTCTTGAAAGTAAATGAAGTTCTCTTATTTCTCATATATTTTGTGTTCTCTTTCAAAATCGATTTTCGTTTCAAAATAAATCAGATTTATTTTTTATATTAAAACGAAAAATTGAAATAAGTTTCTGAAACCAAATGGGGCCTTTTTTCATTTTTTTGTCTTTGTTGTTCTTCTGAGAAAGGAAAAGAAGATTCTTTGTGTCTGTTTGTTGACACAAATTTACTCTTCAACTCCAAATTAATGGCTCACATATATACAGCCTGTTTGAAGGTGACTGCATGTGAGTGAAGATTATTCTCTAAATTTAACTTCTTTGAGATGGAGTTAAAACTCGATCATATAATTCAATTTTTGAAATTCAAATTCTTGAAAACAATTAGTAATAAGTTAAACACGAAAAGGCAAACTAAAGTTGCCCCACTTGTATTAATTATCAATATACTAATGGGAAAAGGTGTTAAGCCCATCTGATGATCGGATCTATAAAATCATTTCTATATGTTAATTTCCTATAGAGAATAATAATATTGCTACTATGTCCTGGCAGCTTGTATTTATTTTTAATGAATAAATACCTAAAGGCAAGCGACATATGTATTTAAGAATTAAGATTATGGATTTTTTCCTCGGAATTATGAAAGACTACCCGCATCTGTTATACGAAATACATAATTTTCTTAAAACTTGATCTGAAAATTTCAATTCTAATACTTTATTGTTCTTAATTTGGGATGCCTCTATATTTAATAAGGAGTATATCTTTTTTTATGTTCTTGGAGAATTATAACAGGAACTAAAGTTGCAAATGTTTACCAATTCGTACAGCAGCTGCATGTGGGGAAAAAAAAAATAACACTATGACATGTTAGGTTTCTGCATAGATTAGGTTGACTTTAGGTCTTGAGATCATATTGAAGATATCTTTATATATTATGCATGATATATCTCGTGGGGTCTTTGTTTGTGTCATCTACTCATCTTTAAATAGAATAATTAGTTGTTTACGAAGTATTTGCAATTGAAATTCGAGTATGTTTTCTATACTGTTAGACTTGGTCAAGGAGCTTAACAACCAAGTCACACAAAATTAGAATTTCCTTTATTCTCTAGTTTGAGATATTCTTTTTTTTCCCAATGGCGTGGTGTTCAGCTGGTCAGCTTGCGCATATCTCAACTAATTATATGGGTACTTACTATCTTGCATTAACAGAAGTACCGAGTAACTTTGTTCACCAAAGCTTGAACATACCTAATGTTTTTGCCTAAGTTGATGAAACCTTATGGTTCACAACTCACTTTCAGTTTCATTTCTGATATTCTTGTTCTTGATTTGGGAAGTAGTTATTTTTAATATTTTATAATATGTTAGTGGAGGATTATAAAAGGATTACTAAACAAGAATTAGAGCTGCAATGTTTACCCTAGTCAAAAGGTTACTGCATGGAGACAGGAATAATACTCTGACATGTTAGGTTTCTTGCATACCAAGGTTGACTTGGGGTCTAGAGATCATGAGATCTTTTGGCATATTTTACTAAAATAATTTAATTGCTTATGAATTTTTCGCAATTGAAAGTGTGAGTATATTGTCTTTACCGTTAGACTCCAAGACATGTATGAAAATAATGACAATAAATATAAATGTAAGTGACATAGGCATGAAGTACTGTTGACATCTTCAAGCTAAGGTACTATTCGAACAGCCTAAGAATTGTTGGTGGTTGAACTCGAAAGAAATTCGCTATAAATTTTTCATGAGCTAATTTAGTATCGGAATGAGAGAAGAAAGTTGTATAGGTCAAAATTTGAATAAAAGAATTCTACTTGAGGAAGAATGATCAAGAGTCAACCAAGACAAGGTCACGTATAGGAAATAATATACCGGCGAGTGATTCAGTCACGGTCGAGGTCGATCACTCGATTCAGCTTGAACGACTAGTTCAATACTTAGACATTCTAGAGGAATATTCTACGGGATATTCCAAGAGCTTAGGTACTCCGGTTAGGACCACTGGGTAAGAAGAGTGTTTGGTATAAATATCATGAGAGAGAGTGACATAAAGGAGGGTGATGGGAGCACACACAAGAAAGATACATCTCTCTAAAGGTGCATATGTTCCCATATCTGAGGCTCCTCGCTGAAAAAGGAGAAAAGAGCTTAGAATCTAGATATTTATCTATAATTCAACTGTATCAAATGTACGAGGGTCGATCATGCTGAAGAATGTTGACTCCTTTCATTTATATATTCTTCATTATCATTTGATGTTATTGAAGCAACCATCCTATCCTTACATTACGAAGTCCAATCGCAACTGTAATCAAATCTTATGTTCAACTATGCTTATTTATTCCTATCTTATATCTCAGATCTAGAATGAATTATATCTGACTAGGATTTGCCGCAAATATTCTTATTTAATTAGTTTTAAAAAAGGGCCTAAAACCTTTTGGCCAAACAATTTGGCGCCGTCTGTGGGGATTTCCTAGCCAAAGTTTTTAGTTTCCTCTAGATCTAAACTTGGTTCTAGTTCTACTTCCCCTTCGCTGTAACTTCATCCTTTTGCATGTGTGCTTGTGGTGCGATTTATGTTTCCGTGTCTTCACGTACTCGTGACTGGATCGGATTGGGACTTGAACTTAAATATCCCAACGAGCGAAGTAAGTCATCAATCCCCAAGGTGCCCAGATTCGACTAACGCCGAAGCTAAGTGCGAGGCTGAGATCAGATCTAAAGCTAGCACTCTCAGTTCATTGCCAACCAGATCGAAGGGCCTTTCCAGATCAAAGTAGCGTAGACGGCAAAAACACCAAGCCAAAGACCCATAGGATGTCATCCAAGTTCGGTGAATATTAGCTTAACCAGTGATAGCAGCTACGAAACACAGCCAAAGAAGGGAATAGGGTCGCTCCCCTCCACCAGTCAACCAATAAGTCAAGGTAACAAATGATTTCATTTGGCTTTAACTTACTATTTCTTTTCAGAATGGGACAGGAACAGGGGCATACTCACCGACACGCGAACAGGGAACAAATGCCATCAAAATAGCACACCAAGAAAATGCTCCGCGTCCTATCATCCTGCAAGCAACGGTCGAGCAAAACCCCTCCCCAGCAAGTTGATACTCAATGCCATAAAGGAAAAGCTGGTATAGACTAGGACTGGGTCACCAGCCCCGAAAACATATGCATCTCTTTAACATGCAGACAGAACACAAGTGCGTGAAACTCACCCACGCGCTCGCCAAAGTCACTATGCAATGACACAATGTAGACATGTGATTTTTGACCCTCCCCAAGATTTTTCATATTTTAGCACGTAAATATTTAATTTAGGCCTAGTATAGTTATTTCAACTCATTTTTACTCTTTCACTTTATTTTATTATAAGAAAACAAAAATTACAAAAAAAAAAATAGATTCATTAATGTTTTGTAGTCATTTTAAATCTTGAAACAATACCAAAAATAGTTTTGTTTTAACGACCAGTTTTATTTTAATAATTATTTTTACTTAAATAGAGCTAATTAATATTTTTGACAATACTTTTAGTTAATTAAGCTAATTTTAAACATAGCTAGTCATAAAGGCCCAAGTTTCTAGCCCATTCCTTAAGCTCAATATCCAATACCCATCAAGCTAATCCTAGGGACCCTTCTAGACTTTTCTTTGGAACAAAAAATAAATAAAAAGACCCTAAGGACTTAACACAAAAGACCTAGGGACTAATTGGCAAATACACAAAAATACACCTAAAACCTAGGCCTATATTATAGGTAACACCTACAATGAGCAAGTGGGAGAAGAAAATAATGCCTAAAATTCTGCAAACAAAAGGAATCAGCGTTGCTTCACCCAAAATCCCACCCCGCGTCGTCTCCTTCACAGACCCTTCCCAACGATTTCATCTTCTCAACAAAACCAAGACCTTCCCCTCCCCCCCATCAGAAAATCTCTCATGCCGCCAGCCGCGACTCACCTCAACGCCCAGCAATTTCCTGCCTCAGCCATCTCTATACTCTAAAACCTTCATCACTCTCACAAACACACACACACATAGAGGCACAAACAGACAAAAGGGGAGGGGTGGACTGATTTGGCTACTACAATGAGAAAACATCCCAGATGTGTCAGTTTCTTTCGTTCAGTTTCATTTTGAAGGAGGAAATCACAACAGGAACAGAGATAGAGTCTCTTTTGTTTGTCAGAGCTCACTATCTAAGCTCGTTTGTGTCTGAATCTGTGCTCGTTTGGGGTTTCCGGTGCCAGTTTTGGTCAGAGTCTGAGGTTCGCCGGTGTACGCGGTTCAGGTTCTAGTCATCGTCGTAGGCTATAGCAATTTTGCATCCAAATCGAATGTGTAATGTTGGAAGTTCTCGTTAATTGAAAAGTTTAGTTTCAGTCGAACTTCATCTTAATTTCAGCAATTATTCGGTTACTGTTGCTGCTATATTCAACTTAGCTTTAAAGATGTTTTGAGACGTGGTGTTGTTTGTCCGCCGGAACAGCTGCAGATCTGAGCGGTCTCCATTTTTATGCCTCGGACAGAGGTGATTTGAGTTGCTGAAATTGAATCCGTAGTCCACGCATTAAGGTCCATCTAAACTAATATCTTTTATATGTTTGATGCCTCTGTTTGATTATGTATGTTACATGAGGTTGGTTCGTTTATCTAGTCTACTTCTCTATTTAAATGCCATTTGAATTTTGTGATAACCTAGTCAAAAGTCAGTTGGACTATATGATAATCTGTTATTCCATATTGTTAAGGTGTAGTAGCATTCGTTTGGCAACAAATTCCTTTTCTCTTTCTTTGCGGCTTTGTCTTCAGCCAGCATATTTGTGGTTAAAATTTGGGGTTCAATTTGGTAAAAATAGAGTAATTAGAGTCCATCTTTTTACGGTATGGTTCATGGATGCATTGTGATACCTAATGCAACTCATTTTGTTATTGCTCTATTCAGTTACTATAGTAACTCTTTCTGTAACATTCTCTAGAGAAAAAGCATTTGCAACAATAATCTGATTATGCATAGTGGTATATGTTGTTTTCTCAAATAGCCATAGCAATATACCTAGAATGAAAAGGTAGGACTTATCTACTTGTAGCATTATAAAACTTAAGTGAGCGAAAGTTTTCTTTTGGACAGTGGTTCGTTGATGCCAAATCCAATTTTGTTAGTATGCTTGTATAATCTCTATCTGTTCCCTTTTAGTAGAAATATTTTTGTTGTTAGTGCCGTGCCAAATAAAATCCGAAAATCCATGGCCCTCATTTAATATTTTTTTATCCTTAAAAATCGAGGCGCGCTATTTAGCAAATTTTTCATGGCCCTCGCAAAGTTGCAAAACGCGTAGTTGCCTTGGGCGCGTTATTTTAATAATATTACTTTCCTAAACTCGGGTGTGCATTTCATGTGACCCAAATCCAAATCATGTCAACATTAAATAAAGTGTGTCTCGGACTGCGGGTGCATTTCATGTGGCGTGGTCTAAATACGTGTTTTAGATGACGTTGAAATCTTCCTTAAAATAAATAAAAGCGGTTTTCAAAAGTTAAAAGGCACATAGGTTTAAAAGTGTTTTAAAATCAGATAATTAGGCCAATAATAATAGTTGAGCGACCATGCTAGAACCACAGAACCCGGGAATGCATAACATCTTCTCCCGGGTTAACATAATTCCTTACCCGGATTTCTGTGTTCGCGGACTGTAATACAGAGTCAATATTTTCCTCGATTCGGGATTTGAACCGGTGACTTGGGATACCCTAAATTATCCCAAGTGGCGACTCTGAATATTTAAATAAAATAATCCTGTTTCAATTGTCACTTTAAGTTGGAAAAAACTCCCTTATATCCTTCCGGGGGTGTAGGAAAAAGGAGGTGTGACAGCTTTGGCGACTCTGCTGGGGACAAGAATCCAGAATCTCTAGTTCAGGGTTCAAGAATTCGAGCTTGGAATAATTGTTATATTTGGCTTTATTTATTATCTGGTTTTATTACATGTTTGGGCATAATGTGCTAAATGTTTCTTTTTACCATTTTGTTATTGTTTGGACTGTATATAAATTGTTACGAAACTCTCCTCTCTCTGAGTCTTCTAAATCATCTGGGAAGTGTGTATTTCGTGTGACTTCTTTTCTGTTAGAGTCATATCCCAATTTTAGAACGAGGTTCGGACAAGTTGCAAAGCCGGTGAAGCTTCTGTATTCCCGGTACGCTGCCCCCCCTCGGCTCGAGCTGTTCGCTCGGGTAAGCCAGGTTTAGAACAAATAAACCCAGGTTTTTAAACCTAGAATAACATAGCCTCATGCCGAAGTAGGAACGTTTGTTTGCATCACGTGCATCTGACTTTGGGGACTCAACACAAAGGTTGGGTCCGTCTAGGACATATGTACCCAAAATAACAGACCATCTTGATGCATCCTATGTGCTACATGTTGCATTTCTTCAAGGGTAAAAGGGTCATTTGGCGGACCAATGATAGTTGAGGGCAAATGGAGAAAGGAAAAAAATGAGAAAGAAAAGAGGTTAAAGTATAAAAATGAAGCAACTGGGGCCTAGTTATAATTTTCTTGCACACCTTTTAAAAAAAAACCCAAAAATTGAAAATGAAAAAATCCAAAAAAACAGAGTTTGCATTTTCCCCGTCATTTTTTTTAAAGAAAAGGAAAAAAAAAAAGAAAAGAAAATCCAAAAAGATGTTTACATGTTTCATCATTTTTTTTTTCAAAACAAAAGACAAAAAATATTTTTTTTTTCTGAATTTAGTTGTTATTTTTATTTCTCGCCCATATCCAATTTGCCCGAACTACGCATACCTGATTCTCATCTTTCGAGGCGTGATACGTAGGCAACCCACATAGGGTCCGGTCTTCCTAGTGAGTTTAGGTCCTTGGCTTCGCGGGGTCTTAGCCAAATCTTGCATTTTTAGCCATTTTAGCCACATAGGTTAATTTTAGAAAAATAACCGCAACCATGTCTTGCATGTGTCTAGTAGGGAATGTTATTGTCTCACATAGTGTTGGTTCAAGTTTTCTCATACATGTGTGGATTTACTTACCGGAGTTTTAATATGACAGAGCCCCAAGACCATCTAGTCAGGTCGCTCATTCAGGAGTGAATTTAAAGAGATTTTCTTTTCTATGTTTTGAGTCTGTTTTTCTTTTTATGGCGTCTTTTACCTTCTAGTTTTGTATAATAATGTCGAGTTTCTTTATTATTGTACTTTCTGTTTTGCATTTGAAAAAGTGTGCTATAAATAAAATATTCAAAAAAAAATGTTGCATTTTATATGTCCGTTATAAGTTTTCTTTAGAATATTAATTCTATGAATAAAAAAAATCATTTGAGGTGGTTTTCCTTTATTGAATTAATATTGCTTTTATATTTCCTTTTAGTACATTAAGACCAAAAATTTTTAAAAAAAGAATTTTCTTTAGTACATCTTTAAAAGTTTTCTTTTAAGATATTAATTCCAAAATTCAAAAAGATTTTTTTTTGAGGTTCTTCTTTGGGAAATTGATGAAAAATGACTTAAAAAAATTCTTTTATTTTTACTAGAACTCTAGGACATTGTACATAGAAGAAAAAGAAAATAACTTATTTTATCTTTTGTTTATCTTTAAAGTTTCTTCCTTAGGTAATTAAGAATTGAAATCCAAAAATAGTTTTTATCTTTTTCATTTCTCGTTACGAAGTTTTTCTTCAAAGTATCAAATGAAAATTCAAAATATATTCAGGTCATTCTTCAGATTTCCTTCCTAAAAAAAAAAGAATCAAAAATATTTTTCTCTTTTAGAGTTTTTTCCTTAATAATTTTCCATAGAGTATTTATTTCACAAAGAAAAAAAGAAGAAAAAAATACATGCTCGCTAAGCTTGAGTTTAGAATAGGTTATAGAACATTAAGTCTAGAAAATTCAAAAAAAAAAATATTTTGCTTCTTTTATTTCTCTTTTCTCATCAGAATAGTCATTAAGGTAAAAAGGAAAAAAAAAGAACGTCAGTTTGTTTACTTTATTCTCGATCTTCCCGGACTACACAAAGATCTGATTCATGCGGCGCCATGATACGTAGGCAACCTACATAGGGTTCGATCGAATCATTTTTTTCATTTATTAAAAGAAAAAGGAAAAAAAAGGTAAAATTATGGGATATGAGAAATGAGAGGAAAGAAAAGGGTGTTAATTAGAGAAAAAAAAAGGGAAGGAAAATGAGCAAGCCCAGAAGTATTAGAAAAGAAAAAAAAGTGAGGATTGAAATGAACAAAATTGGGTTGATGCCAAGTGACCTTATGACCCTCGAAGTCATTCTAGAACCATTAATTGTTGCTAGGTGCATTGCACGCAAGGTGATATTTTTGCTGTTAAATGCCCTATCGCTAACGGGATGACCCCATTTTGTTCCTTCTGATAGCTTCATAGCAGAAATGTGGTTGGTTTGTGGTTCTTAAAGTGGTAACTCTTCTCTATAACATAAGGCAATGACAAACAACAACATAATCGAGTTAGTTGATACTGGTGCCCAAATGCAATTGGTTGAACAAGGCAATGAGTTGGTTGAAGAGGTAAGGATGTTAAGACAACACATTGCGGACATGTATCAGGCTTGGATGACTGGGAAAGCACCACCCCCGCCACCACCTAGCTTCTTAGATACTACCCTTATCCAAACTCCGGCCATAGTGTCAGATGATTCCCCATACTTTCCAGATCCACCCGCTTATCACAGCTTTCCCAACCACCCTAGTAGCTCCATCACTCATTCTTTAATTACCTCTCCCTAAAATTGCCCTCCTGTCATATCCACTACCCCCATGATCACAACTTCTCAACAATCTTCCCTTCATAGATCCAACAATGAACACCCACTCAAAGCTCATAATGCCCAATATTACCCCGCAGAGGGTGCCCACAAGGTTCCTGACTCATACAAGCAGAGCCATCGAAATGAGCCTCATGCTAAAAATGAAAAGGTCACCGGAAAAGAAGGGCGAGATGAAATATCCAGGAAGCTGAAAGGTATAGAACAGTCCTTAAGGAGCATACAAGGGATGAGAAATCAGATTCATATTTTCCCTGATGTTCACCTGCCTGCGGGGTTTGAAGTGCCAAAGTTCAATTTGTATGAGGGGCGTGGAGATCCGGTAGCCCATCTGAGGGGTTATTGCAGGGAAATGCAAATTGTTGGAGAGAAAGATGACTTGATGATGTCGTATTTCAGTGAGAGCTTGACTGGGGCAGCTTTGGAATGGCATAATCGTCAAGATGTTTGTAAGTGTCCTATATTGGGTGACATGGCTCAAGATTTTGTTTGATACTTTCAATACAGATCAGGTGTTACCCCATACCGCTCCTCCCTATCTAAAATGGAAAAGAAGCCGGAGGAAAGCTTTAGGGAGTTTAGGCTCAGATGGAGGGAGCAAGCTGCTTGAGTCAATATCCCGATTGGTGAAGAAGAAATGGTTGAGCTTTTTCTACAAGCCCAGGGGCCCACCTACTTTAGTCATTTAATCCCGGCCTTGGAAAAGCCTTTCAATGATGTGTTAAAAATAGGGGATCTAGTAGAAGAGGGAATCAAGTCAGGCAAAATCATGAGTTGTTCGAAAGACATTCAGAACATCCCAGTAAGCTTGGGTGGAAGAAAGAGAAATAGAAAAGATGATTCGATGGGCCTTCCTGCTCAACAATTCCAGCATTGACATCATCCCCGTGAATATCCATGTGCACTAGATGACCCTTCCCAATACTACTTCTCTCCACAGAACTCCCAAAGTCGTACATCACTTTCCTAGTACCCAGCTCCACAAAATGCCTATCCACCCCCACAAGCCTACCGAAACCCCCCTGGATCAGGTTTTCGGCCCAATCAAGCATTTAAGAATGAGAGGTTGCGAAAGAAGAAAACCTTCACTCCATTGGGAGAGTCATATGCCAGTCTGTTCCAGAGGCTAAAGAAATTGGACATGTTGAAGCCAATCTAGATAAAAATGCCAAACCCTCTTCTAAAGAAGTTTGATTTTTCTCAAAGGTGCGCATATTGCTCAGATGCCCGGGGCATGACATAGAGAAGTGTTGGAATCTGAAGAACGCGATTCAGAAGCTTATTGATGCAGGCGACATTATTGTGCAAAATCCAGATGCAGCAGACACTAGCCAAAGTCCGACACCTGCGCATAATGAGACGCATATGGTGGGTATGATTTATTTTGAAAAGGAATGTGAGAATTCTTCTGGGATCCTCGGAGGTCCACGTGCTACAAAGCTTTCAGCCCTATCAGAGGTTGATCCTAAGAACGAGCAGGCAAAGGGAACCCAAAGGTAATCTGTTAAGAACGATGTGATGGAGACTTGTGAAGGTCCTAGTATTGTTGATGCAGAAGTCAGTGGCTAAGATGCTGAGTTTGATGATTGGAGAGACGCTCTTTTCTTGGTCAGCCAGGGAGGAGTTTTGGTGGTTTATTTTGTTATCATTTCTGCTATCTGGGTTATTTCAGGGTTGTAATCCGGATATTGTCTTGTGACTCAAACCCTTCTATCCTTTTATTTTGCCTAGTCTGTTTAGTCATAGTAGCCCATTTAGTGTTGTCTAGGTTTGTTACCCCAGTTTAGTTAGTTTGTTTTATTATCCAAACCCTTTCACCATCTGTCTAATGCAATTTTCTATTTTCTGTGATTTCTAGTCATTTTCGTTTAGTTCTCTTTTCTTTTTATAGTTCTTTTCCTGTTGACTCTAGTGACATGACATGCACGCGTAATTCTCAGCCTAGTTTTAAAAGTCAGTTTAATCACGAAGCAATAAAACAATGTTGAAGATATAGGGACATTTGAGGGAAATAAGTAAAGGCATTTTGAGATCACTTCAAGCCCGAATTGTTGAAACTGGGGCAGATAGAACATAAAGAAACACTATTAAAACGCATCCTGCCGTATCAGGTTGAAGCTAAAGGCAAGTTTGCCCCAAATTGGCAGGGGCCGTTCGTGGTAATGAGAGTGTTGTCCAATGGTGCTTTGTATTTAACAGATGTAGAAGGCAAATGTGTGGATATGGTTATCAATTCTGATGCAGTTAAAAGATGTTATGTATGATTTCTTTGGTTTGTTTAATTGTGTTGTTTGTGTTTGGCATGCTTTGAAGATTGGAATGACGAAGGCATTTTATTCTGCTATCTAAACACTTTATCTTTTGTTACCCCTTTGAGCCTTATTTATTTTCTTTCATATCCCTCTTTTGGAATCAGAAGTAGAGTTTAGAAATATAGATACAGAGTTAAAAAAAAGAAAAAAAGAGAAAAGAGGAAAATAGAAGAGAAAAAGAGAAAGAAAAATGGGAAAAGAGTAAAGAAAAGAAAAAAAGAGAAATAAAGAGAAAAAGAAAAAAAAAAGAAGAGAGAGAGAGAGAAAAGTACAAAAACGAAGCAATTCCTATGTCATGAACTACGTTCGACATGATTCCTTTTAAGGATACGTAGGCAGCCTCACGGTTCAGTCTCATCAAAATAAAAATCCAAAAGTCCCCAAGCAAGAAACTGGGGCAGAAGTTGTGGTTGTTGTAAGAAATCTGATTCCGAAAGTTGTAATTTTGAACCCATGTGAATTGTTTTGAGCCTTTGATATCCTTTCTTTTTAACCCTATCCAAAAGCCCACGTTATGGTCCAAAGAAAGACCTTTCGATCAGTCTTCGAGAGATGCCAAGTCAAGCAAGGAGTGGTAATTCATATCAGGGGCAACACTCTGGTCCAAGCAGAAAAATAATGAAAATGAGAGAGTCTTATTGGTGAAAACCATCACGGGCACCGTAAGGCGACGGTAAGTTGAGAGAAAGAACAAAATGAGAGAGGTTTGATGGTGAAAACCCTTCGGGCACTACAAGTCGAATAAGGATTGTGAATCAGATTGGATAATCGGAGCATTGAAGCCCAGTTTTATGGTTTAGAGGTATAACAAGAGTTGAACATCAGACTTGCTCAACAGAATAGGCCACAGGTGCATGTCATGGTCATTAGAGTTGGTATCCACATCCGATAGATTTCTATGTACTTTTCTTGTTAGGAATCATCTCTTTCCTTTGTCCTTTACTCTATTCTTTTTGTCTTGTTTACTTTCTCTTCCTGAGTCTATTTGGTCAAAATAAGTGAGAAATGACTTCAAAATTTGCCACCAGCTTTCCAATTGCACAAAACGGGACTGGCTAGCACATCAAAGTATCATAAGTCAGGAAAGAACAACAAGTGCACCGAGTTGGTAACAATCGACATGCTTTGGGATCCATGTGAAATACAAAGGTTTGGTATATATCAATTCATGAACAATGCAATAGATGGAGGATTAGTGTGAACGGATCAAAGATATTTTCTGTGATAAGATTGACAAAAAGGGGTGGTAAACCAGTGACAAACAAGATCTTCCAAGCAGAAATCAAAGTTATCATGGCAAGCAATGGGGCAATAGACCTCAAGGTCAAGGCGTTGATTTAAATTAGGAAAGAACAACAAGCACACTGAGTTGGTAACAATCGAAATGCTTTGGGATCCATGTGAAATACAAAGATTTGGTATACATCAATTCATGAACAATGCAACAGATGGAGGGTGTTAGGTGAACGGATCAAATGTATTTTCTGTGATAAGATTGACAAAGAAAGTTGTTAACCAGGGACAAGCAAGGTCTTCCAAGCAGAAATCAAAGTTATCATGGCAAGTGAAGAAGCAATAGACCTCAAGGCCGAGGACAGTGGTTTAAGTTAAGAAAGAACAGCATACACACTGAGTGGGTGGCAATTGACGTGCTTTGGGATTCATGTGAGACACAAAGGTTTAGTAAATGTCGGTTTATAAGCAATGCAACAGATAGAGGGTATTAGGTTTGAACGGAGAGGAGGTACTTTCTATGATAAGGATGACAGAGAAAGTGGCTAGTCAATAAACAAGCAAGGTCTTCGAAATGGAAATCAAGTTATCATGGGAAGTGAAGGAGCAATCGCTCTCGAAGTCAAGGCCACAAACCAACCACCATATTTTTAAATTGACAAGATTTTTCTTTGATTTGAAACAGGGGCATAAAATCTCGTTTGTTTCGGAGAAACCCTCTGCAAGGAAAGGCAAGCACCAGACATGTTTGACCGTAAATTTTCAGGACCCTCCTGGAAAATGGGACCTAGTTTAAAATTCAAAACAATCATGAGTAGCATAATCTAGCATAAATGTAACCCCAAGGATATAAGTTGGCTTCAAAGTTTGCATGTTTGAGATAGTATTCAATTAAGAGTTGTCAGGACCCTCCTAAATAATGGGACCTAACTTTAAAATTTCCATTGAATAACAAAATTTAGCGTAAGTTCTGGTGTAGGGTAATATAATTTAGCCGTAAAATAGTCACTCCTAAGATAAAACTTGACTTTTGATTTTTAGGACCCTCCTGGATAATGGGATGTAGCTTTAATACTTTCATACCTTCAGAAGATATAACTCAGATCTAAAATTGTTGTTTAATTAAGAGTTATCAGGACCCTCCTGGTTAATGGGGTGTCGTTTAAAGATCGGCTTAGATAACAAGATGTAGCAAAAGTAATACCTTTAGGAGGTATAATTTAGATTTAAAACTGTCGTTTAACTAGGAGCTGTCAGGACCCTCCTGGATAGCGGGATCTAGATTTCAAATTCTTGATAATGTTTGGTAATATGATTCAGTTTAACACTCAAAAATGTACCCAACTACCAAACTGGGGCAGAAAATTTTCTTTGTTTTGTCTATTTTGTTGAAATTCAGCACCCACTTGGAGAACAGGGAGAAGCAGTTCGAGTTCAACAATCACGCGCCCACCTGGAGAGCACGGGAATACAATTCAAGTTCAGCAGTCAGGCGCCCACCTATAGAGAACGGGAATACAATTCAAATTCAGTAGTCAGGCGCCCACCTGGAGAGCACGGGAATACAATTCAAGTCTAGCAGTCAGGCGCCCACCTGGAGAGCACGGGAATACAATTCAAGTTCAGCAGTCAGGCGCCCACCCGGAGAGCACGGGAATACAATTCAAGTTCAGCAGTTAGGCGCCCACCTGGAGAGCACAGGAATACAATTCAACTTCAGCAGTCAGGCGCCCACCTGGAGAGCATGGGAATACAGTTCAAGTTCAGCAGTCAGGCGCCTACCCGGAGAGCACGTGAATACAATTCAAATTCAGCAGTCAGACGCCCACCCGGAGAGCACGGGAATACATTTCAAGTTCAGCAATCAGGCGCCCACTGGAGAGTACGGGAATACAGTTCAAGTTCAACAGTCAGGCGCCCACCTGGAGAGCATGGGAATACAGTTCAAGTCCAGCAGTCAGGCGCCCACCTGGAGAGCACGGGATTACAGTTCAAGTTTTTGGCAATCAGGCATCCAGCTGAAGAAAAGGAAAGCATCTCACATTATAATTCAAGTCGGCAACAAAGGAACTTCACATGGAAGACACAAGTCAACAGGAACTGCAAGATCAAGTTTGAAGATATAGATAAGAATCTTGTAACTCGTAGTTGACAGGCTTAGCTAGTTTTTTTATTTTTTGATTTTTGATGTAATAACAGGACCGCGGACCGGAACCTCGGTGGAACGACACCTCGACTGGCTCTCCACCTCGGCATACTCCATCATCTCACTCACTTCTGAACTACACATGGCCTGATTCCTTTATAGCCAAGGATATGTAGGCAGCTCAGATACCAGGGCTCGGTCACATTCCCGTTCTCTTAGTTTTGGTCTCTTTAAATAAGAGTCAGGTCAAAAACCTGTCTAGTCATTCTTTGTCTGAAAATACTTCGTTTTTCCAGTCAAAGAGGGGCAGCTGTAGACATGTGATTTTTGACCCTCCCCAATATTTTTCATATTTTAGCACGTAAATATTTAATTTAGGCCTAGTATAGTTATTTCAACTCATTTTTATTCTTTCACTTTATTTTATTATAAGAAAACGAAAATTACAAAAATAAAATAGGTTCATTAATGTTTTGTAGTCATTTTAAATCTTGAAAAAATACCAAAATAGTTTTGTTTTAACGGCCAGTTTTATTTTAATAATTATTTTTACTTAAATAGAGCTAATTAATATTTTTGACAATACTTTAGTTAATTAAGCTAATTTTAAACATAGCTAGTCATAAAGGCCCAAGTTTTTAGCCCATTCCTTAAGCTCAATATCCAATACCCATCAAGCTAATTCTAGGGACCCTTCTAGACTCTTCTTTGGAACAAAGAATAAATAAAAAGACCCTAAGGACTTAACACAAAAGACCTAAGGACTAATTGGCAAATACACAAAAAATACACCTAAAACCTAGGCCTATATTATAGGTAACACCTACAATAAGCAAGGGGGAGAAGAAATAACGCCTAAAATTCTGCAAACAAAAGGAATTAGCGTTGCTTCACCCAAAATCCCACCCCGCGTCGTCTCCTTCACAGACCCTTCCCAACGATTTCATCTTCTCAACAAAACCAAGACCTTCCCCCCCTCATCGGAAAATCTCTCACGCCGCCAGCCGCGACTCACCGCAACGCCCAGCAATTTCCTGCCTTAGCCATCTCTATACTCTAAAACCTTCATCACTCTCACAAACACACACACACACAGAGGCACAAACGGACAAAAGGGGAGGGGTGGACTGATTTGGCTACTACAATGAGAAAACATCCCAGATGTGTCAGTTTCTTTCGTTCAGTTTCATTTTGAAGAAGGAAATCGCAACAGGAACAGAGATAACGTCTCTTTTGTTTGTCATAGCTCTTTGTCTAACCTCATTTGTGTCTGAATCCATGCTCGTTTGGGGTTTTCGGTGCCAGCTTTGGTCAGAGTCTGAGGTTCACCGGCGTACGCGGTTCAGGTTCTAGTCATCGTCGTAGGACATAGCAATTTTGCATTCAAATCGAATGTGTAACGTTGGAGGTTCTCGTTAATTGAAAAGTTCAGTTTTAGTCGAGCTTCATCTTAATTTCAGCAATTATTTGGTTATTGTTGCTGCTATCTTCAGCTTAGCTTTAAAGATAGACGTGGTGTTGTTTGTCCGCCGGAACAGCTATAGATCTGACCAGTCTCCATTTTTATGCCTCGAACAGAGGTGATTTGAGTTGCTGAAATTGAATCCGTAGTCCACGCATTAAAGTCCATCTAAACTAATATCTTTTATATGTTTGATGCCTCTGTTTGATTATGTCTTTTACATGAGGTTGGCTCATTTATCTAGTCTACTTCTCTATTTAAATGCCATTTGAATCTTGTGATAATCTAGTCAAAAGTCAGTTGGACTATATGATAATCTGTTATTCCATATTGTTAAGGTGTAGTAGCATTTGTTTGGCAACAGATTCCTTTTCTCTGTCTTTGCGGCTTTGTCTTCAGCCAACATATTTGTGGTTAAAATTTGGTAAGAACAGAGTAATTAGAGTCCATCTTTTACGGTATGGTTCATGGATGCGTTGTGATACCCAATGCAACTCATTTTGTTATTGCTCTATTCAGTTACTATAGTAACTCTTTCTGTAACATTCTCTAGAGAAAAAGCATTTGCAATAATAATCTGATTATGTATAGTGGTATATGTAGTTTTCTCAAATAGCCCTAGCAATATACCTAGAATGAATAGGTAGGACTTATCTACTTGTAGCATTATAAAACTTAAGTGAGCGAAAGTTTTCTTTTGGACAGTAGTTCGTTGATGCCAAATCCAATTTTGTTGGTATGCTTGTATAATCTCTATATGTTCCCTTTTAGTAGAAATATTTTTGTTGTTAGTGCCGTGCCAAATAAAATCCGAAAACCCATGGCCCTCATTTAATGTTTTTTTATTCTTAGAAATCGAGGCGCGCCATTTAGCGAATTTTCCATGGCCCTCGCAAAGTTGCAAAATGCATAGTTGCCTTGGGCGCGTTATTTTAATAATATTACTTTTCTAAACTCGGGTGTGCATTTCATGTGACCCAAATCCAAATCATGACAACGTTAAATAAAGTGTGTCTCGGACTATGGGTGCATTTCATGTGGCGTGGTCCAAAGACTTATTTTAGATGACGTTGAAATCTTCCTTAAAATAAATAAAAGCGGTTTTCAAAAGTTAAAAGGCACATAGGTTTAAAAGTGTTTTAAAATCAGATAATTAGGCCAATAATAACAGTTGAGCGACCATGCTAGAACCACGGAACTCGGGAATGCCTAACACCTTCTCCCGGGTTAACAGAATTCCTTACCCGGATTTCTGTGTTCGCGGACTGTAATACAGAGTCAATCTTTTCCTCGATTCGGGATTTGAACCGGTGACTTGGGACACCATAAACTATCCCAAGTGGCGACTCTGAATTTTAAAAATAAATAATCCCGTTTTGATTGTCACTTTAAGTTGGAAAAAACTCCCTTATACCCTTCCGGGGGTGTAGGAAAAAGGAGGTGTGACACACAACTAGCCAAAATTCAATCTCATGCATATATTGAGATGCCATGAAGTTTGAGCGAGACATTCATCGCCCGTCCTACCAACTACCTCTCCAGGCCAAGCAACCGGGACTCCTCAAATATATGTACGGACCGAACAGAAACATGTAATATTCTCCAATGATTAAATGAAGCAGTATATGAAATTCTTACACAACTCCACCAAATTTACACATCACGCCAACACAAAGGAAATGTGCATTCAGCCTCGCTCGAATTAACTTACATTCGACCTTGTTTAAATCATTCTACATTTGACCTCGCTCGAATTAACTTACATTCGACCTCTTCAAATTATTAAAAATTCGACCTCGCTCGAATTAACAAGTCAATCAACATTTGACCCCGTCGAATTAACTTACATTCGACCTCGTTCGAGTCAATCAACATTCGACCTCGCTCGAATTAACTTACATTTGACCTCGTTTGAGTCAATCAACATTCGACCTCGCT
This sequence comes from Nicotiana tabacum, assembly GCF_000715075.1. Lineage (NCBI taxonomy): Eukaryota > Viridiplantae > Streptophyta > Magnoliopsida > Solanales > Solanaceae > Nicotiana > Nicotiana tabacum. Next base: position 114,997,891 of record NC_134084.1, read on the forward strand.
CGAATTAACTTAGATTTGACCTCATTCGAATAATTCTACATTCGACCTCGCTAGAATTAACTTACATTCGACCTCATTCGAATCAATCTAAATTCGACCCCGCTCGAATTAACAAGTCAAAATTTGACCTCGCCCTAATTAATAAGTCTAAATTCGACCTCGCTCGAATTAACAAAGCCTAAATTCAACCTCGCTCGAATTAGCAAGTCAAAATTCAACCTCGTTTCAATTAACTACCGAAAGTCAGGGACTCATTGCAAAAGATCCAAGAAATTCAAAAGAAAAAAGAAAGGCTAAAGACATATAATCAAGGATAAATCAATTGTTCCATTTAAAAGGAAAATAGTGTCTTATAAACGGCCAATGGGGAGATGCTCATCCAACTGACTAAATACAAAAAAAAGTACAAAAGCTTCACTCAACATTATTCTCATCCACGCTGTCATCTCTATCTCTGCTCGGTTCAGCGGCTTCGCCTCCACCGTCACCCTCTCCATCACGATGCTCATCATCAAAGGAAAGCCCATCCTCGGCCTCATCGTCTCCACCGGCCTCCGGTGTCGCAGGGTCATATCCGCAAGCAAGCCGGCCTCACGCGCTTTAACTCAAACCTCTTCGAAAGCGGCCTCAGAGACATTCCCCACTACCAACAAGCCCTTATATATATATATATATATATATATATCCCGCTGAGCCTCAATATGGACCCACATCTCGTACAAAGGAGAGGAACGTCAATAGAGGCGGGCGCAGGAGGAGTCGAAGCTAACAATTGCGCCCTCTCTGCCTCAAGAGTAGTAATTTGATCACCAAGGATCGAGACTTCCCTGTCAAGATCGCCAATTCGCTCATCAAGCCGCACCTCCCTGAGAGTGGCCATCTCCATCTCAGTGGCACGTTCAGACCTGAGAACGCGGATGGAATCTCCTGCGCCGCAGCCTTTGCCAAGGCTGCTACTGGGGCTCCCTCAACCCTCTCCAGCTCGGTCGCCTTCCCTTCCACTTCGATCACCTTCTCCACCAATTCAACACTTAAACCGGCGACCCTAGCGTTACTCTGCTCAAGCTCCACCCGTAGAGCTACCACCTTCGCTTGAAGATCAACACACTCAGCTGCAACACCCTTGCCCACCTCGAGCTCTTCTTCTTTAGCCCTAAGCATCCCTCCGAGTTCACTACATCTGCCCATAGTCCGTATTAGGTCCTCGTCTTTCCGCTCCAACTCCTCCCTAAGGGACTGAGGATTGCCGCCCGCCCTAAGTCGGGCATGTATCTCGCGGCACTTATCACGGTATCAGTGGTATTTTGAAACTATTTTCTGAAAAGCGGCAGCCCTCCTCTTCTCGCGGCGGATATTCTCAGTCTCCAAAATGAAAGTCTTAAGAAAGAAAAGAGAACAAAAAGAGAAAATTAACAAGAGTAGAAGACGTAAAACAAAGAAAGCAATAGACTCACCCTCAAAGCCATTCTGGCTATGCCCCGTGATAAGCCAGCATCGCTTATCTCCTGAAAGGCCCTGCTTTCAGTAACAGAACAAAGAAGGGCAAATTGAGGAACCAGACTCACCGTGTCCTCAAAAAAATCGCACTCCGGAGCGATCTCGATCATGCGGGAGGAATCATTCGTTCCCGCCTCCACCCGAGTGAATCCCGCCTCAAACATGCTTATGTCCTCGTGGTCAATGTCTGAACTGGATTCATAGTCATCTATGACTATTCCCTTTGCCCTCTCGCTGGTCGAAGAGGGAGCACGGGCCTGTTGTGAAGTCGATGGACCACTCGGAACGACCGCAGCGGCCTCCGAACTCTATCCCCCTTCCAAGGGAGCCATCTCCACAACCGGAGGAGGCACGATTTTCATGCACAAACTAGTTCCATCGCCCGATTTGGACACTTCCAACACAAGTTCACCCCTCGAAGGCCCCTCGGTCCTAGTAATTCCACCAACCACTGTTCTCCGCCTCTTTAAAGGAGCCTCCTCGTCTTTACCCTCCGACAATTCGTCCACCAAATGAACTGCGGGGGTCGAAATCCCCTCTAGGGGAGAAACATCTGAGCGTCCAAGTCCACGTGAAGCTGTAGTTAGTGAAACAACAGTGGCCTAAGCTGTCTCACTTGCAAACACGGTGAGTACGGGCTCGGCAGAGACACCCAACTAGCGAAAAGCAGGCGTAGGAGCCCTCGCCCTCCTTGAGGCCCTCCGACCTATAAACAAAGAGATAAAAAGATAGAAATGACGATATAAAGGCCAACAATTAAAGCCAAAGGTGACTCACTAGCCACAGGTCTACGCCCAAACCACTCATTAAAGTGCGACAACTCGCGAATCCCCACAGTGTGGGGCAAAACCCGACTCACCCAGTCGTAAATGTCAGCAACTGGTAACGGAGGCTCCCGCTCGGCTGCAAAAGTAGAAAGAGAATGACCAGTTTACCCCAAAATAAGCCGGTTATTTTAGAAGGGAAACACTTATGAGCAAAGCTCCACTCCTTGTGGACTCCGCTAGGGTTTGATACCACGTGCATTGTCTTCACATAAAAGAAATTCTCCTAGAAAAATTAGTTTTATCGTCCATCTTCACCACCAACCCCTTGGTCCCCAATGATGGATATGAATCATCGTGCCCCTGTGAAGACATGAGGCGAAGAGGTGAAGCACATGGCGTAGAGAAATACCATGGATGGACATCTTTGCATATTTTATAAGCATGAGGAAAAGCTTGTATATATACGGAGAAAGCTGAGCCGAGCATAGGTTGTAAAAATGGCAAAAATCCTCTGCCAAGGAAGGAAGAGAAAATGTGTAGCCAACGACAAATGGGTACGCATAAAATGCGCAGCACCCCGGGTGATGTACTTGTATTACATCGCTACCAGCGGGAACAATTTCAGCATGGGCTGGGATTCACTATTTAGTCATAAATGTAGTAATCGCTACTGCATCCATCATAGAAATGACAAGTTCAGGTTTATTCTCTGGTAAGTTTTTAAAGTCTGATCTAGCCTTCCTAGAGCGTGGTATTATCTCATCCACGGTGGGGAAGTTCTCATCTTCTACCATGGCCGCCCCTTCCTTATGAGGAGGTGCATCCGCAGCGAACGTCACATGGTAAGATGAAACACTAGCCATTTTTTCTGATTGTGTGCGAAAAAGAACTATTGAGACGAAGGAGATAAGAGTAGCAAAAAATACTGGAGGGGGAAAGAAAGCACAGAAGCTGGAAAATCGAAGAAGGAAAGAACTCGGGCTTCAAAGGCTCTAAAATACAACAATTCAAATGAGGAGTGCCTATCCCTATTTATTAGATTATAGGCACCCCAATCGAGAAAGCCCAAACGTCGCTTCATTAATTTTGAAACAGAAGAAGCAAGGGAAACGATTTAATGCATGAGGAACGTGCGCTATAATGATGCATGATGAAACAATGTCATTTCAAACTGATGTAACGGTCAGGTGTGGCTCTTGAAGCGTCACGTCACCGTCTCGCCAAAAAAGGGGAATCACTCTTCGGCCAATGTGCTCAGATTTCTCAAAAAGTGCAACTGGTGAAGTCTGCCCATCGGGCTCGCCCAAAGCAATCCTGACGGGCGGAGGGACTAACTGTACAGGTCAAAATCTGAACAAAAGAATTCTGCTTAAGGAAGAACGACTAAGAGTCAACCAAGCCGAGGTCACATATAGGAAATAATATACCGGCGAGTGATTCAGTCACGGTCGAGTCGAGCACTCGATTCAGCCTGAACAACTAGTTCAACACTTAAGACATTCCAGAGGAATATTTTACGGGATATTTCAAGAGCTTAGGTACTCCGATTAAGGACCACTGGGTAAGAAAAGTGTTTGGTATGAATATCATGAGAGAGTGTGACATAAGAGGGGCTGATAGGAACACACATAAGAAAGATACATCTCTCTAAGGGTACATATGTTCCAAGATCTGAGGCTCCTCGCCGAAAAAGGAGAAAAGAGCTTAGAATCTCAATATTTATCTATAATTCAACTGTATCAAATGTACGAGGGTCGATCTTGCTGAAGAATGGTGACTCCTTTCATTTATATATTCTTCATTATCATTTGATGTTATTGAAGCAACCATCCTATCTTTACATTACGAAGTCCAATCACAACTGTAATCAAATCTTATGTTCAACTATGCTTATTTATTCCTATCTTATATCTCTGATCTAGAATGAATTATCTTTGGCTAGAATTTGCCCCAAATCTTCTTATTTAATTAGTTTAACAAAAAGGGCCTAAAACATTTGGTCAAACAAAAGCAAGTGATCGTATAAGGCGAAACGAAAATTTTAAATATTGAGGGGTCATTTGGTTTGAAGACAAATTATGCCGAGATTAGTTATGTTAGTAGTTTTTCTTATTGACTGTTGGAATTGTTAATATCATCGCTTTATCTCAAGATTATTTTTGCTTATTTATCATACCAAACAACCATTGAGAATACTTTTTGTTTGAAGCCTATCAGGAACAAAACTGTGAGACCCCAAAGATTGGACCATAGTGTATAATATTTTAACAATTGAGCCGAAACTGCTATGATGATTCCCGTATTATTATCCGAATATAAGTTGTTCGTAAAGCAAACGACTCCTTCAAATATAAATAGTATGGAGAAGAGATAGTATTATTTAAGATTTAATGTTGGACATGATGGAATATATTCAAAAATCTAATATACATATATGAAATTAATATGTATGTATTTGAAACAAATACAGCAAGAGTAGTAAAGAAGTTGATGAGCGCCTAACCGGCCATCTTGATTGATGCACTAAATGTCGAATATCTATTTGAAGGTTTCAATAAATCGAAGAGTCAAAGAAAGGTTGCTGTACTTGATCGTACTACTGTCCTTTCTAGTTTGAATTGACTCATCTTTCTACTCCCTCCGTTTCAATTTATGTGAATCCATTTAATTAGATACGAAGTTTAAAAAAAGAGAGAAGACTTTTAATCTTATGATATAAAATGAGACACATATATTTTGTGTGACTATAAATCATTGTGTAAAAGGTAAATTGTTTCTAAATAAGGAAATGAATCATTATTTTTGGCACGGACTAAAAAAGAAATATGTTCTCATAAATTGAAACGGAGGGAGTATATAATGGCACAATTAAGAAAATATTGAATTTTGATTCACTCGATCGGTACCTTAAGCTTAGAGTTGATTTAATTTCATAATAATTAAATTATCACTGTGGAACTCCTTTTCGTTCACAATTTCACAAATTAAAAGAGGATCCCAAATCACATGTTTAAATACCTAAACAAACTCATGTGGATATTTTTTAGCAAACATGCTTATTAATGTTGTTGATCCGTATTTCTTTTCTTTACTGATTTTTTAATGAAATTTTCATAATGGAATACTTCTTCCAAAAATGTTTTCCATCTAAAATAGAGATTTTTTAACACCGTTGCTTTATTAGTTAATCCATTCAGTTTAAACAATTCTATTACTGCGAAGAGACATTTAAACTGTAATTAGTTTTGAATATTTTATTTGTGACAAAGAATAGACGACGAGAACAAGATTCATCCCGTTTGCATTTTAATTTGCATATTTTCGTTTCATTATCTTTGCTGCTTCTTCTTCTTTTTCGTTTCTTTCTTCTCCTTTTTTCTTCTTCTTTTGTTTCACTTTTCTTCAGTTTAACCTTTGAGGTAAAAAAGAACACCAGAAATCTTTGGGAACCAATGGGTAGACCGTAGACTTACGTGGTACTTAATATGGTTGGGAAAGAAACAGCGAAATAAATTAGGGGTATTGTTGACCTACGACTTTAGAGTGTTTGTTAGAAGAGCAATGACGTGTCCTCTGGTCAAATATCAATCACCATCCAATTATTAAATGAAATTTTTGGCAGTTTATAAATTGTCAAGCGTGAAGTCATGCTTACTACAACATGATGTTATAATTTAGAGTCATTTTATGGTGTGCCTTATACAACTAATAATAATAATTGTGTAAAGCTTCTTTTATGGAGTCAGAAACCTAAATGTTGTTGATTTTGACTCAAAATACGTTTTTAATGCTAAAAAAAGTTACATTTCTATATATAACGCGATTTTACACCGTGCTATACTTTAACGGTATTTTGACCGTTAAAGTATAGTGCAGTGTAAAATCGCGTTATATATGTATAGCGCATGAATAAACCGTGCTATGCTGACATGATGTGACGGATATGTATAGCGCATTATATAACTGCGCTATACATATATAACACAGTTATATATCGCGCTATACCTGTTTAAGGGCCCACCAATAAGTCTCCTGCGATTAACTGACATAACAATAATTCAAATGGGTATAACACTCTTTAACATCAAAAATTTCAGCCCTCCGAGCTAGGCATTGCCTTATTTAAAGGCGTTAGGATTTTTTGAAAATCCATTCAAAAAATATTCTAACTTCCGTTCAAACTTTTCTTCTTGGTTATCAAGCATTTTTATAATGTCTGAAGAGCAAAAAATAAATGTTTCATTATATTGGGGGGGGGGGGGGGTGAGGTTGTGATGGAGAATAATTCTGTGAGGTATAGTTTATCTCCATAGTGTCATGTTAAATTGACGCTTACAATAGAGTACGATGCATTGGTATCGTTGTTACGTAAAAAAACGAGTGGGAGGAAACGTTCGGTGAACCTTAAAGTAATCGGTAGATATCCATATTCTGTGACTCCGCAGGGGTTTGCTTGTTATCCTGAATTTAACATCGAAGATGATGAAACTCCGAGAGATTTTTTGCGGATTCCGGATGAATACATGGACTTTATTGTGATAAAATTATTGGAAATATACGTCAAAGCCGAAGACGTTCGCAATAATGAGATTGCGCAAAGCGGGGATAACCCCTAGTCACTGGGTGGTTATTCTGGAGCAATTTTTGCCCAACAGGTTCCGGCTGAAAGAGTTTGGCCGGATCTTAACTTATCTCCGCGGGCGAACGTGGAGCGAGGAAATAATTTCTCTCCTACTTTACATAATCCACAAGACGACTGGTAAACTTCAATTTTTCTTTCTATTATGATGTTTGTTTTTCTTGAATTGAATTTGTATTAACACTCATATATTCCACAGGGGGTACTGTTTGGATATGAATTTTACAAGTTATGACCCCAAGCCCAGTTGGAATATGCGTCGTTTTGGCATGTTGGATCTCGGTGGTCCATCTAGGAGTCATCACCAACAAGAAAATGTCCATCATAGAATGTCACGCAGTACGACTTGTAAGTGAAGTGATATAGCTATATGTAAAGTATTTATCAATTTGAGTAGCTTATCATTTTGTTATTTGTGTAGTGAAAACGAGCAACTTGATGGTCCTGACCTCACTTAGTTGTCCGTAGACGACGTATTTACTCGAAATTCGGCAGATGCGCAGAGTCAGGAAGATAATAGTGATTATGACAATAATGCTGATGAGTCTGGAGATGAGACATCCTTCCCTAATGAGGGTGATGATGAGGAGGAAGTGAATATCAAACCTGAGCTAACGAGGGAGCATGCTCCTCCACCTCCCGTTAGACCAAGAGTGTATGAGTCCCAGGTGCCGTTTAATTCAAGGCATATTCCCTAATTTGATAATTTGCCAAGTATGCCGAATGTGGATGCCCTCACAAGGGATACTGACAAATTTCGGTCAGCAATGTGGGATGAGCCTAGACCAACGGTGCTGGCAAAGGGCATGTATTTTTCCAATAAAGCTCGCCTAACTAGGGCTAAAATTGTACAACGTAAGAGAGTGCCGTGAGATGATGGTATGGGAGTCAAATCCGGAGGTATACAAGGTCAAATGTCGTAGACACTTTATGGGTTGTAACTGGATGTTGCGTGTGATCAAGAAGGAAATAGGGCTGTGGAAAGTGGGTAAATATATTAGCACCCACAGATGTGAAATGGACACATTCAATGAGAATCACTTCAACTTAGATGTAGCTTGATTTCTCTTATCTTGATTCCACACCTTGAAGTGTCTATTAGGTACAAGATCAAAGAGTGTATTACATCCGTTCACCAGGAATATGGGTGTACTATAACCAAATAAAGGCATATCTCGGGAGCAAACGTGCATTTGAAATTATTTATGGTGACTGGGATAAGTCATTTTCATCTCTACCCATGTACATGGCCGCACTGAAACACTTTAACCCCGGGACTGTTATTGAATGGAGGCATGAGCGGAGTCCGGGAATACCGAAATATATATTCAAATACGTGGTCTGGGAATTTAAACCAGCAATTGATAGTTTTGTGCATTGCCATTTGGTAATTTTCATAGACGGTACTCATGTCTATGGAAAGTATGATATTAAGTTGTTGATCGTTGTTGCAGTAGATGCCAATAGATAAATATTTCCACTAGCTTTTGCCATTTGTGCCAATGAAAGCAAAGAGACGTGGACGCTATTTTTGAACCACTTGAAGCATTACGTTGTCACATAATATTCAGGTATTTGTCTAATATCTGATCGGCATGGTGGTATTTTAAGTTCTGTAAGACATTTGCCTAAATGGCAGGAACCCTATGCATACCACCATTACTATGTGAGGCACCCGAAGGCCAATTTCTAGAAGAAATATCCCACCAAGGAATTGCATGATTTAATGTGGATGGCTGCAACTGAGCACCAGTAGTGCAAATTCAGGAAGCGCATGGAAGCGATCCGGCAATTAGATGAAAGAGCCTATAATTGGCTGATGTGACATGAGCTTCATAAGTGGACATTGCATGCTGATGGTGGCAGATGATGGGGAGCCCTGACTACAAATGTGTTGGAGTTATTCAATGGCTTATTGAAGTCTTCACGTGGATTGCCTGTCACTGTCATGGTCCGGATGACATTCAAATAGATGGCGGAGAGGTTTGTTGAAAGGCATAGAGCTGCATCGGAATTGATGGACATGGGTGTTCAATTTATGCCAATACCGATGAGAAGATTTGAGAAATATAGGAGGCGAGCACATTTGCATTCATATTTACAGTGTGATCACGACCGGGGTATTTTTAAAGTTCGCATCGCTATCCGCAGACACCGAGGGAATAATCTACAAATCGTGAATGAAGCAACAAGTTGTGTTCATGTGGGAAATGGACCATCTACCACATGCCGTGCGCACATGCCATGAAGTGCTTTCAAGAAGTTGGGTTTAGGGGCAACCAATTATGTTGATAGGCAATACAGTGTTGTTGTATACGTAAACACATATAGTGGGCAGTTGCAGCCATTGGGTGCTGAGCATTATTGGCCGCCGGAACCATTTAAAATGCTAGGTAACAAGGACTATTTGCGCAAGCTGCAAGTGCAAATGAGAATGCGTATACGGAACCAAATGGATGTTGGTGATACCGTTTATATGCGTAAATATGGCATATATTCGCAAACAGGATACGACCATCGTAAATGTCCTTTAGCTGGTTTGGGTGGCGGTGGTAATCCAGCTGCTGGTGCAAGTTTGTCTAATGTACCCAACTATCAAGGATACACCTAGTGTTTTGTTTTCATAATATTTTTTGTAATAAATGTCTGTACTTGTTTATGTTGCAAGATGTATCAAATAAAATTATGATCCACAGCCTTGATACATCTTATTATCTAACATGACCTTTTGAATTGGGATGATGATATGATAGTTCCAACATTTAACTTATTGGTGTTAGTAAAGAAGACCAATATGAAGATTGAAATTTCATAACATAATACTTCAAGAGAAAAAAGCACAACAACCATAACTAAAGCAACATACATGAAAATAAAAGATAATAAAAGGATAAGTCAAGACAAACACATCCTAGTACCAAGTAAAAAACGGATTAGTACAAACAGGATATCCGTCTCCCTTCACGTTCATATTGAAGATAGCACGCAGTGGTGAAATATCAACCAACGTAAATTTGACGACGAAACCTCGACTGATAAAATTCTCCAATACAAAAAGTCTCCAGCCTACCTTGAACCTTCTTTGATCACCAACACTCATATTTACATACCACTCTTTTCCACGATGGTGAAAATATGCGTATTCTAATGATGGAGGAAGATGCTTGCAGATTTTTCTTGGAATGTACTTTAAAAAAAGCATTACTATTAAGTTACAGAAAATACGAAACTGAATAAAGATATACAATGTTGATGTATATATATTTTATGGAGTTAAGGTATAACAAACAAAAGTATTTTATGTTAAAGAAATAAAGTTTAATGGACATAATAATTTACCAGATCGTTGTCGTCGATGCATGAATCAGTCATAACCACTTCAAATGTTGGAGGATTCTCTTCTTCATTATCACTGCTAGTAGAAGAGTAAGATATGGCTCGTTTGGTAGAGGAAGAGTCATCTATAGTTTAGGGTTTGAATTTGTGAGTGTGTTTTATGTTTTGAGTATGTGACTATATATATAGGGACACACATAGCATATCACAGTTAAATAATATGTTTTGTGGGAATATATATAGCGCAGTTGAATACTACGTTTTGTGTGTTGTCATGTCGGTCTGAAAAGCTAACTGACTGCGAAAAAGCTATTTTGTTTCAGAAAAAGTCAATATGTATAGCGCGGTTAAATACTACGTTTTGTGTGTTGTCTTGTTGGTCTGAAAAGCTGAGCAACTACGAAAAAGCTGTTTTATTTCAGAAAAAATCAATATGTATAGCGCGGTTAAATACTACGTTTTATTTGTTGTCTTGTCGATCTGAAAAGCTGATCGACTGCGAAAAAGCTATTTCATTTCAGAAAAAGTAAATATGTGTAGTGCGGTTAAATACTACATTTTGTGTGTTGTCTTGTCGTTATGAAAATCTGACCGACTGCGAAAACGCTATTTTGTATCAGAAATAATCTTTATCACGCCAAGTGTAACGGCCCGACCGATTGTTTTGCTTTTAAGAAACCCGTCCCCCTAATTAAAACTTCCCACACTTGCTTTAACTAATTTATGACCTGCGAAGATGGTTGGTTCGAGATTTGGAAGAGTTTGGGTTGAAATAGGCTTATTTGATTCCTTAAGATTTTCTAAAAAGGCTAAGTTTGACTTTGGTCAATATTTTTAGCGAATGGACCTGGATTTGTATTTTGACGGTCTCGGAGGGTCCGTAGGAAAATATGGGACCTGAGCATATGCCCGGAATCGAATTCCGAGGTTCCTAGCTCGAGTAATGAATTTTTATTAGAAATTGTTAAACTGAAATTCTAAGGAATTAAAGAAATTAAATAATGATTGATCACGTTGGTATCAGGCTCGTACATTGGTTCCGAAGCTCGGTACAGGTCCAATATAACATTTAAGACTTGCCCGCAAAATTAGGTGTCAATCTGAGTAGTATAAACACGTTTCGGCGCGTTAGAAGTGAATTGAAGAACTTGAAGTTCATAAGTTTGATTCAATTGGTTTTAGGGGTTGATTATTAGATTTATCGTTGTTTTGGCCGTTCCGAAGGTTCGACCGAGTCCGTTTTATGATTTCAAACTTGTCGGTATGTTCGGGCGGGGTCCGAGAGCCCCGAACACCAATCGGACGAGACTCGAGTGAAGTTGGAAAATTTGGGAAGAGCTGAAGCTTCAGGTTGCTGTCATAACCGCACCTGCGGTTAGTCAGCCGCAGAAACGGTCGTCCTCTCGCAGATGCGGCCAAGGCAGGCCAAGCTAAAGCCGCAAAAGCGGCTTCAAGACAGTAGAAGCGATCCCGGCTCGCTTAGCCAATTCCGCAGATGCGGCCTTCCTCTCGCAGAAGCGGGACCGCTGATGCGGTCCCCTGACCGCAGATGCGGAAATCACTGAAGCAGTGAGTTTCATTTAATATGGACTCTAAGCCATTTTGGCCATTTTTTACTCACCCATTGGGCGATTTTGGAGCTCTTGAGAGAGGACTTCCACCTAGCATCTTGATGTAAGTTTATCCTACCTAATTCTAGTTTAATACTTGAGCCTTGGGTAGATTAACACACAAAGATTAAGGTAAAATCATGGGGTTAGAGCAAAACCTAGGGTTTTGATAAAAGTTAGATTTAACCACGAAATTTGTCATGAAATGCATTAGAAATCATATATTATTGATCCTTAGGTTATAAAGAACAACTTTCTTCGAAAAATTTCGAAATCCGGACACGTGGGCTCGGGGTCGGATTTTAGGAAACTTGTGTTTAAGGTTAGGAAATTACTTTAGTAATTAAAATGCGAACTCTTGAGCTTGTATTGACTAGTTCCTACCTCGTTTAATTAGTTTCGGATTGTTCGGCTCCAAATTGAGGGTTTTGAGCATGTTCTTGGTATTGGAAGTACATTTTGGAGCAAGGTGAGTCTCTATATAACCTTGTAAGAGGGAATTGTCCCCATAGGAGATATAATCAAATAATTTGCCATTGAATGCGTGGGCTACATACGCACTAGGTGACGAGAGCCAGTGCATAGCTACTATTATGCTAAGTTCGGGTAGTCTAGGACCCAAAAGCATGCTTTATGTGATATTCTTGTAAGTTTATGTTTAATTTGGATTGTTTAAAACATGATGATTATAGTAAATGAGACTAATAAGAGGAACATTACCTTTCTTGGCCCTTTTAAAGAGAAGTTGATATTTCTGTGAGTAATTGCTCCCCAGATATATATTCTTGTCTGCCTGTTGTTGTGTTTAATTACATTTGACCGCGTCGCATGTCTGATTCACGAGTGGGGTAATAGATGCATCTATGGTTTGCGCCGTTCGACCCTCGGCAATGCACAATGTACTTTTATATTGGATCGGGCCAACAACCTCGGCACTACTTGCGTATGCTTTTACTCAGTATTTTTCTGTGGATTGAGCTTTGTTATATGCCCTGAAATGTAAATGGGCAACTGTGATATTATCTAGGAAAGGAACGGTTATTTTTTGCTATAAACTAATAATTATTTGTACTATCCATGTAGTATAATTCGTTTCTCATATTATTTGACTCTAGTAAGTGTCAAGTCGACCTCTCGTTTCTACTTCTTCGAGATTAGACATGATACTTACTAGATTTGAGGTAGGTATATCTGGTTATCAGTCTGGTGCGCATCCCTGATCATAGTCCGAGACTCCCCCGGTGAGCTTTTCCCTTCCCGTGCCGTTCTGCAGCTTGATGGAGTCTCTCTTTATTTTTGGTTGTCTATTCTCTTTTGGACAGTAGGATAGATTTATTCTTTTGTATATTCTACTAGTTGCCCACAACTTGTGACATAGGTCTTGGCACACACATTAGTAGACTATTCTTTTGTTGACGGTATAATTATTTTGGGTACATTACTGATTATCATTTGTTTTAACTTTCAAGTTTAGAAATTTGCAGTACTTATTTGGGTAAAGTAAAATGAACACTTATCTATATTTCTGTGTTGGCTTGCCTGACAATGGATGTTGGGCGCCATCATGACCTATAATGGATATGGGTCGTGACAACATGGTATCAGACCACTAGGTTCACGTAGGTCTCACAAGTCATGGGCAAACCTAATAGAGTTTTGTGGATCGGTACGGAGACGTCTTTATTTATCTTCGAGAGGCTATATGGTGTTAGGAAAACTACTCTTTATTCATTTCCTATCATTCAGTGGTTGGTATACTAAATTTCCCTCTTCTATTCTCTCACAGATGGCGAGGACACGCACGGCTGATGTTCCAAACCCGGGAGAAGACGTTCCCCTTGTTGCTAGAGGCCGAGGTAGAGGCCGGGGGAGGGAACCAGCCCGAGGTAGGGGACGAGGGCATTCTAGAGCTGTCCCGGTAGCACCACCAGCAGATCCTGTGGGAGATCCTATCATTGAGGAGCAGGGCGAGGTGCCCGCAGCTGAGCCTACCCCGACGGACTTTATGACAGCACCGGGTTTCCAGGAGATCATGGGCCGTATGTTGCGGTTCATGGACATCATGACTCAATCTGGTTTATTTCCAGCGGATCCAGCTACATCACAGGTAGGAGGGGGAGCACAGACCCCTACTGCTTAGGCTCCTAGTCATGCAGCTGCAATGTATCAGACTCCGGGTTCACTACCCACAGATGGGGCTCAGCCAGTTGCTGCAGTGATGCCCAAGCCCAGACCAGCTGCGGATGGTGACCTACAGAAGTTATTGGATAGATGGATTAGACTTCACCCTCTTGTCTTCGGAGGTGAGCGTCACGAGGATTCCCAGTACTTCATAGATAGGTGCAGGGACAAACGACAAACATTAGGATATTGGAGTCGCATGGGGTTGACTTCACTACTTTTCAGCTAGAGGGTAGGGCCCGTAAATGGTGGTAGTCTTATGTTCCTTGCAGGCCAGCAGGTTCTCCTCCCATCACTTGGGGTCAGTTCACACAGTTATTCTTGGACATGTATATTCCACCCTCTGAGAGGGAAGAACTGCGGTATTAGTTTGAGCAGCTCGAGCAGGGTCAGATGTCCGTAATCGATTATGAGGAGAGGTTTTCTGAGTTGTCTCGCCATGCACTCATGAACTTCCCACGGATGCAGAGAGAGTGTGGAGATATGTTGCGGGGTTACACCCCGGTATTCGGGCTAGCATGGCCCGAGAGGTGGAGATGGGTACTAAGTGTCACACCTCCTTTTTTACTTACACCCTCGGAGGGGAGTAGATGAGGAAGTTTTTTCCAATTTAAAGTGACAATCGAAACGGGATTAATTTATATTAAGAAATTCAGAGTCGCCACTTGGGAGATTTATGGTGTCCCAAGTCACCGGTTCAAATCCTGAATCGAGGAAAAGATTGACTCTGCTTATCAGTCCGCGCACCAGAAATTCGAGTAAGGAATTCTGTTAACCCGAGAGAAGGTATTAGGTATTCCCGAGTTCCGTGGTTCTAGAACGGTCGCTTAACTGTTATATTCAGCTTAATTATCTGATTTTAAACAATTATGAACTTTTGTGCAAATTTTAACTTTCAACCGCTTTTATTCCATTTTGAAGTAGATTGAACGCCATTTAAAACATGTCTTTGGACCGCGCCACATGAAGTGAACCAACAATCCGGAACACATTTTATTCAACGTTTTCACGATTTGGATTTGGGTCACATGAAATGCACACCCGAGTTTAGGAAAGTAATATTATTAAAATAACGCGCCTAAAACAACTACGCGTTTTTAACTTTACGAGGGCCATGGAAAATTCGCTAAATGACACGCCTCGAATTCTAAGGATTAAAATATTAACTAAGCGAGAGCCATGCATTTTAAGATTTTATTTGGCACGACCCCTCAATTCCAATTTAAAAAGGGAATTCGAACTAAACTTTGGAGGACCATAAGCCATTTGTGTTATCTAGTATGGCTCACTTCCACCAATTAAAGAACTTAATTACCTAAAACACTAAGAGAGTTATGATTGTACTATGGCCCAAATTAGCTACAAAATACCTTTTAAAAGAAGGGGCTGATTATTTAAAGACCTTGCTTGGGCCTGGCTTAAAGCCCAACATTCACAAGTCAACAAACCATTAGATATCCATCAGCTGAAAGTACATGAGACTCGTAATTAAACTAACATTTCATTTTGTGAATCACTGATTATTTAAGTGAGTTAACTAAAGCTGAACTTCTAAATCTCTAACGTGATTTGGGCCTGAGTCTGCCTTAGACTCATATGGCCTCTTTATTTGGAAAATAAGCATTGGCCCAGTAGAGCCCAGATCTTTGTAGCTTGACATCAACGAATGCAAGACTCTATATCGAGTCTTCAATAACGCATAATAACAGGTCAAAATAGCTTGAAACAATACCCCAAATGATCATTACTTTTCTGGAAAAGAGAAACTGAACATTGAACAAGAATAAAAAATCGACACCTTGGTTTCAATTAAGATAAATCAACAGCTTATTGCATGAAGTTCGAACCCTGACTGTGATCTTGCCAACGACCGTGAAAACCTTACATATCTTAGTAAGTTTGGTAACTAGTCAAACCTTAACTCATCGTTTGAATCGTAGTTCTTCAAGAACACAAATGCTTCACTTGAATTCTAAAAGGTAATGTGATAAAAGACTGTGGTGTAAGACTCAGATTCTAAAAAAAACTAAACTAAACCTGAAATCAATTTACATTAGATCTAAAGAAAAGTGAAGAAGCAAATCCAGAACACATATTAAAGGGAAATATAAATGAAACCAGATTCATTTGACTAACAGCATGAATAAATGAGTTGATAAGCGTATGGCTTATAGCTAGTCCAATGAATCCCATACAGCTATACCCCATTCAACCCAACAGCATTACAGTACACTCTATATAAAATCACAAATGAGTGCAAAGGCTAAGCTGTTGATTTAGTCGGACAAGCTACTTTCTCTCAAACTTCATAATATTTCCCAATCAATTAAAATAACAAAGTTCCTAACTCGAAACAGAACTGAATCGATTAATCCATAACAACAAGCTGATAAAATAAACATAATACTCCAAAGCAATATAGAAAAGTCGAAGGCAAATTGATACTACATTTCAAACTATTGCTTTCATTTTCAACTTTCAAATCCAACTTCAAAAACAACAAAGCCTCTCAGTGTGTACCTGGAAATAAGACAGAATCCAAAGCAAAGCAGGATCAGTAGCTAGCAGCTAATAACACAGCTCCCAAATCCAAGAAAAATCAGCAGAAAACCAACTCAGACCAAGTGGTACAAAACAGACCCCAGGACCCAACTTCGTAGCAGTTTTAAATCCCAAATCAATTCATACTCAATCTAAAATGAAACAAAAAGTATTTCAGAACTAGAAAATTTTAGAAATCAATAAAGAAACTAATGAAACAGTAGCAATTTTGTCCGTCTTTTATTTTCTGGAATTCTAGCTCTCCAAAAATCCCCCTTGAGCTGCAAGTAACTTATGCCTTTATAGGCAAGTTACTAGGGCAACTTTAATAAATTCACAATTGCATTTCAAACCTTCAGAAATTTTTGTTTTTGCTTAGGTATCCTTCTTTTAAAATTCAGAACTTCAGAATAACCCCAACCCCCAGCTTCCTAGAAACTTCCTAATGCAGTTACACCCAGATTCCCTAAGCTAGTTACGCAAAATACCCCTCGAACCCCTGTTAATTAACCAGAGAACCCAAACGGGTCGAACTGATCCAAGGCGAACCAGATATGGGCCTTCGAAAACCCGGGTCAGTCCCTTTCTTTTAGGGCCCAGGTCCAAGTCAGAAGTCCAGGAGAAACGAGAAGGCAGAAGAAGGAAAGGCAATTAGGATTTTAATCAGCCTTTCGAACCAAATGCTTTCAATCGGCCCAAGACTAAAGGGAACAACCAAACAAACTAACCTAACGAATTCAAACAAAACTGAAGAACCTAATAACTAACCATTAATCCTAACTTAAAAGAAACATATGCAGTGATGACTTTGAGAACACATAAGAAAAAGAAGGAAAGTAGAAGAAGATAAGAAAATGGAATAGAAAAAATACTAGAGATACCTGTCAAGCCAGGCGAACACAATCTTGAACTAGTCTTCAAAGAAACCTTGATTTTTTGGCTGAGATAGACCTTAATCGTGTGTTCTCGCCTGAAAACACATGCTTAAAGTCGATCTCAACCTCAAATCTTTAGTAACCTTGCCAATCAACTCCTTTCGGGATTTCAGGTTAAACTTCGATCTGAAATTCGAGAGACTCTGGGATGATTCGAAGGTGAATAGTTAGGGATTAAGAATGAGGGGAACTTGGTGGTCACAGGGTGTAATTTTGGTGGCGAACGAAGGTGGAGCCGCCTCCCTAAAACGGTGGTGTCTGAAGGCGGCTACTAGGGTTTCGCCTTTGTCTCTAAGAGATGAAGGGTTGGGGAGACGAGACCGGGGGGGTGGGTGCAAGGCATTTGGACAATTTTATAGGTGTGACCCAATCAGTTCCGGACCGTCGGATGAAGCAAGATGAAGGGCCAAGATTTGTTAAGGCAAACTGAACTCGAAACGACGTTGTTGCACTCCCTTACGACGTCGTTTCAACGGCTTGGGTGATGGGTTACTTGGACCGGGTAAGACAAAGGACCTTGGGCCTGGCTTGGACGAGCTAATGGGGGGGGGGGAGCATTTGGGCTTGGCAATGTTAGCCCAAAACACCCCTTTTCTTATTTCCAATCCCTTTCTTCTTCTTCTTTTTTCCCTAAATTCTTTTTAAATTTTTAAAAAAATAAACCTAAATTAATCAAATATTACATTAATTAACTCTAAATAACATTACCACAAATAATTAAAAACCAAATTCAAGGAAAACTGCCAAAGTTCGAAATTAAAATTAAAAAGTGCAAAATAAACTATTTTTGTGATTTTCATGTCTTATAAAACAAACTAATTTACTAATTAATCTAAAAAAAAATAAAATTAAATCCTAAATGCAGTGTGTGATATTTTTGTATTTTCATGAATTAAACAAAATAAACGTGCACAAATAAATGCAAATAATTAACAGAAAATGCCACAAAATCCAACAAAATTGCAAACACTTAAAGAAATTATTTTGTTTTGAATTTGTTGGAATAATTCATATAGGGCAAAAATCATGTGCTCACAGCTGCCCCTCGTTCTCGAAAACACGAAGAGTTTTCGTGCAAAGATAAAGTGAGCGGATACGAGCGATTTTTGCCCGTTTGAATACTCCGTGGGAAGCATTTTTGAAAGATTTGACCGCACCCTGCTTCCGAGGTTGCCTACATATCCTTGGCTAAAAAGGAATCAGGTCAGTGTAGTTGAGGAATGTTTGGTAGCTGGGACTACCGTGAAGCTGTGATTTCGCTATTGCTGCTGCTGCTACTGCTTACTGCATCCCTTATTACACCATGTCAAAAATAAAATAAGCTAGACTAGACTATGATCTATGCTTTACAAAATCCTATCTAGATCTTCAAACTTGCTCTTGTGTTTCTTGTTGCCTTGTTGTCTTGTATTCTCTTGGTAAAATTCCTTTGTTGCCGCCTTGAATTGTAAACTGAGATGTTTCCCTTTCTCCAGGTGGATGCCTGACTGCTGAACTTGATATGTATTCCCATGCTATCCAGGCGGGCTCCTGGCTTCAAAACGTGAATGTATTCTCATGCTATCCAGGCGGGCTCCTGACTTCAGCAAAATAGACAAAAACAAAGAAAATTTCTGCCCCAGTTTGGGTATATGGGCCCATGTGTAAGTGTAAAATGAATCACATTACTGAATATCAATAAGAATTTTGAAAACCAAAACTTGAATTGTACTCCCTTGTTCTCCAGGCGGACTCCTGACTGCTAAACTTGAAAGTATTCCCTACTTTCCAGGTGGGCTCCTGACTTTAACTTGAAAGTACTCCCTGCTTTCTAGGCGGGCTCCTGACTTCAAAATAGACAAAACAAAGAATTTGAATGCTAAAACTTAAATTGTACTCCCTTGTTCTCCAGGCGGGCTCCTGACTGCTACGCTTGAATGTATTCCCTACTCTCCAGGCGGGCTCCTGACTTCAACTTGAAATGTGTTCCCTGCTCTCCAGGCGGGCTCCTGACTTCAACTTGAAATGTATTCCCTACTCTCCAGGCGGGTTCCTGAATTCAAAATAGATAAAACAAAGAATTTTAAAGCTAAAACTTAAATGGTACTCCCTTGTTCTCCAGACGGGCTCCTGACTGCTACGCTTGAAAGTATTCCCTGCTCTCCAGGCGGGCTCCTGACTTCAAAATAGACAAAACAAAGAAAACAATTTTGCCCATGTTTGGTGGCTGGGCATAGATATGAGTGTAAAACTAAATCATATTACCAAGTATTACTAAGAATTGAAAGCTAGATCCCATTATTCAAGAGGTCCTGACAACTTTTAACTAAACGACAATTTTTAAAATCTAAGTTATGTCTTCTACAAGTGTGATTTCTGCTAAATCTTGTTATCTAAGAAGGTCTTAAACTACTCCCCATTATCCAGGAGGGTCCTAAAAATCAAAAGTCAAGTTTTATCTTAAGAATGAGAACTTTCATGGCTGAATTATACTACCCTACAACAGAACTTATGCTAAATGTAATTATCTAATCGAAATCTTAAAGCTAAGTCCCATTATTCAGGAGGGTCCTAGAAACTCCTAATTGAATCATATCTCGAACATGCAAAGTTCTAAGCTAACTTATATTCTTTTGGGATACATTTATGCTAGATTATGCTATTTCTAAACTTTAAATTAGGTCCCATTTTTCAGGAGGGTCCTGAAAGTTTACGGTCAAACCTGTTTTGATGCTTGCTCTTTCCCCTACGGAGAGTTTCTCCGAAACAAACAAATTTTCTGCCCCTGTTTCAATCAAAGAAAATTTGTCAGTTCAAAATGGTGGTTAGCTGATGACATTCCTGTATTGTTTTGTTCTGAATGGCTTTCCCGAACTGGCCCTGAACCGCTTTGACTTTCTGACTGTCTTTCAAATCCCATGACCTTTGACAAACCGAGTGTTCTATACCCATGTTGTGGTTTCACACCTCTGACCCCTTTATCTGAACCTTTGCATCTCCCATGACATTACCAAATCATTCCACCGGTGAAACTTCTGGTGATCCCCTGTATCCCACCTTACATCATGCTGTCTTTAGTATATTCTGACCACGTTGTGATTTGCAATTTTGGGAGTTGGTAGTGAGCTTTGAAACTCTTTTCCACTTACTTGGGACAAGACTGACATTAAAACATCTTAGACAAATCAACCCAAAAGAAAATGAAATGGAATGACTTTGCGGGTTAAGGATAAGAAGAATCCAAAACTAGATGACTGCTACAAAGGAAAAAAAACTTATTTGAGTGGAACAACTGGTACCAATGATCATGACATGCATTTCGGATTAATAGGCCCAATATGTCCAACCAATCAACTTTCAGTTGCCGTACTTTGTCGCCTTAGAATTTCCATGACCTGATTACTTTACCCAAACCTTGACCTTGTTTATCTTGTGGTACCTTGAAACAATTTTCCACCAACAGACCTTTCTCACTTGTTGACTTTTCAACTCACTTTTGCT
Organism: Nicotiana tabacum; assembly: GCF_000715075.1. Lineage (NCBI taxonomy): Eukaryota > Viridiplantae > Streptophyta > Magnoliopsida > Solanales > Solanaceae > Nicotiana > Nicotiana tabacum. The sequence continues at coordinate 115,018,877 of NC_134084.1, forward strand.
TCAAGGTGCCCGTGAGGGTTTTCACCAATAAGACTCTCTCATTTTAATTTCTCTCAACTCCAGTCGCCTTACGATGCCTGCGAAGGTTTTCACCAATAAGACTCTCTCATTTTATTTCTCTCAACTCCCGTCGTCTTATGGTGCCTGTGAAGGTTTTCACCAATAAGACTCTCTCATTTTTATTTTTCCTGCTTGAACCAGAGTGTAGCCCCTGACATGAATTACCTTTACCTGCTCAACTTGGCATTTCTCAAAGACTGATCAGAAGGTCTTTCTTTGGACGGTAATATGGGCTTTTGGACAGGGTTAGAAAGAAAGGGTATAAAAGGCTCAAAAGAATTCAAATGGGTTGAAATTACAACTTCCGGAATCAGATTTCTCACAATAAACACGACTTCTACCCCAGTTTCTTGCTTGGGGCTTTTTGGATTTTTATTTTGATGAGACCGAACCGTGAGGCTGCCTACATATCCTTAAAAGGAATCAGGTCGAACGTAGTTCATGTCATAGAAATTACTTTGTTATTGTGATTTTTCCTTTTCTCTTTCTTCTCTTTTTCTTTCTTTTGCTTTTCCCTCTTTTCTTTTATTGTTTTTCTTCTTCATATCTCTTTTCTCTCTTTTTTTTCTTTCTTTTTCATTCTTTTCCTTCTCTTTCCTTTCTTTCTCTTTTTCTTTTCTTCCTTTTCTTATTTTGCACGCTTGTGTTTCTGATATTGCTATTGATTCCGAAAGGGGGTATGAAAGAAAATAAATAAGGCTCAAAAGGGACAACGAGGGATAAAGTGTTTAGATAGCAGAACAAAATGCCTTCGTCATTTCAATCTTCAAAATATGCCAAATACAAACAAGTACAATCAAACAAAGAAATCATACATAGTATCTCTTGACTGCATCGGAATTGATAGCCATTTCTACACATTTCCCTTCTACATCTGTCAAATATAATGCGCCATTGGAAAACACTCTGGTTACAACAAATGGCCCCTGCCAGTTTGGGGCGAACTTTCCTTTTGCTTCAGCCTGATGAGGCAAGATGCGTCTCAACACTAATTGACCCACTTCAAACTTCCATGGACGTACCTTCTTGTTATATGCCCTCGCCATTCTCTGTTGGTACAATTGGCCGTGACACACTGCTGCCAATCTCTTTTCATTAATCAGACTTAATTGCTCCAACCGAGTTTTGACCCATTCAACGTCATCAATTTCTGCCTCAGCGACAATCCGAAGGGATGAGATTTCAATTTCTACGGGTATTACTGTCTCCGTGCCATACACCAACAAATAAGGAGTGGCCCCTACTGAAGTGCGAACGGTAGTGCGATAACCCAACAATGCGAAAGGTAACTTCTCATGCCATTGTCTGGATCCTTCCATCATTTTCCGAAGTATCTTTTTATGTTCTTATTGGCTGCCTCGGCTGCTCCATTCGCTTTAGGGCGATATGGGGTGGAATTGTGATGTATAATCTTACACTGCTGACATGTCTCCATTATCAGATGACTGTTGAGATTAGCACCATTGTCCGTGATGATTACCTTCGGAATCCCACACCGACAGATGATATTTGAATGCACAAAATCGACCACTGCTTTCTTGGTCACAGATTTGAAAGTTCTTGCTTCAACCCACTTGGTAAAATAATCAATGGCTACCAGAATAAATCTGTGTCCGTTTGATGTTGCTGGCTCGATTGGCCCAATGACATCCATGCCCCAAGCAACAAAGGGCCATGGTACCGACATCGTATGCATTTCAGATGGTGGGGAATGAATCAAATCTCCGTGCACTTGACACTGATGACACTTGCGCACAAAACTGATGCAATCCCGCTCCATAGTGAGCCAGTAATAACCTGCTTGGAGAATCTTCTTTGCCAGAACGTACCCACTCATATGCGGTCCACAAACTCCGGAGTGTACCACAGTCATGATAGTTGTGGCATGTCTGGCATCTATGCATCTTAGCAATCCAAGATCTGGAGTTCTTTTGTATAACATCCCTCCACTGAAGAAAAATCCACTTGCCAATCATCAAATTGTTCTTTTCTGATCACCTGTGGTCTGTACCGAATATATCATGGAACCATGGCTCCCCGTCAAGTTCTTCTTCTACCATATTACAGTAAGTATGCTGATCACGGACCTGAATCTGCAAAGGGTCCACATAAGCCTTATCTGGATGATGTAACATTGACGCCAGAGTAGCTAAAGCATCGGTGACTTCATTATGGATCCTTGGGATATGCCTGAATTCTATTGACTGAAACTGTTGACAAAGATCATGCAAACATTGTCTGTACGGTATGAGTTTCAAATCTTGTGTTTCCTATTCTCCCTGAATCTGGTGCACCAGAAGGTCCGAGTCACCCAAGACCAAGACTTCCTGGACACCCATATCCACAGCTAACCTCAAACCCAGAATGCATGCCTCGTACTCAGCCATGTTGTTGGTACAGTAAAAACAAAGCTGACCCGCAACAGGGTAGTGCTGCCCTGTTTCAAAAATAAGCACCGCTCCTATCCCCACGCCCTTCATGTTTGCAACCCCATCAAAGAAAAGTTTCCACCCCGGCTTCTCAACTTGCTCCAACTCATCAATGTATATCACCTCTTCATCGGGGAAATAAGTTTTCAAAGGTTCATAATCTTCATCAACCGGGTTCTCAGCCAAATGGTCTGCCAAGGCCTGTGCTTTCATTGCAGTTCGAGTCACGTAGACAATGTCAAACTCTTTGAGCAGGATCTCCCACTTTTTAAGCCTCCCTGTAGGCATAGGCTTCTGAAAGATATACTTCAATGGATCCAAGCGGGATATGAGGTAGGTAGTATAAGATGACAAATAATGTTTCAGCTTCTGTGCCACCCAAGTTAGGGCGCAACATGTCCTCTCAAGATGAGTATACTTAACCTCGTACAACGTGAATTTCTTGCTGAGGTAATAGATGGCCTGCTCCTTCCTGCCAGTGATATCATGTTGACCCAATACAAAGCCAAATGAATTGTTCAAAACTGTCAAATATAGGATCAAAGGTCGCCCTGGTTCTGGCGGGACCAACACGGGTGGATTTGACAAATACCCCTTTATCTTATCAAACGCCTCTTGACATTCATCTATCCATTTGATCGCAGTGTCTTTCTTTAACAATTTGAAGATAGGCTCGCAAGTTGTCGTGAGCTGAGTGATAAACCTGCTGATATAATTCAATCTTCCCAACAAACTCATCACCTCAGTCTTGTTCCTCGGAGGTGGCAATTCCTGGATGGCCTTGACTTTCGATGGATCCAGTTCGATTCCCCGGCGGCTGACTACAAACCCCAACAACTTTTCAGACAGCACCCCAAAAGCACACTTTGCAGGATTAAGTTTGAGATTGTACTTGCGAAGCCTTTGGAAGAACTTCCTCAGATCCCTGACATGGTCAGACTGCTTTCTAGACTTCACGATCACATTATCCACGTACACCTCGATTTCCAAGTGTATCATATCATGGAATATTGTTGTCATTGCCCTCATATAGGTTTCCCCAGCATTCTTCAAGCCAAATGGCATGACCCGATAGCAGTACATTCTCCACGGCGTGATGAATGCCGTCTTTTCTGCATCTTCCTCGTCCATTAAGATCTGATGATAACCCTCATAACAATCCACAAAAGAACCAATCTTATGTTTGGCGCAATTATCAATCAAGATATGGATGTTCGGCAACGGGAAATTGTCTTTTGGACTCACCTTGTTGAGATCCCGATAATCAACACACACCCTGGTCTTGCCATCCTTCTTCGGCACAGGCACAACATTGGCTAACCATGTGGGATACCTGGTGACCCGAATGACTTTGGCATCGAACTGTTTGGTGACCTCTTCTTTGATCTTTACACTCATATCCGTTTTGAACTATCTCAGCTTCTGTTTGACAGGAGGGAATGCCGGGTCAGTGGGCAACTTGTGAACCACTAAATCAGTGCTTAGACCCGGCATGTCGTCATAGGACCATGCAAAAACATCTTTGTATTCGAACAGTGCTTTAATTATCTCCTCCCTGAGTTGAGGTTCCAGATGGACACTTATTTTAGTTTCACGGACATTATCTTGGTCCCCTAGATTAACTGCTTCTGTATCGTTCAAATTAGGTTTGGGCTTTTCCTCAAAATGACTTAGTTCCTTACTAATTTCTTCATAGGCCTCATCATCATCAAATTCCAACTCGTCATCACACTCAATTTCTTATATTATTATTTCAGAGTTAGATTGACTTTTAAAACTGGGCCGAAGATTCCTCATGCATGTCATGTCATTGATATCAGCATAAAAAGAACTGTACAAAAGAAGAAAACAAAAATAAAATTATAAGAAATGAAGGAAAAGGAACAATTGCATTTCATTGAATTTAAAGGTAACAGGTTTTAACACATCCAACCGGACAGAACATAATATCTGAATTACAGACCCTGAAATAATCCAAACAACTAAAGAAAATTAAAACCCGCTACCAAGACTCCCTCCTGGTAGGAAGAGGAGTAGCTTCCCAGTTGTTGACTTTTGCACGTGGTCCCACGAATTGTACATCTGCCTTGCTGGACCCTTCCCCAGCCTCAACCATGTTAACCTCGGCGAATAACCTTTCGAACCCCTTTTCCAAGTCTCCATCAGCACCAATCAATGATCCAGGAACTTTTGACAACAATTGCTTTCTGATACCCGGCCTGACAAATGATCTGGACAGGCGCGGGATTGGCCTTGGAAATGCCCATGCTTCCTGTTTCATTTTGCGGGCTCGTCTCACATCTGCAACTGTAGGCTTGAACCCCAGACCAAAAGTATCTAGATTCTTTGGAAGAGAAACTAGCTGCACAATACCTTGCAGAGATGCACCCAAACCCTTGCCCGGTACAAAACCATTTTTCAATATTTCAACGGCTACCATGGCTGATGCAGTAGCTACCTTTGGAGTTGGAACGCACTTCCCTTCTGGAATTTTCTCTACCGATACTGTGTCGAAAACCTGATAAACCCATGGCCCCTTGTCGTCTTCAACCTCTATGAGTGGAACAATGGCATCATTGGGCACACACAAATTATCCTCGCCGTGTACGACAATTTCCTGTCGATCCCATTCAAACTTGACAATTTGATGCAGAGTAGACGGGACCGCTTTGGCAGCATGAATCCAAGGTCGTCCCAATAGCAGATTATAAGAAACAGCCACATCGAGTACCTGGAATTCCATAGTAAATTCAACTGGCCCTATTGTGCGCTCAAGCACTATGTCCCCGACTGAATCTTTCCCTCCACCGTCGAGTCCCCGAACGCAAATACTGTTCTTGTGAATTCTTTCATCCTCTACTTTCAGCTTGTTCAATGTGGAGAGAGGAAAAATGTTCGCGCTAGACCCATTGTCAACCAGTACCCGAGTAACCACAGAATCTTTGCATTTCACCGTCAGATTGAGGGCTCTATTGTGCTCGGTACCCTCCTCGGGCAACTCATCATCAGAAAAAGTGACTCTGTTTACCTCAAATATCTTGTTAGCTATCTTTTCCGGTTTACTGAGATTTTGTCAGGAACATGGGCTTCGTTCAAAATCTTCATCAAAGCATGATGGTGTTCATCTGAATGGATCAATAATGACAATAACGAAATCTGAGCCGGTGTTTTCCTCAACTGCTCCACAATGGAATAGTCCTGCACTTCCATCTTTCTCAAGAACTCCTCTGCTTCTTCCTCAGTCATAGCTTTCTTAACCAACACTGGATTATCTTTTGAAGTCTCAGCTTTTCTCAACTCTCGGGGGCAAAGCATCTCCCCGATCGAGTCAAACCATTGGTCTCACACACTTCTTCTCTAACCTCTTTCCCCTTGTAAGTCACTATCACTCGTTCATAATTCCATGGGACTGCCTTGCTGTTAACAATCGGTAATTGAGTTACCCGTTTGATAATGACAGGATCTGTGGGGGAGCCCTTCACAATTACCACAGGCTTGTTCGTCACTCCTGGCACAACCACTTTTGCTCTTTCATATTTTGTTGCAACGTCACTTGAGGACCCCTTCTTGATCTCCACAGATGGTTCAGTATTTGCCCTGTTCAACTTGATCACAGACTTCTCACTTGTTGACTTTTCAAATGGTCTGGCTTCACTAGCCCGAATCATCATGATGGTTTGCGAAGGCTTCTTAGGCTCCCCTCCCTTATGCACAATCTCAATCTTGTTTCATGATGGGCTAGCAAGGGATTCTGATTGATATTGGGCACCTCCGGAGCTTGGAACTCAATCCGATTGGTGTCAATGAGTTCTTAAATGGCTGTTTTCAATTTCTAGCATTTCTCTGTGTCATGTCCTGGGGCCCCTGAACAATACTCACAACTCACCGTGCGGTCAAGATTTCTGGGAGGAGGATTCGGCAATTTAGCCTCGATCGGATTCAACATATCCAACTGTCTCAGTCTGTGGAATAGACTAGCATATGATTCTCCCAATGGAGTGAAAGTCTTTTGCTTCTGCAACCTCTTATTCTTAAAGGCTTGGTTGGGTCGAAAACCCATTCCAGGAGGATTTCTATAGGCTTTTGGGGGTGGATAGTTATTTTGTGGAGCTTGGTACGGACTTTGTGGAGCTGGCCCATGCCATTGTGAGTGAGCGGGAGGTTAGGTATAGGTTTGTGCGTGATGGACAGAAAAATAGGGATCTGGCGGTGGGTAATAGTATTGTGGTGGGTTATATGGAGTGTGGGGGTAAGTTTGGGGATAGGGTCGCGGCTGGTTGTAGTAACGGGGAAGGTTCCTGGATCCAACCCAAGCTCCCGACTCAATTGTCGCAACATCCTCCTTCTTCTTCTTCCCGAGCACACCCCCAGTACCGTTTTGAATGGCCTGAGTGGTCGCTTTGATCGCTGAATAACTCATGATCTTGTTGGACTTGAGTCCCTCTTCAACCATGCCTCCCATTTTTACGACTTCATTAAAGGACTTACCTACTGCTGACACCAAGTGACCGAAATAAGTGGGTTCCAAAGCCTGCAAGAAATAATCAACCATCTCGCTTTCTTTCATCGGAGGGTCAACCCTCGCTGCTTGCTCTCTCCAACAGAATCTGTATTCCCTGAAGCTCTCACCGGGCTTCTTCTCAAGCTTTGTCAACGACAGATGGTCTGGGATAATTTCGAGGTTGTACTGAAAATGGCAGGCAAAGGCTTGGGCCAAATCATCCCATGTGTACCACCTGTTGTGATCTTGTCTGGTATACCATTCTAAGGACGATCCACTTAAACTTTGGCTGAAACATGCCATCAGTAACTCATCTCTTCCACCTGCTCCTCTCATTTTGCTACAAAATCCTCTTAAGTGTGCTACTGGGTTACCATGCCCATCGTACAGATCAAACTTGGGCATTTTGAACCCTGCTGGTAACTGAACATCTGGGAACAGACATAAATCCTTATAGGCCACACTTAGTTGACCTCCCAATCCCCCTTATATCTCGGAACGATTGTTCTAAGCTTTTAACTTTTCGGATCATCTCTTCATGCTCGGGATTTTTGGGTGGCTTCTCGGTCTCTATCGGGATATCAAGATGAGGGGTGTAAGGATATGGTTCTGGAACTTTGAAGGTGGGTTCAGGGGGATAGTACTAGTTGTCGTGAGTTTGGAACAAGGGTTCACTGGAATATCGGTGTAATGTAGCAGGTGGAGGTACCACAAAAACAGGTGTAATTGGTGGAGAAGGGTATGTGACTTGTTTGGGTGGTGGAGCTTGAGAAGTATGGGAAGTGGCGCCATGGCATTGTTGGTAGAGGGGAAAGGCTGGAGATGAGTTCACAGTGGGAGGCTCCGGGGGTTGGGCTGATGGTGGGATATAAGCAGGATTGGCGGGATAAATCGGTGGTGGATGCCCCTTGGCCCAGGCTTGGTACATTTCAGCCATCTACTGTTTTAGCTTATACATTTCTTCCCTCATTGCATTAACGTCCAATTCTTCCACTTCTTTCAATGGGTCGACAACACTTGTTTCCGGTTCCTGGTTGGCCATATTCAGTCTGTCTTTTGATCGGGTGTTGTATGAGTGAGTTGCCAGAATGCCAGTTAACTAACCACCTGCCTGAACTTAATACATCAAACAACAACCTTGTTAGCGATTAGGCTTTAACAGATTGGTAACCGCACATTGGGCATGAATTCACCTAAACAGTTAACCGTCTCTATTATGTATTTGATCGGTTGCATGCGTCATCCCGGTCTTTTCTTACTTTTAATTGCAAACTTCCCCTTTTTCTTTCTTTTTCGTTTCCTTCCTTTCATTCTTGCCTCTGTTCTCTCTTTCTTTTCACTCTCTCTTGATTTCTTATTTTCTCTTTTTTCTTTCTTGTTTTTCCGCTCTTTTCTTTTCTTTTCTCTCTTGTTTTTCCTCTTAGCTTCTTTCTCTCTTTTTATTTATTTATTTGGTTACGGTCGAATCCTATGGAGATTGCCTACGTATCATGACCCCGCATGAATCATACCAAGCATAGTTCTTGGAGATCAGTGCAAAATAAAACATTTTTGGGATTTTCAGTTTTCATAAAAAAAAAAACAAAGGCTTCCATTACAAAACTCAAAACTAACAAATTCCAAGAGACTAACATATTTTGATGCAAAGATGAAATACAGACTCCGAAAATAGACATCATACTCCAACAGAAGAAAATACAGACTCGAAAACAATTTGACGGACTCTAGCAGAAGAAAATACAAAGTCAACATGACTGACAGATGCTAACAAAAGGGAAATGCAGACTCAAACAGAAAAATCACGAATACATCAATGCTCCTGGTGCCCGCGGGACATCATTCGATCTCGCTGCGGGCCTATATGCAAGCTCCCTTTGAAGTCGATCCAAGTCGTTCATTATCTATTTAACAAATGTCATTACTGCTGCAAAGAAGGTAGTGCGAGTCATATCCTCACAGATCTGGCACTTCATAACGATGTAGTCGGCAATGCTTCTAATTCTCTCTCTTATGGCACCTTTTCCTTGTAACAAACGCCCAATCTGCTAGGCCTTGGCTTCCAATGTTTGCTCAGCTGCATGATTTTGCTCCTGAAGTTATTGCAAATCTATTTATAATTGTGCCGATGATGTATAACAATGTTCCCTTTCAACCTTGAAGTCTGTTGCCTGTCCGATCATTTTGTTTTCCGTGGCGATGACCCTTTTATTTAACCTTGCAACCTCATCATCGTACTTTTCTTTCAACTGCTTAACCAGGCGTGCTCGTTCATCTGCATTTTTAGCCAATTGCTTTCGAGCCTTGGCTAGTTCGCTTTCTGCTTTGTTCAAATCAAAACTATAGTCATTTACTTTCTGCCTTAGGTTAGCTATGAGTTTTTCATCTCTGTCACTTCGGGCTGGATTTTCTGCAGCTGTTTTCATTTTCTGAATTTGGGCTCGAAGGGCCTCATTTTCTTTGGCTAGCTTTTTCTTTTCTCCTTCATCTGCCGCGACTTGCAAGCTATTCTCGAATTGAAGTTCTCTGACTTGCTTTTCCAGTTTGCTTATGGTAGCCCTATACTCATTTTCTTTAGTCAGCCAGTCCCATTGCACTTGTGCTCCATCGGTGAATTGTTGTACATTTAGTTTCTTTGCGGGCCTATCAGGTTCATGTTGAACTCGGGATCTTTTACCATACCAAGCAGTATAACTAGGTTCCACCTCGCCTCTGGATAAGTCTCGTACTTGAGTACTAGGCCCTAAGAATCTGCACTGATGCCAAATCCGGCGCACTTTCTCTTCTGGGAAGGCAGCTTTTGGATCTAACTCAATGACTTGCCCACTCAAATCTTCATTGTGTGGGATGGTCTGGTATCGGCCTAACTGACGTAAGACTCTGTGCAGAGCATAAGGCTGGATACTCTGAAGACCCATCAATAGCAAAAAACACACCTCAGCCGACATATAGATTACTTCGTGGACCGAGAGCCACCCGAATGTCCATTCGATCTTATTTGCAGTCAAAGATCTCAAATGAGCATGACATGCTTCCGTACCATCCGGAAACTCATAACCCTCTACTCACTTTCCATGTTTTTCAATGCACTCAAGGCCAGTCATACCGCAATTCAAGTATCCGGGATGGTGGCAAAGGTGTTCCTCCATCCATATTTGTAACAGCATATTGCACCCTTCAAAGAACTTTGTTCCTTCTCGACAGAGAGTGAGAGCTCGCTAAATTTCTGCCAAGATCAATGGCACTATAGTCCCATTTGCCTTTTTCATCATAAAGTCGGCTATCCCTACTAGCCCCATCTCTATGTTCTCGTCTTTCCTCGGGCAAACAAAGATACCAGGAACGCCACTATGAAAGCTAATCCTCTCCGAGCTTCCCACTTGTCTTGATTTCCAGCGTGAGTAAGACCGGTATCTGGCGTTTCGAAGCCACGGGGATTCCCGTAACGTCGATACAGAAAGTAGAAGGTACAAAATCCTTTGGCCAGATTTCCTTCTCGGATGTCCCGACTGATGCTTAACAAGTCCAAAAATTTGTGAGGGGTCACTGTTGTTGGTGCTACCGGGTATTGACTTCTGAGATTCCCTTCGAAACTGGCATAGCCTACTATCTCTTCTAGCGTAGGAGTTAACTCAAAATCCGCGAAGTGGAACACATTATGTGATGGGTCCCAAAACGGTATCAAGGCCTCAATCACGTCTTTTCTAGGCTTGACCTTCAAGAGCCCAATAAGACCGTCCAATGCTTTTGTCACAACTTTCCTGCTGTCGCCCCCCAAATCATGCCACCACATATGTAGCTCCAAAGGGATCTCTTCGTGGACTGAGAAAGGTTCATTTTGATTTGTGCTCATCCTGCACATTTATTAAGGTAATTTTAATTAAAAGAAAACCATGACTCGTTTTGACTTAAGAGAAATGACCATTTTTCAAAATTTTCACAAAACATCCGGCCTTGCCAACACGGCCTTTCAGCACTTCAAAAATGAATATTTTAAGGCTGTGTCAGCTAACCAACCAAAACCTTTAAAAGTGACCAAAAGTGGTTGTTCTTGCAAAAACAACCCTCTGGCGCTCTTTTAGGGATATTCGGCTATTTCTGACAAGAATGACATCACCCTAATTATTTTCAAATTAAAGTAAATTTTTTGTTCTTTTGGCTACTTTCGCAAAAAAGGAAGTTGGACCCGATGGGGGTTGCCTACGTATCTCACACCCTGTGAGAATCAAACTGGCATAGTTCGGGCAAATAAAACAAACTATTTTTTAAAACAAGACTTTTTTTTTCATTTCATTGGCAAATAAAACTATTTTTTGAAAACACCAACTTTTGTTTTTCCTCTTTTTCTTTTCTTTTTATTTTCTCAAAAAAGAGTTTCGACACTATTTGGACATTGGTTTTTTTTTCAGAAGAGGCGATTAACTCTCTTTAACCCTCATACCGCTATTTCTCTTTCCTCAACTTTTCCAATATTCATAAGCCGGTCAGCATGCAAGTCCGAAGCAAATAAATGCACAAGTAGCAAGTAGGATGCATCAGGATGGTCTTTTTGTTTCGGGTGCACCTGTCCTAGACAGACCCAACCCCTGTGTTGAGTCTCCAAAGCCAAGATGCACATGATGCAAACAAACGTTCCTACTAGGGATCCGGCATGACGTATTGTTATACTAGGTTTAAACCTGGGTTTATTTGTTCTAGACCGGGCTTACTCGAGCGGACAACTCGATCCGATGGGGGGCAGCGTACGGGGAATACAGAAGCTTCACCGGCTTTGCAACTTGTCCGAACCTCGTTCTAAATTTGGAATATGACTCTAACAGAAAAGAAGTCACACAAAGTGCACACTTCTTCATGATTTAGAAGACTCAGAGAGAAGAGGGATTTCGCAACAGTTTATATACAGTTCACGGAATATCAAAGCGGTAAAAGCAATCAATTAACACATTAGGCCCAAATCATGTAACAAAATCAGATAATGGATAAATCCACCTATGACAATTATTCTAAGCTCAAATTCTTGAACCCTGAACCAGAGATTCTGGGTTCGATCCCCAGCAGAGTCGACAGAGCTGTCACACCTTCTTTTTTACTTACACTCCCGGAGGGGAGTAGATGAGGGAGTTTTTTCCAATTTAAAGTGACAATCGAAACGGGATTAATTTATATTAAGAAATTCAGAGTCGCCACTTGGGAGATTTATGGTGTCCCAAGTCACCGATTCAAATCCTGAATCGAGGAAAAGATTGACTCTGCTTATCAGTACGCGCACCAGAAATCCGAGTAAGGAATTCTGTTAACCCGAGAGAAGGTATTAGGTATTCCCGAGTTCCGTGGTTCTAGAACGGTCGCTTAACTTTATATTCAGCTTAATTATCTGTTTTTAAAGAATTATGAACTTTTGGGCAAATTTTAACTTTCAACCGCTTTTATTCCATTTTGAAGTAGATTGAACGCCGTTTAAAACATGTCTTTGGACCGCGCCACATGAAATGAACCAGCAATCCGGAACACATTTTATTCAACGTTTTCACGATTTGGATTTGGGTCACATGAAATGCACACCCGAGTTTAGGAAAGTAATATTATTAAAATAACGCGCCTAAAACAACTACGCGTTTTTAACTTTACGAGGGCCATGGAAAATTCGCTAAATGGCACGCCTCGAATTCTAAGAATTAAAATATTAACTAAGCGAGGGCCATGCATTTTAAGATTTTATTTGGCACGACCCCTCAATTCCAATTTAAAAAGGGAATTCGAACTAAACTTTGGAGGACCATAAGCCATTTGTGTTATCTAGTATGACTCACTTCCACCAATTAAAGAACTTAATTACCTAAAACACTAAGAGAGTTATGATTGTACAATGGCCCAAATTAGCTACAAAATACCTTTTAAAAGAAGGGGCTGATTATTTAAAGACCTTGCTTGGGCCTGGCTTAAAGCCCAACATTCACAAGTCAACAAACCATTAGATATCCATCAGTTGAAAGTACATGAGACTCATAATTAAACTAACATTTCATTTTGTGAATCACTGATTATTTAAGTGAGTTAACTAAAGCTGAACTTCTAAATCTCTGACGTGATTTGGGCCTGAGTCTGCCTTAGACTCATATGGCCTCTTTATTTGAAAAATAAGCATTGGCCCAGTAGAGCCCAGATCTTTGTAGCTTGACATCAACGAATGCAAGACTCTATATCGAGTCTTCAATAACGCATAATAACCGGTCAAAATAGCTTGCAACAATACCCCAAATGATCATTACTTTTCTGGAAAAGAGAAACTGAACATTGAACAAGAATAAAAAATCGACACCTTGGTTTCAATTAAGATAAATCAACAGCTTATTGCATGAAGTTCGAACCCTGACTATGATCTTGCCAACGACCGTGAAAACCTTACATATCTTAGTAAGTTTGGTAACTAGTCAAACCTTAACTCATCGTTTGAATCGTAGTTCTTCAAGAACACGAATGCTTCACTTGAATTCTAAAAGGCAATGTGATAAAAGACTGTGGTGCAAGACTCAGATTCTAAAAAAACTAAACTAAACCTGAAATCAATTTAAATTAGATCTAAAGAAAAGTGAAGAAGCAAATCTAGAACACACATTAAAGGAAAATATAAATGAAACCAGATTCATTTGACTAACAGCATGAATAAATGAGTTGATAAGCGTATGGCTTATAGCTAGTCCAATGAATCCCATACAGCCATACCCCATTCAACCCAACAGCATTACAGTACATACTATAAAAAATCACAAATGAGTGCAAAGGCTAAGCTGTTGATTCAGTCGGATAAGCTACTTTCTCTCAAACTTCATGATATTTCCCAATCAATTAAAATAACAACGTTCCTAACTCGAAACAGAACTGAATCGATTAATCCATAACAACAAGCTGATAAAATAAACATAATACTCCAAAGCAATACAGAAAAGTCGAAGGCAAATTGATACTACATTTCAAACTATTGTTTTCATTTTCAACTTTCAAATCCAACTTCAAAAACAACAAAGCCTCTCAGTGTGTACCTGGAAATAAGACAGAATCCAAAGCAAAGTAGGATCAGTAGCTAGCAGCTAATAACACAGCTCCCAGATCCAAGAAAAATCAGCAGAAAACCAACTCAGACCAAGTGGTACAAAACAGACCCAGAACCTAACTTCGTAGCAGTTTTAAATCCCAAATCAATTCATACTCAATCTCAAATGAAACAGGAAGTATTTCAGAACTGGAAAATTTCAGAAATCAATAAAGAAATTAATGAAACAGTAGCAATTTTGTCCGTCTTTTATTTTCTGGAATTCTAGCTCTCCAAAAATCCCCCCTGAGCTGCAAGTAACTTATGTCTTTATAGGCAAGTTACTAGGACAGCTTTAATAAATTCACAATTGCATTTCAAACCTTCAGAAATTTTTGTTTTTGCTTAGGTATCCTTCTTTTAAAATTCAGAACTTCAGAATAACCCCAACCCCCAACTTCCTAGAAGCTTCCTAATGTAGTTACACCCAGATTCCCTAAGCTAGTTACCCAAAATACCCCTCGAATCCCTGTTAATTAACCTGAGAACCCAAACGGGTTGAACTGATCCAAGGCGAACCAGATATGGCCTTCGAAAACCCGGATCAGTCCCTTTCTTTTGGGGCCCAAGTCCAAGTTAGAAGTCCAGGAGAAACGAGAAGGCAGAAGAAGGAGGGACAATTAGGATTTTAATCAGCCTTTTGAACCAAATGCTTTCAATCGGCCCAAGTCTAAAGGGAACAACCAAACAAACTAACCTAACGAATTCAAACAAAACTGAAGAACCTAATAACTAACCATTAATCCTAACTTAAAAGAAACATATGCAGTGATGACTTTGAGAACACAGAAGAAAAAGAAGAAAAGTAGAAGAAGATAAGAAAAATGGAATAGAAAAAATATTAGAGATACCTATCAAGCCAGGCGAACACAATCTGGAACTAGTCTTCAAAGAAACCTTGATTTTTTGGCCGAGATAGACCTTAATCGTGTGTTCTCACCTGAAAACACACGGCTAAAGTCGATCTCAACCTCAAATCTTTAGTAACCTCGCCAATCAACTCCTTTCGGGATTTCAGGTTAAACTTCGATCCGAAATTCGAGAAACTCCAGGATGATTCGAAGGCAAATAGTTAGGGATTTGGAATGAGGGGGACTTGGTGGTCACGGGGTGTAATTTTGGTGGCGAACGGAGGTGGAGCCGCCACTCTAAAGCGGTGGTGTCTGAAGGCGGCTACTAGGGTTTCGCCTTTATCTCTGAGAGATGAAGGGTTGGGGAGACAAGACCGGGGGGGGGGGTGCAAGGCATTTGGACAATTTTATAGGTGTGACCCAATCAGTTCCGGACCGCCGGATGAAGCAAGATGAAGGGCCAAGATTTATTAAGGCAAACTGAACTCGAAACGACGTCGTTCCACTCCCTTACGACGTCGTTTCAACGGCTTGGGTGATGGGTTACTTGGACCGGGTAAGACAAAGGACCTTGGGCCTGGCTTGGACGAGCTAATGGGGGGGAGCATTTGGGCTTGGCAATGTTAGCCCAAAACACCCCTTTTTCTTATTTCCAATCCCTTTCTTCTTCTTCTTTTTTCCCTAAATTCTTTTTAAATTTAAAAAAAAATAAACCTAAATTAATCAAATATTACATTAATTAACTCTAAATAACATTACCACAAATAATTAAAAACCAAATTCAAGGAAAACTGCCAAAGTTCGAAATTAAAATTAAAAAGTGCAAAATAAACTATTTTTGTGATTTTCATGTCTTATAAAACAAACTAATTTACTAATTAATCTAAAAAAATATAAAATTAAATCCTAAATGCAGTGCGTGATATTTTTGTATTTTCATGAATTAAACAAAATAAACGTGCACAAACAAATGCAAATAATTAATAGAAAATGCCACAAAATCCAACAAAATTGCAAACACTGAAAGAAATTATTTTGTTTTGAATTTGTTGGAATAATTCATATAGGCAAAAAATCACGTGCTCACACTGAGTATCAGCTAGTGGTGGAGATTGCTCGCAGGATTGAGGGTTATCGCCAGAGGGGTAGAGAGCAGATCCAACAAGACAAGAGGGCCCAGTTTTCTGGAGAGTTCAGATGTGCCCCAGCTAGGGGTAGAGGGCATTTCGGGAGGGGTCAGCCCAGCAGGCGCCCGTATTCAGCACCACCACTAACTCCCCGAGGTTCTCCAGTAAGGCCTTATTTCAGTGCGATGCAGGAGAGTTCTTACCATCCACCAGCTATTCAGGGTTCCTCCAGTAGGTATTCTGGTCATCAGGGTTCTTCTAGTTCTTACTTCAGTACCATGCCAGAGAGTTCATATCACCCACCAACCATTCAGGGTTCTTCTAGTGGATATTTGGGTCAGCAGGCTATGGTGCCGAGAGGTTGCTACGAGTGTGGAGATCCGGGTCACATGAAGAGGACCTGTCCCAGGCTTCGGGGAAAGGCAATATAGCAGGGTCAGCAGCCTATGATTTTAGCACCGGTTGCCCAGCCGTCTAGAGGTTGAGGGAGGGGGGCAGACTGGTAGAGGTCGTCCTAGAGGTGGAGGCCAGACAGGGAGAGGTTAGCCAGCTACTGCTCAGTCAAGTTAAGGCCAGCCAGCCGGCGCTCCAGCCAGATTCTATGCCCTTCTGGCTAGGCCAGATGCATTGGCCTCAGATGTCGTCATCACATGTATTATTTCCTTCTTCGGTAGAGATACTTCGGTATTATTTGATCCAGGGTCCACCTATTCATATGTATCATCTTTGTTTGCTCGTTTCCTTGTTATTTCTCCTGAGCCTTTGGGCACTCCAGTTCATGTGTCCACTCCTGTGGGCGATTCTGTGGTTGTGGATCGGATCTACTAGTCCTGCGTGATCACATTCTGTGGTTTCGAGCCTAGAGTAGATCTCCTATTGCTTGATATGATCGACTTTAAGATCATCCTGGGCATGGATTGGTTATTTCCATATCACGCAATCCTAGATTGCCATGCCAAGACTGTTACATTAGCGATGCCAGGGTTGCTAAGGGTTCCACAGTTGATACATCTAGTCGGGTTATCTCTTTCCTGAAGGGCTGGCATATGGTCGAGAAGGAGTGTTTAGCTTATCTGGCTTATGTTCGGGACACCATAGTAGAGTCTCTGATGATTGATTCAGTTCCAATAGTCTAGGAATTCGCCGATGTGTTTCCTTCTGATCTTCCTGGCATGCCACCGGATCGTGATATTGATTTCTGTATTGATTTGGCTCTAGGAACCTAGCCTATACCTATCCCACCATACCGTATGGATCCTAAAGAGTTGAAGGAGTTGAAGGAGCAACTTGAGGAGTTATTAGCAAAGAGGTTTGTTAGACCTAGTGTATCACCTTGGGGTGCACCAGTATTATTTGTAAAGAAGAAGGATGGGACAATGCGGATGTGCATTGATTACTGCCAGTTGAACAAAGTCACCCTCAAGAACAATTATCCATTGCTTCGTATCAATGGTTTGTTTGACAAGTTGTAGGGTGCTAGGGTGTTCTCTAAAATCGACTTGAGGTTAGGGTATCATCAGTTGAAGATTCAGGACTCGGATGTTCCGAAGACTGCATTCCAGATTAGATATGGCCATGATGAGTTTTTGGTGATGTCTTTAGGCTTGACTAATGCCCCAGCAGCATTTATGGACTTGATGAACATGGTGTTCATTCCTTATATTTATTCCTTTGTCATCGTCATCGTCTTCATTGAAGACATCTTGATATACTCGTGTAGCCTGGGGGAGCACAAGCATCATTTGAGAGTAGTGCTTCAGACCTTGCGAGAGCAGAAGCTATATATGCTAAGTTCTCGAAGTGTGAGTTTTGGCTAGAGTCAGTGGCATTCTTGGGGCATGTTGTGTCAGAAGAAGGTATTAAGGTGGAACCCAAGAAGATTGAGGCAGTTCAGAGTTGGCCACATTCTACTTCAGTGATTGAGATCAGGAGTTTCCTGGGGTTAGCAGGTTATTACAGATGATTCGAGCAGGGTTTTTCATCTATTGCATCACCTCTGACTAGATTGACCCAGAAAGGTGCTCCTTTTCGTTGGTCCGATGATTGCGAGGCGAGCTTTCAGAAGCTCAAGACAGCTCTGACTACAACGCCAGTTCTTGTGTTGCCTTCTGATTTAGCGATGTATACAGTATATTGTGACGCTTTGTGCGTTGGATTGGGATGTGTATTGATGCAGGAGGGGCGAGTTATTGCATATGCTTCGCGTTAGCTAAAGATTCATGGGAAGAATTATCATGTGCACGATTTAGAGTTGGCTGCGATTGTTCATGCTCTTAATATATAGAAGCATTATTTGTACGGGGTATCATGTGAGGTTTATATTGATCATTGCAGCTTACAGCATTTGTTCAAGAAGAGGGATCTCAATTTGAGGCAGCGTAGATGGCTTGAGTTACTGAAGGATTATGACATCACCATTCTTTATTATTCGGGTAGGGCAAATATGGTCGCGGATGCCTTAAGCAGAAAAGCAGAGAGTATGGGTAGCTTGGCATTCATTCCAGCAGAGGAAAGGCCACTAGCTTTGGACATTCAGTCCTTGGTTAACAAACTTGTGAGGTTGGATATTTCAGAGCCCAGCCGAGTTCTTGCGTGTGTAGTTGCTCATTCTTCATTATTGGGGAAGATCAAGGCCCGACAGTTTGATGATCCACATTTGGTGGTTCTTAGAGAGACAGTGATATACGAAGGTGCCAAGGAGGTTTCTATTGGTGAGGATGGTGTTTTGTGACTCCAGGGTCGCCTATGTATTCCGAATGTTGATGGTCTGAGGGAGAGGATCCTGGAGGAAGCACACAATTCACGGTACTCCACTCATCCGGGTGTTACAAAGATGTATCGTGACTTGAGACAGCATTATTAGTGGCGGAGAATGAAGAAAGACATAGTGGAGTATGTGGCCAGGTGTTTGAATTGCTAGCAGGTCAAGTATGAACACCATAGGCCGGGTGGCCTACTTCAGCAGATGCATATACCAGAGTGAAAGTGGGAGTGCATTACTATGGACTTCGTAGTTGGGTTGCCCCGAACTTTGAGAAAGTTTGACGCAGTGTGGGTCATTGTTGATAGGTTGACCAAGTCGGCACACTTTATTCCGGTTGTGACTACTTACACTTAAGAGAGATTGGCTCAGATTTACATTCGGGAGATAGTCCGGTTGCATGGTGTGTCTATTTTCATCATATCAGATAGAGGCCCTCAGTTCACTTCCCATTTTTGGAGAGCTGTTCAAAGTGAGTTGGGGACTCGTATGGAGCTTAGCACAACATTCCATCCTCAGACAGACGCGCAGTCAGAGCAGATAGTTCAGATCTTGGAGGATATGCTTAGAGCATGTGTGATTGATTTTGGAGGATAGTGGGATCAGTTCTTGCCCTTAGCAGAGTTTGCTTACAATAATAGCTATCAGTCCAGCATAGAGATGGCTCTATTCGAGGCTTTGTATGGTTGGCGGTGTCGTTCTCTTATCGGGTGGTTTGATCCTGGTGAGGATAAGTTATATGGTACAGACTTGGTTCAAGATGCCTTGGACAAGGTAAAGTTGATTCAGGAGAGGCTTCGCACAACTCAGTCCAGGTAGAAGAGTTACACGGATCAGAAGGCGCGTGATGTATCATTCATGGTTGGCGAGAAGGTCCTCTTGAAAGTCTCGCCAATGAAGGGTGTCATGAGGTTCGGGAAGAGGGGCAAGCTGAGCCCAAGGTTTATTGGCCCATTTGAGGTGTTGAGGCAAGTTGGGAAGGTTGCTTACGAGCTTGCCTTACCCTCCAGCTTATCGGGAGTTCATCCAGTTTTTCACGTGTCTATGCTTCGGAGGTATCATGCCGACTTGTCCCATGTACTAGACTTCAGTACTATTCAGCAGGATGAGAGTTTGAGTTATTAGGAGGAGCTAGTTGCCATTATTGATAGACATGATCGCCAGTTAAGATCCAAGAGGATTTCAGTGGTGAAGGTCCAGTGGAAGGGCCAACCAATCGAGGAGGAAACCTGGGAGTCCAAGGAGGACGTGCGGAGCAGATATCCACATTTATTCAGCACCTCAGGTACTTTTCTATGTTCGTTCAAGGACGAACGTTTGTTTAAGAGGTGAAGAGTGTAATGACCCGACCGGTCATTTTTCTTTTTAGAACCCTGTCCCCCTAAATAAAACTTACTGCGCTTGTTTTACTAATTTACGACTTGCGGGTATGGTTGGTTCGGGAGTTGGAAGAGTTTGGGTTGAAATAGGCTCATTTGATTCCTTAAGTTTTTCTTAAAAAGATAAGTTTGACTTTGGTCAATATTTTTAGCAAATGGACCCGAATTTGTGTTTTAACGGTCCCAGAGGGTTCGTAGGAAAATATGGGACCTGAGCGTATGCCCGGAATCGAATTCCGAGGTCCTTAACCCGAGTAATGAATTTTTATTAAAAAAATTTAAACTAAAATTCTAAGGAATTAAATAATGATTGATCACGTTGGTATCGGGCTTGTATGTTGGTTCTAGAGCCCGGTACAGGTCCAATATAACATTTAAGACTTGCCCGCAATATTTGGTGTCAATCCGAGTAGTATAGGCACGTTTCGGCGCGTTAGAAGTGAATTGAAGAACTTGAAGTTCATAAGTTTGATTCAATTGGTTTTAGGGGGTGATTGTTAGATTTAGCGTTGTTTTAGGCGCTCCGAAAGTTCAAGCGAGTTTGTTTCATGATTTCAAACTTGTTGGTATGTTCGGGCGAAGCCCGGGAGCCCCGAGCATCAATCGGATGTGGCTCGAGTGAAGTTGGAAAATTTGGGAAGAGATGATGCTTCAGGTTGTTGTCATAACCGCACCTGCAGTTGGTCAGCCGTAGGTGCGAGACAGCAGAAGTGGTTGTCCTCTCGCAGATGCGGCCAAGGCAGGCCAAGCCAAAGCCGGAGAAGCGGTCCCGGCTCACTTGGCCAATGCCGCAGATGCGGCTTTCCTCTCACAGAAGCGGGACCGCAGATGCGGAAATCACTGAAGCAGTGAGCTTCATTTAATACGGGCTCTAAGCTAGTTTGGCCATTTTTCACTCACCCATTGGGTGATTTTGGAGCTCTTGAGAGAGGACTTCCACCTAGCATCTTGAGGTAAGTTTATCCTACCTAATTCTAGTTTAATACTTGAGCCTTGGGTAGATTAACACACAAAGATTAAGGTAAAATCATGGGGTTAGAGCAAAACCTAGGGTTTTGATAAGAGTTAGATTTAACCACAAAATTTGTTATAAAATGCATTACAAATCATATATTATTGATCCTTAGGTTATAAAGAACAACTTTCTTCGAAATATTTCTGAATTCGGGCACATGGGCGCGGGGTCGGATTTTAGGAAACTTGTGTTTAAGGTTGGGAAATTATTTTAGTAATTAAAATGCGAACTCTTGAGCTTGTATTGACTAGTTCCTACCTCGTTTAATTAGTTTCGGATCTTTCGACTTCAAATTGAGGGTTTTGAGCACGTTCTTGGTATTGGAAGTACACTTTAAAGCGAGGTGAGTCTCCTATATAACCTTGTAAGAGGGAATTGTCCCCATAAGTGATATAATCAAATAATTTGCCATTAAATGCGGGGACTACGTACGCACTAGGTGACGAAAGTCCGTGCGTAGCTACTATTATGCTAAGTCCGGGTAGTCTAGGACCCAAAAGCATGCTTTATGTGATATTCTTGTAACTTTATGTTTAATTTGGATTGTTTAAAACATGATAATTATGGTAAATGAGACTAATAAGAGGAACATTATCTTTCTTGGCCCTTTTAAAGAGAAGTTGATATTTCTGTGAGTAATTGCTCCCTAGATATATTCTTGTCTGCCTGTTGTTTTGTTTAATTACATTTGACCGCATCGCATGTCTGATTCGCGAGCAGGGTAATAGATGCATCTATGGTTCACTCGTTCGACCCTCGACAGTGCACAATTTACTTTTATGTTGGATCGGGCCGTACGACCTCGACACTACTTGCGCATGCTTTTACTCAGTATTTTTCTGTGGATTGAGCTTTGTTATATGCCCCGAAATGTAAATGGCCAACTGTGATATTATCTATGAAAGGACCAGTTATTTCTTGCTATAAAGTGCTAATTATTTGTACTATCCAAGTAGTATAATTCTTTTCTCATATTATTTGACCCTAGTAAGTGTCAAGTCGACCTCTCGTTTCTACTTCTTCGAGATTAGACAGGATACTTACTGGGTACATATTGTTTATGTACTCATACTACGCTTCTGTACTGAATTGTATAGGATTTGAGGCAGGTACATCTGGTTATCAGTCTGGTACGCATCCCTGATCATAGTCCAAGACTTCTGCGGTAAGCTGCTCCCTTCCCGTGCCGTTCTGCATCTTGATGGAGTCTCTCTTTATTTTTGGCTGTTTATTCTATTTCGGATAGTTGGATAGATTTATTCTTTTGTATATTCTACTAGTTGCCCACAACTTATGACACCAGGTCTTGGCACACACATTTGTAGTCTATTCTTTTGGGGACTGTATAATTATTTTGGGTACTTTACTGATTATCACTTGTTTTAACTTTAAGTTTAGAAATTTGCAGTACTTATTTGGATAAAGTAAAATGAACACTTTTCTATATTCCGTGTTGGCTTGCCTGACAATGGATGTTGGGCGCCATCATGACCTATAATGGAAATGGGTCATGACACCAAGCATATCGCAGTTAAATACTACATTTTGCGTGATATATATAGCACGGTTAAGTACTACGTTTTCTGTGTTGCCTTGCCTATAAATAACTGCCGCATTCTAGTTATTTTTTTGCGCTTAACAATAACCTATAGCAAATATTTCCATAAAACCAAGGTTTTTTTGTGCTTTAACAAATTTTTGAACCCCTTTATGTACCAAGGTGCGAGTGCGGCAAAAAATGCATGATGAACGACTATTGGGATGATGGTGAAGCTGGACGCTGGTACTGGATGTGTATGAACAAGTTTTATAGGGTTCCCGATGAACCTATTTTCAATTTTGAGGTATGGATTGATGAACCCTATCAGTAGGAATACTACAAAGAAAAGTTGCAGTATCTTCATTATTTGACCAGAAAACAGTGGGAATATGAACGACAATACAAACGAGAAGTTGCGGAGTTGAAGGAGAAACTCAAAGAGGTGGAAGAAGAAAAAAATAAACTGGAAGAAAAATTTAAGTGGTTGGAGCAGAGAATACTAGGTGGTGGTGACTAAACAATGACATGTACGTGTTGAGCGTAGTAGTGTATCTTTATCTTTCCCGTGTCATGTGTTTTCATTAGTTGTACTAAATTTAAGTTATGTTAAGTTTTTATGTTTATGTTTGTGTTGTAGTGTTAAAATAAAGAAGAAAAGGGGTAATAAAAACATAATGCGCATATTATGTAAGCATAAACAATTGTTGTTATTATTTACATAAAATACAAAAAAAGAAAATCAATAAGTCCCACAGCCCTTGTGCTTCAATGCAACCGATGGCCTGAGGCGCATCCCCTCCCGCCCGGATACACTATCAGGATCATCCTCAATACATCGCTTCTTTATATGAGGATGCACTGCATCATGATCGTCAGTTGGGCTAGCAGGGTCGGTAGAAGGGGCCGTCGGTCCATCAACAACCTAAAAAACAATAAGTAAGCTCAATATATGAAAATGTATATTAGTAATGTACGTGTTAAGTCAAAAACATTTTCTTACCATGGTCTCGTCGGGCTCTTGAATATAAGCATCTGTGGTGTCCTCTGCATCACACCAAGTGGCCTCTGTGATGGGCTGGGATGAAGCCTTAATAAGAAAATTAAAAAATAAATTATGGAGAATCAATATGAAGATTGAAAAAAACAAATTAAAATTTAATAGTAATACAAACATACCTGCGCCTGTGATAGATCCACAGCACCCGACGATGATGAGCCAAAACTCAACCTGCCCCCACCATCCACGTCTTAGGTCAGCTGATCCTCAGTTGCGTTTGATGGGCCTAAAAAGAACTGGTCCAAATCTCTGGTGAAGCTCGTGCCCGTAATCAACAATGGCTCTAACGGGGTCACCTGCGATGCTGGCAGTGCCAGCTGAAGGCTGTATGACGACATGTTGTTAGGATGCTCGTCTGGCTAAGGAATGTCCCTCGGCATATCAGCTCCAACCTCCTCATCAGGTGCCACAATAGGTGCCTCAACACCCCCTTGCTGGGGACCACCTCCTCGCCGACCCCCCATGACCCTGTGCGCTAGCCCTGCCTCATTCACGTCCTCTTGGGCATGTGACATGCCTACCTCGATGGTAGTACTCTAGCACCAAATAATCAGGGTCGTGATCTAAGCGCTCGCTCTCTCTGGCTCGCTGCAGTGTCCGGATAGACAGCTCTGTCACCTACTGGCCTTACTCCTATAAACCATAGGATCGCCATCATGATGTTGCATCTGCAATCCCAACTAGTGTAATAAATGTAGACTAATAGCCTACAAAACATGTAAAATATTAATTACAGAATGCTATATCAAAATTATAAGTAAGAATACCAAATAACATACTAGTGCATCGTGCCTCCCAGCGTATGCTCTGTACCGACCGTCAGCTTGATGAATGGGATTCCCGACAAAAAGTTGGGAAACGCGGCAGTACTAGGACATATAGAGTTGAATAGTCAACATCTGGATCTGTGAAGGTGGGGGCGGAATCAGGTCTTCTCGCTGGTCCCAAGTATGGACCTGCGCCTCTAGCCATGATACAAATGCATCGTCCGCCCTGGAACGATCATCCCGCTGATAATGTGTAGCCTCCCATGTAGGCCCCCTCGGTATATACTGTACATGACTAAACTGGCAAAGTACCCGCTCCGTGGTATGATGCTCCACAATATCGAGGCACATCAGTAGGACGGAAGTGCTCCAAATCAGTCGGTCGGCCGAGCAATAACCGGATAGGCCACCTATCAAGTCTTCTATGTATGACGTCCAGATGAACTATCAAATAAGAACATAAAAGTGAGTATGCACAACACAAGTGAATCTATACCAAGTAAGTTTAGGTACACATTTACCTTTGCGCCCTCCAGCATATCCAACACATCCCTGCAAAGGGGGAGATTATGATGAGCAACATAATCTCGTACATATCCACGCTAGTTAACCCACCTCCTAGCTAGAGGGAGAAATGGAGGTGGTACATCCGGAGGTAATGGTGGTAGAGGTGGCTGCAACTGCAGGAACCGCTCCCAGGCCCAAACCTAACATACAAAGTTGACGTAAAGTTTAAGATAAATTTTGAATAGATAGAATTAGAAGTAATGAACAGAGTATTTGAATATGTTGTCACCTGTAGAAGCGGCAGAAAACCATATACGTCGCTCTGGGTGCCCATGCTCGCCCGACACAGATGCTTGTACATGTAAGCGAGAACAGCAACACCCCAGTTGTACTGGGGTAAAGCATCTAGCTGCTGAAGATGATGTAGAAATCGCAAACTCACTAGATTTCCCAAAGTGTTCGGGAACAAGACCCCCACAAAAAGAAGGAGCAACACCAACCTCGCATACTGGTGAATATGTAGATCATCTGTCTCGCCTGTGATGTAGGGGTGCAATATCTCCAAATGTTGTCTAATAGCTGCCAAACTCGTGCGATTGGCCCCTGAATGAACAGTCTCATCCTGTGGCCT
Organism: Nicotiana tabacum; assembly: GCF_000715075.1. Classification (NCBI taxonomy): domain Eukaryota; kingdom Viridiplantae; phylum Streptophyta; class Magnoliopsida; order Solanales; family Solanaceae; genus Nicotiana; species Nicotiana tabacum. Next base: position 115,044,589 of record NC_134084.1, read on the forward strand.
GAAACCAGTGAGCTGCTGCAGCAAATCCAAATACTGCACATGTGTCATATATCTGATACCATGAGGCAGTGCAACGGGCAGTCCATCAACAGACATCCTATATAAAACCTCTATATCCTGCAGCATGATGGTGGCCTCGCCAATGGGCAGGTGGAAAGTGTGCATCTCCGGTCACCACTGCTCTATCAAGGTCGTGACCAAAGACCAGTCGAGCTGCAGCCGCCCAATCTCAAAAATCCTATAGAAGCATGTATCCCGCAGGTACTGGACTACACGGGGATGGAAATCTTTGCCCCTCATAAAGTCCCACAAGTCGTCCACTCTCCTGGCATGGAGAGGCTGGACCAGTAGCTCTCCCTCCCATACGTAGGCGGACCTATGATCGCCCTGTAACACTAATAGCTCATCGGAGACAGTTCCAAGATGCACAGGCGGCACGTCCATGTCGTCTACTATAAATTAAACAATATTAATTATGTGTTTGTTTTATAAATTAAATAATTAATTATTATAAATTGTAATTGGACTGAGTATATATTTATGGGTTCCAAGCTCGATATTTGAGGCCCAATAGCACCGAGCTATCCTAAATTCTTATGTGTGTCAATATTTTTATAATTTTGTGTGTTTGTTTTGTAAATTAAATAATTAATTTTTGTAAATTGTAATTGGACAGAGTATATACCTATGACTTCCAGGCTCGATATTTGAGGTCCAGTAGCACCAAATTATCCTGAATTCTTATGTGTGTCAATTTCAATATTTTTCATAATTTTGTGTGTTTGTTTTATAAATTAAATAATTAATTTTTGTAAATTATAATTGGATAGAGTATATACCTATGAGTTTCAGGTTCGATATTTGAGGCCCAGTAGCACTAAGCTATCCTGAATTCTTATGTGTGTCAATTTCAATATTTTTCATAATTTAGTGTGTTTGTTTTATAAATTAAATAATTAATTTTGTAAATTGTAATTGGACAGAGTATATACCTATGGGTTCCAGGCTCGATATTTGAGGCCCAGTAGCACCAAGCTATCCTGAATTCTTATGTGTGTCAATTTTAATATTTTCATAATTTTCTGTTTTTGTTTTATAAATTAAATAATTAATTTTTGTAAATTGTAATTGGACAGAGTTTGTGTTTGATCTATCAATATAATAGATACTTAAACTACAAGGATTTTATGCTAAAAGGCTCTATATTTTATTACGCTAAAAGGGCACCTTTAAGCTAATAAATAATCTAAACTAAATAAAAACAACAAATATATGAAAATAACATAACATTCACGAAATTACATATAAAATAGTAAAACAAATTTATGAACATTTTATTAACAAAAAAATGATTTCTCAATTTTTAAATAGTTTTTTAAAACACTAATATCTTAATCCGGATAAAAATAATATACTAGTTTAATCGCAAACAAAATACAAAACAACATGAAAACACATTCAAGACAACTAAAATGCAGTATTATACGAGTTTCGACATAAACTAAATCGGAATACCTCGATTTATGTTTTTCGAAAAGTCGATAAATTAAAATTTTAAGCACGAAACGAGGAAACCACAACAATAGAAGGCTTGGGTAGGATGTGAGACCTACAATATTATCTTTTTGAGTGATGGGTAGGGTCCACTCGGATGTTTTTGGGAGAAAAATAGAGGGGGGGGAACCGTTCTGTTTTGTTTTTTTTAAATGGGGAAGGGTCTATGGTTCGATGATCGTGGGGAAGAAGAAGGGCCCCTATTTATCTGTGTATAGCGCGGTATATAACTACGCTATATATGTATAGCGTAGTTATATAATGCGCTATACATATCTATCACATCAGGCCAGCATAGCGCGTTATATTCATGCGTTATACATATATAATGCAATTTTATACCGCACTATACTTTAACGGGCAAAACACCGTTAAAATATAGCACGGTGTAAAACCGTGTTACATATAGAAATGTAACTTTTTTTTAGCATTAGAAACGTATTTTGAGTCAAAATCAACAACATTGAGGTTTCGACTCTTTTATCTCACACACTTGTGGAATCATATCTTACACATTTGGGTCCATAAAATTCTGGGATCACAAAGTTGTGAGACAAAAAAGAGACCTCACACAATTAGTATCAAATGTATGAGGCAGAAAATAAAATTTTTGTGAGGCCTCTTTATTGTGCCTCACATAACTTACACTAATTGTGTGAGGCCTCTTTTTGTCTCACAAGTTTGTGGTCCCAAAATTTATGGACCCAAATATATATGATATGGGTCCACAAATATACGAGATAAAAAAAGCTTCACACAACTAATATCAGTTGTGTGAAGCATATGGCTGTCCAACGGGACCGGACGGAAAAAAATTAACGGGATGGGACGATATTTATCTGGAACGATGGAGGGACGGGACGAAATGGTAGGCCCATCACATCCCTCTAACAAACGGGATGGGACGGGACGGGATGGGACGGTGTTACACCCTATGTTTTCGTATGTTAGAGTATCCGTAAGTCAATTGGTGTAAGCTCAGAAATGAGATCAACTTTGAAAGTACATAAAGTAAGTTAATCCTTTTATAATGGAGGTTACAAATCTTTATGATCATGAATAACGAGTACCAAAAGGGTTGGAAAGCTTAGGCGCTAAATGAATTAAAGAAAATAAGTTTCGTCGAATGTCGACAAGTTTGGAATGTTATAACCTATAATTTTGGGATGAGACAAGGGTGATTAACATGATGATGAGGTTATTTTATGAGTTAGTTTAGTCGTATGATAGTTGTGTGTTATATTTTTAAGTCAAGCAAGTTGTGGAACAAAAGTTGGAAAAGGTCATCACAAGTTACATTCAAAAATGAGTTGAAACTTAGGTTAAATGTAGCTGAGTTTTTCTCCCAACATACTTTGAATCAAGGTATTATCTACATATGAAATTTAATATCTATTAGTCTAGTTTTCAACTCATTAAACCGTTTATCAATACAATCTCGGAGTATAGAGATATTCACATTTTCGCGAGACTGCGCAGCTAGTAGGTGACAAGTAGGTGCATCACCTACTTGCCAAAAAGAGAGGCCTCAACTAAGTCGGTCAAGAGGGGACTTTTAAGGGATTATAAACTCAGTTATTTCACCTATCTTTCAGACCAAGAAAACCTAATTGAACCCCTGCAACTCCTCCCCAAAAATCCCACACAAACCCTAGGGTATTCCGGGTGTTACGACGCGATTCTAGTGCTAAAAAGTCCGGACAGCTTGCTAGTTTCTCTTTCTCCTTCTTGTATCCGTGTTGAGGAACTTATTTTTGATGAAAAAGGACCAGGTTTCGTGGGTTATACTCAGTACAAGGTAAGTTTATGCTTCTCCTTCCATTATCTATGCGTTTGCGAGTTGTAACTCAATCGTAAAGAATAGACCTAGCTAGTTTCGAAAGAATGGTATGTTGTTTGTTCTTGTGTAATGGTTGGCTGGTTGTAAACTTATTTTTAAGTTGAATTCATGGCTGGTTTATTGGATAAGAGGTATAATGATGTACTTTTGGTTGTATTTCCCAATTTAAAAGAAAAGACAAGTCGAAACGTGTTTAAGTAAACTGAAAAATTATTTTTGAGTTGATGAACTTGTGGGAATATTTTTGGGCTGTTTCGTGTTGGTATTGGGTTGTCTCTTTTACTACTATTTTTATGGAGTTGAGAGGAGGAAGGTTGTGGAGAAACACCACATAATGGCAAGGTTGTTTGTTTGTCGTTCGTTGTAACATTTTCGGGTTGGTTGACACTATTATGGTTGTCGTGTTGTATATGAAGTGATAGGGGTATGTTGGGCTGTTTGTGATAGTTTTGACTAGTGTGAAGTCATATATATAAGGGAGGTTCTGTCCATTTCATTGTAAAATAGGTTGTGGTCGATACATAATAGTTACGACGCTTAAACGATAACGAGAGTGTCATTTCTCTTATTGTAGACTAAGGAGCCATGAAATTACATAGCTTGAGGTTGGGAAGAATATACAAGGTATGTTAAGGCACTTACTTCTTTCTTTTGGCATGATCTAAAGTGACATGAACATAAACGGTACGCTAATTTATAACGGATCTACTCCTAGAAAGTTATTCTTTCCTTATAAAGTTATTCTAAACAACTGTGTATGATCCTTAAATCCCACTAAGGTTCATATTGATGGTAGGGATGTCCATAATGTTAATCGAAGGTGCAATGACCTTACATCACTCCGAAAGGGTTAGAATGTGATTCCATGAGTCGAGCATGCATTATATATATATGTAGCTATTTTACTCTACCGAGTCGCGCTATAGTCGGCCGGGTATGGCACCTATTGTGCAACCACTGATCAGTTGGGTTTACCAAGCTCCACGTGGCCGAGTACGATTCTACCGAGCCTTATGATGGCCGGGTACGTTTTTACCGAGTCCTCTTTGAGGACGGGTACGATATGATGATGATGATGCCCACAGAGGCGAATGTTTTTAAAAAGTTCATGTATATATATGTATTATGCATTTCATGTCAGTAGCCCCCAGAGGCACTCAAATGTTACAGGTTGTATTTCCTCTATCTCTCTTTACATTACTGTTCTTGTTTATGCTTTCCTTCCTTACATACTCGGTACTTTATTCGTACTGACATCCCTTTTACCTGGGGATGCTGCGTGTCATGCCCGCAGGTCCCGATTGATAGGTTGACAGTCCACCTAGTAGGCTATCAGCTCAGCGAAGGTGTTGGTGCACTCCACTTGCTCCGGAGTTGCCTAGTTGGTCAGTATGCTTTGGATATGTATTGATTGGTATGGCGGGGCTCTGTCCCGATATTTATGATTTTATGTACTCTTAGAGGCTTGTAGATAGATGTCAGGTGTAGGGACACTTGTATGGCCTTGTCGGCCTATGTTTTGAGTTTACAAATGGTCATGTCGGCCTTATAGGCCCGTATGTCACATATATAAGTTTGTATATCATTTTGGGTCTTCATATGTTGAGTATTCCCTTATGTTTTATTCTTGTTATCTCATGACCGGTTTTCTGGCTCATTTACTCATGATAGTATGATAAGAAAGATATGTTACGTTGGTACTCGGTTGAGTAAAGCACCGGGTGCCCATCGCAGCCCTCTGATTCGGGTCGTGACAGACGGGACGAGATAGGACGAGATGGTTTCACGGGCCTTAAGTGGACCGTTTTTAAAAAGAATATTTAAGCATTAAGTTTGGCAACAACTAGTTTTTTGACAATGACTAAGTTTTTAAAGTTTGCAACAGCTAGTTTTTTGACTTATTTAATAAACTTAAATATTAAAACGGAAATTAGGAAACTAAGTAAAGAATTATAAATATTAAAACAAAAGACTTGTAATGAAATATTCTAGTAATTATAATAGAGTTATAATTTATTTAATATAATTTCAAGCCATTAAGCAACTAAGTAAGAGTGTAAGACAATTCATAAAACAAATTCAACGCTTAGAGCCTTTTATTTTATTAATAGAACTTTCAAATCTCACATACAAATATAATTCTTTTGAAGAGCACCTAATCTACGCAGCCACCTTCTAGGAAGGGTTCTGTTTGAACTAGGCCTCTTAGTAGCCGATTACAAATTATCATACTAATATTTGTAAGCTCATATATAGCTTCGTTGTAACTTATCTATAATTTATCTCGGACATTGTTCTGGAATTGACAATGTTGATTGATGTTCCATGAGCTCCATGTCGTCATCGCTCTCAGTACTAAGTATCTTATTGTATTCTTATTCTTCCCTAGTAGTTAATTTTTCAAAACCAAGATTTCTTCTTTATGAATTAATCCAATCTCTGAATAATACGAAAATCTCTAGGTTGTCCTCAGCTAATGAATGTCTATGATCTCCGATTTGAAATCTTGTTGCGCTAAAAGCACTCTCTAATGCTACTGATGATGCTTGAATAGCCAGGATATCTCGGGCCATTATTGAAAGTGTTGGAAAATCCTTTCCACGCTCCCTCTACCATGACAAAAGTTGTTCATTACCTTCTTCAACTTTAATACTTTTCAATCCTTGATTAAGATAAGAATCAAGTTCGTCATCAATAGAGGAATCAAAACCTGTTATATTATCCAAATCTTCCCATAGAACTTCTACGCTAGACTTAGAAGTAGAAGGAACAGTTTCACCACCTGTTATTTCCATAGATTTATATTTTTCAAACATTGATCTAGCATAAGAATATATGTTACCTTGGCAATCTTCAAGAGATGGTCATTCATTTTCTTGAATTGTTAAATTCTCATACATTTTATGAACAAATCCATTTGCACCTCTTAATTTTAAAGATGGGTTAAGTATTATAGAAATTTAGATAAACTTGGGGAATAGGAAAAAAATACTTTTTAAATTTTGCAGTCATTTCATTAATGACCGGTGCATAAGTTGGATTTATTTTATACTTACCAAATACAATAGAAATTCCACAAATATACCATAATATTTGTGTAATAGCAAGATAATATATACCAGAAAATTATTTTATAGCATAATAAAAAAAATTAAAATTTGGTAAGCTCTTTGATCTCATACCAATCAGAATCAACAATTTGATCAGCGGGAATACCATTATGCATATTAAATACCTTTTGTATAGGCACCCGATAAGCATAAGCAACTTAAAGTATTTCATAAGTATAATTCCACCTAGTACAAACATCTTTTGGAACTTTTCTACTTGGAAAGTTAGCACTAGCATATTGTTGAGCAAATTCACGAAGTTTACTCGCTTTATTAGCATGAAAAATATAGACGCAAGCATGTTTTACTTTACTACAAGCATCAGAAAATAAATTAATGTCATCTTTTATAACCAAGTTAAAAATATGGCATGCACATCTAACATGAAAAATTGCTGAATTAATTGGACAAAGTCTAGTTTTTAAGCTAGTTGTGTTAGCAGAAGTATTATCTAAGGTGATAGTTAAAACTTTATCAACGAGTCCATAAAAATCAAGTATTTGTTGAACAGTAGTTGCAATATATGCTTCAGTGTGTTTTGAATCAACAAATTATAACCAATAATACATTTTTCCATGTTCTAGTGATGGTCAACCCAATGACATGCAATAGTTAAATAATCACAATTATTAGGACTACGACCTATATCAGATGTGATAGACACTTTACAATCTAAGTGAAAAAATACACAACGAATATACTGAAGATATTCGGTTTGAAATTTAAAAAAATCATTTCTAACCGTGGTCTTAGAAATCCTTGAAAAGCAGGATTATAAGTTTCTTGTATATAATGCACAAAAGCAGGGTGAGAAGGAAAAGTAAAAGGTAAGCCATAAACAATCACTATTTTTGCTAAGTTCTCACGATCTCTATCTTTGTTATAGGGGTGCAAAATAGTACCAAAAGCAGGGTCAAGCTGTTGTTGTAAAAAATTAGAACTCCAGCCAGATCCACTAGGAGTGCCAGTACCGGTGCTAGGATCCTGTATTTGTTCGGCTTCTATTTTAGCTTGTATCCATAGAGATTTGTGGTCCCAAAATAAGTGCCTACTTAAACCCTCGTCCCACCACTTTTGGTGTGCACAAATCGTTGCTTACATATTTCACATATAACATGTCCATTGACTTTATCATGTTTAAAAAATTTTCATACAAGTGATGTTTTGGGACGTTCACCTTTTGGCTTACCCCTTAGAGGAGGTACAGGGCGTAAAGCTCCAGACCGAGATTGACTCTGAGTTGGAGCTTGTGTTGCGGGACTAGTGGGTATTTCATGTAACGACCCGACCGGTCGTTTAGCTTTCTAGAATCCCGTTCCCCTAAATAATACTTCTCGTACATACTTTTACTGTTTTATGACTTATGGGATGGTTAGTTCGGGATATGGAAGGGTTCGGGTTAAAATCGGAACACTTGATTCCTTAAGGTTGGCTTTAAAGGCCAAGTTTGACTTTGGTCAATATTTTGAGTAAACGACCTATGATGATTTCAGACTTGGGCGTATATTCGGGTCGGGTTTTGGATAATCCGGGAATATTTCGGTGCCTAATAGTGAAAGTTGGTTCTTGAAGGTTTTAGAAATTTTTTAAATTTGGTTTGGAGCTGTGTTTGGTGATATCAAGGTCCAAACAGAATTTAGAGACCAGAAATAGTTCCATAATGTCATTTAAGAATTGCACGCAAAATTTGGTGTCATTCTGAGTAGTTTAAATATGTGTCGACGCCTTGGAAGTAAATTGAAGAACTTGAAGTTCATAAGTTTGATTCAATTAGTTTTGGGGTGTGATTCTTAGTTTTAATGTTGTTTCGGGCGTTCCGAGAGTTTGAGTGAGTCCATTTTATGATTCGAGGATTGTGGGTACGTTCGAGCGGGTTCTGTCAAAATCGCACCTGCGCTTGGCCAACCGCAGGTGCGAGCCATGTGTAACAATCCGACCGGTCGTTTTGAGCTTTTGAACTTTGCTCGTCAGTTCTCGGGCATGACTAGCCCCATGTGAAGTATTATGACTTATGTAAATCGTCGGTTTTGTTTTCAGGGTAATCGGAATGAATTTGGAAGAACAGTTCTCTGTTTGAAACTTAAAATTTGAAAGGTTGACCAAGTTTTAACTTTTTAGTATATGATCTCGGATTTGGATTTTTATGATTTGGTTAGCTTTGTTAGGTGATTTGGAACTTAGAAGCGTGATCGGAATGTATTTTGGAGGTCCGTGGAAAGTTTAGGCTTGAATTGGCAAAATGAAAATTTGGCATTTTCCGGTTGGTAGTGGAAATTTTGATATCAGGGTTGGAATGGAATTCTGGAAATTGGAGTAGGTCCGTTGTGTAATTTGTGATGTGTGTGCAAAATTTTAGGTCATTCGGACGAGGTTTGATAGACGTTTTGATTGAATTCGGAATTCGAAAGTTTTTGGAATTTATAGGCTTGAATCCAATAATGATTTGATGTTTTGATATTGTTTTGAGCATTCCGAAGGTTGGAACAAGTTGAATGATGTTATGGGATATGTTGGCATGTTTTCTTGAGGTCCTGAGGGCCTCAGATGAATTTCGAGTGGTTAACGGACCAATTTTTGGTTTTTGAGAGTTGCAGATTTTTCTTCTGTTCTGTTGCAGAATTTTGTTCTTCGCGTTCGTGAAGGGTTGTTGAGAGGGGCAGCTGGTTTGTTCTTCGCGTTCGCAATATAAGTTTCGTGTTCGTGAAGGTTCCTGAGTTAAAGCTATGCGTCCGCGAGGAGCGTTCCGTGTTTGCGTAGGGTCGGCTGTTTGGTCTTCGTGTTCGCGGGTGGGCCCTCGCATTCGCTAAGAAAGTAATTTTGGTCAGTAAAGCTTGGTGCTTCGCGAACGCGAGGGTGTTGCCGCATTTGCAATGAAGAAAATATCTAGGCAGTCAGATTATAGTTTAAAAATCGAGGGTTTAAGTCCAATATCAAAGAAACCATTGGAGAGCTTGGGAGAAGGTGAAATTTGAGAAGATTTTCAGTGGAGCAATTGGGGTAAGTATTCTTCACTCATATTTGGTTTAATTCCATGATTTAGTCTTGAATTTCATCATTTAATTTGAGAAATTAGAGTGGAAATTGGGGAAAATGGAGGAAAAGTTTGAGAATTCTTTTGGGGTTTTGAATGGGCAATTGAGATCAGATTTTGATGAATTTGTTATGGGTAGACTCGTGAGAGTGTAAGGATTCTATTGATGTGATTTTTATCGAATTTCGAGTCGTGGTACCGGGGTTCGGCCACATTTTTTATGTAAATTGGTTATTTTCGAGTGGGCTTTGTTCCTAGCATATTTTGATGGTATGAATCTGATTTTGGTTAGATTTGGAACAATTGGAGGCCAATTCAAGGGGCAAAGGCATCGGGGCTAGAGTTTGGGCCGGATTGAGGTAAGTAATAATAGTAAATCTTGTCCTGAGCGTATGAAACCTCGGATTTCACATCGTTGTGCTACTTTAAGGTGAGCACATGCTAGATGACGAGCGTAGAGTCATGCACCGTTGGGGATTGTGACTTGGTTCGTCCCATACGACCGTTAAGTCGTGTATTGGATTGAAAACTGTTTGATATCATTGAGTTTTGACAAGTACTGTTATGTTTTGGGCGGAATGCCATATTTGGGCCTCGTGCCAACTGTTTTGGACCCTTATGGGGCTTTTACTACTTTTCCTCAATGTTTTTACTTAATAATTGAACTCAGTCATGTTGTTTTTTACGGATTTCATAACTCAGCCTTATTTACTCAATTTTGATCTTATAAATGATATTCTTAAGTTGATGCCCTATTTTGACTGATAGTCCGAGTGGCTTGTGATGTTGATGGCTGAGAGAGGCCGAAGGCCTGATTGTGAGGTTAATGACTGAGAAAGACCGAGGGTCTGAGTGTGAGGTTAATGACTGAGAGAGGCCGAGGGCCTGGTTGTGAGGATTATATATTTATGGATCGGGCTTCACGCTACATCGATATATGGATCGGGCTGCACGCCGCAGCAATATATATATGGATCGGGCTGCACGCCGCAGCGATATAGCGCTTGGGTTGTAGGAGCCCCTCCGAAGTCTGCACACCCCCAGTGAGTGCAGTCTACTATATATATGGATCGGGTTGTACGCCGTAGTGATATATGGATTGGGCTACACGTCGCAACGGTTATCATATGGTACTATTGAGCGAGTGCTCAGTGTGAGCGTTGATTGATAAGAGTTGAGTCATGAGTGACTGAGAGGCTTGCCCGAGGGGCTATATATACATGTATACGAGTGATGCTTTGCCTGAGTGGCCTGTTTATGAACTTATTGGTTTCACTCCTCCTTAAAGTGTGTTTCTATTGAATATATTGATTAAATTACTGCTTTCACTCATCTTTAGACCGATCCTCTAGTGAAAATGTTAAACAAATGTTTTAAACAATTTTCCCTTAAACTGAAGTTTTTACAAGGTGTTCGGAATTTAGTCACTAATTTGGCTTTGTTACTTCCACTAAGATTTTTAAGTTATGAGATGGTTATGAATTTCTGTTTGCTTGAGGGGCTGTATACGAACTATATTTTGGCCGTGGGGTTGATTATGATTTTCATCACTTTCACTATAAGTTACATTGAACTTCTACTGAACTGTTAGAAAGACATTTTTCAAAGGATTTTTCCCGAAATGGGAGTTGAATTAGATGATTTGATTTGTGTCCTGTTTTGGAAACAAACCGTACCCACTGTGGTGCTATGACGTGGTTTACGAGATTTTTCACTGTTCAGTCTTTATTTAATTTTATTACTTATTGAGTTGGCTTAGTCACATTACTCCCTGCACCTTGTGTGCAGATTCAGGTATTTCTGAGCTCGGTGGTAGGTTCATCAGAGTTAGCAAGGTAGCTGCCTGGCGATCGCAGCCCTGCTTTTCTCCCTCCTTATTCTTCCTTATGTATTCTTGTGATTTTCCCGGCCATATTGGTCTTGATGTTGTTAGACAGTTGTAGTAGATGCTCGTGACTAGTGACACCCTGATGTCGGGCTTGTGTTTTTATTCTGCAGTGTTCATTTAGACTTACATTATGAGATATTTGATCAATTAAAGGCCTAAAAATAACTGTTATTGATTAAATGGTTAATTCGGGAGTTGTGTTGGCTGGCCTAGTTTCACGATAGGCACCATCATGACTGGGTCAATTTTAGGATCATGACAAGTTGGTATTAGAGCCTAGGTTACATAGGTCTCACGAGTCATGAGCAGGTTTAGTAGAGTCTCGCGGATCGGTACAGAGACGTCTGTACTTATCCTCGGGAGGCTGCAGAACCTTTAGGAAAAACTTCACATTCTTAAATTCTTGTCGTGCGTCCTTGATTCAGCTTGAAATATAACTCTTTGAATCCCTTCCATGTGTTCGTATGTGTGCATGAGAGGACGGTATCAGTTGTGCATCGACGGCTTGCGATTCCCTGATCAAAGGGCGAGATATGATTTCTGTGTGTTGATGTTGGGCTACTCTGGAGGACTTGAGGCCGGGCCTTGCCTGTAGCTTGTGCCCTAAACTGTTGATTTTGTGAGCGCATGTTTTTGGATTTATATGATCGATAAGTGTCCCTATTAGGGGAAGTGATGGCTGGATAGCCATGTGATGAGTATGATGCATCTGCGAGATGTGTTCGTATGATCTAAATGAGGCGAGAAGGGTCTACTTGGGGGTAGTAAGAACTATCCGGTGCTTGATTTTCATTGTGAGTTGATGTATAGCCCGAGTTGTGGGCATGATGAAGGATCTTTTTCATGTTGTCTAGTTGGGAAATGGAATAAATTTCATGTCGTGATATGAGTTCAGACTCAAGAAGGGTAAGTGACCAGGTAATAGTTATGATTATGGAGGAATACAGAGAGATGCTAGTTTGAGGCTAAGCAAGTGGATTATCTTCTGCGGAGTGTTCTGAAGTTGTGTGGTCCCTATGATGTTTGTTGTGAGTCCTTTTTTATTAGTGAAATTACGCGTGCTTCAATTTGAGTTTGGATCGCGTAAAAAAGTTGTCTTGACCGCTACAAGGGTGTACGTGAAGTTTGCAAATGATTTGAAATACTAGATGGTCTGTGTTGCACGAGCTCATGAAGGATTGAGTTTAATCTCACTATGGTATTATGGCAGCAATAGAGTATATGCTTTATGGGTTATGGTGTGTTTTGATTTATGGTTTTGAGCCAAGTGGGGGAGTCTGCTATTGATCAGTTGATTGCACGGTTATGTGCTGTGTTGGTTCCAATTTGGGGCATGCTGGTGAATCAGTTATGGCTTATAGAGGTTGAGACCGAGGATGACCCGAATAAAGGAAATTTTGGTTAGGGGTTATGTTATGCTTCATGGGCATATAAGAATCTATGGAATGACTTGAGTTGTTATTAGTGAAGGATGTAATGTACATGGAGCAGGAATCTATTTGGATGCATTAAGGTGGGGTTACTTTCTGCGGTATTGGAGTGCTAATGGAGCACAGGTCATCCGGTCCGTTTGATCAGTCTAAGTGAGGTTGAGCAAAGTGGATGACTCTCGAGAATGGGTCTAATGGGTTCAAGAATTTTTTACATGTAATAATTAGAGATTTTCAGGTTGTATATTTGGCTAGAAACTGAGATTTGCATTGGAGGGTGTCAAGACTCGTGGTATTTCTATATTATTATGGATTCTACACATCAGTATTAGGAAGGTGAAGGTAATGACTTTAGATTCGCAGAAGGTCTTCTCAGAGCGGGTATCTCGGCTGTGGTGCTTTTGGGGGTGCTTTAGAGGAATGCGAGGGTTTATGAGCCTTAGGGCGATGTGATTTTAAGCTAAAGTTCATGGGGCAAGTTTTAGTTAAGGATAGTGGTGTACTAAAAAGGAAACGTATCAATTTGAAGGTAATTTGGAAGGAAGACAGAGAATTAGGATAGCTTGGTAGTAGGTTGGATCGGCAGGGTAATGGATATGATCGGTTCTTGGGTGTTTATGATGCACTAGGTTCCTACAGGTGTTTCGTGGCAATGGTCTTAGGTTTTGATGGCCTGCGTAGCTGGGTTGAGTTAGAGGAATTTAGTTCTGACGGTTTGGTCTTGTACAAATGGAATTCGGAGAGTTCTTGATGGTTTCTACCACGGTTAGAGATGTATATTTTCTACTGATGCGAGGAGCATGAGAGGTATAGTGATTTTCTCCTAGATGGGATCAAACAAAAAGTCTTAGCTAGTTGAGTACATGGTAGTTTGTGGCTCGGAATGGATTATGAAGTCCTCATATATGACATAGGATGGCATGGTATATATGGTATATTGTTGTTAGAGGCCGAGGCAGAGGTGGGGGGAGGGTATTGGCCCTAGGTAGGGGACGAGGGAATCCCAGAGATGCCCCAGTAGCGCCACCAGAGGACCCATTGGAGGATCCCATCATTGAGGAGCAGGGTGAGGTGCCCGCCGCAGATCCAGCCCTGGTAGATTTCATGTATTCATCAAGTTTTCAGGAGGTCATAGGTCGTATGATGTGGTTCATCGACACCATGACTCAGGCTGGTTTATTTCCAGTCGACCCAGCCACATCTCAAGTGGGAGGAGGAGCATAGACCCCTACTGCTCAGGCTCCTGGACACGCAGTTGCAGTATATCAGACTCCGGGTACACTACCCATAGGTAGAGCCCAGCCAATTGCAGAGGCTGCACTTGAGCCTAGACCAGCTGCAAACGGTGATCCACAGAAGCTATTGGACAAAAGGACTAGGCTACACCCTCCTATCTTCGGAGGCGAGCGACATGAGGATCCCCAGGACTTCATTGATCGGCGTAGGGACAAACTGTACAACATGAGGATATTGGAGTCCCGTGGGGTGGATTTCACTACTTCCCAACTGGAGGGCAGGGCTCGTAGATGGTGGCAGTATTATCTTCTTGGCAGACCAGCGGGTTCTCCTCCCATGACTTTGGACCAGTTTACACAGCTTTTCTTGGATAGGTATATTCCACCCTCTTAGAGGGAAGAGTTGTGAGGTCAGCTCTATCATCTCGAGCAGGGTCAGATGTCAATAACCGATTATGAGGCGAGATTCTCTGAATTGTCTTGCCATGCACTTATGGTATTTCCTACCGAAGTAGAGAGAGTGCAAAGATTTGTTGCGAGGTTGCACCCCAGTATTCAGGCTAGTATGGCCCGGGAGGTTGAGATGGGTACTGATTATTAGCTAGTGGTGGAGATTTCTTGGAGGATTGAAGGCTACCGCCAGACGGATAGAGAGCAGATGCAGCAGGACAAGAGGACCTGATTCTCTAGAGAGTTTAGAGGTGCCCCGGCCAGGTGCAAAGGTCAATTTGGGAGGGGTCATCCTAGCAGGCCCACATATCCAGCACCACCACCTCCTCGGGGTTCTCCGGCGCGACCGTATTTTAGTGTTATGGAAGCGAGTTCTTATCACCCACCAACTTATCAAGGTTCTTCCGGTGCCTATTTTAGTGTCATACCAGAGTGTTCATACCGCCCACCGGCCATTCAGGGTTTTTCTAGTAGATATTCAGTCCATCAGGGTCAGACTTCGGGGAAGCAGTCTATGGTATCAATAGGTTGTTACGAGTGTGGAGATTTGGGTCACATGAAAAGAACATGTCCCAAACTTCGGGCAAAGAATTAGAGCAGGGTTATGAGCCTATGATTGCAGCACCAGCTGTCCAACCACCCAGAGGTGGGGGACAGACGGGTAGGGGCTTTCCTAGAGGTGGAGGTCAGCCAACTATTATTCAGCCAGGTAGAGGCTAGCTAGCTGGCGCTCCAACTAGATTTTATGCTTTTCCGACCAGACCAGTTGTCGTGATCACATGTATTATTTCTATCTACGGTAGGGATGCTTCGGCATTATTTGATCCAGGATCTACCTATTCATATGTATCATCTCTGTTTGCTCATTTCTTGGATATTCCTCGTGAGTCCTTAGGTACTCCTGTTTATGTGTCCACTCCTATGGGCGATTCTGTGGTTATGGATCAGATCTATGGATCCTGTGTGGTCATATTATGTGGTTAGAAGACTAGAGCGGACCTTCTGTTACTTGATATGATCGAATTTGAGGTCATCCTGGGCATGGACTGGTTATCCCCATATCACGCCATCCTTGATTTCCAAGCCAAGACTATTATCTTAGCGATGCCAAAGTTGCCTAGATTGGAGTGGAAAGGTTCGTCTGTCAGTACATCTAGTTGGGTTATCTCTTTTCTGAAGGCTCGACATATGGTTGAGAAAGGTTATTTTGCTTATCTAGCCTATGTTTGGGATACTTCCGCAGAGTCTCTAACGATTGATTCAGTGCCAGTAGTGTGGGAGTTCACCGATTTGTTTCCTTCTGACCTTCCAGGTATACCACCAGATCGTGATATTGATTTCTGTATTAACTTAGCTCCAGTCACTCAGCCTATATCTATCTCACCGTATTGTATGGCTCCGAAAGAATTGAAGGAGTTGAAGGAACAGCTTGGGGAGTTACTAGAAAAGGGGTTCTTTAGGCCTAGTGTATCACCTTGGGGTGCACGAGTGTTATTTGTGAAGAAGAAAGATGGAACAATGCGGATGTGCATTGATTACCGCCAGTTGAATAAAGTTACCATCAAGAACAAGTACCCGTTTCCACGTATCGATGATTTGTTTGACCAGTTGTTGGGTGCTAGGGTGTTCTCTAAGATCGACTTGAGGTCAAGTTATCATCAGTTGAAGATTGGGGACTCAGATTTTCTGAAGACTGCTTTCCGTACTAGATATGGTCAATATGCGTTTCTAGTGATGTCCTTCGGCTTGACCAATGCCCCAGCGGCATTTATGGATTTGATGAGCAGGGTGTTCAAGCCTTATATTGATTCGTTCGTCATTGTCTTCATTGATGACATCTTTATCTACTCACGTAGCCTGCGGGAACACAAGCATTATTTGAGATTAGTGCTCCAGACTTTGTGGGAATAGAAGTTGTATGTTAAGTTCTCCAAGTGTGAGTTTTGGTTAAATTTTTGTGGCATTCTTGGAGCATGTTGTATCAGGCAAGGGTATTAAGGTCGATCCCAAGAACATTGAGGCAGTTTAGGGTTGGCCTCGTCCTACTTCAGTGACCGAGATCAGGAGTTTCTTGGGGTTGGCAGGTTATTATCGCCGGTTAGTGGAGGGCTTCTCATCTATTGCAGCACCATTGACTAGATTAACCCAGAAGGGTGCTCAGTACCATTGGACCGATGATTATGAGGCAAGCTTTCATAAGCTCAAGACGGCCTTAACTACAGCACCAGTTCTAGTGTTGCCTTTCGGTTTGGGGATGTATATTGTGTATTGTGATGCCTTACGTGTTGGCTTGGGTTGTGTATTGATGCAGGAGGGGCGAGTTATTGCATATGCTTCATGTCAGCTGAATCCCCATGAGAAAAATTATCCTATACACGATTTTGAGTTGGCCTAGATTGTTCATGCTCTTAAGATGTGGAGGCATTATCTATATGGGGTGCCATGTGAGGTTTACACTGATCAATGTAGTTTGCAGCACTTGTTCAAGCAAAGGGATCTCAATTTGAGGCAGCGCAGATGGCTTGAGTTACTGAAGGACTATGACATTATTATTCTTTATCATCCGGGCAAGGCTAATGTAGTCACGGATTCCTTGAGCAGGAAGGCATAGAGTATGGGTAGTTTTGCATTCATTTCAGCACATGAGAGGCAACTAGCTTTGGACATTCAGTCCTTGGCTAACCTAATGGTAAGGTTGGATATTTGGGAGCCCAGCTGAGTTCTTGCATGTGTTGTTGCCCAGTCTTCACTATTGGAGCAAATCAAGGCTCGACAGTTTAATGATCTGCACTTGGTAGTTCTTAGAGAGACGGTACTACAGGGTAGTGCCAAGGAAGTTTCTATTGGCGAGGATGGTGTCCTGCGACTCAAGGGTCGTCTATGTGTTCCTAATGTCGATGGCTTAAGGGAGAGGATTCTAGAGGAGGAACACAGTTCTCGATATTCCATTCATCCAGGTGCTACGAAGATGTATCGGGACCTGAGACAACATTATTGGTGGCTTCGGATGAAGAAAGACACAGTTGAGTATGTAGTTAGATACCTAAATTGCCAACAGGTTAAGTATTAGCACCAGAGACTAGGTGGCTTACTCCAGCAGATGACTATACCAGAGTGGAAATGGGAACACATTACTATGGACTTCGTAGTTGGGTTGCTGTGGAACTTGCGAAAGTTTGATTTAGTTTGGGTCACTATCGACATGTTGACTAAATCGGCACACTTCATTCCGGTTGTGACTACTTATACTTCAAAGATGTTGGCCCAGATTTATATTTGGGAGATAGTTCGGTTGCATGGGGTGCCTCTTTCCATCATATCATATAGAGGCCATCAGTTCACTTTGCATTTCGTGAGAGCCGTATAGAGTGAGTTGGGGACCCGTATAGAGCTCAGCACTGCATTTCATCCACAGACCGATGGGACATCGGAGCGGACAGTTCAGATCTTGGAGGCATGCTCAGAGCATGTGTGATTGACTTTGGGGGACAATGGGATCAGTTCTTGCCTTTGGTCGAGTTTGCTTACAACAATAATTATCAGTCCAGTATCGAGATGGCTCCATTTGAGGCCTTATATGGTCGGCAATTTCGTTCTCTCATTAGGTGGTTTGAGCCCAGCGAGGCTAAATTATAGGGTACTTATTTGGTAAATGATGCCTTGAAAAAGGTAAAGTTGATTCAGGAATGACTTCTTACAGCACTGTCCAAATACAATAGTTCCTGGATCAGAAGGCGTGTGATTTGTCCTTTATGGTAGGCAAGAAGGTTCTCTTGAAAGTCTCGTTGATGAAGGGTATTATGAGATTCGGGAGGAAGGGTAAGCTGAGCCCCAAGTTTATATGCCCATTTGAGGTGTTGAGGCGAGTTGGGGAGGTTGCTTATGAGCTTGATCTACCTCTCAGCCTATCAGAGGTTCATCCAGTTTTTCACGTGTCTATGCTCTGGAGGTATCACACCGACTTGTCACATGTGTTAGAATTTAGCACTATTCAGCTAGATGAGAGCTTGGGTTATGAGGAGGAGCTAGTTGCCATTGTTGCTAGACAGGATCACCAGTTGAGATCCAAGAGGATTTCCGTAGTAAGGGTCTAATGGAGGGGCCAATTAGTCAAGGTGGAGACCTGGGAGAGGACATGCGGGGCAGATATCCACACTTATTCAGCACTTCAGGTATGAATCTAAACTCGTTCGAGGACGAACGTTTGTTTAAGAGGTAGAGAATGTAACGACCTGACTGGTAGTTTTGCTTTCTAGAACCTCGTTCTCCTAAATAAGACTTTCTGTACATGCTTTTACTATTTTATTACTTGTGGAGATGGTTAGTTCGGGATTTGGAAGGGTTCGGGTTGAAAATTGGAACACTTGGTTCCTTAAGGTCGGCTTAAAAGCCAAGTTTAACTTCGATCAATATTTTGAGTAAATGTCCTCATAATCGGGATTTGACTGTTCCAATAGGTTCGTATGATGATTTCGGACTTGGTCATATGTTTGGATCGGGTTTTGGATAACCCGGGAGTGTTTCGATGCCTAATAGTGAAAGTTGGTTCTTGAAGGTTTTAGAAGTTCTTTAAATTTGGTTTGGAGCGGGTTTTGGTGATATCGAGGTCCAAACGGAATTCCGAGACCAAGAATAGTTCTGTAATGTCATTTAAGACTTGCACGCAAAATTTGGTGTCATTCTGAATAGTTTAAGTACGTGTCGGTGCATTGAAAGTAAATTGAAGAACTTGAAGTTCATAAGTTTGATTCAATTAGTTTTGGCATGTGATTCTTAGCTTTAATATTGTTTCGGGCATTCTGAGAGTTCGAGTGAGTCTGTTTTATCATTCCAGACTTGTGAGTCCATTCAGGGGGGGCCCCGAGTGGCAATTGAACGAGGCTCGGACCAAGTTGGAAACTTGGAGCAAGAGCTGAAGCTCCCCAGTTCTATCATAATCGCACTTGCACTTGGCCAGCCGCAGGAGCGAGCCATGAGCCGGAGAAGTGGAAATGCGAAGAAAGCCCAGGCAATGCAGGTGCGGAGGAATTTACGCACCTATGAGACTGCAGGTGCGAGCACTATGGTCGCAGGAGCAGAATGGGCTCGCAGATGCGGCTCCTTTGTATCCGCAGATGCGGAGCCCGGCTAGGTGAGGAAAAGGCGCACCTGTGAAGGTCTTGCCGCAGATGCGGCGAATGAACCGCAGGTGTGAAAGTTGCTTGGCAGTGGGGGTTCATTTAATACGGACTTAGGCCATTTTTATCACATTTTCTTCCACACTTGGGCGATTGGAGAGCTTTTAAGGAGGGTATTTCGCCCTAACTTTGTGAGATAAGTAATTTCTACTTAATATGAGGTTAATACATAGATTGTGGGTAGATTTTAATATGATAATTGGTAGAAATCATTGGTTTAGATAAAAAACCTAGGGTTTAACAAAAATGGGATTTTACCACAAAAATGGTTATGGAACTTAGTAAAAATCATATATCTACGCTCCTGAGGTTATGGGTAACAATTTTCTTCATAACATTTCAGAACCCCGGGCATGTAGACCTGGCGGTGAATTTTAGGTATCTTGCAATTTGGGTTGGGTAATCA
Source organism: Nicotiana tabacum (assembly GCF_000715075.1). NCBI lineage: Eukaryota > Viridiplantae > Streptophyta > Magnoliopsida > Solanales > Solanaceae > Nicotiana > Nicotiana tabacum. The sequence continues at coordinate 115,064,710 of NC_134084.1, forward strand.
CTTAAATAGTTAGAATATAAACTTTTGAACATATATTGATTAATTTTTACACTATTTGAATAGTTTTGGATTGTTCAGCTCAGATTTGAGGGTTTGAGATGAGGCAAGTCTCTTTTCTAACCTTGTAAAAGGGAATTTACCCATAGGTGAACTTAATTAATATGTGTTGTTATTTGTGGGGGGACTACGTACGCACGAGGTAATGAGAGTCCGTATGTATCTACTATTCATGTTTATGTTCGGGTAGTTTTAGGTTTACACCATGCTTGTGGATACCGTTACTTGATTATATTTGTTAATTGTATCAAATGGAACTAAGTTGAGGATTTTTAAGGATTTAAAAGCTTCAAATTGAATTGTCTTTATTTTGAAAAGAATCAAGAAAAGGTTATGATTTATTGATAAATTTATATTTAACCGCGTTGCAAGTATGATCCGCGAGCAGGGTTATTTCTTATACTACTCTCATGGCAGCGGGCCGATCGCCTCGACAAGTTAGTAGATGCATCGATGGTTCATGCCGATCGACCCTCGGCAGTGCACAGTTTACATTTATGTTGGATCGGGCCGAACGTCCTCGGTGGAGTTTTGTTTGTGATAATAGAACTGAAAGCCCCTTTTTATAATTGGTATAGCTTCAATGTTTGAGAGATCATTTGTTTTAAATAAGGAAAGTAATTTGGGTTCTTAAATGTGGTGAAGCATTGTTCAGTTATTTCCTATTCTGAGTTTTATTGTTATCTCTACATATCATGCTTAATTAGAACTTCATATTATTATATTGTTGGCCCTGGTAAGTGTCGGAGTCGACCCCTCATCACTACTTCTTCGAGGTTATACTAGATACTTACTAGGTACATATTTTTATATACTCACGCAACATCTGGTCACCCGTCCAGCGCGCAGATTTGATCCTCATTTCGAAACTTCACGGTGAGCTACCTTCTGAGTCGTTCTGCAGCAGCTGGAGTCTTTTTTATGTTATATTTTTCTGTCTATTTCCTTTTAGACAATAGACTAGTATTCTTTTGTATATTCTACTAGAATTCGCACATACTTGTGACACCATGTTTTGGCACACACACTAGTAGACTTATGATTTTGGATTTGTTTACATGATTTCTATTTGTACTCACTTGCTTTCGTTTAATTATGTTACGTTAATTTTTTAACAAATGAGGTCATGTTATCTACTTAGTAATTTATTTAAACGGGAAACCACTAGATTGATCAGTGGTGGCTTGCCTAACAATGGTGTTGGGCGCCATCACAGCCTATAATGGAATTAGGTCGTGACATTTCATCTAATTCTTCTTTCTCATTTTCTTTATCCTAATATTTTTTGTCCTCAATAAAAATATCATTGCCAAATTATCTTTGTAAAGTTTCATTATTATAACATGCGGGGGTTGGAAAAATGAAGTTTCATCAACATGAGTCATTTCATCTATATGTTTTCTAATTCTAGAAGAAGGGTTAGGATTAGGACTAGGATTAGGATTACTACTACTTTCATCTTTACTACATTTTTTACTACTTTTTTAAATAAGCCAAATATATTTTAGGTGCCATAATTTAAATACGAAATTAAAATAAAAAAGTTAACACACAAATGAAATACGAAAATAGAACACGTAAAGTAAACAGAAAAATTAAGCACTAAAATGATACGCAAAAATTATATATTAAAATTAGGAGATGGAATGAGTGCACCGTTATTAAATATTGAAACTTGAAGAAATTATCCAAAATATTGCTCCAAATACTTGACGAATTAATTTAAAGATTGAAAGTTGCTCCAAATATTTGCCCAAATACTTGAAACTTATCATTTGATTGTGAAAAAATTGAGAGAATAATATTGATAGAATGTAAGAGATTTGAGAGAGAATGATTGATTTTTGTGGGAAAAAATAAAGAAGGTTGGGGGTATTTATAGTTAAAAAAAAGGGCCATAGTTTAATTTAATAAACTTAGGAGTTATATTAAAAGTTTGGGGGGTAGGGGATGTTTTTTTTGGGGGGGCAAATATGACCGTTTTTGGACGTTGGAAACGGCTATATTTTCAACTGAAGTCGTTGCCCAACGTTTATAATTCAAAAAAAATTAAAAACATTGCAGGATGGGACGGACGGAATGGGACGGGATAAACGAGATGAAATGGTCATCCCATCCCATCCCGTGTCCCGTTTAGAATTAAGTGGTATGCGATGGGATGAGACGGGACGGGACGCGGGACATGACCGGGACAGCCCGTCCCGTTGGATAGCCTTAGTCAAGGTGTTGTTGTAAAAAAATTAGTACCCCCGCCAGATCCACTAGGAGTGCCAGTACCGATGCTAGGATACGGTATTTGTCCGTTTTCTATTTTAGCTTGCATCCACAAAGGTTTGTGGTCCCTAACTAAGTGCCTAGTTAAGCCCCATGTCCCACCATATTTGGTGTGCACAAATCGTGTCTTACATATTTCACATATAGCACGTTCATTGACTTTATCATGTTTAAAAGATTTACATACAAGTGATGTTTTGGGATGTTTACCCTTAGGCTTACCCCTTACAGGAGGTACAAGGGGTAAAGCTCCAGACCGAGATTGACTCTAAGTTGGAGCTTATGTTGCGGGACTAGTGGGTGTTTCATCTAATTTTTTGTCCTCATTTTCTTCATCCTCAACAAAAATATCATTGCCAAATTGCCTTTGTAAAGTTTCATGATCTAGTTGTTCTCCGAAATTAATATTATGACTTGAAGGACGGGGAGGGGGGGATGAATGTGATGACCCAAAAGGTCATCACTTGTTTTAGAAATAAATTATGCGTTCCGAGGCCTTAAAAACCTCTTTGTGTCTTACCTCAATTTGCTTGCGTAGTTCGGACACGTAGTCGGAAAGCCATTATGTGAAAATCTATGAAAAATAATGAATTTTCGCTTTAAAAAAAATTAAGTTGACTTCGGTCAATATTTTGGGTAAACGGACCTGTACCCGTGATTTGACAGTCCTAGAAGGTCCGTAGAAAAATATGGGACTTGGACGTATGCCCGGAATCGAATTCCGAGATCCCAGGCTCAAAAAATGAATTTTTAAAGAAAATTGTTTTTTGGAATTATTAATGAGTTTTGGAAATGAAATGTGTTTGAAACCAATGATGTCGGGCGCGTATTTTGGTTCTGGAGCCCGGTACAGGTCTTATATATGATTTGAGTCGAGCGTGTGAAATTTGGTAAGAAACGGATTTGAAATGACGCAAATCGGACCTTATTTGAGAAAATTAGAAAATTTGATGTTCTTGAGTGATTTCATGATTTTGATGTTAAATTCATAGTTGTTGATGTTATTATGGTGATTTGAATGTACGAGCAAGTTCGTATGATGTTTTTAGGTTGGTGTGCATGTTTGGTTTGGAGCCCCGAGGGCTCGGGTGAGTTTTGGATAGGCCACGGAGTGGAATTTGGACTTAGGATGTTGCAGATTTGAACTGGTGTATTGCAGGCCTGCAGGCTTCACATTTGCGAAGCCTGGCTCGCAAATGCGAGAGCTCTGTCGCAAATGCAAAATAGCCCAATCCAGCATTACCTCGCAAATGCAAGGGAATCATCGCAAATGTGATGCCCCCAGTGTTAGCCATTCGTCACAAATGCGAGAATAGCAGAGTCTAGGTTCGCAATTGCGATATCTACATCCTGTAAATTCACACTTAGATGCATTTTCAGCCATTTTTCATATCTTCTCAAAACATAAACTCTCTTGGGCGATTTTCCAAAGAAAATTTCTTCTCCAAATTAACTGTAAGTCGTTTCTAACTAGTTTTCTTCAATCTTTAACATCTTTTCACATGATTTTAACTCAAAATCAATGATTTTCATGGGGGAAATTGGGTGTTTTGTGTAGAACCTAGGTTTTTCAAATTTTGGGGATTTGGACCTCGATTTGAGGTCCGATTGCAAAACAAATTATATATTTGTGTTCGTGGGGGAATGGGTAATCGGGTTTTGGTTCGAACCTCGGGTTTTGACCATGTGGGTCCGGGGGCGATTTTTGACTTTTTGGGGATAACTTTAGAAACTTATTTCCATACATTAGAATTGATTCAATTAGCATTTATTGATGTAATCAAGTAACTTGTGGCTAGATACGAGCGAATTGGTGGTGGAATCAAGGGGTAAAGCGATAATTGAGACTTGAATTGTGCTCGTGGCATCGAGGTAAGTGTTTAGTCTAACCTTAGCTTGAGAGATTAGGAGTTGAGTCCTATTTGCTATGTGTTACTTGTTGAGTACGACGTATAGGCATGGTGACGAGTATCTATACATTGGTGTCAAGCATGACCGTGAGTCTTAAATTGAAATTTGTTGTGTTCTTAATAAGTACTACGAATGCCTAAGTTGTTGGTTCTCTGTGTTGAGCATGGATTATGATTATTCTCGTGGGAATTACTTAGGATTGAGTATTGGTGCTAGTGGAGGAAGTTAGATGTTGGAACAAGTTTGGTTATAGCTGATTTTCCCTTGCCGGGATGTGTTTACTTATACTGTCGATTCCCTTGTCGGGATAGTGTAGTTTCTTTATTGATCCCTTGTCGTGACTCTCTTTGTGATTGGTGTTGAAATGTATATGCGGATCGGGTTGCACGCCGCAATAATATTATATTTGGACCAGGTTGCACGCCACAACAATATTATATTTGGATCGGGTTGCATACCGCAACAGTGATAAATGATATGGATCGGGTTGCACGCCGCAACAATGTTTTCTAATTTGGGTTGGGTTGCGCGCCGCAATAATAATGATAGAAGTGGTTATAGACTGGTTACAACTTTCCTTATTCTTTCTGCTGCAAGTTTTAAATTGTTCTTTATGTTTTTCTCATGAACTACTGTCGGTATATGATATTCCCCCACAGCATGTCCCCCTCCCATCGTTAATTGTTTATTTCTGTTTTACTTTCCGCTGTATATGGTACAACTGCAAAAGTTTATTTTGTAGTCTGGTCCTAGCCTCGTCACTACTTCGTCGAGGTTAGGCCAGGTACTTACCAACACATGGGGTCGCTTGTGCTGATACTACACTCTGCACTGTGTGCAGATCCCGGAGCGGCAGCTTTGGGACCGTAGCTTTGGGTGGTTGCCTTCAGTCCAGTCAGAGATTCCTTGGTAGTCTTGCTGGCATCCGCAGGCCTCAGCGTTCTCTTCTATCTTTATATTCTGTTTTCATTTACTTCAGAGATATATTGTATCTTTCTTTCAGACCTTGTTTGTAGTAATTCTAGGCTGTCTGTGAAGCGTGACATCAGTTCTGGGTAGACTTTGCTTTAGATGTTGTATTGGCTATTTATTCAAATGTTTTATCGTTTCTTCCGCTTGTTTAAAAATTTCGCTATTTATAAGCTATTGTCCCTAACTGTTAAAGGATTTTAAAAAAAAATTGGGAAAAGATAATTTATTTACACTGTTGACTTGCCTAGCTTTCATTAGTAGGCGCCATCACGACTCCCGAGGGTGGAAAATCCGGGTTGTGACAATGAAGTTTCATCAACATGAGTCATTTCATCTATATGTTTTCTAATTCTAAGAAAAATATTAGGATTAGGATTACTACTACTTTTACCTTTACTACTTTTTTTAAATAAGCCAAATACATTTTTAGGTTCTATAATTTAAATACGAAATTAAATTAAAAAAGTTAACACAAAATTAAACACACGAATGAAATACGAAAAATAGAACATGTAAAGTAAATACAAAAATTAAGCACTAAAATAATACGCAAAAATTATATAATAAAATTAGGAGATGGAACGAGTGCACCATGATTAAATATTGAAACTTGAAGAAATTGCCCAAAATATTGCTCCAAATACTTGACGAATTAATTTGAAGCTTGAAAGTTGCTCCAAAAAAATTTCCAAATACTTGAAACTTATCACTTGATTGTGGAAAATTGAGAGAATAATATAGATAGAATATAAGAGATTTGAGAGAGAATGATTGATTTTTATGGGAAAAATAAAGAAGGATGAGGGAATTTATAGTAAAAAAAAATAGGGCCATAGTTTAATTTAATAAACTTAGGGGTTATATTAAAAGTTTAAGAGGGAGGGAATGTTTTTTTTTTGGGGGGGAGGGGGGGGGCAAATATGGCCATTTTTGGAAGTTGAAAACGACTATATTTTCAATTGAAGTTGTTGCCCAACGGCTATAATTCAAAATAAAAATATTAAAAAGATGCGGGACAGACGTGACAGCATGGAACGGGATAGAACGGAATAAACGGGAGAAAATGGCCATCCCGTCCCATCTTGTGTCCTGTTTAACATGGGCCAATCCAATTTAGAATTAAGTGGGACAGGATGGGACGGGACGCAGGACGGCTCATACCATTGGACAGCCTTAGTCAAGCTGTTATTGTAAAAAATTAGAACCCCTACCAGATCCACTAGGAGTGCCAGTACCGGTGCTAAGATATAGTATTTGTCTAGCTTCTATTTTAGCTTGTATCCATAGAGATTTGTGGTCCCTAACTAAGTTCCTACTTAAGCCCCCCGTCCCACCACTTTTGGTGTTCACAAATTGTTGCTCATATATTTCACATATAGCACGTTCATTGACTTTATCATGTTTAAAAAATTTCCATACAAGTGATGTTTTGAGACGTTTACCCTTAGGCTTACCCCTTACAGGAGGTACAGGGGGTAAAGCTCCAGACTGAGATTGACTTTGAGTTGGAGCTTGTGTTGCGGGACTAGTGGGGTTTCATCTAATTCATCTTCTTCATTTTCTTCATCCTCATTTTCTTCGTCCTCAATAAAAATATCATTGCCAAATTATTTTTGTAAAGTTTCATGATCTAGTTGTTCTCCGAAATTAATATTATAACATGCAAGGGGTTGGGGAAATGAAGTTTCATCAACATGAGTCATTTCATCTATATGTTTTCTAATTCTAGGAGAAGGGTTAGGATTAGGACTAGGATTAGGATTACTACTACTTTTACCTTTACTACTTTTTTTAAATAAGCCAAATATATTTTTAGGTGTCATAATTTAAATATGAAATTAAATTAAAAAAGTTAACACAAAAATTGAGCACTATAATGATATGAAAAAATTATATATTAAAATTAGGAGATGGAATAACTACATCATGATTAAATATTAAAACTTGAATAAATTGCTCAAAATATTGCTCCAAATACTTGACGAATAAATTTGAAGCTTGAAAGTTGCTTCAAAAATTTGCCCAAATACTTAAAACTTATCACTTGATTGTGAGAAAATTGAGAGAATAATATAGATAGAATGTAAGATACTTGAGAAAGAATTATTGATTTTTGTGGGAAAAAATGAAGAAGGATGTGGGTATTTATAGTAAAACAAAATAGGGCCAAAGTGTAATTTAATAAACTTAGGGGTTATATTAAAAGTTTGGGGGGTTAGGTTTGGGGGAGTGGGAACCAAATATGGCCCTTTTTGGACGTTAGAAACGGCTATATTTTCAATTGAGGTCGTTGCCTAACGGCTATAATTAGAAAACAAATAATCTAAAAAGGACGCGGGATGGGATGGGACAGGTGGGACAAGATGGGCGGAATGGAACGGTATAAACGGGATGAAATGGCCATCCCGTCTCATCCCGTTCCCCGTTTAACATGGGCCCATATCCGTTTAGAATTACGTGGAATGGGACGCGGGACGGGACCCAACCTCACTGAGGCACACCAAAAATCACTCCTATAATTTATCTTTGGAATGGTGAGCAATTCTTTATATAGTCCTTGGTATGGAAAAAAGGTAAAATGAGAACAGAAAAAGGTAGTACTCCCTACAATTTAGTTTATGTGACCTATCTAGCTTTTAGTCTTTTTTTAAAAAAAATCAATTTTAAAATAACCTAAATTGAATTTCTCATTCTATATTTAACGATGGTTTCTTCTAATCACACAAATATTATTAATTTTTAAAATCACAAATTTGAAAAGTTATATATTCATACAGATGCAATGACAATTTTAAAATCACAAGTTTTAAAATTTTATTTCTCTCTTACTTCTTTGCCCAATCAAATAAGTTCACCTAAATTAAAATGGATGAGATATTTTTCCTTATTTTTTCTTTCTTATTTCCCATTTTGCTTAGTTGGTCTTCTATGGGAGGACAAGATGCAAGAAGTAAGGTTGAGATGGTACAGACATATGAAGAGGAGATTTATAGATGTCTTGGTAAGGAGGTGCCAGAGGCTCGCTATGACAGGGTTGTGGAAAGGGAAAAGTAAACCTAAGAAGTATTGGGGAGAGAGAGAAATAGGCCTAAGATGTATAGGGAGATGCGATTAGGCAGGACATAGCGCAACTTAAGCATACTAAGGACATGACCCTGGACAAGAGGGTGTGGAAGTCACGAATTAGAGTAGAAGGTTAGTACGTAGTCGTGTGTCCCTTTTTTTGTTAGTTGCAGTAGTATTAGTCTAATATATTTTTTATCCGCAGATATTTTTAATTATATGTTGTTTATTTCAACAACATGTAGTCTCGTATTTCAATCTGTCGAGCTATGTCAACAACCTCATCAAAGGTATCACCAGATACTCTCTCTCTCTCTGGCCATAAGCAACCAAAGCTGAAAACCGAGGCCATCTATAAACCTCTTGATCCTCTCTCGATCTGTGGGAACCAACTAGACCGCATGACGAGCCAACTTAGAGAACCGCATCTCATACTGTGTAACAGATCTGTCACCCTGATGAAGCAGCTTGAACTGCCTGCGCAGCTCCTCGTAGCGACACCCATGTACAAACTTCTCCAGAAAGAGAACGGAGAACTGCTGCTAAGAAAGGGGCGTTGCGCCAACTGGCCTACGCCTGGAAGCCTCCCACCAACTAAGTGCAACCCCGGAGAACTGGAAAGTAGTGAATGAGACCCCATTGGTCTCCAGAATACCTGCGGTCCAGAGCATCCTCTAACACTTATACAAGAAACCCTGGGTATCCTCGCCCTCTGCACCACCAAAAATCGGAGGCTGAAATCTACCAAACCTGTCCAATATGTGCGAGTCTGAGTGTCTCCCCTGGCCTGAGAAGTAGTTGCGGCTGTACTAACTGAGATCGCCTGAGCTAGGCCAGTTCAAACCTGACGCTCCAAAATGGCCACTGGCTCCACATCATAAGTCAAATCACCATCTAACTGAACTGTGCTGAAATCCAAAACATGAGACGGCTCGCCAATATACTTTCGGAGCATAGAAACTTGAAATATCGGATGCACACTCGACAAGCTAGGTGGCAAAGCAAGCTCATAAGCCACCTCCCCAATCCTCTAAAGCACCTCAAAAGGCCCAATGAACCAAGGACTCAATTTACCCTTCTTCTAAAATCTCATAACACCCTTCATGGGTGAAACCTTCAGTAGAACCTTCTCCCCAACCATGTAAGACACATCACGGAACTTCCTGTCATCATAACTCTTTTGTCTTGATTGCGATGTACGAAGCCGCTCCCGGATCATCTTCACCTTGTCTAAGGCATCTTGCACCAAGTCTGTACCCAAAAGCCTAGCCTCACCCTGCTCAAACCAACCAACTAGAGATCTACACCGCTTCCCATATAAAGCCTCATATGAAGCCATCTAAATACTCGACTGATAATTGTTGTTATATGTAAACTCTGCGAGCGGTAGAAATTGATCCCATGAACCACCAAAATCAATGACACAAGCACGCAACATGTCCTCTAATATCTGAGTAGTGCGCTTGTACTGGCCGTCCATCTGAGGGTGAAACGTTGTGCTCAACTCAACCTGAGTACCCAACTCTCTCTGAACGGCTTTCCAAAACTATGAAGTAAACTGAGTACCTCTATCAGAGATGATGGAAACTGGGACACCATGCAAACGAACAATCTCTCAGATATAGATCTCTGCCAATAACTCTAAAGAATAGGTAGTACACACAGGAATGAAGTACGCGGACTTGGTCAGCCGATCCACAATCACCCAAATAGCATCGAACTTCTTCAAAGTCCGTGGGAGTCCAACTACAAAATCCATGGTGATCCGCTCCCACTTCCACTCTAGAATATAGATCTGCGGAAGCAAGCCACCCGATCTCTGATGCTCATATTTCACCTGCTGACAATTGAGACACCGAGCTACAAATACCACAATATCCTTCTTCATTCTTCTCCACCAATAATGTTGTCTCAGATCCTGATACATCTTCACGGCACCCGGATGGATGGAATACCGCAAGCTATGGGCCTCCTCTAGAATCAACTCCCGCAGCCCATCTACATTGGGCATGCATATCCGGCCTTGCATCCTCAATACCCCATCATCACCAATAGTCACATCTCTGGCATCGGCGTGCTAAACTCTGTCCTTAAGGACAAGCAAATTAGGATCATCATACTGGCACTCTTTGATGCGATCAAACAAGGAAGACCGAGAAACCACACAAGCTAAGACCTGATTGGGCTCTGAAATATCCAACCTTACAAACTGATTGGCCAAGCCCTAAACATCAACTGCAAGAGGTCTATCCCCAATAGGAATATATGCCAAACTGCCCATACTCACCACCTTCCTACTCAAGGCATCGGCCACTACATTGGCCTTTCCCGTATGGTACAAGATAGTGATATCATAATCTTTCAACAATTCCAACCATCTTCACAGCCTCAAGTTGAGACCCTTCTGCTTTAAGAAGTGCTGGAGGCTACAATGATCAGTAAACACCTCATAAGACACACCATACAAATAACGCCGCCAAATCTTCAACGCGTGAACAATGGCAGCCAACGCTAGATCATGAACAGGGTAGTTCTTCTCATGGGGCTTCAACTGACGAGAAGCATAAGCAATCACTCTACCCTCCTGCATCAACACACACCCAATACCGACTCTCGAAGCATCACAATACATTGTATATGAACCTGAAGCTGATGGAAAAGCTAACACTAGAGTTGTGGTCAAGGCAGTCTTGAGCTTTCGAAAGCTCGCCTCACACTCATCCGACCACCTGAATGGAGCACCCTTTTGAGTCAATTTGGTCAAGGGTGATGCTATGGATGAAAATCTCTGAACGAACCGACGGTAATAACCCGCCAATCCAAGAAAGCTGCGAATCTCTGTGGCTGAGGACGGACTGGGCCAACTCTGAACCGCCTCTATCTTCTTCGGATCAACCTGAATACCCTCATTGGACACCACGTGCCCCAAGAAAGCCACTTAACTAAGCCAAAACTCACATTTGAAGAACTTTGCATAAAGCTTCTCCTCCCTTAATCTCTGTAACACAACTCTCAAATGCTCCAAGTGCTCCTCCTGACTATGCGAGTACACCAGAATATTATCAATGAAAACAATCACAAACAAGTCTAGATTAGGCCGAAACACGATGTTCATCAAATGCATGAACACTGTTGGGGCATTGGTCAACCCAAAAGACATCACAAGGAACTCATAATGACCATATCGGGTCCTGAAGGCTATCTTAACAATATCCGAAACCCTGATCTTCAACTGGTGATACCCTGAACGGAGATCAATCTTAGAGAACACTCTCGCTCCATGAAGTTGGTCAAATAAATCATCGATACGAGGCAAAAGATATTTGTTCTTGATTGTAACTTTGTTCAGCTGCCTGCAATCAATGCACATCCTCATCGTGCCATCTTTCTTCTTCATAAATAGAACAGGCGCACCCCAAGGCGACGCACTAGGCCAAATAAACCCCTTATCGAGGATTTCCTGAAGTTGCTCCTTCAACTCCGCTGGTGCCATACGATACGGTGGAATAGAAATGTGCTGAGTTCCCAGTACCAGATCAATACCAAAATCAATATCCCTATCCGGTGGCATGCCCGGTAAGTCTGTAGGAAACACCTTCGGAAAGTCCCTCACTACTGGGACCGAATCAATGGTAGGAGCCTCTGCACTGACATCCCTCACAAAAGCTAAGTATGAAAGACAACCTTTCCCAACCATCCGCTGGGCCTTCAGAAATGAAATCACCCTACTAGGAAAAAAATCAATCGAACCTCGCCACTCAATCCGTGGCACACCCGGCATAGCTAACGTCACTATCTTAGCATGACAGTCCAAAATCGCACAACATGAAGATAGTCAATCCATGCCTAATATCATATCAAAGTCCACCATACAAAGCAACAGAAGGTCCACTCGGGTCTCCAAACCCCCAATAGCTACCACACACGACCGATATACGCGGTCCACAATAATAGTATCTCCCACATGAGTAGATACACAAGCAGATGAAACAAGAGACTCACGGGGCGTATCCAAATAACGAGCAAAATATGATGGTACATATGAAAGAGTGGAACCAGGATCAAATAACATGGAGGCATCTCTGTAGCAAACTGAGACAATACCTGTAATCACAACATCTAAAGCAATAGCATCGGGTCTAGCTAGGAGTGCATAGAAACGGGCCTGACCACCACCTAATCGACCTCCCCCTCTAGGGAGACCCCTAGCTGACTGTCCTCCACCCCTAGCTGGGTGGGTGGGTGGTGAAGTAACTGGTGCTGAAGTCGATGGCTGACTCATCTGCTGAGATGAACCCCCAAGATGATGAGGACACCGCCTCCATATGTGCCCCAATTCTCCACACTCATAACAACCCCCTGGTGCTGGAGATGGGGACTTAAGGGAACCCCTAGCACTGGGATGAGTAGCAGAAGAACCTGGCATAGAAGAGCCCTGAACTGATGGAGCACGGGATGAACTCTGGGCTGGAAGGGCACTGAGTGATGAATAACCATGATGAGAACTGTGAGATCCATAGCCCAATGATGCCCCACGATAACCTAGGCGAGCTGACTGAGCATGCCTGAATGGACGGCCTCTACCATGTTGAAACTAACCCCCATGAGGAGTACCACTGAATCTACCCTGAGCACGAGGCATCTTAGCCTCCCTCTAAATCCTCTCCTGACCACGAACTATCTCAATCTGTTGAGCTATGTCAACAACCTCATTAAAGATAGTATCAGATACTCTCTCTCTCTCTGGTCAAAAGCAACCGAAGCTGAAAACCGAGGCCATCTATAAACCTTCTAATCATCTCTCGATTTGTGGGAACCAACCAGACCGTATGACGAGCCAACTTAGAGAACCGCATCTCATACTGTGTAACAAATTTGTCGCTCTGGCAAAGCTGCTCAAACTGCCTGCGCAGCTCCTCTCGACGAGACTCAGGTACAAACTTCTCCAAAAAGAGAACGGAGAACTGCTGCCAAGAAAGGGGTGTTGCGCCAACCGGCCTACGGCTCTTATAAGCCTCCCACCAACTAAGTGCAGCCCTAGAGAACTGGAAAGTCGTGAATGAGACCCCACTGGTCTCCAGAATACCTGCGGTCTGGAGCATCCTCTGACACTTATCCAAGAAACCCTGGGCATCCTCGCCCTCTGCACCACTGAAAGTCGGAGGCTGAAGTCTACCAAACCTCTCCAATATGTGGGAGTCTGAGTGCCTCCCCTAGCCTGAGAAGTAGTTGCGGCTGTAGTAACTGAGACTGCCTGAGCTAGGCCAGTGCACACTGATAAAATCTGGGCCAGGTCCTCCTGAAGGCCTGGAATAACAATAGGCATAGTTGGTGCCTGAGCTAGTGTTGTTGGAGCGTCCACAACTGGGACCTGATCAAGAACTGGGGTGGCTGGTGGATCTGCAGGTGCTGCCCTAGTTGCTATGCTGGCTACACCACTGCCCCTACCACGGCCTCGACTGTATCCTCAGCCTTTGGTGGTCCCAGTTGGTGGTATTGGTATTCCTCCGTCCTGACCAATAGCACGTGTCCTTACCATCCGTGAGAGAATAGAACAATAGAATTTTAGTACTAGAATCAATAGATTCGCACGACACAAATTCAAGAATATGAAGTTTTTCCTAAAGGTTCTGCAGCCTCGCGAGGCTAAGTATAGACGTCCTGTTATCGATTCACGAGACTCTACTAGACCTGCTCATAACTCATGAGACCTATGTAACCTAGGCTCTGATACCATCTTGTCACGACCCTAAAACTGACTCGGTCGTGATGGCGTCTATCGTGAAACTAGGCCAGCCGACACAAACCCCAAAACCAACTAGAAAATCATAAGAAGTCATTTAATGCCATTAATTAACAAAAATCCCATAATATAAGTTTAAACAAGCAGTGCAAAAATATAACACAAGCCCGACATTAGGGTGTCACCAGTCATGAGCAACTAGAAACTCGTCTAGGAACAAGAAAGGACAACATAGTCCAAAAATAAAATACTAAGACAATCTGAATGAGATATGAAGGAGAAGCACAGGGCTGCAAATGTCAAGCAGCTACCTAGTCAACTCCGGTGACCTGCCGGAAGACTGATCAGCACTCACTATCGCGTCTTGAGACTCCTGGATCTACACACAAGTTGTAAGGAGTAATGTAAGTACGCCAATTCAGTAAGTAATAAAAGTAAAAGCGGCTGAGCAGTAGGAAAACGGGTAACTTCACGTCATAGCATTACAGCAAAATAGTATATGTCCAGAACAATATAGTAAATCGATAAAACTCGTAAAAACAACTCAGTTCAGTAAAACCTTTTTAAAACATCTTTCAATAGTTTCAAACGAGTGATGAAAACAGTGAGTAAAAGGGTAGAAATGTAAACAGCCCCTCGGGCAAAATATCAACAGAACTAACCCCTCGGGCTACCTCACAATCACTCGTAATCAGCCCATCGGGCAACAACATGAAACAACAATAGTCCCTCAGGCAATATCACATCTCTCACACTGGGTACCCACGCTCGCTGGGGGTATTCAGACTCCGGAGGGGTTACTACAGCCCAAGCGCTATCACAAGACATCTCGTGGCATAATAAATCAGGCCCTCGGCCTCTCATATATCACAATCAGTACAACATGTTCCGGCATGCATCCTGATCCCATAATATCCTCACAACACAGGCCCTCGACCTCACTCAGTCAAAATTCTCTCAAGCCCCTCGAGCTAACAGTAAAACATGATGCTCGGACCAAAATATCATTTAAAACATCAAAACGAAGTGAATACGGCTGAGTTATGAAAACAGTAGAATACAATATGACTGAGTACAGATATTAAATCAAAATAGTGAGGAATAGTAGTACAAAGCCCCTAAGGGTCCAAAACACTTGGCACGAGGCCCAAATATGGCATTCAGCCCACATGGTAATACTTTCCAAAACACAATGGTATCAAAGAGTTTTCAATCAAATACGCGACTTAACAGTCGTACGTGATGGAACAAGTCACAATCTCAATGGTGCACGACCCCACGCTCGTCATCTAGCGTGTGTGTCACCTTAAGTAGCACAACGATGTGAAATTTGGGGTTTCATACCCTCAGGATAACATTTACAATCATTACTTACCTCAATCTGGTCAAAACACTAGCCCGTGATGTCTTTGCCTCTCGACTTGGCCTCCGAATGCTCCAAATCTAGAAAAAACAGTATCATACCATTAATACGCACTAAAGGAACAAAGCCCAAGCGAAAATAATCAAATTAACTCAAAAATCCACAAATTGGCAAAACCCGACCCCCGGGCCCTCATCTCAAAATTCGATAAAAATCACATCAATAGAATTCTTATCCTCCCACGAGTCCATACATACCAAGAACTTCAAAATCGGACCTCAAATCCCCAATTTACACTCTTCAATTTCAAGCCCTAATTCCCCAATTTTAGGTTTTAAAACCCACTAATTTCATGTCTAATTAGTTAGAAATCACCATAAAATCGAGTATTGAGTTCAACAATCTTACCTCCAAGTGTTTTCCTTCGATTCCTTCTTCAATCCTTCTCAAAAAGCTTCAAAACCGCTCAACAAAGGTGAAAATAGGGCTAAAAATCGCAAAGGCATCTATTTAAACATTCTGTTCAGGGATTATTTCCTTCTTCATGAACGCGGTAGATCCCTCGCGTTCGCGAAGCAAAAAATTCCACTATCTAATAATTACTCTTTCGCGAACGCGAGTCCTTCCACGCGAACGTGAAGCTTCAGCTGCTCAAGCTTTCGCAAACACGACCATACCTACGCGAACACGATAAACAAACTACCAGGGCCCCCAGCTACTCCAACTTCCCTACGCGAATGCGGGACCTACATTGTGTTTGTGATGCACACTCTGCCTCATCCTTCGTGAATGTGGAATCAAAATTGCGAACGCAAAGAGTAATTCACCTGCCTCACTCCACATCCCTTAGCGAATGCGAAAGCCCTCTCGCGAGCGAAGGACAAATCTCTGCAACATAAACCTGAAGAAATCTGCAACTCCCCAAAACAAGAATTTGATCTGCTAACCCCTCGAAACTCACCCGAGGCCCTCAGGACCTCAACCAAATATGCCAACACATCCCATAATACCATTCAAACTTTTTCCAACCTTCGAAACACTCAAAAAAACATCAAAAAATCAAATCACCCTCGGATTCAAGCCTAATAACTTAGAAACTTTCAAATTTCGCAAACGATCAAAACGTCTATCAACCCTCGTCCGAATGACCTAAACTTTTGCACACACGTCCCAAATGACACAACGGACCTACTCCAATTTCTAGAATTCCATTCCGACTCCAATATCAAAATTTCCACTACCAACCGAAAAATGCCAAAATTCCAATTTCGCCAATTCAAGCCTAAATCTACTCCGGACCTCCAAAATACATTCCAATCACGCTCCTAATTCTCAAATCACCTAACGAAGCTATCTGAACTGTCATGACCCCAAATGCCCGATCGTGATGGCATCTATCACATTACTAGGCAAGCCAACCCAAACCATTAACCACAATAAATTTCTTTTATAAAACCATTTTCTAACACGGATTTAAATCTCAACTTTCATAAGAAATGTATAAAACAGCTAAAAATGTGCGAAAATCAATAAAACATTAAACCAACACAGCCCAAACACCTGGTGTCACAAGTCTAGAGCCTCTAAATATACGATTGTCTAATACATAGCAAGCCTCATGCAAAAAAAACAAGGATAGGGGGAAGAAAGCAGGGCTGCGGATGCCATGTAGCTACCTTGCAATCTCCGGCAAACTCTGACAATGCTGAGGACCCTCACTCTGCCACTCGGGCACTTGGATCTGCACGCAAGGTGTAGGGAGTAACGTGAGTATGCCAACTCAGTAAGTAACTAAAGTAAATAAAGTCTTAAAGCAGTGACGAGCAGTTTAAAAACATATAGAAGAGTAAACGACAGAATATCAAGTCAAACTCAACAGTTTTAAAACTAGTTTCTTCTTAAAGCTTCAGTTTCAATTGAAATACTTTGAATTCATTTGCTTAGCAGTTTTCAACAGAGGCTTATTTTAAAAGAAGAGTGAAGTCAGAAAAATATCATAAATGGGCCCATCGGGCAAGGTATCACTCATAAATATAGGCTCTCGGGCAAGCCTCTAAGTCACTCTTAACTCAGCTCTCGTCACTCAGTACTCACACTCAACTCTCAGGCTCAACAATATTTCATAATAGCAATAATCATAATAATCGCTGCGGCGTGCAGCCCGATCCATAATTTATAGTCGACTACGCTCACTGGGGGTGTACAGACTCCGGAGGGGCTTCTACAGCCCAAGCTTCATATCGCTGCGGCGCGCAGCCCGATCCAATATATATATTGTTGCAGCGGCAGCCCGATTCATATAAGTATTGTTGCGGCATGCAACCCGATCCATAATATATTTATATAATATTGCTGCGGCGTGCAGCCCGATCCATAATATTTATAATCCTCACCATTCGGTCCTCAACCTCTCTCAGTCATTAACCTCACAGCCACTCGGGCATAACAGAAGAATTCAGGGAACTCAGTCCAAACAGTTCTCACATTTAAGAAGTAGAGTGATAAAACCAGTTTTAAACAATAAACAGGTAAAACATGACTGAGGATATGCTTTCAATCAAATAGAGTGAGGAAAAACAGTGAAAATGCCCCTAAGGGTCTCAACATGTCGGCACAAGGCCCCAAACATGGCATACAGCCCATAATACAGTATAAATGTCTAAAACATGAGATATCATAAGATTTCAAATCAAGTACGCAGCTTAATAGTCACTACGGGACGGACTAAGTCACAATCCCTACAGGTGCACGCCCACACGCTCGTCACTTAGCATGTGCGTCACCTCATTTATCAAAACAATTCGAAATACCTAGGTTTTGTACCCTCAGTTCCAGATTTACAATGGTTACTTACCTCAAATCGGGTGAATTACTACTCCGCGACGCCTTTGCCTCTCGCCTTGGCCTCAACTTGCACCGAATCTACCCAAAATCAGAATCATAACATTAGAATATGCTAAAGAATCGAAGCCCAAGCGAAAATAATCAAATTATACCAAAAATCCTGAAATTGGCCAAACCCGACCCCTGGGCCCACGTCTCGAAACTCGATAAAAAATCACATCAACGGAATCCTCATCCTCCCACGAGTTCATACATACCAAGAATACCAAAATCTGACAACAAATGGCCTCTCAAATCCCTAGATTAAAGTCTCAAGTTTCCAAGCCCTAACTCCCCAATTTAGGCTTCAAATTCCCCAAATTTCATGTTTAATTAGGTAGAAATCACAATAGGATCGAGTATTAAGTCCAAAATTCATACCTCCAACAAGTTCTCTTTGATTCCCTCTTCAATCTCTCTCAAAAAGCTCCAAAACCGAGTCAAAAATAGTGAACTTAGGACAAAACTCACAAAAATGACCTTTTAAACATTCTGCCCAGCGATCAGAAATCCTTCTTCGCGAACGTGGTCAAAGCCTCGCGTTCGCGAAGCACAAAAATACCATTGACCAAAATCCTCCTATGCGAACGCGATGCCTTAGCCTCTCCAACCATCGCGAATGCGTCAGGCATCTCGCTAACGTGATGCTTCCAACTCCGACCCTTCGCGAACGCGGGACCCCCTCGAGAACACGAAGGCCAAATCTCCAGCCTCCCTTCCTTACCCTTCGCAAACGCGAGGGTCCGCTCACGAACGCGAAGAACAAATTGTCTGCAACAGCTGAAACTAAAATCTGCAACTTCCTTTAACTTAAAATGGTCCGTTCAACCATCCGAAATCACCTGAGGCCCTCGGGTCCTCAACCAAACATGTCATCATATCCCATAACTTCATTCAGACTTTTTCCAACCTTCGGAACGCCCAAAACAACATCAAAACACCAAAATCACATCGAATTCAAGCCTAAGAATTCCAAAAACTTCTAAATTCCGCTTTTGATCAAAAATCTATCAAACCACGTCCGAATGACATGAAATTTTACATACACATCCCAAATGACACAACGGTCCTACTGCAACTCCTGTAATTCCATTCCAACCCCTATATCAAAATCTCACCTATCAACCGGAAAATGCCAAAATTCCAATTTTGTCAATTCAAGCCTAAATCTATTCCTGACCTCCAAAACAAATTTTGATCACGCTACTAAGTCCCAAATCACCCCCCGAAGCTATCCGAACAATCGAAACTCACATTTGAGCCCTTTAACACATAAGTCAACATCCAGTTGACTTTTTCAACCTAAGCTTACTCAAAAGAGACTAAGTGTCTCAAACCTTACCAAAACCTCTCTAAACTCAAACTAATCAACCCGATGACATATAATACAACTAAATAGAGTAATAAGAAGCAGAAATGGGAAAAACAGAGCGATAATTCATGAAATGACCGGCTGGGTTGTTACATCCTCCCCCTCTTAAACAAACGTTCGTCCTCGAACGAGTCAAGAAACATACCTGAAGCCTCAAATAGGTGAGGATATCTGCTTCACATCTCCCGCTCGGTCTCCCAGGAAGCCTCCTCCACGAGCCGACCTCTCCACTGCACTTTCACTGAAGCTATATCTTTTGACCTCAACTTTCGAACTTGACTCTCCAAAATAGCTACTGGATCCACATCACAAGTCAAATCATCATCTAACTGAACCGAGCTGAAATCCAGAACATGAGACGGATTTCCAATATACTTCCAGAGCATAGAAACATGGAATACTGGATGCACACTCGACAAGCTGGGTGGCAAATCAAGCTCATAAGACACCTCCCCAATCCTATGAAGCTCCCCAAAAGGCCCAATGAACCGAGGACTCAATTTCCCTTTCTTCCCAAATCTCATAACACCCTTCATGGGTGAAACCTTCAACAGAACCTTCTCATCAACCATGTAGGACACATCCCGAATCTTCCTATCAGCATAACTCACCTGTCTTGACTACGCTATACGAAGACTCTCATGAATCACCTTCACCTTGTCTAAAGCATCTTGCACCAGGTCTGTATCCAATAGCCTAGCCTCACCCGGCTCAAACCAACCAACTGGAGATCTACACCGCCTCCCATACAAAGCCTCATATGGAGCCATCTGAATACTCGACTGGCAACTGTGGTTATAAGCAAACTCTGCGAGCGGTAGAAACTGATCCCATGACCCTCCGAAATCAATGACACAAGAACGCAACATGTCCTCCAATATCTGAATAGTGCACTCGGACTGCCCGTCCGTCTGAGGGTGAAAAGTTGTGCTTAACTCAACCTGAATACCCAACTATTGTTGTACAGACCTCCAAAACTGCGAAGTAAACTGAGTTTCCCTATCTAAAATAATGGAAATTGGGACACCGTAGAAACGAACAATCTCCCGGATATAGATCTCTGCCAACCGCTCTGAAGAATAGGTAGTACACACAGGAATGAAGTGCGCAGACTTGGTCAGCTGATCCACAATCACCCAAATGGCATCTAACTTCTTCAAAGTCCGTGGGAGCCCAACTACAAAGTCCACGGTGATCCACTCCCACTTCCACTCTGGAACATCCATCTGCTGAAGCAAGCGACCCGGTCTCTAATGCTCATATTTTACCTGCTGATAATTGAGACACCGAGCCACAAATCCCAAAATGTCTTTCTTCATTTTCCTCCACCAATAATATTGTCTCAGATCCTGATACATCTTCACGGCACCCGAATGAATGGAATACCATGAGCTATGGGCCTTCTCCAGAATCAACTCCCAAAGCCCATCTATATTGGGCACACATATCCGGCCATGCATCCTCAACACCCCATCATCACCAATAGTCACATCTCTAGAATCATCTAGCTAAACTTTGTCCTTAAGGACAAGCAAATGAGGATCATCATACTGAAGCTCTCTGATGCGATCATATAAGGAAGACCGAGAAATCACACAAGCCAATACCCGACTGGGCTCCGAAATATCTAACTTCACGAAGCGATTGGCCAAGGCCTGAACATCCACTACAAGAGGTCTCTCCCCAACTGGAATATATGCCAAACTCTCCATACTCATCGCCTTCCGGCTCAAAGCATCAGCCACCACATTGGTCTTTCCCGTATGGTACAAAATAGTAATATCATAATCCTTTAGCAACTCCAACCATCTCCGCTGCCTCAAATTGAGATCCTTCTACTTGAACAAGTGTTGGAGCTACGATGATTAGTAAATACCTTACAAGACACACCGTACAAATAATGCCTCCAAATCTTCAACGCGTGAACATTGGCAGCCAACTCCAAATCATGAACATGGTAGTTCTTTTCATGGGGCTTCAACTGACGAGAAGTATAAGCAATAACTCTACCCTCGTGCATCAACACACACCCAATAAAAACTCTCGAAGCATCACAATACATTGTATATGAGCCTGAAGCTGATGGCAACACTAATACTGGAGTTGTGGTCAAGGCAATCTTGAGCTTCTGAAAGCTCTCCTCGCACTCATCCGACCATGAATAAAGCACCCTTCTGAGTCAACTTGGTCAAGGGCAATGCGATAAATGAGAATCCCTGAACAAACCGGTGATAATAGCCCGCCAAACCAAGAAATCTGCGAATCTCTATAGCTGAGGACGGTCTGGGCCCACTCTGGACCGCCTCTATCTTCTTTGGATCAACTTGAATACCCTCACTAGACACCACGTGCCCCAAGAATGCCACTGAACTGAGCCAAAACTCACACTTGGAGAACTTTGCATAAAGCTTCTCCTCTCTCAATCTCTACAACACAACTCTCAAATGTTTCACGTGCTCCTCCTAACTAAACGAATACACCAGAATATCATCAATGAAAACTATGACAAATAAGTCGAGATACGGCCGGAACACGTTGTCCATCGAGTGTATAAATGATGTTGGGGCATTGGTCAGCCCAAAAGACATCACCAAGAACTCATAATGACCATATCGGTCCTGAAAGTCGTCTTTAGATTATCCGAATCCCTAATCTTCAGTTGGTGATAAATTGAATGGAGATCAATCTTAGAGAACACTCTCTCTCCCTGAAGCTGGTCAAACAAATAATCAATGCGAGGCAAAGGATACTTGTTCTTAATTGTAACCTTGTTCAACTGCCTATAATCAATACACATCCTCATAGTGTCATCCTTCTTCTTCACAAATAGAACTGGCGCACCCCAAGGTGACATACTAGGCCGAATGAACCCCTTATCAAGGAGTTCTTGAAGCTGCTCCTTTAACTCCTTCAACTCGCTAGTGCCATACAATACGGTGGAATAGAGATGGGCTGAGTGCCCGGCACCAGATCAATACCAAAATCAATATCCCTATCCAGTGGCATACCTGGCAAGTCTGCAAGAAACACATCAGAAAAATCCTTCACAACTGGAACAGAATCAATACTGGGAGTCTCTACACCGACATCCCTCACAAAGGCTAAATACGAGAGACAACCCTTCCCAACCATATGTTGGGCCTTCAGAAACTAAATCACCCTACTTGGGACAAAATCAGTGGAACCCCACCACTCAATCCATGGCACTCCCGGCATAGCCAACATCACTGTCTTAGAGTGACAGTCCAATATAGCACGACATGGAGATAGACAATCCATGCCCAATATGACATCGAAATCCACCATACATAGCAACAAAAGATCCACTCAGGTCTTCAGACCCCCAATAGTTACCACACATGATCGGTACACACGGTCTACAACAACAGTATCGCCCACTAGAGTAGATACACGAACAGGTGAAACAAGAGACTCACGGGGCGTATCCAAATAACGAGCAAAGTATGATGACACATAAGAAAAGGTGGAACCCGGATCAAATAACACAAAGGCATCTCTGCGACAGACTAAGACAATACCTGTAATCACAGCATCTGAAGCAACAGCATCTGGTCTACCTGGGAGGGCATAGAAACGAGCCTGACCACCACCTGATAGATCTCCCCCTCTAGGGCGACCCCTAGCTAACTGGCCCCCACCCCGAGCTACCTGAGCGGGTAGTGAAGTGACTGGAGCTGAAGTCGAGGGCTGACCCATCTACTGAGACGGACCCTCAAGAAAACGAGGACACTGCCTCCTCATATTCCCAAACTCTCCACACTCATAACAACTCCCCGGTGCTGGAGATGGGGATTGAAGGGAACCCCTGGCACCGGAATGACCAGTAGAAGGACCTGGCATGGAAGAACTCTGAACTGATGGAGCACGAAATGAACTCTAGGATAGAAGGGAACTGAGTGATGAATGGCCCTGATGAAAATTGTGAAAACTATGTCCCGATGATGCCCCACGATAATCTGGGCGAGCTGACTGAGCCTGCCTGAATGGACGACCCCTGTCGTGCTGAAACTGACCCCTCGAAGGAGCACTACCAAAGCTACCAGATCCCCGAGGCCTCTTGGCCTCCCTCTCCTCTCGCTCATGACGATGAACTGACTCAATTTCACAGGCGATGTCAACAACCTCCTTGAAAGTAGCACCTGACACCCTCTCCCTAGTCACGAGAATCCGAAGCTGATATGTGAGGCCATCAATGAACCTCCTGATCCTCTCTCGATCTGGGGGAACCAACTAGACTGCATGATGAGCTATCTCAGAAAACCGCATCTCATACTGTGTCACAGTCATCTCTCCCTGATGCAACTGCTCGAACTGCTTGGCAGCTTCTCTCGGAGAGACTGTGGCACATACTTCTCCAGAAAGAGAACAGAGAACTGCTGCCAAGTAAGAGGCGCTACACCAACAGGCCTATGCCTCTTATAAGCCTCCCACCAAGTGAAGGCAGCTCCAGAAAACTGAAAAGTAGTAAATGCAACACCATTGGTTTATAGTATACCCGCCGTACGAAGAATCCTCTAACACTTTTCCAAGAAACCCTGTGCATCCTCGCCCTTAGTACCATTGAAAGTCGGAGGCTGAAGTCTACCAAACCTCTCTAATCGATGTTGCTCATCATCAGGCATAACTGGTACCACATACTCCTGAGCTGGTGCAACCGGCTGGGCTGGAGGTGCCGCCGGTATCTGAAGGTCCTGCACAACTTGCTCAGGTGTGTAAGCAACGGGAATCTGGGTGCCTCCTCCAGTCTGAGAAGTAGTTGCGGATGTAGTAACTGAGACCGCCTGAGCCAAACCGGTACACACTGATAGAATCTGAGCTAAAGCACCCTGAAGGCCTGGAATCACAATAGGCACAGCTGGTGCCTGAGCTGGTGCTGCTGGAGCATCCTCAACTGGGACGTGATCCTGAACTGGGGCAGTTGGTGGATCTACAGGTGCTGCCCTAGCTGCTGTATGGGCCACACCCCTACCCCTACCAAGGTCTCGACCGCATCCTCGGCCTCTAGTGGCCCTAGCTGGTGGTACTAGTGGTCGTCCATCCTGACCAGTAGCCCGTGTCCTCACCATTTGTAAGAGAATGGAATAACAAAAATTTAGTACTCGGATCAACTGATTCGCACGACAAGAATTTCAAGAATATGAAGTTTTTCCTAAAGGTTCTATAGCCTCTCGAGGAAAAATACAAACGTCTCCGTACCGATCCACGAGACTCTACTAAACCAGCTCATGACTCGCGAGGCCTATGTAACCTAGGCTCTAATACCAACTTGTCATGACCCCAAATGCCCGATCGTGATGGCGCCTATCACATTACTAGGCAAACCAACCCAAACCATTACCCACAACCAATTTCTTTTATAAAACCATTTTCTAACAACGATTTAAATCTCAATTTTCATAAGAAATGTATAAAACAACTAAAAATGTGCGGAAATCAATAAAACATTAAACCAACACAACCTAAACACCTGGTGTCACGAGTCTAGAGCCTCTAAATATACATGTCCGACTGCTTAATACATAGTAAGCCTAAAATGCGGAAAAGAAACAAGGATAGGGGAAGAAAGTAGGGTTGCAGATGCTATGCAGCTACCTTGCAGTCTCCGGCAAACTCTAACAATGCTGAGGACCCTCACTCTGTCACTTGGGCACCTGGATTTGCACACAAGGTATAGGGAGTAACGTGAGTACACCAACTCAGTAAGTAACTAAAGTAAATAAGGTCTTAAAGCAGTGACGAGCAGTTTAAAAATCATATAGAAGAGTAAATGACAAAATATCAAGTCAAACTCAACAGCTTTAAAACCAGTTTCTTCTTAAAGCTTCAGTTTCAATTGAAATACTTTGAATTCATTTACTTAGCAGTTTTCAACAGAGGCTTATTTTAAAAGAAGAGTGAAGTTAGCAAAATATCATAAATGGGCCCCTCGGGCAAGGTATCACTCATAAATATAGCCTCTCGAGCAAGCCTCTCGAGCAAGCCTCTCAGTCACTCGTGACTCAGCTCTCGTCACTCAGTACTCACACTCAGCACTCAGGCTCAACAATATTTCATAATAGTAATAATCATAATAATCGATGCGGCGTGCAGCCCGTTCTATAGTTTATAGTCGACTACGCTCACTGGGGATGTACAGACTTTGAAAGAGCTCCTACAGCCCAAGCGTTATAACGCTGCGGCGCGCAGCCCGATCCAATATATATCGATGCAGCGTGTAACCCGATCCATATAAGTATTGATGCGGCATGCAGCCTGATCCATAATATATACATATAATATTGCTGCGACGTGCAGCCTGATCCGTAATATTTATAATCCTCACCGTTCAGTCCTCAACCTCTCTCAGTCATTAACCTCAAAGCCATTCGGGCATAATAGAAGAATTCAGGGAACTCAGTCCAAACCCCTCACATTTAAGAAGTAGAGTGATAAAACCAGTTTTAAACAATAAACAGGTAAAACTTGACTGAGGATATGCTTTCAATCAAATAGAGTGAGGAGAAACAGTGAAAATGCCCCTAAGGGTCTCTACAGGTCGGCACAAGGCCCCAAACATGGCATACAGCTCATAATACAGTACAAATATCCATAATATTAGATATCATAAGATTTCAAATCAAGTACGCGGCTTAATAGTCGCTACAGGACGGACCAAGTCACAATCCCTACCGGTGCACGCCCACACGCTCGTCACCTAGCATGTGCATCACCTCATTTATCAAAACAATTCGAAATACCGGGGTTTTGTACCCTCAGTTCCAGATTTACAATGGTTACTTACCTCAAACCGGGTGAATTACTACTCCACAATGCCTTTGCCCCTCGCCTCGGCCTCAACTTGCACCGAATCTACCCAAAATCAGAATCATAACATTAGAATATGCTAAAGGATCGAAGCTCAAGCAAAAATAATCAAATTATACCAAAAATCCTGAAATTGGCCAAACCTGACCCCCGGGCCCACGTCTCGAAACTCGATAAAAAATCACATCAATGGAATCCTTATCCTCCCACGAGTTCATACATACCAAGAATACCAAAATCCGACCACAAATGGCCTCTCAAATACCTAGATTAAAGTCTCAAGTTTCCAAGCCCTAACTCCCCAATTTAGGCTTCAAATTCCCCAAATTTCATGTTTAATTAGGTAGAAATCACAATAGGATCGAGTATTAAGTCCAAAATTCTTACCTCTAACAAGTTCTCTTTGATTCCCTCTTCAATCTCTCTCAAAAAGCTCCAAAACCAAGTCAAAAATGGTGAACTTAGGCCAAAACTCGCGAAAATGGCCTTTTAAACATTCTGCCCATCGATCAGAAATCCTTCTTCGCGAATGCGGTCAAATCCTCATGTTTGCGAAGCACAAAAATACCATTGACGAAAATCCTCTTACGCGAACGCGACCACACCATCGCGAACGCGATGCCTCAGCCTCTCCATCCATCACGAACGCGTCAGGCATCTCGTGAACGCGATGCTTCCAGTTCCGACCCTTCGCGAACGCGGGACCCCATCGCGAACGCGAAGGCCAAATCTCCAGCCTCCCTTCCTGACCCTTCGCGAACGCAAGGGTCCGCTCGCGAACGCAAAGAACAAATTATCTGCAACAGCTGAAACCAAAATCTACAACTTCCTTTAACTTAAAATGGCCCGTTCAACCATCCAAAACTCACCTGAGGCCCTCGGGTCCTCAACCAAACATGCCAACATATCTCATAACCTCATTCAAACTTGTTCCGACCTTTAGAACGCCCAAAACAAAATCAAAACACCAAAATCACATCGGATTCAAGCCTAAGAATTCCAAAAACTTCTAAATTTCGCTTTCGATCATAAACTCTATCAAACCACGTCCGAATGACCTGAAATTTTGCACACACATTTCAAAAGACACAACGGTCCAACTACAACTCCCGGAATTATATTCCGACCCCTATATCAAAATCTCACCTATCAACCGGAAAACGCCAAAATTCCAATTTTGCCAATTCAAGCCTAAATCTACTCTGGACCTCCAAAACACATTCTGATCACGCTCCTAAGTCCCAAATCACCTCCTGAAGCTATCCGAACCATTGGAACTCACATCCGAGCCCTTTAACACATAAGTCAATATCCGATTGACTTTTCCAACTTAAGCTTACTCAAAAGAGACTAAGTGTCTCAAACCTTACCAAAACCTCTCCAGACCCGAACTAATCAACCCGATGACATATAATACAACTAAACAGAGCAATAAGAAGCAGAAATGGGGAAAACAGAGCGGTAATTCATGAAACGATCGGCCAGGTCGTTATATTAACCATCGGAATTCACATCCGAGGCCTTTTTCACATAAGTCAACATCCGATTGACTTTTCCAACTTAAGCTTACTCAAAAGAGACTAAGTGTCTCATTCCTTTCCAAAATCACTCCGAACCCGAACCAACCAACCCGATACTACATAATATAGTTGAACAAGACATAAAGAAGCAGAAATGGGAAAACGGAGCGGTAACTCATGAAACGACCGGTCGGGTCGTTACAGTGCAGAAATATAATAAAATCTATACAAAATTAAAGGATACACATCATATAGTAATTAGAAAGTTTTTGTTTGTTTTTGTTATTTATTCTTCATTAAATTAGCAAGTACTTAGTACTAAAAATTTACTAATGTGACTTTTTATTAACTTGTTAATTGGCTTAATATTTTGATACTACTTCTCTTTTAATATAACATAGATATATATTTTCTTACTCTGAAAATATTTTATTTTTTAAACTTATGTTATATATACTATTCAAAACTCCTCAATGGTCTAAATTTATCAATAAGTTTTTGAGTATTATTTATTTATCTCTTATTTTTTAATTAATTCAAAATATTAATGTCATAAAATTACCTGTATCCCCCTTTTTCGTACATTCTTTTATTCTGTAATATTTGATTAGTTTTCTCATTTGTAGTTTATTAAAAATTAAATAATCAAAGGTTTATCTCATTATACTTTTGATTTTATATATATAATATAGTATCTTTATATTTTTTTATTTTTATTATAAAATTATGATTTCTATTTATTAATTAAAATTTCCTACATGAGAAATTTAATTAGTATATATATTTTTATGCTATCGCTTAATTTTTTTTCCTAGTATTCTTCCT
Source organism: Nicotiana tabacum (assembly GCF_000715075.1). NCBI lineage: Eukaryota > Viridiplantae > Streptophyta > Magnoliopsida > Solanales > Solanaceae > Nicotiana > Nicotiana tabacum. Next base: position 115,093,518 of record NC_134084.1, read on the forward strand.
TTAATATGATTTTAGTTATGTATATATGTATGACTTTTCTCACATATGGGATTGCACTAGGTATATTGTTGTTGTTGTTGTTTCTTTCAATCTGGTTATTTATCATCTTATCTTGATATTGTTATTGTTGTTGTTTCTGTTTCTTTATCATATTCCCTTTGGGGGTCTATTGGAAACAGTCTCTCTACCTTTAAATATAGGGGTAAGATCTGCATAGTACATATACACTATCGTTCCCTGGCCCTATTTTGTGGTATTATACTGAATTTATTTTTGTTGGTCTTGGGCGCAAAGCATGAAAGCAAGAGAGAAGGATAATATTGTGCTTTTCTCTCTTACTAGTGTTAGAACCCGTCCGATACTACATAATATAGTTGAACAAGACATAAAGAAGCAGAAATGGGAAAACGGAGCGGTAACTCATGAAACGACCGGTCGGGTCGTTACAGTGCAGAAATATAATAAAATCTATACAAAATTAAAGGATACACATCATATAGTAATTAGAAAGTTTTTGTTTGTTTTTGTTATTTATTCTTCATTAAATTAGCAAGTACTTAGTACTAAAAATTTACTAATGTGACTTTTTATTAACTTGCTAATTGGCTTAGTATTTTGATACTCTTCTCTTTTAATATAATATAGATATACATTTTCTTACTTTGAAAATATTTTATTTTTTAAACTTATATTATATATACTATTCAAAACTCCTCAATGGTCCAAATTTATCAATAAGTTTTTGAGTATTATTTATTTATCTTTTATTTTTTTAATTAATTCAAAATATAAATGTCATAAAATTACTTGTATCCCCCTTTTCGTACCTTCTTTTCTTCTGTAATATTTGATTAGTTTTCTCATTTGTAGTTTACAAAAAAATTAAATAATCAAAGGTTTATCTCATTATAAATTTGATTATATATATATATATATATATATATATATCTTATGTATAATAATATCTTTATATTTTTGTATTTTTCATTATAAAATTATGAGTTCTATTTATTAACTAAAATTTTCCACATGAGAATTTCAATTAGTATATACATTTTTATGCTATAGCTTAATATTTTTCCTAGTATTCTTCCTTTATAACTATTTTTTAATATGATTTTAGTTATGTATATATGTACGACTTTTCTCATCATAATTCTAATTATAAGTCTTATAATTTTTAATACGATTTTTCCACAAATTTATATTTTGTTTCTTACTTATCTAATTGTATTATCTATTATTTAATATTATTAAATTATCATTGAAGTTATATAGTTATATATTTTTTCTCTTTTTTTATAATAATTTTCTTAAAAATACATAGATATTTAATTATTTTAAAATTAAATTCAAAAAAAATAATTAATTATTAACTAACCTAACTAAGTTTGTCTTAAAATTTGATACTCGTAGAATTTTTGTTGTGATACTTGGTATCTTTACATTGATTTGCTTCTCTTATTCTATATAGATAGATATCCTCGTCCGCACAAAGACTCATTATTTGTTTTGACCGGAAAATAAGAGTGTAATATAACAGAATAGAAGGGAAACGAATAGCTTGGATTCCTTATTTGGTTTATAAAAAGTAACTTCAATGGAAGAAAGAGGAATCCGAATTCTATGGCCCTCCATTTTTTTTATTAAAAAAAGGACTATGTGTCAAGGATAGATGCACATGATATTGAACTGACTTATATTACAAATTAGAGAATATCAGTCACGATATTGGATTGATGGACCAACAATTTAGTCGCCTTGATGAATTACTAGAGATTTAGTTAAGTTAAAATAAGACCATTTAAAGAATTTTTTACTATCTCTTAGAGATTTGTAATATCATAGTAGTTCACTTCATTTCACATCGATATCACGGAATATATATAATTCCAAAGCTATGAAAAATGATACTGTATAGCCGCTGTAAAAATAATAGCCGAAAAAATATATAAAATTTATATAATTTTTGTATATATATGCATTCGATATGTTATATATAAAAATTATACAACTTTTATACATTGGTCTTTGTCACGACCCGGATTTTCCACCCTCGAAAGTCGTGATGGCGCCTACTCGTAGAAGCTAAGCAAGCTGCGCAAATGAAGAATCACTAACCCTTTCATTTTACCCCTTTTTAACAATTGAGATTAACAGGTAATCAACATTGAATATTAATGATAAATAAAATAAGCGGAAGACTTAAACTAATAAAATAACCAAAGTCGGTACTACAATGCCAACATATGTCTCTACTCGGAATTCGGTATCACAATATCACGGACTGTATATGAGTACTACATACAAGTGACTGAAAAAGGAAATATAGTCTGTCTCGGGTACAAGTGAAAATAGAGCACATAATAAGATAGAAGAGAACGCCGGGCCTGCGGACGCCTGCAGGACTACCTCGGGATCTCTAGCTGGACTGAAGGCAGCCACCCAAATGCTATGGTCCAAGAGCTGCTCCGGGATCTGCACATAGTGCAGAGTGTAGTATCAGCACAATCTGACCCCATGTGCTGGTAAGTGCCTAGCCTAACCTCGGTGAAGTAGTGACGAGGCTAGGACCAGACTACAAAATAACCTGTGCAGTTATATAATATCCAGCGGAAAATAAAACAGAAATAAACAAGTAAAGATGGGAGGGGGGTACATGTTGCGGGGTATACCAATATCAACAGTAAATCAAGAGTAACAGCATAAGGACAGCTTAGATTTCACAGCAAAACAATAAGAAATTTGTATCCAATCAATAAACACTTTGTATCAGCAATTGTTGCGGCGTGCAATCTGATCCCAATATATATCAACACTGTTGCGGCACGCAACCCAATCCATATCATTTATCACTGTTGCAGCACGCAACCCGATCCAAATATATCATTGTTGTGGCGTACAACCCGATCCAAATATATCATTGTTGTGGCGTGCAATCCAATCCAAATATATCATTGTTGCGGCGTGCAACCCGATCCAAATATATATCATTGTTGCGACGTGCTACCCGATCCAAATATATCATTGTTGCGGCGTGCAACCCGATCCACATATACGATCAACAACAATCATAGCAAGAGTCCCGGCAAGGGATCAATAAAGAACTATACTATCCCGGCAAGGGAATCGACAGTATAAGTAACAACTTCCCGGCAAGGGAGAAACAGCTATAACCAACCTTGTTCCAACATCTAACTACCTCAGCTAACACCAATACTCAGTCATAAGTAATTTCTACGAGAATAATCACGATCCTTGCTAAATACAGAGAGTCATCAACTTAAGTATCCGTAGAATTATTTAAGAACACAATAAATTACAATTCAAGACTCACGGTCATGCTCGACACCAACGTATAGATACTCGTCACCATGCCTATATGTCGTACTCAACAAGAAACAAGTAGCAAATAGGGCACAACTCCTAATCCCTCAAGCTAAGGTTAGACCAAACACTTACCTCGAACTTCCACGGCCAACTCAAGCCTCAAACACCGCTTTTCCTTTTGAATTCGACTCCAAATCAATTGTATCTAGACATAATCGATTTAATAACATCAATACACGCTAAACAATCCAATTCCAATGTTTAATTATAGCTTTCCCATCATTCTTCCCAAAAGGTCAAAAATTGACCCCGAGCCCGCTTGGTCAAAACACGAGGTTCGGACCAAAACCCGATCTCCCATACACCCACGAGCATGAATATATAATAGTTCGAAAATTCGACCCCAAAACGAAGTTTAAATCATAATTATACAAAAAGCCCTAACTTTACACAAATCCCTAATTTTCTACCCTTAAGAACATGATTTAAGCTTAGAAATCTAATGGGTGTTAATGAAAATTGAAGAAAATGAGTCTAAGATTACATATCTATAAATTGGTGGTGAAATCCCCTTTCAAAAATCACCCAATTTGGAGTTTGGAAGAAGAAGATATGAAATTTTGGCTAAATCCCGTTTTGGTTCTGTTTTAACATCACTGGACACGCCTTCATCGCGTTCGCGACAAACCTGTTGCGTTCGCGATAGGTCAGGCCAAATAAACTATCGCGTTCGCGACACAAGGTTTGCGTTCGCGGAGCTTCAGCCCCTAGAGTCTTTGCGTTCGCATTTGTGTGGACGCGTTCGCGTTGGGTAAAATACCCCTCCCCCTGCCCAGGCCCATAAGCCTTCGCGTTCGCATTACCAGGCCCGCGTTCGTGAAGGGAAAACCCCCAAAGCTTCGCGTTCGCAACCTGGGTCTCGCGTTCGCGTAGAAGTAAATCTCCTTCAGCTTGACTAACTCATCGCGTTCGCGAGGGTCCTCCCGCGAACCCGAAGAAGGACATACCAGAACATCAGAAACTGAACAACCTGCAACTTTTTATGAGTTCAAAATCTTCCGAAACTCACCCGAGCCCTTGGGGCTCCATCCCAAACAGGTACACTAACTCAAAAACATCATATGAACTTATTTGTGTGATCAAATCGCCAATAACCCCTTAAACAATGAATTAAACCTCAAAATCAATGAAATATTTCAAAACTTCTTAAAACATCAAATTATGCATTTAAGGTCCGAATCACGTCAAATGACATTCGTTTCTTACTAAATTTCACAGACTTATCTTATTTCACATATAAAACTTGTACCAGGCTCCGGAACCAAAATACGGGCCTGATACCATCAAATTCTAAATGCATTTCATTTCCAAAAGTCATAGAAATTTCCAAAAAATAATTTTCTTTAAAAATTCATTTCTCGGGCTTGGGACCTCGGAACTCGATTCCGGGCATACGCCCAAGTCCCATATTTTTCCATTGACCCTCCGGGACTGTCAAATCACGGGTCTGGGTTTGTTTACCTAAAATATTAACCGAAGTCAACTTAAATGCATTTTAAGTCAAAAATTTCAACAATTTCATAGATTTTCACATAATAGCTTTCCGACGTGCCCGGACTGGCATGCAAATCGAGGTGATGAGGAAAGAGGTTTTTAAGGCCTCGAAATGTAGAATTCATTTTAAAAACAAGTGATGACAAGGTCATCACATTCTCCACATTTAAAACAATTGTTCGTCCTCAAACGGACATAAGAAGGAAGTACCTGAGTCGGGAAAAAGATGGGGATAACGGCTCCACATATCGGACTCGGACCTCCAAGTCGATGCCTCAGCAGGCTGACCTCTCCACTGAACACGAACAGAAGGAAAACTCTTTGATCTCAACTGACAAACCTGTCGGTTTAGAATAGCTACCGGCTCATCCTCATAAGACAAGTCCTTGTCCAACTGGACAGTGCTGAAATCTAACACGTGGGATGGATCGCTGTGATATCCCCGAATCATGGACACATGAAACACTGGATGCACGGCTCATAAGCTTGGCGGCAATACAGGTCTATAAGCCACCTCTCTCACTCGATCAAGAATCTCAAACGGGGCAATGAACCTAGGTCTAAGCTTACCCTTCTTCCCAAATCTCATCACGCCCTTCATAGGTGACACTCGAAGCAATACCCGCTCACCGACCATGAAAGCCAAATCTCAAACCTTGCGGTCGGCATAGCTCTTTTGCCAGGACTGAGCTGTATGAAGCCTATCTTGAATAATCCTAACCTTGTCCAAGGCATCCTGAACCAGATCCGTACCCAACAACCGAGCCTCTCCCGGCTCAAACCATCCAACTAGAGACCGACACCGCCTACCATATAAAGCCTCAAAAGGAGACATCTAAATACTCGACTGGTATCTGTTGTTGTAGGCAAACTCTGCTAAAGGCAAAAACTGATCCCACGAGCCTCCAAAGTCAATGACACAAGCTCGGAGCATATCTTCCAAAATCTGAATGGTCCACTCGGACTGCCCTTCCGTTTGAGGATGAAATGATTTGCTTAACTCAACCCGTGTGCCCAATTCTCGCTGAACTGCTCTCCAGAAATGCGAGGTAAACTGCGTACCTCGGTCCGAAATGATAGACTCAGGCACACCATGAAGACGAACAATCTCCCGGATATAGATCTCAGCTAACCTCTCAGAAGAATAGGAGGCTGCCACAGGAATGAAATAAGCTGACTTGGTAAACCTATCAACAATAACCCACACTGCATCGAACTTCCTCTGAGTCAGTGGCAGTCCAACAACGAAGTCCATAGTGATCCGCTCCCACTTCCACTCAGGAATCTCAATCTTCTGAAACAAACCACCAGGCCTCTGATGCTCATACTTAACCTGCTGACAATTCAAATATAGAACCACATATACAACGATATCCTACTTTATTCTTCGCCACTAATAATGCTGCCACAAATCCTGGTACATCTTTGTGGCACCCGAGTGAATAGAGTACCAGGAGCTATGGGCCTCCTCTAAAATCAACTCTCGAAAACCATCCACATTAGGAACACAAACTCGACCCTGCAATCTCAAGACTCCATCATCACCTAAGGTAACCTGCTTGGCACCTTCGTGCTTCACCGTGTCTCTAAGGATACACAAATGGGGATCATCATACTGCTAATCACGGATATGCTCCAATAAAGAAGAAGAAGTGATCGTGCAAGCCAACACATGACTGGGCTCAGAAACATCCAATCTCACGAACTGATTGGCCAAAGCCTGAACATCCAAAGCAAGCGGCCTCTCACCGACCGAAATATAAGCAAGACTTCCCATACTGGCTGACTTTCTATTCAAAGCATTGGCCACCACATTGGCCTTTCCCGGATGATATAAAATGGTGCTATCATAGTCCTTTAATAGCTCCAACCACCTTCTGTGCCTCAAATTCAACTCATTCTGCTTGAACAAATACTGTAAACTCTTGTGATCCATGAATACCTCACATGCCACGCCATACAGATAATGTCTCCAAATCTTCAACGCGTGAAAAATGGCTGCTAACTCCAAATCATGAATCGGATAATTCTTCTCATGAATCTTCAACTGCCGCAAAGTATAAGCAATGACCTTGCCATCATGCATCAACACCGCACCAAACCCAATATGAGATGCATCATAGTAAACTGTATATGGAACTGAACCAGTAGGCAAAACCAACACCGGTGCCGTAGTCAAAGCTGTCTTGGGCTTCTGAAAGCTTGCCTCACACTCATCCGACCACCTGAACTGGGCACCCTTTTAGGTCAACCTGGTCATCGGGGCTGCGATAGATGAAAACCCCTCCACAAACCAACGATAATAGCCTGCCAATCCCAAGAAACTCTGAATATCTGTAGCTGATGTTGGTCTAGGCCAGTTCTTGACTACCTCAATCTTCTTCGGATAAACCTGAATACCCTCTGCTGATACAACATGACCTAGGAATGCAACTGAACTCAACCAGAACTCACACTTCGAAAACTTAGCATACAACTGACTATCCCTCAGAGTCTGAAGAACCACCCTAAGGTGCTACTCGTGTTCCTCCCGGCTGCGGGAGTATATCAAGATATTATCAATGAAGACCATCATGAACGAATCCAAATACAGCCTAAAAACCCGGTTCATCAAATCCATAAAAGTTGTTGGGGCATTTTCCAACCCGAATGACATCACCAAAAACTCATAATGCCCGTACCGAGTGCAGCAATCTATCTTAGGGACATCGGATGCCTTAATCCTCAACTGATGGTAGTCAGATCTCAAGTCAATCTTCGAAAATACCTTCGCATGCTGAAGCTGATCAAACAAATCATCAATCCTCGGCAACGGATACTTATTCTTGATTGTAACCTTGTTCAGTTGCTGGTAATCTATACACATTCGCATCGATACATCCTTCTTCTTAACAAACAACACTGGCGCATCCCAAGGAAAAACACTGGGTCTAATAAAACCATTCTCAATCAAGTCTTGCAATTGCTCCTTCAACTCAGGCGGGGCCATACGATACGGCGGATTAGAAATGGGCTGAGTGCCCGGAGCCAAATCAATGCAAAAGTCAATATCCCTGTCGGGTGACATACCTGGCAGGTCTGAAGGAAATACCTCAAGGAACTCATGAACAACAAGCACAGAATCAATAGAAGGAACCTTGGCACTAGAAGACATATGCCAAATAGGCCAAACACCCCTTCTCGACCATATGTTGAGCCTTCACATAAGAAATGACACTACGGGTAGAATGACTAGGATTCCCTCTCCACTCTAAATGAGGTAAACCTGGCAAGGCTAAGGTCACAATCTTGGCATGAGAGTCCAAGATAGCGTGGTAAGGTGATAACCAGTCCATCCCAAATATGACATCGAAATCAACCATATCCAGAAGCAACAAATCTACACGAGTCTCAAGACCCCCAATCACAACTATACAAGAGCGATGGACTCGATCTACCACAATAGAATCACCTACCGGTGTAGACACAAATACAAGGGCACTCAAGGAATCACTAAGCATGACCAGATACAGTGCAAAATAAGATGACACATAGGAGTATGTAGACCCTGGATCAAATAAAACTGAAGCATCTCAGCCACAAACCAGAACAGTACCTGTGATAACTGCATCGGAAGCCTTAGCCTCAGGCCTGGCTGGAAGAGCATAACTTGGGGCTGGGCCCCTCCACCCTGGACTACATCTCTAGAAGGGCCTGCAGCTGGCTGGCCTCCACCTCTAGTGGTCTGAGCTCCACCTCTAGCACCTCTATCTCCAACTCTAGCACCTCTACCCCATCTCTAGCTGGTTGGGTGGGCTGTGGAACACCTGGTTCCTGAACCATAGCGCGGGAACCCTGCTACTATGATTTAGTACCCACCAATCTCGGACAAGCCCTCCGGATATGACCATACTCACCATACTCAAAACATCTACCTAAGTGTTGTGGTTGAGAAAACTGAGACTGACCCTAGCAACCTGAATGACCACCCCGAAAACTCTGGAGAGGAGGTGCACTGATAGGAGCTGGTGGTGCACTATAGGATTGCTAATCAGAATACTGCATGTGAGAACCACGACTACCTGAAGTGCCATGAGAAACCTGAAGTTCTGACTGAAAGGGCCTAGGAGGATATCCTCTACCATACGAATTCCTGCCTCCAGATGAAGCACCACTGAACCTGCCTGAATGACGAGGCCACTTATCTGACCCATGACCACCTCCCTACGAAAAAACCATCTTCACTATCCTGGCCACATTGGACGCCTCCTGGAAAAAAATCTCACTCCATGTATCCCTAGCCATCTGAAGACGAATTGGCTGAATAAGTCCATCAATAAACCTTCTCACCCTCTCTCTCTCGATGGGAAGTATAATAAGAGCATGACGAGCCAAGTCGATGAATTTGGTATCATACTGGGTAACAGTCATAGAACCCTACTGGAGACGCTCAAACTGCCTCCGATAGGCCTCTCTCTGAGTGATGGGGAGAAACTTCTCCAGAAATAGCTGAGTAAACTGCTCCCAAGTCAAAGCTGGTGATCCGGCCGGTCTATCCAAATTGTAGTCTCTCCACCAAGTTTTGGTGGACCCCGACAAGCGAAAAGTAGCAAAATCGACCCCATTAGTCTCTACTATCCCCATGTTCCTGAGAACCTCATGACAGCAGTCTAGATAATCCTGGGGATTCTTAGAAGATGCACCGCTGAAAGTAGTAGTGAAGAGCTTGGTGAACCCGTCCAATCTCCACAAGGCATTGGCAGACATAGTTGCTCTATCACCGTTCTGAGCTACCACACTCGGCTGAACTGATCCAACTGGCTGAGCCGCTGGATTCTAAAACTGGGGAGCCATCTGCTCTGGAGTGCGAGTAGCAGGAGTCTGGGCTCCTCCTCCAACCTGAGAGATGGCTGATGATATAAGAAGCAAGCCTGCCCGGGTGACACTCTCCATAAGGCCTACCAGACGGACCAGAGCATCCTGGAGTACCGGGGTAACAATAAACCCCTCTAGGACCTGAGTTGGGCCCACCGGATCTGCTGGGGCCGAAACCTCATCCTCAAAATCAACCTGAGGCCTAGCCGCTGGTGCTGCTGCTCTGGGCTGAGCTTTGCCCCTACCTCGGCCTCAGCCTCGCCCTCTACCCCTCGTGGGAGTTGCTGCTGGGGGCTCGGGCTGTTGATCGGTGGATGAGGAAGCGCGTGTTCTTTCCATCTGCGAAAGAACAGACTAGAAATTTAATTAGCATTGAGAAACCAAATCGCACGACAAGAAAGAACAATTGTGAAGTTTTCGTAACTCTATAGCCTCTGGGGATAAATACAGACGTCTCTGTACCGATCCCTCAAACTCTACTAAGCTTGTCCGTGAATTGTGAGACCTATGTAACCTAGAGCTCTGATACCAACTTGTCACGACCCGGATGTCCAACCCTCGGGAGTCGTGATGGTGCCTACTCGTAGAATCTAGGCAAGACGCACAAATGAACAATCACTAACTCTTTCATTTTACCCCTTTTCAACTATTGAGATTAACAGGTAATCAACATTAAATATTAATGATAAATAAAACAAGCGGAAGACTTAAACTGATAAAATAACCAAAGCCGGTACTACAATACCAACATATTTCTCTACCCGGAATCCGGTATCACAATATTACGGACTGTATATGAGTACTACATACAAGTGTTTGAAAAATGAAATACAGTATGTCTCGGATACAAGTGAAAACAGAGCAGATAATAAGATAGAAGAGAACGTCGGGCCTGCGGACGCCTGCAGGACTACCTCGGGATCTCTAGTTAGACTAAAGGCAACCACCCAAATGCTAGGTCCAAGAGCTGCTCCGGGATTTGCACATAGTGCAGAGTGTAGTATCAGCACAATCCGACCCCATGTGCTGGTAAGTACCTAGCCTAACCTTGGTGAAGTAGTAACGAGGCTAGGACCAGACTACCAAATAACCTATGCAGTTATATAATATACAGTGGAAAATAAAACAGAAATAAATAAGTAAAGATGGGGGGGTACATGTTGCAGGGTATACCAATATCAACAGTAAATCAAGAGTAACAGCATAAAGATAACTTAGATTTCACAGCAAAACAATAAGAAATTTGTATCCAATCTATAAACACTTTGTATCAGCAATTGTTACAGCGCGCAACCCGATCTCAATATATATCAACACAGTTGTGGTGCGCAACCCGATCCATATTATTTATCACTGTTGCGGCGTGCAACTTGATCCACATATAATATTGTTGTGGCGTGCAACCCGATCCAAATATATCATTATTGCAGCGTGCAACCCGATCCAAACATATCATTGTTGCGGCGTGCAACCTGATCCAAATATATCATTGTTGCGGCATGCAACCCGATCCAAATATATATCATTGTTGTGGTGTGCAACCCAATCCAAATATATTATTGTTGCGGCATGCAACCCGATCCACATATACGATCAATAAAAATCATAGTAAGAGTCCCGGCAAGGGATCAATAAAGAACTACACTATCCCAGCAAGGGTATCGACAGTATGAGTAACAACATCCCGGCAAGGGAGAAACAGCTATAACCAACCTTGTTCCAACATCTAACTGTGATGACCCAGCCAGTCGTCTCATGAGTTACCGCTCCATTTCCCCTATTTCTGTCTCTTTATGCTTTGTTATCCGTGTTTTGTCGTATCAGGCTGGTCGTATCGAGTCCAGAACGATTTTGGTAAGGTTTGAGACACTTAGTCTCTTTTAAGGAAGCTTAAAGTTGGAAAAAGTCAACTAGATGTTGACTTATGTGTTAGAGTACTCGAAAGTGAATTCTGATGGTTTAGTTAGCTTCGAGAGGTGATTTGTGACTTAGGAGTATGATCGGAATGAGTTTTGGAGGATCGGAGTAGATTTAGGCTTGAATTGGCGAAGTTGATATTTTGGCGATTTCCGGTCGATAGGCGAAATTTTGATATAGGGGTCCGAATGGAATTTTGAGAGTTGAAGTAATTTCATTGGGTCATTTGGGATGTGTGTGCAAATTTTCAGGTCAATCGGACGTGGTTTGGTTGGGTTTTTGATAAAAAGCGGAATTCGGAAGATTTTAGAAAGTGTAGCTTGAATCCGATGTGTTTTGGGTGATTGGATGTCATTTGAGGTGTTTTGATGATTGGAACAAGTTTGAATAAGGTTTTAGGATATGTTGGTGCCTTTGGTTGAGGTCCCGGGGGCCTCGGGTGAGTTTCGGATGGTCAATCAGACCATTTCATGCCTTGGTGATGTTGCAGAATTGCAGGTTCAACTATTGCGGAGAATCCTTCTTCGTGATCGCGTAGGGATTCATGTGATTGCGTAGAGCTTTTTGAGGGTCAGTCCATTTTGTTCTATGCATTCGCGAAGGAGGAGTTGCGATCGCATAGTGTGAGGAGATGGGTCATCACGAACGCGGGGAGGTGGTCGCGCTCACATAGAGTTAAGTGGACCTGGGGTCTTTGCTGGATTTTGTTCATTGAGAACGCGGTGGGAAGTCCGCGATCGCGTAGAGTTAGTTGCCTGGGCATTGCGTTCGCGAGGGGATTTCATGCATTCACATAGAGTAATTTTTGGGAGCTGAGTTTTTTGTGCTTCGCGATCGCAAAGGTTTTCCCGCGATCGCGATGAAGGAATTATGCCTGGGCAGAAGGTTTTTAAACTCGTCTTGTTCGCAATTTAGGGACTTATTTCCTCCATAGTTGGTCGTTTTTGGAGCTTTTTGAAGGAGATTGAAGAGGGATTCAAGGGTAATCACTTAGAGGTAAGATTCTTGGACTTAAAACTCGATTATTATGTGAATTCCACCTAGAAAATCATGGAAATTAAGCCAAAAATTGAAGAACTGGGGCTTGAAAATTTAGACTTTTGATTGGGGATTTGAAGGGTCATTTGGGGTTGGATTTGAGAACTTTTGACATGTATGAACTCATGGGGAGATAAGGAATCTATTGATGTAAAAATTATTGAATTCCGAGACATGGGCCCGGGGGTCGAATTTTGGAAATTTTGGGATTTGTGTAGTATTTTGATTGTTTTCGCTTGGGCTTCGTTCCTTTAGCATATTTTGACATCCTCATTCTGATTTTGGTTAGATTCGACACGAGTGGAGGCCGATTCGAGGGGCAAAGGCGTCGTGACTTAGAGATTTGACCGGTTTGAGGTGAGTAATGATTGTAAATGATGTTCTGAGGGTTTGAAACCCCGGATTGCACATTGTAGTGCTATATTGAGGTGAGGCATACGCTGGATGACGAGTGTGGAGTCGTGCACTATTGGGGATTGTGACTTAGTCCATCCCGAATGACTATTTTACCGCGTATTTGACTGAAATATATTTGCTATTATCATGATTTGGGCCTTGTGCCAACTATTTGAACCCTTCGGGGATTTTTACTGGTATCTCCTCACTGTTTTGACTTTTTACTGAATTCAGTCATGTTATATTTCACTGTTTTTCGCACTCAGCCATGTTTACTCTGTTTTAACTCTTACATGATCTTTTAAATGATATTTTGGGCTGAGAAACATGTTTTACTACTGCCCGAGTGGCTTGTGAGGATTTTGACTTAGTAAGGCTGAGGGCCTATTTTGTGAGGAAACATTTGATATTGATTATGAGGTCGAGGTCCTGAGATATGTACGCCACGAGGTGGCTTGATTGATATGAGGTCGAGGGCCTAGTGATGATGCCACAAGGTGACTTGATATTGCGCTTGGCCCGTAAGGGGCCCCTCTAGGAGTTTGTACACTCTAGTGAGCGCGGGTACCCATTGTGATGTGAGATTGAGCCCGAGGGGCTGGTATTGTTCTATGTGATTACCCGAGGGGCTGGTACTGTTCTGAGATATTGCCCGAGGGGCGAATTTGTGATATTGTGCCCGAGGGGCGAGCCTTTATGTGTTTATTTTTCATATTTGACTGCCAATTACCTGCTTAATTATTAAAAAAAGGCTTTTCATGAAACTACATTTGAGTTAAACGATTTTACCTACCTTTCACTGATTTACTGATTCTAAATGGTTTTACTGCTTCTTTATAGAATGCTTTGTGTCTTACATGATTTCTTGCTTTCAGTCTTTATTTACATTTGTTACTCACTGAGTTGGAGTACTCACTTTACTCCCTGCACCTTGTGTGCAGATTTAGGCGTAGCTGGTTCCGCAGTGCTGATTCCTCCAGCTTCAGGAGGACATTCGGAGTTCACGAGGTAGCTGTTGGCGTCCGCAGCCCCGTGTCTCTACTCCTTTATCACTTCTATCTCTTTTCAAGCAGTTGTACTAGTTTATTGACTTAGCGAATTTGTATTATGACTTATAGATGCTCATGACTAGCGTTCTTCCGCCTATTTATGTTATCATTTGTTATTGCGGATTTATTTTACCATGTTTAGATTGCTTCTTAAATGCTTAACCATTAATAATTGGAAAATAGGAAGTGTCGGCTGGCCTTGTCTTCACGAGAGGCACCATCACGACCGGGTCCGGGTTAGGGTCATGACACTAACTACCTCAGTTAACACCAATACTCAGTCATAATTAATTTCTACGAGAATAATCACGGTCCTTGCTCGATACAGAGAGTCATCAACTTAAGCATCCGTAGTATTATTTAAGAACACAATAAATTACAATTCAAGACTCACGGTCATGCACGACACCAACGTATAGATACTCGTCACCATGTATATACGTCGTACTCAACAAGAAACAAGTAGCAAATAGGACACAACTCCTAATCCTTCAAGCTAAGGTTAGACCAAACACTTACCTCGAACTTTCACGGCCAACTCAAGCCTCAAACACCCCTTTTCCTTTTGAATTTGGCTCCAAATCAATTGTATCTAGACATAATTGACTTAATAACATCAATACACGCTAAACAATATAATTCCAATGCTTAATTATAACTTTCCCATCATTCTTCCCAAAAAGTCAAAAATTGACCCCAGGCCCGCTTAGTCAATACACGAGGTTCGGACCAAAACCCAATCACTCATTTACCCACGAGCCCGAATATATAATTAGTTCCAAAATTTGACCCCAAAATGAGGTCTAAATCACAATTATACAAAAAGCTCTAACTCTACCCAAATCCCTAATTTTCTACCCTTAAGAACATGATTTAAGCCTAGAAATCTTATGGGTGTTAATGGAAATTGAAGAAAATGAGTCTAAGATTACATACTTATGAATTGGTGGTGAAATACCCTTTCAAAAATCGCCCAATTTGGAGTTTGGAAGAAGAAGTTATGAAATTTTGGCTAAATCCCGTTTTGGTTCTGTTTTAAAATCACTGGACAGGCCTTCATCGTGTTCGCGATGGGTCAGGCCAAATAAATCATCACATTCGCGACAAAAGGCTCGTGTTCGTGGAGCTTCAGCCCTTAGAGCCTTCGCGTTCGTGTTCGTGTGGACACATTCGCGTAGGGTAAAATACCCCTCCCCCTGCCCAGGCCCATAGCCTTCGCGTTCGCGTTACCAGGCCCGCGTTCGCGAAGGGAAAACCCTCAAAGCTTCGCATTTGTGACCTAGGTCTCACGTTCGCATAGAAGGAAATCTCCTTCAGTCTTACTAACTCATCGCATTCGCGCGGGTCCTCCCACGAACGCGAAGAAGGACATACCAGAACATCAGAAACTAAACAACCTGCAACTTTTTATGAGTTCAAAACCTTCTGAAACTCACCCGAGCCCTCGGCGCTCCAACCCAAATAGGTACACTAACTCAAAAACATCATATGAACTTATTCGTGCGATCAAATCGCCAAAATAACCCCTTAAACAACGAATTAAACCTCAAAATCAATTAAATATTTTAAAACTTCTTAAAACATCAAATTTTGCATTTAAGGTCTGAATCACGTCAAATGACATCTGATTCTTACCAAATCATATCTTATTTCATATATAAGACCAGTACTAGGTTCTGGAACCAGAATACGGGCCCGATACCATCAAATTCTAAATGCATTTCATTTCCAAAACTCATAGAAATTTCCAGAAAACAATTATCTTTCAAAATTCATTTCTCGGGCTTGGGACCTCGGAATTCGATTCCGAGCATACGCCCAAGTCCCATATTTTTCCACGGACCCTCCGGAACTGTCAAATCATGGGTTCGGGTCCGCTTACCCAAAATGTTGAGCGAAGTCAACTTAAATGCATTTTAAGTCAAAAATTTCAACATTTTCAAAAAAAATCACATAATAGCTTTCCGGCTATGCGTCCGGACTGCGCACGCAAATCGAGGTGATACCGAAAGAGGTTTTTAAGGCCTCGGAATACAGAATTCATTTTAAAAACAAGTGATGACCCCACATTCTCCACCTCTAAAACGATCGTTCATCCTCGATGGACATAAGAAGGAAGTACCTAAGTCGGGGAAAAGATGGGGATAACGGCTCCGCATATCGGACTCGGACTCCCAAGTCGATGCCTCAGCAGGCTGACCTCTCCACTGAACACGAACAGAAGGAAAACTCTTTGATCTCAACTGACGAACCTGCCAGTCTAGAATAGTTATCGGCTCCTTCTCATAAGACAAGTCATTGTCCAACTGGACAGTGCTGAAATCTAACACGTAGGATGGATCGTCATGATATTTCCGAAGCATGGACACGTGAAACACTGGATGCACGGCTGATAAGCTCGGCGGCAATGCAAGTCTATAAGCCACCTCTCCCACTCGATCAAGAATCTCAAACGGGCCAATGAACCTAGGGCTAAGCTTGCCCTTCTTCCCAAATCTCATCACGCCCTTCATAGGCGACACTCGAAGCAATACCCGCTCACCGACCATGAAAGCCAAATCTCAAACCTTGCGGTCGGCATAGCTCTTTTGCCAGGACTGAGCTGTATGAAGCCTATCTTGAATAATCCTAACCTTGTCCAAGGCATCCTGAACCAGATCCGTACCCAACAACCGAGCCTCTCCCGGCTCAAACCATCCAACTAGAGACCGACACCGCCTACCATATAAAGCCTCAAAAGGAGACATCTAAATACTCGACTGGTATCTGTTGTTGTAGGCAAACTCTGCTAAAGGCAAAAACTGATCCCATGAGCCTCCAAAGTCAATGACACAAGCTCGGAGCATATCCTCCCAAATCTGAATGGTCCGCTCGGACTGCCCGTCCGTCTGAGGATGAAATGTTATGCTCAACTCAACCCATGTGCCCAACTCTCGCTGAACTGCTCTCCAGAAATGCGAGGTAAACTGCGTACCTCGGTCCGAAATTATAGACTCGGGCACACCATGAAGACGAACAATCTCCCAGATATAGATCTCAGCTAACTTCTCGGAAGAGTAAGAGACTTCCACAGGAATGAAATGCGCTGACTTGGTTATCCTATAAACAATAACCCACACTACATCGAACTCCCTCTGAATCCGTGGGAGTCCAACAACGAAGTTCATAGTGATCCGCTCCCACTTCCACTCAGGAATCTCAATCTTCTGGAACAAACCACCAGGCCTCTGATGCTCATACTTAACCTGCTGACAATTCAAACATCGAACCACATATACAATGATATCCTACTTTATTCTCCGCCACTAATAATGTTGCCACAAATCCTAGTACATCTTTACGGCGCCCAGGTGAATAGAGTACCTGGAGCTATGGGCCTCCTCTAAAATCAACTCTCGAAAACCATCCATATTAGGCACACAAATTCGACCCTGCAATCTCAAGACTCCATCATCACCTAAGGTAACCTACTTGGCACCTCCGTGTTGTACCGTGTCTCTAAGGACACACAAATGGGGATCATCATACTGCCGATCACGGATACGCTCCAATAAAGAAGAACAAGCGACCATGCAAGCCAACACATGACTGGGCTCAGAAACATCCAATCTCACGAACTGATTGGCCAAAGCCTGAACATCCAAAGCAAGCGGCCTCTCACCGACCGGAATATAAGCAAGACTGCCCATACTGGTTGACTTTCTACTCAAAGCATCGGCCACCACATTGTCCTTTCCTAGATGATATAAAATGGTGATATCATAGTCCTTTAATAGCTCCAACCACCTTCTCTGCGTCAAATTCAACTCTTTCAACTTGAATAAATACTATAGACTCTTGTGATCCGTGAATACCTCACATGCCACGCCATACAGATAATGTCTCCAAATCTTCAACGCGTGAACAATGGCTGCTAACTCCAAATCATGAACCGGATAATTCTTCTCATGAATCTTCAACTGCCGCGAAGCATAAGCAAT
Organism: Nicotiana tabacum; assembly: GCF_000715075.1. Classification (NCBI taxonomy): domain Eukaryota; kingdom Viridiplantae; phylum Streptophyta; class Magnoliopsida; order Solanales; family Solanaceae; genus Nicotiana; species Nicotiana tabacum. The sequence goes on from NC_134084.1 coordinate 115,111,636, forward strand.
GACATTGTCATCCTGCATCAACACCGCACCAAGCCCAATACGAGATGTATCACAGTAAACTGTATATGTCCCTGAACCTGTGGGTAAAACCAACACCGGTGCCCTGTCTTGAGCTTTTGAAAGCTCACCTCATATTCGTCCGACCACTTGAACTGACCACCCTTCTGGGTCAACCTGGTCATCGGGGCTGCTATGGATGAAAACCACTCCACAAACTGACGATAATAGCTTGCCAATCCCAAGAAACTCCGAATCTCCATAGCTGATGCTAGTCTAGGCCAATTCTTGACTACCTCAATCTTCTTTGGATCAACTTGAATACCCTCTGCTAATACAACATGACCCAGGAATGCAACTAAACTCAACCAGAACTCACACTTCAAAAACTTAGCATACAACTGATTATCCCTCAGAGACTAAAGAACCACCCTAAGGTACTACTTGTGCTACTCCCGACTGCGGGAGTATATTGAGATATCATCAATGAAGACCATCACGAACGAATCCAAGTAAGGCCTAAACACCCGATTCCTCAAATCTATAAAAGTTGCTTGGGTATTTGTCAACCCGAATGACATCATCAAAAACTCATAATGCACGTACCGAGTGCGAAAAGCTATATTAGGGACATGAGATGCCCTAATCCTCAACTGATGGTAGCCAGATCTCAAGTCAATCTTCGAAAATACCTTAGCACCCTGAAGTTGATCAAACAAATCATCAATCCTTGGCACCGGATACTTATTCTTGATTTTAACCTTGTTCAGTTGCCAGTAATCTATACACATTCGCATCGATCCATCCTTCTTCTTAACAAACAACACTGGCGCACCCCAAGGCAAAACACTGGGTCTAATGAAACCCTTCTCAAGCAAGTTTTGCAATTGCTCCTTCAACTCTTTCAACTCAGGCAGGGCCATACGATACGGCGGAATAGAAATGGGCTGAGTGCCCGGAGCCAAATCAATGCAAAAGTCAATATCCCTGTCGGGTGGCATACCTGGCAAGTCTGAAGGAAATACCTCAGGGAACTCACGAACAACAGGCACAGAATCAATAGAAGGAACCTTGGCACTAGAATCACGAACATATGCCAAATAGGTCAAACACCCCTTCTTGACCATACATCGAGCCTTCACATAAGAGATGACACTACGGGTAGAATGACTAGGAGTCCCTCTCCACTCTAAACGAGGCAAACCCGGCAAGGCTAAGGTCACAGTCTTGGCATGACAATCAAAGATAGCGTGGTAAGGTGATAACCAGTCCATCCCCAATATGACATCGAAATCAACCATGTTTAGAAGCAACAAATCTACACGAGTCTCAAGACCCCCAATCACAACTATATAAGAGCAATGGACTCGATCTACCACAATAGAATCACCCACCGGTGTAGACACATATGCAGGGGCACTCAAGGAATCACTATGCATGACTAGATACGGTGCAAAATAAGATGACACATAGGAGTATGTAGACCCTGGATCAAATAAAACTGAAGCATCTCGGCCATAAACCAGAACAGTACCTATGATAACTGCATCGGAAACCTCAGTCTCAGGCCTGGATGAAAGAGCATAACATTGGGATTGGGCCCCTCCACCCTGGACTACATCACTGGGATGGCCTGCAGCTGGCTGGCCTCCACCTTTAGTGGTCTGAACTCCACCTCTAGCACATCTACCTCCACCTCTAGCACATCTACCCCCACCTCTAGCTGGTTGGGCGGGCTGTGGAACACATGGTGCCTGAACCATAGCACGGGAACCCTGCTGCTGCGATTGAGTACCCACCAATATCGGACAAGCCCTCCGGATAAGACCATACTTACCATACTCAAAACATCCACCTGAGTGTTGTGGCTGAGGAAACTGAGACTGACCTTGGCGACCTAAATGACCACCCCAAAAACTCTGCAGTGGCAGTGCACTGATAGGAGCTGGTGGTGCACTATAGGACTGCTGATCAGAATACTGTATGTGAGATCCACGACCACCTGAAGTGCTGTGAGAAACCTGAAGTGCTGACTGATAGGGCCTAGGAGGATTGCCTCTACCATACGAATCCCTGCCTCCAGACGAGGCACCACTGAACCTCCTGAATGATTAGGCCTCTTATCCGACCCATGACCACCTCCCTGCGACAGAACTATCTCCACTCTCCTAGCCACATTGTCCGCCTCCTGGAAAGAAATCTCACTCCCTGTCTCACTAACCATCTGAAGACGAATCGGCTGAATAAGTCCATCAATAAACCTCTCTACCCTCTCTCTCTCGATGGGAAGTATGATAAGAGCTTGACGAGCCAAGTCGATGAATCTTGTCTCATACTGGGTAACAGTCATACGAATTCTTGCCTTCAGACGAGGCACCACTGAACCTGCCTGAATGACGAGGCCTCTTATCCAACCCATGACCACCTCTCTGCGACAGAACCATCTCCACTCTCCTGGCCACATTGGCTGCCTCCTGGAAAGAAATCTCACTCCCTGTCTCCCTAGCCATCTGAAGACGAATCGGCTGAATAAGTCCATTAATAAACCTCCCCACCCTCTCTCTCGGTGGGAAGTATGATAAGAGCATGATGAGCCAAGTCAATGAATCTGGTCTCATACTAGGTAACAGTCATAGAACCCTGCTGGAGACGCTCAAACTGCCTCCAATAGGCCTCTCCCTAAGTGATGGGGAGAAACTTCTCCAGAAATAGCTGAGTAAATTGCTCCCAAGTCGATGGTGATCCGGTTGGTCTAGCCAAAAAGTAGTCTCTCCACCAAGTCTTGGCGGATCCCGACAAGCGAAAAGTAGCAAAATTGACCCCATTGGTCTCTACTATCCCCATGTTCCTGAGAACCTCAAGACAGTTGCCTAGATAATCTTGGGGATCCTTAAAAGAAGCACCGCTGAAAGTAGTAGTGAAGATCTTGGTAAACCTGTCCAATCTCCACAAGGCATCGACAGACATAGCTGCTCCATCACCGGTCTGAGCTACCACACCCGGCTGAACTGCTCCAACTGGCTGAGCCGCTGGACTCTGAAACTGGGGAGCCATCTGCTCCGGAGTGTGAGTAGCAGGAGTCTGGGCTCCTCCTTCAGCCTGAGAGATGATTGGTGCTACAGGAAGCAAGCCTGCCCGGGTGACACTCTCCATAAGGCTCAGTAGACGGACCAGAGCATCCTGGAGTACCGGGGTAGCAATAAACCCCTCTGGGACCTGAGATGGGCCCACCGGAACTACTGGGGTCGGAACCTCATCATCAAAATCAACTTGAGGCCCCGCCGCTGGTGCTACTACTCTAGACTGAGCTCTTCCCCTGCCTCGGCCTTGCTCTCTGCCCCTCGTGGGAGCTACTGTTGGGGGCTCGGGCTGCTAATCGATGGATGAGGAAGCATGTGTTCTCACCATCTGCGAAAGAACAGAGTAGAAATTCAATTAGCATTGAGAAACCAAACCGCACGACAAAAAAGAACAATTGTGAAGTTTTCCTAACTCTGTAGCCTCTGGGGATAAATACAGACGTCTCCATACCGATCCCTCAGACTGTACTAAACTTGTCCATGAATTGTGAGACCTATGTAACCTAGAGCTCTGATGTCAACTTGTCATGACCCGGATTTCCCACCCTCGGGAGTCGTGATGGAGCCTACTCGTAGAAGCTAGGCAAGCCGCGCAAATGAAGAAGCATTAACCCTTTCATTTCACCTCTTTTTAACAATTGATATTAATAGGTAATCAACATTGAATATTAATGATAAATAAAACAAGCGGAAGACTTAAACTGATAAAATAACCAAAGTTGGTACTACAATGCCAACATATGTCTCTACCCGGAATCTAGTGTCACAATATCATGGACTGTATATGAGTACTATATACAAGTGTCTGAAAAAGGAAATATGGTCTATCTTGGATACAAGTGAAAACAGAACACATAATAAGATAGATAAAAACCGGGCATGTGGACGCCTGCAGGACTACCTCGAGATCTCTAGCTGGACTGAAGGCAGCCACCCAAATGCTATAGTCCAAGAGCTGCTCCGGGATCTGTACATAGTGTAGAGTGTAGTATCAGCACAATCCAACCCCATGTGCTGGTAAGTGCCTAACCTAACCTTGGCGAAGTAGTGACAAGGTTAGGACCAGACTACCAAATAACTTGTGCAGTTATATAACATACAACGGAAAATAAAACCGAAATAAACAAGTAAAGATGGTAGGGGGTACATGATGCGGGGTATACCAATATCAATAGTAAATCAAGAGTAACAGGATAAGGACAACTTAGATTTCACAGCAAAACAATAAGAAATTTGTATCCAATCTATAAACACTTTGTATCAGTAATTGTTGCGGCACGCAACCAGATCCCAATATATATCAACACTGTTGCGGCGCGCAACCTGATCCATATCATTTATCACTGTTGCGGCATGCAACCCGATCCACATATAATATTGTTGCGGCGTGCAACCCGATCCAAATATATCATTGTTGCGGCGTGCAACCCAATCCAAATATATCATTGTTGCGGCATGCAACCTAATCCAAATATATCATTGTTGTGGCATGCAACCCGATCCACATATACGATCAACAACAATCATAGAAAGAGTCCTGGCAAGGGATCAATACATGCTAAATAATCCAATTCAAATGCTTAATTATAACTTTCCCATCATTCTTCCCAAAAAGTCAAAAATTGACCCCGGGCCCGCTTGGTCAAAACACGAGGTTCGGACCAAAACCCGATCACTCATTCACCCACGAGCATGAATATATAATTAGTTCCAAAATTTGACCCCAAAACGAGGTCTAAATCACAATTATACAAAAAGCCCTAACTCTACCCAAATCCCTAATTTTCTACCCTTAAGAACATGATTTAAGCCTAGAAATCTAATGGGTGTTAATGGAAATTGAAGAAAATGAGTCTAAGATTATATACCTATGAATTGGTGGTGAAATACCATTTCAAAAATTGCCCAATTTGGAGTTTGGAAGAAGAAGTTATGAAATTTTGGCTAAATCCCGTTTTGGTTCTGTTTTAAAATCATTGGACAGGCCTTCATCGCGTTCGCGATAGGCCTGTCGCGTTGGCGATGGGTCAGGCCAAATAAACCATCGCGTTCGTGGAGCTTCAGCCCCTAGAGCCTTCGCGTTCGCGTTAGTGTGGACGCGTTCGCATTCGTGTGGACGCGTTCGGGTAGGGTAAAATACCCCTCTCCCTGCCCAGGCCCATAAGCCTTCGTGTTCGCGAAGGGAAAACCCTCAAAGTTTCGCGTTCGCGACCTGGGTCTCGCGTTCGCGTAGAAGGAAATCTCCTTCAGCCTGACTAACTCATCGCGTTCGCAAGGGTCCTCCCGCGAACGCGAAGGACATACCAGAACATCAGAAACTGAACAACCTGCAACTTTTTATGAGTTTAAAATCTTCTGAAACCCATCTGAAATTCACCTGAGCCCTCGGGGCTCCAACCCAAACAGGTACACTAACTCAAAAACATCATATGAACTTATTCGTGCGATCAAATAGCCAAAATAACCCCTTAAACAATGAATTACACCTCAAAATCAATGAAATAATTCAAAACTTCTTAAAACATCAAATTTTGCATTTAAGGTCCGAATCACGTCAAATGACATCCGTTTCTTACCAAATTTCACAGACTTATCTTATTTCACATACAAGACCTGTACCGGGCTTCGGAACCAGAATACAGGCCCGATACCATCAAATTCTAAATGCATTTCATTTCCAAAACTCATAGAAATTTCCAGAAAATAATTTTCTTTAAAAATTTATTTTCTCGGGCTTGGGACCTCGGAATTCGATTTCGAGCATATGCCCAAGTCTCATATTTTTCCATGGACCCTCCGGGATAGTCAAATTATGGGTCTGGGTCCTCTTACCCAAAATGTTGACCGAAGTCAACTTAAATGCATTTTAAGTCAAAAATTTCAACATTTTCACAGATTTTCACATAATAGCTTTCCGACTACGCGCCCGGACTGCGCACGCAAATTGAGGTGATGTCAAAAGAGGTTTTTAAGGCCTCGGAATGTAGAATTCATCTTAAAAATAAGTGATGGCTTTTTGGGTCATCACAGTCTTAGGTCATGACTAAACCAAGTGACATGTGGTTACTACTAATGGAAGTCTCCCACGCACTAGGTGTAATTCCAATTCTTATTTCCCTCCCTCTTCCCCAATCTTCTAACATAATGGGGAGGAAAACTTTGTTTGATATAGGGTGTGTTTGGTACGAAGGAAGATGTTTTTCATGGAAATGAGAGGATTTATCACTTATTTTCTCTTATTTAGTTGGTGAATGAAAAATTTATTTTCTAGTATTTAGTTAGAGAGTATAAAATATTTTTAGGAAAATAATTTTTTATCCTACTCTCCTCAACTCACCTTCCCCAAATCCCCATTTTTCATGTACTCCTTCACCCCACCCCCACCCTATCCTCTCTCTGTGACTCTATTTTCTTCAAGAATTTAATTACTCTTTTGAAAATTCACACAAACCCAAAAGAACTAATGTGCTACTTTACTTTTTCACACAATGTTAAAATTTGAGCTCGATAACTAAAAAAATACTTTATTTTGTTGAAAAAGAAAGTATCTTTTCTACAATAAGAAATTACTCATTGTCACGACCCTAAACCCAACCCGGTCGTGATGGCGCGACTCACTTCCAATCCACTTTAAGCAATTAAAATAATAACTACTAAGTCTTTAATCAAAAATAAAATCCCAAAATAAGCATTTAACAGTACAATTTGCGGAAATAAAAGCCAACACAGCCCGACATTGGGGTGTCACCAGTCATGAGCATCCAAAACAATACTACCAGTCTGAAAGTCTACTCCACTACAAAATAACTGAATTAGAAAAGAATAAGATAGAGGGAGGTTGCACTGGCCTGCGAATCGCCAAGCAGCTACCTAGTAAACCTCTAAAGATCTGTTGGGACTGTCAACCCTCAGTAGCAGGACCTGTAGCGCCCGAATCTACACACAGAGGTGCAGGGAGTAAAGTGAGTACTTCCAACTCAGTGAGTAATAAGAATAATTGAATACTGAACGATATAAAATCACGTTAAACACAACATTTAGCTATCAGAGGCATAACAAAATCAGTAACACAATTTAATGATGAAATCTCATAAAAACACCTTTTTAAGCAGTCAACAATAGATAGGAAAAACAACTAGGAATGGTAAACACATAAGAACTGCCCCTCGGGCATAATAACATCAAATCAGCCCCTCGGTCTATATCTCATGTCATAAAGGGTACCCGCGCTCACTAGGGTGTGAAGACTCTTGGAGGGGCCCCTTACGGCCCAAGCGCAATATCAAGTCATCTAGTGGCATCATAAACAGGCTCTTGGCCTCATATCAATATCAATCCACCTCGTGGCGTACAATCTCACGCCATCGGCCTCATTATTATAATCAGTGTATCACTGCTGCAACGTGTAGCCCGATCCAAAAGTATCCTCACAATACAAGACCTCGGTCTTACTCAGTCAGAATCTCATAAGCTCTTCGGGTAATAGTAAAAATATGCAACTCAGCTCAAAATATCTTTAAAACATCATTTAAGGTTTCTAAAATAGATTAACATAGCTGAGTTTTGAAAACATAGAAAGATCTGGCATGACTGAGCACAAGTATGAAATCAAACAGTGAGTAAAATATCATTAACGATCCCCTAAGGGTTCAAACAGTTGGCACGAAGCCCAAATATGGCATTTAGCCCAAAGTATAATAATATCAAACAATTAGCTATCAAATATACAGAAAAATAGTCATTCGGGATGGACTAAGTCACAATCCCCAATGGTGCACGACCCCACGCTCGTCATCTAGCATGTGTGTCACCTCAACACAATCGAACGTTGTATAATATGGGGTTTCATACCCTCATAACAGCATTTAAAATCATTACTCACCTCGAACTAGCCCGAAAAGCTACTCTGCAACACGCTTACATCTAGAACCAACTTCCGAGTGCTCCAAATCTACAAAGTTCAGATTTTTATCATCAAATTATGCTAAACGAATGAATTCCAATTGAAAAATATCATTTTAAGCACAAAACCCGAAATCAGTCAAAACACGATTCTCGGGCCCGCATTCTGGAACTGGACAAACTTTATACCAAAATATTCTCCATCGTCTCATGAGTCTGTACATATAAAGAACTCGAAAAACGGAGTTCGTTTGGCCCCTCAAATCATCCCTAGAAGGTCTCATAATCTCAAGCCCTAACTCCACCTTTTTCTACTGATTTTCATGAATTAAACACTGATATTGTGTTCCTTAATCACAAATAATCGAATTTTAGGGTCCAAAATCCTTACCTCAATGAAGAACAATGATTTCCTCTCTTCAAAATCGCTACAAAGCTCTTTTCCCGTTCAAAAATGGTGTAGAAAGGTTTAATGGTCGCAGAGGGTTTATTTAAATAGTGCTCACGCGTTTTACTGTTCACCCGAGTACAGTTCACCCGAGTTACTGTTCATGCTGCTGTGAAAAAATGCAGCAGCTTTTTTTCTAGTCTAAATTGATCTGTTAACCTTTCGAGATCCACCCGAGGCCCTCGAAAATCTCAACAAATATACCAGCACGTCCCATAACATCATTCGAACTTAGTCGAGCCTTCGAAACACCAAAAACAACATCAAAACACCAAAATCACATCAAATTCAAGCCTATGAACTTTGAAATTCCTAAATTCCACCAACGACGCCGAAAATATCTAAAACAACTCCGATTGACCTGAAATTTTGCAAACATATCCAAAATGACATTACGAACCTGTTCCAACTGCCCGATAGCCTATTTTCCACTGCCGACCGGAAATCGCCAAAAACTAACTTCGCCAATTCAAGCCTAATTCTACATCGGACATCCCAAAAATGTTCCGGACACACTCCTAAGTCCCAAATCACCTAACGAAGCTATTCGAGCCATAAAATCTGCATTCCGAGGTCGTTTACCAATAAGCCAACTTCGCTTGACTTTTCTAACTCTAAAGCTACTTTTAGAGACTAAGTGTCTCAAACCTTACCAAAACCATTCCGGATTCGATCCGACCAACCCAATACCACATAACAAGGATAAACAAAGCATAAAGAAGCAGAAATGGGAAAAACGGAGCAGTAACTCATGAGACGACTGGCCGGTCGTCATATCCTCCCCAACTTAAACAAACGTTCGTCCTCGAACGAGTCAAGAAACATACCTGAAGCCTCAAACAGGTGAGGATATCTGCTCCGTATCTCCCGCTCGGTCTCCCAGGTAGCCTCCTCTACGGGCCGACCTCTCCACTGCACTTTCACTAAAGCTATATCCTTTGACCTCAACTTTCGAACCTGACGCTCCAAAATAGTTTTTGGCTCCACATCATAAGTCAAGTCACCATCCAGCTGAACCGTGTTGAAATCTAGAACATGAGATGGATCTACAATATACTTCCAGAGCATAGAAATATGAAATACCGGATGCACACTCGACAAGTTGGGTGGAAAAGCAAGCTCATAAACCACCTCCCCAATCATCCTAAGCACCTCGAAAGGCCCAATGAACCAAGGACTCAATTTACCCTTCTTCCCAAATCTCATAACACCCTTCATGGGTGAAACCTTCAACAGAACCTTCTCACCAACCACACATCCCGAACCTTCCTCTCAGCATACCTCTTTTGTCTCGACTACGTTGTACGAAGCCTCTCCTGAATCACCTTCACCTTGTCTAAAGCATCCTGCACCAAGTCTGTCCCCAATAGCCTAGCCTCACCGGGCTTGAACTAACCAACTAGAAATCTACACTGTCTCCCATACAAAGCTTCATATGAAGCTATCTGAATACTCAACTAGTAGCTGTTGTTGTAAGCAAACTCTGCAAGCGGTAGAAACTGATCCCATGACCCTCAAAAATCAATGACACAAGCACGCAACATGTCCTCCAATATATAAATAGTAAGCTCGGACTGCCCGTCCATCTGAGGGTGAAAAGTTATGCTCAACTCAACCTGAGTGCCCAACTCTCGCTGCACAGACCTCCAAAATTGTGAAGTGAACTGAGTGCCCCTATCTGAAATGATGGAAACTGGGACACCATGCAACCGAACAATCTCCCGAATATAGATCTTTGCCAACTGCTCTGAAGAATAGGTAGTACACACAGGAATGAAGTGCGCGGACTTGGTCAGCCGATCCACAATCACCCAAATAGTATCGAACTTCGTCAAAGTCCGTGGAAGTCCAACTACAAAGTCCATAGTGATCCTCTCCCACTTCCACTCTAGAATATCCATCCGCTGAAGCAAGCCACCCGGTCTCTGATGCTCATATTTCACCTGCTGACATTTGAGACACCGAGCTACAAATTCCACAATGTCTTCCTTCATTCTTCTTCACCAATAGTGTTTCCCAAATCCTGATACATCTTCACAGCACCCGGATGAATGGAATACCTCGAGTTATGGGCCTCTTCCAGAATCAACTCCCGAAGCCCACATTGGGCACACAAATCCGGCCCTGCATCCTCAACACCTCATCATCGCCAATGGTCACATCTCTGGCATCATCGTGCTAAACTTTGTCCTTAAGGACAAGCAAATGAGGATCATCATAGTGGCGCTCCCTGATCCGATCATATAAGGAAGACCGAGAAACCACACAAGCCAACACCCGACTAGGCTCCGAAATATCCAACCTCACGAACCGATTGGCCAAGGCCTGAACATCAACTACAAGAGGTCTCTCCCCAACTGGAATATATTCCAGACTCCCTATACTCACCGCCTTTCGGCTCAGAGCGTCGGCCACCACATTGGCCTTTCCCGGATGGTACAATATAGTGATATCATAATCCTTAAGCAACTCCAACCACCTTCGCTGCCTCAAATTGAGATCCTTCTATTTGAACAAGTGTTGGAGGCTGCGATGATCAGTAAACACCTCACAAGACACACCATACAAGTAATGCCTCCAAATCTTTAACGCGTGAACTATGGCAGCCAACTCCAAATCATGAACGCGATAGTTCTTTTTATGGGGCTTCAACTGACGAGAAGCATAAGCAATAACTCTACCCTCCTGCATCAATACACAACCAATACCGACCATCGAAGCATCATAATACACAGTATATGAACCTGAAGCTAACGGCAAAACTAACACTGGAGTTGTGGTCAAAGCTGTCTTGGGCTTCTCAAATCTCTTCTCACACTCGTCCAACCATACAAATGAAGCACCCTTCTGAGTCAACTTGATCAAGGGTGGTGAAATAGATGAGAATCCCTGAACAAACCGGCGATAATAACCCGCCAAACCAAGAAAGCTGCAAATCTCTATGGCTGAGGACGGTCTAGGCCAACTCTGAACCACCTCTATCTTCTTTGGATCAACCTGAATACCCTCAATGGACACCACGTGTCCCAAGAATGCCACTGGCCGAGCCAAAACTCACACTTGGAGAACTTTGCATAAAGCTTCTCCTCCCTCAATCTCTGCAACACAACCCTCAAATGCTCCGCGTGCTCCTCTTGACTACGCGAATATACCAGAATATCATAAATGAAGACTATGAAAAACGAGTCAAGACAAGGCCGGAACACATTGTTCATCAAATGTATGAACGTTGCTGGGGCATTAGTCATCCCAAAAGACATCACCAAGAACTCATAATGACCATATCTGGTCCTGAAAGCTGTCTTGAGAATATCTGAGTCCCTGATCTTCAACTGGTGATAGCCTAAACGGAAATCAATCTTGGAGAACACTCTCACTCCCTAAAGTTGGTTGAATAAATCATCAATATGAGGCAAAGGGTACTTGTTCTTAACTGTTACCTTGTTCAATTGCCTATAATCAATGCACATTCTCATACTGCCATCCTTCTTCTTCACAAATAGAACCGGCGCGCCCCAAGGTGACACACTAGGCTGAATGAACCCATTATCAAGGAGTTCTTGAAGCTGCTCCTTTAACTCCTTCAACTCCACCGGTGCCATACGGTACGGCAGAATAGAAATGGGCTGAGTGCACGGCACCAGGTCAATACCAAAATCAATATCCCTATCCGATAACATACCCGGCAGGTCTGCAGGGAACACATCAGGAAAATCCCTCACAACTGGAATAGAATCAATATTGGGAGTCTCAGCTCCAACATCCCTCACAAAGTCTAGATATGAAAGGCATCCCTTCCCAACCATACGTTGGGCCTTCAAGAAGGAGATTACCCTACTGGGAACATAATCAGTCAAGCGTCGCCACTCGATCCGTGGCACACCTAGTATAGCCAATGTGATTGTCTTGGCATGACAGTCCAGAATAGCACGACACAGAGATAACCAATCCATGCCCAAAATGACATCGAAATCCACCATACACAATAATAACAGATCTACATTGGTCTCTAGACCCTCAATAGTCACCACACACGACCAGTACACACAGTCTACAATAATAGTATCACCCACCAGGATAGATACATGAACAAAAGAAACCAGAGACTCATGGGGCGTACCCAAATAACAAGCAAAGTATGATGACACATAAGAAAAGGTGGAACCGAGATCAAATAATACAGAGGCATCTATGTGGCAGACTGAAAAAATACCTGTAATGACAGCATCGGAAGCAATAGCATCGGGTCTAGCTGGAAGTGCATAGAAATGGGCCTGACCGCCACCTGATCGGCCTCCCCCTCTAGGGCAACCCCTAGCTGACTGACCTCCAACCCTAGCTCGCTGGGCGGGTGGTGATGAAGCAACTGGCGCTGAAGTCGATGACTGACCCCTCTGCTGAGATGAATTCGCGAGATGACGAGGGCACTGCCTCCACATATGACCCATCTCTCCACACTCATAACAACTCCCAGGTGCTGGAGAAGGGGACTGAAGGGAACCCCTCGCACCGGAGTGACTAGCAGATGCACCTGGCGTAGAGGAGCCCTGAACTGATGGAGCACGGGACGAACTCTGAGCTGGAAGGGCACTAAGTGATGACTGGCCCTGCTGAGAACTGTGATAACCATGACCCAATGACGCCCCACGATAACCTGGGCGAGATGGCTGAGCCTGCCTGAATGGACGGCCTCTGTCGTGCTAAAACTGACCTCTCAATGGAGCACCACTATAACTACCAGATCATCGGGGCCTCTTGGCCTCCCTCTCCTCTCGCTCTTGGCGACGAACAAACTCAATCTCATAGGCAATATCCACAACCTCCTCGAACGTAGCACCAGTCACCCTCTCCCGGGTCATAAGAATGTGAAGCTGATAAGTGAGGCCATCAACAAACCTCCTAATCCTCTCTCTATCTGTCGGGACCAACCAAATAGCATGATGAGCTAACTCAGAAAACCTCATCTCATACTACATCACAGTCTTCTCTCCCTGACGCAACCACTCAAACTCCCTACGCAGTTGCTCCCTATGAGACTGCGGCACATACTTCTCCAAAAAGAGAACGGAGAACTATTGTCAGGTAAGAGGTGTTGTACCAACAGGCCTATGCTTCTCAAATGCCTCCCACCAAGTGAAGGCAGCTCCAGAAAACTGATAAGTAGTGAAAGCGACCCCGCTGGTCTCCAGAATACCTATTGTACAAAGCATCCTCTGACACTTATCTAAGAAACCTTGGGCATCCTCGCCCTCTGCACCACTGAAGGTCAGAGGCTGAAGTCTACCAAACCTCTCCAACCTGCATTGCTCGTCCTCTGGCATAGTAGGAACTACATAATCCTGAGTAGCTGCAACCGGCTGGGCTGGATGTGCCTCCAGTGTCTGCACTCCCTGAACCACCGGATCGGGTGTACGGGCGGGGGGAGTCTGATAACCTCCCCCTACTTGAGAAGTGGTTGCGGGTAGTAGAAACCGTGACCGCCTGAGCAAGACTCGTACATACGATCAATCTGTGCTAAAGTATCGTGAAGACCCGGAATCACAATAGGCACAGCTGGTGCTTGAGCAGGTTGGTGGAGAGTTCACGGCCGGGACCTGATCCTGAACTGGGGCGGCTGGTGGATCTACAGGTGCTACCCCAGCTGCTGCGTGGGCTGCACCTCTGCCCCTACTACAGCCTCGACGGCATCATCGGCCTCTAGTGGCTCCAACTGGTGGTACTGGTGGTCGTCCATCCTGACCGGTAGCGCGTGTCCTCACCATCTGTGAGAGAATAGAATAACAAAAGTTTAGTTCTCGGATCAACAAATTCGTACGACAAGAATTTCAAGAATATGGAATTTTTCTTAAAGGTTCTGCAGCCTCTCGAGGATAAATACAGACGTCTCCGTACCAATCCGTGAGACTCTACTAAACCTGTTCATGACTCGTGAGACCTATGTAACCTAGGCTCTGATACCAACTTGTCCCGACCCTAAACCCAACCCGGTCGTGATGGCGCCTCTCGTGAAGACAAGTCCAGCCAACTCACTTCCAATCCACTTTAAGCAATTAAAATAATAACTACTAAGTTTTTAATCAGAAATAAAATCCCAAAATAATCATTTAACAGTATAATTTGCGAAAATAAAAGCCAACACAGCCCGACATCGGGGTGTCACCAGTCATGAGCATCTAAAACAATACTACTAGTCTGAAAGTCTACTCCACTACTAAATAACTGAATCAGAAAATAAATAAGATAGAGGGAGGTTGCACTGGGCTGTGAATCGCCAAGCAGCTACCTAGTAAACCTCCAAAGATCTACTGGGACTGTCAACCCTCAGTAGCAAGACCTGTAGCACCCGAATCTGCATACAAAAGTGCAGGGAGTAAAGTGAGTACTTCCACCTCAGTGAGTAATAAGAATAATTGAAGACTGGACGATATAAAATCACGTTAAACTCAACATTTAGCTATCAGAGGCATAACAAAATCAGTAACACAATTTAACGATGAAATCTCATAAAAACACCTTTTTAAGCAGTCAACAATAGATAGGAAAAACAACTAGGAATAGTAAACACATAAGAACTGCCCCTCGGGCACAATAACATCAAATAAGCCCCTCGGGCAATATCACAGAACAATACCAGCCCCTCGGGCAATATCTTATGTCACAATGGGTACCCGCGCTCACTAGGGGTGTGCAGACTCTTGGAAGGGCCCCTTACGGCCCAAGTGCAATATCAAGCCATCTCGTGACATCATAAACAGACTCTCGGCCTCATATCAATATCAAGCCACCTCGTGGCGTACAATCTCAGGCCATCGGCCTCATTATCATAATCAGTGTATCATTGTTGCGGCGTGCAGCCCGATCCAAAAGTATCCTCACAATACAGGCCCTCGGTCTTACTCAGTCAGAATCTCATAAGCCCTTCGGGTAATAGTAAAAATATGCAGCTCAGCTCAAAATATCTTTAAAACATTATTTAAGGTTTCTAAAACAGATTAACATAGCTGAGTTTTGAAAACATTGAAAGATCTGGCATGACTGAGCACAAGTATAAAATCAAACAGTGAGGAAAATATCATTAACGATCCCCTAAGGGTTCAAACAGTTGGCACAAAGCCCAAATATGCAGAAAAATAGTCATTCAGGATGGACTAAGTCACAATCCCCAACGGTGCACGACCCCACGCTCGTCATCTAGCGTGTGTGGCACCTCAACACAGCCGAATGTTGTATAATCCAGGTAGGGGTGTCAATGGTTCGGTTCGGTCGGTTATTTTATAAAATTTGCATCATACCAATTTTTCGGTTATTCTATTATGTATAACCAAAATTAGACTTTTCCAAACCGTCCCAATCATGTCGGTTTTTCTTCGGTATCGGTACGGTTCGGTTAATTTTCAGTATTTTTTTTAATATCATGTAAAATTCACCAGTAGAAGTAGAATTGCAATAACGTACGTTCTTTTATAGGACTTAGCAAAACTCTCTAGACATTTTTACTATTTAAAGGGTGATGAATTAAAAAAAGGAAATATGGCTAGAGTATAGATCCATCAACTATTCTACAACAGCATAAAAGAAATCAAACAAAGGCAAAGAAAATATTAATCACACGAGTTGAAAGATATACCAAGCTAGGACTCAAGATTAAAATCTATAGAAGATTAAGTATTCAAAAAGATAAATCTAAATTATATGAAAGGAAACATATTCAATACATTGTAGTTTGTTACTCATAATTGCTAGAATACTTTGTATCTTGCTAATAAAGATACTTGGAATAACTTAGTTTAAGTAGAAGTAGCATAATAGGTTTTAGGAATTAGTATTTTGAGTTTAATTACTTGTTGGCTTGTAATAGTTTTCATAATTCCAAGGCTCAAAGAAAATTTAATGCATTATTATTTTTAAACTTACTAAATAAGTATATTTTCTACATGTAAAATTTATTCGGTACGGTTCGGTTTTTTTTGGTTTATTTTTATAAAATAAAAAACCTACCCTAATTATCGGTGCGGTTATAGATTTATATAAAAACCTATGGTTTTTTAAAAAGAAACCTAAAAATCGGTTCGGTACGGTACGGTTCGGTCGGTTTAGTCGGTTTTTGAATATCCATTGACACCCCTAAATCCAGGGTTTCATACCCTCAGAACAGCATTTAAAATCATTACTCACCTCGAACTAGCCCGAAAAGCTACTCTACAACACGCTTGCCTCTCGAACCAACTTCCGAGTGCTCCAAATCTACCAAGTTCAGATTTTTATCATCAAATTATGCTAAACGAATAAATTCCAATTGAAAAATATCGATTTTAAGCACAAACCCCGAAATCAGTCAAAACCCAACCACCAGGCCTGCATACCAGAACTAGACAAACTTTATACCAAAATGTTCTTCATCATCTCACGAGTCTGTACATATAAAGAACTCAAAAATCGGAGTTCGTTTGACCCCTCAAATCATCCATAGAAGGTCTCATAATCTCAAGCCCTAACTCCACCTTTTTTTACTGATTTTCATGAATTAAACACTGATATTTTGTTTCTTAATAACAAATAATCGAGTTTTAGGGTCCAAAATCCTTACCTCAATGAAATACAATGATTTTCTCTCTTCAAAATCGCCTCAAGGCTCTTTTCCCATTCAAAAATGGTGTAAAAGGGTTTAATGGTCGCGGAAGTTTATTTAAATACTGCTCACACATTTTACTATTCACCCGAGTACTGTTCACCCAAGTTACTGTTCATCCGAGTACTGTTCATGCTGCTGTGAAAAAATGCAACAGCTTTTCTTCTAGTCTAAATTGATCCATTAACCTTTCGAGATCAACCCGAGGTCCTCGGAAATCTCAACAAATATACCAACACGTCCCATAACATCATTCGAACTTAGTCGAGCCTTCGAAAAAACAAAAACAACATCAAAACACCAAAATCACATCAAATTCAAGCCTATGAACTTTGAAATTCGTAAATTCCACCAACGACGCCGAAACTCTCTAAAACAACTCCGATTTACCTGAAATTTTGTAGACATATCCAAAATGGCATTACGAACCTGTTCCAACTGCCCGATAGCCTATTTTCCACTACCGGCCGGAAATCGCCAAAAACTAACTTCGCCAATTCAAGCCTAATTCTACATCGGACATCACAAAAATATTCCGGACACACTCCTAAGTCCCAAATCACCTAACGAAGATATCCGAGCCATAAAATCTACATTCCGAGGTCGTTTACCAATAAATCAACTCTCGGTTGACTTTTCTAACTTTAAAGCTACTTTTAGAAACTAAGTGTCTCAAACCTTACCAAAACCATTCCGGATTCGATCCGACCAACCCGATACCACATAACACGGATAAACAAAGCATAAAGAAGCAGAAATGGGGAAAAACAGAGCGGTAACTCATGAAACGACTGGCCGGGTCGTCACACTCATTTTGTTGAATGAAAGAAAATACTTTTTCTACATCATGAAAATAAAATACTTAGTTTGTTGAAATAAGAAAATATTTTTTCTAACATCATAAAAAGAAAGTAATTGTTTTGTTAAATGAAAGAAAATACTTTTTCTACATCATGAAAGAAAATATTTAGTTTGTTGAAATGAAAGAAAATATTTTTTCTACATCATGAAAAGAAAGTACTCGTTTTGTTGAAATGAAAGAAAAATACTTTTTTCTACATCATGAAAAAAAAAGTATTTGTTTTGTTGAAATAAAAAAATACTTTTACTACATCATGAAAAAATATACTCATTTTGTTGAAAGAAAAAAAAAAAGCACTCTATCTACAACATGAAAAGAAAGTATTCTTATTGAAAAGAGAATTCTCATTTCGGAAGCTTTAAGTTGAAAGAATTGACTAAGGTTGGATTTTTTAGTAAACGACCTCGGAATCGAGATTCGAAGGTTCCAGCAGGTTCGTATGAAGATTTTAGACTTGGGCGTATGTCCGGACTGGGTTTGGGAAGACCTGGGAACGTTTCGGCGCCTATTATGGAAGTTAGCATTTTTGGAAGAATCTCATAAGTTTGGATTGAAGTGCATTTTAGGGTTATCAATGTCTGTTTGAGATTCCGAGTCTGGGAATAGCTCCGTATGGTAATTCTGGTATTGGGAGCGTGGTCGGAAGTGAATTCGGAGGTCCGTAGGTCATTTTGGAGCCATTTGGCTAAAGATAGAAATTTGAAGGTTTTTGAGAAGTTTGACCAGAAGTGGACATTTTGATATCGGGGTTGGAATCAAATTCCGGAAGTTGGAGTAGGTCCGTAATATCAAATATGACTTGTGTGCAAAATTTGAGGTCAATAGGACGTGATTTGATAGGTTTCGTCATCGAATGTAGAAGTTTAAAATTCTAAAGTTCCTTAAGCTTAGATCGGGGTCGATTCATGATTTTAGCGTTATTTGATATGATTTGAGGCCTCGAGCAAGTCCGTAATGTGTTTTGGGACTAGTTGGTATGATTGGTTGGGTTCTCGGGGGCCTCGGGTAAATTCCGGGTAGTTAACAGATGGAAAATGAAATTTGGAGAAAGTCTGAAGCACTTGCCTTCTGGTGTAACCGTACCTGCGAGGCTTGGGCCGCAGGTGCGAAGCTGCAGAAGCGGCCCTTGCATCGCAGAAACGGAACTGGATTGGTTAGGTTGGGATCGCAGATGCGGTCATCTTGCCGCAGAAGTGGGACCGCACCTGCGGATGGAGGAGCGCAAAATCGGAGTGAGGGGTTTGGTGATAGACCGCAGAAGCGGTGTGGAGGATGCACCTGCGGTACTGCAGAAACGGTCAAATGACCACAGGTGCAGAAATGCTGGAGGCAGTTAGTTCTTTTAAATCGGGGGTTGGGTTCATTTCAACCCCATTTCTTCCATTGGAGCCGATTTTGGAGCAGTTTTGAGGTGACATTTTCACCACCAAGCATGAGGTAAGTGGATTCTACTAGTTTTGAGTTAATACTTGGATTATATACGGATTTGAGCATGAAAATTTGGTAGAAATTGTGGATTTTTGGTAGGAGACCTAGAAATTTATATTTTGGATTTTTACCACAATTTTGGGTATGAAATTAAGAGAAAATCATATATTTGAGTTCGTGAGTTCATGGGTAAACCTTAACTTCGAAAGATTTCGGAATCCCGGCACGTGGGCCCGAGGGCAATTTTGTCAACTTTTGATCGGGGTTAGGAATTATTATAAATTGGATTGTAATGAGTAATTGGACATATATTAATGTATTTGCATAATTATTGGCTAGTTTTGGAGCATTGTGCATCGATTCGAGTCTTCGGAAGTGTGTGGAATGCCGGTTATGGATCTTCGGAGCGAGGTGAGTCTCCTTTCTAACCTTGTAAGAGGGAATTATCCCCATAGGTGATATAATTGGTTATGTGCTCCTATTTGTGGGGGCTACGTACGCACGAGGTGACGAGAGTCCGTGCGTAGCTACTATTATATGTAAGTTCGGGTAGTCTAGGACCCAAAAGCATGCTATACTTGGAATATCTGTAATCTTATTGGCAGTTGAATTGCTTAAATCCTATCGAATTGGTAAACGAATTTCTAAAAGGATTAAACTTTATTTCATAAAATTGTTAAAAGAGAATTGGTTTTCTTTGGATAATTGTTCCCTGTTGACTTCTTAATTGACTGTCTGTATGCGTTTAATTTCGGAACGGGCCGAACGCCTTGGGAAATTAAATAGATGTATCTATGGTTCGCGTCATTCGACCCTCTGGTAGTGCACAGTTTAAATATTGTTGGATCGGGTCGTATGACCTCGGCATGATTTGCGCATGCTTGTATTGCTTGCCTGGAGATTTATTGATATTGATATTTGCTCTCCCCGACTTGAGAAAATTGTTAATGAATGGGTTATGAATTCAGAGACTTTTAAATAAAAAGGAACTTTTACATGTTTCGTGACTTATTTGAATTGATTGTTGTTCTTAATAAATCTGTGATTCATCGCATTAATAATATTACAATTGGACCACTAGCAAGTGTCAAAGTCGACCTCTCGTCTCTACTTCTTCGAGATTAGACGGGATACCCATTGGGTACACGTTGTTTTCGTACTCATACTATACTTGTTGTGCATTTTTGTTGCACAGGTTCATATGTGGCTAGTGGCATAGCGGCATGGTTGATATGGAGACTTAGGTGAGCTGTATTTATCGAGACGACCCGCAGCCAGCAGAGTCCCCTTCAGAGTATTTTCATTTCTGTCCACTTGTATTCCGGACAGTTACTGTATTTTATTGGATTCTCTAGTAAATGCTCATACACTTGTGACACCGGGTTCTAGGATGATTATGGAGTATCTTGTATTAACTTCTTAACATTCATATTTGATTTGAAACGATTATCTTTTATTGGTAAAAAAATTGAAGGAAAAATCATAGTTTTCAAAATTATTAAAACGAGAATTTAACTAAGTATTATGGTTGGCTTGCCTGATAGCGGTGTCCGGCGCCATCACGACCCTTAGTGGAATTTGGGTCGTGACACATAGTCTATGAATTGTTTGGTCCCATTACTAAAAGCTTGACGTGAAGCTATGTGAGGGAAAATAAAATGGAGGTTATGTGGGATCAACAAGAGGGCGTGGCAGGCCGAAAAAATATTTGAGAGAAGTTATCAGACATGACATGGCATATCTCCAGCTTACAGAGGACATGAGCCTTGATAGGTGGGTGTGGAAGTCGAAGATTACGGTTATATGTTAGTGGTTGAGTTTATTTCCTTTTCACACATGTACTTCCTTCCCTAGCTATCGTACTAGTTGTAAGCACGTGATTTTTGCTTCACGGACAAGCACTCCAAAAGAAAACAAAAATAGTGACCAGTGACCTCGCTGTACAAATTTTCCAATTTTTCATGACATGTATTGTTAGTCATTTGTGGTTCATCCCATTTTTTTGCATTTTTTGATCTTATCAGTCAAAACACAAGGAATGTCTGTCATAGTAATCAAACCGTAATTCAGTAGTTAAAAAAAATCAAAAATATATGTGCATTGTTCGTTCTAGGTTGTGATTTAACTTACTTGAACATTTTAATTTGGTGTGATAATGGTGTTGAAGTGTTACATTGTTGTTTGTTTTAATTTCATTTGTTTTACTATTTATTTGTTATTTTTTATTTTTTGTTTTAAAATTAGAAGAAAAAAAAAGAAAAGAGTTTAATAAATTTCTCTCTTTTGTCCTATTTTAATTTTTGTTTTGTTCTTTTTTCTTTCTGAACAGTTCTCTTTTTACTGGTTCTAATGATATGGCATGCACAGCGGATCTTCGACCTAGTCTAATAAATCAATCTGAATCCGACTCAATGATGCGAGAGGTCGTTTGTGACGATGAATCTGAATGTGACGAAGGTGAAGCCTTTGAAGAGATAAACCGAGAACTGTGCCAATTTGAAGAGAAACCCAAGCCTAACCTACATGACACTGAGGCTGTGAATCTAGGAGACGCTGATAACGTCCAAGAGACCAAAATTAGCATCCACATTGAGCCGAATGTCAGGGAAGAATTGATCAAAACCCTCATGGAATTCAAAGATGTTTTTGCATGGTCATATGACGATATGCCTGGATTAAGCACCAATTTAGTGGTTCACAAATTGCCCACTGACCCGGCATACCCTCCGGTCAAGCAAAAACTAAGGAAATTTAAAACAGAAATGAGTGTAAAAATCAAAGAAGAAGTGATTAAGCAGTTGCAGGCGAAGGTCATTCGGGTCACTCGATATCCCGAGTGGTTGGCCAATGTGGTACCAGTCCCAAAGAAGGATGGAAAAATCAGGGTGTGCGTCGACTACCGCAACCTCAACAAAGCAAGTCCCAAGGACAATTTTCCATTGCCCAACATCCATATCTTGATCGATAATTGCGCTGGGCGCGAGATCGGATCCTTTGTAGATTGCTATGCGGGTTATCATCAGATCCTAATGGACGAGGAGGATGCGGAAAAGACAGCGTTTATTACGCCATGGGGAACTTACTGCTATCGGGTAATGCCGTTCGGATTGAAGAACGTCGGGGCAACATACATGCGAGCAATGACTGTTGTGTTTCATGACATGATACACAAAGAAATCGAGGTGTACGTCGATGATGTGATCATCAAATCTTGGCGTCAGGAGGACCATGTAACAGACCTAAGGAGATTTTTCCAAAGACTCCGAAGGTATGATATCAAGCTTAACCCGGCCAAATGCGCATTCGGGGTTCCATCAGGAAAGCTGCTAGGATTCATCATCAGTCGATGGGGGATTGAGTTAGACCCATCCAAAATTGAATCCATCCAAGATTTGCCACCGCCAAGGAACAAAACAGAGGTAATGAGTTTGCTGGGTAGACTCAATTACATCAGCAGGTTCATCGCTCAACTCACCGCAACTTGTGAGCCCATATTTCGGCTGCTGAGAAAAGATGTTGCGATAGGTTGGACGGCAGAGTGTCAGGAGGCCTTCGACCAAATCAAAGGGTATCTGTCTAATCCACCCGTATTGGTCCCGCCTAAGCCAGGGAAGCCCTTAATTCTTTATCTGACGGTCCTGGAAAATTCATTTGGTTGTGTGCTGGGGCAACATGATGACACAGGAAGGAAGGAGCAGGCCATCTACTATCTTAGCAAGAAATTCACAGTACATGAGGTCAAGTACACTCAACTCGATAAAACATGTTGCGCCCTAACTTGGGTAGCTCAGGGTGCACATTTATGTGACCCAAATCCAAATCTCAACTGAGTCGAGATATATCGATAACCACGGGTACATTGATGTAATGTGGTTCGAGATATGTTTTCACGACGTTGCAATTCTCGTAAAAATAATAATAATGACAAAAGCGGTTAAAAGATAAAATTTGCACATGGTTCATAATTGTATTTAAAATCAGATAAATAAGGCGAATATAACAGTTGAGCGACCGTGCTAGAACCACGGAACTCGGGAATGCCTAACACCTTCTCCCGAGTTAACAGAATTCCTTATCCGGATTTTTGGTACGCAGACTGTAATATAGAGTCATTCTTTTCCTCGATTCGGGATTAAAATTGGTGACTTGGGACACCCTAAATCTCCCAAGTGGCGACTCTGAAATAATTAAACCAATCCCGTTTCGATTGTCCTTTAATTGGAAAAAACTCCCTTGCGCCCTCTCGGGTGCGGAAAAAGGAGGTGTGACAGCTCTGGCGACTCTGCTGGGGACATAAAACCCAGAACCAATGGTTCAGGGTTAAGAAGTCGAGCTTAGAATAATTGTTATTATTTGGCTTTATTTATTATCTGATTATTACATGTTTTTGAGACTAATGTGCTAAATGTTGCTGTTACCGCTTTGATAAGGATTGCGTAGATATTACTCTCCTCAGACCCCACTTGTGGAAATATACTGGGTATTTTATTGTTGTCATTCGAAGCTGTTTTAGCCAGATTGCAGCTAAAATTCTTCTCATAGTTATATGACACCTTCATTTGCATTTAAGTCCTCATCGGATATCATAAAGGTCTTATTGTCATTGGTTGTGCAATTCTAAAGGTCGTACAGGTTTCAAAATATGAAGACAAACAGAAAGGCGACGCAGGCCTCAGCTCATTATACTTTGAGCTAAAGTAGGTCGAGAGACTTGGCAGCTCTTTAGCCTGGCTCTTTTTCGAGATTAGACGGGATACTCATTGGGTACACGTTGTTTTCGTACTCATACTACACTTGTTGTGCATTTTTGTTGCACAGGTTCATATGTGGCTAGTGGCATAGCGGCATGGTTGATATGGAGACTTAGGTGAGCTGTATTTATCGAGACGACCCGCAGCCAACAGAGTCCTCTTCAGAGTATTTTCATTTTTGTCCACTTGTATTCCGGACAGTTACTGTATTTTATTGGATTCTCTAGTAAATGCTCATGCACTTGTGACACCGGGTTCTGGGATGATTATGGAGTATCTTGTATTAACTTCTTAATATTCATATTTGATTTGAAACGATTATCTTTTATTGGTAAAAAAATTGAAAGAAAAATCATAGTTTTCAAAATTATTTAATCGAGAATTTAATTAAGTATTATGGTTGGCTTGCCTAACAGCGGTGTCCGGCGCCATCACGACCCTTAGTGGAATTTGGGTTGTGACACATAGTCTATGAATTGTTTGGTCCCATTACTAAAAGCTTGACGTGAAGCTATGTGAGGGAAAATAAACTGGAGGTTATGTGGGATCAACGAGAGGGCGTGGTAGGCCGAAAAAATATTTGAGAGAAGTTATCAGACATGACATGGCATATCTCCAGCTTACAGAGGACATGACCCTTGATAGGTGGGTGTGGAAGTCGAAGATTAGGGTTATATGTTAGTGGTTGAGTTTATTTCCTTTTCACACATGTACTTCCTTCCCTAGCTATAGTACTAGTGTCATCCTTGTGTTCATTATTTTTAGTTCAATATTTTTCTCTTTGCATCGTTTTATTTTTCTAATTGTTACTATTTCGCTTGCAATAGTTCTTTGTCGTAATTGCTTGCAATAGTTCTTTGTCGTAATTGCTGTGATTTGGTTATATTGAGCCAAGGGATCTTTCGAAAATAGCCTATCTACCTTCACAAGGTAGAGGTAAGGACTGCATAGATATTACTCTCCTCAGAACCCACTTGTGAAAATATACTGGGTATTTTATTATTGTCATTCGAAGCTGTTTTAGCCAGATTGCAGCTAAAATTCTTCTCATAGTTATATGACACCTTCCTTTGCATTTCAGTCCTCATCGGATATCATAAAGGTCTTATTGTCATTGGTTGTGCAATTCTAAAGGTCGGACAGGTTTCAAAATATGGAGACAAACAGAAAGGCGACGCAGGCCTCAGCTCATTATACTTTGAGCTAAAGTAGGCCGATAGACTTGGCAGCTCTTTAGCCTGGCTCTTTTTCGAGATTAGACGGGATACCCATTGGGTACACGTTGTTTTCGTACTCATACTACACTTGTTGTGCATTTTTGTTGCACAGGTTCATATGTGGCTAGTGGCATAGCGGCATGGTTGATATGGAGACTTAGGTGAGTTGTATTTATCGAGACGACCCGCAGCCAGCAGAGTCCCCTTCAGAGTATTTTCATTTCTATCCACTTGTAGTCCGGACAGTTACTGTATTTTATTGGATTCTCTAGTAAATGCTCATGCACTTGTGACACCGGGTTTTGGGATGATTATGGAGTATCTTGTATTAACTTCTTAACATTCATATTTGATTTGAAACAATTATCTTTTATTGGTAAAAAAAATTGAAGGAAAAATCATAGTTTTCAAAATTATTTAAACGAGAATTTAACTAAGTATTATGGTTGGCTTGTCTGACAGCGGTGTCCGGCGCCATCACGACCCTTAGTGGAATTTGGGTCGTGACACATAGTCTATGAATTGTTTGGTCCCATTACTAAAAGCTTGACGTGAAGCTATGTGAGGGAAAATAAAATGGAGGTTATGTGGGATCAACGAGAGGGCGTGGTAGGCCGAAAAAATATTTGAGAGAAGTTATCAGACATGACATGGCATATCTCCAGCTTACAGAGGACATGACCCGATAGGTGGGTGTGGAAGTCAGATTAGGATTATATGTTAGTGGTTGAGTTTATTTCCTTTTCACACATGTACTTCCTTCCCTAGCTATAGTACTAGTGTCATCCTTGTGTTCATTATTTTTAGTTCAATATTTTTCTCTTTGCATCGTTTTATTTTTCTAATTGTTACTATTTCGCTTGCAATAGTTCTTTGTCGTAATTGCTTGCAATAGTTCTTTGTCGTAATTGCTGTGATTTGGTTATATTGAGCCAAGGGATCTTTCGAAAATAGCCTATCTACCTTCACAAGGTAGAAGTAAGGATTGCGTAGATATTACTCTCCTCAGACCCCACTTGTGAAAATATACTGGGTATTTTATTGTTGTCATTCGAAGCTGTTTTAGCCAGATTGCAGCTAAAATTCTTCTCATAGTTATATGACACCTTCCTTTGCATTTCAGTCCTCATCGGATATCATAAAGGTCTTATTGTCAATTGGTTGTGCAATTCTAAAGGTCGGACAGGTTTCAAAATATGGAGACAAACAGAAAGGCGACGCAGGCCTCAGTTCATTATACTTTGAGCTAAAGTAGGTCGAGAGACTTGGCAGCTCTTTAGCCTGGCTCTTTTGCCCCCCCCCCCCCACCCCCACCCCCAGTAATGGAACAAGAAGACTAATCGAGACAAAATTTAGTTAGACAGAAAGGCGCAGCACAACTTAAACCTTCTCTCTTACATAACAATCCAATCTGGTATACAACGGAAGACGATAAGATGAACAGGACACACAGATAAAAATGCGCAGCAACTCAAAACCTTTAAAACTCACGACCTGAATGTTTTCAACGAAAGCACTGCTCAAAAGATTGGGACATCCTAATTTGTAAGCTCCATGATAGCAGAGACAATATCACCATCAGCAGCCTTGAGAGCTTTGACTGCTTTAGCTCGGGACACTCCTGCTTGAGTCATCACCAACTCTATATCCTTTGGTTCTACACCAGTCTCATCGACATCCTCGTCATCCTGAGCCACAGTCGATGGCTCAGGCTTCGATATAACATTGCTCAGGTTAGGAGCCTTAAACTGTTCTGCAGCTTGAGTCTGCAACTGCGAGCTCAAATCCTCAATCTTTGCTTCACCAAATATGACATATGTGTCTGAATTTGGGCTCTTGAAAACATCTGGTTTTGAGATGACAAATAGAATCTGAAGTAGAAGTCAACAAAGAATCAAAAGAAAGTTATAGCTACAACATAAGCAACTAAAATAGAATTAAAAGAAAACAAGGGAAAAAGAGAAGTGAGAAAATAATAATGTCAACTAACATTTTTGCTCTTCTTGACAGTTACACGGCTGACCCCAGGGATTGGCTTCATTCCTAGCTTTAGCATAGCTTTGCGACTCTTCTTCTCACTCCTGCTCTGCTTTGACCTGCCACTACCATCTCCGAGGTCTGCCCACAATAATACATTTAAGCATTACCACAATAACCAGAGATGAAGAAACTCACCTGGCCTTTCAGTTGCATCGGGACAGAGAAAAATATGTAGCACTCCTATTTAAGCAAAATGCAACTTCCAACATTAAGATCTTGGTTCTTGAGGATCCTTTTTATGAGCCACGGGAATGCTATTAGGCGAACACGATGACTTTTGTTTTTTTTTAATTAATGACTTTCGTTAGTTTCTGATACAATCTCATTTGTATGGGTTTAGCTTGCCCATATGTAAAATTAACTCATTAATCCTGGTACCTATCAAACTGCATATTAAAAAATCAAGACGGGAATAGGAAAAAAATATAGAACAAGAAAATTACAATAAAGTCATGCACACAAGATTTTATGCAAGCGGTGTTGGTCTATTATCATAATTCTGTGTGTGGGTTAGGGTCTAGGACTATGTTGGTTTTAAGGCTTTACTTCTTGTCCCATATTGATATTACTTTATATTATTTTAAAGATTTGTTATCCTATTATATGCATACAATTGTTTCTTAGAAAAGTATTTTCACACACATGAATAAGAAACTTATTTTTTTGTGAAGCGGCGTCAAATGACATCCCTATCTAAAGGGCATCTCCGCCACTGCTGTCACTGAAATGTTGAATAATAACATCTTTATGTGAACTGACAGAATATTATACAACCTAAGTAAGACTCAGAATTAACATTTAGGTTCTACAGTTACCTTCAGCATCATCATCATCTTTGTCATCATCATCATCTTCATCATCATCATCTTCTTCATCCTCGATAATAGGTTCCTCAGACTACAAGAGAACGAATTATAAACATATAAGCTTACACAAGGAGCAAAATGACCTGTTCTCTTGAGAAAAGATATTTTAATGCCAAACAATGAGAATACACTTAAAGTTTATCACTTCTAGCATCCACATATGGACCAAAGAAGCTTTTCCTCTATTTCCTTCTTTCTTTACACTTCTGTTCATAAATTAATCCTACTAATTCTGTTAGTAGCCTTGAAAGTTTCAAACTCTTACCTCCTTATAACAAAATTCAAACTTTCACTTAAAACATCATTTAGAATCTCGATGGCGAACAAGCAAATTAATATTTGTTCTCCAAATCTTTATTATTTATCATTTCTGAACAATTAATTAGCCTTCCAATGCAATTGTAACACACAGAAAGCTTCTTTTTTTTGTTTAACCAACTAATCCAGATTGAGCAGGTCCCATTTGAAGGGGCTCAGAAAGCTAATTCAATATCTCGATACAGACGTAGGAAAAATGTTCAATCTTTCAATTGGAAAGATCATTCAAAATTTCTGGAGGAAAACAGTGAACCACTAGTCTTTTTACATATCTTTGCCTTTTTCAATTTCCAAACTGAGAAGTACCCAGGAATTTAATAACCTCAAAAATCAAAATTTTACCATACGAACTTGTATATTAACAGGTCTTTTCTCAAAATTTTAATTTATCTTCCCATTTCTCTACAAATACCAATATTTCTATGTCACTTAACCCAGACAGTCACAACACAAGCATGTAAGTACAACAAAATAAAAAATTAAAAGAGTATGACATAAATCTCAAGCAATAAACGAATCTTACAAAACAATAATCGAACTATTAAATCAATTTAAACAGAAATTAATGGAGAATTACCTCAATCTTTTGTTGTTCGAGATGAGCGGCTAAGAGCTCTTCTTGCGATTGAGCAGCAGTCATGGCTGAGAATTAGTGAGGAATTTGAGAAATTAGGTTTTTTGAGAGAGAGAGAGAGAGAGATAAGGAAGAGTCCTAAAACCCTAAAAACGGCGGAGAAAAGCCTTTTTACCTTGAGATCTGAACACCTTGCCACTACTCAAATCTCGAGAAAATTACAAAAATGGTCACTTATGTTTTGAAATAAGTAATTTACCATTCTCATAGTTTTAATTGTTTTTTCCAATGAACAGTTTGGTTGTTTAAGTTCGTTAAAAATCAGCAATTTTTATTTTAAATCAAATATCTAATGAACTTTGAAAGTTAGATATAACGAAATTGTGGGGGAAAAACTTATAATTACTACTTATATATAGTGGCTAAACCTTAAATAGGTATTTAAAACTAGCTATGTTTTAAATGATGCCATTACAAGCGGCTGCCCAGTGCCATTGCCTACCTTACGTGAAAAACTCTTGGGCTTGGGCGCTTGTTAAAGATTGTTAGTAAGTATATTATGTTCTTCAATCTAGAAGAATTAACTCAATAGTCGCCACCTAATCTCTTAAACTATAAATAGCCAGCAGATGTATGATATATGTATAATATATATATATATATAAACTGCATATAATCTATGTATATCGTCTAGAAAAAATAAACATTAAATTTGACCGGCTATTTATGTAATAATTCCTTTTTATTATTTTTGCCTAAAATCTATTCTATTGAAAAAATTTGTTTTCTTTTTAATTAAAAAAGATAAACACACAAATACATAAAGGTATATGTAAATATTTGAATTTACATTTTTCATTAGAAAACAATAAGGGTACACGTAAATTTCAGTTGAGAGTTTTACGGGAAGAAATTCAAAAATAGTCAGATTTACAAGTGGTCATTCAAAAATAGCCACAGTTTCAAAAATAATCGAAATTTAGTCACTTTTTATGTAAAAATAAATTTGAACGAAAATACTATTCAAAATTCAGAAAAACTCCAGTATAATATACTGGAAATATACTGGAGTTCCAGCATAAGTATATTGGAACTTCAGTATATTATACTGGAGTTCCAGCATAATATACCGGTCCAACATAGAGATTGGAGCACAGGTTCCACCCATCTTCTTTCCCTCTTCTTCCTTCCCCATTCTACCCATCTCTCTCGAGAAAAGATCTACTAATTACTAATGTAATGGCAAGGACATTGGCTGAAATTAACTCAAAACCGAGGTGCAAACAAATATGTAATTCAAATGACTCTAATCAAAGTGAGTAAAGTGTTAATATAAGGGGAATGAGCTTGATTTCCAATAGCAAAGTGTTAATATTAGGGGAATTAACTTGATTTCCTAGATACTCAATTAATTTTCAAAATACTCAATTATTGAAAATTATCGAACACGTTGTTCGCCTGCATAAGTGTATATGGTAGAAATTGGGCTCGTCTACGATATGGTAGATCAGGCTCGGAACATGAGGGACTGAAAATCAACCCCAAGTCCCATTGAGCCAGTACTAGAGATTAGAATGTCTGTCCTCGAGAACATTGAATTTGTGATCTCAAAATCGACCCTGACCCCGAACGAGCTTGAGGAAACATTGTCAGCGTAATCAACAAAAGAAGAAATAGCAAGAGGCCAAAATATCTGTGACCGATCGAATATTACGGCAGGAATCTCGGCACGTATCAATAAGGAACCGATATTTCAGCGAATCAAGAGGTTTTAACTTTTATAGAATTGTACCTAAAGTAGGACTCCCCTACTATATAAAGGGGGTCTCATTACTTGTAAAACACATTGTAACACGCATCCCAAAGCAATATATTATTATTTTTTGTAAGATATTGTTCTTTTGTATCTTGACATCACTCGAATTGCATCCAATTCAAGTGTGACCGACTTTCCAAGTCTATGATTGTTCAAGTTGTGTGGTTTGAATTCACTTTATCATTGCTTAGTTCAACTGCATCTTTAATTTATCGCTTTGTGTCAATTTAATCCATGTTTCCTTAAAACAACTTACAAATTTAATTATTATCTGATTTTGAGGGTAAACAGTTTAGCGCCCACCATGTGGCTAAGGAAAAATAATGGTTATTTGATACAAATTTCCATAACACACACTATTTTACACTTATTCTTTGAAGTGCCTCCAATTTCAGGTTAAAGCTCGAAATGTCAAACTCACAATTAGCACCCCTACCTGTTGATGATGAATCCGGTCACCACGATGAAAATAACAACATAACACCCGGTAATGAGGTACCTCCCCTTGATCCTATCGGAAATCCAGTCGCGGACCTGTTGGACGCTAACTCGCATGTGACTATCGACACAAATCTGCCTACCGACCCCGAGAATAGCATCTGTAGTAGAGCCCAATCAACAGCTTTAAATACTCAAAATAATAGAGAAGACGGGATCAATTTATGGATGATCTTCGAAATGTTACAGGCTCAACAAGCAACGATGACTCAGTTATAGAACCAAAGCTGCGCACCAAGCAGAATTAAACCTGATCCATGACGGGAAATCACTTGCATGAACGAACCGGTCGCAGAAAGGTCGAATGGAAACGAGTTTGGGACCAACCCCGAGATCATAAAAATGCTCGAAAATCTGACAAAACGGATAGAATCAAGGGAGAAGAAAACTGAAGCTAAGGACAAAAGGGTAGACACCTACAATTTCAGGGTCGACCAAATCCTAGGAGCACCGTCGATACTGAAAGGCCTGGATTTCAAGAAGTTCATGAAAAAACCTTTCCTTCTGAGTGTGGCTCCAAAGTCGATCCCTAAAAAATTCTGCATGCCCGGGATTCCTAAGTACAATGGAACGACTGACCCAAACGAGCATGTTACCTTATACGCATGCGCCATCCAAGGGAACAATTTGGAGGATGATGAGATCGAGTGAGTCTTATTGAAGAAATTCGGACAGACCTCGTCAAAGGGAGCTATGATATGGTATCACAACTTACCTCCTAATTCTATTAACTCATTTTCTATGCTTGCAGACTGTTTCGTGAAAGCATACATCGGGTCTATCAATGTCACGACCCAAACCGATAGGCCATGACAAGTGCCCAAATCTTACTTGTCGAACACCCCTAAGCATATATCTAAGACATAACATAAAAAGGGTAGATCATGCATAACATGTGTCAATAAACTGTTGAATCATGTGAATAACATACGCAAGGAAAACAAGCCCAAAAGACATATATATACATATACATGCGGAATACAATAGTGCGAGCCGACAAGGCTGTTATAGACAACTACATATCCAAAACTAGAAGCCGGTAAGGCCACATACTATCAAACTATACATGACTGTCTACAGACCTCTAATAGAGTATACAATTGTATAAAGGACGGGACTGTGGCCCGTCGTACCCATATCTACATACAAAAATAGTGTACCAAAATCAATAGCAGTTCCAGATCAAATGGAGCACACCAACTCTTGCTGAGCTAGAAACCTAAGAAGGGGATTGTCAGTCTGTCTACCTGCACCTGGGCATGAAACACAAGCCCCAGGAAATAGGGCATCGGTACGAATAATGTACCGAGTATGTAAGGCATGAAAATCAGTACATACAAGACATAAAAGAACCATGAAATAAAGGAATCCACCTATAAGTGTAAATAGCTATGTGAATCATGAAACATTTATAATGGCATGCATGTGCGTATAAATGTCATATCATGCCTAGGTATGTGCGTACATAACGTCATAAAGTATTTGAGGGCATCCTATCATATCATCTTGGCATCAATGGGCGAAATCATCAATGTATTCCAATTGATCATGTGGTGGTGCGTATATAACATTGTAATCTTTCCCCATATCCCATATACATATAATATATGTGTATATAACGTTATCTGGTCATGGGTTAATATACATATATAAATGAATGCAATGCATAAGGAAGTAAGTCAATAAGATCTCTCGGAATGTCATAAGATCAATATGCCCTCAGATAAACTTTATCAACTACATGTTTTTCTGAGACCTATGAACAGAAGATATAATAATAAGGTACATGGGGAATCAAGAACATAGGCACCCCTAGAACTTCTATAAATAGAGTAATTTATGAAAGTTGTGCGTTTGCTCGTATCGTTTGTATCATATGGATCATGCCAAAAGAAAATAAGGGATAGCCTTAACATACTTGAGCCGATTCTCTTGACAATACCTCTAACACGTGTCAATTGCGATAAAACACGCAATGGTGGATCGAAGTAGGGAAAAATCCATATGATATTCTTGAGAAAGGTTGTACCGTACTCCCTTAGAATTGCAACTCACGCTGTTATAGCACTACGTAGTTTCATATGAATTCTTTTGAGGCTTTCATCCATTACTTTACAAACACATACATCTCCCTTTAATAAATTAGGGAGGTCTTTTATCATAGTGGGTTATGGGCCCCACTTGATGTGGATTGCTTTGCCAAAAATCTCCTAAATATGCCACCTACCTCCATATACCAAAGAGTCACTATTAGGTTTTGATCCATAATTCCACTTGCTGCCACGTGGGGATAGTGTTTCCACTAATTGCTTTCCATAATTTCTAGTTAGTTTGTTAATCTTACACTAAAAACCAATAATTAACCCATTTCCCACATAATTAGGAATTATCTCAAATTGCTTAAAATACTATTCACTTTTTAACATACTTTATATACCTTACTATTATGGTCATGTGGTATATTGTATGGCACTAGTCCATCAATATGGGATATTATAGCTTGGACCATATTTTATCCCAAATTATCAAACTTTAATGAAACTCATTTTCTTTGATTTGTTTACCCTCTAACTTTGATAACACTTACTTATCATCTGTTATAAATAGCATAAATACTTATAACCTCAAAAATAATCTCATTCCCGAGCTTGCGTCGATTAACTTTGACAAAACTTTAACGTACAAAAATGCAGGCGTCATTCCCCCCTTAGAAATATTCATCTTGGATGTTTGACTCCCCGAGATCTATATAAATTTTGGCAGAGTCTCCTCTATAACAGTACCACAATCATCCATAACGACAATGGCCTCACACGACCAATGATAATAACTAATACAAGAATCTATACACGCATATTAAAGCTGTGATGTCTCGGTCTGATCCTCCTCTAGAAGCGGAAATAAGTGAGGATACCTAGACTTCATGTCTTTTTCAGCTTCCCAAGTCGTCTCTTCCACATTATTGTTTCTCCAAAGTACTTTAACCGAAGCTACGTCCTTAGTTCTCAATCTCCGAACATGTCTATCCAGTATAGCAATAGGTGTTTCCTCATATAATATATGCTATATGACCTAAACATCATCAACTGACACGACTCTGGAAGGATCTCCGATATGCTTATGGAGCATAGACACATGAAAGACTCGATGTACAAACTCCAAGTCATAAGGCAAGTCTAACTCATATGCTACCTAGCCTACCTTGCGTATGATCTTATATAGTCCAATGTACCGAGGGTTGAGTTTTCCTTTCTTACCAATCTCATAATGCCTTTCATCGAGGATAACTTTAGGAATACTCAGTCGTCAACCTGAAACTCCAAGTCTCGTTGTGGATTATCCGCACAAGACTTCTGATGGCTTTGAGTTATTAATAGTCTTTCCTGTATAAGCTTAATCTTCTTGATTGCCTGTTGTACCAACTCTAGTCCTACTAACTTAGTTTCCCCAACATCGAACCATCTGATATGTAACCTATACTTCCGTCCATAAAGACCTTTATATGGAGCCATCTCAATACTAGAATGATAACTATTATTATATGCGAACTCAACAAGCGGCAGATGATCATCCCAGCTACCCTTGAAGTTTATCACATAAGCCCATATATCCTCAGGTGTTGAACAGTACGCTCAGCCTGTCCGTCTGTTTGGGGATGAAATGTTGTATTAAGATTTACCTGGGTTCCCAATCCTTTTTGGAAGGACCTCCATAAATTAGCTGTAAACTAAGCACCTCTATCTAAGATGATAGATATAGGGACACCATGAAGTCGTGCTATCTCCTTAATGTAAAGCCTTGCATATCCTCTACAGAATATGTAGTCCTAGCAGACAGAAATGGGTTAATTTTGTAAGTCTGTCAACAATCACCCATGTAGAATAGAACTTACACTGGGTACGAGGTAATCCTATGATGAAATCCATATTAATTACTTCTCACTTCCAAGTCGGAATCTCTATAGCCTGCAATAATCCATCAGATTTTTTATGCTCAGTCTTAACCTGCTGACAGTTAGTCCACTAAGCAACAAACTCTGCTATATCCATTTTTATTCTGTCCCATCAATATATTTCCCTGATATCATGATACATCTTTGTTGCTCCTAGATGAACAGAATAACAAGAATAATGAGTTTCTCCTATAGCCTGTCGGCGCAGCCCTGCAACATTGGAGACACATAATCGTCTTCGATTTTTGAGGACTCTATCTCCTGTAATCTCAAATGGTGTCTTCTCCTTCTAAGGGGCAGTATCTCTGTAATGAGCTAACACATGATCCTCGTACTGGCATTCCTTCACTTCAGTTACTAAAAAGGATGTTGTCGTGTCCTGAATAGTAACTCCAGTATCACCTGAGTCCAGTAATCAAACTCTAAGAATAGCTAGCTGATGAATCTCATAGGCTATCCCCCTCTTCTCTAGCTGTAAATATGATAGGCTACACATAGATCTACGGCTGAGGGCGTCAGCTACTACCTTCGCCTTTCCTGGATGGTATAGAATATCAACGTCATAGTTTTTTCAGTAGCTCAAACCATTTTCTTTAATGTAAATTCAATTCCTTTTGCTTGAAGATATACTGAAGGCTCTTATGATCCATATAGATATCAATATGAATGCCATACAAATAGTGCCTCCACATCTTTAGTGCACGAATCATCGCGGCTAACTCTAAATCATGGGTCGGGTAATTCTTCTCGTGCTCTCTTAGTTGTCTATAAGCATAAGCTACAATATTACCATGCTGCATCAGTACCCAACCTAATCTAACACCCGAAGCATCACAATAGATAGCATAACCATCGGTTCCCTCTGGAAGTGTTAGAACCGGTGCTGAAGTTAATCTGTCCTTCAATGCCTGGAAACTCCGTCTACAAGCATCAGTCCACTGAAACTTAGCTCCCTTACGAGTCAACTTTGTCAATGGTGCTGAAAGAGAAGAAAATCCATCTACAAATCTCTTGTAATAACCTGCTAAACCGAGAAAGCTACGAACCTCCGTCGGTGTCGTGGGTCTAGGCCAAGTCTTTAATGCCTTAATCTTTTGTATATCAACCCAGATACCTTCACCTAAAATAATATGCCCAAGGAAAGCTACAAAATTCAACCAGAATTCACATTTAGTGAATTTTGCATACAACTTCCCTTTATGTAGAACTCTGAGCACAATACGCAAATGATCTGCATGCTCAGTCTCTGAATGAGAATAAACCAATATATCATCGCTAAATACAATCACAAACAGATCTAGAAAGGGTCCAAACACACGGTTCATCAAGTCTATGAATACTATTGGGGCATTGGTCAAATCGAATGACATAACACGAAACTCGAAGTGCATGTATATGGTCTTGAATGATATCTTCGGAATATCTTTCTCCTTAACCCTTACCTGATGGTACCCAAACCTCAAGTCTATCTTCGAGAAACACTTGGCACCTTGCAACTGATAAAACAAATTGTCAATCCTCGGGAGCGGGTACTTATTCTTGATCATCACCTTATTCAACTGTCTATAATAAACACACATCCGCAATGAATCATCTTTCTTCCTCACAAATAAAATGTCACGCCCACAAATGTTTGGTCGTGATGGGGCCTATCACATTATTAGGCAAGCCAACCCAAACCATTAACCACGCCAAATTTCTTTTATAAAACCATTTTTCTAACACGGATTTAAATCCCAACTTTTCATAGTAAATGTATAAAACAACTAAAAATGTGTAGACATCAATAAAATGTTAAACCAACAAAGCCCAAACATCTGGTGTCACGAGTCTAGAGCCTCTAAATATACAAATCTGACTGTCTAATACATAACAAGTCTAAAATACGGGAAAACAAGGATAAGAGGAAGAAAGCAGGGCTGCGGATGCCATGCAGCTACCTTGAAGTCTCCGGCAAACTCTGACAATGCTGAGGACCCTCGCTCTACCGCTCGGGCACCTGGATCTGCACACAAGGTACAGGGAGTAACGTGAGTACGCCAACTCTTTAAGTAACTAAAGTAAGTAAGGTCTGAAAGTAGTGACGAGCAGTTTAAAAATCACATAGAAGGGTAAACGACAGAATATCAAGTCAAACCCAACAGTTTTAAAACCAGTTTCTTCATAAAGCTTCAGTTTCAATTGAAATACTTTGAATTCATTTATTTAGCAATTTTCAACAGAGGCTTATTTTTGAAGAAAAGTGAAATCAGCTAAAATATCATAAATGGGCCCCTCGGACAAGGTATCATTCATAAATATAGCCTCCCGGGCAAGCCTCTCAGTCACTCGTGACTCAGCTCTCGTCACTCAGTATTCACACTCAGCACTTAGGCTCAACAATATTTTATAATAGTAATAATCATAATAATTGCTGAGGCATGCAGCCCGATCCATAGTTTATAGTCGACTACGCTCACTAGGGGTGTACAGACTTCGGAGGGGCTCCTACAGCCCAAGCGTCATATCGCTGCGGCGCACAACCCGATCTAATATATATCGCTGCGGCATGCAGCCCGATCCATATAAGTATTACTGCGGCGTGTAGCCCGATCCATAACATATATAATATCCTCACCATTGGGTGGCGTGCAACCCGATCCGTAATATTTATAATCCTCACCATTCGGTCCTCAACCTCTCTCAGTCATTAACCTCACAGCCACTCGGGCATAATAGAAAAATTAAGGGAACTCAGTCCAAACAGTTCTCACATTTAAGAAGTAGAGTGATAAAACCAGTTTTACATAATAAACAGGTAAAACATGACTAAGGATATACTTATAATCAAATAGAGTGAGGAAAAACAGTAAAAATGCCCCTAAGGGTCTCAATAGGTCGGCACAAGGCCCTAAACATGGCGTACAACCCATAATACAGTATAAATTTCTAAAATGCGGGATATCATAATATTTCAAATCAAGTGCATGGCTTAATAGTCGCTACGGGATGGACCAAGTCACAATCCCTACCGGTGCACGCCCACACGCTCGTCACCTAGCATATGTGTCACCTTATTTATCCAAACAATTCGAAATACCGGGGTTTTGTACCCTCAGTTCCAGATTTACAATGGTTACTTACCTCAAACCGGGTGAATTACTACTATGCGACACCTTCGCCTCTCGCGTTGGCCTCAACTCGCGCCGAATCTACCCAAAATCAAAATCATAACATTAGAATATGCTAAAGGATCGAAGCCCAAGCGAAAATAATCAAATTATGCCAAAAATCCCGAAATTGGCCAAACCCGACCCCCCGGGACCACGTCTCAAAACTCGATAAAAATCACATCAATGGAATCTTTATCCTCCCACGAGTTCATACATACCAAGAATACCAAAATCCGACCACAAATGGCCCCTCAAATCCCTAGATTAAAGTCTCAACTTTCCAAGCCTAACTCCCCAATTTAGGCTTCAAATTCCACAAATTTCATGTTTAATTAGGTAGAAATCACAATAGGATCGAGTATTAAGTCCTAAATTCTTACCTCCAACAAGTTCTCTTTGATTCCCTCTTAAATCTCTCTCAAAAAGCTCCAAAACCGAGTCAAAAATGGTGAACTTAAGCCAAAACTCGCTAAAATGGCCTTTTAAACATTCTGCCCAACGATCTGAAGTCCTTCTTCGCGAACGTGGTCAAAACCTCGTGTTCGCGAAGCACAAAAATACCATTGACCAAAATCCTCCTACGCGAACGCGATGCCTCAGCCTCTCCAACCATCGCGAATGCGTCAGGCATCTCGCGAACGCGATGCTTCCTATTCCGACCCTTCGCGAATGCGGGACCCCCTCGCGAATGCGAAGGCCAAATCTCCAGCCTCCCTTCCTGACCCTTCGCGAACGCGAAGAACAAATTGTCTGCAACAGCTGAAACCAAAATCTGCAACTTCCTTTAACTTGAAATGGTCCGTTCAACCATCCGAAACTCACCCGAGGCTCTCGGGACCTCAAACAAACATGCCAACATATCCCGTAACCTCATTAAAACTTGTTCCAACCTTCGGAATGCCCAAAACAACATCAAAACACCAAAATCACATCGGATTCAAGCCTAAGAATTCCAAAAACTTCCAAATTCCACTTTCGATCAAAAAGTCTATCAAACCACGTCCGAATGACTTGAAATTTTGCACACACATCCCAAATGACACAACGGACCTACTGCAACTCTCAGAATTCCATTCCGACCCCTATATCAAAATCTCACCTACCAACCGGAAAATGCCAAAATTCCAATTTTGTCAATTCTAGCCTAAATCTACTCTGGACCTCCAAAACACATTCCGATCATGCTCCTAAGTCCCAAATCACATCCTGAAGCTATCTGAACTATCAGAATTCACATCTGAGCCCTTTTCCACATAAGTCAACATCCGGTTGACTTTTCCAACTTAAGCTTACTCAAAAGAGACTAAGTGTCTCAAACCTTACCAAAACCTCTTCGAACCCGAACCAATCAAATCGATAACATAAAATGCAACTGAACAAAGCAATAAGAAGCAGAAATGGGGAAAACGGAGCGGTAATTCATGAAACGACCGGCCGGGTTGTTACATAACACAGGTTCTCCCCACGGTGATGTACTAGGTCTGATAAAACCTTTTTCAAGAAAGTCCCTTAGTTGTTCCTTCAACTCTCTCAGCTCTTCAGGTGCCATTCTATAGGGAGGAATAGATATTGGTTGAGTATATGGTAATATGTCAATAACAAACTCAATTTCTCGCTCTGGCGGAAGACCCGGAAGCTCATCAGAAAAAACATCAGGAAACTCATTAACCACATGGATAGATGAACGGTTGGTGACTCTACTTTCACATCCTATACCCGAACTAAGTGATAAATATATCCCTTTCTAATCATCTTCCTTGCCTTGAGATAGGAAAAAAACCTACTTCTCGGCGATCCCTTATTACCTTTCCACTCCAAAATAGGCTCCCATGGGAACTGGAATTAAACTACATTTGATCTACAATCAACGTTAGCATAACAAGAAGCCAACCAATCCATGCCAATTATAACATCAAATTGTACGATATCTAACTCAATTAGGTCTACTATTGTAGATTGACTATGAACTACTACTATACAATCTCTATATACCCGCCTAGCTATCACTGGATCCCCAAAAAGTGTGGACACCTCAAAAGGTTTAACCAACTCAGATTCTATCCCAAACTTACTAGCAACCAATGGAGTGACATATGATAAGGTGGAACTTGGATCAATCAATGCATATACATCATATAAGGAGATTGATAATATACCTATAACAACATCAAGTGACGACTCCTGATCTTGTCGACCTACTAATGCATAAATACAGTTCTGAGGACTGCTCGAGCTAGATGCTCCACCTCTACCTCTACCACGACTAATTGGTGCTTGTGAACCTTGCCCCTTGGGCGTACTAATAATGACGAACTACCTACAGATTTCGCTGGTTGAACTATACATGTACCACCTCTTGTCGGACAATCTCTCATAACGTGGCCTGGATAACCACAAATATAACAAACACCCAACCCCATAAGGCACTACCCAGCATGATACTTACCACCTTGAGCACATCGTGGCAAGGGTGGCCTCATATGACTTGACTCAC
Organism: Nicotiana tabacum; assembly: GCF_000715075.1. Classification (NCBI taxonomy): domain Eukaryota; kingdom Viridiplantae; phylum Streptophyta; class Magnoliopsida; order Solanales; family Solanaceae; genus Nicotiana; species Nicotiana tabacum. The sequence goes on from NC_134084.1 coordinate 115,152,660, forward strand.
CCCTATACATATAACTTGAGGCCCTGAAATTCTTACTAAGTCCTGAATATGTGGAACGATCAAATCTCCTACCGATAAACTGAGGGTGTGTGCTAGCCGATAGTTGGGTTGGTACCTCGGGTATTGTTATCTTTGACCACCTCGAAACTTACCAGGAGGACTCGAAGATCTCGCTCTCTTACTCTGGCCCCTGTCATGCTCACGATCGGCCCTCTGCTTCTGCTTACGGTCCTCAACACCCTTAGCATATACCTGAATACGAGAAATATACATGCCTGACTGAAGTGAGACTGACATGTAGTCATTAAGCAGGTACGGATCCAACCCAATCCTTTATCCTATCTACAATAGTGGGAGCATACCTAGCCAAAGAATCAAACTGAAGGTTGTACTCCTGAACACTCATATTACCCTACTAAAGGGTCAAGAACCTATCAACTCTGGCCCGTCTAAGGTCTAATGGCAAATAATGACAAAGAAAAGCCTCTGAAAACTCTTGCCATACCGCTAGAGTGGTATACTCACCTCTGGACAACTCTCAGAACTCGTACCAATTAACTGCAATATCCCAAAGTCTATATGAAGCTAACTCAACTGACTCAGTCGTGGTGGCCTTCTTTACCCTCAAAGTCCTCTACATCCTATCGATAAATACCTGAGGTCCTTGTTTGGATCTACTCCAATGAATACCAGAGGGTCCAAATTAATGAAATCATGAACCCTCGCACTGATGGCCCTATCTGCATGACCAATGCCTACCTTCTGATATCGAGATTGTATGGCTACTAATCGAGTCAATAGTTGAATAACATCTCTAATCTCCTGACCTGGTGCATCTGGCTGGGGAGCTAGGTGTACAAGGGCAGGCGCTGGAGCTGGTGCCCCTCGGAGCACCTCTAGAGAGGGTGGGGTATGTGAAGTTTGAGATGGGATCTCACTATGAGACTCTCCCTAAGCCCTAGTAATCGTGGCTCTCGGCTATTAGTCTCATCAGCCACGGACTTGCCCTTCTGGGCGGCTGTAGCCTTTAGAGGCATCGCTGAAAACATAACATATCGTTAAGAAAATGAATTCTTATATCGCACGATCTAAGATAAAAAGAGAGGATAACATCCTATATGTCCCCTGTTTATAAATGTGGTACATAACACACTCATAAAAAAGACTCTACTAGACACGGTCTGCAGACAACCCTAGGACAGAACTGCTCTGATGCCACTTTTGTCATGACCTAAAACGATGGGCCATGGCGAGTGCTTGAGTCTTACCTGTCGAACACCTCTAAGCATATGTCTAAGACATAACATAAAAAGGGATAGATCATGCAAAACATCTATCAATAAACTAGTGAATCACATGAATAACATACGCGAGGAAAACATACACAAAAGACATATATACATATACATGCGAAATATGGTAGGGCGAGCCAACAAGGTTGATATGGATAACTATATATCCAAAACTAGAAGGTGACAAGGCCATATACTATCCAACTATACATGACTGTCTACAGAGCTCTAATAAAGTGTAAAACTGTATAAAGGATAAGACTGGGCCCCGTTGTACCCATATCTACATAAAAAAATAGCATACCAAAATCAATAGCAGCTCTGGATCAAATGGATCACATCAAATCTTGCTAAGCTAAAATCCTAAGAAGGGGGACCGTCAGCCTATCTACCTGTACCTCGGGCATGAAACACAGGCCCCAGAAAATAGGGGCGTCAGTACGAATAATGTACCGAGTATGTAAGGCATGAAAATCAATACATACAAGACATAAAAAAACACGGAGTAAAAGAATCCACCTCTAAGTCTAAATAGCTCTGTGAATCCTAAAACATTTATAATGTCATGCATGTGCTTATAAATGTCATATCATACCTAGGTATGTGCGTACATAACATCATCAAGCCTCTGAGGGTATCCCATCATATCATCTTGGCATCAGTGGGCGAAATAATTAACGTATAGATCAGGTGGTGGTACGTATATAACGTCGTAACCTTTCCCCATATCCTATATACATATAATATACGCGTATATAACACCATCTAGTCTTGGGTCAATGTACATGTATAAATGAATGCAATGCATAAGGAAGCAAGTCAATAAGATCTCTCGGAATGTCATAAGATCAATATGCCCTTAGATAAACTTTATCAACTAAGTATTTTTCTGAGACTCATGAACAGAAGATATAATAATAAGGCACATGTGGAATCAAGAACATCGACACCCCTATTACTTCTATGAATAGAGTCATTTATGAAAGTTGTACGTTTTCTTATTTCGTTGTACCATATGGATCATGCCAAAAGGAAAGAAGGGATATCCTTAACATACATGAGCCGATTCTCTTGACAATCCCTCTAACACACATCAATTACAACAAAATATATAACGGTGTATCGAAGTAGGGAAAAGTTCGTATGATGTTCTTGAGAAATGTTGTACCGTACTCCCTTAGAATTGCAACTCACGCTGCTATAGTACTACGTAGTTTCGTATGGATTCTTTTGTGGCTTTCATCCGTTACTTTGCAAACATATGCATCTCCCTTTAATGATTTAGGGAGGTCTCTTATCATAGTGGGTTGTGGGCCCTACTTGATGTGGATTACTTTGCCAAAAATTTCCTATATATGCCATCTAGCTCCATATACCAAAGAGTCACTATTAGGTTTTGATCCATAATTCCACTTGTTTCCATGTGGGGATAATGTTTCCTCTAATTGCTTATCCACAATTTCTAATTAGTTTGTTAATCTTCCACTAAAACCCAATAATTAACCCATTTCCCACATAATTAGGAATTATCTAAAAGTACTTAAAATACTAATCACTTTTAACATACTTTATATACCTTACTATCATGGTCATGCGGTATATTGTATGGCACTAGTCTATTAATACATGGTATTGTAACTTGGACCGTATTTTATCCCAAATTGTCAAACTTTAACGAAACTCATTTTCTTTGATTTGTTTACCCTCTAACTTTCACGGCACTTATTTATCATTTGTTATAAATAGCATAAATACTTATAACCTCAAAAATAATCTCATTCCCGAGCTTACGTCGATTAACTTATGATGAAACTTTAACGTATGAAAATGCAGGATGTAACAATCAAGGTCGAAACCAGGAAGTCAAACCTTTTCAAATTAAGACAGAATCCTGATTTCAAATGGAACAGATGGATTTGCCATCGGTCGTTGATGACTGGGCCATTTAAGCTTTCACCTAAGGACTCAATGTTCGAAGCTCGATGGCTTTACAGTAGTTGAAGCAGAACCTGATAAAATATCTTGCAGTTACTTGGGCCGACGTGCATAACCAGTATCAATCAAAAATCAGAGTCGAAGATGATCAACTTGAGGGCAGTGCCCTCATCTTTGCACAAAGTGTAAAAATTCCCAACACCGGGGGGAGGGGGCGATTAAAACAGCAGCCAACTGCAAAGGAGATGACTGCGATCGAAGAGGTAATTCCGATATCCGCACTTACAACGACAAAGGGGCCAAGTTCGGCCACAAAGTAAGAAGATAAATAGCAATTACCGACAACAGCTTCGATCCAACCGGAGAATTAGGGGACTGATGAAGATTTTGTCTACGGAGTTCCCAGGTCTTTTATAACACCCGATAATTTTGACGCCACTAAATCGATGTTCGAGCAGCTGGAACAGGTCATATTGATTGAGTATCTACCCGATCGATAGGTATACCTGGGCACGGGGTTAAGCCCCAAGCTCAGGAAAAAACTCATTCAATTCCTTATAGCTAACATAGACTTTTTTGCTTGGTCCCACCTTGATATGACAGGGATTCCGCCGGAGATAACCACTCACAAGCTGAGCCTGGACCCGAAATTCCACCCAGGCAAGTAGAAGAAGAGACCTCAGTTCGAGGTTAAACATGCTTTCATCAAGGACGAGGTATCTAAACTCCTTAAAATAGGGTCTATTCGGGAGGTTAAATACCCGGATTGGTTAGCAAACGTAGTGGTGGTCCCTAAAAAGGGAACAAATAAAAAATGTATGTGTAGACTTTAAGGATTTGAATAAGGCATGTCCCAAGGACTATTTCTTTTTGCCCAACATTGATCACATGATCGATGCCACGACCGACCATGAGATCCTCAATTTTCTCGACGTCTACTCCGAGTACAACCAAATACGAATGAACCCAGATGATCAGGAAAAAACCTCCTTCATCACTAAGTACGACACATATTGTTATAACGTGATGCCATTCGGATTAAAAAATGACGGTACTACTTATCAACGCCTAGTAAACCAGATGTTCGAGGAACAAATAGGAAAATCAATGGAGGTTTACATTGACGATATGTTGGTTAAGTCCCTGCGAGCAGAGGACCATTTAAAAAATTTGCAAGAAACCTTCAACATATTGAAGAAGTATAATATAAAGTTGAACCCAGAGAAATGTGCGTTTGGAGTCGGATTAGATAAGTTCCTCTGATTCATGGTATCCAACTAAGGAATCGAGATCAACCACGACATGATTAAAGCCATTGAAGATATCACAGTTGTGGACAACGTAAAGGTCGTGCAGCGATTAACCAGATGCATAGCCGCCCTGAGGCAATTTATCTCGATGTCTTCCGATAAAAGCCATCGATTCGTCTCACTACTGAAAAAGAAGAATAACTTTTCGTGGACCTCGGAATGCCAACAGGCCTTGGAGGAACTCAAACAGTATCTATTGAGCCCATTGCTGCTTCAAACGACAAAGATAGACAGACAACTATACCTATACTTAGCAGTATCGAAAATAGTAATAAGTGGAGTCCTGGTCCGGGAAGATCAAGGTACACAATTTTCAATTTAGTATATTAGCAGGACTCTAGGTGAAGCCGAAACTAGATACCCTCACCTAGAAAAATTAGCACTCGCCTTGCTAAGTGCCTCTAGGAAGCTGAAACCATATTTTCAGTGTTATCCTATATATGTTATGACCACTTACCCATTGCGAAATATAATGCATAAACCCGAGCTCTCAGGGAATTTGGACCTATGGAAATCAGCGGGTACTATATTGAATATTGACCTCGAATAGCCATTAAATCTCAACTTTTGGCAGATTTCGTGGCCAAATTTAAGACGACCCTAATACCCGAAGTTGAAAGATAGTTGTTAGTAAACTCGAGAACGACTTCGGGGATCTGGACCCTCTTTATGGACTGCGCCTTGAACGTAAAAGGGTCCGGACTTGGCATCATATTGAAGCCACCAACAGGCAATGTAGTTAGACAATCTATTAGGACTGTGAAATTAACTAACAACGAGGCCGAATATGAAGTCGTGATTATAACCAAAAGCTTGGGGACGGAGGTGATCAAAGCTAAGTGTGACTCCCTCCTCGTGGTAAACCAAGTTAATGGGACATTCGAGGTTAGAGAAGAACGAATGCAAATGTACCTAGACAAGTTGCAATTGACATTATATTAGTTCAAGGAGTGGACTTTGCAACATATACCTCGGGATCAAAATGGCGAGGATGATGCGCTTGCTAACTTAGGGTCGTCGGTCGAGGACGACGAGCTCAACTCAGGGGCAGTCGTACAACTCATGAGATCGGTAGTGGAAGAAGGCCATGCCAAGATACACTCAACAAGCCTAACTTGGGATTTGAGAAACAAATATATAGAATATTTAAAGGCTGGAAAACTGCTCTCGGGTCCAAAGGAATCGAGAGCCCTGCATATGAAGGCAACCCGATTTAGCATGTCTGAAGACGGAACCCTGTTCATAAGAGTGTTCGATGGCCCACTAGCAATATGATTGGGACTAGGAGATACCGAGTACGTTCTGAGGGAAGTTCACGAGGGTAACTGCGGAAATCATTCAGGCGTCGAATCATTGGTTCGAAAATTAATCAGAGCCGGCTACTACTGGATTAACATGAAAAAGACATGCTCCGATGATTCACCAACCCGGGAAGCTTCTGCATTTGATTTTATCATCATGGCCATTCATGAAGTGGGGAATGGACATTGTTGGCCCTCTTACATATGCACCCAGTAAAGCTTAATTTATATTGTTTATGACTGACTATTTTTCTAAGTAGATTTAAGCCCAGGCATACAAGAAGGTTAGGGAAAAGGAAGTCCTTGATTTCATTTAGGGCCACATCATATGCCGACTCGGAATGCCATCCGAGATAGTGTGCGATAATGTGAAACTATTTATCTACACCAAAGTAAGCAAGTTTCTCGAAGATCATAAGATCAAAAGGTTCCTTTCAACCTCGTATCACCCTATAGTAGGAACGGACAAACAGAATTGACCAACAAAACCATACTCCAAAACCTTAAAAAGAGGTTAACCAACACCAAAGTAAAATGGAAGGAAATCCTACCCGAAGTCCTATAGACATACCGTACGACCTCAAAGTACAGTACCAGGGCCACCCCGTTCTCATTGGTTTACGACACCGAAGCTCTAATACCGGTCGAAGTAGGGGAACCAAGTATCAGATTCCAATATGCAACAAAGGAATTGAATGACGAGTCCATGAGTGTGAGGCTGGAGCTATTAGATGAAAGGCGCAAAGCCTCCCTTGTTCGATTGGCCACCCAAAAATAGTGGATCGAGAGATATTACAATTGAAAGGCCAACCTTCGGTACTTCAATACAAGGGACTTAGTGTTAAGAAGGGTCATACTAAGCACCCAAAATCCGAATGAGGGGAAACTGGGGCCGAACTGGGAAGGACAGTATCAAATTATCGAGATCACTGGAAAAGGATCCTACAAACTCGGAATAATGAACGATGAGCAGTTACTGAACAACTGGAATATAACTCACTTGAAACGATATTACTGCTAAGATATGGCCACACTCATTTCTTTTATTTACATTTTGAACTAACGCTTGCATGTAACTAATAAGGAGCGGTACAAATTTTTAGGTCTGAAAGCACGCGTTGCACTCTTTTTCCCTTGAACCGGTTTTGTCCCAAATGGGTTTTCCGGCAAGGTTTTTAACGAGGCAACAATGGATTGTGCTAACTTAGAATTTAAGGTTGGTCATGAATCGGTGTCAAAGATCGCATCAATAGTATCAGAGGCTTCTCTATATGATCAACCTCGAATATTGAGGGGGCATTACCGACGGATATCGACTTTAGTAAGGGAAGAAACTTCGTGATTGAATGGTCTCGATCGATAGAATTTATTGTAAGGGCCAAATGGTCAAATGAACTATGCCCGCATAGACTGCTTGAGCCCTGGCACAAAGCATGTACACATGTATAACTATCATGCACAAGAATAAAAAGAAGTCTCTTCCTTGCGGATAAATATCTTGTCCCTTAAATATTTTCTTGCATTTCTTAAGGAATTTCCTATATCTGATCTCCTAAAGGTATCAAGCCCAAGGGCCACCTTAATCCAAGTTCGAACAATCACTCTCACTCGGGGACTACCGTCCGAAAATAAACTGGGATGGTCAGGGCTATCGGAGCTCGGGGGCAAAAGACCTGTTAGACAACGCCCGAATTTTAAAGGCTACGGCCATCCCCATTCGGGGACTGTTATCTTAGGCAAGTCCGGATAACTAAGGGTGACAAGCCCACTGGGCAGCACCCGAACTAAAAAGGCTACGGCCATACTAAAATGGCTCGGAGACGTCTGAGACCCATAATAAAAACAACAAGGCCTTAAAATTTCTTAACCGGCCCTAAAGGCTACTCTCGGCAAACTACAATCTAAAAATTATAAGTACGTTGGGGAAAAATTTCCGGTCACACCGAAACCCCACGATGCCTTAAACAAAATAATGTTAAAGGCAAGGCTTGTTCGAACCTCCGAACATAACCTAACTATTTCGTGCTAAGGCATTTTAATATGTGCAAAAAAGCAAAGGAAAAAACTTAGAAATTGTTGGAGGGAAAAAAGCTTTATATACATATCAAAAGATTTTTACGAGGGCCAAAACAGCCTCGAGCCCTCGAATCTCGGCCTGATACTACTTTAGCTCTTCTCAATATCGGAGAAAAGTCTCTATGATGAAGCATCGAGGCCTACAAACACAAAGAAAAGAGTTATGATCGTCTATAAATTAATCTAAGTACAAATTAGAAGTCATCAAGAAGTATCTGAAGTTACCCGATTTAGCATTTGTTGAGCTTCATTGAATAGGCAGAGCGCTTCCACCTCGTTCATCTTGGCTTGGTATTTCTCGGTTACCAAGCACCGAAGGTAACTGGCCACCCTTAAGGGGGCAAAAAGAATTCGGGAATCTTACGGAATGGACATGATGATCGACCGCTTCCGATCAGGATTTGCATTGAAAACCGGTTGACTAGTTTCGAACTTCAGGAAAGCCCACTCGTTCCCGATGATGGACTCTTCCTTGGCACAGGTAAATCACCCAACCCAGTGACGTCCTCCGTGGAGGTAGAGTCTACGCCATCAAAAAAGTTGTGAAAGGGGTTTGCCTCCCTTTGGGGCCCCTGGTTGGGGAGTCCTTTCAGCATATGAGCCTCATTGAACATAGACTTAGTGAACGAAGGAGACTTGAAGAGGTCTATCACACCGAGTACGTCCTTCGGGGCACTGACTAGTACCCGGGAAGCACCAACCACATCCTCCTTGTCGGCCTCCCTCACTTAAGGCAAAATGGCCTCACCTTCTTCTGGTTCGGAAGCTTTGGTTGTGGCCTCCTCGTCGGTCTCCCTGAGTTGAGGCAATTTAGTTTTGCATCTCACTAGTTCGGAGGCCCTTTGTCCCTCGAACTGTGATCGCATGCGGGCCACCAATTCAGAGGCTTCTTCTTCTTCTTCTTCGGATTTGTCCGGTGGAGAGAGTCCGTTGATGGCGCTCGGGAAATAGTGTTTTCTTTGGATTTGCGTACCAGCCTCCTCCTTGATTTTTTCTTCTCCGAGTTCGGAGAACCCGAAGCCCCTTTTCTCTTCTTCTCCTCACCTTGTATCGAAGCTGGGGACTCGACGGGACAATCCTCATCACCAGATAGAGGCCTCATTGCGATATCCTTGGAAATACCTACAAAGGGAAACAAAACGAGTAAGAACTCACCGATACAAAAGAAACCCAAATGTTATTCACTCAAGAAAGGAATATCACCGTAAGAACGAGCCTCCCATTGGCCCTTCGAGATTTCGCACCATGCACGCTCGGAATATGATTTTTATGACACGATGCCCTCGACCCACTCCTTGAGTCGAGGGACTGTATTCGGGACCCGAGAACAGCTGCACCACCACTGAGCACCGATAAAAAAGAAGGAAAGGAGAGTAAAATAAAATTTTTGAAAAATGAAATTTTACTTACGTTTAGTGTTCCACTTCTCGTGGAACGACATGCACTCAGCTAGGATCAGGTCCGAGGTCCTCACTCAGATAAAACGGCCTAGCCAGCCTCGATCCCGATCTTCATCGATACTCGAGAATGGGGCTTTACTAGCCCAGCACACAAGTTTGATCAGTCCCCCATCGAAAGAGTCGGGGACTGTATAGGCACATGAGGTGGTCGATGATGAATGTACATCCATCGATCTTGCTCACGAAGAGCCGAAAGAGGATCACGATCCTCCAGAATGAAGGGTGAATTTGACCGAAACATACCTCGTATCTTTTACAAAAGTGCATGATAACCAGATCCAATGGGCCCAGCGTAAAGGGATAAGTGTAAACACTTAAGTATCCCTCAACGTGGGTGGTGATATCTTCACCAGGTATGGGAACCAACATGTGCTTATCAACCCAGTTGCAATCCTTTTTGACAACAGGGATGATCTCTTCGGTGTTTGAGCACATGTATCTCGAGACCTTCTCATATCGGCCAGGTAGAGAGGGAGGTTTTTCAACCTTAATCGACGATTACCGAGAACCCACCGGGTATGAACGTGCTCAAGGGGGGGTCAACTGCTGGTTCCTCTACAGCAGTACGTACAACAGTCTCCTCGGCAGTTGGGCGCGATATAGAAGGAGTTTTTTTTGGGGGACTGTTTTTGAAGTTTTCACCATTTCTTTTAGAATAGAGGGAAAAAAATGACAAAAGAGGAAGTTAAAGAGATACACTTGATGGTTTGGATTGAAGAAAAGCGAAAGTTCTTACAAAGATCTCCAGAAACCAGGATACAAATGCTAGAAAATGTAAAGATTTTTAAGGAACAAAAGTAGAGAAGGTGTGGATGTAAAGTTTGAATGAATGAAGAAGGAGGTATTTATAGTTTTCAAAAGACGGCTCGCATCTAAGAGTAGTCGACCGGTGACTGACAAGCATTTGATGCCATTAAGACGTGACTGATGATGCGTTTTGTTCATTTTGTCATTTCTGACGCGGGGTATCGAGGTGAGAATAAGAAACTCATATCGTTTCTCGTTGTCTACTCTCTGAAAAACGAGGGGACTATCTGTATACGGTAAAAATGGGGCTTGTCTATGACATGGTAGATCGGGATCGAAACGTGAGGGACTGAAAATTGACCCCAAGTCCCACCGGGCCAGAACCCAAGATCAGAATGTCTGTCCTCGAGAACATTAAATCCGTGATCCCATAATCGACCCTGACCCCGAACGAGCTTGAGGAAACATTGCCAGCGTAATCAATAGAAGGACGAAATAACAAGAGGCCGAATATCTGTGACTGGTCGGATATTACGGCGTGAATCTCGGCATGTATCAATAAGGAACCGGCAAATCATCGAATCAAGAGGTTTTTACCACTTATAGAACTGTACCTAAAGTTGGACTCCACTACTATATAAAGGGGATCTGGTTATGTAAAACACATTGTAACACGCATCCCAAAGCAGTATATTATTATTTTTGTAAGTTACTGTTCTTCTGTATCTTGACATCGCTCGAATTGCATCCAGTTCAAGTGTGGCTGACTTTCCAAGGCTATAGCTGTTCAAGTTGTGACTTACTTTATCATTGTTTAGTTCAACTGCATCTTTAATTTATCGCTTTGTGTCAATTTAATCCACATATCCTTAAAACCAGTTACAAATTCAATTGTTATCCGATTTTGAGGGTAAACAATAAGATTTGAAGTTTGTCATCACCATATCTTTAATAGTCATTGACATACATTAAAAATTTTCGAAACTTTGAATTCGAAAATTAATTTTTGTGAAATTATTATTTATTTGGATTGAATGCTATTGCAAATGATTGTTAATATCCTCTGGAATTTATATCTCAAATTTGAAAAAAAAATGCTAAAGATTCAAGGTGACTTTGGTTAGAATTTCAGATTGAACGTGAAGAAGACATAAACAAATTATATACATTTTGTATGTCGGATGTAGAAAAAATATCAAGTTGTGGATAAATTGTAGACCTTGACCAGATTTATATATATTTTGTAAATAACTTTAGTTACTTTCTATAAATAGGAAAACACAAGTAAACCAGATAAATAAGTTTGAAATTTTTATATATACAAAAAAGTCACTTTTAGTTACAAAGTCTTTTACTCCTTATAGCTTACTATTAAACTAGTGTTAATCTAAAACATTAACACTATGTTTGGATCATTGTTACCCATCGTTTTATAATGTATTGTATCGTTTTATAGATACAACGTTTGAATAGATAGTATCGTTTGTTGTTGTTAAAAATATTTTTGTTGTTTGATTTGATTATATCACAATGTACTATTACTGATAAGTTCACTAAAATACCCCAATATTTTAAATAAAATTTATCAAGCACATAAAAATAATTTAAGAAAACCTCTTTCTACTAATTTATCAATAATTACGTAGCTTGGAAACAAGAGCAAAAACCTAAAAAAAGGTTAAATAATATTAGCAACAAAAAGAAAAAAATTAAAATGATGGAAAGAGACAAAGAATCGAACGGAGACTTGAATAAAAAGAATGGGGAAAAGCAAATCTAGAAAAGATGGAAGAAGACAAAGTAGGTCAATATATTGGAGATTTGGAGTTAAAATAAAAAAATAGTGATAACATAGAATATGAAGTAATAAGTAGGGCATAATTGGAAAAGAAAATATGAAACGATCCCACTACATCAAATCGGTTGTTTCATAAAATGAGGTTTTTGGTTGTTGCGAAACAATGGATTAAACAATACGATACAAATAATTTTAAATAAACAATCAAAATAAATATTATTTTGGGATAACGATACAATGCGATACAATTGGTAACAACCATCCAATCAAGCTGTAAAATTAATACTTTTATGAAAGTGCTCAATATAAATATTCATCAAATCAATATTTTAAAATTTCAGTTGATTTGTTTTGGAATAACAATACAATGCGATACAGTTGGTAACAACCATCCAATCAAGCTGTAAAATTAGTGTTTTTATGAAAGTGCTCAATATAAATATTCATCAAATCAATATTCTAAAATTTTATTTTTAATCAACTATTTAGAGCATTATAAATTCATTGCCAATTCGCCTCATCAAAATAAACAAGTCCCGTAGCTCCTGCCTGCCCCTTTGCATTGCCTTTTGCTACTGTGTCAGTGCCCCGGACCGCCATAGTGCTTACTCTCCTCACGCGACATATATACACATATTTGTCCATCTTGTATATAATTTCAGCACCTTTTGCTGTTGAGTAGCAGGGAGAGGAATCGAAGCGAAAAGCCTAGGGTTTGGTTTCAATTTCCACATAGTTCTGTGTGCAAACTTTGTGAAATACTAGGGTTTTCATTGTGTCCTAAGTTTCGTCTTCGCATTTTGAGAAAATGGCTGGAAAAAACGTGATCTCCGATGACGAAGGTTGTTTTTCTTAAACTTATTTTTTCGAAATTTTTCGAGAAATATGTTTCTTATATTAGCTGAAAAATGTTACTAGTAATTATATGCATGTATTTTTTATGCTATTTTATTGATAAAAATCAAATTTGGTGAGCAGACGAAGTTGGAATTGAGGAAGAAGAGAGGGACGAAGAGCCTGTTGATGGAGACGCAGTAGATGAACGGGACGAGGAGGATGAAGACGAAGAAGAAGACGGTATTAACCCTAATTTTAATATGGTTGAATTTTCATATTTTTTTAAAACTTATTATAATGAAGATTGACTGTGTTTTACCTTTGTTATTGCTTGAATTGTGGAATGAGACGGGCCACAACGGAATTGGAATGTTTATAGAGGATTCATACTAGACCCAACTAGTTTAAGATTGAGGCTTGGTAGTTTTTGTTTTGCTAATGCTTGGTTGGAGAAGGATTAGATTTAGTGAGTTCAAGACAAATTATTGAGTATTTAGATGAACTTATCCTGAATATAGGGGTCAATGGAGTGGGTAAAAGTCGTGGGAGATCGGGGTTCAGACTTATGCTGAGTCTAAAAATGCCAGGTGATTTTTTCCCATCTTCCCGATTCTTGATGAGCAGATTTCCGGGTATGGCGGTACTTGTGGTGGTGGTGGGAGGTAGTGGGTACCGTTGGAGTCGTCGAGGCGAATGCTAGCTGGTCCAGGCACCACCATTGTTAAAAAATAAGATCCCAAATAATTGTGGAGTGGATATACAAGTTTCATAGAGCCGCATCAACTAGTTTGGTACCAAGGGATTGTTAATTGATTGCTAATATTTGTTTTGGAGTTCCAAATCACGTGGATTAAGGTTTAAGGATGCATGGTTAGTCGAATCGGCATTTTGTTTTTGTAAGGAAGTGGATCAACTTACCTTGAGGATGTGGATTTGGTGGCTACACTGTTTTTTCTGTTCCGGTTAAGTGCAGTTATACTCAGTAAACTCAACCCCCCCCCCCCCCCGAAACAGCAGTTACTGCTCCCAACATTAAAGGCTTTTAGCCTGTTATTAGAGTTATCAGATGGACTAATAATACATGATGTTGATATTATGGAGGATAAGATAGGGAAGCCTTTATGGAATAAAACAATTTATCTTTGGCTGTTTTCTCTTGTTTGTAAAGTTTCGCTACTTGTTTTGAAGGTTTCTATGTACTTGTTCTAATCGGGTATTCTGGTGCTTTATTTGGGCAGAAGAAGGTCAGGATGAATATGAAAAAGATGGGTTTATAGTAGATGATGTGGAAGAAGAAGAGGAAGAGGATGAAGAAGATAGAGCTGACAGTGATGATGAGAGGCAAAAGAAGAAGAAAAGGAAGAAAAGGTGAGTTATTTTTTGTAGTATTGCATATTTTTTCTCGTGTATGGTTGCCTTATATATTGCTGTTTCAGGGAGTCAGAGAGGAATTACATGCTTGACGAAGATGATTATGAACTTCTCCAGGAAAGCAACATTGCGGTGCCTCGTCCGAAACTTGTGAGTTGTCATTTTTGCTTACTGATATAAACACACAGACAAACACATGTATATACATTTCATATGTAGTATATTGATTTGTCAGTCATTGTTCACACCTTCTGATTTTCACCTTGGCCGATCAGGAGAGCAAAAAGTTCAAGCGGCTAAAAAAAGCTCAGAGGGATATGGATGATGCGCGTTCTGGTTTTTCTGAGGAGGAGGAGTTTGACGAAACTGGGAGGCGTGGGCGTACAGCTGAGGAGAAGCTCGAGCATAGCTTATTTGGTGATGATGAAGGTAAATGCCATTTTAATTGTCTTCTTTGTTGGGGTCTTTCTCATGATGTTAATTGAACTCCCGGAATATTTCCAGGGCAACCACTCGAGGATATTGCTGAGGAGGAAGAGCGGCTGGAGGAAGAAGAGGATGCTGACATTGGAGAGGAAGATGAAATGGCCGACTTTATTGTTGATGAAGAAGAAGTTGATGAACATGGTGCTCCTATTAGGTATAGCATTTGAAATATATGTGGCTGTAGGATTCATCTTGATGTTTTATTAGCTCTCTGGTTTATCTCACATTGTTTTTTTGCCCCCTCTTAGTTGCTTACCTCTTAATTTCTGATGCAGAAGGAAGAAGGTGAACAAAAAGAAGTCCAGGCAGGCATCAGGAGTTTCGTCTTCTGCTCTCCAGGAAGCCCATGACATATTTGGTGATGTTGATGAACTTTTATTGCGTCGAAAACAAGACCGGGCAAAATCAGGCAAGCACGACGAATCTGGTGAATGGAGTGAAAGGAGACTTGAAGATGAATTTGATCCTACTATTCTAGCTGAGAAGTATATGACAGAGAAGGATGAGCACATTCGGAAAATAGATGTCCCTGAAAGAATGCAGGTGCAACACAAACATTTTCTTTGTGATTGCTTTTACACCTTAGTTTTCTTGTCTGGGTCGATTGTGTTATTTTTCTTGTTTGCTATGATACTTTCTTAACAGTAGAGTTTCTTGTTAATTCTTCGTAGGTATCCGAGGAAAGCACTGGTCCTGTGCCACCTGAAGCTATTAGTGTGGAAGAGAGTAACTGGATCTACAATCAGCTTGCTGCTGGCGTTGTGCCTTTCTTTAAGATTAAGAAGAAAGATAGTGGGAAAAGTGATGAAGAGAGTGAGCTACCAATAGATAAAGATGACATTATGAGATTTCTGGATTTGATGCATGGACAGAAGCTTGATGTGAGTTCTAAACCTTAACTAGGATTTGATCTTGTCTGTGCCTGACATTTGAAACTCCGCAAATTTTTGCTTTTTTATTAGGTCCCATTCATTGCCATGTACCGGAAAGAGGAATGCATGAGCTTATTAAAGGATCCAGAAGAGGATGAAACTAGTGATGATGGCCCCAATAATTCTGACAAAAAGCCTGCTGTAAGACGGCAGAAGGTGAGACTTGTTGTCAAAGTATTGTGGATTGTCCCATGTCGAGAAACTTGGGAATATGAAATGAATATTGAAAGAGATTATGCTACAGGTGCTTTGGGCAATCCAAGATTTAGACAGAAAGTGGCTCCTCCTTCAGAAGCGGAAGTCTGCGCTCGAGTTATACTATAAGAAGCGCTTTCAAGAAGAGTCCCGTAGGGTGTATGATGAAACACGTCTAAAGTTGAATCAACAACTCTTTGAATCAATTACAAAATCACTCCAGGCGGCTGACTGTGAAAGAGAGGTTGATGATGTTGACTCAAAATTTAACTTGCACTTCCCACCTGGAGAGGTTGGTGTGGATGAAGGACAATATAAGAGGCCAAAGAGGAAATCACAATACAGTATTTGCAGCAAAGCCGGCTTATGGGAAGTTGCAAGCAAGTTGGGATATAGTGCCGAACAATTTGGTTCACACATGTCTTGTGAAAGTATGGTAAGTGTGGTCTTATAAGTTCCAAATCTGCTGAATGTTGGAGAAAGTAAATTTGCTTTCATGTTAACTATTGCCTTGATCGGGGAATCACTGGAGGGGGTACCGTTTACTGATTGCACCAATACATTTGAAATCACTTTTAGAACATCATTACTTCTGAACTCTCGATCTGCTTGTTGACATACAATCAGAAATGAGATGTGTTCAACTATGTAGACAGTAAAAATGATGACCTGAGTTAATTTAAATATGCAATCTCTCCCACATAGACATGCATCTTATTTGCAAAGGATGACATGCTAACACCCATTTATTTATGTTGGATACCAAGCTATCTTATCAATATATTTTCAAAAAAGCCTTCGATGTAGTGATGAAATTGTGATACATAATCAATCCTATTTGTTTTGTTCATTACTAAAATGAAAACAGGCTCTTTTAAACAGGGTTAGAAAAGCCAATCCAGTTGTTTACTTGCAGCCAGTGGATGAGATGCCCTTACATGTAGTTCCAGTTCCTTTAGTTAAGACCTTTAAATCACAGAATCCTGAGACTTATATTGCAGCCCCCAAATATTCTCCAAATAGCTGGTTGTTCCCTTCTTTTCCTCATTCCTGTTGCTGGAGTTGTGTTTAATTTCTTTCTGAAGTCATCTCTTAGTTGCAAAGGGAGATGAGGATAACATTTGACCTAGTTGGAACTAGGAAATGACAGTGAAGCTGTGAATTTTCTTGCAGGGGGATTTGCTGGAGGATGCTAGGGAAACACCAGAGGAGATGGCGTCGAACTTCACCTGCGCAATGTTTGAAACACCGCAAGCTGTGCTTAAAGGCGCTAGACACATGGTATGAGGATGTTTATGCAATACTTACTTTGGGACGATTTTGTTGCCATGTTTGACTGTAATAGCTAACTCTCATTGAGCTATTTTAGGCGGCAGTTGAGATAAGCTGTGAACCTAGTGTCCGGAAACAGGTGCGTAAGACCTTTATGGATGACGCCAAAGTATCAACGAGTCCTACTCCTGATGGGAATGTGGTGATTGATTCCTTCCATCAATTTGCTGGAGTAAAGTGGTTACGGGATAAACCTCTCTCTGATTTTGAGGATGCACAGTGGCTTCTCATACAGAAGGCTGAAGAGGAGAAACTCCTCAAAGTTACTATCAAGTTGCCCGAAGTTGTTCTTGACAAGCTGATAACTGACTCGAGAGATCATTATCTCAGTGATGGTGTGAGTAAATCTGCTCAGTTATGGAATGAGCAGAGAAAGTTAATACTTGAGGATGCATTTTTCAATTTTCTTCTGCCTTCGATGGAGAAGGAAGCTAGGTCGTTGCTGACGAGTAGAGCTAAGAGCTGGCTGCTTTTGGAATATGGAAAATTTTTGTGGAATAAAGTGTCTGTGGGACCATATCAACGCAGAGAAAGTGATGTCGGCTCTGATGAAGAGCTTGCGCCCAGGGTTATGGCTTGCTGTTGGGGCCCTGGAAAGCCAGCAACTACTTTTGTGATGTTGGATTCGTCGGGAGAGGTTCTGGATATCCTGTATGCTGGGTCTCTCAGCCTTCGTGGGCAGAATGTTAATGATGAGCAGCGGAAGAAGAATGACCAGCAGAGACTGTTAAAATTCATGATGGACCACCAACCACATGTTGTGGTGCTGGGAGCTGTAAATCTATCTTGTACACGGCTTAAGGAGGATATTTATGAGGTGTGCATCCTTGAATTTTATTTGATTGCAAATGTCTGATTAGGGATAAACTGGCGGTATTCTGGTAGGATATGGTGCCATATTATAAACATTTTCTTAATCAGCATAATTTCTTTATTGAGGTGGCTAAAGTATTTCTTGACTGTTTTTGTGGTTCAGATAATTTTCAAAATGGTGGAGGATAATCCAAGAGATGTTGGTCATGAGATGGATAATTTGAACATAATATATGGAGACGAAACCCTTCCACATCTCTATGAGAATTCCCGCATTTCAGTGGACCAGCTCCCTGGGCAGTCAGGTAATTACTTTCCTGTGAACTTTTATACAGCTATTAGGATTTAGCAGCACTTATCCACTCCAGGGTTTTAGGTATTGTTAGGCGCGCTGTGGCACTGGGACGTTATCTTCAAAATCCTTTAGCAATGGTAGCGACATTGTGTGGACCAGGCAGGGAGATTTTATCTTGGAAGCTGAGTACTTTAGATAGTTTTCTTACACCAGATGAGAAGTATGGGATGGTTGAACAGGTTATGGTTGATGTAACTAACCAGGTGGGTGTTGATCTTAATTTGGCTATAAGTCATGAATGGTTGTTTGCCCCTTTGCAATTTATTTCGGGGCTAGGTCCCAGAAAGGCAGCATCTCTTCAAAGATCCTTGGTAAGACAGCAGACAATCTTCACTAGGAAGGATATCTTGACTGAACATCATCTTGGTAAAAAGGTATTTGTGAATGCAGTTGGCTTCTTGCGAGTAAGGCGTAGTGGATACACTGCTAACAGTAATACATATATTGACTTGTTGGATGATACAAGGATCCACCCAGAATCCTATGGTCTTGCACAGGAGTTGGCCAAAGATATTTATCTTAATGATATCGGTGAAGAAAATAATGATGATGATGAACTGCTTGAAATGGCAATAGAGCATGTTAGAGAGAAGCCACATCTGGCGAGGTTACTTAAAGTTCCAAACTACGCCAAAGCCAAAGATCGTCAGGACAAAGAGGAAACTCTCAACGATATAAGGTTAGAGCTGATGCAAGGGTTTCAAGATTGGCGTAGACAGTATGTGGAGCCAAGCCAGGATGAGGAGTTCTATATGATTTCTGGCGAGTCTGAGGAGACACTTTCCGAGGGAAGAATTGTGCAGGCAACAGTTCGCCGAGTTCAACCTCAGAAAGCTATCTGTGCTCTCGAGTCTGGATTGACTGGCATTCTTACCAAAGAAGATTCTTCAGATGATTGGAGAGAGGTCAATGATTTGACTGAAAAAATGCGTGAAGGTGATATCTTAACTTGCAGAATCAAGTCGATCCAAAAAAATCGGTACCAGGTTTTCCTTAGCTGTAAAGAGAATGATATGAGAAATAATAGGTATCAGAATAATCAGAACTTGGATCCATACTACCATGAAGATCGCAGTAGTTTACAGGCTGAAAAGGATAAAGTTCGTAAAGAAAAGGAGCTTGCAAAGAAGCATTTCAAGCCAAGGATGATAGTTCATCCTCGATTCAAAAATATAACGGCAGATGAATCAATGGAGGTACGTTATTGATTATCTTCACAGATATTGAATACAAACTTGGTGCATAGTTCTTATGATGCAACATTGCAATAAAACATCTTTTCTTTTGTGACAAGCGTGAATTAAGCGTTTTTAGAATGGCGATTCTAGCATTTGATGCGTAAGCTATCTTGATACTCTCTTCATACTTTGTGCAGTTCTTGTCGGACAAGGAACCGGGTGAAAGTATCGTACGTCCCAGCTCACGCGGACCATCTTATTTGACTTTAACTCTCAAAGTGTACGATGGAGTTTATGCTCACAAGGATATTGTGGAAGGTGGAAAGGAACATAAGGACATAACAAGCTTGCTCCGTATCGGAAAAACACTGAAAATAGGAGAGGATACTTTTGAGGATTTAGATGAGGTACTTTGACAATTTTTCCAGTTATTTTATATATAATGAGAGTTGTTCCTAATCTAGTTTTTGGTATCTGTTTTCGTTTGGTTTTGTGGGAGGGAGCATTGCAGGGAATAGAGAACATATGTTCCCCGTAGTCAATATGAATTGCGGGATCAGCTATCTTCACAGGTCATCCAGCTGGAGAAAAGAGTTGTATAAAGCAACAAATAAACAAACAAATTAATAAGTAGTAATAAATGGAAATCCTTAAGATGATGATGGTTGATGCTCTCTGAAAGTAGAACTAGAACATAAGTAGGAATGCAGTTAGCTTGCATTAATGCCATTGTTGAGAGGAAATAGAATTTGTTCTCTCTCTCTCTCTCACACACACTCTCTCTCTCTCTCTCTCTCTCACAGAGTCCTCTTCTCCATATCTCTTTCTTTACATCTCCTTGTGCAGAAACAAAGGTTTTGTGCTCAAATAGTGGACAAATACATTGGGCAAGAGAGGCTGAGTTTGATGAGTGAAGGACCTGGATTTGCTCACTTTTTTCTTACTATTGTTAGAGCTGGTTGGAGTACTTAATTATTTGCTACTTCCTTTTTATTACCAAAAAAGTATTAATTGCTCCCAAGCATTTTGCTTGTTGGTATTTAGTTGGTGGTGGCTTTCTCTGATATGTTTATTATCTTGGGTTGATTGGAGCTAGAAACTTCATGGGGATTTATTGTACATTTTGTGGTCCTTGGCAAATTTTCTTAGGGCACTTGTTTGATTACTTTATTCATCTCCTGGTACAATACATTTCTTGGGTGTATTCTATTTTATTTTCTTGGAAACACTAAGAATCTCATTCGTTTTGTGTTGTGTTTATTTGAGGTAATGGATCGGTATGTCGATCCATTAGTAGCTCATTTGAAGGCAATGCTGAATTACCGCAAGTTTAGGAAGGGATCAAAGGCAGAAGTTGATGAACTTTTGAGAATTGAGAAATCTGAGTACCCTATGAGGATTGTCTATAGCTTTGGTATTTCTCATGAACACCCTGGGACATTCATTTTGACTTACATACGGAGTTCCAACCCGCACCATGAGTATGTTGGTCTGTACCCGAAAGGATTTAAATTCCGCAAGAGGATGTTTGAAGATATTGATCGCCTTGTGGCATATTTTCAAAGACATATTGATGATCCCCATGACTCTGCACCATCAATACGATCAGTTGCAGCGATGGTACCTATGCGCAGCCCTGCAGGTGGGGGCTCAGGATTTGGTGGCAGTTGGGGTGGTTCATCCAATGATAGTGGTCGAAGAGGTGGTCAGTCTGGGGACAGAGATTCTAGACCAGGTAAAATTTTCTGTTTTTGTCCGTCTCTATTCTCTCTTTGTCTGTTCTGTTTCTGCTTCCCCTTTGTTTCATGATGAAAGGTTGCTCTTCATCAAATTCTGAAAGCTCTAAACCAACCTTATTGGTGACTTCTCTTTAGACACCTGCTTTTTCTTCGAAATAGGTGGGGGCCTGTATTTGCAGCTAGTAGGAATTCCTTTTTTAAATACATTCTCTCCAGCACTGTTTGGCCCGTATCTTCAAGTTGAGGCGGCATGTCCCTTTCTCGTTTCCCCCTAAAAATATTTCTGGGTTTTGGGGGGGGGGGGGGTTGGGGTTTCTTGTGGTCTATATTGGGGGCGGGCATTGTTTCAACTGCTCTCCTTTTTCCCTCAAGATCTCAACGTTTGTTGGTCCCTCAACTGAGCAGGTTAAGATTTGTGACTTATTTGCCCTAAATAAGATTTTCAGGAAACTCTCTTGGGGGTGAGAGAACGTTTACTGCTTATCCTACTGTGTACACTGTCTGTCTATGTCTAGAATGTGTTTCATTCCATTGGAAGTTTATCCATTGTTGCTCTGTAATGTACAGTTGTTCATTGAGGTTGATAAAAGAGCAGAAAGATGCATACTGATTGCTAGTGGACTTTTCCGGTTTTGCAGGTAGAAATGACTACAGAAATCGAAGCAGTCAGGATGATCCAAGTGGGTTGCCGCCCAGGCCCTATGGTGGTGGTGGTCGTGGGCGTGGGCGAGGACGTGGTCGGGGAACATATGGACGTGGTAGAGGAAATAACGACAATGACGGGCAAGATTCAGATTATGGCACTCAAAAGTGGGGTTCTAAGGAAGGTGGAGGAGGATGGGGTGCAGAAGTCCAAAATTCACCTGCTAGAGACACTTTCTCTGGTGGTTGGAGTGGTGGTGGAAGTGGTGCCGGAGGTGGTAGCGGAGACGGAGGTGGTTGGGGTGCTAATGGTGGTGGTGCTGGCTGGGGGCAGGATACCGGTGGTCAGTCCGATGATTCTGGCTGGGGTGGCGGTAAAAAGGGTTCACAATCCGGTGGCAGCGGAGGGTGGTGACTATCTATGATCACATCAATTCATTTGATCAAGTAATTTGTACTTATGCAGCCCTTTGGATGTATAACCACTGGCTTGTTTTCTTTTTGCAAACATTGTTATCCAGGTTTCAACTTTGCATTCTGGAATTGAATTGCTAAGTGTAGCATCTTTGTAATTATGCCTCTATGTCCGTCCTCCTCATAATGTTTTCCCTTCCCTGTCAAAGGTTCTACTGTTATTTTTATTGTTTAATGCTCTATTCGTCTAATGTAGCTTGACGAGTAAATTAAGAAGTTAAAAATCATATTTTTGACTAATGGAGGGAGGTGATTTGCTCTTTAATAGAAGGATTAAGAAGATATATTTTTCTTGTTGTCGTGTTTTTGTTTCTTCCGGTACTCCATTATATTTCTTGTTCTGTCATCTTATGCGTGGGAAGAAAATAAATTTCTCTGAACATTGGCTTCTTTACCAGTGTTTGATCGGTGTATCTATATTTGGGTCTTTCCTTTTCTGATCGAAATATGTCTGTTTGATTTGGACAATCCTGGGGCTAGTACCTCAGATGGCATAGTATTCTTTTTAATTTTTACAATAATTGTGGTAATTAGATCAGCTTGCGTTTCTTGACAATTCCCTAAGGGGTCGTTTGGTTGGAATATAGTTTATACCGGTATATTAAAATTAATACTGGGATAACTTATGTAATTTGTTTTGCTAACCAAACATTGTATTAAGGTGATATTAAATTTTTATATTACCCTTATACCTTCTTATACTTCATACCAAACTATCCCTTTAAGTGTGTTTGCAAACTTTTGCCCACAGGTACTAGGGCCTCGCATTTTTATCTTCTATTTCGCCTCAAAGGATTTGAACCTACTCGTCATGGTTTTCATTTCATTGATGCGTAAAACCCTTAAGCCAGGTGCCGTAGTTGAGTTGACAGATGACAGTAATTTTTGACATCAGTTTTTTAGCTAGAGTTTAACAATATATTTCCAAATTTGTTAAAAAATTTGATTTGAGTGAAGTTTGGTTTGAAGATAAAAGATCTGTTTGGACATAATTTTTCAAAAGATATTTTACTTTTTTTCCCCGAAAAAACATGAAATGTGACTTGTACCCATAAGTTTTAAAAACTATCAACAATACCCAACAACTCTAAAGAAAATTCATATAAAACTAGGGGTAGACATTCGGTATTTCGGTTCGGTATTTAAAAATTTTGGTTCGGTATTTCGGTATTTGGTTTATCAATTGTGTATACCAAATACCGTACCAAAATATTTCGGTACGGTTCGGTATTTCTTATTTTGGTTCGGTACGGTTTCGGTATGGTTTCGGTTTAAACCAAATCTTCACTGTCTAGAGCTCCCAGCTGAAACATAATAGAGGATCATTTAGATACAATTTCAGCGTTTCCCTACTCATTACTACATAAATATCTCAGTAGGAGAATTCCAGGAATCGCATCAACAGATTGCAATCATAAGAGAACGTTTCCAATTCATTGTTGATTAATGTATCAGAATCAGTATTGATCGTATAATTATTATCCAGCTGGACTTTAGACTCAGGGTTGATCGTAATATTATTACCCAGTGGGACGTTTTCGTTTGAAATAGTGTTAGGATTCAAGTCCGGATTATCAGCATGGATTGATGATTTGGATCGAGAGGTACGTTGAACAAAGTCGATGGCAACGAATATGGGAGATTTTTGGGAGTTTGAAATAAGAAGGAAAGTAACGAAGATTAGCAAAAGGAAAAAAGAGAGGATGAATGGGTATTTGCGTTGCTTCAAGATATCTTGCATGGACGATGAAGATGAGGATATAGCCATTTTTTTGGATTGAATATTCTGTGTCTATTCTTTTGTGATCTCTCTAGCCAGAGAGATGTGGGAAAAAACAATGACGTGAAAAAACGCAGAATACACATTATACCGAAATATCAAAAATTCAATACCGTATGTCGAACCGAATTATCGAAATTTTTGTACCGAAATAAACCGAAAAAACCCGAAACCGAAATACCAAATTAATTCGGTTCGGTTCGAAATTCGGTTTTTCGGATTTTATGCCCACCCCTATACAAAACAAGCGAAACAAATCTGAAGAAAATTTATACAAAAGGTTCTAGCAAATTATCTTCAAATTTTATCTTTGCGGTGGATTGTCACAACAACTTTGGCGAAAGTTTTCTTCTGTTTATAGAGAAGGACAAAACCACATGAGTTTAGTGAAGGAAAAGTGGGTAGATATGAATTAGTAGGGTCATAATAACATAAAATGGGTTTTTATTTCATTTTTTTATTTTTATAAAATACAAAAGTTTAGAGTAATTTTTGATTTTTTTAAAAAACCAAACGGTGGGCCAAAAACAGCTCTTGAGCTGGTTTTGGATTTGGGCGTTGGGATTTGAAAATTTGCCAAAATATGAATAAAATTTATAAATAAACAGGTATTTGACCAAAAAAATTGAAAAAGATTTGGCAAAATCTATGAAGAAACGGGGGGTTATATAGCCGAAGTTTTGTAAAATTGTCTAGGCAGTGAATCTCGCATGACAAAACTCAAAACTGTATACAAGGAAGAGGCAGTAGACTTGTTATCTCAATGATAATTGAAGTTGTGGTGAAATATTTTTCATAATCCATAAATAAATTAAGAAAAGAAGAAATGGATAGGTAACAACAGCTTTAGAAGAAGTGAAGTTGAAAATAACAGTTGGGCATTACATGTGCATAAATTGAATTTGGTCACGGGTGCTTGCGGTGTGCCCCACAACACAAAATTAAGAAGGAACCTTTGTGCCCGTGAATTTGATTGGATCGTTTTGTTCATTGTACTTGAATCCGTTTTATTATTTATTGCATGGTCTAAATTTCGTTTTTTGTGTATCAAAAAAAGTTGTTACCATCATATTAGTGAAACCGTAAAATTATTCCCATGTCTTGTTTCTCAGAGTAGTAAACAAAACTCGCATTGCTTTTAGTACTTTATTGCGGGATTTAGTTATTCTTTTACGATCTCATAAATAAAACAAGTATTCCCTCCATTCAATTTTACTTGACACATTTTGATTTTTCACGACTCTTAAGAAATAATAAATGAAGTGCATAATTTACCATAATACTCATATTAATTAATGCATATTTTATTGGATTTGAGAAAATGATTTGAAATGATTAATAAATACAGTAGGTATAACAATTTTTTTTTGTCATCTCTTGATATGCATAAGGTGACAAGTAAAAATAAAAATCTATTTTTAGTATACATGCCAAGTAAAAGTGAACGAAGAGAGTACTAAGTTATGAGTGAATTTATGTATAACTTTATGCACGGTAAACAATAGATTAATTAGACCCGAAATAATTGAATTCTACATAATTACTCCCTGTATTACTTAGGGCATCTCCAAGGATGTACTATTTTTTGCACCAAATCTAAATTTGGTGTAAAATTTGGTATTTTTTTGCTCTAATGGAACACCAAATCTTGCACCATTATCGTGCATGAACGACACTATTCATCAACACCAAATTTAATTTATTATTATTTTATTCATATTTTTATTTTTTTGGACTTTTAATTTATCATATATTGTGTATATAATTAATTTTTATATTAAGATCTTTATAATTTTAATTTTATATCCTATTTTTTTGATATATTAATTTTTGTATATATTATATTTATATAAAATTATAAGTTAATTTTATTATTATTATAATTGCATAAAAAGAAATATAACCATTATTTAAAAATAAAAAATGCAAATATAATATATCTAATGTTGCTAAAATTGAAAAGTGAAAACTAAAATTTAGAAAAGAAAATTAACAATACATAAAATAAAAATATATTATAATTAAAAGTACATCAAAGGAGGATACATTAAAACTGAAATTACATTAAAAAACATAAAATATAAGTTTAGTAATCCGCTATGTCATTTCCAGGTGCACCAAAATTACCAAAAAACTGTAATATTTATTTAGTTATCTTTTATCGATGATTTCACTTTTAGTTAATTTATTCTTTAAAATAATTTTGTAATAAATAATTATATAAGTGGTGAATGTGAATTATATATGATGAATATGGAAAAATGAAAAAAGATAGAATTTGTTTGAAGAAATAAAAAATGAAATTTAAATAGAAGATAATAATATAATATAGAAGAGAGAGAAGAAATATTTTTTTTGGTGTAAATAATGGTGTAATGGGTGGAGTAACTTTGGTGTTACACCGTTTTGGTATGAAATTTGGTGTTAGGGTTGGAGATGGTCTTGTACCTGCATAACTTTATGCAGGATAAACGGTATAATAATTAGACCCGAAATAATTGAATTCTACATAACTACTCCCTGCATTACTTATACCTGCGTAATTTTAACCAACAACTAAACCATCCCTTAATTAGTTAACAACTTCGAATGAGGAAAAATTAAAAACAAGAGAAGAGCGACAGTTTATTATTATTTTTTATTTTTATTTATTTATTTATCTTTTTAAGACTCATTCAGGTTTTTACTCTTGGTTGGTTTTGATCTTTTATGTTTCAAAGTCAATAAAAAAGAGTAATAGAGTAAACTCAATAATATGTTATCCTTTCTGTTTTATTGGTTCACCTAGAAATAGGTTAGGCTTTCTATCCAAATCAATGAGAAGTTTCTATTTGGTTGAGCGTCCTCTTCGAAATTCAAATAAAGAAAATGAAAAGGTAGATATATAATAACTAAGTGTGGCGATTGCTTACCATTTGACATTCACCCTTTACATAAAGTTGAGAGCAAGAAAGTCTGTTTTTAAAGTAAATTACCTTACCTAGTGTCACTTTATTTGCCCGTTAAGCTAGAATTTTAATACTCCACTAGTTTTTCTTCTTACGAGATTTTTTTTTTGGGGTCCAATTATCCCTTTTCTCTATGTTGGTTTAAGCACAAAGAGTTAAATATCCTCTATCTTCTCCTTTTTAAATATCGTATGATATTTTATTTTTGAACTGATTTTTAGTATAGTAATAATGTTGAAGTGTTCTAAACATAATTAGAATACATGAAAATAAGATTCTTCCAATAGGGTTGGATAGAGATAGAAAGATTTTGTACACATGTTTTTTGGAAAATAAATAACATAAAATTTCAAGAACTTGGTACAAAAATATCACCTTTTTGTATGAGAGTTTTGTTTAAATTTTAATATCATTTATACCAGCTAATTCTTCAAGAGTTGTCTTCTTTTTATGTGAATAAATTCATTAGAAGGAAGTGGAAGTTTAGAATAAAAATGTTATTTTATGGAAATAAAATCCATGTTTAAAACAGGAGACACATTTCAAGCTATTATCGATTTAAGTAAATCACTAATCAAACAATCGTTCCACTATGCTTCTATCTTTATAAAAATCATACGACCAAGAGTTAAAATTAACATAATTCATTATGCTGGAAAAAAGAAACAAGACTTGGGCATCAATTAATTGTAGTTGCCTATATTAATTCATAATATCATTTCTGTATGTTTAATCAACTTTTGCTAAAAAAAATTAATTAAGAAATTACTCGACTTAATTAATTCAAAAGCTCTAGGTTAGCCTAAAATATTTTGAAAAAATTACTATACCTTTTTTTTCAAAAAACTTTTAGCCATATTTATGTTGACAAGACAAGGGACCAAAGTTGACAAAAAACGTGGAGAACTTCAGCCTTTCGTTTCCAAATATGACTTTATTACAAAATCCAAAACACCAACCGATAAAGCGATAAACAACAACTTAAAACAAAACGCCATTGTAGCAAACCAACATTACTGTCTCATTTTATATTTTTACAACCTTAAAAAATATAACTTCATTAAATCATAATCTCTTCCCCTTATTAATTCATTCATAAAAAAATATTAGAGTTTGTTTTTATATTTAAATTCAATTAAACTTTAAACTTCTCTTTTATAATTAATTGCATACTTTTATAGCTATAAAATCTCATTACATATTTAAGATTTTTTACTTTCCTTCTTAAACTTCATACCTAATCAAATTATACCACATAAATTAAAATAGAAAGAGAGTAATGATTAAACTTTGATATGATGTATTTTTTGTGAAACTTGCATTTCAATATTATCTTAATAAGTTATACAGTTTAAGTTAAATACACTGACTGCGTAAAACATAAGTAGATCATTTATAAGATAATATAATTAATAACATGATATAAACGGTAAGTAATCTAGTAACACATGTTACATTAAAATTTAAACTAGTCTAAATAATTTTTACCCTATTCATCCTTATAACTTAAATCCTTATTATGACTTATAACTTAAATCCTTATTATGGTAAAATGTATCACATAAATTAAATTACTAGTAGTAACATATTAACAATGTTGAATTAAGTAGTAGGAGAAAAGAAGTGGACTACATATATTACCACTCTATTTGAGTCTTACCAAAAAGGAAGTTTCTCACTTTCTCTCTCTTTTTCTCCTCCAACACACTCACAGGAAAAAAAGGGAAAGAGAAAAGAAGAAGAAGCTATGGACTTTCTCTCACTACACACTCACAACACAAATGGAGATTAGCAAAACTGAACCAAACCCACATTACTATTATTTTCAATGGGCAAAGTAGAGGATGAACATCAATTACCAATATCAACAGTAGGTGCAAATGGTACAGACCAAAATGTAGAGAATAATAGTTGCCGCAGCAGATTCAGTGGGTTTGTGAAGTTTAGATGTGTATTTGCTTTGCTGTTTGGTGGAGCTGTTTTGCTTTCTGCTATATTTTTGCTGCCTTTTTTTCACACTGGAGATCTTGGGGATCTAGATCTAGACCCCAAATTTAGAGGTACCTAATTTTCTTGATTTTGAGTTTTTTTTTTTAATGTTAACATTGTCTTCTTTAGTAAAGTTTGATTTTCGTTGTGTTAGAATTGGTAAGTAAGAGTTCCTAATTTGGTTTTGCTTTTGAGATCCTAATTACCCTTTTCTTGATGTTGGGTTTTCTTTAATGTCAACATTGTTTTTTATAGTAAGGTTTGAATTTTTTCGTGTTAGAATTGGTAATTATAGAGTTCCTAATTTGGTGTTATTTTGATTTTAGTTTTTTTTTTTCCTTTTTTAAATGAGCTGGTGTTTTTTATTTTTGGGTTTCTTCTAATCTTGTGAAATGAAGTGAATTTTTCAATTTTGATGTTGTTATTACCATCTCAAATTTGGCAAAAAACTTTGCCGTTTACCGGTACCCCTTTTCTTCATTTTGAGCTTTGTTCATATCAACATTGTCTTGCTATAGTAAAGTTTGAATTTTGTTGTGTTAGAATTAGTAATTATAAGTTCCTAATTTGTTTCTTTTGAGATGCTAATCACCCTTTTTGTGTGGGGTTGTTTACCTTATGGTGTAATCTGATTTTAACTCTTTTTTCCTTTTTGCTTAAATGAACTGCTGCTTTTGATTTTGGGCTTCTTCTAATTTTATAATATGGTAAAAATTCAATTTTGAAGTAGTGGATAATGCTGATATATGTTTGTCATTTTTCTTTATCTGGTGAATTTTTTTTTTTTTTTTGGGCTGAGAACAAGGCTGTGTTATGACATAGGCTGTTGACTGATTGGTCTGGTATGAAAGCTTATGTTAGAATTCTTTTTAGGTAATCTCCTAATTTAGTAAGTTGTAAATAATTTTCATCAAATCTTTTATAACAAATATGCACATTTCTGACTCAGTGGGAGGAGAGTAATAACCTTTAATTGAAACTGGAAATAAAACTAATTTTTTAATAATTTTTTAATTGTAGGATTATATATTGTTACTTAAGATGATCAACCTCTTTGTCACTGTTTCAGTTCTTCACAAAAATTTCCTCTTCTTTTGTCTTTTTTCTCTTTGTTTTTCTTTTTGGTGGTTTTCATTATAGTCCTTGTTACATTCAGTCATACTTTATTTCTGTAGAAAGTTTATTACGAAAGTCAATTGCCAACAAGTTGTTTGACATGTGACCCTTGTGAAGTTGAGCATATAAGAGGTTTTTGTTACCTAATAGCGATATCCTTGTGGTATGAGCCCCTACCATTATAACCCTAGTGTTGTTTACTTGCAAGGAAAACTCCAATTTGGTCAAGCGAGATTTACTTTCTTTATGTTTTAGCGCCAATGGTAAAAGTTGCCGCCATGTGACCATGAGGTCACGTGTTCAAGTCGCAGAAACAGCCTCTTGCAGAAATGCAAGGTAAGGCTACGTGCATAGACCAATGTGGTTCGTGCCTTCTTGAGACTCCACACATAGTGAGAGCTTAGTGTACTAGGCTACCCTTTTATGTTCTTAAACATTTTCCGACGTTAACATTTCCATCCTAAATGCACGAGTTCAAGAAACAACCCCATAATTCAGGACTTTAATGATGGCTGAGCAATTAAAGATACCTTGTTTTCTTTTGCTTTAGGACCTTTCATTCTATCATGTAAAGATAATTGTCCAACTGGATTTAAAAGGGTGCTCCTTTTTACATATTCTTATTCACTGGCATGTGACAGCTGATTATAAGTTTGTAAAGTACCGGGACCATTAGATCCAGAAGCCTAAACATGCAATGTCTGGAGAGTTTGATAACTGACACTTAGCCAACTTAGTGAATGTGTTTTCTGTCCTTGTTAGTACTTAGTAGAGGAGTATCTGGTGGTCTATTTAGTTCATTAAATAGCTCCTAACGCCTCACCTCTTCTGTTCAGCTGAGTTGTCTAATTGATGTCATCACATAATATGGAGTTGATCATTAGTTTTTATCTTCATTTCATCTGTCAGTGGCTCAACTAGCAATCCACCCTTTAACAATATTTGTAATAAATAAATCTTACTATGAATTATCAAAGAAAGAATGCATATTAGTCCCTATTTGAATATACCGAGACACTAAAGGAGTATCTAATTGGTCTCTGCTGCAGATTTGAATCAAATTCTTGTCAATTGCTTACCATTGCCTTCTTTTCTATGAGTATTAGTTTTATCAACACAAGCAACTTGTGCTAGTATAATTGAGTTGCGATTGATATATTTAGTTGTAGGCATAGAGTAGAATATCCCTTGGGTGTGACCCAGAAGCAAGAGGTTCCAAATGTTAGTGGGTGATATCCATGGGGATATAACATCCACTGCAAACTTTACTTTGAGAACTCTTCATTTTTTCTGTTATAGTAATTTCAATATCTAATAATAATAATAAAAAAAAAATCTAATAATATATTTAAAAAATTAGTGCAGCTGATTATTGCACATTGGATATACTTTCACCTATTGATTTGTCTCTACGTTTGTGTTTGGGGCTTTATAGGTCATGACATAGTAGCCAGTTTCATGCTTGAGAAGCCAGCTTCTTTGATGGAGGATTATACCTTGCAACTTGAAGATGATATTTTTGATGAAATAAGTGTTTCCAACACTAAAGTATGTCAATTGTGGTTTCTCTTCGTTTTTCCTTTCCTCTCTCAGACTTCACTGCTTTTGCTACTTGTTCCTATTCTTACTGATTTATGCTTTTATAACAGGTGGAAATAATATCATTAGAAAATATAACTGGATCAAACATAACAAGGGTTGTCTTCGCTGTTGATTCTGATGTGAAAAATATGAGGATTTCTCCAACTGCTCTGAGTCTAGTCAGATCCGAATTTGAAACTGTAATTACTCACCCATCATTTCTGCACCTGACGGCATCTTTGTTCGGGGATCCTTTTTCTTTCGATGTGCTGAAACTCAGAGGAGGGATTACAGTGATCCCTAAACAAATTGGATTCCTCATGCAGAATGTGCAGATCCGATTCAACTTCACATTGAACTCCTCCATCGATGAAATTCAAGATAAATTTGATGAATTAACAAGCCAGCTGAAATCAGGGGTACACCTTGCATCATACGAGGTGCGCAAATATGACTGCTGTTACCTGCATTGACTTTTATATCCTTTGCTTTCCTCTGATGTTGGTCATTTATGCAATTCATGATGATGTCATTAAGCAAGTCTTTAGGCCATTCTATTCTATTTACAATTGTTATTTATTGTTCCTGCCACATAACGCCTACCGCTCTTCTTGTCTGTTTACTCGTATAGTTGACTAAGTGTAGTAATAGCTTTCTGTCTTTTTTGTCTTCAAGGAAATTAAATAAATGGAAAATGATAAATAGTAGCTCCAGGGCATTGGAAATGGTTTGAATTTGATGTTCTAGGATTTGACCTGCTTCTGCAAATTACAATTTTGTAAAAAGATTGTCATCAATAAAAACTGCTAGGATAACCAGCACTATGGTTCAGTGATTCCATTTTTTTGCAGTTCTGTTTTGAGGTGTAAAAGGTTCGCAGTGTTTGCCCTCGGAATCTGCTGCTTTACAGGAATAACTTATTTAGCACACAAGCGTACATGCACTCACACGTTGCACATATGTGTAGATATATTTATTCTTGTATTTACATACCGTAATATTGACAATACTTGTGAAAGCATTGGTTCCTTTGTCATGGTAGAGGATTTCATGGTTTCTAATTGTGCTGGCTGCTGGCTTCTTGCATAGTATGTGTGTTTCTATTTGTTATTTAAAAGCATTTACGTTTACTGTTTGCATGTTGGTTGATATTTCTCACTTCTCTTTTGGATGCAGAACTTGTATATCAAGTTGACTAATACAAGAGGCTCGACGGTGAATCCTCCCACTATTGTTCAGTGTCAAGTTCTTTTAGCAGTTGGGATAAATCCTTCTAATTCTAGGTTGAAGCAGTTGGCTCAGACCATTGGTTCTAATTCTAAAAACCTTGGCCTTAATAACACCGTATTTGGGAGGGTTAAACAAGTTAGCCTGTCTTCTATTTTACAACATTCTCTTGGTAGTCCTTCACCTTCTCCGGCTCCTCAACCCTATCACCCTCAACACCATCACCACCACAGTCGCCACCACCACCGCCAAGGCTCGAATGTTGCTCCCGCAATTTCACCTGCTCCGAGGGCTGAGAAAAGGGGATCAGTTAGCAGGAAAGTTTCACCAATATTGGCACCTGTGCCATCGTCTGCACCAGTGGTTGCACCTGCCCCTATACATTCAACTCACAAAGGTCATGTGGCGAAACCTCCTTGTCATTTCGAGAGATTCCCAAGGAAGGCGACTAGTCATCCTCCTGTACTACCGCCTATTAGGTCACCAGTCCCTGCACCTCATATTGCTCCCTCTCCACCACAGAAAATGCATGCTCCAACACCAGTCCCGCATGAACTCTCTGCGTTGAGCCCATTGCCCTCTGTTGTGTATGCTCACACTCAGCCTCCTCCAATGACACCTCCAATGACACCTTCAGTTGCAGAGCCTCCTCACAGAATACCTTCAGGTTCAAAATCCCCATCGTCATGTAAGTAGCAAGAACATTTTCTGTTTGTCTTATACAGAAAAGCTAATAAGCTCTCGAGGCATGTTAAGAAATCATTCATCAGTCTTCAATATTCTTTACCTTTCATTCAGCCGAGGAGAGGGGCACGGATTAAAGCAAGTGGAACTCTTCTATTCTAGTTGTATTGTTCATTCAGTCCTGAAGATTTTTCCTATTTGCTAATCACCTGCTCTGCTCCCTCTTGCTTCCAGAATTATACTTATCACTCAATTGTTCTAGTATGTTTTTACTCTTCATGCTGAAATGATAATCTGGTGTACTCCATGTGTGCAGCTTCTACAGGGATTTTTTCGTCAAACTTGTGGGCTCTCTCGCTGTTTCTACTTCTTGTACCACGTTTATAGAAGCAGAATGAAGGTTTTTTTCCTCCGGTGACGCTGAAATCTGCTGCCAGTATGAAAATGAGTTCCACGTATCATTTCATCTAGGCCGAAGAAAACTAAATGGAGGAGCTTTGCGAAGTGGGAACAATGCCAAAAGGGCATCCCTCACACGCAAATGAATATATGTGGTTGTTTTGTGCTTGTAAATACTGTATCAAAGATTCAGTACCGCGATGCATTTTCAGGTCAAAGTCACAGAGGTGACAGGCCTGTGATGACATGCATTACCACTGTTATGTATGATACCTCTTTGCATAAATGTAAAGAGGTTAAAAAAAGCAACCAACAAATGTATAACAATGCCTTTTTGTTTCTAATATCTTCTGAGCCCGCTATATAGTCCGAAGTTTAGCTTGTTTGGGGGAGGGTAGTACTAGGATGGGTGACCTGGAAGTCCTCGTGTTGCATCCCCTTTGGTTTTCAAAAAAAGAAAAGAAAAAGGACATAAGAAACTTCCGAGCCCGTCAGCTACGATTCCTAGCTATGAACAGAACTTTATTTATCCTTTCATTTGCTTACTGTATTTTTACTTGTTCCTGCAACAAAAATATGGTTTGTGTCTTTATCTTCAACATTATAGGAGGTGATGTAAAATTGGATGTTGCAGACCTCAAATATTAAATAATACTGTATCCTTTTTAGTAGCTTAGATTTTTAGATTTTCTTATCGATTATTGTAGATTAATAAGACCCAAAACCGGTAGCGAGTAGAATAAAGAAGTTGCTTCTAGAATGCCGATTATAGTTTTGTAAGGTGTATATATATAAATACACACATATATACACACTTTATACCAGAGTAGGTAAAGTGTTTGAGTTGGAGTTTCATCGCGTTAACAAAAATATTATATTACATTGTGTTAACAAAAATACGCTCATCTTCCGTTCAAATATGCTTTTATTTATTTTTAGTTCTGTAATACATTTGGTGATTCACGCTCATTGACATTGAAGGAGAATTAGAGCTTGTCTTTGGCATATGAAAAACAAAAACGGATTGTTTTGGCCTTTGGGATATTTGATGAAGTGACAAGAAAAGAGAAAAAGCTAGTGTGGTAGTAGTTTAGTTTCTTCTTCCCCCTAGCCTTCTCAATATGTCACCCAAGTATCCATTGAAATTATTTGAAGAAAGAATTCTTATTCTTTTTGTCTTCAAAAGTGATAGATGAAATATAATAACTATTGGTTTGGACGTTTGGTTTCAAATTGGTGAAATTGTCACTCATACCTTTTAGTACTTTGGCCATTTTTCTTTTCATGTCTAGATTTGGTGTATCAACATTTTTGGCTTGTGGGGGACAAGCTTTGGCTAGGATCATGATAACTGTCATTGGCTGCTTTCCAGACATGCCCCATGACCCCTTGGCCGTGCCCCATGGCGGCCTAGCAAGCCTCACAATGCCTAGCGCCATGGTCGGCCCCGTAGTCTTGGCTGCGCCAAGTGACAAGCGCGCATGTGCCTCTGTCGCCCCACTGATGCCTCTCGCCAGCGCCCAAGGGCTGGCCAATGACAACAGCGCCGCGCGCCCTGACAATGCCGCGCGCGCAGATCCTGATGCCTCGCCAGCGCCCAGCTGCAGGCCCATTCCAGCAGTGCCTCGCGCACAGACCCTGATGCCAAGAACCAGTGCCCAGCCTCAGGCCAGCACATCAAGTGTCGCGCGCGCCCACAGCAACGCGCGCGCAGACCCGCAAGACAAAGATGCTGCCATCGGACTTAGTTTTTCCTTGTAATAATCTAAGTCCTTTTCATTGTAATCATAGACTAGTTTTCATCATTTTCATTTCAGTGTGCTTCTACAGCTTTATTAGGACTAGTCTTGTAATGTTGGTTTATTTTTTTTAAGCATTATTAAGGGGGACCAAACAATCAAACATTTTCAAGCAAGCATTTTCTGGTGTCTCTCCCCCTCGACACCGCATCATTGTAATCAGCATTTTCATTCATCAATAAAATCATCATCATCATTCAAAACCCAATTCTCTCTCAGCTTCCGCAATTTGCTTACGACATTGGTTTTCCCGCACGACACTGACAATCTAGTCTAGCGTGCGGCGAGGACCTCATTGGCGGACAGCAACCGCACTGACATCGGTTGCTTAGCCTTACGTTGCCCTTCCAAAGATCATCAGGAAGGCGTTGCGTAACAGTTGGTATCAGAGCCTAGGCTCGACATCGGACGAGGGAACATTTGCCATCATCACCATTTCTGACCATGGTGAATCATGGGGAGCGTCTAGCATCCCTAGAAGAGACGGTTGACCGATTACGACCCATCGTGGATACGGTGCCTGATCAAAACAACAACCTAGTGCAAAGGTTGGACGACCTGGACCGCCGAATGCGGCAGGCCGAAAATGACATTGCAAACATCAGTCGTGACTCCGACGAGGACCGACAAACGGCAGCCATCGAAACTGCCAATATTCATGGCAAATTTGAGGACCTCCAACAGGAGCGTGCCGACGATTTAGCCCATCAACAACATGAGGCAGACAGACTAACTGCCATGCAGCAAACCATAAATGACTTGACAGACAAGCTTAATGTCGTCAATGCTGCCTTACAGAGTCTACTTCGAGAAGGCGACCATCACATCAGGGGTGCAGCAGACCTCACCCCCATTCCACAAAAGCTTAAGATACCGGAGCCAAAGCCATACGACGGATCCCGGGATGCTAAAGAAGTGGAAAACTTCATCTTCGACATCGAACAATACTTCGATGCCGTGGGCCATTTGGAGGAATCCAAAAAGGTAGCGACTGCTGCCATGTATCTTCAGGGCGATGCCAAACTTTGGTGGCGGGTCAAATACGAAGCCATCAAGGCCGGTGAAGATACTCTTCAGACATGGGACGAATTGAAGGTAGTCATACGCCTGCAGTTCTTTCCCGAAAACGTGGAATACAATTCAAGGAGAAAGCTACGGGACCTCCGCCACACCAGATCAGTGAGGGAGTACGTGCGCAAATTCTCCGCACTCATGCTAAACATACGCGACATGGGGGACAAAGACAAACTCTTCGCATTCATAGAAGGTTTGAAACCTCATGCCCGTATGGAACTACAGCGACAACGGGT
The DNA here is from genome assembly GCF_000715075.1 of Nicotiana tabacum. NCBI lineage: Eukaryota > Viridiplantae > Streptophyta > Magnoliopsida > Solanales > Solanaceae > Nicotiana > Nicotiana tabacum. Next base: position 115,189,766 of record NC_134084.1, read on the forward strand.
AGACACCCTGCCCAAGGCCATTCAAGCTGCAGAATGCCTTGGCGATTATCATTTGGGAACTCAGAATGACAGGCCCCAGCCATCTGTCCGAGGGGGATTCAACGGGCACCATCCCAGCAAGGTGGCCCAAGCAAAAGTGGGGGAGATCGGAGTGCATCCAAAACTAAGACTCCTCCCTCCAACAGCAACAGTGCTGCATCCATCAACAACAATCAGGGGAGAAAGCCTCCCTCAGAATGCCGTCATTGCGGCGGGGCACATTGGAACAATGAATGCCCAAACATCAAGGTCAATGCTCATCAGACTATCGAGGATGAGACAGATGCATCAGACACATCCGAAGACGACCAGGTAGGCGCCTTCAATGCAATTGTTGGCTCTATCCCACATGCCTTAGCGGGAACCAGTGCATGTCCTCCTAAGAAGACATCAGTCCCTATCACCAAGAAAGGGAAAGAAAAGATGGACGAGAGGCCTCCTAAACAAGCGAGGACCCTAATGTTCGTCGAATTGAAAGTGAACGGCAAGCCCCTTCACGCATTGATAGACACGGGTGCCACCCATAACTACTTGTCATCAACGCAAGTAGAGCGCCTAGGTCTTGTGGTACAAAAGAGCAAAGGCCGCGTCAAGGCTATCAACTCACCACCTCAGACATTGGGTGGAACAACTACAAATGTCCCAGTGAAACTTGGCCCATACAAAGGAAGCATCGACCTGCGCATCGCAATCATAGATGACTTCGACATCATAGTGGGTTTGGAGTTTATGAGGCAAACCAACACCATTCCAGTACCATTTGCCAACATGCTCCTGATGATGGGAGAAAACGGGGCCAAGCCCTGCACCATACCATGCTTTCCCATAAAGATGGCCGCTGAAAACATCTCGGCCATGCAGTTGGAGAAGGTAGTCAACAGACATGAACCTCAGGTTCAGGCTACCCTTCGCAGCAACAATCAACCATCATGTCATCGGCCTCAAAAGACTGGTGACGCTCATCATCGTGTGAAGACTTGTCAGCCATGCCAACAAGGACAAGTCGGATCACTCATCACAGCCGGGACCCTCGCAGCCATTACATGTCCCTCAGAGACCATGGGAAAGTGTTTCCCTCAGATTCATCACGGGATTGCCCCAAGTCGGCAATCTTGCATCCATCATGGTTGTCATAGATCAGTTCTCAGACTATGCAACTTTCATAGCAGCCCCGCAAAACATCTCAGCAGAAGATACAGCTCGACTCTTCTTCTCGCACATTGTCAAACATTGGGGCCTGCCCAAAAACATTGTTAGTAGGCGCGACTCACGCTTCACTAGCAACTTTTGGACCCATCTCTTCAGGTGCTTTGGGTCAACATTGAGTCACAACTCAGACATCCATCCCCCATCGGATGGCCAGACAGACCGGTTCGATGACATGCTGGAGGAATATCTCCGCAACTTCGCAACCGGATCACAGAAGCATTGGGTGAAGCTCCTGGATGCTGCTCAACTGTGTTTCAATTCTCAAAAGAGCCATCATACAAACAAGAGCCCTTTTGAAATTGTTACCGGACAGCAACCGCTTCTCCCGCAAATGGTGAATGCATCAACCATGCCAAAATCTCCTCGAGCTGCCAACTTCTCGAGCGAATGGGAGCGCAACATGGAGATAGTGCGGAGCTATCTCATCAGGGCCCAAGAGCGGGCAAAAAAGTTCACCGAACAAAAGCTTTGCTTTGCCCAACATCAACCAGGGGACAAAGTAATGTTATGCATCCCAAAGCGGTACTTGTTTGCAGAAAGGACCCATGACCCTCGGCTGCAACAAAAATACATCGGGCCCCTGCCCATTGAAAAACGCATTGGGAAGTCCACATACCAGGTCAAAACTCCATCCTGGTGGAAGATCCATCCAGTCTTCCATGTCAGCCGCATGAAATCATTGCTTCGCTACAACAGCAAGCTCAAAGAACAGAGGGGCGCAGACCTCCCATCCAACAACCATCAGAATCATCATCATCATAAGGCTCCGAGGACGGCGCCAACTCAGGTGGGGGAGAATGTCATGGGCTGCTTTCCAGACATGCCCCATGACCCCTTGGCCGCGCCCCATGGCGGCCTAGCAAGCCTCACAATGCCTAGTGCCATGGTCGGCCCCGTGGTCTTGGCTGCGCCAAGTGACAAGCGCACATGTGCCTCTGTCGCCCCACCGATGCCTCTCGCCAGCGCCCAAGGGCTGGCCAATGACAACAGCGCCGCGCGCCCTGACAATGCCGCGCGCGCAGATCCTGATGCCTCGCCAGCGCCCAGCTGCAGGCCCATTCCAGCAGCGCCTCGCGCACAGACCCTGATGCCAAGCACCAGTGCCCAGCCTCAGGCCAACACATCAAGTGTCGCGCGCGCCCACAGCAACGCGCGCGCAGACCCGCAAGACAAAGATGCTGCCATCAGACTTAGTTTTTCCTTGTAATAATCTAAGTCCTTTTCATTGTAATCATAGACTAGTTTTCATCATTTTCATTTCAGTGTGCTTCTACAGCTTTATTAGGACTAGTCTTGTAATGTTGGTTTATTTTTTTAAGCATTATTAAGGGGGACCAAACAAGCAAGCATTTTCTGGTGTCTCTCCCCCTCGACACCGCATCATTGTAATCAGCATTTTCATTCATCAATAAAATCATCATCATCATTCAAAACCCAATTCTCTCTCAGCTTCCGCAATTTGCTTACGACATTGGTTTTCCCGCACAGCACTGACAATCTAGTCTAGCGTGCGGCGAGGACCTCATTGGCGGACAGCAACCGCACTGACATCGGTTGCTTAGCCTTACGTTGCCCTTCCAAAGATCATCAGGAAGGCGTTGCGTAACATAACTCACGTGGGTACTCTGTGATTTAGATATCTTATTCACAATTTTGAATAGTCTCTCGCAAAAGTGCAAAAATGCAAAGTAAAGTTACGTATGCTAGATTTGATGTGCTCCAACTTCCTTGTATTATGTTGCGTATATAACTGAAGGTTAATACACCAAGCTGTTTGTTTTTGAATTTTCTTACTAATAAAAGTTTTGGAACCTAAGTCAAGATTGAAGTTCTTGTTATGAATAATTAGGATGTAAGATAGGAAATCAAAATGCTGAGTTAGGAGTGAAGAAAGCCACGTCAAATGAGTAAGTACTTTATTTTAAACTAACTTGTAATTGTTTTCCATTTGACAATTTCAAATACTTTTGGATTATTAAGAGGAGTTAGAATAAGATAGAATCATATGTGTGGATCCTTTTTGGTGGGTACATACTGGCTGAAAAATAGTTGCACGAAGTGTCAAGGAATTATCAAGAATATTTGTTTTTAATCCTTTTATAGTGAATTTGATCAAACAAAAATTTCTAAGCTTTAACAATTAAAGAACTATTGTTTTCAAGTATAAAAAGGGGACATTTTTCTAAGACCAAAAAAGATAGGACATTCCGTCAAGATCAACCCCTTCGGATGTCACGTCGTACTAATTTTTGATATGAGCATATGCATCAAATACGGTGTAACGACCGTCGTTATGAAAGTTGTAGCCCCGTTATCCTATTTATTGCTTATTTTATACTTTATAGATGCTATGTGATTTGTCGGGGTAGTTGGTTCGGGTCCGGTGAGGTTTCAGAATGAATTGAGATACTTAGTCTCAAGGTTGAAAGCTTAAGTTGAAAAGGTTGACTGGATGTTGACTTATATGTAGACGACTCCGGAATGAAGTTTTGATGGTTCTGTTAGCTCCGTTGGGTGATTTTGGACTTAGGAGTGTATCCGGATTGTGAATTGACGAATTCACAGTCCGTAGTTTAATTAAGCTTGAAATGTTGAAAGTCAAAAATTTAGAAGTTTGACTGAGAGTGGACTTTGTGGATACCGCGCTCGGATTGTGGTTCGGGGAGTTGGAGTAGGTCCGTGGTGTCATTTGTGACTTGTGTGCAAAATTTGAGTTCAATTGGACGTGATTTAATAGGTTTCAGCATCATTTGTAGAAGTTGAAATTCCTTAGTTTCAATAGGCTTGAATTGGGGTGTGATTCGTGGTTTTAGCGTTGTTTGATGTGATTTGAAGGCTTGACTATGTTCGTATGGTATTTTAGGACTTGTTGGTATATTTGGTTGAGGTCCCGGGGGCCTCGGGTGGAATTCAGATGATTTTTAGATCAAGTTTAGAGTTAAAAAGGGTGCTGTAGCTGAAGCCTTCTTGTGTAATCGCACCTGCGGAGCTTTGGTTGCAGTTGCAAGCTCGAAAGTGCGGGCTGGGAAGCGCAGAAGCGACCTAAGATGGAGGTGTGCAGTGGTCGCAGGTGCGAGGCAATTTCCGCACCTGCGTGGTCGCAGATGTGACATCATGGCCGCAGAAGCGGAACCGCAGGTGCGATTAAGTTTTCGTAGGAGCAAAAAGGTTGGACATAACTTTAAATTTGAGGGTTCAACGATTTTCTCCCTTTTAAACATTCCAAGCTCGGGATTTGGCAATTTTTGAAGGGTTTCTTGAGGTAAGTCACTTGTGGTTAAATTTATTCAATAATTATGTTTTCCCATTGAATTCCCTACCTAGATTGTGTGGTTTTGAGATATAATTTTGGGAGTTGAGGCTAGAGATTTAGAGAGTTTAGATTGGGGATTTGGTATTGTACTTTGGTAAATTTGGTATGGTTAGACTCGTGGCGGAATGTGCTTTTGAATTTTTTGACTTTTATTGGATTCTGAGACGTGGGCCCGAGGGCCGGCTTTTGAGGCGACTTTTTGACTTTTGATTAATAACTTAGTATTTTCTTATGGAATTGATTGCTTTAGCTCGTGTTGATTGTAATGAACTGTTTGTGGCTAGATTTGAGGCATTTGGAGGCTGATTCGCGAGGCAAGGGCGTGTTGGAGTAGGGATCTGCATAGTTTGAGGTAAGTAACAGTTCTAAACTTGGTTCTGAGGGTATGAAACCCCAAATTTTATGTCATGTGATTGGTGTTGAGGTGACGCACATGCTAGGTGACGGACGTGTGGGCATGCACCTGTGTAATTGTGACTTGGTCAAATTCCATGGAACTGTATAGTTGAATAATCCGTTGTTATCCGTATATTCTCCATGTGTTATAGAAATTCGACTACAATCATGTTAGAAATCATGCTTAGGCTAGGTGCTGATAATGTAGGGATCCGCAGAGGTCTTGTTACATGTTGAATTATCTGCTAAACTGCTATTTTGTACTCAATCACTATTTTTTTACTTGTATATTATATCTCAGTCTCTTTTGTTCTTTATTGATACATTGTATCATCGCTGTTTGGGCTGATTATCATGATTATTGACAACCCGAGAGACTGGAGAGATTGATGACTGAGTGAGGTCGAGGGCCTGATTGTGCAGATATTTATCAGGATCGGGCTGCACGCTCAGCATGCTTCTTTAATTAATTCCACGATTGTCGTATTATAGCGCTTGGGCTGAAGGAGCCCCTCCGGAGTCTGTACACCTACAGTAAATGCAGGTACCTACTGAGTGCGAATACCGAGCGACTGAGAGAAATGAGTGACTGTGAGGTTGGAGTGAATGGGAGGACTGAGTGACTATTACTCTGAGATTCTGCACTTGATTTCATTACTGTTGTATTTCAGCTAGTATATATCACTGTCATTTAGTCTCTGAGAGATACTATATCCTGTTTCAATTGAACTTGACACGAATTAACTATTTTGACCTTAAATGTCGAACTTGAAAGCATGCCTATTTCCATGTATTATATTTTTCTGTAATTGAACTGTATCCATGAAGCTCATCATTACTTTCAGTCCAATAGTTAGTCTTTTTACTTACTGAGTTGGTTCTACTCACACGATACCCTACATTTCGTGTGCAGTTCCAGGTGTTCCCGGACACAACAGGTGTTGATTATCTGAGCGGATCAATTATTCAGAGATTTCAAGGTAGCTGCCCGATGTTTGTAGACCTTGACTTTCCTTCCCTATCTTTGAGCTTTATGTATTTAGTTTCAGTTTTTCATAAATAGTATTTTTAGACTTGTGTTTTATAGACGCTCATGTGCTCAGTGACACCCTGGTTTTGGGAACTTCCGTATTGAGTTTTGACTTTCTATCTAGTTTATGAGAACTTTAATTATTTAAACCTGGGTTATTTTATTCTTCCTTTAAAAGTGTTGGAAAGGTTTTGAGACGTCGGCTTGCCTAGTACCACGTTAGGCACCATCACGACAGGCTAAGTTCTGGGTTGTGACAAGTTGATATCAGATCCTATGTTACATAGGTTTCATGAGTCATGAGCAGGTTAAGTAGAGTCTTGCGGATCGCTATAGAGACATCTGTACTTATCTTCGAGAGGCTGCCAAACCCTTAGAAAACTTCACATTCTTGTATTTTTGTCGTGTGGATTTGTTAATTCCGGAAACTAAACTTTTGTTGTTCTATTCTCTCACAAATGGTGAGGACACGTGCTGCCGGAGAGGACGGACATCTACCATACCACCAGCTAGGGCCACGAGAGGCCGAGGTCGCGTTAGGGGCTCGGTAGGGGCAAAGGTGCAACTCGTACATCAGCTAGAGCATCACCTACAGATCCACCAGTTGCTCCTGCTCAAGAGTAGGTTCGAGATGTGGTGGAGCTAGTGGGGCCAGCTTAGGCACCAGTTGTGCCCATTGTGATTACAGGCCTTTAGGAGGCTTTAGCTCAGATTTTGGCTGTGTGCACTAGCCTTGCTCAGACAATTTCTGTTCAGACCGTGCCATCCACTTCTCAGGCAGGGAGAGGTACTCAGACTCCCGCTGTGCGTACTCCAGAGCTAAGGGTGTAATGTGGGCGGGGCCCGAGCCTAAATGGGCTTCGTAGGCCGGTCCTAAGTGAGCTCGGGCTTCGTGGGCCGGTCCTAAGTGGGCCCAGGCTTCGCAGGTTTTTTGTAGTAACATGCCCGGGACTAGGGACCACTAACTAATTGTCCTGGGCTAAGTGGGCTGGTCCCAGGCCTATATGGGCATAAGTGGGCCTGACCTATTTTTTAAAAATATTTTATCTAAGGCATCTTGTAAATTATATATATATATATGTGTGTGTGTGTGTGTGTGGGGGGGGGGGGCTAAGTGGGTCTGACCTATTTTTTTAACTAAGGCAATTTCTTGTAAATTATATTATATAATTGTGACTTAAATTTTTTAATCCAAATTTAATACACAAAATATTGTAAAGAGATATTCAAAGGAATGCGTTATAATTTTTATTATTATGGCATTAACAAAACACGACAATATTTTTCTTAGTCTTCCTCCCCCAGTGGAATGAGCACAACAAGGTGCTAATACCACCATTGAGAAGAAAAAGAAACTAATCAAGATGTGCCAAAATACAAGTTACATATTAATTTTACATTGTATCTCTTACAAATTTCAAAAATCCTTCAAGGTTCGGAGGAACTTCCGTTGGTGGTGGCAAAAAAGAAGCTTGTTCATCACCGCTTCCGGGCGAAGCTGCATCCTCCTCAAGTTCATCTAGCATTTCTTCGTAAGCTTCATCTACCTCTGGTTGTGATTCAGCAAGTCCAAATTTTTTTGTTCCGAACGGATCCAATCTCTGAAAAGTACTGATTTTCCAAGCTCTCCCTCATAGACGCTCTATAATCACCAAGTTGAAGTCTTGCTTGACTGAAAGCGCTCTCCGATGCCACTGTTGAATCTTGAATGGTTAAAATGTCTCGGGCCATCCATGAAAGAATCAGAAAGTGTTTTTTTATCCTTCCACCATTCCAAAATATTAAAGGAGCCGTCAGGATTCACTTCCTCAATTCCCTGCGACAAATAAACTTCAAGCTCATTTAGTTGTGGACAATCACTAGTACTAGAATCTTGAGAACCCCTGAACCCGGCCCAAGCAGTAAGTGCTCTTACTCCCGCAGTTCTTTTAGATGATTGAGAACTAGAAGAAGAAGGAGTTGGAACATTTGGTCTAGTATTATCTATTGCAATTTGATACACACTATAAATAGTTTGAACATTTATTTTAATTGAGGCTTGTGCGTGCGAAAGTCTAGACAACTCCTCATCCTCAAGTGCTAAACCATTATAAATAGATTGATACCAATATTGAGGACCTCCTAATTTCATAGTAGGATTTAACAAGGCAGCAACACCATAAATAGGGGGAAATAGGGAAAAATATTTTTCAAACTTCTTTCTCATAGAATCAATAGCTTATTCATAAATTTTCACACCCTCTGAAAAATAAGCAAATAAATTTGCAAATTCTGCAAGATAAACTAAACAGTTAGAGATAGTAGGATAATATTGCCCAAAAAATTCATTTGTAGTAATATAAAATTTTTCTAAAAAATCTACAAGCATTTTAACATTAATCCAATCCGCATTTGTAAGGTGCTCATCATCATCACTTACATGAGTATTAAACGTTTAGTTTATGGGGTTTCTATATTTATATGCAACCACTAAACTTTCATACATGTAATTCCATCTAGTTGGACAATGTTTAGGAACCTTTCTTTCTCTTAGGCCAAATTCATCGCATCTTTTAAAATATTCTCTAAGTCTACTTTTACGGTTTGAATAAAAAAACTAGTGAAGAGTCATTTTAACCTTTTCAATTTCAACATTTAAAATTCTCATACCATCACCCACAATTAAATGGTAAATATGACAAATACATCTAACATGAAAAATATTACTAAATGCAGGATTTAGTGTAGTGGTAAGCAAGACTACAACATTAGTATTACTAGTAGCATTATCCATTGAAATTGACATTATTATATCACTAATGCAAAAATATCTACAAATATCCGTAACCGTGTTAGAAATAAACTACCCTGTGTGACGTGAATTAATTATTCTATAAGCGATAATGCGCTTTTGTATTATCCAATCCTCATCAATCCAATGACTGGTAACAGTAAGATAATCACAGTCATTACCACTTCTACCAATATCAGTAGTAATAGCAACACGATAATTAATATGAGTAAATAAATAGCGCAAATATTGTTCATATTCATGTTTATATTTATAAATATCGCTCTTTACGGTTGTGCGAGGCCATCCTTTATAAGTAGGAATAAAAACTCTTCTAATACAATGCACAAAGTGAGGGTTCGAAGGAAAACTGTAGGGTAAGCACATAACAGTAACCATTTTTACCAATTCTTCCCTATCTTTTCTTGGATTATAATATATTCCCGGTTGAAATTAATTTGACCCGGTACTAGGGTCAGGCTGACTAGGTACACTTGTCCCCTCGGCCGAAGCTTTCATATGAAGATATTTAACTTTATCTTGAGGGTGTAGCATTATGTGGCTCCTCAAACTTCCCGTCCCCCCGAGTAACATAGTTAAAAGCTAACTCTTTACCTCAAGTTTTATACTTAGCTTTATTTTTTTCTCTTATTTGCATAAAAAATGGCCAAACAAGAGATGTTTCGGCCCATTTAGAAGGTTGTCTAGAAAAAGTAGGGATAGCAACATGGGGGTCAGATGGGGCATCATTTGGATTAGTTAGGTTAACTTCAGCAATAAGACTAGTGGGTGTATCGTCATCCGGTTACGTTTAATCCAAATCTATTTCCTGCTCATTATCTTCATCAATAGTTGGATTACCATAAAGAGCATTCATATATTCATGATCTAAGTGTTCACCACATCCAACATTATGCACATATTGACTCTCAGTAAATTGTAATAAAGTATTATCACCATTAAGAATAGGAGCATATGGAGGGCGGGTATGGGGTTTGGGTAAGGGAGCCCAGGGAATTGGAGGAGGAATAGATTGGCCACTAAATTCATCACTCTTGAATTTTTCCTTATTTTTACTACACATTTTTTTAACAAAAAATCCATCTTAATTAATCAAACAATACAAAAGTAAATAAAACAAAACAAAACAATAATATTAAAACTTAAGAGTTGGAACGAGTTTACCGAATTGACGAAAAACTTGTTGAAAATTAATTATCGTTGAAGACTTGAATACTTTAATTCACCAACATCACAATTTTCCACACAAATTGCAACAATAAAGTAACCAATTATAGAAGAAGATTAGAGAGAGATTGATGATTTTGTGAGAAAAATGAAAGAAAGAGGGGGTATTTATAGTTGAAAATAGGAAAAATGTGTAATTATAAAAAGTTTAGGGTTAAAACAAAGTTGGGGGGGGGGGGTAAATGGCTAACTTAGAAAGCCCAAATGGCTATTTTTATAGGCCAACGACCATTTTTTAAATGTTGCAACGACTAACAAAATTATTGGAAAAATATAAACAAAATAGCCGTTGGGCCCGTTTAGGACCGGTTGAACCGGACCACTTAGCAACCGGTCCCGGCCCCAAACGATCCTGTTATCAAGAGCTTCTTCAAGGAACCAACCCACTTAGCAGGCCCACCCCCTGCTCTCAGGCTTAAACGGTTAGGCCCGTTTAGGCCCACTACCCATATAAGCTCATAGGCCTGGGCCGGGCCCGGGCCTAACCGACCCACATGCCAGCCTTATCCAGAGCAGGTGATGTAGGGGCTTCAGATGTTGGGGGTATTGCTAGCCCAGACGGTTGTAGTTGCTCAGGCCCAGGTGGGTCCCGTTATGAGTGAGGATGAGCAGAAGAGACTTGACAAGTTTGGGAGACTCCAGCCTCCATCATTCAGTGAGGCTAAGTTTGAGGATGCCCAATACTTATTGGATAGGTGCCAGCGGATTCTTCGCACAACGGGTATTCTGAAGTCCAGTGGGGTCTCATTCACTACTTCTCAATTTACTAGGGCTGCCTTCAAATGGAGGGAGGCCAATGAGAGAAGCAGGCTAGTCAGTTCTACACCACTTTCATGTCATGAGTTCTCCGTTCTCTTCTTCGAGAAGTTTGTGCCACCGACCTGTAATGAGGAGCTGTGCAGGCAGTTCAAGCAGCTACGTTAGCAAAGACTTAAAAATTCTTGCTGGGATTTCTGGTTTTCTGGTTCAAGTCTGGTTTAAGCTGAGGCTGTGCACTGCTTTCGTTGGCTATTAATCATTTCTTGCTGAAGTTCTCACTGTATTCTATTCTTTGCTGCATCCAGGTACTTCATGAACTTTGGGTGACAAAAGATGAAGTTGTAACCTTTTATTTTGAAATGGAACTTCAAGATCTTTCCTTTTGCTTATGATGTATTCTATATATTTAGTTTTATAGTTTTTGTTTTTAACTCTGTGTAAGCATGATGAAATTAGTGTTCTATGCTATAACTTAGTTGAGATATTTGTAAGCATGCATGCTCAAATAGTTTAGCTATTCCCTGTGATATTTTGATAACTTTGAAATGGTAGGTAGACACATTAGCTCATCTGGTCCTTTTTGGGAACACTGGATAAGTACTGTGTATGACCAAAGTAGCCCATGTTTGATTTTGGGTATACTTAGTTGAAGTATTTTAGCATTTCAATAGTGTCTAAAGGAATGGTATGTTTAAGTTGTTTCATGAATAAGTTTAGAGTTTAATCTTTCATTTTAATGACATGCTAATAGGTTAAACTCATGATTTGGTTTTATTAGCCTTTGATCTTTGTCCAGAAATTCTGTATTATTTTGTGTATACGTGACTTAGAGGATATTGAGCCTCAAGTGAGCCTTAATGTCAAAGGCCCTTTTATGTAGTCTTAGCATTATATAGTTCTTTATTGTTGTATGTATAAAGGAAATCAGGCCTCATTAAGGCCCAAACATTGTAGGTTTTCTTGTTAAAGCAGTTGGGCCTGATGCTAGCCCAGATGAGGCAGTTTGTTAAAATCAAGTTCAGCGGGTACTTGTTCTGTTTCCCTTTCACTTTTGGGCTTAATGTTGAGCCCAACTGCCTTAAGCAAAGTTTTGCCCATTAAGTTTTTTTTTTCTGCTCTAGCATAATAAGAAATGAACCTCTAACGCCGGAAACTTATTCATGACAAGCTGGGCTTGATTTTTGCCCAAGCAAAACCGCTATGGCAGCCTACACCTCTGTCCTCATTTCTGGGCTCAATTTAGAGCCCAATTCCCATCAACCATATTTTCTCTTAAAAGATTTTTTTTAGATAATGCATTGGGCCTGCTCTTGGCCCAGTTCTTTTTTCAAATAATTAAAGACTAACCTTATATTTCCATACATACTTACAATTAGTAGCTTGATATGGAACTTCGAATTAGTTGTAAAAAATGAACATCCTTAGTTCGCTTTAGTTGAGTACAATCCTTCAAATATAAATCGAGGTGTGCCATTCATAATTGAATCACCTAATTTATGGCCCTCACATTAATATTATAACTTAGGTATTAAACAATCTTGAACATTCGTAGCTTGCTTTAGGCGCGACTTAGTCTATTATCGTGATTATGTATACGATCGCGTAACATAATTATGATTTTTCTAAAAAAATAATAAATCGAGGTATGCGTTCGTGCAACTTCGACCAAACTTTCTTAATATTAATAAAGCGTGATTAGTTGTGGACACGTACGCATGACATGATTCTTGACGTGCCAAACGAAATGAGTACACGTACACGTGACTCCTTTTAAGATAATTTTCAAAATTACGAATAATCAAGCAACTAAAAGCGGTTAAAGGGATAAATGCACATAGGTCCAAAAATGAGTAGTTGAACATTTTAAGACAAGCATAAATTGCTAAGCGACCGTGCTAGAACTACGGAACCCGGGAATGCCTAACACCTTCTTCCGGGTTAACAAAATTCCTTATCTAGAATATTTGGTTTGCAGACTTTTAAATAAAGTCGAAAATTTCCTCAATTTGGGATTTTAAATAAACCGGTGACTTGGAACATCATAATAAACTATTCCAAGTGGCGAATCTAAAATTAAAATAATCCCATTTCGATTTATGTCACTTTAATTGGAAAAACTTCCTTATATTATCCTCGGGTGGTAAAAAGGAGGTGTGACAGCTCTGGCGACTCTGCTGGGGATCAGAACCCAGAACTTCTAGTTCAGGGTTCAAGAATTCGAGCTTGTTAATGTGATTTTTATTTGGCTTTATTTATTGTTGATATTACTGTATTTTGTGTACCTAATGTGCTAATTGCCGTTTATTTACTGCTTTAATATTACTTGAACTATATCAAACTGTCTCCCTACGCCTCCCTTTTGAGTCTTCTAAAAAATGGTGCACACGTTTGCGTGGCCCACTTTTTCTGTTAGAAGTTATACCAAATAGAACGAGGCTGGTCTAGCAACAAGGCCGGGTAGACTTTTGTGCTCCCGGTACGTTGCCCCCTCTTCGACTCGAGTTCTTCGCTCGGGTAAGCCAGGTCTAGAACACAATCCCAGGTTTAAACTTAGAATAATGTAACATCATGTCGGATCCCTAGTAGGAACATTTATTTGCATCACGTGCATTTGACCTTAGGGACTCAACATAGGGGTTGGGTCCATCTAGGACAGGTGTACGCAAAATAACAGACCATCCTGATGCATCCTATGTGCTATGTGAACATTTATTTGTTTCGGCTTGCATGTTGACTGGCTAGGAAAAGAAAATCAAGAGAAAAACCAAGAGTGATGCAGGAAGGAAATAAATCCCGGTTATGAAAACCCCGGTATTCAAAAATGTCCCGAAACTTTGCCAATTTTTTTTTTCAAAATGAGTCAATAACATGTCTCTTCTGATTTTGTCAAAATTGACCGAACTACGCAGGTCTGATTCTCACCGGATGTGGGATACGTAGGCAACCTACATAAGGTTCGACCTCAGTTTTGCAAAAATAATCAAATAAAATGTAGTTTAGGGCTTTGGTCAAAAGAATAAGCCGACCCAGCTTCGGTTATGTCTTAAGCGTTCTTGCCGGATTAGCCTTAGATTATCTTTCCATTTTCAAAGGGCTATTTTCTAAAGAACGGGCAAGTCTGTCAGTAAGGTGTCTTTTTTCCATAAAATACCTTCCCCCGGCCTCAAAATCTATTTGGAATTGTGCAGGAGCCACGTTTATAAAAATGGCCATTTTTGCTAAAGTAGCATGGGGGGGGGGGGTCATTTTATGTTGATTTTTTGTTTTAGAAATTGAAAACTTGTTTCACAAAAGAGTCCACCGGAGTCAACCCTAACCTTAACCATCCACAGGTACAAATGAACACTGTCCAGAACCCGTCACAATTGGTCATAGAACAGGCTCAACTACAGCTTCGTATGTAGTGGAATGATTTAGATAAAGATGGTCAGGATTGGATAAAAGAGCAGTTGGGTGCCCTTATAGGCATTATGGAAATCAAACCTTGGGAGGACCTAATCAAGGCTTGGGTAACTTTCTGGGATCCTGTCCACAACGTTTTCCATTTCTCGAATTTTGAGCTCACCCCTACTCTGTAGGAAATAACCGGATATATTGACTTTGGTCGGGACTTGAGGAAACAACAACTTATATTCCCAAGGGCTCCCTCTGTGCACAAATTCTTTGATCTCTTGAATATCAATAAGCAAATGAAGAAGGCCTATGTAAAAAGAGGATGTTATTCTTTCTACTTCTTGTACTTCAGGTTTGGGCACTCAGCTGGGTTCAAAATGCATGAAAAGGGATTAAACAACAAACAAGATAAGAGCGTCTGGAAAATTCATCGTCGGCTCGCTTTCATAGTGGTATTTTTGGGAATTATGGTCTTTTCGAATGCAGAAGGAACAATAGATATCCGTATGGCCAGAATTGCACAAATCCTCACTACTATAAAACACCATACACTTGCTCCGTTAGTGTTGACAGACATTTATCGAGCATTAATATTGTGTAAGTCCGAGGCTCAATTCTTTGAAGGTTGTAACGTCCTTCTGCAAATGTGGTTGATTGAGCATCTCTGCCATCACCCCAAATTCATGAGTTATGGTTTGAGCGAGGACAATTTCATCAAGAGTTTTGAGGAAAGAGGGAAAGACTACAATTCTCCAAAAGGGTTTGAAGCCTGGGTCTCCCACTTAAGAACTCTAAAGGCAAGTCAGATTGAGTGGACCCTAGGATGGCTTCCGGTAACGGAAGTCATACATATGACGGCTACAAAAGGCTACCTAATGTTGATGGGTCTAAGAAGTGTCCAGCCATACGCACCGCAAAGAGTTTTAAGGAAATTGGGAAGATATCAAGTGGTAACCGAAGATACAGATTTGAGTACCCAAGTCATTGGGCTACACCCAGAAGAAATATTACCTAAGGCTTCAATACAACAGGATTGGAATGGTTACCGATATTTGAAAAATGATACCCAGGTACCAGATCTTGCGAGAGGAGAAGTGGATCCAGATTATGCTGCATGGTTTGAGAGAAGGTCTTGTGCGAATAACGAGATAGAGCCTGAGTCCGAGCCTGAATGTCCCGCCAAAAGACCTCATGTTCAGGCTTTTGATGATAAACTCTGGGAAAGGTTGGCCTAGGGAGAAAAGGAGAAAAAATATCAAGCCACCATTCACACCTTGGATGAAAAATTGAGAAACATTGTATTTAATAATGATCTACAGGCGCAAGAAGCTGAAGGTGAAAGGTGAAGGTTGGCCTAAGAAAATGAAGCCCTCCGAGCCCAAATATGGAAGATAAAAATAGCATCTAAAAACCCGGCCAGAAGTGGAAGGGATGAAAAACTCATCCACAGCCTTAGGCGGAAAGTATGTGTATGGGGATGATTTGCAAAAGACTGAGATTGAGCAAGCAAAAGCCCGAGCAAAGTTGGCCAGAAATGCAGACAAGCAAGTTTTGTTCGATAGTTGAAAGAAAAGTATGACAAAGGAATCACAAGTCTGAAGAAAAATATCAATACCCTTGAGAACGAAATGACCAAGCAAGCCAAGAACTTCAAAGCTGAAAGAGAGCACTGCTACACTTTGATGGCACAACTAGAGGAGGACCTGTAGCATTTGCAAGAGCAAAATCATACGGCCACCTAAGTTTTGGAGGCCAGATCTCAGCAGATTGGACATCTGTTACAGGAGAAGGGCATCATCAAGGAAAGGGTTAGAAGAATTGCTGCTATATTGTGATGAAGTGCAACGAATGTGAGGACATGACCATGTCCATGTTCTTCGCCGCAGTAATGATATTTGTTCGCCAGATAATGGATGACCTATATCGCATCCAAGAAGATATGGCACGTAGGCCCGCGACAAGACCGACTGGTGTCCCGCGGGCACCTGGATCAGGATTGGAGGCACTTATGTACTCCTGATTTTTCTTTTCGAGTTTGTATTTTCGTTTCCATTTCTAGAGTCTATTTTGAGTCTATTTTAGTTTTTAAATTTTTAGGTAAGTATGATGGAGTCGTTGTAATAGAGAAACTTAGAAGTTTTATTTTAATGAAAATTTGAAAAAAAACCAAAAATTGTTTATTTCTTTATTTTATTTTGCATTTATCCTTTAAACTACGTGATGATTTGATTCACGCGGCGTCGTGATACGTAGGCAATTCCCATCAGATCTGGTCATGGTTTTAGATAACTCAAATAAGAGAGAAAATGACGAAGAGAGAAAACCAGAAAAAGAGAGAAAACAAGAAAAAGAGAGAAAACAAGAATAAGAGAGAAAACAATGCAAGAAACAGAGTGCAAAGAAAAGAGAGCAACTAATGAAAAACGCCAAAAAGAAAAGAAAAATGCAAAATCTGGGAGATAACAAAACCGGGATGAGACACGCTACCGTTGCAAACCCTGTAGAAAAACATTTAACTATCTAGGTGCATTGCATTCCCCAACGTGCGATTCCCTATGTGTTAATTGCCTCAAGCTAACTGGTTTGTTGTGTATGTTGTTGAGATCAGGTTCTTATTTTTAAGGTGGTTGGTTTTGTGGTAACTTGGCTTCGCACCCTTACTTTACAAGATCCAAGGGAAGTGTCGAAATGTCGTCAGAGAGTCATCTACCAACAATTCCCATCCCAGAGGATAGCCCGTTGTCGGTTATCCCAACGTCAGAGTCAGTAGCTGCTGAAGAGATTAGGGCACTACGCCTTCGCATATTGGAAATGTGGGAAACTTGGTCTAACGGTAGAGAGCCACCTAGTTTATTACCTTTTTTTCCCGAACTGATTCCCAAAACAAGTGGAATTTTCAACATCCTTATAAATTACCCAACCACCCCATTTGGATATCCCACCATGTCAGCCCATTTCGCTGGAACGCCTTCTGAAGTTCGCCCCTAGGCAATGATTTCGGGAGTTGCTTCTAACATATTCACTGCACCACCCACCTCTACTGCGGTGCAACCAACAATACCCAGGCCATGTTTTGAGCCGTCATCCTTTACTTTCCAAATACCACCATTCCCATCGGACACGGATCATGTCACCACATACTCCTACCCTCAACAGCCTCGGTATGAGTTTACCACGGGACA
Source organism: Nicotiana tabacum (assembly GCF_000715075.1). NCBI lineage: Eukaryota > Viridiplantae > Streptophyta > Magnoliopsida > Solanales > Solanaceae > Nicotiana > Nicotiana tabacum. The sequence goes on from NC_134084.1 coordinate 115,207,105, forward strand.
AGAGAGAACTGTAAAGAATCCCGAGCAAGAGGAGATCACTCAGAAAAAGAAAAGCATGGAACAAAGCCCCAAGAACATACAAGGCCTAAGTGGTCAAAAGAGTGTATCCTACGATGACTTGTGCATGTTCCTGCACGTTCATCTACCCATCAGTTTCAAAACACCCAAGTTTGAAAAGTATGACGGACACGAGGACCCCATAGCCCACCTAAAGAGGTATTGCAATCAGTTAAGAGGAGCAGGCGAAAAGGAAAAACTCCTAATGGCTTGCTACAGAGAGGGTTTAGTCAGAATTGCATCCGAATGGTATATGGATCAAGACATATCCCGCTGGCACATATGGGATGATTTGGCTCGAGACTTTGTCAGACAATTCCAGTACAATGTAGACATAGCTCCAGATAGAAACTCTTTGTCCAATTTCAAAAAGAAGTCTTCGGAGAGCTTCCGAGAATATGCTGTCAAGTAGCGCGAACAAGCTGCCAGGGTGAAACCCCCAATAGATGAGACCGAGATGGTCCATGTCTTCCTGCAAGCCCAAGAGGCTAATTACTTCTATAATATGATGTCCGCTATGGGAAAGCCGTTCGCTGAGGCTATCAAAATTGGGGAAATGGTCGAAAATGGTTTGAAAACGGGTCGCATCCTGAGCCAGTCAGCTATAAGAGCTACTTCTCAAGCAATCCAGAGCAGGACGGGGGGTGTAGCAAACTGAAAGAAGAAAGAAGAATTGGCAATAATAGCCCCAAGTCTGAGAAACCCCTGTCAACCCCAAGGTTACTTCAGTTCCCCTTCAAACACCCCGCAACATTATTACCCTCAGCAAGATGCGGCTTATGCCATGACTCCTCAGCCTTATGTAGTGATGAATGCCCAGCCATACGCTCGGCCACAACAACAGTATAACCAAAATTGAGCTCCACCTCCTGAAATAACCCTCCTCACCAAGCTCTATATAATCCTCGTCCCCCACAGAATAATTTTCCATATAACGCTCGTGCCCGTGAGCCACCTTGAAAAACCAACTTCATGCCCATTGGTGAATCATACTCTAGCCTCTTTCAAAAGCTGGTCCAAATGGGTTTGTTGCAGCCCGTACCTCCGAATAGGCAAAACCCAGAGTCACCTTCCTACTGACCCAGTACTCGATGTTCTTATCATTCAGGGGCAGAAGGGCACGACACTGAGGGCTGTTGGACCCTTAAAAGGGAAGTCAAAAGTCTAATAGAGCAAAAGCGGGTAGTGTTGAGAGATGAAGAGGCCCCATGTGACCAATGACCCCTTGCCACCTCACAACAAAGGGCCCGTTATTGGGATTATTTGTGAGGATAGAGAGTTCGATCCAACTTTGAAAGCTATCATTGCTATCGCCGATGTTTAAAAGAAGCCCAGGGCAGCATCAAAGCAAGTTAAGGGGGACAAGAAGAGCAACTCCACTCCTCAAAGCATAGAAAAGACTGTGGAAGCCAAAACAAGGGCAGTACCTCCTAAAGATACCGTTCTTTATGTTCCCAGGGCCCCTAAAAAAGAATAGTTTGTGTTGAGTCCCCCAAAAGGTTCGATATAAACAAGGAATCTAAGATGTACGTACCAAAGGGGACTTATGTGGCGCGGGGGCCGGTAATATCACCCAGGTTGAATGAGCACGTGGTTATTAGCCGCTTACCATAGAAGCCAATGAAGGACCCCACTGCAGTCCCCTGGAACTACAACAAAGTAGTAGTGACGTACAAGGGAAAAGAAATCATAGGGGAAGTGAATGAAACAAACCCGTCTGGGAAGTATCTCAACTTGGAGGATTTGAACAAAACCAAACAGAAGCATTTTCCGCTTAGAAAGCCAGTTAGTGCTGAAGAGGCAGAGGAGTTCTTCTGAAAGATGAAAGCCTCAGACTACGATGTAATTGACCAGCTCCGGAAGTCTCCCTCTCAGGTGTCACTCTTGTTTCTACTGATAATTTTGAATGAGCATCAGAAAGTGTTGATAAAGACCCTTAATGAAGCATATGTTCCTATCAAAACCACTGTTGAGCAACTGGAAAGAATGGCAGAATGATTTTTTGATGTCAACTGGATCTCATTCAACCGAAATGGCTTGCCTCTGGAAGGGGATGCCCACAACAAAGCTCTTCATTTGACCATTAAGTGTGAATGGTACTACGTGAAAAGAGTTATGTTGGATGGAGGATCTGGAGTTGACATCTTCCCTATCTCGACCTTATAGAGAATGGAAATTGGGATTGAAAGAATTAGGCCCAACAATGTTTGTGTATGTACTTTTGATGGCGTCAAGAGAGATACAATAGGGGAGATTGATTTGATCCTAACTATCGGTCCTATGGATTTTGAAGTGACATTTCAAGTTTTGGACATGGACACCTCCTACAATTTTCTCCTAGGAAGGCCTTGGATCCATGCTGCAAGAGTCGTACCTTCTACTCTCCACCAAATGGTTAAGTTTGAGCATGAAGACCAAGAAATCATGGTTCATGGAGAATATGAGCAATCAATTTACAGGGACCCGTCAGTCCCATGTCTGGAGGCTAAAGAAGGTAGCGAGCACATAGTCTACCAAGCTTTTGAGATTGTGGTTGCGAATCAGTGTGAGGAAGGAACCCCGTGTCCTCAACCCTTTTTGTCAAACACGTCAATCATGGTCTCCACTAAAATGATCAAGCACGGGTACAAGCTCGGGAAAGGGCTCGAGGTATCTTTGCAAGGTATCATGGAGCCCATCACTCTAACTGCCAGTGATAAATTCTTCGGTGTGGGTTTCCAATTCACAGAAACTGACGTGTAATGGTCTAATGAACGAAAGAACAATGGGTGGGTCTTGCCTCAGCCGGTCCCTCATCTCTCCAAAACGTTCGTCAAGTCAAGGTACATAGAGGAAGAAGATGAGACCTTCACAGCCGAAGAAACTAAGGATATATGTGGAGCAATGAGGCAAATGTTATATGAGGCTCACATGGTCCAGCCAGGCGAAGTCTCGAGCACTACTGAGGTGCAATATATGGGGCCCGATGCCAAGCTTCAAAATTGGAAGGCTACTCCGTTCCCAGTCAGGCGGGAATCTTGGTAGTTCAGTCTTGCCATCTTTTCTACATTCTGAGTTATTTCAGGGTGTAACTCGAATGTTTTTAGTTTATTATCTTTTAAAATTCCAATGTAAACCCTTCTATCTTCAAATTCAATGAAATGAAATCAATATTTCATCATCTATGAATCTCTTTATTCTTTCTGAGTTTTTGTTATTTTTCTTATTTATTCTTTTCAGTTCTAATAATGCGAACTTAAATAACATGACATACTTGCGGACTTCATGCCCAGATCCTAGCCCGCTATCTAACTGTTGAATAATGAATCAAGAACCAAAATATGATGAAGATGAGGCTTTTAGGGAAATAAACTGAGAACTGGAACAATTTGTGAATAAGCCTAAGCCAAGCTTAAATGAAACTGAGCCAGTTAATTTGGGTAGTTCGGAAGAGGTCCAGGAAACCATGATAAGCATTCACACTGATGAAAGAACTAGGGATACATTGATCCAACTTTTGTTCTAATTCAAAGATGTGTTTGCCTGGTCCTGTGATGATATGCCAGGACTGAGTGTTGATTTAGTGGTGCATAAATTGCCAACTTACCCTGATTATCCCCCTGTCCAACAAAAATAGAGAAAGTTTAAAACCGACATTAGTGACAAGATCAAAGAAGAAGTCACCAAACAGTTAAAAGCGGGTGTGATCCGAGTGGTCCGATACACCACATGGTTGGCTAATGTGGTCCTAGTGCCAAAGAAAGATGGGAAAACCCGAGTGTGTGTTGACTATCGACATCTGAACAAAGCAAGTCCCAAGGACAACTTTCCGTTACCAAATATCCACATCTTTGTTGACAACTGCGCCAAACATGAGATAAAAGGTGGAACTGGGATCAAATAATATAGAGGCATCTCTGTGGTAGACTGAAACAATACCTGTAATGATAGCATCAGAAGCAATAACATCAGGTCTAGCTGGAAGTGCATAGAAACGGGCTTGACTGCCACCTGATCGACCTCCCCCTCTAGGGAGACCCCTAGCTGACTGACCTCCACCCCTAGCTGGGTGGGTGGGTGGTGGTGAAATAACTGGCGCTGAAGCCGATGATTGACCCCTCTACTAAGATGAACCCACAAGACGACGAGGACATTGCCTCCACATATGACCCATCTCTCCACACTCATAGCAACTCCCAGGTGCTGGAGAAGGGGACTGAAGGGAACCCCTCGCACTGGAGTGACTAGAAGATGCACCTGGCATAGAAGAGCCCTGAACTGATAGAGCACGGGACAAACTCTGAGCTGGAAGGGCACTAAGTGATGACTGGCCCTGATGAGAATTGTGAGAACCATGACCCGCTAATGCCCCATGATACTTGGGCGAGCTGGCTGAGCATGCCTGAATGAACGGCTTCTATCGTGCTGAAACTGACCCTCGCGCTCCCACTATAACTACCAGATCCTCGAGGACTCTTGGCCTCCTCTCCTCTCGCTCTTGGCGACGAACAGACTCAATCTCACAAGCAATGTCCACAACCTCCTCAAAGGTAGCACCAGTCACTCTCTCCCTGGTCATGAGAATACGAAGATGATAAGTGAGGCCATCAACAAACCTCCTAATCCTCTATCTATCTGTCGGAACCAACCAAATCACATGATGAGCTAACTCAGAGAACCTCATCTCATACTGCGTCACAGTCATCTCTCCCTAACACAACCACTCAAACTGCCGGCGCAGCTCTTCTCTGTGAGACTATGTCACATATTTCTCCAGAAAAAGAACGGAGAACTGCTGCCAGGTAAGGGGTGCTGCATCAACAGGCCTACGCCTCTCAAAAGCCTCCCACCAGGTGAAGGTAGCTCCAGAAAATTGATAAGTAGTGAAAACGACCCCGCTGGTCTCCAAAATACCCGCTGTAAGAAGCATCCTCTGACACTTATCCAAGAAACCCTGGGCATCCTCGCCCTCTGCACCACTGAAGGTCGGAGGCTGAAGTCTACCAAACCTCTCCAACCTATGCTGCTCGTCCTCTGGCATGGCAGGAACTACATAGTCCTGAGTAGCTGCAACCTGCTGGGCTGGATGTGCCCCCGGTGTCTGAAGTCCCTGTACGATCTGCTCAGGTGTGCAAGCAGTGGGAGTCTGATTGCCTCCCCTGGCCTGAGAGTACCTGCGGCTGTAGTGGTTGAGACCACCTGAGCTAGGCCAGTGAAAACTTATAGAATCTGAGCCAAGGCCTCCTAAAGATCCAGAATCACAATGGGCATAGCTGGTGCCTGAGCTGGTGCTGCTGGAGCATCCACAACTAGGACTTGATCCTGAACTGGGGCGGCTGGTAGATCTGCAGGTGCTGCCCTAGTTGCTGTGTGGGCCATACCTCTACCCCTACCGTAACCACGACCGCGTCCTCGGCCCCTAGTGGACACATCTGGTGGTACTGGTGGTTGTCCATCCTAAACGGTAGCGCATGTCCTCACCATCTGTGAGAGAATAGAATAACAGAAGTTTAGTACTCAGATCAACAAATTCGCACGACAAGAATTTCAAGAATATGAAGTTTTCCTAAAAGTTTTGCAGCCTCTCGAGGATAAATACAGACGTCTCCATACCGATTCGCGAGACTCTACTAAACCTGCTCATGACTCGTGAGACCTATGTAACCTAGGCTCTGATCACGAAAGGGAGTCTCGCGATCACGTAGAGTTTTTGTAAGGATAGTCTAGGTTGTTCTTCGCGTTCGCGACGTTGGAGACACGATCGCATAAGATGGTGAGGTTGTTGATCGCGAACGCATGGAGAAAGTCACATTCGCGTAGGGTTAAGTGGACCAGGGGATTGACCTTGAGTTGTTCATCGCGAACGCGGTCTCCTGTCCGCGATCGCGTAGGTGTAGGATGCCTGACATCGCGTTCGCGTGGGGGATAACGCGTTCGCATAGAGTAAAAATTGGGTTATGAGAATTTGTGCTTCGCGATCGCGAAGGAGGTCCCGCGATCGCGATGAAGGATTTGAGGGCCTGTGCAGAATGTTTAAATAGTCATCTTGTCCACGATTTTGGGGTTTATTTCTACCATTTTTGAGCGTTTTTGGAGCTTTTTAAAGAGGATTGAAGAGGGATTCAAGGGGAATCACTTGGAGGTAAGATTCATGGACTTATAACTCGATTCTAATGTGAAATCTACCTAATTAATCATAGAAATTAAGCCTAAAATTGAAGAACTAGGGCTTGAAATTGGAGACCTAGAATTTGGGATTTGAGGGGTCATTTGTGGTTGGATTTTGATGCTTTTGGTATGAATGAACTCAGGGAGTGATAAGGAATCCATTGATGTGAATTTTATCGGAATCCGAGATCTGGGCCCTGGGGTCCGGTTTTCGTAATTTTGGAATTTAAGTTATAAATTGATTATTTTTGCTTGGGCTTCGTTCCCTTAACATATTTTGACGTCATGGTTCTAATTTTGGATAGATTCGATGCGAGTGGAGGACGATTCGAGGGGAAAAGGCGTCGTAGGCTAGAGTTCAGACCAGATTGAGGTGAGTAATGATTGTAAATGATGTCCTGAGGGTATAAAACCCCAGGTTGCACATTATTGTGCTATATTGAGGTGACACACGCGCTTGATGACGAGCGTGGGGTCGTGCACTATTGGGGATTGTGACTTAGTCCGTCTCGAATGACTATTTTACCATGTATTTGTCTGAAATCTATTTGCTATCATCTTGTTTTGGGCTGAATGCCATATTTGGGCCTCGTGCCAACTATTTGAACCCTTAGGGGATTTTATCGATATTTCCTCACTGTTTGATTTTTATACTTGAACTCAGTCATGCTATATTCCACTATTTTCATAACTCATCGATGTTTACTCTATTTTTAACACTTAAATGATCTTTTAACTGATATTTTGGGCTGAGAATCATGTTTTACTATTGCCCGAGTGGCTTGTGAGGATTTTGACTGAGTAAGGCCGAGGGCCTATGTTGTAGGAAATGCTGATTATGATTATGAGGCCGAGAGCCTGAGATATGTATGCCCCGAGGTGGCTTATTGATATGAGGCCGAGAGCCTAGTGATGATGCCACGAGATGGCTTGATATTGCATTTGGGCTGTAAGGGGCCCCTCCAGGAGTCTTCACACCCCCAGTGAGCGCGGGTACCCATTGTGATGTGAGATATAGCCCGAGGGGCCGGTATTGTTCTGAGATATCGTCCGAGGGGCGAATTTGTTGACATTATGCCCGAGGGGCGAACCTTTATGTGTTTATCTTTCTTATTTGCCTGTCATTTACCTGCTTAATTGTTGAAAAAGGCATTTTATGAAGTTTAAACTGAACTAAAATGATTTTTTCTTATCTTCACTGCTTCATTATTGCCTATAATGTGCTTTACGTGATTTCATATTTCTCAGTCTTTATTTATGATTATTACTCACTAAGTTGGAGTACTCACTTTACTCCCTACACCCCGTGTGCAGATTCAGGTGTTGCTGATCCTGCTAGCGTGAGTTGAGAGCTCCCAGCAGACTTTGGAGTTCACGAGGTAGCTGTTTGGCGTCCGCAGTCCCGTGTTTCTCCCCCTTTATCTCATTTCTATCTCTTTTCAGTTATTCTGTAATAGCTTGGTAGGCATTTCAGACTTGTAGTGTATTGATAGATGCTCATGACTAGTAACACCCTGATATCTGGCTGTGTTGGGTTTAATTTTCCGCAAACTGTAATGTTTACTACTTATACTTTGGGATTATTTATTATGTTTTAGACTTAATTCATATTCTTTAATTACTTAAAACTTAAAGGGAATGTGTCGGCTGACCTTGTCTTCATGAGAGGCGCCATTGACCGGGTCCGGGTTTTGGATCGTGGCAAGTTGGTAATGTAACGACCCGATCGGTCATTTTGAACTTTTACACTTTGCTCGCTAGTTCTAGGGCATGATTTGACCTGTGTGGATTATTACGACTTATGTAAATTGTTGGTGTTGGTTTTCAGGGTAATCTGAATGAATTTGGAAGAACAGTTCTCAGTTTGAAGCTTGAAATTTGATAAGTTTGACCAAGATTTGACTTGTTGCTATATGATCTCGGATCGAAATTTTTATGTTTTGGTTATCTCCATTAGGTGATTTGGGACTTAGACGCGTGATCAGTTGCATTTTGGAAGTCCATGGAAGGTTTATCTTGAATTGGCGAAATTGAGATTTTGGCATTTTCCGGTTGATAGGTGAGATTTTGGTATAGGGGTCGGAATGGAATTTCGGAAGTTGCAGTAGCTCCGTTGTATCATTTGTTATGTGTGTGCAAAATTTTAGGTCATTCGGACGAGGTTTGGTAGACTTTGTGATCAAAAGCGGAATTTGGAAGTTCTTGAAATTCTTAGGCTTGAATCCGATGGGATTTTGGTGTTTTGATGATGTTTGAGCGTTTCGAAGGCTGGAACAAGTTCGAATGAGGTTATGGGATATGTTGGCATGTTTGGTTGTGGTCCCGAGGGGCTCAGGCGCATTTTTGGATTGATTCTGGGCTATTTTTCCTTCATGTTTCACTGTTGTATTTTGCTGGTATCTGGTACCTCAGTCCTTTATCACGTTCGCGAGGCACGTGTCACGAACGCATAGTGTGCTCTTATGGCGGTAACATATTTCTCTTCACGATCGTGAAGTATGTCCCGCGTTCTCATAGTGTTAGGGGAGGACCTCTTCGCGTTCGAGTATGGTATATCGTGTTCGCATAGAGTTGAGCTAGGAGCCGGGCTGGAGGATCTTTCTTCTTCGCGTTCGCGAGTATTGGGCCGAGTTCGCGTAGTTAAGTAGCAAGTTTGTATCGTGTTTGCAAGGCTGGTGCCGCGAACGCATAGAGCATTTTTTGATGGCTGTTGTTTTGTTCATCGCAAACGCGATGGTTACCCCGCATTCGCGAAGAAGGTTTCTGATGCCTGGGCAGAATATTTAAATAGCCATTGTCCGCGATTTTGGGGCTAACTTTCACCATTTTTGAGCGATTTTGGAACTTTTTGAGAGGATTTGAAGAGGGATTCAAGAGATAACACCTGGAGGTAAGATTTTTGAACTCAATACTCGATTCTTGTGTGAATTCTACCTAATTAATCATGGAATTTAAGCCTAGTATTGAAGAACTAGGGCTTGTAATTGGAGACCTAGGATTTGGGATTTGAGGGGTCGTTTGTGGTTGGATTTTGGTACTTTTGATATGTATGAACTCGTGAGAGGGTGAGGATTCTATTGATGTGACTTTTATCGGATTCCAAGACGTGGGCCCAGGGGCCGGGTTTGGGCAATTTTGGGATTTTTGATGTAAATTGGATATTTTCGAGTGGGCTTTGTTCCCTTAGAATATTTTAATGGTTATATACTGATTGTGCCTAGATTTGGAGTATCCGGAGGTCGATTCGTGAGGGCAAAGGCATCGTGGGCTAGAGTTTGGACCGGATTGAGGTGAGTAATGATTGTAAATGATGTCCTGAGGGTATGAAACCCCGGATTGCACATCGTTGTGCTATATTGAGGTGACACACATGCTAGATGATGAGAGTGGGGTCGTGCTTTGTTGGGGATTATGACTTAGTCCGTCCCGAACGACTATTTTACCGCGTATTTGACTGAAATCTATTTGCTATCATCATGTTTTGGGCGGAATGCCATATTTGGGCCTCCTGCCAACTATTTGAACCCTTAGGGGATTTTTATTGATATTCCTCACTGTTTTGACTTTATACTTGAACTCAGTCATGCTACATTCTACTGTTTTTCATAACTCAGCCATGTTTACTCTACTTTAACACTTAAATGATATTTTAAATGATATTTGGGCTGAGCACCATGTTTTTACTGTTGCCCGAGTGGCTGTGAGATTCTGATTGAGTAAGGCCGAAGGCCTATGTTGTGAGGAAACACTGATTATGATTATGAGGCTGAGGGCCTGAGATTTGTATGCCACGAGGTGGCTTGTTGATACGAGGCCGAGAGCCTAGTGATGATGCCACGAGATGACTTGATATTGCGCTTAGGCCGTAAGGGGACCCTCCAGGAGTCTGCACACCCCCAGTGAGTGCGGGTACCCATTGTGTTGTGCGATATAGCCCGAGGGACTGGTATTGTTTTGAGATATTGCCAGAGGGGCGAATTTGTTGACAATGTGCCCGAGGGGTGAACCTTTATGTGTTTATCTTTCTTATTTGCCTGTTATTTACCTGCTTAATTGTTGAAGAAGGCATTTCAAGAAGTTTAAACTGAACTAAAATGATTCTTACATATCTTTACTAATTACTATTTTACGGGCTTTTACTGCTTCATTATAGCCTGTAATGTGCCTTACGTGATTTCATATTTCTCAGTCTTTATTTATGATTATTACTCACTGAGTTGGAGTACTCACTTTACTCCCTGCACCCCGTGTGCAGATTTAGGCGTTGCTCATCCTGCTAGCGAAAGTTGAGAGCTCCCGGCAGACTTCGGAGTTCACGAGGTAGCTGCTTGGTATCCGCAATCCCGTGCTTCTCCCCTTTCTCTCATTTCTTTTCCCTTATTAGTGACTTTGTAATAGCTTTGCAGATTATTGATTTGTGTTAGAATTAATAGATGCTCATGACTAGTGACACCCCGATATCGGGCTGTGTTGGGTTTTATTTTCGCAAACTGTACTGTTAACTGCTTACTGTTGGATTATCTATTATGTTTTAGACTTAATTCTTATTGTTTAATTGCTTAAAACTGAAATGGGAAAGGGTCGCTGGCCTTGTCTTCACGAGAGGCGCCATCACGACCGGGTCCGGGTTTAGGGTCGTGACACAGTCTTTTGTAGATTGTTATGCTGGATATCAATAGGTCTTGATGGATGAAGAAGATGCAGAAAAGACAGATTTCACCACACCTTGGGGTACTTATTGTTACGGGGTCATGCCTTTTGGTTTGAAGAATGCCGGGGCAACTTACATGAGAGCTATGATTGCCATCTTTCACGACATGATGCACTAGGAAATTGAGGTGTATATGGATGATGTGATCATTAAATCAAGAACGCAGGACCACCACGTGTGGGATCTAAGAAAGTTCTTTGAGCGCTTGCATAAGTATGATTTGAAATTAAATCCAGCTAAATGTGCATTTGGAGTTTCGTCTGGTAAACTTTTGGGGTTTATAGTCAGTCGGAGTGGAATTGAGCTAGATCCAACAAAGATAAAGTCTATTCCAGATTTTCCTCCTCCGAGAACCAAGAAAGAGCTTATTAGTCTGCTGGGTAGGTTGAGTTACATCAGCAGGTGCATTGCTCAGTTGACCTCCACGTGTGAGCCCATCTTTAAGTTGCTGAAGAAAGATGCGACGATTAGATGGACAGATGAGTGTCAGGGAGCTTTCGACAAAATCAAAGAATATCTGTCGAATCCGCCAGTGTTAGTCCCACCCAAGCCGGGAAGGCCACTGTTTTTGTACTTGACGGTATTGGAGAACTCTTTTGGATGTGTTCTTGGGCAACATGATGTGACCGGGAAGAAAGAACAAGCCATATACTATTTGAGCAAGAAGTTCACTAGTTATGAAGCCAAATATACTTTGTTGGAAAGAACTTGCTGCGCCCTAACTTGGGTCACTCAGAAACTTAGGCATTACTTGTTGGCTTACACCACTTATCTCATCACCAGATTGGATCCTTTGAAATACATATTCCAAAAGCCGATGCCCACGGGAAGGTTAGCGAAATGGCAAATCCTTCTCAGTGAGTTTGACATAATCTATGTCACCCACACGGTAATGAAAGCTCAAGCCTTGGCGGATCACCTAGCTAAAAATCCTTTTGATGATGAATATCAGCCTTTGAGTACTTACTTTCTAGACAAGGAAACACATCCAAAAAATCCCTGTTGTTTGATGACATGCCCGGCCGCAGGAAATACATCCGAAAAATCCCTCACCACTGGAACTGAATCAACGGTAGGAGTTTCTGCACTGACATCCATCACGAAGGCCCAAATAAGAAAGGCAACCCTTCCCAGCCATCCACTGGGTCCTCAAAAAAAAAATGAAATCGCTCTACTGGGACATAATCCGTCGAACCTCGCCACTCACTCCATGGCACTTCCAGCATAGCCAACGTCGCCGTCTTAGCGTAACAGCCCAGAATAACTCAACACTGAGACAACCAATCTATACCCAATATCACATCCAAAATCTAACATACCAAGCAACAAGGATCCACTCGGGTCTCCAAACCCCCAATAGTTACCACACAAGACCGATATAAGCAGTCCACAACCACTACCTAACCTGTTTATGAGAACTCCTAGTCTCCAAATCCACACAGCACGCGAATCACCATATTCGATCTCTACTCTACCGTCTAAATATACAACACACCTCTAATACCCAATCATCCCACGAGAGGTACTCCTATAATTCTTCTTTGCCACCAAGCAAACTTGAATATCAACAGTCGATCCAATAAGAGAGTGTGCAACACTAATGATGTATCCTCAACTCAAACACATCGCCCTTTCAAAAATGTATACCCTCATCAAGCCACACCAATCAATGATCTTATTTATCTAGTCATCTGAACTGTCCATGCTACTTAAGAATTTGTGACCTTCCTTTCAAAACTAAACCGTGACCTTACACATGCAGATCTCAACCCTACACAACATACCGCATATACCATGCCATCCTATGATAAATATGAGAACTTCATAATCCACTCCGAGCTACAAGCAACTATGTACTCAGCCAGCCAAGAACTTTTCCATTTGATCCTATCTAGGAGAAAATCACTACACATCCCATGCTCCTCACGTTCGTAGAAAATATACATCTCTAACCGTGGTAGAAATCATCGAGAACTATCCGAGCCCCCTTTGTACAAAACCAAACCTGTCAGGACTGAATCCTTCTAATTCAACCAAGTTACGCAGGCCACTAAAACCCAAGAGCATTGCCGCGAAACACCTGTTGAAACTCATTGCCTCGTAAGCACCCAAAGAACTAGTCATATCCTTACCATGCCGATCCGACCTAATACCAAGCTATCACATCTGTCCAAGTTCCTTCTGATTTACCTTCAACTTGATACTTCTTCTTGCTATAACACCCCAATTCCTCAACCCAGACTCACCGCAAGAGACCCAAGCATAAAACCACACCGTCTAAGGCTTATAAGCCGCTGAAGATTCTCTTAAATATTCTCAAAAGCACCACATTCAAAATACCTACCCTGAAGGGACTTCCTGCGGCTCCAAAGTCATTACCTTTACCTTCCTTATACTGATATATAGAATCCCATAATTGGTATAGAAATGCCACAAGTCTTGACACCCTCCAATGCAAACCTCAGTTTCTAGCCAAACATAAAACCTGAAAATCTCCAATTATTACATGTAAATCTTGAACCAACTAGAACCATTCTCGAGAGTCATCCTCTCTACTCAAACCGCAATTAGACCGATCAAACGGACCGGACGACCCGTACTCCATTAGCACTCTAACACCACAGAACATAATCTCACCTTAATACAACCAAGAAACTTCCTGTTCTATGCACTGTACACCCTTTACTCATAACAACTTAAGTCATTCTGTGATTCTTATATACCCATAAAGAATAACATAACCTTTGTTGAAATTTCCTTTACTCGAGCCATCCTCGGTCTCATCCTCCGTAAGCCATAACTAAGTTACCAGTATGTCTCAAATTGGAACCAACATAACACATAATCGTGCAATCAACTAATTAATAGCAGACTCCCCCACTTGGCTGAAAGCCATAAATCAAAGCACACAATAACTCATAATGCATATACTCTATTACTGCCATAATACCATAGTGAGATTAAAATCAATCCTTCATAAGCTCGTGAAACACAGACCATCTAGTACTTTAAATCTTCTGCAAATCTCGCATTCACCTTCGTGACAGTCAAGCCCACTCTCTTAGGCGACCCAAATTCAAATTGCAACATATATACTTCACTGGTAACAGAGATCTTCCAATAAGAACATAAAGGATCACGCCAATTCTAAACACTCCGCAGGAGATAACCCACCTACTTCACCTCAAACTAACATCTCTTTACACCCTTCAACCGCCATAACATTTTGCAGTCACTTAATCTTCCTGAGTCTGAACTCATATTGCAACATGAAATTTACTTCACTCCCCAACTAGAAAACATGAAAAGATTCTTCACACTCCTATAACTCGGGGCTATACAACAAATCAAGATGGAAATCAAGCACCAAATAGTTCTTACTGCCCCCAAGCTGACCCTTCTCGTCCCATTCAAATCATATGAACACATCTCGCAGTCACCTCATACTCATCACATAGCTATTCAGTCATCACTCCCACTAATCAGGACACTATTGGACATACAAATCCAAAAGCACGTGCTCACACAATCAATGCCTTAATGCTCAAGCTATAGGCAAAACCTAGCCTCAAGTCCTCCAGACTGGCCTAATATCAACACACAGAAATCACATCTCGCTCCCCGATCAGGGAATCACAAGCCATCGATGCATATCTGATACTGAGCGCTCATGCACGCATACGAACGCATGGAATGAATTCAAAGAGTTATATTTCAAGCTGAATCAAGGATGCACGATACGAATTCAAGAATGTGAAGCTTTTCCTAAAGGTTCTGCAGCCTCCCGAGGATAAGTACAGACGTCTCCGTACCGATCCACGAGACTCTACTAAACCTGCTCATGACTTGTAAGACCTATGTAACCTAGGCTCTAATACCAACTTGTCACGACCCTAAAATTGACCTGGTCGTGATGGCACCTATCGTGAAACTAGGCCATCCTACATAACTCCCAAATTAACCATTAATCAATAAGAATCATTTTTAAGCCTTTAATTAAACAAATGTTTCATAATGTAGGTCTAAATGAATAGTGCGGAAATAATATACAAGCCCGACATTGGGGTGTCACAAGTTACGAGCATCTACTAAGGTCTGAATACAACGGAAAAGTCTGAAAGTGTACTGAATACAGTCTAACAAAAATAAGAGCGAGAAAAGCAGTGCTATGAACGTCGGGCAGCTACTTTGCTAAACTCCGATGACTCTGCCTCCGAGCAATCAACACCCACTATCGGGTTCAGAAATACCTGAATCTGTACACAAGGTGCAAGGAGTAATATGAGTACTCCAACTCAGTGAGTAATAAAGGTATATGAAAGCTAAGCAGTAAGAAAGCACGTAAACCACATCAAAATGCTACAACAAATACATGATATTTCCAAAATAGTACAGAAATCATTTACTTCGTACATCATTCTCAGTTTCGGTATAAACCTTTTAAAAAACAATTTTCAATAGTTTCAAACGAGTGATAAAATAGTGAGTAAACATGATGGAAACATAAACAACCCTTCGACAAAACACGTACCATAAACCGCCCCTCGGGCATAACATAAATCAGGAACCGCCCCTCGGGCAATAACATGGAACAACATCAGCCCCTCGGGCTATATCACATAACATACTGGGTACCGCGCTCACTGGGGGTGTACAGACTCCGGGAGGGGCTCCTTACAGCCCAAGCGCAATATCAAGCCATCTCGTGGCATAATCAATATATCACTCACTTAGGGTACTCGCGCTCACTAGGGGTGTATAAACTCCGGGAGGGGCCCCTTACGGCCCAAGCACAATATCAAGCCATCTAGTGGCATAATCAATAGCTCTCGGCCTCATATCAAGCCACCTCACATAATAACCTCACAACACAGGCCCTCGACCCTACTCAGTTAAAAATCTCTAAAAGCCACTCGGGCACAGTAAAATATGAATGCGCAGCTCAAACTATCATTTAAGATGTCAAAACAGTATAAACATGGCTGAGTTATAAAGATAGTAGAATATAGCATGACTGAGTACAAGTATAAAGTCAAAACAGTGAGGAAATAGTGATAAAAATCCCCTAAGGGTTCAAAATAGTTGGCACGAGGCCCAAATATGGTATTCAGCCCAAAACATGATGATAAAAAACAGTTTTCAATCAAATACACAGTAAAACAGTCATTCGGGATGGACTAAGTCACAATCCCCAACGGTGCACGAACCCACGCTCATCATCTAGCGTGTGCGTCACCTCAATATAGCACAACGATGTGAAATCCGAGGTCTCATACCCTCAGGATAACATTTACAATCATTACTCACCTCAATCCGGTCCAAACTCTAGCCCGCGATGCCTTTGCCTCTCAACTCGGCCTTCGAATGCTCCAAATCTAGCCAAAAGCAGATTCATACCATTAAAATATGCTAAGGGAACAATGCCCATTCGGAAATATCCAATTTATCCCAAAGATCCCGAAATTGGCCAAACCCGGCCCTCGGTCCCACGTTTTAAAATCAGATAAAAATCACATCAATAGAATCCTTACACTCTCACGAGTCTATACGTACTAAAATCATCAAAATACGACATCAAATGCCCAAAAGAATTCTCAAACTTTTCTTCCATTTTCCCCAATTTCCACTCTAATTTCCCGAATTAAGTGATGAAATTCAAGATTAAATCATGGAATTAAACCAAATATGAGTGAAGAATATTTACCCCAATAGCTCCACTGAAAATCTCCTGAAAGTTCACCTTCTCCCGAGCTTTCTAATGAAATTTCGAAATTATGGACCAAACCCTCGATTTTAAAAATATAAACTGACTGCCCAGGTATTCTTCATCGTGAACGCGTCATCACACGTTCGCGAAGCTTAAAGCTTCAGTGACCAAATTCTCTCCTTCGCGAACGCGATGACCACACAGCTCGACCCTACGCGAACACGGAACATCAATCGCGAACGCGTAGCCTTAACTCATACACCTTCGCGAATGTGGGACCTGCATCGCGAACGCGAAGAACAACTTGACTGACCCTCTCATCAACCCTTCGCGAATGCGAGAACCTCTCGCGAACGCGAAGAAGGATTTCTCTACAACAAAATACCAGAAAATCTACCAAGTCCAAAGTCCAAAAATTGATCCGTTAACCACCCGAGGTCCTCGGGACCTCAACCAAACATACCAACATATCCCATAATATCATTCAAACTCGTTCCAACCTTCAGAATGCTCAAAACAACATTTAAATACCAAATTTGCATCGGATTCAAGCCTAAGAATTCCAAAAACTTCCAAATTCCACTTTCGATCAAAAAGTCTATTAAATCTTGTCCCAATGACCTAACATTTTGTACAAACGTCACAAATGACACAACGGACCTACTCCAACTTTCAAAATTCCATTCCGACCCTTATATCAAAATCTCACTTATCAACCGGAAAATGCCAAAATCTTAATTTCACCAATTCAAGCCTAAACCTTTCACAGACCTCCAAAATACATTCTGATCATGCTCATAAGTCCCAAATCACCTAATGGAGCTAACCAAATCATAAAAATTCCAATCCAAGGTCATATACTAACAAGTCAAAACTTGGTCAAACCTTTCGAATTTTAAGCTTCAAACGGAGAACTGTTCTTCGAAATTCATTTCGATTACCCTGAGAACCAAAACCGACGATTTACATAAGTCATAATACATCACACGTAGCTAGTCATACCCGAGAACTGGCGAGCAAAGTGCAAAAGCTCAAAATGATCGGTCGGGTCATTACAAGTATAGGAATTGTCCGTAGTGGAGTCATTTGAGCATAGGGAAGCAAATTTATTAAGAGAAAAAGTAGGTGATGGAGATGATTTAGTAGTAATATTACGAGTAATTGGGGGATTATTATTAGTAATAGTGAGATTAGTGAAAGGTAAGTTGTTAGGAGTAGTGAAACAATCTATGCTATTGACATGCATACCTGATGGTCGAGTAGGATTAAACATGGAAACCAACACTGATTGGAGTGGGTTTGCTTTTGGGTGGTTCATTCTCATGATGGATTTCTTAGGAAATTGAACAGTTTTCATTCTTCAGTTGATGAAGATGGGACTATAGAAGATATAGGGTTTGTAGTGGTAGATTGGTTCATGGAAGATAACTCTGTGGAATTGGTGTCCAGGAGTTGAGAGGTGCAAGTTCTTTGGTTATGGCCCATTCCTCGACACTTAGTACACAATAAATTTAATCCTTCATAAATGATATTTTGCTTGTGATTGCCAATATAAATGTGTGTTCTTAATGGTTGATCCAAAGGGACTTCAACACATAACCTTACGTATCTTTCTCGTGTGGTGAAAAAAGTGCAAGTATCAACAGTGAGGAATTTACTTATTTTGTTTCTCTGTTTCTGAAGAATCTGAAAATCATAAAATTCAGTAGGTAATTCAGGGAGACGCAACCTATGGTGGAGTATTTGATTTTCGTTTCTAAAGCCATAAACTTAGGTTCCCATTGACGAACGGAGAGAATGGTTTAAAATAAACCAAGATCCATCTTGTAAAGCATGAATCTTATTTTCCTCTTTTTGAAATTTGATAAGGAAGAAATCTGAACCTAGGTCTATAAGTGGTAGGTTTTCAGTTGGTTTCCATAAGGCATATATTTTTTGCCTAAGTATTTGATGTCTAATCTTGCGACCATACACCTTGATAATTACTCAATGTTGCCATGGTGCGTAAATCCTGTTTTTTTCTTCAAGGGAGGGTGGGATAAAAATGGAGGGGTCAGTGGGTGCCTCCGTTTCATCGGCAATATCTAATGGAATGTTTAGTGATGAATTTGTGATAGGCTATGAAGATGGAATATTATGTGAGAGGAGTGTGTTTAGGTATGGTTTATTGATAAATTGAGAAGGATTTGATGGGGATTCGTTTGAGTCAATATTCATGTTGCCAGAGGTGGTTAGTGAAGTTGGTGATGAGGTAGAAGCTGAATTCATGGTAGTACAGTGTATGCCAGGTGGTTTGGGGGGGGGGTATGTGAGATAAAGATTCATATGGTTTAAGGTTCATAGTAGAGAGAATTTTTTCTTTTTGTTAAATAATTGCTTTATTAAAATGAAAATCACAAAAAATTGGTTCATTCTTAAATTTTAGATTAGTAATTTTTCTCTTTTAATTTAGGATCAACTAATTTTATAAATATTATAATTAGATAATTAGCTTAATTTTACAATTTAGATTAATTTAGGAAAAAGAAAAAGAAAAACAAAGAAAAAGGAAATAAGGAAAGAAATTGAAGAAAGAAAGGGCTTAATTTGAATTGGGCTAATTTTATACCCTAAATCGGTCAAATCCACCGAGGCCCAAAACCAAGTTACCCGGTCCAACCCCTACCTCCCAAAACGACCCAGTATTGTCCCCCTTTCATCCCAGCCATTGATTATCACAAATCTAACGGCTGAAAACTGACCATTCATTTTATATAAAAATGTCCGAACGGACCACAGACCATACACCCGGTTCATTCTTAAATTTTAGCTTTTATCTTTAGATTAGTAATTTTTCTCTTTTAATTTAGGATCAACTAATTTTTATAAATATTATAATTAGATAATTAGCTTAATTTTACAATTTAAATTAATTTAGGAAAAAGAAAAAGAAAAATAAAGAAAAAGGAAATAAGGAAAGAAATTGAAGAAAGAAAGGGCTTAATTTGAATTGGGCTAATTTTATACCCAAAATCGGTCAAAACCACCTAGGCCCAAAATCAGGTTACCCGGTCCAACCCCTACCTCCCAAAACGACCCCGTATTGTCTCCCTTTTATCCCAGCCGTTGATCATCACAAATCTAATGGCTGAGAACTGACCATTCATTTTATATAAAAATGTCCGAACGGACCATAGACCCCCCATACACCCTCTCATTCTGTCTCTAACATTCTCTAAATAACATTCTAGCCGCCCCTTATTCCCTCGCCCGCTCCGCCCTGCTCCACCGCCCGAAATTCATTTTACGGCAAAAGAGCTTCACCAAATCCCCCCATATTCACACTCCATAACCCTGAGCCCTTTCCCAACACCATTCCACCATCAGCTTCCTCAAAAATACCACCCAATTCTATCGATTTCAGATCTAAAATCTGACCTTAAAACCCTAAATCACCCCAAACGGTCCCAAACTCACACCATATGATCCCTAGCCTGCCCTCACCGCCATCCTACAGCAGATTCCCCAAAAGCCCCCTTTAATTTCCCCAAATTTTAAATCCGGAAATCCTAAACCCTAGCTTTCACCCTTTTTGATTTTTCTTCTGGTCCTTCAGTCTACAAGGCACGACTTGGGTCTAAATTTACAATAACTAATCGTTCTGAGCAAGAACGATTGCTTATTGTATTTTTGGACCTATTTCAAAGCATGACCGGAGTCTAGCCAGCCCCTTATGAACCGTGGACCAAATTTCTTTTTGATGTTTGTTCTGATAAGGCCTCACACTGTCCTCTCCATTATTTTTCTTTTTTTTCAAGCCAGTAACCTTTTTATGCATGTTCAATCAGGTTCTGTCGTTAGGTTTCTTTTTAATTTGGTTTAAGATCATGTTTATTTAGTTTAATTATTAGTTCATGGTTATAGAATTTGGTTATTTTGTTTGTTTTAAATCATTTGTGGTGTTTTTTTCATCATGTCTTCTGTTAATCTTCCTTTTCTCTTATTCACTATTTTTTTAGTTCGCATGATTTAGGGTTTCTCAACGCTCCAACTTTATGTGTTTTTTTTTTCATCTTGCTTGTGTTAGTGTAAATTGGCATGTTTTAGTAGTTTCATTGCATAAAGTTCCTACTAATTCCATCATAATTCGATTCATGTAGGGATTAGTTTAGTCTAGGTTTTCTGTTGTTGGATTCAATTGCATTTTTTATTTATTGCTTGATTATTGTTTTGATCATTATATTTGTTAATTGCTAGCCTAGTCCATGTTTATTTGATCTGTGCATCATTATAAACTTGTAAGGGTTTATTTGAAAAAAAGAAAAACTTAAGGTGTCATGAGAGGGGTGGATAAATCTAAAATAAGATAAAGACCATGCCGGAAGGTTCTAGAATAGGGGGAAGCTGGCCTCATTTGGTTAGTACAAAAGTACTGAAACCAATTAGGGACAACTAGCTTTTCAATTCTGTTAAAATATGCCTTTTGTGGCTGATAGAATGATTCCTTTATTCTTTCAACACATGGCATTTTTTGTGCCTATATATGGTACCTTTTCTTCACTCATTCACACACACATTAGATTTTCAGAACCCTAAAAAGCATTAAAGGTTCAGCTACTATTCTATTGGTGTTTAGTTCTATTGTTCTTCTGATTTTAGCAAAGACTTAAAAATTCTTGCTGGGATTTATTGTTTTCTGGTTCAAGTTTAGTTTAAGCTGAGGCTGTGCACTGCTTTCGTTGGCTATTACTCATTTCTTGCTGAAGTTCTCATTGTATTCTATTCTTTGCTACATCCAGGTACTTCATGAACTTTGGGTGACAAAAGATGAAGTTGTAACCTTTTATTTTGAAATGGAACTTCAAGATCTTTCCTTTTGCTTATGATGTATTCTATGTATTTAGTTTTATAGTTTTTGTTTTTAAATATATGTAAGCATGCTGAAATTAGTGTTCTATGCTATAACTTAGTTGATATATTTGTAAGCATGGATGCTCAAATAGTTCAGCTGTTCCCTGTGATGTTTTGATAAATTTGAAATGAGACACATTAGCTCATTTGATCGTTTCTCGGAACACTGGATAAGTACTGTGTATGGCCAAAGTAGGCCATGTTTGATTTTGGGTATACTTAGTTGAAGTATTTTATCATTTCAACAGTGTTTAAAGGAATGGTATGTTTAAGTTGTTTCATGAATAATTTTAGAGTTTAATCTTTCATTTTAATGGCATGCTAATAGGTTAAACTCATGATTTGGTTTTATTAGCCTTTGATCTTTGTCCAGAAATTCTGTATTATTTTGTGTATACGTGACTTAGAGAGGATATTGAGCCTCAAGTGAGCCTTAATGTCAAAGGCCCTTTTATGTAGTCTCAGCATTATGTAGTTCTTTATTGTTGTATGTATAAAGGAAATCAGGCCACATTAAGGTCCAAACGTTGTAGGTTTTCTTCTTAAAGCAGTTGGGCCTGATGCTAGCCCAGATGAGGCAATTTGTTAAAATCAGTTTCAGCGGGTACTTGTTCTGTTTCCCTTTCACTTTTGGGCTTAATGTTGAGCCCAACTGCCTTCAGCAAAGTTTTGCCCATTAAGTTTTTTTTTCTGCCCTAGCATAATAAGAAATGAACCTCTAATGCCGGAAACTTATTCATGACAAGCTGGGCTTGATTTTTGGCCCAAGCAAAACCGCTATGGCAGCCTGCACCTCTATCCTCATTTCTGGGCTCAATTTCGAGCCCAATTCCCATCAACCATATTTTCTCTTAAAAGATTTTTTTTAGATAATGCATTGGGCTTGCACTTGTCCTAGTTCTTTTTTCAAATAATTAAGACCTACCTTATATTTTCATACATACTTACAATTAGTAGCTTGATATGGAACTTCGAATAAGTTGTAAAAAATGAACATCCTTAGTTCTCTTTAGTTGAGTACAATTCTTCAAAAATAAATCGAGGTGTGCCATTCATAATTGAATCACCTAATTTATGGTCCTAACATTAATATTATAACTTAGGTATTAAACAATATTGAACATTCTTAGCTTGCTTTAGGTGCGACTTAGTCTATTATCATGATTATGTTTATGTTCGCGTAACATAATTATGATTTTTCTAAAACAAATAATAAATCGAGGTATGCGTTCGCGCAACTTCGACCAAACTTTCTTAATATTAATAAAGCATGATTAGTTGTGGACACGTACGCGTGACATGATTCTTGACGTGCCAAACGGAATGAGTATACGTACACGCGACTCCTTTTAAGATAATTTCTAAAATTACGAATAATCAAGCAACTAAAAGCAGTTAAAGGGATAAATACACATAAGTCCTAAAATAAGTAGTTGAACATTTTAAGTGAAGCATAAATTGCTAAGCGACCATGCTAGAATTATGGAATCCGGGAATGCCTAACACCTTCTCCCGGGTTAACAGAATTTCTTATCTAGAATTTCTAGTTTGCAGACTTTTAAATAAAGTCGAAAATTTAATCGATTTGGGATTTTATATAAACCGGTTACTTGGAACACCATAATAAACTATTCCAAGCGGCGACTCTGAAATTAAAATAATCGCTCGATTTATGTCACTTTAATTGGAAAAACTCCCTTATATTACCCTCGGGTGGTAAAAAGGAGGTGTGATAGAGGTCAGCCAGTCGAGGAGGCTACTTGGGAGACCGAGCGGGAGTTGCGGAGCAGATATCCGCACCTATTTGAGACTCCAGGTACGTTTCTAGACCCGTTAGAGGATGAACATTTGTTTAAGAGGGGAAACAAGTCAAAGAAAATAAATTTTCGTCCAAGTTTGGCATTTTGGGGTAAAATACGGCCCGAGCTAAAATACCTGATATTTATGGACTAGTACCATGCAGGGTATCATATGACCATGGTAGTATAATATATAAAGTATTTTAAAAATAAATAGAATTTTAAGTAATTTGTGGTAATTTTTAAATAATGCGGGTAGTTGGTTAATTACCGGGTAATGAGACATTACCCAGTTAACTAATAAGTGGGTAAAGATTACTAATCTTCACCCACTCTCCACGTGGCACAAGACTACCAAATTAAGAAATGACTCATAACAATTTTAAATAGGTGTCTCAATCCTATCTCATTGTAGGAACTTGAAATATGATATATCATTAGGGAATCTGAAATAATATAGAACCAAATTAATATCAAAATCATTCAAGGCTAGAAACAGAAGTTTCAAAACCAAGAAACATGGAACAAATTTTATGTTTAATCCATTCTTTAAGTTCAAGAATGTTTCCTTCCACACTTAAAAGGACCAGAACATTTTCCTCTCAAAATCTAAGGAAACAAAAATATGCTATTTCGTTCAAAAACTTTAGGAACCAGAAAAAATAAATTTCGTCCATGATTCTTTAAGGAGCAGAGGCAAATTTTGTTCAATAAACGAGGGTTTTTCAATGAAATATCATATGGAGTTTTCCCTATTCCGGATATGTTAAGGCTATCCCTTCTATTCTTTTGGCAAGATCCATACGATACGAACGAAATGCACAAATTTCATAAATGACTCTATTCATAGAAGTATTAGAGATATCTATGTTCTTGAATTTCCATGTGTCATAATATATTATCTTCTGTTCATGGGTATCAGAATAATACACAATTGAAAAAGTTTATCCGGAAGAAATATTGGGATTATTACGTATTTTTCATGCATTTCACTCATTTATACATGTGCATTGACCCATGACTAGATGGCGTTATGTACGCGTATATATGTAAATATATGTATATGGGATATGGAAAAAGGTTACAATGTTATATACATACCACCACCTGATCAGCTGGTATATGTTGATGATGTTGCCCACAGTGGTTGAAATATGATTCAAACGACGTTATATACGCATATATATGTATGTATATATATGTATATGGGATATGGAAAAGGTTGTGGCGTTATATACGCACCACCACCTGATCAGCTGGTATACGTTGATAATTTTGCCCACAGTGGCCAAGATGATATGATGGGATGCCCTCAGAGGCTGATGATGTTATGAAACATGTACCTATGCACTACATGACATTCATACGCATATGCATGATACTATAATTATTTCGTGATTTATAAAGTTATTCAGAATTACCGGTTGAGTCATGTACTCTATATTTCTTCCATGTCTCTTATGTATTTATTTATGCGCCTTACATACTCGGTACATTATTCGTACTGACGTCCCTTTTGCCTGGGGATGCTGTGTTTCATGCCCGCAGGTCCCGATAGACAGGTCGAGAGCCCTCAAAGTAGGCTATCAACTCAACGGAAGATATTGGTGCGCTCTATTTGCTTCAGAGTTGCTCGTTTGGTTAGTATGATCTAGACGTGTATTGTTTGGTATGGCCGGACTCTGTCCTGACATTTATGACATTTATGTACTCTTAGAGGCTTGTAGACATATGTCGTGTATGTGAAATATTGTACGGCCTTGTCGACCTATATTTTGAATTTATAAATAATCATGTTGGCCTATTAGGCCCGTATATCACGTGTATATGATGATATAATAAGAAAGATACATTACGTTGGTACTCGGTTGAGTAAGTTACCGGGTGCCCATCACGGCTCATCGGTTTGGGTCATGAAAAAAGTGGTACCAGAGCAGTTTTGTCCTAGGGAGTCTACAAGCCGTGTCTAGTAGAGTCTTGTTTATGAGTGTGTCGTGCACCACACTTATAAGCAGGAGGCTACAGGGCATTTAGGATTGTCACTCTTTTTTCTTACTCTAGATCGTGTGGTAGAGCTCACTTATAAGGATTCAAACTCCGAAATTCTATTTCATTCATAATAAGACGATACCTACATCCAGAAAGAAGGTTGGAAAGAGAGATAGTTGAGAAAGAGCTGAGCTAGAGGAATTGTATTTTTTGTATGATGCCTACAATAAGTAAATGTGAGGTCTTTAGCAGATCATAGTTGTACTGAAATGTGTAAGCTTCCTGATAAGAAACCTTAAGGAAAGAATGCCTATCCACCTTTATGGTGAAAGAAAATGAGAGATTAAGAAGAATACAAGTTTCAACAAGCAAAGGAAGCAAGACAAATAAGGGTACTAGGCGCCCAGTTAATGAAGGTTAACAATGTTTAGAATTCAGGCAGAGGAATATAAGTCTTTTGAGCAGTAACTGAGGTATGTACAATTGGTTACATCCATTTCAATTATGCCATGTGGGGGCTAACATGTATAGTTAAGAAAAGGACGGGATATCAAGATCCGACTGGGATTAGGGTAACCCAAATTGGTAAATGGATTGCTTGTGTTAGTTGACATTACCGAAGGATATTGCAAATGTGCTAATAGATCTCCTTATGAGACACCTAGATGGTGTACTCTAAAATACTACAACTAGATGTGAATGCTAGCATGATCAAAAAAAAAATCAAAAGATAGGCACAGAAAGTCTGGAAGGGACAAATATTACCTTAGTGTGACTCTCTTCCCTAGTAGAGTGAATACGTTGAGCAACCCAAAGAGCCGATAGATGAATCAAGGGGAGCAAAAAAGCAAAAAAATGTCTTGCTGAAATTTTCACAAGAAAGGGATAGGCAGAAATATTGGCAGAGTAATGAGAAGAGAGATAAGGAAGAATTATGAGTAAGATGTGATACATGGATGACAATGGTAGAGTGCTACAGAACCTATAGTCAAATAAAGAAAGAGACGAAAGGTGATGGGCCTTAAGACAATAAAAGAGTATAGGCCATACAGTCACATCCTCATTTCGAGAAATAAATTCGTGACTCTAACGTGATTAATAAAAGGAAAGGTTAGA
The DNA here is from genome assembly GCF_000715075.1 of Nicotiana tabacum. Taxonomy (NCBI): domain Eukaryota; kingdom Viridiplantae; phylum Streptophyta; class Magnoliopsida; order Solanales; family Solanaceae; genus Nicotiana; species Nicotiana tabacum. The sequence continues at coordinate 115,233,521 of NC_134084.1, forward strand.
ACCTAGAATAATAGAAATCGGTATGGACTTGTGAATAAGATAAACTAAACATGAGCAAGGGACTGAGTGACTTGATAATAGTCAGCATCATGAGAATTTCAGATCGCGCTCCAACAATAATAGAATGGACAACAGAAGAAGATTCATGAGAAATTCAGAGAATGGTCATTCAGGAAGATGCTTCCCTAAAGTAAGCAATGGGAGCAAAGTTAAACTTAAGGGAATATATGTGCCAGTTACACTAAGTGTCACCATCGTGAGCAAGGAATTTTGTTTTCCTTGGTACAAAAGGATTACCGCAAGGCGAGTAAGGGTCATTGATAATGTGAAAGGATGCCAAAGATGAAGAGAAAAAACATCTATAGGCAGGTCATCACAGCTCCAAGTCTCAGTACTCCCCTAAAGGGGGGAATATGGAGTGATGTGACATTAAGACAGAATTAAGTGGTTCTAGTAACTATGGAATGGTAAAGAAAGAATGCGATAAATGAAAGAAGAATGAGATGACACTTATCCAAATCTTACAGATACGTTACGACTCAAGAATATTGTGCAAGCACGATGTCAAGGAGAGGAAGTAAAGGTTCCTGCCGAGCTATTATTAATAAAAAAGGAGCCAGTGCAAGACGTAAGTTAAGACAAAGGAAATAACCCCAGAAAGATTACGAGGAATATTGATATGAGAATGGGCCAAGGAGTAGTTAGTAATTGGTCAGGAAGATCCCAGTTATGGCTAAACAGGAGGTTACAGACAAGTCATCAGATCGTGTGAGATAAACATAGTAGAACCTAACATGGAGAATTCAGCCTCGAAGAATATTATTATAATACTTGAAATATATTCAAATAGGAGTCGGGATAGTTAAAGGTACCGTATAAGTATTATGGGGATAAAAGAAAGTACAACTAGGAAGACAGTCAAAATATCAGTTCAGAAGCAACCCTACAAGCACAAAGACACGGAGGTAAGAAACTACGGATAATTATAGGCAAGGAAGGACATCAAAAGGTCTATAATAAGCTCACATCTTTTACAAGAGTCAAGGGTTCTCCCTAAGTGCTACAACGAAAGACTAGCTGAGACAATAAGGGAGAAGGCTTCAACCTAAGCACAAGGACCTAAAGAGGAAATGGTCGTGTAACAACAGTCTCACAACAACATTGTAAGCACTCCAAAGGAAAATGGCACCTACCGTGGCTAATGAACGGGAAGTAAAATTAAAAGTAATATTCAAAGATCATATGAGCTGCACGAAAACTCTGGCATGCATAGGAACTAAGATAAGCTAAGTATGCCTGCAACAAGAAAGACCAGGAAAAGTAATAGATGACGTTAAAGAAAGCTAAGACGGAACGAAAGGAGTTATTCGATCAACGATCCCGAGTTGGTGACATTATGAACGCACTTAAAAGTTTGGAGTTTTATACCTGTAGTATATACAACCGTAAAAGATTCTGGTATATGTTAAAAGAAATAATTGAGCCCAAGTCATAGACGAAGGATGGAATTGTTAAAGGATTTTATCATAAATATTCCTCAGCGCCTATGAAAAAGTAAAGTAATAACTATTACCAGGAGCCGCATATCGGAAGATAGATTAAGCCTATATAAAGGCTGATTAGAAAGAAGAGAAAACTAAAGAGTTACATCGACTAAGTAAAACAAGAGTGGACCAAGAGAATTACGAACTTCAGGATCACTCATAAATAGTAGAAGTATAAGAGAGATGTACAGTAGCCATATATTATAACAACTCTACGATAAAGCCAGTTAGAAGAAGCACCAGCCTCATAAGAAGTCAGTGTGGAGCTCCCACCAGATTGTATAGGCACCGGAGGTGCAAGTATTATAATAGAGCTTCAAATGGTGAATGTGATTTATACCTATGTAGGAGGGAGGTTATGAAAGAAAGATAGAAAAATGTAAGGTGATACTTTAAAGTAAGTAAGGTAAAGGTGCACAACGTACAAAATACTCAAGTATAGAAGGATGAGAGTGGTCCATACTTCAGGTAGAAGATTAGAAGCACTAGGATTCAGTATCCAGGGATGATAGCAATGTCATCAGTAGCATACCTTCCAGCCTATGGTTTCTAAGTACCGAAAGGTCTAATTAGAGAGTAAAAGAAGAGTTAGAGACGATGCGATGTCTCTCTTGATGTTCCAGAAAAGCCTAAGGGAATCGATCACAAGCTAAAGTATGATAGAACGACAAGGTTTTAGAAAGAAAAGAGTAAGGATAAGAAGAAGGCAATGGAGAGGGTGACGAAAATGGATAAGCCCTCGAGATTAAGCCCGTGAAAACAAAGGAGCTGATGGTTCCTCTAAGTTATAAAAATCTCAATATAGCCTGAATGAGCTCAAAGGAGTCTAAGACTCGTGGAATTTAGAAGAGATGGAATGTTGCCCTGGTAATAGGATGAGGGTATAATTTGGGACTTTGATTGAGTAATGATCCGACGAAGAAAAGAAGGGATCTCATGAATTGGACAGGACTAAAATACCCACGCAAGGTGAATCACATTGGATGCTGTGCGATACGGTTATGAAAGCATGGTATCCCCCATGTGGATTAGTCTAATCATTTCAGATGTTCCCCAATGAAACGCGAACCCTAGCACAGTGTTACATAAAAGGTTATGTTATCAGGGGTAGATTATAGATCAATATTGAGGTGAATCAATAATGGATGGATAAAAGTTATAAAGTATGAGATGAGATTAGGCCACCTTTCTTAAGATGGACAATAATGTGGAAGCATTAAAGGACATAAATTTATACGTATTGGGTAAGTAATGAAAGTAACTTGGAATTTTGTAGCAGACCTTAGTAACGAGAAATCGAGGTAAGAGTTATGGTATAATATGGCCTATCTTGATGCAGTAAAGTCATACGGATGGATAAATGGATTTATGAAAAAAGGTATAGCAATATTTGTAATTTCAATAAAGTACCGAGTGAAGGACTTCAGTACACCTATAGATGCCCAGAGGGGCACCCTATTAAGCCTTGTATATATTTACAAAGTAACACCTAGAGATTGGCTAAAAGACGGAGGAAAAATGAGAGGAGAGTCGCATAGGCACACTTACAAGGTCATCGTAGAGGCTGCATGATAGAAGGTAGCAACAGTTACTCACAAGTCATGGCATGAGGAAGAGGCGTAAAAGGGGGAATGACCTAGCCTTTGGATTTATTCATAGAACAATTGCCTAAATGACAATGAAAGTATTAAAGTAGTCGAAAGATATAAGTTATGAAAATGATAAAAGCATCAGCCAACATTTGAGGACGAATGTTTCAAAGGGGGGAATGATGTTACGCCCCGCAATATTACGTCGATATTACGTCCTGCGGTATTTCATTATAATGATGTTACGCTTTGCAGTATTAAATTACGACGATGTTGCACCCTGTAGTATTGTACGTTGAATTTGTCGTAAGGTAATTGACATCAGTCCAAGGAAAAGATTATTTGGAGATTATAAGGTTTATGCTATTTCAAACAAGTGATGAGTAAATTTGTGAAGGTGAGAGGGGAAACAAGTTAAAGAAAATAAATTTTCGTCCAAGTTTGGCATTTTGGGGTAAAATACGGCCCGAGCTAAAATACCTGATATTTATGGACTAGTACCATATATGGTATCATATGACCATGGTAGTATAATATATAAAGTATTTTAAAAATAAATAGAATTTTAAGTAATTTGTGATAATTTTTAAATATTGCAGGTAGTTGGTTAATTACCGAGTAACGAGATATTACCCAGTTAACTAATAAGTGGGTAAAGATTACTAATCTTCACCCACTCTCCACGTGGCACAAGGCTACCAAATTAAGAAATGACTCATAACAATTTTAAATAGGTGTCTCAATCCTATCTCATTGTAGGAACTTGAAATATGATATATCATTAGGGAATCTGAAATAAGATAGAACCAAATTAATATCAAAATCATTCAAGGCTAGAAACAGAAGTTACAAAACCAAGAAACATGGAACAAGTTTTATGTTTAATCCATTCTTTAAGTTCAAGAATGTTTCCTTCCACACTTAAAAGGACCAGAACGTTTTCCTCTCAAAATCTAAGGAAACAAAAATATGCTATTTCGTTCAAAAACTTTAGGAACCAGAAAAAATAAATTTCGTCCATGATTCTTTAAGGAGCAGAGACAAATATTGTTCAATCAACGAGGGTTTTCCAATGAAATATCATATGGAGTTTTCCCTATTCCGGGTATGTTAAGGCTATCCCTTCTATTCTTTTGGCATGATCCATACGATATGAACGAAATGCACAAATTCCATAAATGACTCTATTCATAGAAGTATTAGAAATATCTATGTTCTTGAATTTCCATGTGTCATAATATATTATCTTCTGTTCATGGGTCTCAGAATAATACACAGTTGAAAAAGTTTATCTGGAAGAAATATTGGGATTATTACGTATTTTTCATGCATTTCACTCATTTATACATGTGCATTGACCCATGACTAGATGGCGTTATGTACGCGTATATTTGTAAATATATGTATATGGGATATGGAAAAAGGTTACAATGTTATATACGCACCACCACCTGATCAGCTGGTATATGTTGATGATGTTGCCCACAGTGGCTGAAATACATATATATATATAGGATATGGGAAACGTTATGGCATTATATACGCACCACTACCTGATCAACTGGTATACGTTGATGATTTTGCCCACAGTGGCCAAGATAATATGATTGGATGCCCTCAGAGGCTGATGATGTTATGAAACATGTACCTATGCACGACATGACATTCATATGCATATGCATGATACTATAATTATTTCATGATTTACAAAGTTATTCAGTATTACAGGTTGAGTCATGTACTCTATATTTCTTCCATGTCTCTTATGTATTTATTTATGCGCCTTACATACTCGGTACATTATTTGTACTGATGTCCCTTTTGCCTGGGGATGCTGCATTTCATGCCCGCAGGTCCCGATAGACAGGTCGAGAGCTCTCAAAGTAGGCTATCAGCTCAACGGAAGATATTGGTGCGCTTCATTTACTTCGGAGTTGCTCGTTTGGTTAGTATGATTTAGACGTGTATTGTTTGGTATGGCGGGACTCTGTCCCGGCCTTTATGACATTTATGTACTCTTAGAGGCTTTTAGACATATGTCGTGTACGTGAATGATTGCACGGCCTTGTCGGCCTATGTTTTGAGTTTATAAATGATCACGTTGACCTATTAGGCCTGTATGTCACGTGTATATGATGATGTAATAAGAAAGATACGTTACGTTGGTACTCGGTTGAGTAAGTTACTAGGTTCCCGTTGCGGCGCATCGATTTGGGTCGTGACACTCTTGGTATCCTTAATATATGCTAGGGATCTCTCGGTATCCCGAGAATCTCTTGGTATCCTCAATATACATGCTGGGGATCTCTCGGTATCCCGCACCTCAGCTCAAATCATGAAATACGTACATGGGATCTCCCGGGATGTCGTCCCGTAGTCCCAAAGTAAAACACACAGCAATAACACAAAAAATACTCAATTAAATACAATTTCGTACTAAAGTAAAGCAAGTAATTCTAACCTAACATGCTTTACATAATACAAATAAGGCAATTAAGACAATTAAACATACTTCTCTAAGCTGACAACATGCTTAAATTTCAAGTAGAATAAGCAGTAAAGGAAAACACAATTAAAGCTACTTTAGTGAAAAATAGGATTTTCAACAATTAGCACAAGTACGCACTTGTCACCACACGTACAAGGCATTTCAATTACCACAAATACCAAATCCTAAGGGGAATGTCCCCCACACAAGGTTAGGCAAGCCACTTACCTCGAACCAGCTCAAAATCAACCCGACCACGCTTTTGCCACGAGTACTCGACTCCAAATGACCCAAATCTATTCAATTCAATTGCATAATGTAAATAACACTTCAAGTAACTGATTATACAAATAAATTCTAAGATAATACGCGAAATTTGGTAAAATGACCAAAATGCCCCTCGGGCCCACATCTTGGAATCAGGTAAAATTTATATTTTCAGAATCCTCATACTCTCATGAGTTCATGCATGCAAAAATTATCCAAATCCAAGGTCAGATTCCCAATCAAAATTTGAATTCTAGGTCTAAGAACTTTCTTCCAACTTTTTCCCAAGTTTTCATCTCCAATCGGAAATTAAATGATAAAACTAACAATAGATTGATGGAGTATAACTAGAAAGGGTTAAAGAATTGTTACCGAATGATTTCCTCTTCAACCTCTTCCCAAAATTGCCCTCTCCCAAGCTCCAATTTGATTTTTCCAAGTTTTGAAACTAAACCCTCGAAATCCCTATTTTCTAACCAGTGAAACCGCATCTGCGGTCTTGGGACCGTACCTGCGGTCCCGCTTCTGCGGAGCCAAGGTCGCATCTGTGACTTCTTATTTAAATCGCCTTTCCGCTTCTGCGATACTCTTCCCGTACCTGCGGCCTCGCAGGTGCGACCACACACCCGCATCTGCGACTCCAGTCCTTCTTCCCCTTGGTCGAATCTGCGGCTCTCCTTTCGCTTCTGCGGGCTCGCACCTACGGTCCCCAAGCTGCAGGTGCGGTTATGACAGTAGACCCAGCAGCTTCAGCTGCAAGTTCCAACTCCAAACATCCCGTTAACCATCCGAAATCATCTCGAGGCCTCCGAGACATCAAGCAAAAGCACAAACAAGTCACATACCACCACCAAAACTCATACAAATCTTCCAAACACCTCAAAAAACATCGAATCAACCAATTAGCATCAGATTCAAGCCTAAGAACTTCAAAAACTCTCAAAATACGCTTTCGATCAAAAAGTCTATCAAACCTCGTCCGAATGACTTAAAATTTTGCACACACGTCACATTCAACCATATAGAGCTACTCCAACTTTTGGAATTCCATTATGGACCTCGGATCAAAATCTCACTATCAAACCGGAAACTTCAAAAATTTGACTTTCGGCGTTTCAAGCCTAAATTAGCTACGGACCTCAAACGCAATCCGAACACGCTCCTAAACCCGAAATCACCCAACGGAACCATCAAAATTCCATTCTGAGGCCGTCTTTACACTGTTCTAACTACGGTCAAATTTCCAAAACTTAAGCTTACATTTACGGACTTAGTGTCCCAAAACTCTTCGAAACTCCAAATAATTCCTCCCGAAAACTCACAACAGCAGAAACAAATACGGGGGAAGCAGTTAATAGGGGATCGGGGCATTAATTCTTAAGATGATCGGCCAGGTCATCACATCCTCCTACACTTAAACATTTGTTCGTCCTCGAACGAGCATAGAGATATACTTGAAGTAGTGAAAAGATGAGGGTAACAGCTGCGCATATCTTGCTCGGTCTCCCATGTCACCTCCTCGGCCGGCTGACCTCGCCACTAAACCTTCACTGATGTAATGTTCTTTGACCTCAGATTTCTAACCTGCCTATCCAACATAGCCACTGGCTCCTCAACATAGGATAGATCCTTGTCCAAATAGACTGAAATGAAATCTAACACGTGCGACGAATCACCATGATACCTCTAGAGCATCGAAACTTGAAATACCGGATGAACTCCTACCAAGCTGGGAGGTAGGGAAAGCTCATATGCAACCTCCCTAACACGCCTCAATATCTCAAAAGTGCCAAATAAACCTCGAACTCAGATTCCATTTCTTCCAAAATCTCATAACGCCCTTCATCGGCGAAACCCAAAGCAGAACCCGCTCTCCAACCAAATAGGAAACATCACGAACCTTCTGGTCCGCGTAGCTCTTCTGTCTGGACTGGGCTGTACGGAGTCTATCCTGAATCACCTTGACCTTCTCCAAAGCATCCTGAACCAAGTCTGTGCCCAATAATCTAGCCTCACCCGGCTCAAACCAATCCACCGAGGATCTACACCGCCTACCATATAAAGCTTCATACGATGCCATCTGGATGCTGGACTGATAGCTGTTGTTGTAGGCAAACTCTGCCAATGGCAAGAACTGATCCCAAGACCGTCCAAACTCAATCACACACGCACAGAGCATATCCTCAAGAATCTGAATAGTGCGCTCAAACTGTCTGTCCGTCTAAGGGTGAAATGCTGCTCAACTCCACCCGAGTACCCAACTCATGCTGAACGGCCCTCCAGAATTGTGATGTGAACTAAGTACCTCTATCTAAAATGATGGAAACTAGAATACCATGAAGACAAATAATCTCCCGGATATAAATCTCCGTCAACCGCTCCGAAGAGTAAGTAGTACACACAGGAATGAAGTGTGTGGACTTGGTCAACCAATCCACGATCACCCAAATGGCATCGAACTTCCTCAAAGTCCGTGGGAGCCCAACTACAAAATCCATGGTGATTCGCTCCCACTTCCACTCCGGAATCTCTATCTACTGAAGCAACCCACCCGGTCTCTGGTGCTCATACTTCACCTGCTGACAATTGAGGCACCGAGCTACAAACCCAACTGTATCTTTCTTCATCTACCACTACCAATAGTGCTGTCTCAAATCTTGATACATCTTTGCGGCACCCAGATGAATGGAATACCGCGAGCTATGGGCCTCCTCTAAAATCAACTCCCGAAGCCCATCAACATTGGGTACACAAATCCTACCCTGCATCCTCAATATCTTGTCATCACCAATAGTCACATCTCTGGCATCACCATACTGAACCTTATCCTTGAGGACAAGCAAATGAGGGTCATCAAACTGACGCTCCCTGATACGATCAAATAAGGAAGACCGAGAAACCACGCAAACTAGAACCCGAATGGGCTCCAAAAGATCCAATCTCACAAACTGGTTGGCTAAGGCCTGAACATCCATTGCTATTAGCCTCTCCAATGCTAGTAAATAAGCCAGACTCCCCAAACTCTTTGCCTGATGACTCAAAGCATTGGCCACCACATTGGCCTTGCCCGAGTGATACAAAATAGTGATATCATAGTCCTTCAGTAAATCTAACCACCTCCTCTGGTGCAAATTTAGATCCTTTTGCTTGAACAAGTGCTGCAAGCTCCGATGATTAGTATAAATCTCACAAGGAACCCCCTACAAATAATGACGCCAGATCTTCAGGTCGTGAACAATGGCAACTAACTCAAGGTCATGGACATGATAATTCTTCTCATGAACCTTCAAGTGTCTGGATGCGTAGGCAATCACCCTACCGTCTTGCATAAAAACCGCTCCAAGGCCAATCCTCGAGGCATCACAATAGACAGTATAAGATGCCGAACCTGTAGGCAATATCAAAGCTGGGGCTGTAGTCAAAGCTGTCTTGAGCTTCTGAAAGCTCACCTCACATTCTTCCGTCCACTGGAATGGAGCACCCTTCTCGGTCATCCTGGTCATGGGGGCTGCAATCGATGAAAACCCCTCCACAAAATGACGGTAGTAACCCGCCAAGCCAAGAAAACTACGGATCTCTATAGCTGAGGATGGTCTGGGCCAACGCTGCACTGCCTCTACTTTCTTCGGATCTACTTGAATACCCTCACTCAAGACCACGTGGCCTAAGAATGCCACGGAATTCAACCAAAACTCACATTTCGAGAACTTAGCATATAACTTCTTTTCCCTCAGAATTTGACAGTCCTCAGGTGCTGCCCGTGATCTTCCCGACTCCAGGAATACACCAGAATATCATCAATAAAAATAATGACAAATGAGTCAAGATATGGTCGAAACATACTGTCCATCAAATGCATAAAGGCTACTAGGGCATTGGTCAGCCCAAATGACATAACAAGGAACTCGTAATGACCATACCGAGTCCTGAAAGCAGTCTTCGGGATATCTGGCTCCCGAATTTTCAACAGATAGTACCCTGAATGCAAGTCAATCTTAGAAAACACTTGTGGACCCTGTAGCTAGTCAAATAAATCATCAATACGAGGCAACGAATAACGGTTTTTCACTGTAACTTTGTTCAATTGGCGATAATCAATGCACATACGCATAGAACCATCCTTCTTCTTCACAAACAAGATAGGAACACCCCACGGTGATACACTAGGTCGTATAAAACCCTTATCAAGCAATTCCTGTAACTGATCCTTCAACTCCTTCAACTCAGGAGGAGCCATACGATATGGAGGAATAGAAATAGGCTGAGTGCCCGGCAACAAATCAATGCAAAAAGTTATATCTCTATCGGGCGGCATGCCCGGAAGATCAGCTGGAAACACATCAGGAAAATCTCGTACTACTAGGACTGAATCAACTGAAGGGGTATCAATACTGACATCTCTCACATAAGCTAGATACGCGTCACACCCCTTCTCAACCATTCGCTGAGCCTTAAGGAAAGAAATAACTCTACTAGGAGTGTGATCTAAAGTACCCCTCCACTCAACACGCGGTACACCTAGCATAGTCAGCATCGCAGTTTTGGCGTGACAATCAAGAATAGCATGATAGGGCTACAACCAGTCCATGCCCAAGATAATATCAAAATCTACCATGTTGAGCAACAATAAATCGGCTCTGGTCTCAAAACCACTAAGAGCAACCAAACACGACCGGTAAATGCGGTCCACAACAAGAGAATCTCCCACAGGAGTAGAAACATAAATAGGGAAACTCAAAGAATCCTGAGGTACACCCAAATACGGAGCAAAATAAGAAGACACATAAGAGTAAGTGGAGCCTAGATCGAATAGAACCGATGAATCTCTGTGACAAACCACTATAATACCTGTAATGACAGAATCAGAGGCAACAACCTCGGTAAGGGCAGGAAGGGCATAGTATCGGTCCTGGCCTCCCCTCTAGGGTGACCTCTACCTCCCTGACCTCCACCTCTAGTTGGCTGAGCAGGTGGGGTAGCAACTGGAGCTGTAACCATAGCCTGAGAACTCTGCGAGGCGCGCTATGGCTGAGAAGTCTGTGGAGGCGAACTCCTCCCAAGTCGAGGGCAATACCTCACCACATGACGTGTGTCACCACACTTAAAACAAGCTCTGGGAGGACGTGGCGGCTGTGACTGGCTCGGTCCAGGTCTGTTGGACTGACCTCTGAAAGCACCTCGCGCAGGAGGCGCGCTTGATACCGGAGGTGCATAATAAGGCTCTCGAGGCCTAGGAGGAGCTGGAATACCACTGGCTGTTGGAAGAGCTGAATGAACAAGGCGAATCATATAACCCCTACCATGATGACCTGCAGCTTGGGCACGGGCTCCAGAATAATGGCCCGACTCTCGAGACCTCTTGGCCTCCCTCTCCTCTTCTCCCTAGAATGTATACCCTCAATCCTCCTAGCAATGCTCACCACCTACTAATAAGAAATATCTATCTCCAACTCACGAGCCATGCTAGACCTGATGCTAAGAATAAGCCCCTCAATAAACTGGCGAACCCTCTCGCGAATAGTAGAAACCAAAGCTGGTGCATGTCTAGCCAAACTAGTGTAATAGAAAGCATACTCTGAGACAGTCATAGCACCTTGGCGCAAATGCTCAAACTCTATGCGCCATGCATCCCTGAGGCTCTGAAGAACATACTCGCTCAGGAACAGATCTGAAAATTGAAACCAAATTAGTGAAGTAGCCTCATCCGGACTATCTAACTTATAGGTGCGCCACCACTCATAGGTGGCTCCTCGAAGCTAGAAAGTAGTGAAAGAAACCCCCCTCGATCCTAATATACCCATGGTACGGAGAATACGGTAACACTCATCTAGAAACACCAGAGCATCATCCGATGCTAGACCACTAAATACAGGAGGATTGTACTTCTTGAACCTTTCAAGCCTCAGCTGCTCATCCTCGGAAACCACTGCCCTATCCTCGGTCTGATCTCGGACTACAGGCTATACATGAATAATCTCAAGGACCTGCTCAACATACACTCGCTACTCAAGAGTGTGGGCGGCAGGAGTTTGTGCTCCTCCCCCAGCCTGAGATGTAGCTGCAGCAAGGGGAAGTAACCTTGCCTGAGCCAAAGTGGTGTACATACTCATGAACTGTGCCAAAGTCTCCTGAAGTGCTGGAATAGTAATAGCAGTAGGCGTATTAGGTGCCTGGACTCCGACTGGAACTACTGGTGGTACCTCGGTGGCAGATTGCGCAGGTGCTCTGGCTGCACCACGTGCTCATCCTCGGCCTCTACCCCTGCCCCGACGTCTGATAGCTGCAGTAGGGGGCGCGGGTGCTTGATCATCTCTAGTAGCACGTGTCCTCACCATCTGTGAGAGAATAGAAGACAAAAGTTTAGAATTGTAACATCAAATCTCGCACGACAAGGAAATCATATGAAGTGGAATTTTCCTAACAGTTATATAGCCTCTCGCAGATAAGTACAGTCTTTGTACCGATCCATGAGACTCTAATAAATAGGCTTGTGATTCATGGATCCTATGAACCTAGAGCTCTGATACCAACTTGTCACGACCTCGTTCGCCCTCCGTGAACCATCGTGATGACACCTAGTCTCTATGACTAGGTAAGCCTAACAATGCGAAAAATAAACCAATTTGCGGAAGAAATAATTAAAATCGGAATAGTGAAATAAAACAGTGTTTAAAAGTGCCGCTCAACATACACAATATCAAATTTCAAAAATTAAATACATTTCCCAAAACTCGGAATCTCATGATCACAAGCCTTTGAATGTCTACAAGTATCTAACTCCAGAATATCCAACAAAGAAACGAAAGTACAGAAGGGCTAATACACAAAGGAGAGTAGAAAGGGACTCTTTTGTCTACTGATGCGACAGATATACCTCGGAGTCTCTACGAAAGCACCTCGCCTCAAGTGTGATAAGACTGAGTGGAAGTACCTGGATCTGCACATGAAAAACATGCACAGAAAGGGCATGAGTACACCACAACGGTACTTAGTAAGTGCCAAGCCTAACCTCGGTCGGGTAGTGACGAGGAAGGTCAGGGCCCTACTGAGATTAAATGAAATATAAAGTGCGACAGTATAAGATAAAACAATATAGTTGAAAGATAACAATGAGAATTAATACAAGATAATAAGGATAACTACAACTGAAACAGAGGCAAAAACAATAACTAGGAATACCACTCTTCACAAAGATAATAACTGGGGATCCCTCAGTATCTCGAGGATCTCTTAGTACCCTCAATATATGCCAGGGAACTCTTGGTATCCTCATTATATGCTAGGGATCTCTTGGTATCCCGAGGATCTCTTGGTATCCTCAATATATGCTAGGGATCTCTCGGTATCTTGAGGATCTCTTGGTATCCTCAATATACGTGCTGGGGATCTCTCGATATCCCGCGCCTCAGCTCAAATCATGAAATACATACAGGGGATCTCCCGGGATGCCGTACCGTAGCCCCAAAGTAAAACACACAACAATAACACAAACAATACTCAATTAAACTCAATTTCGTACCAAAGTAAAACAAGTAATTCTAACCTAACATGCTTCACATAATACAAATAAGGCAATTAAGTCAATTAAACATGCTTCTCTAAGCTAACATTATGCTTAAATTTCAAGTAGAATAAGCAGTAAAGGAAAACACAATTAAAGCTACTTTAGTGAAAATAGGATTTTCAACAATTAGCACAAGTACACACTCATCACCTCACGTACAAGACATTTCAATTACCACAAATACCAAATCCTAAAGGGAATGTTCCCGACACAAGGTTAGGCAAACCACTTACTTCGAACCAGCTCAAAATCAACCCGAAACCACGCTTTTGCCACGAGTACTGATTCCAAATGGCCCAAATCTATTCAATTCAATTGCATAATGTAAATAACACTTCAAGTATCTGATTCTACAAATAAATTCTAAGCAAATATGTGAAATTAGGTAAAATAACCAAAATGCCCCTTAGTCCCACGTCTCGGAATCGGGTAAAATTTATATTTTCAAAATCCTCATACTCTCACAAGTTCATGCATACCAAAATTATCCAAATCCAAGGTCAAATATCTAATCAAAATTCGAATTCTAGGTCTAATAACTTTCTTCCATCTTTTCCCCAAGTTTTCATCTCCAATCCAAAATTAAATGATAAAACTAACACTAGATTGATGGAGTAAACTAGAAAGGGTTAAATAATTGTTACCCAATGATTTCCTCTTCAACTTCCTCCTAAAATCACCCTCTCCCGAGCTCCAATTTTATTTTTCCAAGTTTTTAAACTAAACACTCGAAATCCCTATTTTCTAACCAGTGAAATCGCATCTGCGGTCCCGCTTCTGCGGAGCCAAGGTCGCATTTGCGACTTCTCATTTAAATCGCCTTTCCGCTTTTGCGATACTCTTCCCGCACCTGCGGCCTTGCAGGTGCGGCCATACACCCGCATCTACGACTCCTGTCCTTCTTCCTCTTGGTCGCATCTGCGACTTTGCTTTCACTTCTGCGGTCCCAAAGCTTTCACTTCTGCGGCTTTCCTCTGAGGGCATCCCATCATATCATCTCGTCCAGTGTGGGTAAAATCATCAACGTATACCAGCTGTTCAGGTGGTGGTGCGTATATAATGCCATAACCTTTTTCCCATATCCCATATACATATAATATACATATATACGCGTATATAATGCCATAACATCATCATGCCTCTGAGTGCATCCCATCATATCATCTCGGCCAATGTGGACAAAATCATCATTGTATACCAGCTGATCAAGTGGTGGTACGTATATAACGCCATAACCTTTTTCCCATATCCTATATTGTGATGACCCAGCCAGTTGTCTCATGAGTTACCACTCTGTTTTCCCCATTTATACTTCTTATTGCTTTGTCTATCGGTTGTATATGTGATCGGGTTGGTTGGCTCGGGTTCAAAAAAGATTTGGTAAGGTTTGGGACACTTAGTCTCTATTGAGAAAGCTTAAGTTGGAAAAGTCAACCAGATGTTGACTTATGTGTTAGAGGGCTCGGATGTGAATTCCGATGGTTTGGATAGCTTTTGGAGGTGATTTAGGACTTAGGAGCGCGATCGGAATGTGTTTTGGAGGTTCTAAGTAGATTTAGGCTTGAATTGGCAAAATTGGAAATTTGGCGATTTCCGGTTGATTGGTGAGATTTTGATATGAGGTCGGAATAGAATTCTGAGAGTCACAGTAGTTCCGTTACGTCATTTGGGATGTGTGTGCAAAATATTAGGTCATTCAGTCGTGGTTTGGTTGGATTTTTGATCTGAAACGTAATTTTGAAGATTTTGGAAACTTAGGCTTGAATCCGATGTGTTTTGGTTGATTAGATGTTGTTTGAGGTGTTTTGAAGATTGGTATAAGTTTGAATAAGGTTATGGGATATGTTAGTATTTTTGGATGAGGTCCCGGGGGCCTCGGGGTGATTTCGGATGGTTGACGGAGAGTTTGGTGTTTGGTGAAGCTGCAGATTTTCTGTTTCTGTTGTTTCCGCACCTACGGATTGGGGACCGTAGGTGCGATGCCGCAGATGCAAAGAAGAAGGCCGCAGAAGCGGAAAGGGCCTGGGAAGGCTGGAGTCGCAGAAGCGGCTGAGAAGCTGCACCTGCGATGGCGCAGATGCGGGTAAGGTGTCACAGATGCAAAAGTTGTGGAGCTTAAGTGAAAATCGCAGAAGCGGTTCAAGGACCGCAAGTGCGGTACCGCAGAAGCGGGAATTTGGCCGCAGATGCGAAATCCCTGGGCCAAAAGTTATAAATTGCTTCCTTCGCAATTTTAGAGCTATTCCACCATTGCTAAGTCGGTTTTTGGAGCTTTTTGGGCGATTTGAAGAAGGATTTCAAGGGAACTTCATTGAGGTAAGGATTTTGGACCTAAAACTCGTTCCAATGGTATTATTTCATGGATTAGAGTTGTAATTAATGGAATTTAAGGGTTAAAAATTGGGGAAAACTAGGACTTGGTATTGGAGATCTAGACTTGAGGATTTGAGGGACCATTTGTGGTCGGATTTTGGTACTTTTGATATGTATGAACTCGTAGGGAGATAAGGAATCTATTTATGTGAATTTTATCGAATTCCGAGACATGGGCCAGGGGATCGGGTTTTGGTAATTTCAGGATTTATGTTGTAAATTGATTATTTCGCTTGGGCTTCGTTCCCTTAGCATATTTTAACGTCGTGATTTTGATTTTGGATAGATTCGACGCGAGTGGAGGCCGATTCGAGGGGCAAAGGCATCGCGAGTTAGAGTTTGGATAGGATTGAGGTGAGCAATGATTGTAAATATTGTCCTGAGGGTATGAAACCCCGGATTGCACATCGTTGTGCTATACTGAAGTGACGCACACGCTAGATGACGAGCGTGGGGTCGTGCACTGTTGGGGATTGTGACTTAGTCCATCCCGAGTGACTATTTTACCGCGTATTTGACTGAAAACTATTTGATCATCATGTTTTGGGCCGAATGCCATACTTGGGCCTCGTGCCAACTATTTGAACCCTTAGGAGATTTTTACTGATATTTTCTCACTGTTTTGACTTTATACTTGAACTCAGTCATGCCATATTCTACTATTTTCATAACTCAACCATATTTACTCTGCTTTAACACTTAAATGATATTTTGGGCTGAGCACCATATTTTACTGTTGCCCGAGTAGCTTGTGAGATTTTGACTAAGTAAGGCCGAGGGCCTATGTTATGAGGAAACACTAATTATGATTGTGAGGCCGAGGGCTTGAGATTTGTATGACACGAGGTGGCTTGTTGATATGAGGTAGAGAGCCTAGTGATGATGCCACGAGACGGCTTGATATTGCGCTTGGGTCGTAAGGGGCCCCTCCAGGAGTCTGCACAACCCCAGTGAGCGCGGGTACCCATTGTGATGTGAGATATAGCCTGAGGGGCTGGTATTGTTAAAAGATATTGCCCGAGGGGCGGATTTGTTGACATTGTACCCGAGGGGCGATCCTTTATGTGTTTATCTTTCCTATTTGCCTTTCATTTACTTGCTTAATTGTTAAAAAGGCATTTTTATGAAGTTTAAACTGAACTCAGTGACTTTACACCACTGTACTCCGTCCACTATTTCTACTGGCTTTTACTGCTTCCTTATAGCATGTTATGTGACTTACGTGATTTCGTATTTCTCAGTCTTTATTTATGATTATTACTTATTGAGTTGGAGTACTCACTTTACTCCCTACACCCCGTGTGCAGATTCAGGCACTACTGATCTTGCTTGCGAGGGTTGAGAGCTCTGGCAAATTTTGGAGTTCACGAGATAACTGTTCGGCGTCCGCAGCCCCGTGCTTCTCCCCCTTTATCTCATTTCCTTTCCCTTATTAGCGATTCTATAGTAGCTTTGTAGACTCTTCAGACTTGTATTAAATTGTTAGAAGCTCATGACTGGTAACATGCCGATATCGGACCATGTTGGGTCGTATTCCGCAAATTGTACTGTTCACTGCTTATTCTGAAATTTATCATGTTTAAGACTTAATGCTTATTATTTTAATTGCTTAAAATTGAAATGGGAATGTATCGTCTGGCCTTGTCTTCACGAAGGGCTCCATCACGATCGGGTGCGGGTTTGGGTCGTGACACACACACACACACACACACACATATATATATATATATACATATGTACGCGTATATAACGCCGTCTGAGTCTGCGAAATTTCACTTAAAGGAGGATTTCCGCTTCTATGACAGACTTTACGTACCTGCGGTCTCGCAGGTGCATTACCCTTCTCACACTTGCGGCTCCTGGAGCTGTAACAAATTTCCACTTTTGTGGTCCACTAGCCGCTTCTGCGGCCCGCACCTGCAGTCCCACACACGCAGGTGCAGTTATGACAGGTTCAGCAATGAAAAATCTCCCTAAGTCTAAATTCAACTTCCGTCAAGCACCCGAAACTCACCCGAGACCTCCGGGACCATAACCAAAAGTGCCAACCAATCCTAAAACATCATTCAAACTTGTTCCAACCTTCGGAACGCTCAAAACGACATCAAAACACCAATTTAACATCGGATTCAAGCCTAAGAACTTCAAAAACTCACAAATTACGCTTTCGATCAAAAAGTCTATCAAACTTCGTCCGAATGACGTGAAATTTTGCACACACGTCACATTCAACACTACGGAGCTACTCCAACTTCTGGAATTACATTCCGACCCTCAGATCAAAATCTCACTATCGAACCGGAAACTTCAAAATTTGACTTTCGCCTTTTCAAGATTAAATTAGCTATGGACATCCAATACACAATTCGAACACGCCCCTACGCCCGAAATCACCCAACGGAGCTAACAGAACCATTAGAATTGCATTCCGAGTTCGTCTTCACACAATTGCGACTACGACCAAATTTTCCAAAACTTAAGCTCTCATTTAGGGACTAAGTGTCCCAAAACTCTCCGAAACTCAAAACCGAACATCCCGGCAAATCAAAATAGTATCAATAAACACGGGGAAAGCAGTTAATAAGGGATCAGGGTGTAAATTCTTAAGACGACCGGACGGGTCATCACATCTTCGAATGAGTATAGAGATATACCTGAAGTAGTGAAAAGATGAGGGTAACAACTGTGCATATCCTGCTCGGTCTCCCAGGTCGCCTCCTCGACCGGCTGACCCTGCCACTGAACCTTCACTGATGCAATGTTCTTTGACCTCAACTTTCTAACCTGCCTGTCCAATATTGCTACTGGCTCGTCAACATAAGATAGATCCTTGTCCAACTACACTGAACTGAAATCCAACACGTGCAACGGATCACCGTGATACCTCAAGAGCATCAAAATATGAAATACCGGATGAACTCCTGCCAAGCTGGGAGGTAAGGCTAGCTCATAAGCAACCACCCCAACACGCCGCAATATCTCAAAAGGGCCAATAAACCTCGGACTCAACTTCTCTTTCTTTCCAAATCTCATAATGCCCTTCATAGGCGATACCCGAAGTAGAACCCGCTCCCCAACCATATAGGAAACATCACGAACCTTCTGGTTTGCGTAATTCTTCTGTCTGGACTGGGCTGTACGGATTCTATCCTAAATTACCTTAACCTCTCCAAAGCATCTTGAACCAATTCCGTGCCCAATAATCTAGCCTTACCCAGCTCAAACCAACCCACCGAGGGTCTACACCACCTACCATATAAAGCCTTATACGGCGCCATCTGAATGTTGGACTGATAGTTGTTGTTGTAGGAAAACTCCACCAATGGCAAGAACTGATCCCAAGACCCCCCAAACTCATTCATACACGCACAAAGCATATCCTCAAGAATCCGAATAGTGTGCTTGGACTGTCCGTCTGTCTGAGGGTGAAATACTGTGCTCAACTCGACCCGAGTACCCAACTCATGCTGAACTGCCCTCCAGAACCATGATGTGAACTCAGTACCTCTATCTGAAATGATGGAAACTGGAATACCATGCAGATGAACAATCTCCCCGATATAAATCTCCGCTAGACGCTCCAAAGTATAGGTAGTACACACAAGGATAAAGTGTGCGGACTTGGTTAGTTGATCCACGATCACCCAAATAGCATCGAGATTTATCAAAATCCGTGGAAGCCCAACTACAAAGTCCATGGTAATTCACTCGCACTTCCACTCCGAAATCTCTATATGCTCAAGCAACCCACCCGATCTCTGGTGTTCATACTTGACCTGCTGATAGTTGAGGCACCGAGCGACAAATCCAACTATATCTTTCTTTATCCGCCTCCACCAATAATGCTGCCTCATATCCTGATACATCTTCGCGGCACCCGGATGAATGGAATACCACGAACTATGGGCCTCCTCCAGAATCAACTCCTGACGCCCATCAACATTGGGTGCACAAATCCGACCCTGCATCTTCAATACCCCGTCATTACCAATAGTCACATCTCCGGCATCACCATGCTGAACCTTGTTCTTGGGGACAAGCAAATGAGGATCATCATATTGACACTCCCTGATACGATCAAATAAGGAAGACCGAGAAACCACGCAAGCTAGAACTCGACAAGGCTCTGAAAGATCCAATCTCACAAATTGGCTGGCTAAGGCCTCAACATCCATCGCCATAGGCCTCTCCGATGCGGGTCAATAAACCAAACTCCCCAAACTCTCTGTCCGACGACTCAAGGCATCAGCCACCATTTTGGCCTTTCCCAGGTGATATAAAATAGTGATATCATAGTCCTTCAGCAACTTTAACGACCTCCTCTGGCACAAGTTTAGATCCTTTTGCTTGAACATGTGCTGCAAGCTCTGATGATCAGTATAAATCTCATAAGGAACCCCGTACAAATAATGACGCCAGATCTTCAGGGCGCGAACAATGGCAGCTAACTCAAGGTCCTAGACCGGATAATTCTTCTCGTGAACCTTCAACTGTCTGGATGCGTAGGCAATCACCCTACCGTCCTGCATCAAAACCGCTCCAAGCCCAATCCTTGAGGCATCACAATAGACCTTATACGACCCCAAACCTGTAGGCAGTATCAAAATTAGGGATGTAGTCAAAGTTGTCTTAAGCTTCTGAAAGCTCGCCTCACACTCTTCTATCCACCAAAACGGAGCACCCTTCTAGGTCAGTCTGGTCATAGGGGCTGCAATCGATGAAAACCCCTTCACAAAACAACGGTAGTAACCCACCAAACCAATTAAACTACGGATCTCTGTAGTTGAGGATGGTATGGGGCCAACTCTGAATGACCTCTACTTTTTTCGGATCCACCTGAATACCCTCACTTGATACCACGTGGCCTAAGAATGCCATGAAATCCAACCAAAACTCACATTTCGAGAACTTACCATATAACTTCTTCTCTCTTAGAGTCTGAAGCACAGTCCTCAGGTGCTGTTCATGATCTTCCCAACTCTGGGAATGCACCAGAATATCATCAATAAAGATAAAGATGAATGAGTCAAGATACGTCCGGAACATACTGTGCATCAAATGCATAAAGGTTGCTGGGGCATTGGTCAACCCAAATGACATAACAAGGAACTCATAATGACTATACCGAGTCCTGAAAGCAGTCTTCAGGATATTTGGCTCCCGAATCTTCAACTGATGGTAACCTGAGCGCAAGTCAATCTTAGAAAACACCCATGTGCCCTGAAGGTGGTCAAACAGATCATCAATACAAGGCAAAAGATAATGGTTCTTCACTGTAACCTCATTCAACTGGCGATAATCAATACACATACGCATAGAACCATCTGTTTTCTTCACAAATAAGACAGGAGCACCCCAAGGTGATACACTGGGCCTAATAAAACCCTTATCAAGCAATTCTTGTAACTGGTCCTTCAACTCCTTCAACTCAGGAGTAGCCATATAATACAGAGGAATAGAAATAGAATGAGTGCCCGGCAACAGATCAATGCCGAAATCAATATCTCTATCAGGCGGCATGCCCAAAAGATCAGTTGGAAACACATCGAGAAAATCCCGTACTACTGGGACTAAATCAACTGAAGGGGTATCAATACTGACATCTCACACATAAGGTAAATACGCATCCTACCCCTTCTCAACCATTCGCTGAGCCTTAAAGAAAGAAATAAATATACTGGGGGTGTGATCTAAAGTGCCACTCCACTCAACATGCGACACACCTGGCATAGTCTGCGTTACAGTTTTGGCGTGACAATCAAGAATAACATAATGGGGCGACAACCAGTCTATGCCTAAGATAATATAAAAATCTACCATGCTGAGCAACAATAGATCAGCTCTGGTCTCAAAACCACTAAGAGCAACCAAACACGACTAATAAATGTGGTCCATAACAAGAGAATCTCCCATAGGAGTAGAAACATAAATATAGGAACTCAAAGAATCTCGAGGTACACCCAAATGCAGAGCAAAATAAAAAGACACATAACAGTAAGTGGAGCCTAGATCGAATAGAACCGATGCATCTCTGTGACAAACCAGTATAATACTTGTGATGACAGAATCGGAGGCAACAACCTCGGTACGGGCAGGAAGGGCATATTATCGGGCCTGGCCTTCCCCTCTAGAGCGACCTCTACCTCCTCAACATCCACCTCTAGCTGGCTGAGCAGGTAGGGTAGCAACTGGAGCTGTAACCATAGCCTGAGAACTCTGCGGGGAGCGCTGTGGCTGAGAAGTCTGTGGAGCTGCACTCCTCCCAAGTCTAGGGCAATCCCTCACCACATGGCGTGTGTCACCACACTCAAAACAAGCTCTGGGAGGACGTGGAGGCTATGACTAGCTCGGGCCAGGTCTGCTGGACTGACCTCTGAAAGCACCCCGCGTAGGAGGCACGTTAGATACTGGAGGTGCATAATAAGGCTCATGAGGCCAAGGAGGAGCTGGAATACCACTGCTTGCTGGAAGAGCTGAATGAATAGGGTGACTCATATAACCCCTACCATGATGACCTGCAGTTGGGGCACGAGCACTAGAATAATGGCCCGACTCTCGAGACCTCTTGGCCTCCCTCTCCTCTCTCTCCCTAGCATGCATACCCTCAATCCTTCTAGCAATGCTCACCACCTGCTGATAAGAAATATCCATCTCCAACTCACGAGCCATGCTAGACCTGATGCTGGGAATAAGGCCCTCAATAAACCGGCGAACCCTCTCGTGAACAGTAGAAACCAAGGCTGGTGCATGTCTGGCCAAACTAGTGTAATGGACAACATACTTTAAGACAGTCATAGCACCCCGACGCAAGTGCTCAAATTCTGCACGCCATGCATCCCTGAGGCTCTGAGGAGCATACTCTCTCAAGAATAGATCTGAAAACTAAGTCCAAGTGAGTGAAACAACCTCATCTGGACTATCTAACTCATATGTGCGCCACCACTCATAGGCGATTCCTCGAAGCTGGAAAATAGTGAAGGGAACCCCGCTCGATCCTGATATACCCATGGTACGTAGAATATGGTAACACTCATCTAGAAATCCCAGAGCATCATCCGATGCTAGACCACTGAATATAGGAGGCTTGTACTTTTTGACCTTCTCAAGTCTCAGCTACTCATCCTCGGAAGCCGCTGCCCTGTCCTCGGGCTGATCTTGGACTGCAGGCTGTATAGGAATAATCTCAAGGACTTGCTCAACATGCACTCACTGCTCAGGAGTGCGGGAGGCGGAAGTCTGTGCTCCTCCCCTAGCCTGAGACGTAGTGGCAGCAAGGGGAAGCAACCCTGCCTGAGCCAAAGTGGTGTACATGCTCATGAACTGTGCTAGAGTCTCTTGAAGTGCTGGCGTAGTAGTAGCAATAGGCGTATCAGGTGCCTAGAATCCGGCTGTAACTACTGGTGGTACCTCAGTGGTAGCTTGCGCAGGTGCTCTAGCTGCACCATGTGTGCGTCCTCGGCCTCTACCCCAGCTCCGACCTCTAACGGCTGCAACAGAGAGAGCGGGTGCCTGATCATCTCGGGTAGCATGTGTCCTCACCATCTATGAGAGAATAGAAGATATAAGTTTAGAATTATGACATCATCTCGCACGGCAAGGAAATCAAATGAAGTGGAATTTTCCTAACAGTTACATAGTCTCTCGTAGATAACTACAGACGTCTCCGTACCGATCCACGAGACTCTAATAAACTGGCTTGTGATTCATGGCTCCTAAGAACCTAGAGCTCTGATACCAACTTGTCACGACCCCGGTTTGCCCTCCGTGAACCATCGTGATGGCACCTAGTCTCTATGACTAGGTAAACCTAACAATGTGGAAAAATAAACCAATTTGCGGAAGAAATAATTTAAAGCCAAAATAGTGAAGTAAAACAATAAATTTAAAGTGCCGCTTGACATTCACAATAATGGCTCTCGAAAGTTAAACACATTTTCCCAAAACCCAGAATCTCATGATCACAAGCCTTTGAAAGTCTACAACATCTAACTCCATAATATCTAACAAAAGACACAAAGTACGGAAGGGCTAATACAAAAGAGAGAGTAGAAAAGGGACTCTTCGATCTGCGGACGCGACAAATATACCTTGGAGTCTCTACGAATTCCTCGACTCAAGCGTGGAAAGTCTGCGTGGAGGTACCTGGATCTGCACATGAAAGAATGCACAGAAAGGGCATGAGTACACCACAACAGTACTCAGTAAGTGCCAAGCTAACCTCGATCGGGTAGTGACGAGGAAGGTCAAGGCCCTTTTGAATTAAATAAATAAATATAAGGGATGACAGAATAAGATAAGCATTACAGTTGAAAGCTGACAGTAAGAATTTAATATAGGATAATAAGGAATACAATAACTGGAACAGAGATAAAGACAATCACAAGAAAATACCACTGAATACAATGATAATAACCAATGATCTCTTAGTATCCTCAATATGTGCCCGAGGATCTCTTGGTATCCTCAATATATGCTAGGGATCTCTTGGTATCCCGAGGATCTCTTGGTATCCACAATATACTTGCCAGGGATCTCTTGGTATCCTGCACCTCAACTCAAATCATAAACACGTACAGGGGATCTCCCGGGATGCCGTCCGGTAGTCCCAAAGTAAAACACACAGCAGCAACACAAGAATACTCAATTAAGCTCAATTTCGTACTAAGTAAAACAAGTAATCCTAACTTAACATGCTTCACATAATACAATTAAGGCAGTTTAAGCAAATAAACAATTAAGTCAATTAAACATGCTTTTTCTAAACTAATAATAGGCTTAAATTGCAAGTAGTATAAAACATGAAAAAGGAACACAATTGAAATTACTTAAAGAAAACCGAATTTTCAACAATTAGCTCAAGTACGAACTTGTCACCTCATGTACAAGGCATTTCAATTATCAAATTTACCAAATCCTAAGGGGAGGTCCCCTACACAAGGTTAGGCATGCCACTTACCTCGAACCAACTCAAATCAATCCGAAACCACGCCCTTGTCACGAGTACTCGACTCCAAATGGCCCTATTCAATTCAATTTCATAATGTAAATAACACTTCAAGTAACTGATTCTACAAAGAAATTCTAAGCTAAAACGCAAAATTAGGTAAAATGACCAAAACGCCACTCGGGACCACGTCTCGGAATCGGGTGAAATTCACATTTCCAGAATCCTCACTCTCACGAGTTCAGTCATACCAAAAGTACCAAAATTGGACCTCAAATCGTCCCTCAAATCATCACTCAAAGGTTTCTAATTAGTCAAGCCCTAATCCCCAAATTACCACTGATATTCCTAAATTTTTTATGTTTATAATGATAAAAATCACTCTAATAACAAGTTTAGGGACCAAAACCTTACCCCAATGAATTCCTCCGAAAATCTCTCTTGAAAATGCCCCCCAAGGCTTCTTCCCGTTTGAAAAGATGTGAAAATAGCTCAAATTTGCGAAGGCAAGAATTTATATGTTTTTGCCCAGCTAATCCGCTTCTGCGGCTATAGGACCGCATCTGCGGTCCTGCTTTAGTGAGGACATGGTTGCATCTACGACATTTCACTTAAAGGAGGATTTCTTCTTCTGCGACAGTCTTTCCGCACCTGCGATCTCGCAGGTGCGTTACCCTTCTCGCACCTGCGGCTCTTGGAGCTGGACCAAATTTCCGCTTCTACGGTCCATTAGCCGCTTCTGCGGCACCACACCTGCGGTCTCACACATGCAGGTGCTGTTATGACAGGTTCAGCAATGCAAAATCTCCCCAAGTCCAAATTCAACTTCCGTCAAGCACCCGAAACTCACCCAAGGACCCCGGGACCTCAACTAAAAGTGCCAACCAATCCTAAAACATCATTCAAACTTGTTCCAACCTTCAGAATGCTCAAAACGACATCAAAACACCAATTTAACATCGGATTAAAGCCTAAGAACTTCAAAAACTCACAAATTACACTTTCGATCAAAACGTCTATCAAACATCGTCCGAATGACCTGTAATTTTGCACACATGTCACATTCAACACTACAGAACTACTCCAACTTCCGAAATTCCATTCCGAGCCTCGGATCAAAATTTCACTATTGAACCGAAAACTTCAAAATTCGACTTTCGGCATTTCAAGCCTAAATTAGCTACGGACCTCCAATACACAATCCGAACATGGCCCTACACCCGAAACCACCCAACGGAGCTAACAGAACCATCTGAATTCTATTCCTAGGACGTCTTCACACTGTTCCGACTACGACCAAATTTTCCAAAACTTAAGCTCTCGTTTAGGGACTAAGTATCCCAAAACTCTTCGAAACTCAAAACCGAACATCCTGGCAAATCAAACTAGCAGGAATAAACATAGGGAAAGCAGTTAATATGGGATTGGGGCATAAAGTCTTAAGACGACCAACCGGGTCCTCATAGAATTAGCATTATCTCTCTAGAATATATTTACGCATTAACAAAGTTCTAAATATACAAATGTTGACTGACAGGACTTGAGAAGCCGACAATGTGTAAATGTTAATGTTTTGATACATCAGTGACCACCTCCAAAGATTACTTTTTTTTCTTTTCCACTCCAAAATAGATAAATCAAGCAGTAAACTCTTCATTGAGATTTATGAAATGTTTATAAACTGTTTTACATTATATTAGATACCCTTGAATAAAAGACATGGAAGAAACATGGAGTAAATGACTCATCCTGTAAGTCTGGATAACTTTGTAAATCATAAAATACTTATAGTGTCATGCATATGCGTATGAATGTCATGTCGTGCATAGGTACATGTGTTCATAACATCATCAAGCCTCTAAGGGCATCCCATCATATCATCTCGGTCACTGTGGGCAAAATCATCAACGTATACTAGCTGATCAGGTGGTGGTGCGTATATAATGCCGTAACCTTTTCCCATGTCCCATATACGTATGAATGTCATGTCGTGCATAGGTACATGGTTCATACCATCATCAGGCCTCTGAGGGCATCCCATCATGTCATTTCGGCCACTATAGGCAAAATCATCAATGTATACCAGCTGATCAGGTGGTGGTGCATATATAATGCCGTAACCTTTTTCCCATATCCCATATACATACACACACACACACACACATGAATGCGTATATAACACCATCTGAGTAATGGGTAAATGCACATGTATAAATAAATGCAATGCATGAGAAGTACGTCAATAAAAATTTTCTCGGAATGTCATAAGACTATTATGCCTTTGATTAATATCATGAAATAAAATTTACTAACTTACGTATTTTTGAGACCCATGAACATATGATAGAATAATATGATACATGGAAGAGTATGAATATACACATCTCTAGCATTTCTACGAATAGAGTAATTTATGGAAGTTGTGCATATTCTCGTTTCGTTCATGTCGTATAGATCATGCCAAAAAAAGGAGGAATAACTTTAACATATCTGATTCGATTCTTTTGACAATACTCCGTTAAAATGTAGGCACAATTGCAGAAACTCCCAGATTAGGTGCCATAACGTATATATGACGTTTTCTAATTCAAGAGGTTTTGGTATCTACCCGTACTTGTTTAATTTTGGGGTCTTTTGAAACAGTGGGCTCCTCAACTAGTGATTCCACTATATTTATATGCGTTGACTTTGCCATTGCCCCACTTTTACTGCAGATTCTTCAAAGCTAAACGTGACAAAGCCATTTCATAAATTTTGATATACGTAAAGGTTAGATTAAAGTTGTTAATTGGTTGCAACTTATGAAGTATATATGCGGATAAGAATAGTTATCAGATTACTCACTACTCTTGTTATTCCCCAGCAATATAGAGGAGGCTATATTTAAAGGTGGTTCCATTGGGATATAAGGATATATCTAATACCTTCTAGCAGAAGCTTGAAAAGAAAGTAGTAGTAGAGTATAAAAGCTTTGAGAAGTTTCTTGCTAATTCTTCTAACAATGTGCTTGGTGCCACGTTTTGGGATAGTCAATGTTATTCAAAACATTGAATTAATGACCCGTTATTCGATAATTAAGCAATTACCCAGGTATTAAAAATTATCCCAAATTACTTTAAATACTACTCACTTTTAATACACTTTATATATCATACTATAATATACGTTACTATCATGATCATGTGGTATTATATAAAATAAATACATACACTATTATTTCATTAAAATATCCATGTAAAAAATGCACATATATTCTCAACTTATAATTTTCCTAATCTCATATAAAGAATAAAAATTTTCGTACGCTTAATTCTTTAAATGATAAAAAAATAACCTTCTTTTCTTGTGATAAAATAATTAATATCTTTACAATAAAAAATCTCATAAAATTTCTCATATTATGAGTATAATTTAAAACATATTCAAAAGTAGTAATATTAATAAAAATATAAAATCATATTTTTCAAACCATTTTTTTCTTTCTCTCTCTCTCTCTCTCTCTCTCTCTCTCTCTCTCTCTCTCTCTCTCTATATATATATATATATATATATATATATATATATATATATATATATATATATATATATATATATATATATAGATAGATATATACTTACGGGGTATAACATGTGTATATTGATTTGGTTGCGTATTTACTTTGGGACTACAGAACGGTATTCTGGGAGATCCCCCTTGCCTGTTTACTTTGGGACTACGGATCGGTATTTCAGGATATCCCTATGCGCATTTATATTTGGGACTACGAGACGATATCCGAAAGATCCCCCTGCACATTTATATTTGGGACTACGGGACGGTATCCCGGGAGATCCCTCCGCACATTTACGATTTGGACTACGAGATGGTATCTGGGAGATCCTCTGCACATTTATGTTTGGGACTACGGGATGTTATCCTGGGAGATCCCCTATTGCTATCTCTGTTCTCTGAGTTATTTCTTTATGTGATTTCATCTTTATTGACTGTTAGTAATTTAATTAAACTATCACATTTCATACTGTTTTACCTTATTATATATAAAAGCAGTAGGGCCATGACCTTTCTCGTCACTACTCGACCGAGGTTAGGCTTCACACTTACTAGGTACCGCTATGGTATACTCATGCCCTTTCCTGCACATGTTTTTCGTGTGCAGATCCAGGTGTTTCTGCTCAGCCATACTATCCGTGAGGCGAGGCGATTCAGAGACTTTGAGGTATATCTGCCGCGTCCGCAGACCTTGAAGTCCTTCTCTGTTCTCCCTTCAGTTATAGACTTCTTATATTTTCCTTAGTTTAGACTTCTGGAGTTAGAACACTATGTATTTCATTAGCTTGTGATTCATGAGATTCTGGGTTTTGAGAGTGTTAAATTCAGTCGAGAGTGCTATTATTGTATATGCCAAGCGGCATTTTAAAACTCTTTAATTATATTTACCTATTAATTGACTAGTTTTGTGTCTTCAATTTATATTTCTGCAATGTGTTAGGCTTACTTAGTCGTAGAGACTAGGTGCCGCCATGACAGTTCACATAGAGAGAAATTGGGTCGTGACAAGTTGGTATCAAAGCTCTAGGTTCATAGGAGTCATGAATCACAAGCTGGTTTATTAGAGTCTCGCGGATTGGTACAGAGACATCTGTGCTTATCTTTGAGAGGCTGTGTAACTATTAGGAAAATT
The DNA here is from genome assembly GCF_000715075.1 of Nicotiana tabacum. Classification (NCBI taxonomy): domain Eukaryota; kingdom Viridiplantae; phylum Streptophyta; class Magnoliopsida; order Solanales; family Solanaceae; genus Nicotiana; species Nicotiana tabacum. The sequence goes on from NC_134084.1 coordinate 115,262,972, forward strand.
CTGCTTCATTTGATTCCTTGTCGTGCGAGATTATTGATACCGAAATTCTAAACCTCTGCCTTCTATTCTTTTACAGATGGTGAGGACACGTTGTGATGACCCGGCCGGTCGTCTTAAGAATTAACGCCCCAATCCCTTATTAACTGCTTTCCCCATATTTATTTCTGCTATTTTGATTTGCCGGGTTCGGTTTGAGTTTCGAAGAGTCTTGGGACACTCAGTCCCTAAATGAGAGCTTAAGTTTTGGAATTTAATCGTAGTCAGAATAGTGTGAAGACAGCTCAAAATGGAATTCTGATGGTTCCGTTAGCTCCATTGGGTGATTTCCGGCTTAGGGGCGTGTTTGGATTGTGTTTTGGAGGTCAGTAGCTAATTTAGGCTTGAAATGTCGAAAGTCAAATTTTGATGTTTCCTGTTCGATAATGAGATTTTGATCCAAGGGTCGGAATGGAATTCCAGAAGTTGAAGTAGCTCCGTAGTGTTGAATGTGACGTATGTGCAAAATTTCAGGTCATTCGGACGAGGTTTGATAGAGTTTTTGATCGAAAGCATAAATTTAGAGTTTTGGAGTTCTTAGGCTTGAATCCGTGGTTGATTCGTCATTTCGATCTTATTTTAGGTGTTTTAAGGATTGGTATAAGTTTGGACAATGGTATTAGACTTTTATTGTGTTTTTAGTTGAGGTCCCGGGGGCCTCGGGATGATTTCAGGTGGTTTTTAGAAAGATTAGGAGTTGAAAGTTGCAGCTGAAGCTTTAAATCTACTGTCATAACCGCACCTACGGCTTGGGGACCGCAGGTGCGAGCCCGCAGAAGTGATAAGGGAAGCCGCAGATGCAGCCAAGAGGAAGATGGGCTGAATCCGCAGATGGGGGAGGTAGGCCGCACCTGCGAGGTCGCAGGTACGAGAAGCATGTCGCAGAAGCAGAAATGTTGATTTAACAAAATGTCGTAGATGCGACCTAGGCTCCGCAAAAACGGGATCGTAGGTGCGGTCCCAGGACCGCAGATGCGGTTTCACTGGTCAGAAAATAGGGATTTCGAGGGTTTATTTTCAAAACTTGAAAAAATCAAATTGGAGCTCAGGAGAGGGCGATTTTGGGAGAAAGTTGAAGAGGAAATAATTGGGTACCAATTCTTTAACCCTTTCTAGATATATTCCATCAATCTATGGTTAGTTTTATCATTTAATTTCATATTGGAGATGAAAATTGAGGAAAAGTTGGAAGAAAGTTCTTAGACCTAGAATTCAAATTTTGATTGGGAATCTGACCTTAGATTTTGGTACATTTGGTATGACTGAACTCGTGAGAGTGTGAGGATTCTGAAAATGTAAATATTACCCGATTCCGAGGTGTGGGCCCGAGGGGCATTTTGGTCATTTTACCTAATTTCATGTATTAGCTTAGAATTTCTTTGTAGAATTAGTTACTTGAAGTGTTATTTACATTATGAAATTGAATTGAATAGATTTGGGCCATTTGGAGTCGAGTACTCGTGGTAAGAGCGTGGTTTCGGATTGATTTGAGCTGGTTCGAGGTAAGTGGCTTGCCTAACCTTGTGTGGGGGACATTACCCTTAGGATTTGGTATTGTGGTAATTGAAATGCCTTGTACGTGAGGTGACGAGTGTGTACTTGTGCTAATTATTGAAAAAGCTCTTTTCACTAAAGTAGCATTAATGGTGTTTTCCTTTCCTGCTTACTCTACTTGAATTTTAAGCCTGCTGTTAGATTAGAAAAACATGTTTAGTTGACTTAATTACTTTATTGCTTAAACTGCCTTGATTGTATTATGTGAAACATGTTAGGTTAGAATTACCTGTTTTACTTGGTACGAAATTGAGCTTAGTTGAGTATTCTTTGTGTTGTTGTTGTGTGTTTTTACTTTGGGACTACGGGATGACATCCCGGGAGATCCCCTGTACGTATTTATTATTTGAGCTGAGATGCGGGATACCGAGAGATCCCTAGCACATATATCGAGGATACCAAGAGATCCTCGGGATACCAGGGTATCCCTAACATATTGAGGATACCAAGAGATCCCTAACACATATTGAGGATACCAAGAGATCCTCGGGATACCAAGAGATCCCTGACACATATTGAGGGTACTAAGAGATCCCCGGTTAGCTGCTTTGTGAAGAGTGGTATTCCTTGTGGTTGTTTTTGCCTCTGTTTCAGTTGTAGTTATCTTTATTATCCTGTTTTAGTTCTTATTGTTATTTTTCAATTGTATTGCTTTATCTTATACTGTCACACCTTATATTTTTATTTAATCTCAGTAGGGCCCTGACCTTCCTCGTCACTACCCGACTGAGGTTAGGCTTGACACTTACTGAGTACCGCTGTGGTGTACTCATGCTCTTTCTGTGCATGTTTTTCATGTGAAGATTCAGGTACCTCCACGCAGACTTATCACGCTTGAGACAAGGTGTTTGTAGAGACTCCGAGGTATATTTTCCGCGTCCGTAGACCGAAGAGTCCCTTTTTACTCCCCCTTTTAAGTATTAGCCCTTCTGTATTTTTCTTTCCTTGTTAGATATTCTGGATTTAAATACTGGTACATATTCAAAGGCTTGTGTTCATGAGATTCCGGGTTTTGGGAAATGTATTAGTTTTGAGAGTTGTTATGGTGTATGAAGAACGACACTTTTAAACGCTGTTTTATTTCACCATTTCGGTTTTTAATTATTTTCTTCCGCAAATTGGTTTATTTTCTGCATTGTTAGGCTTACCTAGTCGTACAGACTAGGTGCTGTCATGATGGTTCACGGAGGGAGAACTGGGGTCGTGACACACGTGCTACCAGAGATGACCAGGCACTCTCGCCCCCTGCTATAGACACTAAAGGCTGGGGCCAAGTTAGAGGCCGAGGACGCGCACATGGTGCAACCAGAGCACCCGCGCGAGCTGCTATAGAGGAGCCAGCAGCAACTTCAACCGGAGTCCAGGCGCGTGATACGTCTACTACTGCTACTACTCCATCTCTTTAGGAGACCCTGGCACATTTCATGAGCATGTACACCACCCTAGCTCAGGCAGGGTTGATTCCCCTTGCTGCAGCCACATCTCAGGCCAGGGAGGAGCACAGACTCCCGTCGCCCACACTCCAGAGTAGCGGGTTCAGGTTGATCAGATCCTAGAGGTTATACTGGTGCCGCTTGTAGCCCCAGCTCAGCCCGAGGATAGGGCAGTAACTTCAGAGGAGGATCAGTGGAGGCTTGAGAGGTTCAAGAAGTACAAGCCTCCTACATTCAGTGGTCTAGCATTAGAGGATACTCAGGGATTTTTGGAGGAGTGCTAGCATATCGGTCACGACCCTAGTTCGCCCTCCATGAACTGTCGTGACGGTACCTAGTCTCTACGACTAGGTAAGCTTAACAAATGCAGAAAATAAACAATTTGCGGAAGCAATAATTAAAAAGTGAAATAACTGAATGAAACAGTATTTAAGATGTCGTTCGGCATATACAATACAACTCTCGAAACTAACAACATTTTCGAAAACCCAGAATCTCATGAAACACAAGCCTTTGAATGTCTACTAGTTTCTAACTCCAGAATGTTTAATAAAAATAAGTACAGAAGGGCTAAAACTTAAAGAGAGAATAGAAAGGGACTCCTCGGTCTACGAACGCGGCAGATATACCTCGAAGTCTCGGGGAAAGTCGCCTCGCCTCAAGGGTGATAGGACTGAGTTGAAGTACCTAGATCTGCACATGAAAAACATGCGCAGAAAGGGCATGAGTACACCACAGCGGTACTCAGTAAGTGCCAAACCTAACCTCGGTCGGATAGTGACGAGGAAGGTCAGGGCCCTACTGAGGTTAAATAAAATATAAGGTTTAAGAGTACATAACAAAACAATATAACTAAGTACAACAGTAAAAGTAACACAGGATAGAAAGAACAACAACGACTACTACAGAGGCAAAGTAAACACAGAAAGAGATACAGCTCAGCACAAAGATAACAACCGAGGATCTCCCAAGATACCGTCCTGTAGTCCCAAATATAAATATTCAGTGGATCTCCCGGGATACCGTCCCGTAGTCCAACTCATAATGTGAGGGGATCTCCTAGAATAACGATCCGTAGACCCAAATGTAAATACTCAGTACAAGGGGAATCTTCCGGGTGCAGTCCCGTAGTTCCAATGTAAATGTGCAGGGGTATCTCCCGGAATACCGTTCCGTAGTCCCAAAGTAAACATATAGGGGGATCTCCCGGGATACCATCCCGTAATCCCAAAGTAAACACACAACAACAAGAAGAAGAATACATAGATCTATTCAAGTTCCATACCAAGGTAAAACAGGTATTTCTAACCTAGCATGCTGCATGCAATCCAAATAAGGCAGTTTGAGCAAGTAAGGCAATTAAGTCAATTAGACATGATTTCCTAAGCTAACAACAGGCTTAAATTGCAAGTAGTTTAAACAGGAAGAAGAAACATAATTTAAATTACTTAATGAAAACTGGATTTTCAACAATTAGCACAAGTACGCACTCGTCACCTAATGTACAAGGCATTTCAATTATCAATAATACAAAGTCCTAAGGGGAGTTCCCCCCCACAAGGTTAGGCAAACCACTTACCTCGAACCGGCTAAAAATCAATCCGAAATCACGTTCTTGCCACGAGTACTCGACTCCAAATGGCCCAAATTTATTCAATTCAATTTCATGATGTAAATAACACTTCAAGTAACTGATTCCACAAATAAATGCTAGGCTAATACGCGAAATTAGATAAAATGACCAATATGACCCTCCGGCCCACATCTCAGAATCGGGTAAAGTTTACATTTTCAGAATCGTTATACTCTCACGAGTTCATTTATATCAAAATTACCCCAATCCGACATCAAAATCTAAATCAAACTCCAAAAGTTAAGCCTAGGAACTTTTCCTAATTTTCTCCAAGTTTTCACCCCAAATTCGAATTCAAAGGATGAATTTAAGCATAAATTTATGGAAATTAATCAAAACCGAGTAAGAATTACTTACCCCAAACACTCAGGTGAAAATCCCTCTCAAAATCGCCAATCCCGAGCTCCCAAATCAATTTTTCCACGTTTTGAACTAAACCCTCGATTCTGCCCCTTTTCTTGACTAGTGAAACTGCATCTGCAGTCCTAGGACCGCACCTGCAGTCCCGCTTCTTCAAATACCCGGTCGCATCTGCGACATTTCATTAAAGGAGGACTTTCCGCAACTATGACTACCTTTACCGCAAATGTGGTACCGCTTCTGCGGTGCCCTGACCGCATCTACGGTCAACTCCCTTTTCGCCTCAAACCGCTTCTACGGTCTCGCACCTGCGGTCCCCAAGCCGCAGGTGCGGTAATGACAATAGACTTGTAGCTTCAGCTACAAACTCTCAATTTCAAACTTCCCGTTAACCATCTGAAACCGTCTCGAGGCCCCTGGGATCTCAAGCAAAAGCACGACCAAGTCTTATACCACTATTCAAACTTATACCAATCCTTAAAACACCTAAAACAACATCGAAACATGGAATTAACCATGGATTCGAGCCTAAGAACTCCAAAAACTCTGAAATTATGCTTTCGATCAAAAAGTATATCAAACCTCGTCCGAATGACCTGAAATTTCATACACACGTCACATTCAACACTACGGAGCTACTCCAACTTCCGGAATCTCATTCCGACCTTTAGATCAAAATATCAATATCGAACCGGAAACTTCCAAAAACTTGAACTTTCGGCATTTCAAGCCTAAACTAGCTACGGACCTCCAAAACACAATCCGAACACGCCCTCAAGCCCGAAATCACCCAACGGAGCTAACGAAACCAACAGAATTCCATTCCGAGGCCGTCTTCACACTGTTCTGACTACGACCCAAATTTCACAACTTAAACTCTCATTTAGGGACTAAGTGTCCCAAAACTCTCCGAAACTCCAAATAAATCCTCCCGACAACTCACCATAGCAAAAACAATCACGGGGAAAACAATTAATAGGAGATCGGGGCGTAAATTCTTAAAACAATTGGCCGGGTTGTTACATCCTCCTACACTTAAACATTCGTTCATCCTCTAACGAGCATAGAGACATACCTGAAGTAGTGAAAATATGAGGTTAACAGCTGCGGATATCCTGTTCGGTCTCCCAGGTTACCTCCTCGATCGGCTGAACCCGCCACTGAACCTTTACTAATGCAATGTTCTTTGACCTCAGCTTTCGAACCTTCTTGTCCAATATCGCCACAGGCTCCTCAACATAAGATAGATCCTTGTCCAACTGGACTGAACTGAAATCCAAAACATGTGACGGATCCTCGTGATACCTCCAGAGCATCGAAACATAAAATACTGGATGAACTCCTTCCAAGCTGGGAGGTAAGGCAAGCTCATAAGCAACCTCCCCAACATGCCTCAATATCTCAAAAGGTCCAATAAACCTTGGACTCAACTTCCCTTTCTTCCCAAATCTCATAACGCCCTTCATAGGCGAAACCCGAAGCAGAACCCACTCTCCAACCATATAGGAAACATAACGAACCTTCCAGTCCGCGTAACTCTTCTGTCTGACTAGGCTATACGGAGTCTATCCTGAATCATCTTAACCTTCTCCAAAGCATCCTGAACCAAGTCTGTGCCCAATAATCTAGCCTCTCCCGGCTCAAACTAACCTATCAGAGATCTACATCGCCTACCATATAAAGCTTTATACGGTGCCATCTGAATGTTGGACTGATAGCTGTTGTTGTAGGCAAACTCCGCCAATGGCAAGAGTTGATCCCAAGACCCTCCAAACTCAATCACACACGAACGGAGCATATCCTTAAGAATCTGAATAGTATACTCGGACTGTCCCTCCGTCTGAGGGTGAAATGTTGTACTCAACTCCACCGGAGTACCCAACTCATGTTTTACGGCCCTCCAAAACCGTGATATGAACTGAGTATCTCTATCTGAAATGATGGAAACTGGAATACCATGCAGACGAACAATCTCTCAGATATAAATCTCCGCTAGACACTCCGAAGAATAGGTAGTACACACAGGAATGAAATGCGCGGACTTGGTAAGCCGATCCACAATCACCCAAATAGAATCAAACTTCCTCAAAGACCGTGGGAGCCCATCTACAAAGTCCATGGTGATCCAATCCCACTTACACCCCAGAATCTCTATCTGCTGAAGCAACCCACCCTGTCTCTGGTGCTCATACTTCACTTGCTGACAATTGAGGCACCAAGCTACAAACCCAACTATATCTTTCTTCATCCGTCTCCACCAATAGTGCTGCCTCAAATCCTAGTACATCTTCACAGCACCCGGATAAATGGAATACCGCAAACTGTGGGCCTCCTCTAAAATCAAATCCCGAAGCCCATCAACATTGGGTACACAAATTTGATCCTGCATCCTCAATACCCCGTCATCACCAATAGTAACATCTCTGGCATTACCGTGCTAAATCTTATCCTTGAGGACAAGCAAATAAGGGTCATCAAACTGACACTCCCTGATACAATCAAATAAGGAAGACCGAGAAACCACGCAAGCTAGAACCCGACTGGGCTCCGGAATATCCAATCGCACAAACTGGCTGGCTAAAGCCTGAACATCCATCTTCATGGGCCTCTACACTACTGGTAAATAAGCCAAACTCCCCAAACTCTTTGCCCGGCGACTCAGAGCATCAGCCACAATATTGGCCTTGCCCGGGTGATACAAAATAGTGATATTATAGTCCTTTAGCAACTCTAACCACCTCATCTGGCGCAAGTTAAGGTCCTTTTGCTTGAACAAGTGCTGCAAGCTCCGATGATCAGTATAAATCTCACAAGGAACACCGTACAAATAATGACACTAGATCTTCAGGGCGTGAATAATGGCAACTAACTCGAGATCATGGACATGGTAATTATTCTCATGTACCTTCAACTGTCTGGACGCGTAGGCAATCACCCTACCATCGTGCATCAATACCACTCCAAGGCCAATCCTCAAGGCATCACAATAGACAATATAAGACCCCAAACCTGTAGGCAATATCAAAACTGGGGCTGTAGTCAAAGTTGTCTTGAGCTTCCGAAAGCTCTCCTCACACTCTTCTGTCCACTGGAATAGAGCACCCTTCTGGGTCAGCCTTGTCATAGGGGTTGCAATCGATGAAAACCCATCCACAAAACGATGATAGTTATTTGCCAAGCCAAGAAAATTGCAGATCTCTATAGCTGAGGATGGTCTGAGCCAACTCTACACTGCCTCTACTTTCTTCGGATCCACCTAAATACCCTCACTCAACACCACGTAGCCTAAGAATGCCACAAAATCCAACCAAAACTCATATTTTGAGAACTTAGCATATAACTTCTTTTCTCTCAAGGTCTGAACCATTGTCCTCAGGTACTGCTCATGATTTTCCCGACTTCGGGAATACACCAGAATATCATCAGTAAAGACAATGATGAACGAGTCAAGATACGGCCGGAACACACTTTGCATCAAATGCATAAAGGCCGATGGGGCATTGGTCAACCTAAATGACATAACAAGGAACTCGTAATGACCATACCGAGTCCTGAAAGTAGTCTTCGGGATATCTAGCTCCCGAATCTTCAACCGATGGTACCCTAACCACAAGTCAATCTTAGAAAACACTCGTGTGCCCTAAAGCTAGTCAAACAGATCATCAATACAAGGCAAAGGATACTGGTTCTTCACTATAACTTTGTTCAACTGGCGATAATCAATACACATACGCATAGAACCATCCTTTTTCTTCATAAATAAGATAGGAGCACCCCAAGGTGATACACTGGGCCGAATAAAACCCTTATCAATTAATTCCTGTAACTGATCCTTCAACTCCTTCAACTCAGGAGGGGCCATACGATATGGAGGAATAGAAATAGGCTGAGTGCCCAACAACAAATCAATGCCAAAATCAATATCTCTATCGGGCGGCATTCCTGGAAAGTCAGCTAAAAACACATTAGGAAAATTTCGTACTACTGGGACTGAATCAACTGTAGGGGTATCAATATTGACATCTCTCACATAAGCTAGATACGCGTTACACCCCTTCTTAACCATATGCTGAGCCTTAAGGAATGAAATAACTCTACTGGGAGTATGATCTAAGGTACCCCTCCACTCTATTCTCGGAGCACCTGTTATAGCCAGCGTCACGGTTTTGGCGTGACAATCAAGAATAGTATAATGGGGCGACAACCAGTCAATGCCCAAGATAGTATCAGAATTTACCATGTTGAGCAATAATAAATCAGCTTTGGTCTCAAAACCACTAAGAGCAATCAAACACGACCGATAAATGCAGTCCACAATAAGAGAATCTCCCATATGAGTAGAAACATAAACATGGGTACTCAAAGAATCCAGAGATACACCCAAATGCGGGGCAAAATAAGAAGACACATAAGAATAGGTAGAGCCTGGATCGAATAAAACCGTTGCCTCTTTATGACAAACCATGACAATACCTGTGATGATAGAATCAGAGGCAACGACCTCGGTACGGGTAGGAAGGGCATAATGTCTGACCTAGCCTCCCCCTCTAGAGCGACCTCTACCTCCCCGAGCTCCACCTCCAGCTGGCTGAGCAGGTGGGGTAGCAACTAGTTCTGTAATCATAGACTGAGAACTTTGCGGGGCACGCTGTGGCTGAGAAGTCTGTGGAGGTGCACCCCTCCTATGTCTGGGGAAATCCCTTACCATATGGCATGTGTCACCACACTCAAAAAAAGCTCTAGGAGGACATGGTGGCTGTGAGTGGCTCAGGCCAGGTCTACTGGATTGACCACTGAAAGCACCCCGCGCAGGAGGCACACTAGATACTGGAGGTGCATAATAAGGCTCCTGAGGCCTAGGAGGAACTGGAATACCACTGGCTATTAGAAGAGCTGAATGAATGGGGTGACCCATATAACCCCTACCATGACGACCTGCAGCTAGGGAATGGGTACCAAAATAATGGCCCGACTCTCGATACCTCTTGGCCTTCCTCTTCTCTCTCTCCCTAGCATGCATATCCTCAATCCTCCTAGCAATGCTCACCACCTGCTGATAAGAAATATCCATCTCCAACTCACGAGCCATGCTAGACCTTATGCTAGGAATAAGCCCCTTAATAAACCAGCGATCCCTCTTGCAAACAGTAGAAACCAAGGCTGGGGCATGTCTTGCCAAACTAGTATAACAGATAGCATACTCCGAGACAGTCATCGTTACCAAGCACAAATGCTCAAACACTGTGCACCATGCATCTCTGAGGAACAAACTCTCTCAGGAACATATCTGAAAGTTGAGTCCAAGTCAGCGAAGCCGCCTCATTCGGATTGTCTAACTCGTAGGTACACCACCACTCATAAGCAGCTCCTCGAAGCTGAAAGGCAGTGAAAGAAACCCCACTCGATCCTGATATACCCATAGTACAGAGGATACGGTGACACTCCTCCAGAAATCCCAAGGCATCATCTGATGCTAACCCACTGAATTCAGAAGGATCATACTTTTTGAACCTCTCAAGCCTCCGCTGCTCATCCTCTGAAGCCGCTGCCCTATCCTCGGGTTGACCTGGGACTGCAAACGGTACAGGTATAATCTCTAGGACCTGATTAACATGCACTCGTTTCTCAAGAGTGCGGGCGGAGGGAGTCTGTGCTCCTCCCCCGGCCTAAGATGTGGCTGCTGCAAGGGGAAGCAACCCTTCCTGAGCCAGAGTGGTGTACATGCTCATGAACTGCGCAAGAGTCTCCTGGAGAGCTGAAGTAGTAGTAGCAGTAGGCGTATTAGGTGCATGAAATACGGCTGGAACTGCTGGTGGTACCTTGGTGGAAGCTCACACAGGTGCTCTGACTGCACCACATGCGCATCCTCAGCCTCTACCCCGGTCCTGACCTTTGATGGCTGCAGTAGGGGGTGCAGGTGCCTGATCATCTCGGGTAGCACGTGTCCTCACCATCTTTGAGAGAATAGAAGATAGAAGTTTAGAGTTATGGCATCAAAATCTCGCACGACAAAGAAATCAAATTAAGTGGAATTTTCCTAACTGTTACATAGCCTCTCACAGATAAGTACAGACGTCTCTGTACCGATCCGTGAGACTCTAATCAACCGGCTTGTGATTCATGACTCCTATAAACCTAGATATCTAATACCAACTTGTCACGACCCTAGTTTGCCCTCTGTGAACTGTCGTGACAGCACCTAGTCTCTATGACTAGGTAAGCCTAACAAATGCAGAAAACAAATAATTTGTAGAAGAAATAATTAAAAACCGAAATAACCGAATGAAACAGTATTTAAGATGCCACTCGTCATATACAATACAACTCTCAAAACTAACAATATTTCCCAAAACCCAGAATCTCATGAAACCACAAGCCATTGAATGTCTACAAGTTTCTAAAACCAGAATGTCTAACAAAAGTAAGTACAGAAGGGTTAAAACTTAAAGAGCGAATAAAGAGGGACTCTTAGGTCTGCGGACGCGGCATATATACCTCGAAGTCTCTGGGTAAGTTGCCTTTCCTCAAGGGTGATAGGACTGAGTCGAAGTACCTGGATCTGCACATGAAAAACATGCACAGAAAGGGCATGAGTACACCACAAGGGTACTTAGTAAGTGCCAAGCCTAACCTCGGTCGGTTAGTGACAAGGAAGGTCAGGACCCTACTGAGGTTAAATAAAATATAAAGTTTAACAGTATAGAACAAAACATTATAACTAAGTACAACAATAAAAGTAACACAGGATATAAAGAACATCAACAACTACTACAAAGGCAAAGTAAACACACAAATAGATACAACTCAATACAAAGATAACAACCAAGGATCTCCCAAGATACCGTCCTGTAGTCCCAAATATAAATATCCAGTGGATCTCCCAGGATACTGTCACATAGTCCAACTCATAATGCGAGAGGATCTCCCGGAATACTGATCTGTAGTCCCAAATGTAAATACTTAGTACTTGGGGAATCTACCGGGTGCAGTCCCGTAGTTCCAATGTAAATGTGCAGGGGGATCTCCCGGAATACCGTTCCATAGTCCCAATGTAAACATATAGGGGGATCTCCCGGGATACCGTCCCGTAGTCCCGAAGTAAACACACAGCAATAAGAAGAAGAATACACAGTTCAATTCAAGTTCCATACCAAGGTAAAATAGATATTTCTAACCTAGCATGTTGAACGTAATCCAAATAAGGCAGTTTGAGCAAGTAAGGTAATTAAGTTAATTAGACATGTTTTCCTAAGCTAACAACAAACTTAAATTGCAAGTAGTATAAACAGGAAGAAGAAACATAATTGTAATTACTTAATGAACACTAGATTTTCAACAATTAGTACAAGTACGCACTCGTCACCTCATGTACAAGGCATTTCAATTATCAATAATACCAAGTCCTAAGGGGAGTTTCCCCCCCACAAGGTTAGGCAAGCCACTTACCTCGAAACAACTCAAAATCAACCCGAAATCACGTTCTTGCCACGAGTACTCGACTCCAAATAACCCAAATCTATTCAATTCAATTGCATGATGTAAATAACACTTCAAGTAACTGATTTCACAAATAAATTCTAAGCTAATACGCGAAATTGGATAAAATAACCAAAATGCCCCTCGGGCGCACATCTCGAAATCAGGTAAAATTTACATTTTCAGAATCCTCATACTCTCACGAATTCATTTATATCAAAATTACCCCAATCCGACATCAAAAGCTAATTCAAACTCCAAAAGTTAAGCCGAGGAACTTTTCCCAATTTTCTCCAAGTTTTCACCCCAAATTTGAATTCAAAGGATGAATTTAAGCACAGATTCGTGGAAATTAATCAAAACCGAGTAAGAATTACTTACCCCAAACACTCAGGTGAAAATCCCTTTCAAAATCACCAATCCCGAGCTCCCAAATCAATTTTTCCAAGTTTTGAACTAAACCCTTGATTCTGCCCCTTTTCTTGACCAGTGAAATCGCATCTGCGGTCCTGGGACCGCACCTACGGTCCTGCTTCTGCGAAGACCCGGTCGCATCTGCGATATTTTATTAAAGGGGGACTTTCTGCACCTGTGACTACCTTACCGCAGATGTAGTGCCGCTTCTGCGGTGCCTTGACCGCATCTACGGTCAACACCTTTTTCGCCTCAAATTGCTTCTGCGGTTCTTCTACCGCTTATGCGGTGTCGCACCTGCGGTTCCCAAGCCGCAGGTGCGGTTATGACAATAGACTTGTAGCTTCAGCTGCAAACTCTCAACTCCAAACTTCCCGTTAACCATCCAAAACTGTCCCGAAGCCTCCAAGACCTCAACCAAACGCATGAACAAGTCCTATACCACTATTCAAACTTATACTAATCCTTAAAACACCTAAAACAATATCAAAACATCGAATTAACCATGGATTCAAGCCTAAGAACTCCAAAAACTCTCAAATTACGCTTTCGATCAAAAAGTTTATCAAACCTCGTCCGAATGACCTGAAATTTCACACACACGCCACATTCAACACTACAAAGCTACTCCAACTTCCGGAATCCCATTCTGACCCTTAGAGCATAATCTTACTATCGAACCATAAACTTCCTAAATCTCAACTTTCGGTATTTTAAGCCTAAATTAGCTACGGACCTCCAAAACACAATCCGAACATGCCCCTAAGTCCCAAATCACCTAACGGAGCTAACAGAACCAACAAAATTCCATTCCGAGGCCGTCTTCACACTATTCCGACTATGGCCCAAATTCCACAACTTAAACTCTCATTTAGGGACTAAGAGTTCCAAAACTCCCCGAAACTCCAAATAAATCCTACCGGCAACTCACCATAGCAAAAACAAACATGGGAAAAGCAGTTAATAGGGGATCGAGATGTAAATTCTTAAAACGACTGTCAGGGTCGTTACAATATCCTCCGCACTATGGATATATCAGGGTTGAGTGGGGTTTCTTTCACTGCCTTCCAACTTCGAGGAGCAGCCTATTAGTAGTGGCGTACTTGTGAGTTAGATAGTCCGGTTGAGGTAGCTACCCTTACATAGACCTAGTTTTCAGATATGTTTCTGAGGGTGTATGTCCCTCAGAGTTTCAGGGACGCATGACGTGCGGAGTTTGAGCATTTGTGCCAAGGTACTATGACTGTTTCGGAATATGCTGTCCGTTTTAGTGACTTGGCTAGACATGCACCGGCCTTGGTTTCTATAGTTTGTGAGAGTGTTTGTAGGTTTATTGAGGGGCTCATTCCCAGCATCAGGTCCAACATAGCCTATGAGTTAGAGGGAATGCTTGCTCAGGACAGAGAGGAGAGAGAGGCTAAGAGATCTCGAGAGTCGGGTCATTATTCTGGTGCCCGTGCCCCAGCTGCATTTCGTTATGGTAAGGGTTATATGAGTCGCCCCATTCATTCAGCTCTTCCAACAGCTTGTGGTATTCCAGCTCCTCCTAGACCTCAGGAGCCTTATTATGCACCTTCAGTATCTAGTGTGCCCTCTGCACGGGGTGCTTTCAGTGGTCAGTCTAGCATACTTGGCCCGAGCTAGTCACAGTCGCCACATCCTCCTAGAACTTGTTTTGAGTGTGGTGACACACGCCATGTGGTGAGGGATTGCCCTAGATTTAGGAAGGGTGCACCTATACAGACTTCTCAACCACAAAATGCTCCACAAAGTTCCCAGGCTATTATCACAGCACCAGTTGCTACCCTACCTGCTCAGCCAACTAGAGGTGGAGGTCGAGGAGGTAGAGGTCGTCGTAGAAGGGGAGGCCAGGCTAGATACTATGCCCTTCCTGCTCGTCCTGAGGCTGTCGCCTCCGATTCTGTCATCACAGGTATTGTTTCGGTCTGTCATAGAGATGCATCGGTTCTATTCGATCCAGGCTCCACTTATTCTTACATGTCCTCTTATTTTGCCTTGTATTTGGGCATATCTCGGGATTCTTTGAGTTACCCTGTTTATGTTTCTACCCATGTGGGAGATTCTTTTGTTGTGGACCGCATTTATTGGTCGTGTTTGATTGCTCTTAATGGTTTTGAGACCAGAGTCGATTTATTATTGCTCAGCGTGGTATATTTTGATGTTATCTTGGGCATGGGACTGGTTGTCGCCCTATTATGCTATTCTTGATTGTCACGTCTGTCGCGCCCCCTTTTTCCTTGCAGAGTTCGGGTTTCGACATTTATTGGGAACAACTCGTTTCCTTTTAGGAATTAGGTATTTAAAGAGTCGCCACCTAACGGATTAAGGTGTGTTAGGGCACCTAGAGCAATTAACTCATATAACTAGTTTACATTACCAGAGATTAGGGTAAGGGCTTGAAATAACCTTTAGGGGAAGTTGTGAGGCACCCCTCGCGGTCCACAACGATGGGTCCCGGCCGAACTCAGGTATGTGAATTAGTCATTTAATAGGTAAGCAGTCTAAGCACACATATGTAAATAAATGAAGTTTAGGTAGTCTAAGCACACATATGTAAGTAAAGGAAGTTTAGGCAGTCTAAGCACACATATGTAAATAAAGAAAGGGAATCCTAAGTTGGTTAGTCTATAGGATCACATCCGTACTATACCTGGCAAGCCTTCCACAAATAGAGGGGTTACACGTGGTATTAACGCACATGTCATCATATTCTTTTACTACCCATCACCCTCCCTTTAGCAGTTATATAAGAAATTTTAATTAATGAACTCTAAGCGTGCTTTACCCGTCCCTTCCTTGTGGTCCTGGAGGTGTTTAGGACCTCTAATTTTAGGCAGTTCTAGACTTTCTTAAGGTGTCTAAAGGGTAAAATCTAAGCGACAACAAAGAACATATAGGACTATCAAATTAGAGAAACATTTAAGGGGGCTCATATTTACCTCCACACATAAACAAATAAGTAGCACGTCTTAAACACAGATTTCAGGTAGTTTCAGAGAAGTCCTAGAACATGGTATCTAAATGAGCATTCACAAACATAGAATATGCAGCATTGTTTTAAAGCGAGGTGATATAAACCTAATCAGTTTGCCTACTGATTTTAAAACCTATTGAACCCGGGTAGTTTCACACATAAGCAGATAATAATTTCATAGTTTTATAAGACCATTTAATTACCTAAGGCTTGCCTATCCGTGGGCCTATAATACCCTATGAACACGCAATCGTAATTCTGGGGATTAGTTAAAATAGCTTGAGTTTTATTAAATCCTATAGGCATGCTGGTCTTGGTGCTTATTGTTACAAGAGTTGAGTTTAGGCGCATTTATACTAGAACATGATGTCTATGTGTTGGGGCTATTTTTAAACCTCTTTATAGACATAATTTAAAGCAGATGCAAATACAGTCCTAAAGCAGGATTTCTAATGCACAGAGAGAGATGGTCATTTTATTAAGCATGATTATACCAGTAGCTTAATGACAGGATTTCCAGGTGATGACAACTTATGCAGAATCAGAAATGAAGTGATGAACTATAACATGTTTTCTAATATGCAAAAGGTAGTAAACCTGAGTATCCTAAGGCAGGATTTCTAATGCAAATAACACAGACCTATGACATGTTTCTAATGCAAGTAACATATCATATAGACCTAAAGCATGATTCCTATTTTAGGTAAGCACAACATAATCCTAAAGCATGATTTCTATAACAAATTATCATAATATAAACCTAAAGCAAGATTTCTACCCGGTTTCCCCAAAAATATCATATAGGAATCCTCCCATTTTTACTAATTACCCCAATATTTGTTTACAAGAAATTATATTATAGACCAATAGTGAATGAATTACATAAATGTAAACTATGCTATAGAGAGCCTAAATCAGGACCAAAATAAACCTGGGAGTGCCAGGCCTTCAGAACAGTCTCAGACGCCAAGAATCTCATAGAAAATAGTATGTCCTAGTGTGTCAAAGTTCCCTAAGGACCTCAGGGATCCCGAACAGTGCTCACACCAAGACCTTTCTTAAAATAGAGTGCAGTGTGGAAGGGCCAGCCCTGGTGTGCCAAAGTTCAGAGGAATCTCAAGGATCCCTATGCAGTACATACACTAGAGGGGTTGAACTTAAATAATCTAAGAGTAGAAGTGAGAGTGCTTGACAAAGTTTGGAAGAACATAGTAAAACAGTGATGAAATAAAACTTTCAGGAGTGAAAAAAGTTTTCAGGAATAGACACAATTTTAGAAAATACTAAGAAAGGAAAACAATTTTGAAATCAGTTTTGAGAAGAGCAATGATACAATCACATAGACTTAGAATGCTTAGAATCAAAACGATTTTACAGACAGTTTACACACATGGGTAAAGGGGGTTTGGAACCTATAGAGTTCATATCAGAGATACATGAAGGGGGAGGCATATAGACAACAAATGCATAGAACACTTACGAGTTTATTGATTCAGAGGCTTAACAAGTTAGCCATGATAATAGGCAGTTAAAACATAAAGCAGGAATGCAGAAAAAGCATGTTGAAAATAGGGGTGCATTGGACAGGATTAGCCATACAATTAGGGTCAATCAAGTTCATTAGGAGGCTAAGTTGCTAACATAATCACACCAATTTGAAGGGAGTAAACAAAGAATAATAAACATGCTGGCCAAGTACTAAAAAATGAGTGAGACTTAGACATGCTGATTGCACACTTGAACAAGAGAGGACAGAATGTAGACTTGCTGAATAAAGCAGTAAACAAGAAGACAAATTGAACACATAGCCAATTAAACTAGTGCAGGAATGGAACACAGAGAGTTTGAGTTTCAGAATTGAACTAGGGACATACCAGTTAAAGAAGAAAAGTGCAGAATGTAAAGCAAGTATAGTTCCACTGTCTAGCATTGTCTTTCAGCCGGCTAGGCCAACAATTAGCACAAGTAGCAGAGAAAGAAGAGAGAGTTTGAGTGTGTGTGTGTGTGTGTATTCTGAACTTAGTTCGTGTGTTTTGAGAGGTAAAAACAAGGGTGTATTAATAACACTTAGGGAGTATGAAAAATAAGGTGAAAACATCAGAAATCCATCAATTAAAGGCAATTATAGGGTCACAGAATCAATTAACATAAGGGAGTCTGGAATAGACCACCTAATTACGGGTAATTGATTAACGGTAACAACAAGGAAGTTTAATTAAGGCAAGAATCCCAATCATATCAAATAAAGGATCAGTAAAAATCACAAAATAATGCAGACGAGTAGTTAAGGCAAGTGTGACCAATTAAAATTACAAATAAGGAAACAAACAAGATCTGTGCACACAAATTTAACATGGCAAAAATAATAATCAGTAAGAAACTTCAAAGAATAATGGTTTTACCAAATGAATCACCCAAATTTCATAATTTAAACTAAGCAAGACTTCACAAAAATATAGAACTTAGTCAGAAAAGCAGGTTTGGACCTTAAAAAAGATTAATTAGGGAAGAACCACAAAAATACTGGATTTAACAAGTAAAAATGTTTAAGTCCAAAAGATAGAGTAAATTAATACGACTGGTATCACAGAAATACCCAAAATCGAAGCAAAAATTGAAGAAATCAATATATCACGTAGAATCAACTAGGGTTTGAACACTCGTGCAAAAATTAGTCGAGGTGAAGAAGAAATAATTTACTAAACATTAATAACGTAGAAAAATCTTTGAAAAACAGTTTGGGATGAACCCTAGTTTAGGAAGAGGGATACATGTCAGAATAGTTAATTAACCCAAAATTTTTTAAAGGAAAACACATAATAGCAATCGATCAGATCTATACAGATCTGAGAAGGATCGATAATAATGGACTAGGGTTTTTCAGAAAAGTAGTAGAGATGAGCGAATAGGTCAAGAACCCATAGATTCGTAGCAAAATAAAAAGAAGTTCTTACTCACAGTTGAGAAAATGGCCTGAGATAGGCTATTAAACGAAGTTTCAAAACAGAACCAGCTAGATTCTTTGAGATCTTCTTAAGGATCTAAGAAATCAAAGAGCCATGGCGTGTAGAGGGCCAAGGCTGGTCGGAGAAGCCATGGAAGCCTCATAAGGTGGAAGTTTATGCCGGTGACAACACTTAGAATTATGGTTAGGTCGAGAGAGTTTGAGAGAAGAGGGAGATGATGACGGTGGGTGAGGGAGAGAATGAGAGGGTTTGGGGGAGGGAGGGGGGTTAGGTCTAGGTTTAATTAAGGAAGGGGGGTTGTGGACCGTTGATCTGAATGATCAACGGTCAGGATTGAATGGGGGTCTTGGGTTGGGCAGATATGTATTTGGGCTTAAGGAAATTGGGCCAATTTTAGAATGGTTTTTGGGCTGGTTTAAAAAGGTTTTTGGGCTAGTTTAAAAGGGGTTAGATTTGAAAATAAAGGGGCTATTTACTAAATACTTATGTAATTGAATAAACATTATTTTATAAAATAATTAACGATAAAAAATGCATAGAAGTGTTTTAAAATAATTATTCGCTATTTTAAAAAATACAATGGACCATTTTCTGGTTAAATAATGCAATAATGTGTGCATGGGCTATAATTGCAAAGCTATTGCAATTGTGACCAAAAGGTGCAAATATGGCCATTTGTGAAATAATTTGAACGTAATATGACTATAAATAGCAATATTAAGTCATGAAATGCTATAAAGTCATTTGTGATGCAATTTTATAATTATTTATATAAATAAAATACTAGGATAAATTAATTTAAAAATGTAGAATTTATGGAAAATATTAATCGATGTTAATGCATAATTTTGAAGGTATATATGCACTTAAAAAGTATTATAGGGAAAATGGGTATCAACAGCTGCCCGTATTTACCCAGGAAATATGAAAGAGTTTTCGGGTTGTCACACTCTCTTTTTACCCCTCTAGGAGATACGTGTAAAATGTTATGAATTGTGGGTTAAAGAGCTTTTCCAATTAAAGTGACAAATTTTAAATAAGGATTATTTTATTTACAGAGTCGCCACTTGAAATTGATTTTTGCTGGTGTTCCAAGTCACATTTTATTTGAATCCCTATTCAAAGGAAGGTTTGACTCTATTATCATTGGTGTGCAAAAACAAAGTCCGGGTAAGGAATTCTGTTGACCGGGGAGAAGGTGTAAGGCATTCCTTGAGTTCCGTGGTTCTAGCACGGTCGCTTTATTGACTACATTTGGGTTGAATTAAACTTGGATAAACTGTGATTTATTTGATTTTTATGCTTTTCTTATGTCCGTTTTTATTTATTTTAAAAAAAAATTAAAGAAAAGATTTGAATAATTATCTACAACTTAACTAATGAGAGAAAATTATTGTTATGAGTACTAATTTAAAAGATGAGAGTAATGAGAGAAAATTATTAATTGACATTGCTTAAAACTAGTAAGATGTGGGCTTGTCTTGACATTGAATGAGGCAGCATACTATTGGGTTGATGAGGTCAAATGGGCTCATGTCCAAGACAAAATCCAAAAGCCCATATGCTTTTGGACTTTAAATCTGCAGATATGGCCTTTTAAAGCTATGTTACAGATTTGGCCCTATCTTGCTATTTGCAATTCGTAGCCAACTATTTACAAAAATAAGTTTACAGATTGTCTTTCTAATCTACAGCTTAACTACCTTACTAAATAAGTATTTTTTAAGAGATAAAAAAAGATTATTGGGACTCTAAAATATAATAATAATAATAATAATAATAATAATAATAATAATAATAATAATAATAATAATAATAATAATAATAACAACTTAGCTTGGTGACAACAAAGGGGCAAACATGGCTACACAAGTTCAAATTTTAATATATATGCTCCTTCAGACAACCAAATGCCAGTGGAATTATATCTAATGCTTTGCAAAAATAAAAATAATTAAAGATGCTTAGCACAATTTAATTAACATATCGTTATAACATTATCAAACATTCAAGAGCATATAAAAATGAATTACAATAGAATGATGAAACTACTAATATTTTCTAGCGTCATTATCTTTCATTCCAACTTGATTTTATGAGTTTACATGGTCCAAATATTACCTGGACAGCAGAAAGAAGAACAAATACAGCAGAGTCAGCTCTTTCCAAAATCAACAGCAAAACAATTAAACGGGCAACAACAATAGCAAAAGACAGCGACAATCGACAGATTCAAACCCAAGAAAATAAACTAGAAATACCCCAGCAAAACAGTACAATTATGTAACTCCAGAAAAATCTTTCAAGACTACTCTATTTTCCTTAAACAAGTTTTTCAATTAAGAATCAACTCACAAAAGCTGTTAAGGGATATTATAGCTACTGATTTTTTTTCTCTTTTTTTGTGTGTAGAGCTCTCTCAGTAAGATGGAGTGTCCTCCTTCTTTTTTTTTCCTCAGAAACAACCAGCTATTTCAAGATTAAAAATCAATCCTTCTGACAGATTTTTTCACAAAATCTGCTCTTAAATTCAAAAGTAAGACTTTTTTTTGGTTCAATCTTGTCCAACAGAGAGTCTTTCAAACAAAATCTGCCCTTCACTATTCAAACATAGGCTTTTATTCAAAAATTATCCAAAAGTCTATATTTTCTTACCAAACAAATGACTTTTTAGTTTTGTACTCACAAAGTCTTGAAGTAGTCCAAAAAAAAAATATAAACAAACAACTACCCTATACTCTCAAATAATTCTTCACTACTCACATTCATCAATACAAAATTATTTTACTACTTCAACAAGTGCAAAACAGAAAATTTAATATTTCGAACATCAAAAACTAATGTTAAAATAATTAATAAGAGACAAAATAAAATCTTAAAATTAAAGATAAAATAAAAAATCAGCCATGAAAAAGAATAGGATTTTTATCATTTTACAAATCAAAAGGCCGAAAAAATGGTGGTATGCCAAAAGAGGGTGTTCGGGAAAGTTGCCGGAATTTAGCCGGATTTTGGTCGCTGGATTTTTGGGGTAGAATTGGAATCAATAGGTAGGTCTTGAGGGGTTCTATCCATTGATATAGGTATTATGGGGTGGTATTGGCCGGAGCTTCAAGAATTTGGGGAAAAAAATGGCGGTTAAAATTTTGCTAGATCTAAGATTCAAGGGGTTTGAGGGGTTTTGTATGATTTGGTTTGGAGATATGGAAAGAGGAGGTGTTGGAGATTACATGGTGAAATTTTGAGATGGTTTGGAGGTGGTCCGCCGGCGGCGGCGATTTCCGGCTGGCGGCGGTGGGCGGAGCTGGGGCAGCGTAGAGAGAGTGAAGAGAGAGAGAAGAGAGAAGAAGGAGAAAATAATTATGGGTGAAAATGGGGACAATTTTTAGATTTTTTAGGCTTTAAATATCTAAGCCAAGAGTGAATGAGATCCATTGGATCAAGATGGAATGGATGGGTAAGATTTGATCTTGTTTCATTTAGTGAAACGACATAGTTTTGAAGCAAAACTACGTAGTTTCAGACCCTTTCAATGACAGCCCTTTATCTTGCACTCTTGGACACTTTTTCTTTCAAATTTTGGCCAAATTTCTTCCTTAATCCCACTTATTAAACTAAATTTATACAAATAAATAAGATCATTAAATAACTTATTCAAATGATCAATTAACTAAATTAATTCACCTATTGAAGAGTTAGTTAATTTTTTAAAATGCGCAAATGAAGAAAAAACTATTTTTGGTATTTTTATGATCGAAAATACGCAATTAAACACACAAATTTGAAAAAACTATTAAATAATAAAAAACACTTATAAATTTAGAAGGTGTTAAAATAACGCAAAAATTAGGTATTCACAGCTGCCCCTCTTTGCTCGAGAACATGAAGAGTTTTCGTGCAAAGAAAAGTGAATGCCATGGTTAATTTTTGCTCACTTTTCACTCCAATGAAAGCGTTTTTGAAAAGGGTGACCGAACCTTTCTTCCGAGGTTGCCTACATATCCTTGGCTATAAAGGAATCAGGTCAGTGTAGTTCTGAAAACTTTGGTAGCTGGGACTACCGGACACTGGATTTAAAATTGTTGTTGTTGTTGTTGTTGTTGTTGTTGTTTTTGTTGTTATTACTGTTACCTGTTGCTTACATCAAAAGGAAAAGAGAAGAGAAACTACATATGTCTGCAAACTAAGAATTACAAAATTCCTATCTATGTGTCTTTTCGAGTCAAATCTTGATTCTTGACTTGCTCGCACGTGTCGACCTTAGATTGGATCTTGATGCTCTTTGAAGAAAAGATTATGGCTCATTCTTGATTGCTTGATTTGCTGCTCAAAATTTGGCTAAGTAAAACTTGAGAAGTTGGGTTGCTGACACCTTATCAAATCTAACTCCAACTATCTTGTGAACAAAAAACTTCTTTCTTCTAGTAAGAAAACTGAAACTTCAAGCTTTAATCGTCACTTGTGCTTTACGGCGGGGCCTGCAAAGATATCAAAGACGAACAAAACGAACAAAATTTTTCTTCCCCAGTTTGCACTTGCAAAATTTTGTGAGTTATTATAGAAAGTTATAAACTAATCTAACTTATTGAAAGAAAGACAAAGGCAACAATATACCGAAAAAGGAAATGTAACCAAGGGTTAGTGCCCTGTATTATTGAAAAGGATGTAACCAGGGGTTGATTCCATGTATTACTGATAGGGAATGTAATCGGGGGTGGGTACCCTGTATTACTTAAAGAGAATGTAACCAAGGGTTGGTGCCCTATATTATTGAAAAAAGATGCCATATATTACTGATAGGGAATGTAATCGGGGGTTGGTACCCTATATTACTTAAAGAAAATATAACCAAGGGTTGGTGCCCTGTATTATTGACAAAGTTCTGAAATCCCTCTAGGCGAACAGGTTCTACCCGAGTTAAACTACGTAAAAACAATTTGAGCGAAGAATGCTTCTACCCGTAACTATGAGCTGGATCCCTCTAGGAGACAAGGTTCTACCCGAATTAAGCTACGTAAAAACAACCTGAGCGAAGAGAAAGTCCACCCGGAACTATGAGCTGGATTCCCCTAGACGAAAAAAAAATCTACCTGGGTTAAGCTGTAGAAACTAAGCCTAGGCGAATGGTACTTCAATTCGGAACTATGAGCTGGATCCCCCTAGGCGAAAAGGTTCTACCTAGGTTAAGCTAATGTAAAACAACTTGAGTGAAGAGTACTTCTACCCGGAAATATGAGATAGATTCCCCTAGGTGAAAAGGTTCTACCTGGGTTAAGCTACGTAAAAACAACCTAAGCGGAGATTACTTCTACCCAGAACTTTGAGCTGGATCCCCCTAGGCGAAAAAGTTCTACTTGGGTTAAGCTAATGTAAAACAACCTGAGCGAAAAGTACTTCTACCCGGAACTATGAGCTGGATCCCCCTAGGCGAAAATGTTCTACCTGGGTTAAGCTGCATAAAAACAACTTGAGCGAAGAGTACTTCTACCTGGAAACTATGAGCTGGATCCCCCTAGGCAAAAAGGTTCTATTTGGGTTAAGCTAATGTAAAACAACCTGAGCGAAGAATACTTCTACCCGGAACTATGAGCTGGATCTCCCTAGGAGAAAAGGTTCTACCTGGGTTAAGCTACGTAAAACACCCTGAGCAAAGAGTACTTCTACCCAAAAACTATGAGCTGGATCCCCCTAGGCGAAACGGTTCTACTTGGGTTAAGCTACATAAAACACCTTGAGCGAAGAGTACTTCTACCCGGAAACTATGAGCTGGATCCCCCTAGGCGAAATGGTTCTACCTGGGTTAAGCTACGTAAAACACCCTGAGCGAAGAGTACTTCTACTCGGAAACTATGAGTTGGATCCCCCTAGGCGAAACGGTTCTACCTTGGTTACCTGAGCGAAGAGTACTTCTACCCTAAACTTTGAGCTGGATCCCCCTAGATGAAAAGGTTCTACCTGGGTTAAGCTAATGTAAAATAACCTGAGCGAAGAGTACTTCTACCCGGAACTATGAGCTGGATCCCCCTAGGCGAAAAAGTTCTACCTGGGTTAAGCTGCGTAAAAACAACCTGAGCAAAGAGTACTTCTACCCGGAACTATGAACTGGATCCCTCTAGGCGAAAAGGTTCTACCTGGGTTAAGCTACGTAAAACACCCTGAGCAAAGAGTTCTTCTACCTGGAACTATGAGCTGGATCCCCCTAGGCGAAAATGTTCTACCTGGGTTAAGCTAATTTAAAACAACCTGAGTGAAGAGTACTTTTACCTGGAACTATGAGCTGGATCCCCCTAGGAGAAAAGGTTCTACCTGGGTTAAGCTGCGTAAAAACAACCTGAGCGAAGATTACTTCTACCCGGAACTATGAGTTGGATCCCTCTAGGTGAACAGGTTCTACCTGGGTTAAGCTGCGTAAAACAACCTGAGCGAAGAGTACTTCTACCCAGAAACTATGAGCTGGATCCCCCTAGGCGAAACGGTTCTACCTGGGTTAAGCTACGTAAAACACCCTGAGCGAAGAGTACTTCTACCTGGAAACTATGAGCTGGATCCCCCTAGGCAAAAAGGTTCTATTTGGGTTAAGCTAATGTAAAACAACCTGAGCGAAGAATACTTCTACCCGGAACTATGAGCTGGATCTCCCTAGGAGAAAAGGTTCTACCTGGGTTAAGCTACGTAAAACACCCTGAGCAAAGAGTACTTCTACCCAAAAACTATGAGCTGGATCCCCCTAGGCGAAATGGTTCTACTTGGGTTAAGCTACATAAAACACCTTGAGCGAAGAGTACTTCTACCCGGAAACTATGAGCTGGATCCCCCTAGGCGAAATGGTTCTACCTGGGTTAAGCTACGTAAAACACCCTGAGCGAAGAGTACTTCTACTCGGAAACTATGAGTTGGATCCCCCTAGGCGAAACGGTTCTACCTTGGTTACCTGAGCGAAGAGTACTTCTACCCTAAACTTTGAGCTGGATCCCCCTAGATGAAAAGGTTCTACCTGGGTTAAGCTAATGTAAAATAACCTGAGCGAAGAGTACTTCTACCCGGAACTATGAGCTGGATCCCCCTAGGCGAAAAAGTTCTACCTGGGTTAAGCTGCGTAAAAACAACCTGAGCAAAGAGTACTTCTACCCGGAACTATGAACTGGATCCCTCTAGGCGAAAAGGTTCTACCTGGGTTAAGCTACGTAAAACACCCTGAGCAAAGAGTTCTTCTACCTGGAACTATGAGCTGGATCCCCCTAGGCGAAAATGTTCTACCTGGGTTAAGCTAATTTAAAACAACCTGAGTGAAGAGTACTTTTACCTGGAACTATGAGCTGGATCCCCCTAGGAGAAAAGGTTCTACCTGGGTTAAGCTGCGTAAAAACAACCTGAGCGAAGAGTACTTCTACCCGGAACTATGAGTTGGATCCCTCTAGGTGAACAGGTTCTACCTGGGTTAAGCTGCGTAAAACAACCTGAGCGAAGAGTACTTCTACCCAGAAACTATGAGCTGGATCCCCCTAGGCGAAACGGTTCTACCTGGGTTAAGCTACGTAAAACACCCTGAGCGAAGAGTACTTCTACCTGGAAACTATGAGCTGGATCCCCCTAGGCAAAAAGGTTCTATTTGGGTTAAGCTAATGTAAAACAACCTGAGCGAAGAATACTTCTACCCGGAACTATGAGCTGGATCTCCCTAGGAGAAAAGGTTCTACCTGGGTTAAGCTACGTAAAACACCCTGAGCAAAGAGTACTTCTACCCAAAAACTATGAGCTGGATCCTCCTAGGCGAAACGGTTCTACTTGGGTTAAGTTACATAAAACACCTTGAGCGAAGAGTACTTCTACCCGGAAACTATGAGCTGGATCCCCCTAGGCGAAATGGTTCTACCTGGGTTAAGCTACGTAAAACACCCTGAGCGAAGAGTACTTCTACTCGGGAACTATGAGCTGGATCCCCCTAGGCGAAACGGTTCTACCTGGGTTAAGCTACGTAAAACACCCTGAGCGAAGAGTACTTCTACTAGGAAACTATAAGCTGGATCCCCCTAGGCGAAACAGTTCTACCTGGGTTAAGCTACATAAAATACCCTGAGCGAAGAGTACTTCTACCCAGAACTATGAGCTAGATCCCCCTAGGCAAAAAGGTTCTACCTAGGTTAAGCTAATGTAAAACAACCTGAGCGAAAAGTACTTCTACCCGGAACTATGAGCTGGATCCCCCTAGGCGAAAATGTTCTACCTGGGTTAAGCTGCATAAAAACAACTTGAGCGAAGAGTACTTCTACCTGGAAACTATGAGCTGGATCCCCCTAGGCAAAAAGGTTCTATTTGGGTTAAGCTAATGTAAAACAACCTGAGCGAAGAATACTTCTACCCGGAACTATGAGCTGGATCTCCCTAGGAGAAAAGGTTCTACCTGGGTTAAGCTACGTAAAACACCCTGAGCAAAGAGTACTTCTACCCAAAAACTATGAGCTGGATCCTCCTAGGCGAAACGGTTCTACTTGGGTTAAGCTACATAAAACACCTTGAGCGAAGAGTACTTCTACCCGGAAACTATGAGCTGGATCCCCCTAGGCGAAATGGTTCTACCTGGGTTAAGCTACGTAAAACACCCTGAGCGAAGAGTACT
Organism: Nicotiana tabacum; assembly: GCF_000715075.1. Lineage (NCBI taxonomy): Eukaryota > Viridiplantae > Streptophyta > Magnoliopsida > Solanales > Solanaceae > Nicotiana > Nicotiana tabacum. Next base: position 115,290,456 of record NC_134084.1, read on the forward strand.
TCTACTCGGGAACTATGAGCTGGATCCCCCTAGGCGAAACGGTTCTACCTGGGTTAAGCTTACGTAAAACACCCTGAGCGAAGAGTACTTCTACTAGGAAACTATAAGCTGGATCCCCCTAGGCGAAACAGTTCTACCTGGGTTAAGCTACATAAAATACCCTGAGCGAAGAGTACTTCTACCCAGAACTATGAGCTAGATCCCCCTAGGCAAAAAGGTTCTACCTAGGTTAAGCTAATGTAAAACAACCTGAGCGAAAAGTACTTCTACCCGGAACTATGAGTTTGATCCCCCTAGGCGAAAAGGTTCTACCTGGGTTAAGCTAATGTAAAACAGCCTGAGCTAAGAGTACTTCTACCCAGAACTATGAGCTGGATCCCTCTAGGCGAAAAAGGTTCTACCTGGGTTAAGCTGCGTAAAAACAGGAGGTGTGAACAATAGTGATGTATGCCGAAAGTAAAAAAATGGAGATTTTAAGGAGCTTACGTTTGGTGACATTCATTCTTTTAGAATAACCATTTTGCATGCTTTTTTCCTGCTTCAAACAAATAAAAATTTGTGATTTTTCAAAGTGGTGGTTGGTTTGTGGCCTTGATGCCCTGAGTAGTTCGATTCGCGGCCACTGCCGTCGAAGAACCGATTCTATCAGCATGGCACCGAGATGCTTGACTGCTCTGTATTATTTTCTGGAGACCTTGGCTTTTCAAACTTTTGTCGAGATGGTTGGCCACGTAGGACTGAACCTTTTCTTTTTCATTTTCCTTTATGACTTTAATTTGATTTTCTCCTTCCAAGAGTTTTGATTTCGAAGCATCGGCCGCTATGGCCAGTTGAGGCTGACTTATGCCCCCTGACGAGGCTGGGTGCCTTTTTGCATATTAGCTTGTATCAAATGAGAACCCTGTAAATCAGTCTTACCATCCTTTCTTCGTCTTAGTTTCGGAACAGAATTAAACCGAAAGGGATTCAAAGAAAACAAACAACGAAATGACAAATGAGTTTAAAATAAGAAGTGTCCCTTTCGAGGAAAGGTTTGAAAGACTTATCTGGAGTATATGCGGACTTCAATGAACATGACATGCCTTTTGGATTGGATGACTGATCTATGAAAATCGTGTGACTCTCAGAAATTCATCACAACTTTTGTCTCAACATCGAGAAACCTAGCCAGGACTTTGTCAAATGCCAATGACTGTAAGAATCCTCTTTTCGATCAGGAGCACCCTTTGTGGGTTTTCACGAGTTGACCTCTCTCATTTCTCTACTCACCATCGCCTTATAGTGCTCTTTGCGAGTTTTTACTAACAAGACTCTCTTATTTTGATTTCTTTGCTTACTATCGCCTCATGGTGCCCATGTGGGTTTTCACCAATAAGGCTCTCTCATTTTATTTCTCTCATTTGATTGCATTGGATCCAAGTAGCTGTATCCTCCAATTTTGGACATCTTTACCGATTGATCGGAAGGACTTGAACAGGATTTGGGGTAAAAAGAGTTTGGACAAAATTACAACTTTGGAACCTTTCAGGCGAACCATCGCTGAACAATTATAACATCTTCCCTAGTTTCACATTTGGGGGAATTTGGATTTTTATTTTGGTGTGACTGAACCCCAAAAAGAGGCTGCCTACGTATCCTTTCGGAATCAAGACAGACGTAGTTCAGGGCGACTTGAAATTGTTTTGATTTTTTTTCATTTTTCATTTCAATTTTTTTTTGTTTTTTTTTTCAATAACACCTTTAGGTTCCAAAGAGAGTAATCAAAGAAAAGTAACCGGCTCAAAGGGTTTGCAAAGGGTTGATAGTGTTTGGATAGTGAAAAAGAAAAGCCTTCTTTATCTCAACCGGAGAGCATTAATGCTATATAATGGATCCAACATAGTACCTTTTGACTGCATTTGTATTGACAGTTGTTTCAGGGACATTTTTTTTGATGTGTCCCAAGTACAACGCACTCTTTTGGCAGTACTCTTGTTGTAATGTATGGACCTTTCCAATTCTGGAACCAATTTTCCTTCAGTTGTTCCAACTCTTTGTTTTATTTCCTTAAACTTTATCTTCATTGCGATCTAATCTTTGAATCATTATTTCGAGGTCTGACAGCTTTTAGGATCGGGGCATGAAGCCCGCAAGCATGTCATGTTATTGAAATCTGCATTTAATAGAACTAAAAAGTGAATAAGAAAGAAAAATGACAAGATTAAGAAAAGAGACATTCTTGGAAAATGAAATATTAATTTCATTTGATTTTTGATTTTTTTTTGAGATGGAAGGGTTTACATAGGAAAGTAAGACAATAAATTAAAATATCCGGATCACACCCTGAGATAATCCGGACCCAGAAAGGATAGCAAGACTGGCTACAGAAACTCCCGTCTGATGGGGAACTTTCATGCTTGATGACCATTTTTTGGCTTTTCTTCTGTCTCGGCAATGGTTGCAATGACCTTTAGTGTCGGATCAAATTCCTCATCTTCACAAATCATTCTGACTATTGGCCCGATGTTGTGGGCAGACAATAGATTGTTCATCACATCAGGATCTTCTTCATCCCAAAAAACAATTCTTTCAGCTTCAATCAAATCTTCAACTGCCCTTTTGAGGGTCCAACAGTCCTCCGTACTGTGTCCCACCACTCCAGAGTGGTATTCACATATAGCATCAGCTCGGTGTGAGGGGGACTCGGGTTTGGCCGTTTCGGGGCCACTGACTGCAATAGATCTAACCTGATTAGCTTTTGGAACAAGCTTGAATATGATTTACCAATAGGGGTGAACTGATTCTTTCTGAAAGGCTCTCTTGGGCGAGGATTGTATTGGGGATCATTTGGTTGAGGATTATATGGAGCTTGGTAAGGATGGGCATTTCTGGGAGGTGGAGCTCGATTTTGTGTATAATGTTGTGGCAACGTGTAAGATTGCGCGCTTATCACTGCATAGGGAGGTAGTGCGACGACATAAGCAACATCTTGATAGGGACAATGGTGTTGTGGTGTATGATTGGTTGAATGACCTGTGGCGCCTCCTCGAGCTAAAAGCTATCATGGCTCCCTCTTCTCTCCTGTTTTTGTCACTTTTTTTTTCAATCTTTTTTTTTCTTTTTTTTTCAATATTTTTCTTCTTCTTTTTTCTTCTTGTTTATTATTTTCACTCAATGTGTTTATGGATATGATCGAATCTGATATGGATTGTCGACGTATCATGACGCCACATGAATCAGATCATTACGTAGTTTAGGAGAAATCAGGAATAAAGTACACAAACTAACTTTCGTTTTTTACTCATATACAAATAACTCCACGAAAGCTCCTAACAAGGAAAATATTTTTGGATTTTTTTAGTAAAAAGAAAGGATTCAAAAGAAGATTTTTTTTATTTGGATATCAATTTTTTATTGAATTGTTGGAAGTGAGACTTTAAAAGAAGAGCGATTTTTTTTTTTGAAATTCGATTTTTTTTTCCATTTTGTTTTTGGAATTGTTGAAAGAAAGAATTAAAAAAAAAGATTTATTTTTCGTTTTTAAAGTTTCTTTTTTTAAATTTTTTTTTTGGAATTTTTGAAATAAACACTTCTAAAGAAGAAATAAAATATTTTTGAATTTTGCAATTTTTTCTTTCCATTTTCGAAAGAAAAACTTTTGAAGCAGAAAAAAATATATTTTGGAATTCAACTATTTTTTTTGGAATTTTCGATTTTTTTTCCTTTTTCATTTTTTTTTTGTGATTTTTGAAGAAAACAAATCTGATTTTGATTTTTTTCATGTGGAAGAAAGACTTATAAAAGAATAAAGAAGAAAATATTTTTGATTTTTTTTAAATTGGGGTCTCTAAGAAATTATTTTCTAAAGAAGGAAGTAAAGGGAAATATGTTTGAATTTTTTTTTGAAAATTGGGAGCCGGAACCGATGAGGTTTGCCTACGTATCTCACATCCGGTGAGAATCAGACCCGTATGGTTCGGTAAAATTGGGTACTTTGCTCTTTTGATTTTTATGAAAATTAATTTTTACACCTCACGCCAGACTACTACAAAATCTTAGTAGAGAAATGTTTATTTGTGCTAAACTAATAGAAAGTTTTTTTTAATTCCACTCAACTAATTTTCTAAAGCCGGTCAACAATACAAGCAAACCTTCCAAATGATGTAATAAGTAGCACAAAAGTGAACATAATGGTCTCAAAAATGATACCTGTCTTATACGGACCCCGCCCCTGTGCCGAGTTTCGCTAAGTCAAATGCACGTGATGCACATAAAGCGAACCTAATAGGGATATCCAGCATGAGGTTATGTTCTTCTAGATTTTAATCCTGATGGAGTGGTATCTAGACTGGCTTACTCGAGCAGACAACTCGATCCGAGGAGCGTCAGCGTGCCGACCGTACAACGGTTCCGGCTTTACTGGTGGTTCTACCCGCCTAAACATGTGTGACTAAATCCTTCACCAGGAGCAGGTCTGCACACTGGCTTTATCTGAGACAGAAAATTTTGTGGAGCTGGTCAGCACACACAACATTATTACTTATCAGAAGACTCAGATGGGGTGCGAGAGAAGATAATTTATATATACAGTCAAGAATATATCAAAGCAGTAAAAAACGAACAGGTAGCACATCAGGCACAAATAAATCACAATATTTACACAATTAATAAAGCCAAAAAGTCAACATGTACAAGCTCGAATTCTAATCAAGTCCTCAGCGGAGTCGCCAGAGCTGTCACACCCTTTTTACCCCTCCAGGAGATAAGTGTAAAATGTTATGGATTGTGGGTTAAAGAGCTTTTCCAATTAAAGTGACAAATTTGAAATAGGGATTATTTTATTTACAGAGTCGCCACTTGAAATTGATTTTTGCTGGTGTTCGAAGTCACCTTTTATTTGAATCCCTATTCAAAGGAAGGTTTGACTCTATTATTATTGGTCTGTGAAAACAAAGTCCGGGTAAGGAATTCTGTTGACCGGGGAGAAGGTGTAAGGCATTCCCTGAGTCCCGTGGTTCTAGCACGGTCGCTTTATTGACTACATTTGACTTGAATTAAACTTGGATAAACCGTGATTTATTTGATTTTTATGCTTTTCTTATGTCCGTTTTTATTTATTTTAAAAATAAATTAAAGAAAAGATTTGAATTATAATCTACAACTTAACTAATGAGAGAAAATTATTAATTGACATTGCTTAAAACTAGTAAGATGTGGGCTTGTCTTGACATTGAATGAGGCAGCCCACTGGTGGGTTGATGGAGTCAAATGGGCTCATGTCCAAGACAAAATCCAAAAGCCCATATGCTATTGGACTTTAAATCTGCAGATATGACCTTTTAAAGCTATGTACAGATTTGGCCATATCTTGCTATTTGCAATCCGTAGCCAACTATTTACAAAAATAAGTTTACAGATTGTCTTTCTAATCTACAGCTTAACTACCTTACTAAATAAGTATTTTTTAAGAGATAAAAAAAGATTATTGGGACTCTAAAATATAATAATAATAATAATAATAATAATAATAATAATAATAATAACTTAGCTTGGTGACAACAAAGGGACAAACATGGCTACAAGGGTTCAAATGTTAATATATATGCTCCTTTCAGATAACCAAATGTCAGTGGAATTATAGCTAATGCTTTGCAAAAGTAAAAATAATTAAAGATGCTTAACACAATTTAATTAACTAACATATCGTTATAACATTATCAAACACTCAAGAGCATATAAAAATGAATTACAATAGAAGGATGAAACTACTAATATTTCCCAGCGTCACTATGTTTCATTCTAACTCGATTTTATGAGTTTACATGGTCCGAAAATTACCTGGACAACAGAAAAAAGAACAAATACAGCAGAGTCAGCTCTTTCCAAAATCAACAGCAAAACAATTAAACGGGCAACAACAATAGCAAAAGACAACGACAACCGGCAGATTCAAACCCAAGAAAATAAACTAGAAATACCCCAGCAAAACAGTACAATTATGTAACTCCAGAAAAATCTTTCAAGACTACTCTATTTTCCTTAAACAAGTTTTTCAATTAAGAATCAACTCACAAAAGCTGCTAAGGGATATTATAGTTACTGATTTTTTTCTCTTTTTTGTATGTAGAGCTCTCTCAGTAAGATGGAGTGTCCTCCTTCTTTTTTTTTCCTCAGAATTAACAAGCTATTTCAAGATTAAAAATCAATCTTTCTGACAGATTTTCCACAAAATCTGCTCTTAAATTCAAAAGCAAGACTTTTTTGGTTCAATCTTGTCCAACAGAGAGTATTTCAAACAAAATCTGCCCTTCACTATTCAAACATAGGCTTTTATTCAAAAATTGTCCAAAAGTCTATATTTTCTTACCAAATAAATGACTTTTGAGTTTTCTACTCACAAAGTCTTGAAGCAGTCCAAAAAAATAAAATATAAACAAACACCCTATACTCTCACTTAATTCTTCACTACCTCACTTCAACAATACAAAATTATTTTACTACTTTAACAAGTGCAAAACAGAAAATTTAATATTTCGAACATCAAAAGCTAATGCTAAAATAATTAATAAGAGACAAAATAAAATATGAAAATTAAAAATAAAATAAAAAATCAGCCATGAAAAAGAATAGGATTTTTACCATTTTACAAATCAAAAGGCCGAAAAATGGTGGTATGCCAAAAGAGGGTATTCGGGGAGGTTGCCGGAATTTAGCCGGATTTTGGTCGCCGGATTATTGGGGTAGAATTGGAATCAATAGGTAGGTCTTGAGGAGTTCTATCCATTGATGTAATTATTATGGGGTGGTAGTGGCCGGAGCTTCAAGAATTTGGGCAAAAAAGTGGCGGTTAAAATTTTCTAGATCTAAGATTCAAGGAGTTTGAGGGGGTTTTGTAGGATTTGGTTTGGAGATATGGAAAGAGGAGGTGTTGGAGATTACATGGTGAAATTTTGAGATGGTTTGGAGGTGGTCCGCCGGCGGCGGCAATTTCCGGCCGGCGGCTGTGGGCGGAGCTGGGGCGGCGTAGAGAGAGTGAAGAGAGAGAGAAGAGAGAAGAAGGAGAAAAGAATTATGGGTGAAAATGGGGACAATTTTTAGATTTTTTAGGCTTTAAATACCTAAGCCAAGAGTGAATGAGATCCATTGGATCAAGATGGAATGGATGGATAAGATTTGATCTTGTTTCATTTAGTGAAATGACGTGGTTTTGAGGCAAAACTACGTAGTTTCAGACCCTTTCAATGGCAGCCCTTTATCTTGCACTCTTGGACACTTTTTCTTTCAAATTTGGCCAAATTTCTTCCTCAATCCCACTTATTAAACTAAATTTATACAAATAAATAACATAATTAAATAACTTATTCAAATGATCAATTAACTAAATTAATTCACCTATTGAAGAGTTAGTTAATTTTTTAAAATGTGCAAATGAAGGAAAAACTATTTTTGGTATTTTTATGATCGGAAATACGCAATTAAACACACAAAATTGAACAAACTATTAAATAATAAAAAACACTAATAAATTTAGGAGGTGTTAAAATAGCGCAAAAATTAGGTATTCACACGGGTAAAGAAATGATGGTCAATGTTGACCGAATGGGCGTTTTGGAAAATATAGGCCGAACCCTGGTCTTTGAGCTGTCTATATATCCTGGTTTTACAGAAATTAGGCCATGTGTAGTTCTGGATCCAACGGCAAGCGGAAGCCGATGGAGTTGTTGTAAGAATGGTAGCCCGTTCCCACAAAGGTTCTTTTGTGAAGGGTAATGTCTGATGGAGTTATGATTGCGAATCCAGAATGTATCGGATGTATTATAGGGCAGATAGCTGGATATGACGCGGTAGGATCGGTTATGAATGGCAAGTGAAAATTGGTATGAGCGGATACCAGAGCGAAGGCTGATCCTGTTTGAAAAATGGTTACCTCCAGGATCACCTGCAAACTCAAAATATGATGCGTGCAAGTACGTAGATTACTACAAAAAATTTAAACATAATGCAAATTCCCTTTGGACCATGAAAGATTGCCTTTGGACAGTGCGGATGATGTCCTGGCCCATGAATTGTGGGATAGGAGATTCGCAGGCCATGAAATGATGTTCTCGGGCAATGAGGATGGTGCCTCTGAACCATGACGCCTTTGAATAATGATATGCAAATTTGAGAGATCCCCAGGCCATGACACGGTGTCTTCTGGCTATGAGGATGATGCCTTTAGACAATGACGCCTTTGGACAAGTTGGCGATATTTCAGCCCATGAGATGTAATAATATGATGCTAAAATAAACAAGACAAGGCTTAGTCTCGTGTGGTTGAGGGCAGAGCTTAGCCTGAAAGAGGAGCAAATAGATAGTGCCGGAATAGAGCAACATTTATACAAGGAGGGACAATGCTTAGTCCCATGAGAAGGCAATGCTTAGCCTTATGCAAAATTGGAGACAGAGCTTAGTCTCATGCAACATGCGGGACAGGGCTTAATCCCATACAGATGGACGACAGAGCTTAGCCTTATGCAGATATGGAGGCAAGGCTTAGCCTCATGCGAGATGGAGACAAGGCTTAGTCTCATGCAAAGAGAAGGTAGTGCTTAGCCTTATGCAAATATGGAGGCAGGGCTTAGCCTCATGAAATGTTCGGGACAGGGCTTAGTCTCATGCAGGATGCGGGACAGGGCTTAGTCTCATGCAGGATGCGGGACAGGGCTTAGTCACATGCAGATGGAAGGCATAGCTTAGCCTTATACAGATATAGAGGTATGGCTTAGCCTCATGCGAGATGGAGACAGGACTTAGTCTCATGCAAAGAGAAGGCAGTGCTTAGCCTTAGGCAAATATAGAGGCAGGGCTTAGCCTCATGCAGGATTTGGGACAGGGCTTAGTCCCATGCAAAGGGAAGGCAATGCTTAGCCGCACACAGATATGGAGGTAGGGCTTAGCCTCATGCAAGATGGAGACATGGCTTAGTCTCATGCAAAGAGAAGGAAGTGCTTAGCCTTATGCAAATATGGAGGCAGGGCTGTCACGACCCCAATTCACCCTCCATGAACTGTCGTGACGGCACCTAGTCTCTACAACTAGGTAAGCCTAACAAATGCGGAAAATAAGCAATTTGCGGAAGAAATAATCAAAAACCAATATAACCGAATGAAATAATATTTAAAATGCCGCTCAGCATATACAATACAACTTCTCGAAACTAACATCATTTTCCAAAACCTGGAATATCATGAAACCACAAGCCTTTGAATGTCTACCAGTGACTAACTCCAACATATCTAACAAAGAAAAGAAATACAGAAGGGCTAATACTTAAAAGAGAGAATAGAAAGGGATTCCTCGGTTTAAGGACGCGACAGATATACCTCGAAGTCTCTGGAACACTCGTCTCGCCTCAAGGGTGATTGGACTGAGTCGAAGTACCTAGATCTGCACATGAAAAACATGCGTAGAAAGGGCATGAGTACACAACAACGGTACTCAGTAAGTGCCAAGCCTAACCTCGGTGGGGTAGTGACGAGGAAGGTCAGGGCCCTACGGAGGTTAAGTAAAATATAAGGTTTAATAGTGTGGAATAAAACAATGTAAATAAGTACAACAGTAAAAATAACACAGGATATGAAGGACAACAATAACCATTACAGAGGCAAGGTGAACATAGAAAAGAGATACAACTCAGCACCAAGATAACAACCGGGGATCTCCCAGGATACCGTCCTGTAGTCCAACTCATAGTGCGCGGGGATCTACCGGAATCCGGTTCCGTAGTCCCAAAAGTAAATACCCAGTACTGGGGGAATTTACTAAGAGCAGTCCCGTAGTTCCATATAATTGTGCAGGGGGATCTACCGGAATCCCACATCCGTAATCCCAAATAAACATACAAAGAGGGGAGCTACCGGAATCCCACATCCGTAGTCCCAAATGTAAATACACAGCAGCAACAGGAAAATATTCAACAAATGTCAATTTCAAGTTAAGACAACAAGTAATTCTAGCCTAGCATGGTGAACAGGATTCAGGTAAATCAGTTTAAGCAAATAAAACAATTAAATCACTTAGACATGCTTTCCTAAGCTAATAACAGGCCTAAATTGCAAGTAATATAAACAAGAAAGGAACCTACTAGTAATTACTTAATGAGAGCAGGATTTTCAACAATTAGCATAAGTATGCACTCATCACCTCACGTACAAGGCATTTCAATTAACAATAATACCAAATCATAAGGGGAAGGTCCTCTACACAAGGTTAGGCAAGCTACTTACCTCGAACCGGCTCAATAATCAACCCGAGACCACGTTCTTGCCACGAGTACTCGACTCCAAATGGCCCAAATCTATTAATTCAATTGCATAATGTATAACACTTCATGTAACTGATTCTACAAAGAAATTCTAAGCTAATACGCGGAATTAGGTAAATGACCAAAATGCCCCTCGGGCCCACATCTCGAAATCGGGTAAAATTTATATTTCCAGAATCCTCACACTCTCATGAGTTCAGTCATACAAAAAGTACCAAAATCGGATCTCAAATTGTCCCTCAAATCATCACTCAAAGGTCTCTAATTAATCAAGCCCTAACCCCCAAATTACCATTGATTTTCCTTAAATTTTCATGCTTATAATGATAAAAATCACCTCAATAACGAGTTTAGGGACCAAAGACCTTACCCCAATGAATTCCTCTGAAAATCTCTCTTGAAAATGCTCCCCAAGGCTTCTTCCCATTTGAAAAGAGGTGAAAATAGCTCAAATTCGTGAAGGCAAGTATTTATATGTTTATGCCCAGCAATCCCGCATCTGCGGTCCACCCATTGCATCTGCGATACTGTTTCTGTGGTTGGGGAACCGCTTCTGTGGTTCTCACTTAAAAGTTTCATCTTCGCACCTATAACCCAGATGCTGCATCTGCGGTCCCGCAGGTGCGTTAATCTATCCGCTTCTACGGTCCCTGCTCTACTTTTCCTTTGGCCGCTTCTGCAGCTTTACTCCGCATCTGTGGGAGTCACATCTGTGGCCATCCAACCACAGATGTGGTTATGACAGTATCCCAATGACTTCAGGTGTAAACTCCAACTTTCCAGCTCCTTCCATTAACCATCCGAAATCATCCTGAGGCCCCCGACACCTCAACCAAAAGCACAAACAAGTCATATACCACTATCCAAACTTGTACCAATTTTCCAAACACCTCAAACAATATCGAATCAACCAATTAGCATCGAATTCAAGTCTAAGAACTTCAAAACTTTCTAAATACGCTTTTGATCAAAAAGTCTATCAAACCTCATCTGAATGCCCTAAAATTTTGCACAAACGTCACATTCAACATTACGGAGCTACTCCAACTTCCAGAATTCCATTTCGACCCTCAGATCAAAATCTCACTATCGAACCAGAAACTTTAAAATTCGACTTTCGGCATTTCAAGCCTAAATTAGCTATGGACCTCCAAAGCACAATTCGAACACGCCTCTAAGCCCGAAATCACCCAACGGAGCTAACGGAACCATCAGAACTCCATTTCAAGGTTGTCTTCACACTGTTCTGACTACGGTCAAATTTCTAAAACTTAAGCTCTCATTTAGGGACAAAGTGTCCCAAAACTCCCCTAAACTCAAAACCGAACATCCCAGCAAATCAAAATAGCAAAAATAAACATGGGGAAAGCAGTTAGTGGGGGATCGGGGCGTAAATTCTTAAAATGACCGTCCGGGTCGTTAAATCCTCCCACACTTAAACATTCGTTCGTCCTCGAACGAGTATAGAGACATACCTAAAGTAGTGAGAAGATGAGGGTAACAACTGCGCATATCCTACTCGGTCTCCCAGGTCGCCTCCTCGACCGACTGACCCCGCCACTGAACCTATATTGATGTAACACTTTTTGACCTCAGCTTTCAAACATGCATGTCCAATATCTCCCCTGGCTCCTCAACATAAGATAGATCCTTGTCCAACTGGACTGAACTCAAATCCAACACGTGCGACAGATCACCATGATACTCTCGGAGCATCGAAACATGAAATACCGGATGAACTCCCGCCAAGCTAGTGTCGCACCTCCTCTTTCCGCACCCGCGAGGGCGCAAGGGGTTTTTCCAATTAAAGGACAGTCGAAACGGGATTTATTTCTTTATTTCAGAGTCGCCACTTGGGAGATTTAGGGTTTCCCAAGTCACCTATTTTAATCCCGAATCGAGGAAAAGAATGACTCTGTATTACAGTCTGCGCACCAGAAATCCGGATAAGGAATTCTGTTAACCCGGGAGAAGGTGTTAGGCATTCCCGAGTTCCGTGGTTCTAGCACGGTCGCTTAACTGTTATATTCGGCTTGATTATCTAATATAATACGTATTATAAACTTATGTGCAAATTTTATCCTTTAGCCGCTTTTATTATTCTTTTTATTTATTGTTATTATTTTACGAAAAATTGCAACATTGTGAAAACGTATTTCAAATCACGTCGCAATCAATGCACCCGTGGTTATCGACACATTTCGACTCCGTTGAGATTTAGATTTGGGTTACATAAATGCACACCCGTATTTAAGGAAATAACATTATTAAATACGCGCCTAGAGCGACTAGCGTGTCATTATTTTGGGTAGGGCCGTGAAATTTGCTAAAACGGCTCCTCCCTAATTCTAAGCAATTAACTGTACATTTATTGAGGGCCCCGAAATCTATACATTTCATTAAGCGAGGCTCATCTCATTTATTTTAAATGGACAAATCTTAAAGCGACTACATTTTTTCTATAAAAATTAGTCTCTAAAATAAAGAAAGAAAATCCTAATTAATTACTAGCTTTTATTATTTTAAGAAAACATGACATGCTAATTGCTTGATTAATACAAATATTGATGAAAAAGGAATTTTACTCTTAATTTTGAAATTATAAATAAAATAAAAATTCAACAACTAATATTCAAAATAAACAAATATAGCTAGATTAAAACTCAGCATTGTTATTTTTTTTAATTAGGAATATTATTGAGATTAATTATTCACAATCATTTGAAACTAGATTTAACCATAATTACTAAAGCTTATTAGAAAGTTTATTAGACTTAAACGTTCTTCTAATCTTGTTTAAGCTCAAGTCATGCCTTAATGCCTAATTTACGATGTTTAATTTAAATTCGTGTTTTAGCTAAATTTAGCTACTTGTTCATGATCAACCTATAATCTTGAAGCCTTCATAACTAGTGAATTAACTTGTTTTGCCGAACTGATTTATTACAGACTAACTTATGATATTATTTTCTTATTCCAGCTATTATTTAGTAATTCATGAAATAGCTTAAATACAATCAACAAAAGGAACAAAGAAAAAAAAAACGAAATTAAAACTTCAAATTTTCATTCTTCATATGTATTCATGCTTCATATTTCGGATTACAATAACCAGCTTTTCAGTTGTGTACCTGAAAGCAGAATTTAAATTGTTCAGAATTTAACTAGCTTTTCAGTTGTGTACCTGAAGAACAAAGAAAGCAGAATATTTTTTTTAGTTTTTTTTTGAAAGTTTAAATATTTTTTCGGAATTTTCTCTCTCTTAAATGTTCAGCCTTTTTTCTCTCTCTCTTATTTTCTTTCTGTTCAGATTCGTTCTTTCTCTTCTGTATTCTCCTTGTGTCTTTCCAAATCTGATTTCAAGACTTCTACTTATATCCCATCTCATAAATCTTTTAAACAATTAAAATCAACCCATTTTCTCTACCAAACCCATTATCTTCCCACTCATCCCCATTACATTAAATAAATATATCACACCACCCCATTATATTTTGTCCCCCATGCCTAACATAAACAAATACAAGATTCCCCCACACTAAAATTTGTCTTGTCCCCCCTTTATATTAAATAACTATATCACAAACCACCCCATTACATTTTGTCCCCCATGCTTAACATAAAGAATCAAAATAATGTTCAATTACCAAACTACCCCTCCAACCTTATTGCAATTACAAATCTACCCCCGAATGCAATGCAATTTACCAAATTACCCCTCTGCTCTAAACAATCAATTAATCATAACTCAACCAAAATATAGTTAAGATGACCAATTTCTCAACAATCTTCAACAACAATTTACATGAACATGATGAACAACACAAACTCCAAATTAATGAAAATAAATCAACCATATCGGGAACCAATCCTGGTTAATTTAGACCATTAATGGATGAACAAAGAGACAATAATACAAAACAACAATATGCATGATTCAAATTAAATCAAGCAAATCACAGACAAACATAAACTCACATTAAATCACTGGATTTAGACATGAACTTCCAACCAAGACGAACATGAATTAAATCTATTTTTAAGCAACAAACATGACTGATTCTAACGATTCAAACAACATTAATATTTTCTGCAAAATACAAAACAACATGAAACAAATTGAAGAAATAATTAATCAAATTTCAATTTGAATCTAACAAACATTAAACTAACAAATATTCACTTAAACAACAATACAAACATGAAATAAACATGAAAAATAATTAATTAATCTTTCATTTGGAATCTGAAAAATTAATTTAACAAACAACACATGAACATGAACTAAAAATTAATTCAAACGATAAACAAAACAAACATTTGCCGATTTTAGATTTGAAAATATCAAAACAAAATACAGACAAATAAAACTCGAAAATCTACTAACCGGATCGAAATGACGAACAAACGACTAAACCAACAACGAACTTGATGAGCCTCGACCAAAGCTCGAACCAACGATGACGAACGCGATTAAGAAGTAACTGAAGAAGCTGGACGGGACAGTAGCAAAAAATCCGGTCGATGAAGAAGTAGCAAAACGGGACGACGAGGACGAAGGAAGCTGAAGCAACAGCCGAAGAAGATGAAACAGTGGCTCGGAGCGGAGGAACTGGAGGATGAAGCGAAAGCTCGTCGAACTCAGGCTCGATGAAGACGATGAAGGTGAGGTAGCAACTCGGAGGTGAGGTAGCAGCTGTTCGAACTGTCCGACGAGGAAGAAGAAGGAGCATCAACACCAACTGAAGAAGAAGGTGGAACGGGAAGCAGCGGCAACACGTTTGGACGCCATGGACGTGAAGCAGAAGCAGCAGCTCGGAGACAGCTTCCATGGCGACGCTCAAGCTGAAGAAGACGAAGAAGAACAGCAACAGCTGAAGCTTGTTTTGGCCTCAAGCTGCTCGACGGAAGCAGCTGGTCGACGCTCATCCATGGCGGAATGGGCTGGACGACGAGGGCAGTGACGACGAGGGCGGGGACTGCTTGGTCGAAGGTGTTTGGACGTGAGGGAGTCCGGACTGCGTCCATGGTGGTGGTGTTCGCGGTGGGAAGGTGCTGGGTGGTGGACGCAGAAGAAGGGAGCATGGTTTGGGCAGCCATGGATGGGGTGTTTTTGGTGTTTGGAGAAGATGAAAGTAAGGAAGGGGGGCGGGTAGTTTTTTTTTTAGGTTTTCTTAGGGTTTTTTGGTTTGTCTTTTGTTTTGTGTTTTGACAAAATGAAGAGTGGGTCTTGGGTTAATGGGTTAATGGGACGGACCGGGTCGACCCGGTCTGTAATGGACTGGATCATGGAGAAGATTGGGCAATTATTTGGGCCTTTGGCTTACAATTGAAGAAGTGGCCCAATCCGATTTTTCTTTATATTTTTGTTCTCTTTTCTTCTTTTATTTTCTAAAACTAAATTATAAAAATACTTAAATTATTATTAAGAACTAAATTGAGTTATAAAAGCGCAAATTAATTACCAATAACAATTAATGCACAATTAAGTAATAATTAAGCATAAAATTGTTCATTCGGACATTAAATGCTAAAAATGCAAAAGATGCCTATTTTTGTAATTTTTAATTTTTGTAAAACTAATTTAATTACTAACAATTGTAGAATTAAATCCTACATGCAAAATGCGACATATTTTTGTATTTTTTATTAATTTAACAAATAAGCAAACACAGACAAATACAAATAATTATCTAAAAATATCGCAAAAGTACTCAAAATTGCACACCAAGGAAAATCATTTTATTTTGCATTTTTTGGGAGTATTTCTCATATAGGGTAAAAATCACGTGCTTACAGCTGCCCCTCTTTGCCCGAAGACACGAAGGGTTTTCGCGCAAAGATAAAGCGAGCGATTTTTGCCCGTCCGAGTACTCCGTGTGAAGCATTTTTTTTAAAACGATTTAACCGAACCTTTGCTTCAAAGGTTTCCTACATATCCCTGGCTAAAGGGGAATCAGGTTAATGTAGTTCGGGAAGTTTTGGTAGCTGGGACTACCGTGGGACTGCGATGTTACTGCTGTTGCATGATGTTATCACTGCTTACCGATCTCCTTGTTACACCGTGCTTAAAAGAAAACAAGAAGCTAGGCTAGAGTACAATTTGTTTTTGTTGCCTTGCTTCCTTGTCTGCTTGCATTTCTTCCGGTGCTTTTCTTCTTTTGACACATGTACTTGAGTTTGTACTGTGACCTCTTGTTGCAACCTTCTGTTTCCCGGTGCCGGGGAATTTTGTTGTTTCCTGCTGGGGATTCCTATTGTAACCCTCTGTTTTATTGTCCTCTGACTTGATCTTGAAATGTATGCCTCTGTTCTATGGGCGGGCTCCCAACTTTAATACTTGAAAATTAATGCTGAATGTGTTCCTCTGTTATATGGGCGGGCTCCCAACTTCAACACTTAAAATGAAAAGACTGAAATGTATGCCTCTGTTATCTGGGCGGGCTCCCAACTTCAACGCTTGAAATATAAAGACTGAAATGTATTCCTCTGTTTTATGGGCGGGCTCCCAACTTCAACACTTGAAATGAAAAGACTGAATGTATGCCTCTGTTATCTGGGCGGGCTCCCAACTTCAATGCTTGAAATATAAAGAATGAAATGTATTCCTCTGTTATCTGGGCAGGCTCCCAACTTCAACACTTGAAATGAAAAGACTGAATGTATGCCTCTGTTATCTGGGCGGGCTCCCAACTTCAATGCTTGAAATATAAAGACTGAAATGTATTCCTCTGTTCTATGGGCGGGCTCCCAACTTCAACACTTGAAATGAAAAGACTGAATGTATGCCTCTGTTATCTGGGCGGGCTCCCAACTTCAACGCTTGGAATGTAAAGACTGAAATGTATGCCTCTGTTATCTGGGCGGGCTCCCAACTTCAACACTTGAAATGTAAAGACTGAAATGTATGCCTCTGTTATCTGGGCGGGCTCCCAACTTCAACAACAACTTTAAAAATGCCACTCCTTTCTTTAGGTTGGCGAGATTTCAACCAATAAATCGCCATTCTATTCTTCAGGGGGGCTCCTGACTACTTAGAATTTGAATTGTATTCCCTTATTCTCCAGGTGGGCTCCTAATTGCTATCTTTGAAATGGAATGTCTCTATTCTCCACGCAGACTCCTGACTTTTAAAATTTAAACTGTGTGTCTCTGTTCTTCAGGCGGACTCCTGACATCAAACTTGAAAAGTATGTCTCTGTTCTCCAGGCGGACTCCTGATTGCTAAATTTGAAATTGAATGTCTCTATTCTCCAGGCGGACTCCTGATTTTTGAAATTTAAACTGTATGTCTCCGTTCTTCAGGCGGACTCCTGACGTCAAACTTGAAAAGTATGTCTCTGTTCTTCAGGCGGACTCCTGACGTCAAACTTGAAAAGTATGTCTCTGTTCTCCAGGCGGACTCCTGATGTCAAACTTGAAAAGTATGTCTCTGTTCTCCAGGCGGACTCCTGATTGCTAAATTTGAAATTGAATGTCTCTATTCCCCAGGCGGACTCCTGACTTTTAAAATTTAAACTGTATGTCTCCGTTCTTCAGGCGGACTCCTGACGTCAAACTTGAAAAGTATGTCTCTGTTCTCCAGGCGGACTCCTGATTGCTAAATTTGAAATTGAATGTCTCTATTCTCCAGGCGGACTCCTGACTTTTAAAATTTAAACTGTATGTCTCCGTTCTTCAGGCGGACTCCTGACGTCAAACTTGAAAAGTATGTCTCTGTTCTCCAGGCGGACTCCTGATGTCAAACTTCAAAAGTATGTCTCTGTTCTCCAGGCAGACTCCTGATTGCTAAATTTGAAATTGAATGTCTCTATTCTCCAGGCGGACTCCTGACTTTTAAAATTTAAATTGTATGTCTCCGTTCTTCAGGCGGACTCCTGACTACTTGCATTTATCCTGATTAGTGCTTGTTTTTCCCTCCTAGAGAATTCCTCTTCAACAACTAACTTTTCTCCCCCTGCTCAATCAAAGAAAATTTTGTCAGTTTAAAACGGTGGTTAGTTGAGGGCATTCTTGCTGAAAAATCCTTCCACTGCCTTGCTTTGTGTTGACTAATTTCCACGCACTGACCCTAAATCGCTTGACTTTCTGACAAACTTTTAAATTTCCCAACCTCTGGCGACCTAAATGTTTTACACCCCTGCTGTTATTTCACTTTTCTGACCTTTTTGATTGAGTTTTCGCCTTTCCCACGACATTTCCCAATCATTTCACCGATGAAACTTCCGTTAATTCCCTGTATTCCACTTGACATCAAGTTGTTTTTGACATGCTCTGACCACGTTTTGCTTTACAATTCTAGAAGCTGGTAGTGAACTTTGAAGTACTTTCTGCTTGCATTGAACAAAACTAGCACTGAAACATCTCAGCTAGATAAAAACCCTCAAAAGAAAATGAAATGCAATGATTTTTGAGTTAAGGATAAGAAGAATCCAAAACCAGATGACTGTTTGAAAAGAGAAGGAAAAGAAACTTATCTGAGCTAGACAACTAGTACCAATGGTCAAGACATGCATTTTGGATTAATCAGCCCAATCTATCCAACCAAACAACTCTCAATTGCCGTACCTCATTGCCCAGAACTTCCATCACTTGTTTGATTTATCCAGACCTTAACCTTGTTTCCCTGCGGTACCGCGAAACGGTTTCTATCAACAGACCTTTCTCAATTTTCCATTTCTTATCTCACCTTCGCCTTGAGGTGCCCGTAAAGGTTTTCACCAACACGACTCTCTCATTTATTTTTCTCTCAGCTCCCGTCGCCTTACGGTGCCCGTGAGGGTTTTCACCCATAAGACTCTCTCATTTATTTTTGTTCTTCTTGCTTGAACTAGAGTGTTGCCCCTATCGTGGGTTATTCCTACCTGTTCATCTTGGCATTTCTCAAAGCTGATCATAAGGTCTTTCTTTGGACCGTAATGTAGGCTTTTGGATTGAGTTAGAAAGAAAGGTATAAAAGGCTCAAAACAATTCAAATGGGTTCAAATTACAACTTTCGGAATCCCACTTTCATAACAATCACCATTTCTGCCCCAGTTTCTTGCTTGGGGATTTTTGGATTTCTATTTGGTATGACTGAACCTCAGAGTAAGGCTGCCTACGTACCCTTTCATAATCAAGTCAAACGTAGTTCACTTCATAGAGACTATGTTGTTATGTTTCTCTTCTTTCCCTTTTTTCACTTTTTTTTTATGCTCGGCACCTGTGTTCTCTGATAGTGTCGCTGATTCCGAAAGAGGTGTATGAAAAATAAGTAAGGCTCGAAGGGGATAACAAGGGATAAGAGTGTTTGGATAGCAGAACAAAATGCCTTCATCATTTCAATCTTTAAGATATGCCAAATACGAACAGATACATTCAGAAAATAAAGAAATCATACATAATATCTCTTGACCGCATCGGAATTGATGGCCATTTCTACACATTTTCCTTCCATATCTGACAAATACAACGCTCCGTTAGACAACACTCTGGTTACTACGAATGGTCCCTGCCAGTTTGGGGCAAATTTTCCTTTCGCCTCAGCCCAATGAGGCAAGATTCGCCTCAGTACTAATTGCCCGACTTCAAATTTCCTTGGACGTACTTTTTTGTTGTATGCTCTTGCCATTCTTCGTTGGTACAGTTGGCCATGACACACTGATGCCAATCTTTTCTCATTGATCAAACTCAACTGCTCAAGACGGCTTTTCACCCATTCATCATCATCGATCTCAGCCTCTGCAATGATTCGTAGAGATGGGATTTCCACTTCTGCGGGTATTACTGCCTCGGTACCGTATACCAATGAGTAAGGAGTCGCCCCTACCGAGGTACGTACGGTGGTGTGATATCCTAACAATGCAAAAGGCAATTTCTCGTGCCATTGTCTAGATCCTTCAACCATCTTCCGGAGTATTTTCTTTATGTTCTTATTGGCCGCTTCAACCGCACCATTTGCCTTGGGACGGTACGGAGTAGAGTGCCTGTGAGCAATCTTAAACTGCTCACATGTCTCCTTCATCAAATGACTATTAAGATTAGCCCCATTATCTGTGATGATTACCTTTGGGATCCCAAACCGACAGATGATATTTGCATGCACGAACTCAACTACAGCCTTCTTGGTCACAGACTTGAATGTCTTTGCTTCCACCCATTTGGTAAAATAATCTATAGCTACCAAGATAAACCTGTGCCCATTTGATGTTGCTGGATCAATTGGCCCAATAACATCCATGCCCCATGCAACAAAAGGCCATGGCGCGAACATCGTATGTAATTCTGATGGTGGAGCATGAATCAAATCTCCATGTATTTGGCATTGATGACACTTACGCACAAAACTGATACAATATCGCTCCATCGTGAGCCAATAATAACATGCTCGGAGAATCTTCTTTGCTAGAACATACCCACTCATATGCGGTCCGCAAACTCCAGAATGCACCTCAGTCATGATAGTTGTGGCTTGCCGTGCATCTATACATCTCAACAAACCGAGCTCTGGCGTTCTTTTGTACAGTACTCCCCCACTAAGGGAAAATCCACTTGCCAACCGTCGAATTGTTCTTTTCTGATCACTGGTGACCTGCGTTGGATATACTCCCGCTTTGATGTACTCTTTGATATCATGGAACCACGGCTCTCCATCGATTTCCTCTTCTATCACATTACAGTAAGCATGTTGATCATGGACTTGACTCTGCAATGGATCAACATAGGCCTTATATGGATGGTGCAACATTGATGCCAAAGTAGCCAAAGCGTCAGCAACCTCATTATGAATCCTTGGAATGTGTCTGAATTCTATGGCCTGAAAACGCTGGCAACGCTCATGCAGACACTGCCGATACGGTATAAGCTTCAAGTCCCGTGTTTCCCATTCCCCTTGAATCTGGTGTACCAGTAAGTCTGAGTCACCCATGACCAAGACTTCCCGTACACCCATATCCACAGCTAATCTCAATCCCAATATACACGCCTCATATTCTGCCATGTTGTTTGTACAGTAGAAACGAAGCCGAGCTGTAACGGGGTAATGCTAACAAGTTTCCAAAATAAGTACCGCACCTATTCCTACACCTTTCATATTGGCGGCCCCATCAAAGAAAAGTTTCCATCCCGACTTCTCAGCTTGTTCTAATTCTTCAATATGCATTACCTCTTCATCAGGGAAATAAGTTTTCAAAGGCTCATAATCTTCATCAACGGGGTTCTCAGCCAAGTGATCGGCTAATGCCTGTGCTTTCATGGCAGTCCGTGTCACATAGACAATGTCGAACTCTGTAAGTAAGATCTGCCACTTTGCAAGCCTTCCTGTGGGCATGGGTTTCTAAAAAATATACTTCAACGGGTCCAAGCGAGATATAAGGTAAGTGGTGTAAGATGACAAGTAATGTTTCAATTTCTGTGCCACCCAAGTTAGGGCACAACATGTCCTTTCCAGATGAGTATACTTGACCTCGTAAGATGTGAACTTCTTACTGAGATAGTAGATAGCCTGCTCCTTTCTGCCCGTAACATCATGCTGCCCCAGTACACAGCCGAACGAACTGTCCATAACTGTCAGATACAGAATCAAAGGCCTCTCTGGTTCTGGTGGGACCAACACGGGTGGGTTTGACAAATACCCCTTTATCTTATCAAAAGCCTCCTGGCATTCATCAGTCCATTTGACCGCGACATCTTTCTTTAACAGTTTGAAAATTGGTTCACACGTTGCCGTGAGCTGAGCAATGAACCTGCTGATATAGTTCAGTCTTCCCAACAAACTCATCACCTCGGTTTTGTTTCTTGGAGGTGGCAACTCCTGAATAGCTTTGATCTTTGATGGGTCTAATTCAATACCCCTCCGGCTAACTATAAATCCCAACAACTTCCCAGATGGCACCCCGAAAGCACATTTCGCAGGATTGAGCTTAAGATTGTACCTGAGAAGCCTTTGAAAGAATTTTCTCAAATGTCTGACATGGTCAGATTGCTGTCTAGACTTCACGATCACATCATCCACGTATACCTCGATTTCTTTATGTATCATATCATGGAAGATAGTTGTCATGGCCCTCATATAAGTTGCCCCAGCATTTTTCAAACCAAACGACATGACCCGATAACAATACGTTCCCCATGGCGTGATGAATGTCGTCTTTTCTGCATCTTCCTTATCCATTAGAATCTGATGATAACCCGAATAACAATCCACAAAAGAGCAAATATCATGTTTGGCACAATTGTCGATCAGTATATGGATGTTGGGCAGTGGGAAATTATCTTTTGGGCTTGCCTTGTTAAGGTCTCGATAATCGACGCACACCCTGGTCTTGCCATCTTTCTTTGGCACAGGCACGACATTGGCTAACCAAGTGGGGTACCGTGTAACCTGAATGACCCTTGCCTCAAACTGCTTGGGGATCTCTTCTTTGATCTGCACACTTATGTCTGTTTTGAACTTTCTCAACTTCTGCTTGACAGGGAGGAGTGCTGGATCAGTGGGCAATTTATGAACCACCAAATCGGTGCTTAGACCCGGCATATCGTCATATGACCATGCAAAAACGTCTTTGTACTCATGCAATACTTTAATTATCTCCTCCTTGAGTTGTGGCTCCAAATGAACACTTATTTTAGTTTCCCGTACATTGTCTTGGTCCCCTAGATTAACTGCTTCTGTGTCATTTAGGTTAGGTTTGGGTTTTTCTTCAAAGTGACTTAATTCTTTACTAATTTCCTCATAAGCTTCTTCATTATTACAATCCACCCCATCATCGCACTCGATCTCTTGTATTATTACTTCTGAACTAGATTGGCTTTTAAAACTGGGCCGAAGATTCCTCATGCATGTCATGTCATTGATATCAGCATAAAAAGAACTGTACAAAGAAAAGAAAAGAAAATGGAAAGAGAATTAGGGACGAAGAAAATTGCATTTCATTAAACGTAAAGACAACAAGGTTTTAACTCATCCAAACGGACGGAACATAACAACTGGATTACAAACCCTGGAATAATCCAGGTGACAAAAAGGAAAACAAAACCCACTACCACGACTCCCTCCGAACTGGAAGAGGAGTAGCTTCCCAATTGTTGATGTTAGCACATGGTCCGATGTACTGTATGTCTGCTCTGCTTGACCCTTCCCCGGCCTCAACCATGTTTACTTCAGCAAATACTTTCTCAAACACCTTATCCAAATTCTCATCCGCCTCAATTAACGAACCTGACATCTTTGCCAATGATTGTTTCTTAATACTCGGTCTGACGAAGGACCTGGACAATCGAGGAATTGGTTTAGGGAGCACCCAAGCTTTCTTCTTCAATTTACGGGCCTTTCTGACATCTGCCGCTGTTGGTTTGAACCCTAACCCGAAAGTGTCCAGATTTTTGGGCAAAGACACAGGTTGAGTAATGCCCTGCAGTTCAACCCCCAAACCCTTCCCGGGCACGAACCCGTTATTCAACATTTCTAACACTACCATGACGGTCGCAGCTGACACCCTAGGACATGGCATGCTTTTACCCTCAGGCACCCTGCTCACCGGAACCGTGTCGAGGATCTGATACACCCATGGCCTCTTATCATCTTCGGTCTCTATAAAGGGTACAATGGCATCATTCATGGCGCATGTGGGATCTTCCCCATGTAACACAATTTCTTGTCTGTCCCACTCGAATTTGATCATTTGGTGCAGTGTGGAGGGCACAGCTTTTGCCGCATGAATCCACGGTCGACCCAACAAAAGATTATAGGATACTGCAGCATCCAACACCTGAAATTCCATCGTGAACTCGACTGGGCCAATAGTCAATTCGAGTACAATATCTCCTACCGTGTTTGTTCCCCCTCCATCGAACCCTCGAACACAAATGCTATTTTTGCGGATTCTATCCTCATCAATCTTTAACTTGTTCAATGTGGATAACGTGCAAATATTAGCGCTCGACCCGTTATCGATTAGTGCCCGAGTAACCATTGAACCTTCACATTTGACCGTCAAATAGAGAGTCTTGTTGTGTTCTGTGCCTTCCATAGGCAATTCATCATCAGAAAATGCTATCCTGTTCACTTCAAAGATCTTGTTGGCAATTGTCTCTAAATGGTTTACTGAAATTTTGTCAGGCACATGAGCCTCATTCAATATCTTCATTAAAGCTCGGCAATGCTCATCAGAGTGAATTAATAATGACAACAACGAGATTTGGGCCGGTGTTTTTCTCAGTTGCTCAACAATGGAATAATCTTGTCCTTTCATCTTTTTCAGAAACTCTTCTGCCTCTTCTTCCATTACAGCCTTTTTAACTGGCACTGGATTGTCTTTTGCGCCCTTAGCTTTTCTCAACTCTTCGGGGGCGAAACAACGTCCCGACCGGGTCAGTCCCTGTGCTTCACAACTTTTTTCCTCAATTTCCTTTCCTTTGTATGTCACCACTACTTTGTCATATTTCCAGGGTACAGCTTTGCTATCAACCATGGGTAACTGGACTACCGGTTTTATGACAACCGGTTCTACATAGGCTCCCTTCACAACCACCACGGGCGTGGATACTGACCTTGGTACCACTATCTTGACTGGCTCCTGCTTTTTCTCGGCCACAAACGGTCCCTTTCCCATTACTAGCACTGGCTTGTCTTTTATTGCTTTCAACTGAACCACTGGCCTTGCACTCACTATCTTTTCTTTGGTTTCGGTAGAACGAATCACCATAACCACCTGCGAAGGTTTCTTAGGCTCTGCCCCCTTATGTATCAGTTCGATCATGTTGGCCTCATAATGCGCTGGTAACGGATTTTGATTGATGTTCGGGGCCTCTGGAGCCTGTACCTCAATACGGAGATTATCAATGAGCTCTTGGATTGCGTTTTTCAACTTCCAACATTTTTCAGTATCGTGCCCCGGCATCCCTGAGCAATACTCGCAGCTAACAGAGTGGTCCAGGTTTCTGGGAAGAGGATTTGGTGCTTTGGATTCAACTGGGGTGAGCATCCCCAACTGTTTCAATCTGTGGAAGAGAGAAGTGTAAGATTCTCCCAGCGGAGTAAATGTTTTTTTGTTTGGGGCCTTCTCATTTCTAAAAGCTTGGTTTGGGCGGAAGCTGGTTCCTGGTCTGTTAGCCCTAGGAGGTGGATAGGTGTTTTGTGGGTGTGGCTGTGTATTTTGGGGACTTGGTGTACGCCATTGCGAGTGCACTGGGGGTTGAGTGTAGGTCTGGGCGTGGTGAATAGAAAAGTTTGGTTCTGGTGGTGGATAATAGTGTTGTGGTGGACCATATGGGGCATATTGATAGTTTGGGTGGTGGGGTCTGGGTTGGTTGTAGTAGAGTGGACGATTATTGTGCCTGGACCAAATATTAGCTTCAACTGTAGCAACTTCTTCTTTCTTCTTCTTCCCTAGCACACCACCAGTACCGCTTTGGATGGCCTGGGTGGTTGCTTTCAACGCAGAATAGCTCAAGATCTTGTTAGATTTCAATCCTTCTTCAATCATGGCTCCCATCTTTACCACTTCATTAAACGACTTCCCGACAGATGTCACTAGATGACCAAAATAGGTAGGTTCCAATGTTTGCAAGAAGTAATCTACCATCTCACTCTCCCGCATGAGAGGATCAACCCTTGCAGCTTGTTCCCTCCAGCGGAAACCAAACTCTCTAAAACTTTCCCCAGGCTTCTTTTCTAGTTTCAACAATGACAGGCGATCATGGACTATCTCGAGGTTATATTGGAAATGGCCAATGAATGCCTGGGCCAAATCATCCCATGTATACCATCGGCCGGGGTCTTGCCTCATGTACCATTCTAGTGCTGACCCGCTCAGGCTTTGCCTGAAATATGCTATCAACAACTCATCTTTTCCCCCGTCCCCTCTCATTTTGCTACAGAAACCACGCAGATGGGCTACTAGGTCACCGTGCCCCTCATATAAGTCAAACTTCGGCATTTTAAACCCCGCAGGCAACTGTACATCAGGAAAAGGGCACAAATCTTTGTATGCGACACTAACTTGGTTTCCTAAACCATGCATGTTCCTGAAGGATTGCTCCAGGCTTTTGACTTTATGAATCACCTCCTCTTGTTCTGCATTCTTAACCGGTTTCTCAACTTCTCCCGGGATTTCAAAATGGGGAGAGGAGGTATATGGCTCAAGCGCTTTGAAAGTGGGTTCGGGAGGGTAATATTGGGTGTCGTGGGCTTGGAATAGCGGCTCACTGGATGATCTATGTAGTGGAGCTGGGGGAGGTGCCACAAAGACGGGAACCATGAGTGGTGGAGGGTTTTGTTTGGAGGGTGGAGCTGGGGGAGCGTATGACGTGGTACCATAACCCTGGGCCTGATAAGGGAAAGCTGGAGATGCGTGGGGAGTGATAGGCTCCTGAGCTTGAGCCAATGGTGGGATGTAAGATGGGTTGGCAGGATATAGTGGTGCTGGGTGTCCCTGCGACCATGCCTGATGCATTTCAGCCATTTGTGCTTTTAATTTCCTCATCTCTTCTTTCATAGCACCCACATCTGTTACCTCAACCTCATTCGAAGGGTCTACGATGCTGATTTCCGAATCCTGCCCTGTCATTTTTACTTGATCTTTCGACCGGGTGTTGTATGGATGAGTTGCCAGAATTGCCAATCAATTAACCACCTGCCTGGTATCACACATTTAGACAACCACTTTGTTAGTGATTAGGTCTTAACAGATTTAACAACCACACGTTGGCATGAATGCACTTATACAGTTATTCCTTTCTATTATGCGTTTGCCCGATTGCATGCGTCATCCCGACATTTCATTCCTTGTTTCATTTTTCTTCTCCTCGCCTTATCCCTCTCTTGTGCTTTTTCTTTTCTCTCTCTTGTTTTTCCGCTCTTTTCTTTCTTTCTATTTTTCTTGGTTTTCCTTATATTTTCCTTTTCATTTTTTTTGTTTTCTTTTCGGTTATGGTCGAATTTTATGGAGATTGCCTACGTATCGTGACCCCGCACGAATCAAACCAAGCGTAGTTCATGAAGATAAATGTAAAAATAAGGGTGGAAATAAAATGCTCAACTTTCATTAATAAACAGACTCTTACAAACTTGACATCTTTTGTTTTGGAAAGAAACTAACAAACGCAATCTGAAAGCAAACAAAAACTCTAAGCTTGCAAACATACTCAATCCAGAAAGATAACGGACGTACAAAAGACTAACTCAAAATGGTAGACACTCACAGACACGGACTATGCATATTCTAGTGCTTCAAACTTAGGTATCCGCGGGGCGTCGTTCGGCCTCGCCGCGGGTCTAGGATCCAAATCCCTTTCAAGCTGCTCTAACTCATTCATGGTTCGCTTCACATAGATCATCACTGCTGAGATAAAAGTAGTACGGGTCATGTCTTCACAAACCCGACATCTCCTGACAATAGCATGAGCAATGGCTCTAATCCTGTCTTTTGTTTGCTTCTTTTCTATGAGCAAGCGTCTTATCTGATCGCTGCACGTCTTTAAAGCTCGGGAGTCTTGCAAGTGTTGGTCTTGCAGCTGTTGCACTTCTGCCTCCATTTGGGCTAACAAGTTGTAACAATGTCCGCTTTCAGTTTCGAAGTCTCTAGCCTGCCTAACCGCTCTACCTTCAAGGGCAACTACTTTTCTCTTTAAATTGGCAACAATTTTCTCATGGTCCCTTTTCAACTGATTCAAGTATTGGCGACGCTCTTCGGTTCTTGTCGCCCATTGTGCTTTAAGTTCTGCCATGACATTTCCAGCTTTTCCTAGCTCATCCCGCCATTCTCTGACTTCGCTTTCCAATCTTTTTACCAATTGTTCATCGGATCGGCTCCTCGGTTGCTTATCGATGGTTATCTTCAACTGTCGGACTTGGGCTTTAAGAGCGTCATTTTCTCTGGCTAGTCTATTCTTTTCACCTTGATCCTCGGCAACCTGTACACTGCTCTCAAATTTCAGACTCTCGACTTGTTGCTTTAATTTACCAATCTCAACTCGATAGCTTTCTTCCTTTGCTAACCAATCCCACTGCTCTTGGGACGACTTGGAGAAATCTTCGAGATGAGGTCTTTTAGCCGGTCTTCCATATGCCACGTCACCTCTGAACCATTCGTGATACCCTGGAGCAATTTCCCCTCTGACCCTATCAGACACACAAGTGTTTTCCATCAGATATTGACACTCACTCCAAATTTGACGAACCTCTTCCTCGGGGAATCGACCGTCAGGACTAATTTCGACCACTTGGGTACTTAAATCTTCATCTCTCGGTATTACTTGATATCTACCGAGTTGCCTCAGAACCCGATACGGTGCATAAGGTTGTATGATTTTGAGTCCCATTGACAAAAAATGTGGTCGGGCTGCTGGCATATATATGACTTCCTTGACAGACAACCATCCAATCACCCACTGTATCTGGATAGCCTCGAGGTTCCAAAATAATAATGCCCAAGCCGTGACTCCTTCAGGTAGACTAGCCCCTTTGATTCTCGTACAAAATTCCCCTATACAAGTTTTCTCAGCCGGGCCATAACTCAATAACTGAGAGCGCGGGCATAAATGCTCAATCATTCACATTTGTAACAATAAGTTACATCCCTCAAAAAATTTGCCCCCAGCTTTGCACGCAGTGAGAGCTCTGAAGATATCAGCCACAATCATAGGTGCTAAAGTTCTTTTCCCCATGGTTTGCAAAGTACTGACGACGCCTGCTACTTTTAAATCAATATTACCATCTTTCCTTGGGAATATTACGAGACCCAAAAAAGCTACCATAAATGCCGCTCGCCTATGTTTCTCCCATTTTTGTCGGCTATTTCTACTGCAAAGCTTAAAGTCTGGATTATTGAACCCGCCCACATGACCATATCTATCATACACGAAGCGGAAACTGCAGAAACCCTTTGCAAAATCTGGGTGATGAACTGTCTGGGGTACTTTCAAGGAATCCAGGAATCAATGTATGGTAATGGCTCTAGGAGCAATCAAGTATTTGAATCTCAATGGAGCTTGGTCACTTCCAATGTACCCCGCTATTTCTTCTATTGTTGGGGTGAGTTCAAAGTCTGAAAAATGAAACACATTATGTGCCGAATCCCAATGGGCGACCAATGCCCTGATGATATCCCCCGAGGCTGAATGTCTAATAAATCCGGAAGGTCTTTCAAATATTTTCTCACTTCGTCTTGCCCTTCTTTGCCCAAATCATTCCACCACAATTGCAGCTCAAAAGGGATTTTGGTCATTATTGAAAAAGGCTCATTTATTGTCGTGCTCATCCTGCACATTTATTAAAGCGTTTAAGCAAAAGAAAACTTTTATTTAACTCCAAAAACTACTATCTATATTATCGACTCAAAATTAACCCTATATTTCAAATGAAGAACTCAATTCTTAATTCTAATATTTTTAGATAAAAGACCCGATATTGCAACACGGCCTTCCTGCGCCTCAGGGGCGAAAATTTTAAGGCTGTGAGGGTCAAAAATCAAAATACGACCAAAGGTGGTTGTTTATGCAAAGTCAGCCCTCCGGTGCCCCGTTTGGGAATATTTGGCTATTTATGACATAACAACATCACCTGACTTATTTATTACTCTTTTTTATCGTTTTTCAAATTAGGAAACTCAATATTGCAAACACGGCCTTTCAACGTCTCGGGGACGAAGATTTTTAAGGCTGTGTGAGTCAACTGGACCAAATCTTAAATATGACCCAAAAGTGGTTGTTTATGCAAAGTCAGCTTTCCGGCGTCCCCTTCGGGAACATTCGACTATGTCTTCATAAAACAGCGTCACCCGACTTCTTAGAAATTTGACATATATATTTTGCTATTATTATTATTATTTTTTTTGTAAAAGGGGAAGTTGGATATCACCCGACTTATTTATGACAAAATTAAAAATCTTGACATGTTTATTTTTGTTTTTTTTTTGTTTTTATTTGTTTTTTGGCTTTTTTTTTAGCAAAAGGGGGGTTGGACCCGATGAGGGTTGCCTACGTATCTCACATCCGATGAGAATCAAACC
Source organism: Nicotiana tabacum (assembly GCF_000715075.1). Lineage (NCBI taxonomy): Eukaryota > Viridiplantae > Streptophyta > Magnoliopsida > Solanales > Solanaceae > Nicotiana > Nicotiana tabacum. The sequence continues at coordinate 115,320,729 of NC_134084.1, forward strand.
CGCGTAGTTCGGGCAGATTAACCGAACTATTTTAAAACATGACTCTTTTCCATTTTTATTTTTTCCTGGCAAGACAATCTATTTTCCTTTTCTATTTTTGAAAAAGACAAAATAACGATTTTTTTTCCATTTTCAACAAACAATAAAACAATCTATTTTTCCAAAAAAAATAAAAGACTCTTTTTTTTTCTATATTTTTTAGTAAAACAAAATAAAATATTTTCCTTTTTCTTTTCAAAATTTCGGCAGAGTTTCGCCAGTAATTGGTCATTGATTTTTTTTCTAAAATAACCAATTAACTCCCTAACTGATATATTCTTTTTCCTTTTTTTCTTTTCTCATTTTTTTTCTTCAATTTTCCAACATTCCCGAGATTCAGAAACCGGTCAACATGCAAGTTCGAAACAAATATATGTACAGAGCAAGTAGGATGCATCAGAATGGTCTTTTCATTTCAGGTTGCTAGTCCTAGACGGACCCAACCCCTGTGTTGAGTCCCCTAAGTCAATTGCAACGTGATGCAAATAAGCGTTCCTACTAGGGATCCGGCATGAAGTCACGTTATTCTATATTCAAAACCCGGGTCAGTGTACTAGACTGTGTACCCGAGCGGACAACTCGAGTCGAGGAGGGGGCAACTTACCGGGAACTAAAAGGCCATCCGGCTTCGTAACTTGTCCGACCTCTTTCTTATTTTAGGGTATAACACTAACAGAATAGGGAGTCTCAACCAGTAAGCACATCCCCGGAGGTGAAGAGAGAAGGGTTCGACACAGTTTATATATACAGTCAAATAATATCAAAGCGGTAAAAGCAGCATTTAGTACATTAGGCTCAAACATGTAAAAATCAGATAAAGCCAAATATAACAATTTATCTAAGCTCGAATCTCTAACCCCGAACCAGTGGTTCTGGGTTACCATCAAAATAGTCCCCAGCAGAGTCGCCAGAGCTGTCGCACCTCCTCTTTCCGCACCCGCGAGGGAACAAGGGGTTTTTCCAATTAAAGGACAGTCGAAACGGGATTTATTTCTTTATTTCAGAGTCGCCACTTGGGAGATTTAGGGTGTCCCAAATCACCTATTTTAATCCCGAATCGAGGAAAAGAATGACTCTGTATTACAGTCTGCGTACCAGAAATCCGGATAAGGAATTCTGTTAACCCGGGAGAAGGTGTTAGGCATTCCCGAGTTCCGTGGTTCTAGCACGGTCGCTTAACTATTATATTCGGCTTGATTATCTAATATAATACGTATTATAAACTTATGTGCAAATTTTATCCTTTAGCCGCTTTTATTATTCTTTTTATTTATTGTTATTATTTTACGAAAAATTGTAACATTGTGAAAACGTATTTCAAATCACGTCGCAATCAATGCACCCGTGGTTATCGACACATTTCGACTCCGTTGAGATTTAGATTTGGGTTACATAAATGCACACCCGTATTTAAGGAAATAACATTATTAAATACGCGCCTAGAGCGACTAGCGTGTCATTATTTTGGGTAGGGCCGTGAAATTTGCTAAAACGGCTCCTACCTAATTCTAAGCAATTAACTGTACATTTATTGAGGGCCCCGAAATCTATACATTTCATTAAGCGAGGCTCATCTCATTTATTTTAAATGGACAAATCTTAAAGCGACTACATTTTTTCTATAAAAATTAGTCTCTAAAATAAAGAAAGAAAATCCTAATTAATTACTAGCTTTTATTATTTTAAGAAAACATGACATGCTAATTGCTTGATTAATACAAATATTGATGAAAAAGGAATTTTACTCTTAATTTCGAAATTATAAATAAAATAAAAATTCAACAACTAATATTCAAAATAAACAAATATAGCTAGATTAAAACTCAGCATTGTTATTTTTTTTTAATTAGGAATATTATTGAGATTAATTATTCACAATCATTTGAAACTAGATTTAACCATAATTACTAAAGCTTATTAGAAAGTTTATTAGACTTAAACGTTCTTCTAATCTTGCTTAAGCTCAAGTCATGCCTTAATGCTTAATTTACGATGTTTAATTTAAATTCGTGTTTTAGCTAAATTTAGCTACTTGTTCATGATCAACCTATAATCTTGAAGCCTTCATAACTAGTGAATTAACCTGTTTTGCCGAACTGATTTATTACAGACTAACTTATGATATTATTTTCTTATTCCAGCTATTATTTAGTAATTCATGAAATAGCTTAAATACAATCAACAAAAGGAACAAAGAAAAAAAAACGAAATTAAAACTTCAAATTTTCATTCTTCATATGTATTCATGCTTCATATTTCGGATTACAATAACCAGCTTTTCAGTTGTGTACCTGATATTGGAAGCAAAAGAAAATGAATATGAGAATCAGCAGCAGCAGTAAAATCAGTACAACACATCAACAATAGCCCAGCAACAGTAACAACCCAATAATAGACCGGTGGAGTAGTAATCCCAAAAAAACAAAAGCTTCCAGCTTTGATGAAACAACAATTAATTCTGATTTCAAATAACAAAAGAAAGCAGAATATTTTTTTTAGTTTTTTTTTTGAAAGTTTAAATATTTTTTCGGAATTTTCTCTCTCTTAAATGTTCAGCCTTTTTTTTCTCTCTCTTATTTTCTTTCTGTTCAGATTCGTTCTTTCTCTTCTGTATTCTCCTTGTGTCTTTCCAAATCTGATTTCAAGACTTCTACTTATATCCCATCTCATAAATCTTTTAATCAATTAAAATCAACCCATTTTCTCTACCAAACCCATTATCTTCCCACTCATCCCCATTACATTAAATAAATATATCACACCACCCTATTATATTTTGTCCCCCATGCCTAACATAAACAAATACAAGATTCCCCCACACTAAAATTTGTCTTGTCCCCCCTTTATATTAAATAACTATATCACAAACCCCACCCCATTATATTTGTCCCCCATGCTTAACATAAAGAATCAAAATAATGTTCAATTACCAAACTACCCCTCCGACCTTATTGCTATTTCAAATCTACCCCCGAATGCAATATAATTTACCAAATTACCCCTCTGCTCTAAACAATCAATTAATCATAACTCAACCAAAATATAGTTAAGATGACCAATTTCTCAACAATCTTCAACAACAATTTACATGAACATGATGAACAACACAAACTCCAAATTAATGGAAATAAATCAACCATATCGGGAACCAATCCTGGTTAATTTAGACCATTAATGGATGAACAAAGCGACAATAATACAAAACAACAATATGCATGATTCAAATTAAATCAAGCAAATCACAGACAAACATAAACTCACATTAAATCACTGGATTTAAACATGAACTTCAAACCAAGACGAACATGAATTAAATCTATTTTTAAGCAACAAACATGACGGATTCTAACGATTCAAACAACATTAATATTTTCTGGAAAATACAAAACAACATGAAACAAATTGAAGAAATAATTAATCAAATTTCAATTTGAATCTAACAAACATTAAACTAACAAATATTCACTTAAAAAACAATACAAACATGAAATAAACATGAAAAATAATTAATTAATCTTTCATTTAGAATCTGAAAAATTAATTTAACAAACAACACATGAACATGAACTAAAAATTAATTCAAACGATAAACAAAACAAACATTTGCCGATTTTAGATTCGAAAATATCAAAACAAAATACGGACAAAATAAAACTCGAAAATCTACTAACCGGATCGAAACGACGAACAAACGACTAAACCAACAACGAACTTGACGAGCCTCGACCAAAGCTCGAACCAACGATGACGAACGCGATTAAGAAGTAACTGAAGAAGCTGGACGGGACAGTAGCAAAAAATCCGGTCGATGAAGCAGTAGCAAAATGGGACGACGAGGACGAAGGAAGCTAAAGCAACAACCGAAGAAGATGAAACAGTGGCTCGGAGCGGAGGAGCTGGAGGATGAAGCGAAAGCTCGTCGAACTCAGGCTCGATGAAGACGATGAAGGTGAGGTAGCAGCTCGGAGGTGAGGTAGCAGCTGTTCGAACTATCCGACGAGGAAGAAGAAGGAGCATCAACACCAACTGAAGAAGAAGGTGGAACGGGAAGCAGCGGCAGCACGTTTGGACGCCATGGACGTGAAGCAGAAGCAGCAGCTCGGAGACAGCTTCCATGGCGACGCTCAAGCTGAAGAAGACGAAGAAGAACAGCAGCAGCTAAAGCTTGTTTTGGCCTCAAGCTGCTCGATGGAAGCAGCTGGTCGATGCTCATCCATGGCGGAATGGGCTGGACGACGAGGGCAGTGACGACGAGGGCGGGGACTGTTTGGTCGAAGGTGTTTGGACGTGAGGGAGTCCGGACTGCGTCCATGGTGGGGGTGTTCGCGGTGGGAAGGTGCTGGGTGGTGGACGCAGAAGAAGGGAGCATGGTTTGGGCAGCCATGGATGGGGTGTTTTTGGTGTTTGGAGAAGATGAAAGTAAGGAAGGGGGCGGGTAGTTTTTTTAGGTTTTCTTAGGGTTTTTTGGTTTGTCTTTTGTTTTGTGTTTTGACAAAATGAAGAGTGGGTCTTGGGTTAATGGGTTAATGGGACGGACCGGGTCGACCCGGTCTGTAGTGGACTGGATCATGGAGAAGATTGGGCAATTATTTGGGCCTTTGGCTTACAATTGAAGAAGTGGCCCAATCCGATTTTTCTTTATATTTTTGTTCTCTTTTCTTCTTTTATTTTCTAAAACTAAATTATAAAAATACTTAAATTATTATTAAGAACTAAATTGAGTTATAAAAGCGCAAATTAATTACAAATAACAATTAACGCACAATTAAGTAATAAGTAAGCATAAAATTGTTCATTCGGACATTAAATGCTAAAAATGCAAAAGATGCCTATTTTTGTAATTTTTAATTTTTGTAAAACTAATTTAATTACTAACAATTGTAGAATTAAATCCTACATGCAAAATGCGACATATTTTTGTATTTTTTTATTAATTTAACAAATAAGCAAACACAGACAAATACAAATAATTATCTAAAAATATTGCAAAAGTACTCAAAATTGCACACCAAGGAAAATCATTTTATTTTGCATTTTTTGGGAGTATTTCTCATATAGGGTAAAAATCACGTGCTTACAGCTGGGAGGTAAGGCGAGATTATAAGCAACCTCCCCAATATGCCTCAATATCTCAAAAGGGCCAATAAACCTCGAACCCAAATTCCCTTTCTTCCCAAATCTCATCACGCCCATCATAGGTGAAACCCGAAGCAGAACCCGCTCTCCAACCATATAGGAAACATCACGAACCTTCCAATCCGCATAACTCTTCTGTCTGGACTGGGCTATACGTAGTCTATCTTGAATCACCTTAACCTTCTCCAAAGCATCATGAACGAAGTCTGTGCCCAATAATCTAGCCTCACCCGGCTCAAACCAACCCACCGGGGATCTACACCGCCTACCATATAAAGCCCAATACGGTGCCATCTGAATGCTGGACTGATAGCTGTTGTTGTAAGCAAACTCTGCCAATGGCAGGAACTGATCCCAAGACCCTCCAAACTCAATCACACACGCACAGAGAATATCCTCAAGAGTCTAAATAGTGCGCTCGGACTTTCCGTCCATCTGAGGGTGAAATGTTGTGCTCAACTCCACCCGAGTACCTAACTCATGCTGAACGGCCCTCCAAAACCGTGATGTGAACTGAATACCTCTATCTGAAATGATGGAAACTGGAATACCATACAGACGAACAATCTCTTGGATATAAATCTCCGCCAACCGCTCCGAAGAATAAGTAGTACAAACTGGAATGAAGTGCACGGACTTGGTCAGCCGACCTACAATCACCAAAATAGCATCGAACTTTCTCAAAGTCTGTGGGAGCCCAACTACAAAGTCTATGGTGATCAGCTCCCACTTCCACTCCGGAATCTCTATCTTCTGAAGCAACCCACCCGGTTCTGGCGCTCATACTTCACCTGCTGACAGTTGAGGCACCAAGCTACAAACCCAACTATATCTTTCTTCATCCGCCTCCACCAATAGTGATGTCTCAAATTCTGATACATCTTCGCGACACCTAGATGAATGGAATACCGCGAACTATGGGCCTCCTCTAGAATCATCTCCCGAAGCCCATCAACATTGGGTACACAAATCTGACCCTGCATCCTCAATAACCCATCATCACCAATAGTCATGTCTCTGGCATCACCATGCTGAACCTTATCCTTGAAGACAAGCAAATGAGGGTCATCATACTGACGCTCCCAGATACTATCAAATAAGGAAGACCAAGAAACCACATAAGCTAAAACCCGATGGGGCTCCAGAAGATCCAATCTCACAAACTGGCTGGCTAAGGCCTGAACATCCATCGCCATAGGCCTCTCCGATGCTGGTAAATAAGCCAAACTCCCCAAACTCTCTACCTGGCAACTAAAGGCATCGGCCACCACATTGGCCTTGCCCAGGTGATATAAAATAGTGATATCATAGTGTTGAACTATTTCTTTAGGTTTACTTAAACAGTAAGTCTCTGCTTTCTTCTCTTCATCATGGACCAAGACTTGTGAAAGCATTAGCGATAAGCTGCATTCTGGAATAACAGATACAATATGTATTATGTTGCTATCATGGTACAACATACATGTCCTTCACTTGTATTTATATTTGTATCCTGACAAACAGTATCTGTTGAAATGAACTACACTATAATGCAAAATGTGGGGCCCAAAGCCTCTAATATTTCATTTTCTTCTGCAAATCCTGTCTTGAATTGTATCTTCAAAAGAAAGGACTGCATTATAATTAATTCAACATACAGCCTTTACTAACGTTTGTTTTGGTCTGCTTGTTCAATCTTTCTTCCACTAATGCTATGCATTGCATCGGTAATCCAAGGTACTGTTTCTGGAGATTTTGATCGTATATGAATTTGTATGCGAGAAAGAAGACTAATTAATTTTGTCTTGAACTTCTAAAATAACTCTATTAATAGAAATACAAGATATGCTTATTCTTGATTCCCCATGTATCGTATTATTCTATCGTCTGTTCATGGGTCTTAGAAAATACGTAAGTTGATAAAGTTTGTTTCATGATATTAATCAGAGGTATAATGGTCTTATGACGTACCGAGAGATTTTATTAACATATTCCATATGTTTTTCATGCATTTATACATGCACATCGATCCATGACTAGATGACATTATATACGCGTATATATATGTATATGGGATATGGGAAAGGTTATGGCGTTATATACACACCACCACTTGATCAGCTGGTATACATTGATGATTTACCCACAGTGGCCAAGATGATATGATGGGATGCTGTGTGTGTGTGTGTGTGTGTGTGTGTGTGTGTGTGTGTGTATATATATATATATATATATATATATATATATATATATATATATATATATATATATATATATATATATATATATATATATATATATATATATATATAGGGAAAAGGTTATGGCATTATATACGCACCACCACCTGATCAGCTGGTATACATTGATGATTTGCCCATAGTGGCCAGATGATATGATGGGATGCCCTCGGAGGCTTGATGAGATGGCGTTATATATATATATATATATATATATATATATATATATATATATATATATATATATGTATATGGGATATGGGAAAGGTTATGGCGTTATATACGCACCAATGGGATGCCCTTAGAGGCTTTATGATGTTATGTACGTACAGACCTATGCATTACATGACATTCATACGCATATGCATGATACTATAAATATTTCATGATTTATAGAGCTATCCAGACTTATAGGTTGAGTCATTTACTCCATATTTCTTCGTGTTTTAAGAACGATAGTTTATTGATACAGTGTTTACCCACTTATAGTTATGCATTACAAGTTGTGGCCATGTTGCCTCATGATTTTTAAAAGAAAAAAAAATAAGAGTTAATCAATGGTTCGCTCGGGCCAGCACGACACTGGGTGCCAACCATGCCTCCCCATGTTTGGGGCGTGACAAAGTGGTATCAGCTAGTGTCACGGTTTTGGCATGACAATAAAGAATAGCATAATGGGGCGACAACCAGTCCATGCCCAAGATAATATCAAAATCTACCATGGTGAGCATAATAATCGGCTCTGGTCTCAAAACCACTAAGAGTAACCAAACACGACCGATAAATGCGGTCCACAATAAGAGAATCTCCCACATGAGTAGAAACATAAATGAGGGAGCTCAAAGAACCCCAAGATACACCCAAATACGGAGCAAAATAAGAAGACATATAAGAATAAGTGGAACTTGGATAGAATAGAACCGATGCATCTCTGTGACAAACCAGTATAATACCTGTGATGACAGAATCGGAGGAAACAACCTCGGTATGTGCAGGAAAGGCATAATATTGGGCCTGGCCTCCCCCTTTAGGGTGACCTCTACCTCCCCGACCTCCACCTCTAGCTGGCTGAGCAGGTGGGGTAGCAACTAGAGCTGTAACCATAACCTGAGAACTCTGCGGGGCACGTTGTGGCTGAGAAGTCTGTAGAGGTGAACCCCTCCCAAGTCTGGGGCAATCCCTAATCATATGGCGTGTGTCACCACACTCCAAACAAGCTCTGGGAGGACGTGGCGCCTGTGAATGGCTCGGGCCAGGTCTGCTGGACTAACCTCTGAAAGCACCCCGCGTAGGAGGCGCGCTAGAAATCGGAGGTGCATAATAAGGCTCCTGAGGCCTAGGAGGAGCTGGAATACCACTAGCTGCTGGAAGAGCTGAATGAACAGGGCGACTCATATAACCCCTACCATGACGACTTGCCGCGGGGGAACGAGCACCAGAATAATGGCCCGTCTCTTGAGACCTCTTGGCTTCCCACTCCTCTCTCTCCCTAGCATGCATACCCTCAATCCTCCTAGCAATGCTCAGCAACTGCTGATAAGAAATATCCATCTCCAACTCACGTGCCATGCTAGACCTGATGCTGGGAATAAGTCCCTTAATAAACCGACGAACCCTCTCGCGAACAATAGGAAAAAACCAAGGCTAGGGCATGTCAAGCCAACCTGGTGTAACGGACAGCATACTCCAAGATAGTCATAGCACCCAGGCACAAATTCTCAAACTCTGCGCGCCATGCGTCCCTAAGGCTTTGAGGCACAAACTCCATCAGGAACATATCTGAAAACCAAGTCCAAGTCAGTAAAGCTACCTCATCCGGACTGTCTAACTCATAGGTGAGCCACCACTCATAGGCGGCTCCTCGAAGCTGGAAGGTAGTGAAAGAAATCCCGCTCGATCCTGATATTCCCATAGTGCAGAGGATATGATGACACTCCTCCAAAAATCCCAAGGCATCATCTAATGCTAACCCATTGAATACCGGAGGATTATACTTGTTGAACTTGTCAAGTCTTCGCTGCTCATCCTCTGAAGCCGCTACCCTGTCCCTGGGCCGATTTGGGACTACAGGCTGTACAGGAATAATCTCTGGGACCTGATCAACATGCACTCGTTGCTCAAGAGTGCGAGCGGCGGGAGTCTATGCACCTCCCCCGGCCTGAGATGTGGTTGCAGCAAGAGGAAGCAACCCTGCTTGAGCCAAAGTGGTGTACATGCTCATGAACTGTGCAAGAGTCTCTTGAAGAGCTGGAGTAGTAGTAGTAGTAGGCGTATCAGGTGCCTGGACTCTGGCTAGAACTGCTAGTGGTACCTCGGTGGCAGCTCACGCAGGTGCTCTGGCTGCACCACGAGCGTGTCCTCGGCCTCTGACGGCTGCAGTAGAGGGCGCGAGTGCCTGATTATCTCGTGTAGCGTGTGTCCTCACCATCTGTGAGAGAATAGAAGACAGAAGTTTAGAATTGTGATGTCAAAACCTCGCACGACAAGTGGAATTTTCCTAACAGTTACATAGCCTCTCGTAGATAAGTACAGACGTCTCCGTACCGATCAGCGAGACTCTAATAAACGGGCTTGTGATTCATGACTCCTATGAACCTAGAGCTCTGATACCAACTTGTCACGACTCCAGTTCGCCCTCCGTGAACTGTCATAACAGCACCTAGTCTCTACAACTAGGTAAGCCAAACAAATGAGGAAAATAAGCAATTTGCGAAAGAAATAATCAAAAACCAAAATAACCGAATGAAATAATATTTAAAATGACGCTTGGCATATACAATACAACTTCTCGAAACTAACATCATTTTCCAAAACCCGGAATCTCATGAAAAGAAAAGAAAAGAAAAGAAAAGAAATCTAACAAAGAAAAGAAATACAGAAGGGCTAATACTTAAAAGAGCGAATAGAAAGGGACTCTTCAGTCTGCAGACGCGGCAGATATACCTCGAAGTCTCTATGAAAACGCCTCACCTCAAGGGTGATAGGACTGAGTCGAAGTACCTGGATATGCACATGAAAAACATGCACAGAAAGGGCATGAGTACACCACAGCGGTACTCAGTAAGTGCCAAGCCTAACCTCGGTCGGGTAGTGACGAGGAAGGTCAGGGCCCTACTGAGGTTAAGTAAAATATAAGGTTTAACAGTGTGGAATAAAACAGTGTAAATAAGTACAACAGTAAAAATAACACAGGATATGAAGGACAACAGTAACCATTACAGAGGCAAGGTGAACATAGAAAAGAGATACAACTCAGCACCAAGATAACAACCGCGGATCTCCCAGGATACCATCATGTAGTCCCAAATATACATATCCAATGGATCTCCCTGGATACCGTCCCGTAGTCCAACTCATAGTGCACGGGGATCTACCGGAATCCCATTCCGTAGTCCCAAAAGTAAATACCAGTGCTGGGGTAATCTACTGGGTGCAGTCCCATAGTTCCATATAACTATGCAAGGGGATCTACCAGAATCCCACATCCGTAGTCCCAAATAAACAGACAAGGGGGGGGGGAGCTACTGAAATCCCACATCCGTAGTCCCAAATGTAAATACACAGCAGCAATAGGAAAATATTCAACAAATGTAAATTTCAACTTAAGGCAACAAGTAATTCTAGCCTAGCATACTGCACAAAATTCAGGTAAAGCAGTTTGAGCAAAAAAGAAATTAAATCACTTAGACATGATTTCCTAAGCTAACAACAAGCCTAAAGTACAAGTAATGTAAACATGAAAGGAACATACTTGTAATTACTTAATGAGAACCGGATTTTCAACAATTAGCACAAGTACGCACTCATCACCTCATGCACAAGGCATTTCAATCAACAATAATACCAAATACTAAAGGGACCTAAGGTCCCTCATACAAGGTTAGGCAAGCCACTTACCTCGAACCGGCTCAATAATCAACATGAGATCACGTTCTTGCCATGAGTACTCAACTCCAAATGGCCCTAATCTATTCAATTCAATTGCATAATGTAAATAACACTTCAAGTAACTGATTCTACAATGTAGTTCTAAGCTAATACGCGGAATTAGGTAAAATGAGCAAAATGCCCCTCGGGTCCACGTCTCGGATCGGGTAAAATTTATATTTCCAGAATCCTCACACTCTCACGAGTTTAGTCATACCAAAATTGCCGAAATTGGACCACAAATGGTCCCTCATATCATCACTCAAAAGTCTCTAATTAATCAAGCCCTAACCCCCAAATTACCACTGATTTTCCTTAAATTTTCATGCTTATAATGATAAAAATTACCTCAATAATGCGTTTAGGGACCAAAGACCTTACCCCAATGAATTCCTCTGAAAATCTCTCTTGAAAATTCTCCCCAAGGCTTCTTCCCATTTGAAAAGAGGTGAAAATAGCTCAAATTTGCGAAGGCAAGTATTTATATGTTTTTGTCTAGCAATCCGGCATCTGTGTTCCACCCATCGCATCTACGATACCGCTTCTGCGGTTGGGGAACCGCTTCTGTGGTTCTCACTTGTAAGTTCCATCTCCACACCTGCAACCCAGATGCCACATCCGCGGTCCCGCAGGTGCGTTAATCCATCCGCTTCTGCGGTCCCTGCTCTACTTATCCTTTGGCTGATTCAGTGGCTTTACTCCACATCTATGGGATTCACATCTGCGGCTATCCAACCATAGATGCGGTTATGACAGCAGCCCAAAGACTTCAGCTGCAAACTCCAACTTTCCAACCCCTTCCGTCAACCATTCAAAATCTTCCCGAGGCCCTCGGGACCTCAACCAAAAGCACAAACAAGTCATATACCACTATCCAAACTTGTACCAATCTTCCAAACACCTCAAACAACATCGAATCAACCAATTAGCATCGGATTCAAGCCGAAGAACTTCAAAACTTTCAAAATACGCTTTTGATAAAAAAGTCTCTCAAACCTCGTCCAAATGACCTGAAAATTTGCACACAAATCACATTCAACACTATGGAACTAGTCCAACTTCTAAAATTCCATTCCGACCCTAGGATCAAAATCTCACTATCGAACCGGAAACTTCAAAATTCGACTTTCGGCATTTCAAGCCTAAATTAGCTACAAACCTCCAAAACACAATCCAAACACGCCCCTAAGCCCAAAATCACCCAACAGAGCTAACGAAACCATCAGAATTCCATTCCAAGTCCTTCTTCACACTGTTTCGACTATGGTCAAATTTCCAAAACTTAAGCTCTCATTTAGGGACTAAGTGTCCCAAAACTCTCCAAAACTCAAAACCGAACATCCCGGCAAATCAAAATAGAAGAAATAAATACGGGGAAAGCAGTTAACAGTGGATCGGGCCGTAAATTCTTAAAACGACCATCCAGGTCATTACAAGGGCTTAGTCTCATACAAGTTCGGGACAAGGCTTAGTCCCATGCAAAGGGAAGGAAATAGGCCTTATGCAAGTATGGGTTAGCCTCATGCAAGGTTTAGGACAGGGCTTAGTCCCATGCAAAGGGAAGGCAATGCTTAGCCTTATGCAGTGAACAATTGGCAAATATAAGTAGAGTATTTCTTAGTTGGAGATATATTCAGTGCTTGTTAGCCCGATTGATAGTAATTCTGATGCGTGTATATATTTGAGAATTCTACTATTCTGTCAGATGTGCCTGCGCTCAAAGAAAATTTGTAAGTTTTGTAAGGGGAGGTTGGTTCGTGCCTTCGTTTGCTGGATTTGCTCCTCTGTTGTGGAAGCCTTGTTTGAGTTTTCCTGGGTAATACCTGGCTGTTACAGAAGTAGAGTTTTTGAAAATATGCAATTATTGATGAAAATATAGTTATTTTAGAAAACATAGTGAAGTATAAAGTAATTTTGGATGAACTAGTGACTGTAACACATTTTAGAGACATTGCAGCTTTCTTGTGTTAGAATTTTGAGGTTACTCCTCAAAATTCTGCCCCAATTTGGTAAATGATCCTTCGGCCGTTTGCGAGTGACGAAACTTGTTGAATCTTCTTCATAATTTTGAGAATCCTTCTCAAAATTTTGCCCTAGTTTCTTAACCAATTTTTGGATTTCTTGCATGCGATGGCGTTGGCTGGACTTGCTCCAGAATTTTAAGGGTCCTCCTCAAAATTCTACCCCGGTTTCGGGTAGGGGAAATGAAAATTTTATTATGATATGACCGAACCCACAGGGCTGCCTAAGAATTCCCTCTTAAACGGGAATCAGGTCAAGCGTAGTTCAATTACATCATATGAATGCGAATAAGCTAAGCATAGTATCTTTTGACTGCGTCTAAATTTATTTGTTTTGGCCAGACTTCTCCGTCTATTTCTGCAAGTATGAGTGCTCCTCTTGTTAGCACCATGTGAACCATGTAGGGACCTTGCCAGCTGGGAGAGAATTTCCCTTTAGCTTCATCTTGATATGGGAAGATTTTCTTCAGCACCAGCTTTCCTGGTGCAAACTGTCTTGGTTTGACCCTTTTGTTGAAAGATCTGGACATTCTGTTCTGATAAAGCTGACCGTGACATACTGTGTTCATTCGTTTTCCATCTATAAGGTCCAATTTCTCATAGCGGCTCCTTATCTATTCTGCATCGCTGAGTTCGGCTTCCTGTATGATCCTTAAAGAAAAAATCTCTACCTCGGCTGGGATGACACCTTCGGTACCATAAACCAGTAAGTAGGGAGTAGCCCCAGTTGATGTGCGGAATATAGTGCGTATCCCAACAGGGAAAAGGGTAACTTCTCCTGCCATTGTTTGTGGTTTTCTACCATCTTCCTTAGTATCTTCTTGATGTTCTTGTTGGCGACTTCTACGGCTCCATTCATTTGAGCTCTGTATGCTGTGGAGTTCTTGTGCTTGATTTTGAAAGTCCCACACATGGTCTTCATTAGATCACTGTTGAGATTGGAGGCATTGTTAGTGATGATTGATTCTGGAACTCCAAACCGGCAAACAATTTGGTCGCGGACAAAATCTGCCACGACTTTCTTAGTTACTGCCTTGTAAGATGCAGCCTCTACCCTCTTTGTGAAATAGTCAATGGCCACTAGAATAAACCTATGCCCGTTTGAAGCAGTGGGCTCAATCGGATCGATGATAGCCATTCCCCAGGCGGCAAATGACCAAGGTGAGCTTGTTGTATTGAGCTCATTTAGGAGGCACTTTTATCATATCGGCATGTACTTGACATTGGTGGCATTTTCGGACATACTGGACGCAATCTGTCTCCATGGTCATCCAAAAATAACCGGCCCTAAGTATCTTCTTGGCCAAAACAAAACCATTCATATGCGGGTCGCAGGTCTCAGCATGTATTTCTTCAAGTAGCTTAGAAGCCTCTTTTGCGTCGACACACCTTAGCAATCCAAATCAGGAGTTCTTCTGTACAAGTTTCCTCCACTGTGGAAGAAGAGATTGGATAATATCCGAAGTGTGCATTTCTGAGTATGGTTCGCATGCTCCGGGTATTCTCCCTTTGCCAAGTACTTTATAATGTCGTGGAACCAAGGTCTTCCATACATCTCCTCCTCATCATGAACACAGTAAGCTGGTTGATTATGAATTCTCACTGGGATAGGATCAATGAAATTCTTGTCTGGATGTTGTATCATGGATGACAAAGTGGCCAATGCATCGGCAAACTTGTTTTGAATTCTGGGAATAAGCCGAAACTCTATCTTTGTGAACCTTTTTTCTCAATTCCTATACATGGTGCAAATATGGCAATATCTTGGAATTCTTGGTGGCCCATTCTCCTTGTACCTGGTGCACAAGCAGATCTGAATCACCGCTTACCAGTAACTCTTGTATATTCATATCGATGGCCACATTAAGCCCCATGATACAAGCCTCATATTCTGCCATATTGTTGGTGCATGGAAACCTGAGCTTCACAAATACAGGGTAGTGTTTACCTATTTTCGATACCAAAATCGATCCAATGCCCACTCCTTTGAAATTTGCAGCTCCATCAAAAAACATTATCCAGTATCTGCCTTTGACCGCCTTCTGAGTTACATAGACGATATCAAACTCACTTAACAGTATCTGCCACTTGGCTAACTTTCCAGTCGGCATGGGCTTCTGAAAGATGTACTTCAGAGGGTCCATCCTGGATATGAGGTATGTGGTATAGGCACAGAAGTAATGCCTCAATTTCTGAGCCTTCCAAGTCAAAGCACAACAAGCGCGCTCCAAAAGAGAATATTGTGCTTCGTAGGGTGTGAACTTTTTACTCAAGTAGTATATGGCTTGCTCCTTTCTCCCTGTCTCGTCATGTTGTCCCAAAACACACCCAAAGGCTCCATCTAATACAAATAGATAGAGTATCAAAGGTCTCCCAGGTTCTGGAGGGACCAGGACTGCTGGTGTGGACAAGTATTCCTTTATTTTGTCGAAAGCTTTCTAACAATCTTCGGTCCAACTTGTTTCAGCATCTTTCCTCAACATCTTGAAGATGGGTTCACATATGACTGTCGATTGTGTTATGAAGCGACTGATATAGTTGAGATTTCCCAGGAAGCTCATCACATCCTTCTTGTTTTTTGGTAGTGGTAGCTCTTGAATAGCCCTAACTTTGGACGGGTACAACTCGATTCCCCGACGACTGACAATGAATCCCAATAACTTTCCCGCGGGAACCCCGAATACACATTTTGTGGGGTTCAATTTTAAGTTATACCTCCTTAACCTGTCAGAGAACTTTCTTAAGTCTGGTGTGTGATCTGCGGACCTCTTGGATTTGATAATGACGTCGTCAACATACACCTCTATTTCTTTATGTATCATGTCATGGAAGATGGTTGTCATGGCTCTCATGTAAGTAGCCCTAGCGTTCTTTAGACCAAATGGTATCATCTTGTAGAAGTAAACCCCCATTATGTAATAAAAGTTGTTTTCTTTGCGTCCTCTTCATCCATCCAGATCTGGTGATAACCCGCGAAGCAATCTATAAAGGATTGGAGCTCATGCTTGGCGCAATTGTCGATCAGGATGTGTATATTTGGCAGTGGGAAGTCATCCTTGGGACTTGCTCTGTTTAAGTTTCGATAGTCAACACATACTCTAACTTTCCCATCTTTTTTCGGAACTGGTACAATGTTGGCCAACTAGGTTGGGTATTCAACCATACTGAGGACTTTGGCTTTGATCTGCTTAGTAACTTCCTCCTTGATTTTCAGGCTCATATCTGGTTTGAATTTTCTGAGTTTCTGCTTCACTGGCGGACACATTGGATTGGTGGGCAACTTGTGATCCACTATGGATGTGCTCATACCGGTCATGTCATCATATGACTATGCAAATATCCTCGTATTACTTTAAAAAGCGGACGTACTCATTTTTCTCTGGCGGTGATAATTGAATGCTTATGCGAGTCTCCTTGACGGTTTCGGCGTCTCCCAAATTTACTACTTCGGTTTCATCTAGGTTAGACGTAGGCTTTGTACACAGTGAAATTAAAGGACTTAATTTCCCGCTATTGAGACATTCCAGAAGCATGCCTGGGAATTTTGGGTTTAGGAGGTCGCGACCTCATTCTTGACCTCGGGGCTCGTCGAAGCCCAACTCAGAGGAAACAAAAGACGAAGCCAGGACAGAGGAAGAAGCCCTCTAGGCATATGGCTACGCTTGACAAACGCAGCCTACCAGGAGCCTACGCTGAAGCATCACTTCAGGCCAGTCCATCGCCGTACTTTGTAGCTAACCCCCACGTACTAGTAGCCGAGTCTCCCCTCTATATAAAGGGGCTCGCTCAACTTTGTAAAGGGCTGATGTTGCTCCATTTTTCCGCAACTGCAATAATATATCTCTCCCTCTCTCTTTTTTCTAAATCTTTTGTTCTCATTGGCCCGAGGCCACCTCGCATTTATCATTTTCTTACTTGTTCTTCACCCGTCTAGATGTGGAATGGCCATAAAGAGCCTTACTTAATCATATCTCTATTTGTTATCCCTTTCCCGACTGTCCCAGATAGCTCGATCTCGGCTCAAGCCTCAACCCCGAGGCCTCCATCGACCTGCTCCGCGCTCAGACAACAGGCCCTTTCGGTTTGCTTACTGCCTCGATTTAGCTCGTATTCCATCACCATACTTAGCATTTTAGCATCAACTGCCCTAAAAACTAGCCCGGGAATAGATCACGTATTTTTAGAATCTTATTTACAAATTTAATTGTTGTTACCATTTTCACGGTAAACAGTTTGGCGCCCACCATGGGGCTAAAAATAATAGTGATTATTTTGTTGTTGGTTTCGTCACACAAACATATGTTATCTTTTTACACTTTTCTTGCCCAAGATCTTTTGATTTCAGGTTAATGTCTGGCTCGGTAAGCAAAATTGAGAACGACTACCCCGAGAACCACAGCGGAAGTAGTATGGCTGTTCCAACGGTTGACGCGACACCACAGGACCCTAATGATGCATCTGAGTCGATTCAAGTGAACGCGGGCTTGCGAGGCGAGCAACAAGTCAACAAAGCCTTCCACACCGATAATAGCATACAACTCGCTGACCAACAGAAAGCTTAGAAAACCCCATCCCGGTTGGAACGGGAAGTTAATATTCATGTTATCTTTGAGATGTTACAGGCACAGCAACTGGCCATCGCTCAGCTGCAAAATCTCCCAGAGATCCCCGACGCAATAACAACGGCGACACCTTCTTACGATGAGCCAATATCTGAGAAGTCAAGTAACGACGAGTCGGTGACCGACCCCGGCGCAGCGAAGATGCTGAGGAATCTCCTCAAAAAGATCGAATCAGGTTCGTGGAAGCTCCTACAACAACCAACCCACGTGGAAATAGCCCCAGAATTCGCTTTGCGGAAGCCCGATGCGCCGGAAATCCCTAGGCATGACGGGACTTCGGATTCCTACGGGCACACCACCACCCACGCATGCTCATTTGAAGGCAGCGACCCCCAAAACGACGAGTTCAAGCCCGGCTCTCTGAGTAATCTCGAAGAAATTCTCCCGAAAGAAACTATGACACAGCGCCACCGCTTGGCACCTGGCCTCACAGACTCACTCTCCTTGCTAGCATGGTCTTCCACGGAAGCACGCGCCCATACCGTCAAAGTAGTGCTGAGAAGGCCCGATACACCTGAGGCTGAATGAGGAAGACATGAAATACCGCGAAAAGCCGCACCTTGTTCCCTGATAGGATGGATGAGATCGCCCCCAGTTTCGAGTGGTCGGACAGCACAGGCTTTCGCCCGAAGCCTAAACGAAGAATACCCGACAACTCTAGGATATTTCAAGTAAAGACAAATCAGGTACCCAGCCGAGGACAGGTTGGATGACTACATCCAGTGCCAACCACGAATCAGAGTCGTGGGGAACTATCTGGGAACCTCATCGGGCTCGGTATATCCAAGCAGACCCCCGACAAAGAAGCTGATGCAAAACAGGTGGAGGTATCACCCATGCGCAGCAAGGGAAAGGAACGACTTGAGGTGCAACCTACCTCGCAACAATAGGGAGATGGCCCGAGGGCAGCATCCTCGAGGAACCTCCAATGGAACCAGAATCAACAAGGCACAGCTGGTAAGGAAACCCCGGCCAGCCGGTCACGATTTTAACACCGCTACACCAAACATCGTGATTACCATAAGCAAAGTCCGAAAGTGCCAGGAGGCTCAGTCCTATTCGACCAAGACCTTTGCAAAAGAAATACGGCTCGGCACAGGAACCACAGGGCGCACAAGGTCGCCAACTTGAAAGAACGGCGACTTCGCTATTAAATAAAGATCGCCACCAAGTATCATCAAGTGGTCAAGCTCGGATCCGGCTCCAAGGGAGAAGGATATCGGGAAAAATGAGGCTGACAAGCCACAACATATTGCCGCGACAACAGAAGGGCAGCGACACCCTTCAAAGACCCGCATAATTCAGAGAGAAAGTGCTCATCGCAGGAAAAGGCGGATTCAGGGAATATACCCGAAGGATACCCTTACATCCATGGAAAGGGACGTCGAGACTTCGCCTCAACCTCGTATTCACTCGCTGGTAACCCCTTCCCTCATTTAATCTATTCCAAGTAAAGCATGTGTTCATAAGTGCAGGTGTTTCGACCAATTACACCAACGGCATCGGGCCAAGGCCAATAGGGTAGTTCGGACCAACGAACCAAATCACTCCCACACTTCAAACCTTTGATGGACTCTAGACGTCGGGCGCCACAACAAATCAGGACAACAAGTCCCTCTATACAGCTCGCTTGAGCTCGGACTAGAGCGTTGAGCCCATGAAGTGCGTACATGTTATTCGAATGACAACGGGTTCGCCCAGAGGCGATTTCGACCCCTCCCCGCCAAAATGGATGGAACCCCCCGACAAGGGTAGAACTTAGGCATTCAACAAAAAGCTACACGCGATGGGAGGAAATCCCTCACCGTACTACCAGCCGCCGGCACTAGCGCCAAACCTTAAAACGTCGCCTACGTATCCCGCAGCAAGGAAGAACTACTCCACTCCTTCGATTGTCTTTTCTCCTTTTACTAACCTACATGCAGGCAATCAGCCAAGACATTCATTGAGCACTCTTTCCTCGACCGAGTTTTTCAACCTAAAGGTCTTGCCAGCAAGATTATTAGCAGAGCAGCATACCCTCCAGAAAGGGCTACGACGAGATCGCTGGCTTTCCTTCTATAGTTGGGCGACGTATGACGGTTTTCTCTTAAAAAGCACCATCTCCCTAGAAGGGCCAATAAATGGCAGGCTAGGTCTCAAAACAGAACCATACAAGCAGATCAGACGCTCGGAGGAGCCAAGCCCATGCGGGCCGAGCTCGTGACAATGAGATAACATGTACTTACAGCCTATATCAACGCCAAGCAGTAAAGAATATATTTTTAGCATTTCATCACAGCCTATATCTACTCCAAGCAATAAAGAATATCTTTTCGGCATTTCATGTTTAGAGAAAGATTTTTTCGACATATTTGCGGAAAATGCTTTTCCATCAAATGAGTCCCGATACACTCGGAGACTTAATATAAGCAATTCAACAACTTGCACGACCCCAGGGTCGGAACTCCGGGCTCATCAAGCCCTGGAAGGCAACTCCGAGCTCACGAGAAGCTTTCTTCAAGCTTAAACAAACTCGATTACTTGGAGACTGCTATTAATCGCCATACAACTGGAAAAATCCGAAACTGTAAGAACCTAACGGGCAGCCTCGGCATAACCAGATCTACTCTACAAGACTGTAAGACCTCAGCAGGCATGACAAAACAGTAAGACCTCAACAGGCATGAAAATCCCGATATTTAGGCTATACATCCCATTTGTAAGAATCCCTAAAGGGCATACCCTTGATGTAGACGCCTAAACTATCACTAGGGATCGAAAATGGCTACGGCCAAACACATACGACTACGGTCGAAATGGCTGATACAGCCCAAATAAACACGACTCGGGGACGCCTGACTGTTGCTAAAAAATCGCAGGCCATTACTCCGATATACTTCAAAAAGAACCGGTTAAAACAGGCTTCCCTCCATAGGCATAAAATGAGCTCTCACAATGTCAGCTCCAAAATACAAGAGCATCGATCTACTCGACCTACTAGCTATGAACCTTACGAGGTGCTCGAAACACCGCCGACAACGACTTAAAATCGAGGTTCCCCTGGAACCGACGACGGGTCAGGTAAAACACTACAAAAGACCTTAATGAGCGGATACAAAGCGTACATAAACAAGCCTATGGGCAAAAATAGCGTAAGAGCCATTGTCGCCAACTAAGCAAGCCCACGGGCAAAAAACAACGTAAGAGCCATCGTCGCCAGCTAAAAAATGACAACTTGAGGATTAAAATGAGCTCGAATCGTAACCCGATTCTTAGACCAGATCCAAAATAGTTAACTATGCAAGCCTACGGGGCCACATATTAAAAGGTCTCTATGACCAAACGGCATAAGTGCTACTATCGCCAGGATCTCTATGAAATTTAAGGGTCGATTACAGCTTGAATCACACCACAACTCGGACACTGGACCCAAAAAATGCAACGTGCCTAAGGGCACGGCACAAGTGCCATTGTCTTCGTCCGGAGATTCAATAAAATCTAAGGGTTGATTACAGCTCGAATCGCAACGTGATTCAGAGACTAGACCTGAGAAGTGCAAAATGCTTAAGGGCACGACGTAAGTACCACCATTGCCAGGAAGATCAAAGGGTCGATTACAACCCGATTCACAAAGCGACTCGGAGACTGAACCCAAAAATTGCCAAATGCCTAACGGCGTGGCACAAAAGCCACTATTGCCAGCCAGAGAATCAGGGATGCTCAAAGGGTCAATTACAGCTCGAGTTGCAAAGCGACCGGGAGACTGGACTCGAAAATTGCAAAATGCCTAAGGGTGTGGCACAAAAGCCACTATCGCCAGCCAGAGAATTAAGGAAGTTCAAAGGGTCGATTACAGCTCGAGTCGCGAAGCGATACGAAGACTGGGCTACTAAATAGTTAAAATTGCAATATGCCTAAGGGCATTGCTCGGATGATACTGTCATCAGCTGATTGAAATCTCCAGGCCATGCGCCCCCAAAATCACTTCAACACATAAACACAAAAGGTCGTCATCATCCGCCCATGCAGGCAAGGAAAAAACCTATGGGTCAATTGAAGCTCGAGTCACAGCGTGACCCAGAGACTGGACCCAAAGCGTTTGGAACAGCAAATGCCCAAGGGCAAAAGATAAAAGCAACTACCATCCGCCCGCACGTTACAAAAAATCCGAAGGCAGGAAGGCTCGAGCCGGAGCGCGATTAAAAACTAAGCCTAAATGCCTAGGCCCAGCACGAAGGCCCCAGCATCGGCTCATGCTAAGGATCACACTTAAGAGTCCTCGGACTGTCTGATCAGTTCCAGACCAAGAAGGACCTCTCCAAACATCAAGATCATCCTGCCTGATCGAAAGAAACAAAAAGTAGGTACAGAAAAAATAAAACTTCAAAACTTCTCCTTATATATATCACATGCGCAAGAAAAAACGTATTCTCCATATACAGACATGCCCTACATATATCCGAAGCAAAGAAATAGAACAAAATCTGCACTCTACACTAAAAGAACTACAACTTGCAAAAATCGCCCTCCGCAATATCAACGAGAAGCAACCGAGCATTGCGCTTATCCGCCCGTGCTCGAGCCAATTACTCTGAGAGAACGAAGCCCCTTGCACCAATCTCTTCGAACACCCCTCTCTAGTATTTATAGCGAACGTACTCCTCGATTATCCGCTCCCGGTCAAAGGTTTGCTTTAGCTCAGCTTGGGCATCAGCGGCATCCTTCACACAAATCGCCATCTCACGATCGGCCTTGGCTCGATTTAGTGCCGCCTTCGTTCGAGAGTCAATCATCTCGGCTCTGACCTTCGAGAGATCATATTCAAGTTTCTTGATCATATCCGTTTGAACTTTGGCGTTGTCATGAGTCAAGGGGAGTTGGACCTCGAGGGAAGGGACCTTTGCCGAAACATTCATTTCCTCCAAAGCTCGAGCCTGCGCTTGAGCCCCCAGCTCCCCACAGGCAATTCTGACCCAGTTGACGTTGCCTTTGAGGTATACCAGAGCCTCCGAATTTTTCCGCAACTGGCACAGCAAAAGGGAATCAGCCTCAAGGTTAGAAAGGAGCGAAGCACACACTACAAGAAATTACATGCTCCGGCAAATAGCTCTCATAGTTTGAGCTCCAGTGCACCTCATATCGCCAACGCTGCAGCTCGACTTCCTTTTTCTTGCTAAGGAGCCTATTGGACTCGCCCTCATCCTGAATTTTCTAAAGCTTGGCCCCTTGACGGAGCAGCTCCCAAGGAAGGATCAATAGAGAGAGGAGGACACGAGATATAAGTGAACTATGCATAAACTCACCACAAAATGAAGCCGACGGATTTCCTCGAAGCCAAAACACACTCCTATTGATTTTTCCCCTGCGGCCCTATAAAAGCCAACCTTAGGCACGACATGCTCACTCAAAGGAACCGCCGGTGGGAATCGGGCACTTCGGGAGCGGCAGACTCAGGTAGCACCCCCTCTTCAGAAATACGATCCCGACCGACACCACTGAAAGCTCCATCACATCGCAAGTTCCGATCCCCCTCGTTTCCATCATCCCTCGAACCAGAGGCCAACAGATCCTTCCCCTTTTCAGAGCAACATTGCCTCATTCCAAGGAACCACCAGATATCTACAAACGGTGGATCCAGAATAAGTGAAAGGGAAAAGTGTTACCTCGGGTATGCGAAGGCAAAGCAAAAGCAACATATGCACATACCTCGGTGTTGCATTCACCATCCGGTAGAAAGCACAGCTCGCCACCTACGTTCATCACAGAATGAACGGGTTATCAGCTCCCGGACCCAGTCGGGCAGATCATAAACTTCACCCGGCGTCTATGAAGTTGCTGTTGTAGAAGAAACAACATTATTACTCAGCTGATTTTCACTATAGACGAGATCTGAAAAAGTGTCAAATGCCTCACTCACATGTGTGATTCCACCCTTCGGGAAACAACAAGAACTCCATAGGGATAATGTCAGTCGTCTGAACCCGGATAAACTAACGGGCCCACTCTCAATCCCCGCCTTCCTCGTTGTCAATGAAAAAGGGCGTGGACGAGCGACACCTCAAAGTTAGCAGGCCTCGATGATGAAAGGACCGATATAGCCTGACAAGATGATCAAACGTGAATTCAAGCCCGTCCTTCTCCGCGAAGAACCTCATCATCAACACCATTCACCAAAACGATGGATGAATCTACGCCAGGGTGACCCGATACTTCAAACAAAATTCAAGCACAATCCTATCAGGAGGGCCAAAGGTCAAAGGATATAAATACACATTCAGGAATCCATCAGTAGAATCCGCAATACCCTCGTCGGGAGAAAGTGCCTACAGGATTATCCCTTCGCTTCATCCACAGTATCTCCTCGCCATCTCCAGATGTTCTCCCCTTAGCAAAGATGTCGTCTCCAGAGAAAACTCCTTCAATTCCTGAGCACTAGGAACAGTACCCCCGGCCCCTTGTCAGATTGGCCCGAAGCGGTTTCCATTGCTACGGTGAAACTGACAGGCCAAAGCAAAGGTGCGCACCAATACATTCACGCCTAGAAAGATGCACTACCCTGTGCCAAAACAGAAAGGTGTCTATTTTTAGTGAAGTCTGGCGAAGAAGCCGAAACCGCTCCACATATATGCGAGAAGCAGCAACGATTCACCTACCCGAGGCAAGCCCCGGGAAGCCAACAACCTCGATACAGATCGACGGGTCGATGTTTGATCCCGGAAGTATTCTCCAATAAGGAGTCGAGACTCGAGGAGTCGTTCGTATTGTCTTTGTGCTCGGAGCAACACCCTACTACAAGAAACCCCGTCCTAAAGAAGTCGGGCCTGGACGAGCTCTCAACGCCGACACTCAACAAAAGGCTAGAAACTGATCTCACAATTCACTCTTTCTAAGAAGGAGGAGAAAATGCAGGAAGGTCCAATCGTGAAAGCTACACAAAGGTCCGAGGAAGAACCCAATTACATGCAAGCTCCTCAGCAGAAATCTATCTTATACAGCCTAAATGGGGCATCTACATCAAGACTAATAGGGACCCCCGGGTACCCGAAGATGACTTACGTCCGTAGCAGCGCCCCCGGAGGTCCCGGAACTCAACGCATGATCTCCATACAACCTGAGGGACTTTGATAGCCCTGGCCCATCAGATCGATCCAGAGTGTTCCAAAGTACGACGATGGGATCAAAAAAGACCCATGCCGATCGGCAAAAGATCGGAACAAACACTTGCGTCCAAGCTAGATATCAGCAATCAACAACACAAAAGGAGACATTCGAAGAGCCTCGAAGGGCATGAAAGCATACAAAAACAAAGCAAGCTCAAAAGCAGAAATAAACGAAGTTCATTTCTTATTCATGAAAGTTTGTGTACAAGCAGCCCTCGAGGGGTCGTTACATACAATTACAAAGGCCTATGGAGGTTTTCTACGCCTAAAGGAGGAGGCAAAGGGATGCACGTGCAAGGTGAAGTCCCGAAGGCAGAGCCATCTCAGAAAGTCCATAGCAGGCCCCTGCAAGCACACCTCCTCGAAAGATTCATCTCAACCTTCCACACTGATATCCCTAAAGGGAAAAAGCGAGTAACAGGAAGGGATGAAAAAATGCCATAGCTCTCCGAAGACCAAGGACCTTCTTTGGCCAAAGAAGCCTCGGAGAGACAGCGGACGGAACAGTCCTTTGTCCTGCTTGCACGACTACTTTGGATCCACTTCTTGGAATATCCAGCCATGCAAGCCCCCAACTCGAAGGAAAGCTCCACGTCGAGCCGGGGTATGAAGGTGAGCAGCAGTGTATAATTCGAGCCCTCTTTTGAGCAGCGATGCATAGTCCGAGAAACTATCTGCATAAGGGAGAAATCGTCTCTCCCTCCACCATCATCTCGACCCGGTAGTAATAACTACAAGGACCAGCATGTTGACAACCGCGGTGATAGCAGGACGATGCATCTATGTTCGACAAAAGGAAGCCCCGACAGAAGGCCACAAGACAGTCCAAGGAATCTCCTCCAAACGGCTTTAAGACCATAAAACATAGACATGATGTTCAAGGGGGTAAAAAAGGAGATAAGAAAAGGCAAGCAAGCCAACAGATACTTTGAGATGGTGAAAACAAGGCCAAGACATCCCCATTTATAGGGGATTACGGCATGCTCATCCATACTTCAGAAGACTGACCGACGAACGCAGTTAATGCACCTACAAAAACTAAATCAGCGGCGGTACATACACCTTGGGAAGTAAAAATCAGAGAATGCAATGAATGAGGTCAAAAAGCATGAGCCAGGGGTTGCATCATTGGTATGGCATCGCCAAAAGAAGCTCGAGAAGTCAAGTGTCAAAATCATTTCCCATCTCTTAAATATGGGAAACACGAAAACTATCTATACACGGTGAAACTAGAGTACTTAATTTCCCGCTGTTGAGACATTCCGGAAGCATGCCTCAGGATTTCGGGGGTAGGAGGTCGCGACCTCGTTCTCGACCTTGGGGCTCATCGAATCCCAACTCAGAGGAAACAAAAGATGAAACCAGGACAGAGGAAGAAGCCCTCTAGGCATATGGCTAAGCCTGACAAACGCGGTCTACCAGGAGCCTACATTGAAGCATTACTTCAGGCAATCCCATCGCCGTACTTTGTAGCTAACCCCCACGTACTCGTAGCCGAGTCTCCCCCTCTATATAAAGGGGGATCGCTTCACTTTGTAAAGGGCTGATGTTGCTCCATTTCTCCACAAGTGCAATAATATCTCTCTCCCTCTCTCTTTCTTCAATGTCATTTGTTCTCATTGGCCCGATGCCACCTCGTATTTATCATTTTCTTACTTGTTCTTCGCTCGTCTAGCTGTGCAATGGACATAAAGAGCCTTACTTAATCGCGTCTCTATTTGTTATCCCTTTTCTGACTGTCCCAGATAGTTGATCTCGGTTCAAGCCTTGACCTCGAGGCCTCTATCAACTTGCTCCACGCTCGGGCAACAGACCCTTTCGGTTTGCTTACTGCCTCGATTTAGCTCGTATTCCATACCATACTTAGCATTTTTAGCATCAACTTCCCTAAAAACTAGCTCGAGAATAGATCACGTATTTTTAGAATCCCATTTACAAATTTAATTGTTGTTACCATTTTCACGGTAAACAGGATTATTCTCAAAGTTCTCAACCTCTCTGACAACCTCCTCAGGTATTTCATCTTCTTCCTCCGAGTCACTATCCTTATATTGTGTTGTCTCATTACATGTCATAGTCAACAGTTTATCAGAAAAAGTAATAATAACACTGTAGAAAGAAAAGTGTGGAAGATAATAATGAATAATAAATAGCAATGCATTGATTAAAATTGAAAACATCCGAAACAAGTACGGCTCGATGAATCGAGCAATTATTTTGAAACAAGCGAGTCTTTAAAACAAAATTACTGAAAATTATCTTAGATGCCTAGCATGGCTATAGAAATAAAATTAGGCTGATTGCCAAGCTACCTAGGGACTCGGCGGGCCCGAGATGGTGTGGCAGTCCAGTTCCTGAGAACAGCTCCCTTCTCCACAGTCTGAATAGTGAGGCCTTCCTCCTCCTCCACAGTCTGAATGGCAATCCATATCCTCGTTCTCTAGGAATAGATTTTTCAGCCCAACTAACGTTTCTTCTTCTGCAGTTCCCCATATTGTATCAGCCTGGTGAAAAGTCTAACCCAAATGTGGCACTAGTTGCTCGAGAGGGTAATAAGGTCCATGCCATGGAGGCGACCAATCATCATACTCCTGCCATGTATACTGCTATCCGAGCCAGAAGGTAGTACCATGACGTTTCAACTGTATTGGTTTGGTAATGCCCTAGAGATTCTTCCCAAGCCCTTTGTCGGGTTTATACCCAGACCATGCTAGTATGCTTGCTATTTTGTTACTCCACCATTTGTCTTTCTCAAAGGCATTGATATGTTTGATGTGATGATAAGTTTCCCCTCCTAGACTTCTTCTGTTCTCGATAACTGGGATGGTTTGACTAGTGTAAATGGGGTTACTCCTATCTCGGTGAATGATCACCTCCTGATGGTTCCATTCGAACTTGACGGCCTGGTGTAGTGTGGAAGCCATACCCCCAGCGGCATGCATCCAAGGTCGGCCCAACAGAAGATTGTATGGAGCTGATACGTCAAGCACTTGGAATTCAATGTCGAACCAAGTTGGCCCCATCTGCAGACAAATATTGATCTCCCCAATCGTGGCCCTTTGAGACCCATCAAAGGATTTCAAGTTCATGATTCCTACCCGTATTTCATGGAAACCTTTGCCCAATCTTTTCAGAGTATCCAACGGACAAATATTGATGCTTGAACCTCCATCAATCAGGACTGCGACAATGTATTTGTCTTCAAATTGTACCGTGATATGCAATGCTCGGTTATGATTCAACCCTTCAGGCGGTAATTCATTCTCATGGAAGGTTATCTTATAACTTTCTAGCACCTGCCCTACCATGTTGGCCATCTCTCTGCAGGTGATATTGTTGGGTACATAACCTTCATTTAACACCTTTATCAAAGCATTCTTGTGCGCCTCTAAATTTTTCAACAGTGATAGGATGGATATCTAAGTGGGGGTTTTGTACAAATGATCAATGACAGATTATTCCCTCGCCTATACTTTCCTCTAAAGATCATTCGTCCATGTTTTTATGATAGGCTGCTTAGTAGTGGTCTCCTTACTTGATCCTCCCAAGTGTTTAGGTGTATAGACCCTTCCGGTCCTGGTCATTCCTTGTGCAGCCTCAAATTCTTCCATCCTTGCCTTTCCCTTTCGCATAGCTTTGGCAACATAATCCCAGGGTATTGCTTTTGAATTGAAAGGAGGTGTGGTTAACACTGTCACTGTGAAAGGTGTGGCCACTTCTACTTCAAATGGAATAGGTATGGCTGCAGGTGGAGCTACCTCTACCCCAAATGGAACCGATGCGGCTACCTTAACCTCGACTGGCGACTTCAGTCTGTACTACAATTGGATTAAGTGTGACTGCAGGTTTAAAGTCATCGCTTTCTCGAATAAGCCCGATTGACCCCTCAGGATCCCATTCTTCATCTATCTCTATGACATGTATTCCACCGCCCCTATGATCCAGGAGAGGATTGTTGCAGATGTTGGGTACAACTTCTTTTTCCTGTATGACCTTGTTGTCAATCAATGTCTGGATTTTTTCTTTCAATGTTCGACACTCGTCGATGGTGTGCCCCTTCATACCGGAGTGATATGCATAGGTTTTGTTTGGGTTGACCCATTGAGATGGGTTCTCCACTGCCACAGCGAGAATAAGATTGACGTAACCAGCGGCCTTCAACCTTTCATATGGCTGGTCGATGGGTTCATCAATAGCGGTGTATTGTCTGGGTAGTTTGCGATCAAAGTTAGGTCGGGGTCTTGGGTAGTTTTGGCGAGTCGGAGGTGACTAAAAATGAGATGGCTGAGAGTTATATGTGTGATAGACAGTGGCTGGTTGGGAATATCTGGGAGATGAGGGTTGGTATGTGGGTGGAGGTGTTTGGTATGTGATTGGAGGTGTTTGGTATGTGAGTGGAGATTTTTGGCCTTGAGCCACCATTACTGTCCCTACGTCTCTCTTCTTTGATATGTCGCCTGATTGCAATGTTTTGTTCATGGCCTGTAATGCCTCAAAATTTGTCACCATTCTACTTTTGATACCTTCTTCAATCCTTTCCCCAATTTTGATGATATTGGAGAATTTGTGATTCTCAATGACCATTAACCTTTCATAACACTGTGGGTCCTATGCCCTGATAAAGAACTTGTTCATTTGTTCTTCTTCTAGTGCTGGTTTAACAGTGGCTGCTTTTGACCTCAACCGGGTAGCATACTTACGAAAGGTCTAAGACGGCTTCTTCTTTAAATTCTGGATGTAGAAGACATCTGGTGCATTCTTCGTGTTGAACCTGAACCGTTCCATAAATTTTGATGCCATACTCACCCAATTGGCCCACTTCTTTGGGTTCTGACTTATGGGTTGTGGTGTGTTATGAGGAGTGTGATAGGTAGCGGTTGGTGGGTATTGGATTGATTTGGGATTTTGAGGTGGAGTTGCACATTGATGCGGTGCGAGAGGGTTTTGTGGATGCTTGTTTGGTGTGTTTTGGGAGGTGTTGAGTTTTTGGTGTTTTGCTGGTTAACATCGGGGACATTCAGGGCGAGGGATAGGTTTTCTAAGTTGTGGACCTGCTCAAGTTCTCCCTGTAACTCCAGTATCTTTTGTTCCAACCGTAAAACCAAATAATTTGGTGTCGGAGTGCTCCAACCATTTGAAGTTTCTGCATTCTCTGTATTTTCCTTTCGAATACCACTTACGACCCAAACAACACTAAATAAGATAATGTTACTGATGGCACTTGGACTTATTACATTTAAAAGAAAAGCAAGTAAACCTAATCTACTTGGTCCCACAAGGACCCTCTCAAGACCAAATGCTATTGTCGATCAGTTCTCCCAGCTCGCGTAGGTTCAACAGTAAGAATGCCCTTGCAAAATGTCCTCTTTCATTTCCCTTAGCGTTCTGGCAATCGGTGACTCTCTTTCTCATTTTCCCCTCCAATTCCATCAAACTATACTATAGATATTCCACTCTTTCACTAGATTTAACAGCTCTCTCCTTCCTTTCATTGATCATTTCCATGTCAGCTTTATGGTGCTCCATATGCTCAGCTTCGCACTCACGAATTCTTTTGCGCAGCTTGTTATACTTCACCTGTGCTTCGGCAACCTCATCTATGACCCTGTTCCCTGGACCCCTTGGCTCGAAGATTCTTGCTATGTTATCATCCAACCATGAGGGGTAGAAGTATGAGTGATCCACATGATATCGGTCTGGCTTGATAGTATCCGTTTCCACAATAAACTTCAAATTCCGCATATGTTGCGCTTCGTTCTTATATGGGATGACGTCACCATGAAAATAAGCTATGAAATGACTCATCTTGGTAACTTGCGATATGACCTGTCTCATAACCCTGAAGGGAGCATAAAGGTATATGCCCCTTAACCCAATCAACACCAAGTGTGGAACATCCCTGGATCTGATGTTGAACTCATCGGTGGGGAACCACTCGAACATCAATTGAACCTGGTCCTCAATTAACTTGTTGAAAAACTACACCCATCCTACAACATCTTTAGGTTGGGCGAACATGTCTGGAATATAAGTCATTCTCTTAGGGTGATGGAAAGCTATGTGATAATTCCACAGCCTTTGTGGAAACTCTTGGCGGTATTGACCCCTTTGGAGGTGCTCTAACAACCAAACCTGTAATAGAAAATTGCAACTCTCAAAGAATCTGAACCCCTTCTAACAGCGTTACAAGGCCCGATACATATCTGCAATGATCATAGGGACAATGGTATATGTTTGCCCCTCGATCCCGTCCATCAAAGTTTTTGCCACCATGGCCAGCCTGGTATGGATTCTATCCCCTTGGATTGGGAATACCAGCATGCCAAAGAAACACACAATGAATATGTAGACCCTACGATGAACCCAGCCCAAAGAGGTAATTGAGAGCTCATCATCAAAAATGGTAAGAGCTAATGTGACCGTATCTTTCATAGAGGAAGTCGAAAGGTATGTAGGAGTTTTTCAGGCACTCCAAGTCATCATTTTTCTTCAGCTCCATTAATAAGCCAGGACTATCCCAAGGAAACCTAGCAAATCCCCCTATTTCTTCTAGAAGAGGGGTCATTTCTATGTCCCCAAAGTGGAACACAACCCTTTCCTTGTCCTAAAACATAGTGGCAGCCTCAATCAAGATTTTGTTTGGCTGAAGATCCAACAGAGAAGGCAAATTTTCTAAGACTCGTTTCACATGATTTTGGTCACTTGAGGGAAGATCCCTCCACTAATATAGCAAAAGTGAAGGTATGCTACCGACTATACCAAATCTGGGGACTTCGTGTCTCATTTTCTGCAAAACAAAAGATGGTTAGGCCCTTTCCCCCTCCAGATTTGTCTATTTATACAACAATGATTAGCATATTGGCACTTATTTCTCCAAAATAATGCACACAATTGTGATTGCATCCCTTGGGATTATGAAAAACCCGATGGACTTTTGGGTGAGGCTTGTCTCAAAGGGTTATTATATGGACAACATATTAACCTGGCTAGGTTTGACCATGATGCATGTACAATTAATTAGAGTAAGGTTGCTATAGAGGTCTAGACCGGGACCCTCAAGCGGACAACATGAGGGGGAAAGGCACAGAACCATCGAACGCACCACTGATTGACTAGTTTTAGTGTAAATACGCCTTTCCAAATTTAAAGGGTGATATATAGGAAGAGCGCAAACACTCATCAAGCGTTGCTATAGTATTGATTACGCATGAGTGGAATATGATGTTGAGCATGATTTATGCAACAATAAATAGTATGTTGTCAAGTATTTGCACGTTTTAAAACGATAAATGCGGTATTTAAATAATTGAATGACAGTTACAAAAGGAAAACAAGGAAACTAGTCAGTTTGGGGAAATAAAGAAAATCATAAATGCTTGAAAATAAACAATTAAATCCAAGTAAAGGGGAAAGGGGAAAGGGGAAAGGGGAAGGGTACACATGATAAAGCATGCTTAATACTAATTCACAAAAATAAGTTCGGTATAGTAAGAGCCTAAAATATCCCCAGCAGAGTCGCCATGTTGTCGCGCCCCATTTTTCCTCGCGGAGTCTGAGTTTCGACATTTATTGGGAACAACTCGTTTTTTTGGGAATTGGGTATTTGAAGAGTCACCACCTAACAGATTAAGGTGCATTAGGGAACCTAGAGCAATTAATTCATATAACTAGTTTGT
The DNA here is from genome assembly GCF_000715075.1 of Nicotiana tabacum. Classification (NCBI taxonomy): domain Eukaryota; kingdom Viridiplantae; phylum Streptophyta; class Magnoliopsida; order Solanales; family Solanaceae; genus Nicotiana; species Nicotiana tabacum. The sequence goes on from NC_134084.1 coordinate 115,353,511, forward strand.
ATTACCAGAGATTAGGGTAAGGGCTCGAAATAACCTTAAGGGGAAGGTGTGAGGCACCCCTCGCGGTCCACCACGGTAGGTCCCGGCCGTACCCAGTTATGTGAATTAGTCATTTAACATGTAAGTAGTCTAAGCACACATTTGCAAATAAAGAAATTTTTAGGCAGTCTAAGCACACATATGTAAATAAAGGAAGTTTAGGCAGTCTAAGCACACATATGTAAGTAAAGGAAGTTTAGGCAGTCTAAGAACACATAAGTAAATAAAGGAAGGGGAGTCCTAAGTTGGTTAGCCTATAGGATCACATCTGTACAATACCCAGTAAGGCTTCCTCAAATAGAGGGGTTACACGTGGAATTAGCGCACATGTCATCATATCCTTTTACTACCTATTACCCTCCCCTTTGTGGTTATATAAGCGATTTTAATTAACAAACTCTAAGCGTGCTTTACTCTTCCCTTCCTTGTGGTCCTGGAGGTGTTTAGGACCTCCAATTTTAGGCAGTTCTAGACATTTTTAAGGTGTCTAAAGGGTAAAATCTAAGCGACAACAAAGAACATATAGGACTATCAAATAGAGAAACAGTTAATGGGGCTCATATTTACCACCACACAATAACAAATAAGTAGCACATCTTAAACAAAGATTTCAGGTAATTTCAGAGAAGTCCTAGAACAGGGTATCTAAATGAGCATTTAGAAACATAGAATACGCAGCATTGTTTTAAAGCGAGGTGATATAAACCTAATCAGTTTGCAAACTGATTTAAAAACCTGTTGAACCTGGGTAGTTTCACACATAAACAGAGCATAATTTCACAATTTTATAAGACCATTGAATTACCTAAGGCTTTCCTAGCCATGGGCCTATAATCCCCTATAAACACGCAACCGTAATTCTGGGGATTAGTTAAAACAACTTGAGTTTTATTAAATCCTATAGGCATGCTGGTCTAGGTGTTGATTGTTACCGGAGTTGATTTCAGGCGCATTTATACTAGAACATGATGTCTATGTGTTGGGGCTGTTTTTAAACCTCTTTATTGACATGATTCCAAGCAGATGCAAATACAGTCCTAAAGCAGGATTTCTAATGCACAGAGAGAGATGGTAATTTTATTAAGCGTGATTACAATAGTATCTTAATGACAGAATTTCCAGGTGATGAAAACTTATGCAGAATCATAAATGAAGTGATGAACTATAACATGTTTTCTAATATGCAAAGGCAGTTAACGTGAGTATCCTAAGGCAAGATTTCTAATGCAAATAACACAGACCTATGACATGTTTCTAATGCAAGTAACATAACATATAGACCTAAAGCATTATTCCTATTGCAGATAAGCACAACATAATCCTAAAGCATGATTTCTATTGCAAATTATCATAATATAAACCTAAAGCATGATTGCTACCCGGTTTCCCCACAAAAATCATATAGGAACCCTCCCATTTTTACTAATGACCCCAATATTTGTTTACAAGAAATATTACTACAGACCAATATTAAATGAATTACATAAATATAAACTATACTATAAGGAGCCTAAATCTGGCTCAAAATAAACCTACTAGTGCCAGGCCTTCAGAACAGTCTTAGATGTCAAGAATCTCATAGCCAGTAGTATGTCCTGGTGTGTCAAAGTTCCCTAAGTACCTCAGGGATCCCGAGCAGTGCACACAGCAAGACATTTCTTAAAATAGAGTGTAGTGTGGAAGGGCCAGCTCTGATGTGCCAGAGTTTAGAGGAATCCCAAGGATCCCTAAACAGTACACACATTAGAGGGAAGAACTTAAATATTTTAAGAGTAGAAGTGATAGTGCTTGACATAGTTTGGAAGAACTTAGTAAAACAGTGCTGAAATAAAACTTTCAGGAGTGAAAAAGGTTTTTAGGAATAGGCACAGTTTTAGAAAATACTAAGAGAGGAAAACAGTTTTGAAATCAGTTCTGAGAAGAGCAAGGATACAATCACACAAACTTAGAATGTTTAGAATCACAACTATTTAACAGACATTTTACACACAGAGGTGAAAAGGGTTGGGAACATATAGAGTTCATATCAGGGATACATGAAAGGGGGAGACATATAAACAACAAATGCACAGAACACTTAGGAGTCTATTGATTTAGAGACTTAACAAGTTAGCCATGATAATAGGCATTTAAAACATAGAGCAGGAATGAAGAAAAATCATGTTGAAAACAGGGGTGCATTGGACAGGATTAGCCATAAAATTAGGGTCAATCAAGTTCACGAGGAGGCTAAGTTGCTAGCATAATCACACCAATTTGAAGGGAGTAAACAAAGACTAATAAACATGCTGGCCAAGTATTAAAAAAATGTGAGACTTAGACATGTTGATTGCACACTTGAACAAGAGAGGACAGAATTTAGACTTGCTGAATAAAGTAGTAAACGGGAAGACAAATTGAACACATATCCAATTAAACTAGTGAAGGAATGGAACACATAGAGTTTGAGTTTCAGAATTGAACTAGGGACATACCAGTTAAAGAAGAAAAGTGCAGAATGTAAAGCAAGTATAGTTCCACTGTCTAGCCTTGGCTTTCAGCCGGCTAGACCAACAATTAGCATAAGTAGCAGAGAAAGAAGAGAGAATTTGAGTGAGTGTGTATGTGTATTCTGAACTTAGTTCGTGTGTTTTGAGAGGTAAAACAAGGGTTTATTTATAGCACTTAGGGAGTAGGACAAATAAGGTAAAATGATCAAAAATCAGTCAGTTAAGGGCAATCATAGGGTCACACAATCAATTAACATAAGGGAGTCTGGAATAAACCACCTAATTAGGGGTAATTGATTAACGATAACAACAAGGGAGCTTAATTAAGGCAAGAATCCCAATCATACCAAATAAAGGATCAGTAAAAGTCACAAAATTATGCGGACGAGTAGTTAAGGCAAGTGTGACCAATTAAAATTACAAATAAGGAAACAAACAAGATCTGTGCATACAAATTTAACAGGGAAAAAATAATAATCTGGAAACTTCAAAGAATACTGGTTTTACCAAAAGAATCACCAAAATTTCATAAATTAAACTAAGTAAGACTTCACAAAAATATAAAACTTAGCCGGGAAAGCAGGTTTGAACCTTAACAGAGATTAATTAGGGCAGAACCACAAAAATACTGGATTTAACAAGTAAAAATATTTAAGTCCAAAAGATAGAGTAAACTAATATGACTGGTATCATAGAAATACTCAAAATCGAAATAAAAATTGATGAAATCAGTATATCACATAGAATCAACTAGGTCTTGAACACTCCTGCAAAAATCAGTCGAGATGAAGAAGAAATAATTTACTAAAAATTAATAACTTAGAAAAATATTTGAAACAGTCTGGGATGAACCCTAGTTTAGGAAGAGCGATAAAAGTTGGAATAGTTAATTAACCAAGAAATATTTAAAGGAAAACACATAATAGCACTCGAATCACCCAGATCTATACAGATCTGAGAAGGATCAATAATAATGGACTAAGGTTTTTCAAAAAAGTAGTAGAGATGAGCGAATAGGTCAAGAACCCATAGATTCGTAACAAAATAAAGAGAAGTTCTTATTCACAGTCGAAAAAATGGCCTACGACAGGCTAATAAACGAAGTTTCAAACCAGAACTAGCTAGGTTCTTTGAGATCTTCTCAAGGATCCACGAAATCAAAGAGCCATGGCGTGTAGAGGGCCAGGCTGGTCGGAGAAGCCATGGAAGCCTCATAAGGTGGAGGTTTATGTCGGTGACGGTGCTTAGATTTAGGGTTAGGTCGAGATAGTTTGAGAGAAGAAGGAGATGATGATGACGGGTGAGGGAGAGAATGAGAGGGTTGGGGGAGGGGGGGTTAGGTCTAGGTTTAATTAAGTAATGGGGGTTGTGAACCGTTGATCAGAATGATCAACTGTCAGGATTAAATGGAGGTCTTGAGTCGGGCAAATGTGTATTTGGGCTTAAGGAATTGGGCCAACTTTAAAGGGGTTTTTGGGCTAGTTTTAAAAGGTTTTTGGGATGGTTTAAAAGGGGTTAGATCTAAAAATAAAGGGGCTACTTACTACATACCCAAGTAATTGAATAAAAATTATTTTATAAAATAATTAACGATAAAAAATAATTTTCATGCATAGAAGTATTTTAAAATAATTATTCGCTATTTTAAAAAATACAATGGACCATTTTCTGGTAAAATAATGCAATAATGTGTACATGGGCAATAATTGCAAAGCTATTGTAATTGTAACCAAAAAGTGTAAATTTGGCCATTTGTGAAAAAATTTGAACTTAATATGATTATAAATAGCAATATTAAGTCATGAAATGCTATAAAGTCATTTGTGATGCAATCTTTTAATTATTTATACAAATAAAATACTAGGATAAATTAATTTAAAAATGTAGAATTTATGGAAAATATCAATCGATGTTAATGTTTAGTATTGAAGGTATATATGCACTTAAAAAGTATTATAGGGAAAAATTGGGTATCAACAACGCCAAGACCATGACGCTGGCTATGCTAGGTGTATCGCGATTAGAGTGGAGGGGTACCTTAGATCACACTACTAGTAGGGTTATTTCATTTCTTAAAGCTCAGTGAATGGCTGATAGGGGTGTGACACGTATCTAGCTTATGTGAGAGATGTCAGTATTGATACACCTACAGCTGATCTTTTTAAAAATCCACTAGGCGAGCTGCCTAGGGCTAATTTTTATAAATATCTAAAATAAAGTAAAAACATAATGTCAATGTGGCTAAGAATTGTAAGTGGCTACCTAATGTACTTACATAATCCCTATTATCAATCTTGAGTAGTAGACTCAATATTGATATCACATATTGTACTATGGAATGGCTAAAAATAATGGCCATATTTCCAACTTCTGCTTGCGTGCATGTCATGTTGGCTATGTATTATGAAAATTCTAGGCCTTGTGATGATTGTAGCTGTTGATTGATCCTTGTCATTTGTTGAAAATCTGCAGCTAGTTAGAGCTTCCAAAAGTAATATCCATTTCTGAACTAACCATTGATTTGAACTCCTAGTAACTGAGTTGTTTTGCTTCCAAATTTCACAGATGTTCTTTGTGTTTGAAATCTAGTTGTTCCCTATCTTGTATTAATTGTTTGTCATAGTGGAAGTACCTATTATGTAACTCCTTGTTGTCCCATTGTCATAGTCCATATAAGCCTCTGAAGTACACACTCTCGACCATAGATACCTGGGAATTATGTTGGACTTGGTCTGCTATGACCAAAATTGCAGTTTGAACTCTGCCCATGTATGTGAACTTCCTTCAGGATAATCTTGCTTGCGTATCAGTAATGTTGTATGTATATAGCATTTGTATGTTTGCCATCCTGTGATTCTTGTGTAGTCCCTTTGGTCACATAGGCGTACCCATCTAAAGTTAGAGTGTGACTGTGTCTGGTATCCTGTTGTATCCATGTTATCTTGTATTCTGCAATCTGTTGTTGAACATGTTACATTCCTTATCAATAAGGTGCCTTGATCATGAAAAACATGCCAAAGCTCCTCAATAAGCACATAGTAGCCCAACTTTTTATTGTGTAAATCCCATGCCATGCTTATGCCCATCCTTGCTTCCCTCCCATTGGAATGAGTACATAGTACTAATACCACCAAATGAGAGTTATTCAAAAGCTGAGGCATGACCACAGTAGCGTTCCTTGCAAAAAAAGAAAACTAGGTTAGCAATAAACAAATTCACCATACTCTCCTCCACATGGATTTAAGTATGATGAGTGTGTGGCATTCCAGAATTTCCCCTGCTCCTGCTACTCTTTTCCTCCTCCTCTCCTAGGTTCTTGCAACCTTTACTCTGATGTATGGGCATTGTAATTTATCGCTATTCACAATTTTTCTCCCTTTGACATCCAGATCTCCAAATCCAGTACACTCCATTGGGCCAATATCCAAAGCATAATTGGCTAAATGATCTGCTAGCCGGTTTCCTTCCCTCACTATATGAGATATCCTCAAGTTGCATCTTTCAATCAGCTCCCTTATTTCCTCCACATATACTACAACAGACCATGGTACATTCCATTCCCCTGTTAGTACATTCTTGACTAGCATTGAATCAGTGTGCAAGTCAATAAGAATGTAATCATGCTCAACATAGTACCTTAAGGCTTCTAGAATAACTTTCACCTCAACTTCTGTATTTGCACCCTCCTCTATTTCTCTACCACATGCATAGACTACATTCCCCTCTTCATTACTCAACATATAGCCTATGGAGCTCTTACCTGGATTACCCCTAGATGCTTCATCAGTATTGACCTTTATCCATCCTTGCTCAGGTAACTCCCATAACACATTAGTATATTTCAACTTGGGTGTGTATTGTTCCAGTAATTCCAGCAAATCAGGCCATTTATGTGGTACATTTTTCAAGCTTGGTTTTCTGAATTTGACTAGGTATTGAAGTGTGGTTGATACCTGGTATATAAATCTATTACCTGAGACTGCATCTCCATATTTGTATGAATTTCTTCTCTTCCATAATTCCCAAACTATTATCGATGGCAATGCCTGTAGTACTGGTTGTATCCTTGGGATCACCTGGGCAGTCCAACACTTCACCACAGCTTGATGAAATGTGAGTCCATCAATATTAATACCTGTAGCTGATAAGAAATATTTCCACACCTTCCTAGCAATATAGGATTTGAAAAACAAATGTGCCAAGGTTTCTTCTTGTGGTAGAATACAACACCAACATCTAGAAGCCATAAGGTATCCCAATCTTCTGAAAAAATCATCTAGAGGTATTTTGTTCTTCCAAACCTTCCACATGAAGAAAGACACTTTAAATGGTAACCCTTTCACCCATATCATCTTGTAAGCTTTGCAAGTTTCCCTCCTTCTCTTGATATAATCCCAAGCTGAACTCACAGTAAACTCACCCCTTATTTCCAACATCCAAAAAGGTTTGTCCAGTACCATATTTCACCTGGTGGTTTGATGTTCTGCAATATATGATTGGCCAGATCCTCAGGTAATAGTTCCCTTAGTTTCTGCTCATTCTAGTTCCTCCCATTCAATACTTCATTTACATTTTGAACTGACTCATCACAGAAGAAGTCTAGTGGTGTTATGAAATAAAGAGCCCTCAAACCAATCCAATTCTCAAACCAAAATAATGCAGATCCCATTTTAGGCTGCCACAGAATTTGATGCTCAATACTATCTCTGCATTCTAACATTTTCCTCCAAATATGAGAGCCGTTTCTTCTCTATGGAACAACAATGGCATTTAGTTTCTTACAGTATTTTTGGCTCATAAATGAACTCCACAATGATGGTTTGGTTATGAAGTTCCACCACAACTTACAAAATAATGCCTTAGAGACATCATGTAAAGATCTAAAACCAATCCCTCCTTCTTCTTATGGCAAGCATAATGTATCCCAAGAAGCCCAACGCCTACTACCGCCTTCAATTGAACTACTCCAGTTAAATCTTGCCATGAGTTTGTGCAATTTATTGATAACAAAAGCTAGTGCATTAACTGCTGACAATAAGTGAATAGGCATACTCTGATTAACATGAGAAATCAACACAACCCTGCCTCCTATAGACAACATTTCCCCCCTCAAGACTATAGTTTATCCAGCACCTTGTTTAATAGACCATTATAATATTCCATCTTCCTCATAGCATAGAAAATAGGGCATTCCAAATATGTAAATGGGAACTCTTGCCTCCTGATCCCAGACACTCTTTCAACCTTGCTAAACACTGTTTCATTGGTAAGATGATGCATATAGACTATAGATTTTGCTTTGTTAATCAACTGACTTGAAGCTGCTTCATAAGCTGACAAAACTTGCATTATTAGTTGCAAGGAAGTTTCATCTGAAGAAGAAAAGATAATGGTGTCATATGCGTATGCCAAGTGATTAATCTTAGGACTCCATTTAGGTAGGCCAAAGCCACAGAAATACAGATTATTATGCAAGGCATTCAATCCTCTTGATAGTGCTTCTGCTGCCAGTATGAACAAAGTAGGAGATACGGGATCTCCCTGTTTCACTCCTCTAGTGGACTTGAAAAAACCATGTGGTTGGCCATTTATCAAGACAGAATACCAATTATTAGAGACCAAACCAAACACCCAACCAATGAATCTTTCAGAAAAGCCCATTTTCCTCAGAATTTTGGTTAGAAACAGCCATGAAAGTCTATAGGCCTTCATCATATCCAGCTTAATTACTACATTTGGTCCTGCCTTAGTCCTTAACCTTATATCAGTGATTATCTCTTGTGTCAATAGAACATTTTCTACAATACTTCTGCCCTTCACAAAGCCAGCTTGCTCATCAGATATAAGATTACGTAAGAGCCCAGCTAATCTTTCATGAATAACCCTTGAAAATACTTTGTTGATAAAATTACTAAGGCTAATAGGCCTCATGTCTGAAAATGTGATCACCTCTTTCTTCTTAGGTAGTAATACTAGGTTTGTATGAGTGATAAATCTAGGAAGATCTTGTCCATTGAAAAAGGCCTTCACCATATCCATTACATCCTCTCCAACTATATCCCAGCAACTATGAAAAAAACAGCCATTAAATCCATCAGAACCCCCAGCACTATCACCATTCAAGCCATACATAGCCTGTTTGACCTCTTCTGCAGTAGGTTGTCTCAGCAGTTCTTGATTCTGTTCCATATCCACCATATGTGGTACATGTTCAATGATATCAAATGCAGTAGGAACCACTTCTTCATGAAACTGTTTTTGAAAAAAATTGTACTACCTCATTAGCCATTTCTTCCTTATCTTCTATCCAAACACCAGCTGTGTTTTGGATTCTCTTAAGTTGTAGCCTCTTTCTCCTCCCATTCACATGTACATGAAATAATTTCGTATTTCTATCTCCATCATTGAACCATTGCATTCTAGCTTTCTGCTTCCAAAACTTTTCCTCCAATGCCAGATATTTGACTAATTCTGCCTGCACCTTCTGCAATCTTTCTCTATTTTGTATTGTAGGATTAATTTCAAACTGAGCTTCATAAACTCTAACTACCTCTTCCAAGCTAGCTATCTTCTGAAAAATATCACCAAAAGTAGCCCTGCTCCATGTTGATAGAGCCTTCTTCAGTTTCTTGTGTTTGTAATTAAACAATATGAAAGGATTTGCATATAAATTTGCTTTCCAGTTCTCCTATTCCACTGCCTTAAATGATTCATGTTCTGTCCAAAACTTTAAAAATCTGAAGCTCTTCTTTATAAGAACAGAAACTGAATCAAATGAATCAAGAGACGACAATGATCTGAACCAATTTTGGGCAGATGAGTGACCTCCATTCCTGGCCATAATTGTTGAGCTTCAAAGTTAGCAAAAACTATATCCAGTCTTTTAAAAATATAATCTTTTTCTACACGACCATTCGACCAAGTATATATACTCCCTTTAAAACCAAGATCTGAAAAGTTACAAGTAGTCATACAATGCTTGAAGTCATCAACTTCATTTAAAGGAACTGGAAGCCCTCCAAACTTCTCTTCTTCATCCCAAATCACATTAAAATCACCTCCAACCAACCATGGGATAGTCATGTCTTGAGCTAAATAATATAGTGAATCCCATAACTCAATTCTGTCTATGTGATCACACTTAGCATAGACTAATGTGATCATAAATTCCTTCTGCTCCTCTGTATCAAATAACCTCAATATTAACTGTCGTACTGAATTAATCTCCATAGTTACATCATACTTTCCATCAATAAATACCCAAATCTTATTATAGATGTTGACAAAGGCTTGTTCAAAATCAATCTGCCTCCTATAGCCATCCAGTTTTCTTGATTGCTGCATTGGTTCCATCAGCCCTATGAAATCAAATTGGTATTTTCTATGCATTGTTATAAGCCTTTCAAAGGCTCCTTGTGTATTAACAGATCTAATGTTCCATAATAGAGCATTCATCTCTATTTGATGGATTTAGAGTGAGTCCTCCTTGTTTGGACCCCATCTGGTTGAATTCTAGGAATCTCCTTCTTTTTTACCTCTACCAACTGATTTGCCCTTATCCATAAACCTAGGGGATATATCTCATTGTCTAGCAACATTTCTGAAGATTTGACAAATGGATTCTGTATCTAAATCCCCTATTTGTCCTGTTGTATCATCTTCCATATCCTTCTGCTGATCATTAGGAATAATCTGATTGTTGGTTGGCTTTGGTATAATGCTTTTGTCTGTAGCAACTGTGTTCCCTTGTTCTGCATTCATAGTACTGACCATTTGATCATTCTTTTGTACATCAATGGCAGCTACTTCATTCTCTTTTTCTATGTCTCCAATCTTTTCTGCATTTTGTTCCTCCTCCCCCTCACCAGTATCACCAGGATCAATTGGCTCCTCAACATCTGATGTAGGATCAGTAGTGCCATCAGTGATGGGAGTAGGGTTGGAGCTATTATCTATCTGTTGCAATTTAAAACTTGATCCAACAATCTCCATTAAAGTGTGAGTTGTTTCTGTAGTTTTTTCTCCTATCTGACCCTCCCCCTTGTTAGTATTCCCATTAACACTAATTTCTTCTCCTTGTTCCTCTCCTACAGGTACAACTTCCTCTTTATATCCTCAGATAAATCCCCTTCATCTAGATCCTCTTCTGTCTGATTGCTCCATAGTCTACCACCAGTCCAATTGACCTTTTGTTTCATCAATTCTTGGTCAGCTTGTTCTTCTGGATCAATTTCCTGAGATGGTATCTCTTGGCAAGACTAATTCGTAATAACATTGTTGACAGCAAAAGTTCTACTAACCCATTGAGTTGAAGATTCCTTTCCTTGTTCATTACTCTTCTCCCTGTATGTACTGCATCTTTTGTACCATTATTCGCCTTCCTTATCTTTTTTTCATTTGATTTAGGATCAAAAGCAGGTGCTTCTACATTAAGTGACCTCCCAAATACCTGTGAAGTAGGATTTGGACTTGAGACATTGTTGGTATTCACTACTGTCAATTGATTAGCTCCATTTACATCACTCTCTTCATTCTCTAAAACTGCAAACTTGTTGGCTACCTGAATCTGCTGATTAACTGACAAATTAGTTGGGACTATCTCTATTCCTGCACTAGGCATGACTTGTTGTTTCTGATGATTATTACCCACTTCAAATAGAACCATCTGCTTACATGCATTCCCTCCATTTTGTTGCATATTTTGGGGATCAACTGGAACAATTTCTTTTCCAATTTGACCTCTAATTTCAGCCTGCTTTGCACCATTTTTTACTCGATTTTCCCTAACTTTCTTCCATTGTTCACCAAGATTTCCAACAACTTTACCACTAGATAAGATCATAATTAGATTATTCTGAGAGTTTTGAGCATTACCTCTTGCATCAGTAGCTGGCTTCTCCCTATCAGGCTCCACAAAAAGTTCTGGATGTAGTCTCCAACATGATTCTTCATTATGTCCTTGCAACTTGCATTCCTTACAGTATTTAGGTATATAATCATATTGTATCTTCACTCATTCAGTTCTGACAGTACCTGCAACTTCATCTTCTATATCCATACGAACTCTTTTTGGTAAATCCTCAATCAAATCCACTAATACCTTAACTCTAGCACAACTTGGCCTAGTCTTATTAGTTGTGGCCAAATCTAAATGCAAAGGAGTTCCTACAGCTGAAGCCAATGAAAACAATCACTCCTTTACAAAATACGTGGGCAACAAGTTTGGAAAAGAAATCCATGCCATCACCTTAGATGTCTCTTCCCCGCTTTAAACTTGGTATCATATATCAATGGACATACTTGATAATAATATCCATACTTAGCCTTCAAATAATATGATCCTTTAGACGTAAAATTTGCAAAATCCTCAAGCAAAGTAAATCTGATCAAAACATGACGATCTCTAAACAAACCAATATTGCATTCACCCTTGATTCCACATTGCGCTGGAAGAATTTTACGTATCTCATTCAATTCTGGCCATCTATAAGAAAATTTCCCAAGAATTGTGTATTGTAATCCTTCCATGATATTCATTCATCGAACTTTTGCTTCAGTCCACTTAATAATAAGCTACCCATGTAGAAAAGTAAAAGGTTTCATTGGAATTGGCTCAATAATCTCATTAGTTTTTGAACTGGACGTACTCGTGTGCATGGCAGTATTTAATGAATTGGGTTTAAGAATCTTGGAGTAATCTAATGGTTGTGGAGTAGGATTAGTGGTGGTTATGGGGTTGAGGGGAGGCAGACCAGTCGTTAAAGATGGCTGGCCGCCGGCCGGCGTGGCCATGGAAGCAAAATCTCATGTTTCTCTCTAGTCGCCCGGAAAATCGCCAGAGCCTCTCTCTCTAGGGTTTCTCTCATAGCAAAGTTACATACAGTTGATTCAGTACTAGTAGTACATGATTTCTCTGATGTTTTTGTAGCTGATCTTCCGGGCATGCCGCCCGATAGAGATATTGATTTTTGCATTGATTTGTTGCCGGGAACTCAACCCATTTCTATTCCTCCTTACAGTATGGCTCCTAATAAGTTGAAGGAGTTGAAGGATCAGTTACATGAATTGCTTGATAAGAGCTTTATTCGGCCCAGTGTGTCACCTTGGGGTGCTCTTGTCTTGCTTGTGAAGAAAAAGGATGGTTCTATGCGTATGTGCATTGATTATTGCTAGTTGAAAAAAGTTACAACGAAGAACCGGTATCTTTTGCCTCGTATTGATGACCTATTTGATAAGTTAGTGGGTGCTCGTGTGTTTTTTGAGATTGAATTAAATTCAGGTTATCATTAGTTGAAGATTTGAGAGCTAGATATCCCGAAGATTGCTTTTAGGACTTGGTATGGTCATTACAAGTTACTTGTTATGTTATTTGGGCTGACCAATGCCCCAACAACATTTATGCATTTGACGCACAGTGCATTCCGGACATATCTTGACTCATTCATCATTGTCTTTATTGATGATACTCCTGGAGTCGGGAGGATCTTGAGCAGAACCTGAGGACAGTGCTTCATACCTTAAGAGAAAAGAAATTATATGCAAAGTTCTCTAAATGTTAGTTCTGGTTGACTTCCGTGGCATTCTTGGGTCACGTGGTATCGAGTGAAAGGATCAAGGTGGATCCAAAGAAAGTGGAAGTAGTGTAGAGTTGACCTAGACCATCCTCAGCTACAGAGATTCGTAGTTTTCTTGGCCTGGCGGGTTATTACCATTGATTTGTTGAGGGATTTTCATCTATTACAGCACCTATGACCAGGCTGACCGAGAAGGGTGCTCCATTTAGATGGACGGAAGAGTGTGAGGAGAGCTTTCAAAATCTCAAGACAGCTTTGACTACAACCCAGTCATGATATTGCCTACATGTTTGAGGTCCTATACTATCTATTGTGATGCCTCGAGGATTGGCCTTAGAGTGCTATTGATGCAGGATGGTAGGGTGATTGCCTACGTCCATATAACTGAAGGTGCATGAGAAGAATTATCATGTCCATGATCTCGAGTTAGCTACTATTGTTCACTCCTTGAAGATCTGGCGTCATTATTTGTACGGTGTTCCTTGTGAGATCTATACTGATCACTGAAGTTTGCAACATCTGTTTAAGCAGAAGGACCCTAATTTGCGTCAGAGGAGGTGGTTAGAGCTGCTAAGGGACTATGATATCAGTATCTTGTATCACCTAGACAAGGCTAATGTGGTGGCGGATACTTTGAGTCGTTGGGCAGAGATTTTGGGGAGTTTGACTTATATACTAGCAGTAGAGAGGCCCATAGTGATGGATGTTCAGGCCTTAGCTAGCCAGTTTGTGAGATTGGATCTTTTGGAGCCTAGTCAGGTTCTAGCTTGTGTGATTTCTCGGTCTTCCTTGTTTGATCACATCCGAGAGCGTCTGTATGATGATCCTTATTTGCTTGTCCTCAAGGACAAGGTTCTGCATGGTCATGCCAGAGATGTGACCATTGGTGATGACAGAGTATTGAGGATGCAGGGTCAGATATGTGTACCCAATGTTGATGGACTTCGGGAGTTGATTCTAGAGGAGGCCCCCCAGTTCGCGGTATTCCATGCATCCGAGTGCCATGAAGATGTATCAGGATTTGAGGCAGCACTATTGGTGGAGGAGGATGAAGAAAGATATAGTTGAATTTGTAACTTGGTGCCTCAATTATTAGCAGGTGAAGTATGAGCATCAGAGACCAGGTGGCTTGCTTGGACAGATAGAGATTTCGGAGTGGAAGTGGGAGTGGACCACTATGGACTTCGTAGTTAGACTCCCATGGACTTTGAAGAAGTTCAATATCATTTGGGTGATTGTGGATTGGCTGACCAAGCCTGCACACTTTAGTCCCTTATGTACCACTTATTATTCACAGTGGTTGGCTGGAATTTATATCCGGGAGATTGTTTGTCTGCATGGTATTCCAGTTTCCATCATCTCAGATAGAGGTACTCAATTCCATCATGGTTCTGGAGGGCCGTACAACATGAGTTGGGTACTCAGGTGGAGTTGAGCATAACATTTCACACCTAGACGGACGGACAGTCCGAGCGCACTATTCAGATTCTTGAGGATATGCTCTGTGTGTGTGTGATGGAGTTTGGAGATTCTTGGGATCAGTTCTTTCCACCGGCGGAGTTTGCCTACAACAATAGTTATCAGTCCAGCATTTAGATGGCATCATAGGAGGTTTTGTATAGTAGGTGGTGTAGATCCCCGGTGGGTTGGTTCGAGCCAGCGAAGCTAGATTATTGGGAATAGACTTGGTTGAGGACGCTATGGAGAAGGTTAAGGTGATTTATGATAGACTCCGCACAACCCAGTCTAGACAAAAGAGTTATGCGGACCGGAAGGTTCATGATGTTTCATTTATGGTTGTAGAGCGGGTCTTGCTTCAGGTTTCACCTATGAAGGGCGTTATGAGATTTGGGAAGAAGGAGAAATTAAGTCCAAGGTTTATTGGTCCCTTTGAGGTATTGTGACGTGTTGGGGATGTTGCTTATGAGCTTGACTTACCTCCTAGCTTGGCAAGATTTCATCCGGTATTTCATGTTTCGATGCTCCGGGTGTATCACGATGATCTGTCGCACATGTTGGATTTCAGTTCAATCCAGTTGGAAAAAATATCTATCCTATGTTGAGGAGATAGTGGCTATATTGGACATGCAGGTTTGAAAGCTGAAATCAAAGAGCATTGCATCAGTAAAGGTTCAGTGACGGGGTCAGCTGATCGAGGATGCGACTTGGGAGATCGAGAATGATATGTGCAGCCGTTACCCTCATCTATGCTCATTTGAGGATGAACAAATGTTTTAAGAGGGGGAGGATGTGACGACCCAGCTGGTCGTTTTGAGAAATTACATCCCGATCCCCTATTAACTGCTTTCTCCATGTTTATTTCTGCTATTGTGATTTGCCGGAATGATTCGTTTTGAGTTTCGGAGTGATTTGGGAATCTTAGTCCCTAAATGAGAGTTTAAATATTAGAATTTAGACCGTAGCCGGAGCAGTGTGAAGACGGGTCTAGAATGGAATTCCTTCGATTCCTTTAACTCCGTTGGGTCATTTCGGGCTTAGGGGCGTATCCGGATCGTGTGTTGGAGATCCGTAGCTTATTTAGGCTTGAAATGCCGAAAGTGGATTTTTTGGAGTTTTTGGACCGATTGTGATATTTTGATATCGGGGTCGGAATCCGATTCCGAAGTTGGAGTAGGTCCGTAGTGTTAAATATGACTTGTGTGCAAAATTTGGGGTCAATCGGAATTCTTGTTTGACGTGATTTGAGGGTTCGGCTAAGTTCGTATCATGTTTTAGGATTGGTTGGCATGTTTGGTTGAGGTCTCGGGGGCCTCGAGTGAGTTTCATATGCTTAACGGATTGGAATTTGGACTTTGGCAATTTCTGAAATTTGGTGAACCTGTTGCTTTCGCACCTGCGGATTTTGGACCACAGGTGCAGCGCTGCAGAAGCAACTTGGAGACCGTAGAAGCGGTCTGAGGCATGAGGACAATTGGTAGTTGATGCGGCTCAAGAACCACAAAAGCCGGACCGCATCTGCGAGGAATGGAGCACAAGTGCGGTGTCTAGGGACTTTATGAATTTCCACAAGTGCGGAACCCCAGCTGCAGAAGCGGGACAACAGGTGCTATGTATCCCTCACAGAAGCGGCAATCGCTGGGCAGAAAAGAGTGAAATCGAGAATTTGAGTTCATAACTTCAAAAATTGATTTAGAGCTCGGTAGAAGGTGATTTCTTGAGATATTTTGAAGGAGAACTATTGGGTAACAAATTCTAACTCTAATTTGGTTCTAATACATTAATCTATTGTTATTTTCCTCGTCTAATTAAAGAATTTGAGGGTAGAAATTTGGAAATGGGGGAAAATTACTTTTGAATAAGAATTTGACGTCGGATTGGGATGATTTTTGTGCGAGTGCACTCCTGAGTAAATGGGTGTTCATAATTTGTGACGTTTACCCGATTCCGAGACGTGGTCCCTGTGGAGGATTTTGGGCATTTTTTATTTTCATGCCTTCGCTTCGATTCCTTTAGCTAAACTAATTGTTTTTGGTTATATTTATATTATGAAACTTATTTGATTAAATTTGGGCCACTCGGAGTTGGATACTCGTGGCAAGAGCGTGATATCGAATTGATTTTGAGCTGGTTCGAGGTAAGTGGCTTGCCTAACCTTGTGTGAGGGAACTCCCTTTAGGATTTTGGTACTGTTGTTACATGAATGCCGTGTAAATGAGGTGACGAGTGCGTACATGTGCTAATTATTGAGAAATCTCGTTTTCATTAGGTAAATATATGTGTTTTCCTTTAACTGAGAAATACTAGTTCATGTAGCCTCCTGCTTAGCTTAGGAAAGCATGTCTACGTGCCTTAACTGTTTTATCTGTTTAAATTGCTTACTTGGATTACATGCAGCATGTTTAGGGTAGGAACTTCCTGTTTCTTTGATGCTAACTTGAATAGAACAATATATTTTCTGGCTAAGACTGTTGTGTATATTGATTTGGTTTTGTATTTACTTTTGGACTATGGAACGGTATTCCAGGAGATCCCCCTTGCATGTTTACTTTGGGACCATGGATCGGTATTTCGGGAGATCCCCCATGCGCATTTATATTTGGGACTACGGGACGGTATCCGGAAGATTCCCCTGCAAATTTATATTTGGAACTATGGGACGGTATCCCAGAAGATCCCTCCGCACATTTACGATTTGGACTACGGGACGGTATCCCGGGAGATCCTCTACACATTTACGTTTGGGACTACGGGATATTATCCTGGGAGATCCCCTATTGCTATCTCTGTTTACTGAGTTATTTCTTTATGTGATTTCATCTTGATTGACTGTTAGAATTTTAATTAAACTGTCATATTTCATACTGTTTTACCTTGTTATATATATAAGCAGTAGGGCCCTAACCTTCCTTGTCACTACTCGACCGAGGTTAGGCTTGCACTTACTGGGTACCGCTATGGTATACTCATGCCGTTTCTTGCACATGTTTTTCGTGTGCAGATCTAGGTTCTTTTGCTCAACCATACTATCCGTGAGACGAGGCGATTCAGAGACTTCGAGGTATATCTGCCGCATCCGTAGACCTAGAAGTCCCTCTCTATTCTCCCTTCAATTATAGACTTCTTATATTTTCCTTCATTTAGACTTCTAGAGTTAGAACACTATGTATTTCATTAGCTTGTGATTCATGAGATTCTGAGTTTTAGGAGTGTTAAATTCAGTCAAGAGTGGTATTATTGTATATGACGAGCGACATTTTTAAACTCTTTAATTATATTTACCTATTAGTTGACTTGTTTTGTATCTTCAATTCATATTCCCACAATGTGTTAGGCTTACTTAGTAGTAGAGACTAGGTGCCGTCATGGCAGTTCACGTAGGGAGAACTTGGGTCATGAAAAGTTGGTATTAGAGCTCTAGGTTCATAGGAGTCATGAATCATAAGCCGGTTTATTAGAGTCTTATGGATCGGTACAGAGACATCTGTGCTTATCTTCGAGAGGCTATGTAATTGTTAGGAAAATTCCGCTTCATTTGATTCCTTGTCGTGCGAGATTATTGATATCGAAATTCTAAATCTCTGTCTTCTATTCTCTTAGAGATGGTAAGGACACGTGCTACCGAAGATGACTAGGCACCCGCACCCCCTACTATAGCCGCTAGTGGCCGGGGCCAGGTTAGAGGTTGAGGACGCGCATGTGGTGCAACCAGAGCACCCGCGTGAGCTGCTATAGAGGAGCCACCAGCAGCTCCAGCCGGAGTCCAGGCGCATGATACGCCTACTACTTCTAATACTCCAGCTCTTTAGGAGACCCTGGCACATTTCATGAGCATGTACACCACTCTAGCTCAAGCATGGTTGATTCCCCTTGCTGCAACCACATATCAGGTCAAGGAGGAGCACAGACTCCCGCTGCCCGCACTCTAGAGTATTGGGTTCAGGTTGATCAGATCCTAGAGGTTATATCGGTGCCTCCTGTTTCCCCATCTCAGCCCGAGGATAGGGCAGTAACTTCAGAGGAGGAGCAACAAAGGCTTGAGAAGTTCAAGAAGTACTAGACTCCGATATTCAGTGGTCTAGAATCAGAGGATGCTCAAGGATTTTAGAGGAGTGCCAGCGTATTCTCCGCACTATGGGTATATCAGGGTCGAGTAGGGTTTATTTCATTGCCTTCCAGCTTTGAGGAGCAGCCTATCAGTAGTGGCATACTTTTGAGTTGGACAGTTCGACTAAGGCAGCTACACTTACATAGACCTAGTTTTCAGATATGTTTTTGAGGGAGTATGTCCCTCCGAGCCTCAGGGACGTATGACGTATGGAGTTTGAGCATTTGCGCCAGGGTACTATGACTATTTCGGAGTATGCTATCCATTTCAGTGACTTGGATAGACATGCACCAGCCTTGGTTTCTGTAGTTCATGAGAGAGTTTGTTGGTTTATCGAGGGGCTCATTCCCAACATTAGGTCCAGCATAGCCCAAGAGTTATAGGGCATGCTTGCTTGGGTTAGAGAGGAGAGACAGGATAAGAGGTCTCAAGAGTCGGGCCATTATTCTGGTGTTCCTACCCCAGCTGTAGTTCATCATGGTAGGGGTTATATGAGTCACTCCATTCATTCTGCTCTACCAGTAGCCAGTGGTATTCCAGCTCCTTCTAGACCTCAGGATCCTTATTATGCACCTCCAGTATCTAGTATGCCCCCTGCATGGGGTTCTTTCAGTTGTCAGTCCAACAGACTTGGCCCGAGCTAGTCATTGTCGCCATGTCCACCTGGAACTTATTTTGAGTGTGGCGACATACACCATGGGGTGTGGGATTGCCCTAGACTTTGGAGGGGTGCACCTACACAGACTTCTCAGCCACAACATGCTCCGTAGAGTTCCCAGGCTATGATCACAGCACCAGTTTCTACCCTACCTACTCATCGAGCTAGAGGTGGAGGTTGAGGAGGTAGAGGTCGCCCTAGAGGGGGAGGCCAAGCTAGATAGTATGCCCTTCCTGCCTGTACTAACGTTGTCACCTCCGATTCTGTCATCACAGGTATTGTTTTGGTCTGTCATAGAGATGCATCGGTTCTATTCGATCCAGGCTCCACTTATTCTTACATGTCCTCTTATTTTTCCCTGCATTTGGGCATATCTCGGGATTCTTTGAGTTTCCCTGTTTAAATTTCTACTCCTGTGGGAGATTCTCTTTTTGTGGACCGCGTTTATCGATCATGTTTCATTGCTCTTAGTATTTTTGAGACCAGAGTCAATTTATTATTGCTCAGCATGGTAGATTTTGATATTATCTTGGGCATGAGACTAGCTGTCGCCCCATTATGCTATTTTTGATTGTCACGCCAAGACCATGACGCTGGCTATACCAGGTGTATCGAGATTAAAGTGGAGGGGTACCTTATATCACACTACTAGTATGTTTATATCTTTTCTTAAAGCTCAGCGAATGGTTGAGAAGGGGTGTGGCGCATATCTAACTTATGTGAGAGATGTCAGTATTGATACCCCTACAGTTGATTCAGTACTAGTAGTACGAGATTTCTCTGAAGTGTTTCCAGCTAATATTCCGGGCATGCCGCCCGATAGAGATATTGATTTTGGCATTGATTTGTTGTCGGGCACTCAGCCCATTTCTATTCCTCCTTACCGTATGGCTCCTACTAAGTTGAAGGATCAGTTACAGGAATTGCTTGATAAGGGCTTTATTCGGCCCAGTGTGTCACCTTGGGGTGCTCCTGTCTTGTTTGTAAAGAAAAAGGATGGTTCTATGCGTATGTGCATTGATTATCACTAGTTGAACAAAGTTTGATTGAAGAACCAGTATCCTTTACCTCGTATTGATGACCTGTTTGATCAGTTACTGGGTGCTCGTATGTTTTTTGAGATTGAATTACGTTCAGGTTATCATCAGTTGAAGATTCGGGAGCCCGATATTTCGAAGACTGCTTTTAGGACTCGGTATGGTCATTACAAGTTCCTTGTTATGTTATTTGGGCTGACCAATGCCCTAACAACATTTATGCATTTTACATAAAGTGTATTCCGGTAATATCTTGACTCATTCGTCATTGTCTTTATTGATGACATTTTGGTGTACTCCTGGAGTCTGGAGGATCTTTAGTAGAACCTGAGGACAGTGCTTCAGACTTTGAGAGAAAAGAAATTATATGCAAAGTTCTCTAAATGTGAGTTCTGGTTGGATTTCGTGGCATTCTTAGGTCACGTGGTATCAAGTGAAGGGATCAAGGTGGACCCGAAGAAAGTGGAAGTAGTGTAGAGTTTGCACAGACTATCCTCAGCTACAGAGATCAATAGTTTTCTTGGCTTGGCGGGTTATTACCGTTGATTTGTTGAGGGATTTTTATCTGTTGCATCACCTATGACCAGGCTGACCGAGAAAGGTGCTCCATTCAGATGGACGGAAGAGTGTGAGGAGAGTTTTCAAAAGCTCAAGACATCTTTGACTACAACCCAGTCTTGATATTCCCTATAGTTTCGGTGTCTTATGCTGTCTATTGTGATGCCTCAAGGATTGGACTTGGAGCGGTATTGATGCAGGACGGTAGAGTGATTGCTTATGTGTCCAGACAGCTAAAGGTGTATGATAAGAATTATCTTATCCATGATCTCAAGTTAGTTACTATTGTTCAGGCCTTGAAGATCTGGCATCATTATTTATACGGTGTTCCTTATGAGATCTATACTGATCACCAAAGTTTGCAACATATGTTCAAGCAGAAGGACCTTAATTTGCATCAGAGAAGGTGGTTAGAGTTGCTGAAGGACTATGATATCACTATCTTTTATCTCCCGGGAAAGGCCAATGTGGTGGCCAATACTTTGAGTCGCTAGGCGGAGAGTTTGGGGAATTTTGCTTATCTAACAACAGTGGAGAGGTCCATATTGATGGATTTTTAGTCCTTAGCTTGCCAGTTTGTGAGATTGGATCTTTCGGAGCCTAGTCGGATTCTAGCTTGTGTGATTTCTCGGTCTTCCTTATTTGATCGCATCTAAGAGCGTTAGTATGATGACCCTCATTTGCTTGTTCTCAAGGATAAGGTTCTGCATGGTGATTCTAGATATGTGACCATTGGTGATGATGGTGTATTTAGGATGCAGGGTAGGATATGTGTACCCAATGTTGATGGGCTTTGGGAGTGGATTCTAGTGAAGGCCCACAGTTTGCGGTATTCCATCAATCCGGGTGCCGCGAAGATGTATCATGATTTGAGGTAGCACTATTGGAGGAGGAGGATGAAGAAAGATATAGTTGAATTTGTAGCTCGATGCCTCAATTGTCAGCATGTGAAGTATGAGCATCTGAGACCTGGTGGCTTGCTTCGGCAGATAGAGATTTTGGAGTGGAAGTGGGAGCGAATCACCATGGTCTTCGTAGTTGGACTCCTACGGACGTTGAAGAAGTTCGAGGTCTGTTGGGTGATGGTGGATCGGTTGACCAAGTCCGCACACTTCATTCCTGTGTGTACTACTTATTCTTCACAGTGGTTAAATGATATTTATATCTGGGAGATTGTTCGTCTGCATGGTATTCCATTTTCCATCATCTCAGATAGAGGTATCAATTCATATCACGGGTCTGGAGGGCCGTACATCATGAGTTGGGTACTTAGGTGGAGTTGAGCATAGCATTTCACCCCGAGATGGACGGATAGTCCGAGCGCACTATTCTGATTCTTGAGGATATGCTCTGTGCGTGTGTGATGGAGTTTGGAGGTTCTAGGGATCAGTTCTTGCCACTGGCGGAGTTTACCTACAACAACAGTTATCAGTTCAGCATTCAGATGGCATCGTCTGAGGTTTTGTATGATATGCGGTGTAGATCCCCGGTGGGTTAGTTCGAACCGGCAAGGGTAGATTATTGGGCACAGGCTTGGTTCAGGACTCTTTGGAGAAGGTTAAGGTGATTCAGGATAGACTTCACACAGCCCAGTCCAGACAAAAGAGTTATGCAGACCGGAAGGTTCACAATGTTTCATTTATGGTTGGAGAGCGAGTCTTGCTTCGTCTTTCGCCTATGAAGGGTGTTATGAGATTTGGGAAGAAGGGGAAATTGAGTTCAAGGTTTATTGGTCCATTTGAGGTATTGCGACGTATTGGGGAGGTTGCTTATGAGCTTGCCTTACCTCCTAGCTTGGCAGGGTTTCATCCGGTATTTCATGCTTCGATGGTCCGGAGGTATCACGATGATCCGTCGCACGTGTAGGATTTCAGTTCAATCTAGTTGAAAAAGGATCTATCCTATGTTGAGGAGACAGTGGCTATATTGGACAGGCAGGTTCGAAAGCTGAGGTCAAAAAGCATTGCATCAGTAAAGTCTTAGTGGCGGAGTCAGCTAGTCGAGGAGGCGACTTAGGAGATTGAGAATGATATGTGTAGTCACTACTCTCATCTATGCTCATTTGAGGACGAACAAATGTTTTAAGAGGGGGAGGGTGTGACGACCCAACCTCTCGTTTTGAGAATTTACGTCTCGATCCCCTATTAACTACTTCCCCCATGTCTATTTCTGCTATTGTGATTTGCCGGGATGATCATTTTGAGTTTCGGAGTGTTTTGGGACACTTAGTCCCTAAATGAGAGTTTAAACCTTAGAATTTGGACCGTAGTCGGAGTAGTGTGAAAACGGGTCCGGAATGGAATTCCATCAATTCTGTTAACTCCGTTGGGTGATTTCGGGCTTAGGGGCGTGTCTGGATTGTGTGTTGGAGGTCCGTAGCTTATTTAGGCTTGAATGGATTTTTTGGAGTTTTTGGACCGATTGTGATATTTTGATATCGGGGTCGGAATCTGATTTTAGAAGTTATAGTAGGTCTGTAGTGTTAAATATGACTTGTGTGCATAATTTGGGGTCAATCAGACGTGGTTTGGTTGGTTTCGGCATCGGTTGTAGAATTCTTGAGATTTAAAGTTCATTAGGCGTGGATTGGAGGGTGATTCGTGTTTTTAGTATTGTTTGATATGATTTGACGGTTCGACTAAGTTCGTATGATGTTTTAGGATTGGTTGGCATGTTTGGTTGAGGTCTAGGGGGCCTCAAGTGAGTTTCAGATGCTTAACGGATTGTAATTTGGACTTAGGCAATTTCTGAAATTTGCTGAACCTGTTGTTTTCGCACCTGCAGATTTTGGACCGTAGGTGCGGCGCTGCAAAAGCGGCTTGGAGACTGCAGAAGCGGTCGGAGGCATGTGGACAATTGGTCATAGATGCGGCTCAAGGACCGCAGAAGTGGGACCGCATCTACGAGTAATGGAGCGCAGGTGCGGTGCCTGGGTACTTAATGAATTTCCACGGGTGCGGACCCCAGCAGCACAAGCGGAACCGCAGGTGCGGTGGATCTCTCGCAGAAGCGGCAATCGCTGGGCAGAAAAGAGTGAAATCGGGGGTTTGAGTTCATAACTTTAAAAATTGATTTAGATCTCGGTAGAAGGCAATTTCTTGAGAGATTTTGAAGGAGAACTATTGGATAACGAATTCTAAATCTAATTTGGTTCTACTACATTAATCTATTATTATTTTCCTCATCTAATTAAGGAATTTGAGGGTAGAAATTTGGAAATGGGGGAAAAAGTTCCCCAATGGGAAATCTAAGTTTTGAATAAGAATTTGACAGTGGATTGGGATGATTTTTGTACAAGTGAACTCGTGAGTGAATGGATGTTCATAATTTGTGAATTTTACCCGATTCCGAGGTGTGGGCTCAGGGAGGATTTTGGGTGCTTTTCTATTTTCTTGCCTTAGCTTCGATTCCTTTAGCTAAACTAGTTGTTTGCAGTTATATTAACATTATGAAACTTATTTGATTAGATTTGGGCCACTCAGAGTTAGATACTCGTGGCAAGAGCGTGATATCGGATTCATTTTGAGCTGGTTCGAGGTCAGTGACTTGCCTAACCTTGGGTGGGGGAATTCTCCTTCGGATTTTGGTATTGTTGTTATATGAATGTCGTGTACGTGAGGCGACGAGCATGTACATGTGCTAATTGTTGAGAAATTCCATTTTTATTAGGTAAATCCTTTAACTGAGAAATACTAGTTCATGTAGTCTCCTGCTTAGCTTAGGAAAGAATGTATACATGCCTTAACTGTCTTATCTATTTAAACAGTTTACTTGGATTACATGCAGCATGTTTAGGATAGGAATTAGTTGTTTCTTTGATGCTAACTTGAATAGAACAGAATATTTTCTGGTTGAGACTGTTGTGTTGTCATGCCCCAAACTGTTTGTGGTAATTTTTAAATTATGCGAGTAATTAATTAATTATCAGGTAATAGTGAATTAACCAGTTAATTAATAAGTGGATAAAAATTAATAATCTCCACCCCACCCCCACGTGGCAATAGACAGACTATTCAAATATATGACCAATTGATCATATATGCTTAGTGAAGTAAATGTGTAACCCATTCAAGTCTTAGTTAAATTAGCCAGCAACTGCCCAGTGGCGACGCTGATATATTTACCTTTCCTTCAAAATTGTATTTATGTAGCCTTGTGTAGTTTTCCTGTACTTAGTTTAGGTCTAAAGCATACAACAAACTATAAAGTCATTTAATAGCTAATAGAGATACGTTGCAATGGTGATGTAGAAGAAATTTTTTTGTAAAGACAACTTTTATTTTCATAAATCAATGGTATTGTTGACAAGTAAACCATCTTAGTATTATATGCATTGCAATATTAGAAACCACATTCTGCATTTTGGTTTCAAACCAAAGATATTAGAAACAGAATCATTGTCCAACATTAAAATCCATAAGCAAAGTCTAGTTTAAAATCAGAAGCAGAAACCTTACCCCTTCCAAACAAAAAAAAATGTGATTCATTCCAAGAAGCTCAAGGAATAAAAAGCAATATTCGTCCGTGAATTTCTACAAAGCAAGGGCAAATTTTGCTCAACCACGAAGGTTCCAACGAGATAATTCTACGGAGTTGTTCCTACTCTAGGTATGTTGAGGCTAAGCTCTTCCTTCATTTTAGCATGATCTTGTCATTACACAAGTTTGATAACGAGGCATAAAGAAAAATTCATATCCCGAAATTTAAGTATATTTTGCTAGTTTTGCAAATTGCATATATTTTCCAGTTTTGTAAGCTGTAATATTCTCCTTACGGGACTTCATATTGAATTGAGTATTTCCTTCTTCCAGTCAAGAGAGCAGAGAGTTTATATATACAGTATTACAGTATTTTCATTACCATCGAGTTATAATCGATGGGCAGGACCCTATTGGGCAACCTCTGATCAGATGGTAAGTTATATACCGATCCTACTGTGGCCGAGCGCTTATGAACGAGCCCAGTTGGTCGAGATACAAAGCCTAGTATGGCCGAGCGCCTATGAGCGAGCCTACTACAGAAGAGCAGTTATATATATACTGAGCCTACTGTGGCTGAGTGCTTATGAACGAGCCCAGTTGGTCGAGATACAGAGCCTAGTATGGCCGAGCACTTCTGAGCAAGCCTACTACGGCAGATTATTATATATATACCGAGCCTTATAGGGCCGGACAACTATTTTACTTACTATATTGAGAGAGTTGAGACAGTATCAACAGGTAAGCATATCTTCAGATTATTTTTGACTTCCAGCTACTTGCAGTTATTATATTATTAGTTCAGTACATTATTTTGTACTGACGTCCCTTTTGCCTGGGGACATTGCGTGTCATGCCCGCAGGTCCAGACAGATAGGTCGAGAGCCCTCCAAGTAGGCTATCAGCTCAGTGGAAGATGTTGGTGCGCTCCATTTGCTTCGGAGTTGCGTGTTTGTTAGTATGATTTAGACGTGTATTGATTGGTATGGCGGGACTATGTCCCGACCTTTATTACATTTATGTACTCTTAGAGGCTTGTAGACATATATCGTGTAAGCGAAAGATTGAATAGCCTTGTCGGTCGATGTTTTGAATTTATAAATGATCATATTGTCCTATTAGGCACGTATGTCACGTGTATATGATGATGTAATAAAAAGATACGTTACATTGGTACTCGGATGAGTAAAGTACCAGGTGCCCGTCACGGCCCATCGGTTTGGGTCGTGACAAAAGTGGTATCAGAGCAGTTCTATCCTAGGGAGTCTACAAGCCGTGTCTAGTAGAGTCTTATTTATGGGTGTGTCGTGCACCACACTTATAAGCAGGAGGCTATAGGGAATTTAAGATTATCACTCTTTATTCTTACTCTAGATCGTGTGGTAGAGCTCAGTCATATGAATTCAAATTCCTAAATCCTATTCGTAATAAGACGGATACTATATCCGGAAAGAAGGTTGGAAAGAGAGATTGTTGTGGAAAAGCTAAGTCAGAGGAATTGGATTTTTGTATGATGTCTACGATAAGTAAATGTGAGGTCTTTAGCAGATCATGGGTGTACTGAGAGGTGTAAGATTCCTGATAAGAAACCTTAAGGCAAGAATCCTTATCCATCTTTATGGTGAAGGGCAATGGGAGATTAAGAATATAAGTACAAGTTTCAGCAAGTAAAAGGTGAAAGGTAAAAAAGGGTACGAGGTACCCAGTTAATGAAGGTCAACAACAATTATAATTGAGGCAGAGGAACATAAGTTTTTTGAGTTATATTCAATAGTAACAGAGGTATATACAATTGGCCGCACACATTCGAGATATGCCCTATGGTGATTAACAAATGTAGTATAAGAAGATGTGATGGATGAATTGATTGTGTTAGTTGACATTTCTGAATGATATTGCAAATGTGCTAATAGATCTCTTTATGAAACACCTAGAAGGTGCACTCTAAAATAATGCAGCCAGATATGAGTACTACAAAGACATGCACTATAAGCCTTGAAGGGATAAATATTACCTTAGTGTGGCTCGCATCCCTAGTAAAGCGAGAATGTTAAGCAACTTGAAGAGCCACTGGATGGAGCAAAGGAAAGCTAAAAGCGAAAGAACGTCGTATGGAAGTTTTCACAAGAAAAGGGATATACAGAAATATTAGCGAGTAATGAGAAGAGAGATAAGGAAGCTTTACGAATAAGGTGTGATACATGGATGAAAATGGTAGATTTCTACAGAACCTATAGTCAAATGAAGAAAAGGACGAAAGGTGATGGGCCTTAAGACAACAAAAGAGTATAGGCCATAAGGTTATATCCTCATTTCGAGAAATAAGTCCGTGACTCCAACGCGACTACCAGAAGGGAGAATTAATCCCCAGAGGAATAAAAATCAGTATGGGCTGGTAAACAAGATAAACTAAATATGAATTAGGGACTGGATGATTGGAAAATACTTGGCATCATGGAAATTTCAGATTTTGTTCTGGCGGTAATAGAATGGACCACAGAAGAAGATTCATGATGAATTCAGAGAATGGTCATTCAGGGAGACGCTTCCCTAAAGCAAGCAAAGTGAGCAAAGTTAAGCTTAAGAGACTGTATGTGCCAGTTACGCTAAGTGTCACCCTCGCGAGTAAGGGAATTTTCCATCAATGGTACAGAAGTATTGCCGCAATGCGAGTAAGGATCATTGATGTTGAAACGACACCAAAGATGAAGTGGTAAAACATCTACAGGAAGTTCCTCGTGGCTTCAACTCTTAGTACACCCCTAAAGGGGGGAATATGGAGTGATGTGGCATTAAGTCAGAATTGAGTTGTTCTAGTGAATGAGATAGAACTTATCCAAATCTTACAGATATGCTTCGATTCAAGAATATTGTGCAAGCACGACGTCAAGGAGAGGAAGTAAAGGTTCCTGCCCGAGCTATTATTATTAAATAAGGAGTCAGTGCAAGACGTAAGTTAAGACAAAGAAAATAACCCAAGAAAGATCACGAGGAATATTGATATGAGAATAGGCCAATGAGTAGTTAGAAATTGGTCAGGAAGATCCCATTTATGGCTAAACAGGAGGTTACAAAAGAGTCATCATATCTTGTAAGATAAACATAGTAGAACCCAACATGAAGAATTCAGCCTCGAAGAATATCCTTATATACTTGAGATATATTCAAACAAGAGTCGGGGTAGTTAAAGGTACCGTATGAGTGTTACGGGGATAAAAGAAAGTACCACTGGGAAGGCAATTAAAATATCAGTTCAGGAAGCAACCATACAAGCACAAGAGCATGGAAGTAAGCAACTACGGATGATTATAGGCAAGTAAGGACATCAAAAAGGTCTGTAATAAGCTCACAGCTTTACAAGAGTCAAGGGTTCTCCCTAAGTACTACAACGAAAGACTAGCTGAGGAGATAAGAAAGAAGGTTTCAACGTAAGCACAAAGACCTAAAGAGGAAATGGTCGTGTAACAACAATCTTGCAACAATATTTTAAAGCATTCCAAAGGAAAGTAGCACCTACCGTGGCTAATGAACGGGAAGTAAGAATTAAAAGTAATATTCGAGATCATAAAAGTTGTATGAAAACTCTGACAAGTGTGGGCACTAAGATAATCTAAGTATGAACGCAACAAGGGGTCAGAAAGACCAGGAAAAGTAATAGTTTACGTTGAAATAAAGCTAAGATGGAACAAAAGAATTATTTGATCAATGATCTAGAGTTAGTACGTTATGGATACACTCAAGATTTTGGAGCATTATACAGGCAGCATATTTGTTGACAATCATACAGCTATAGAAGACTCCAGTATAAGTTAAAAGAAAGAATTGAGCCCAGGGCATAGCCAAAGGATTGAATTGTTAGAAGATTGTATCATGAATATTCCATAATGCCCATGAAAGGCTAAGGTAATAACTGATATTATGAGTCACAGATCGGGAGATAGCTTAAGCCTACGTAAAGGCTGATTAGAAGGAAGAGGAAAATAAAGAATTACATCACCCAAGTAAATCAGGAGTCTGATTATTGGACCTAGAAAAATTATAGAAGTTGTGTTTGAGAACATGACAGAATCACATTGAGATGCAATGAAATATGATTATGGAAATCACTTCAAATATTCCTCAATGCAACGTAAGCTCTAGCGGAAATGTATTACGTAAGAAGTTTCAAGTTTTTAAGTAGAGGATTATAGATCAACATTGAGGTGAATCAACAATGGTCAGATATAAGTTACAAAGTATGACATGAGATTAGGCCAAGATTCTTAAGACGAACGGTAATGAAGGAGCATTGAAGGACTGAGATTTATACCTAAAGGATAGGCAACAAAAGTAACTGGAAGCTTGGTAAGTATACCTCAGTAAGGATAGATTGAAGTAAAAATTATGGTATAGTGTAACCCATGTAAATTAAATAAAGTCATGAATGGATAACCAGATCTATGAAATAAGATATGGCCATATTCGCAAGTTTTACAAAGTATCGAGCAAAGGACTTCAATATACCTATAGAGGCCAAGAGAGATATCCTATAAAGCATTGTATATACAAAGTAAGGCCAAGATATTGATTAAAAGACGAAAGGAAAAAGGAACGATGAATTGCATAAGTACACTTACAAAGCTAAGGTCATACAGGCTGCATGACAGGAGGTAACAACTGTTTCAAGATTAGGAAGATTTCGACCACAGATCATGATATGAGCAAAAAGACTAAAGAGGGGGGAATAACCTAGGCTTTGGATTTATTCACAGAACAACTGCTTAAACGGAAAGAAGAGTATTAAGGTATTCACAAGAGCTATAAATTACGAAAATAATAAGAGCATCAGTCAATATTCGAGAACGAATGTTTCTAAGGGAGGAAGGATGTTACATCTCGCATTTTCGTACGTTAAAAGTTTCATCTTCAGTTAATTGACGTAGACTCGGGGATGAGCACATTTTGATGTTAACGCATTTACATTATTTATAACAAGCGATAAATAAGTGTCCTGAAGGATAAAGGGTACACAAATTAAAGAAAACGAGTTTCGTGAAAGTGGCAAATTTGGAATTAAAATACGGGTCGAGCAATAATACCCGATAATTATAAACTAGTACCATGCAAGGTATCATATGACCACGATAGTATAATATATAAATTATATCTGAAGTATTTTATAAATAAATAGAATTTTAAGTAATTTATGGTAATTTTTAAATTATGCGGGTAATTTATTAATTACCGGTAACATGGCATTACCCAATTAACTAATAAGTGGGTAAAAATTAATAATCTCCACCCCACCCCCACGTGGCAATAGACAGACTATTCAAATATATGAACAATTGGTCATATATACTTAGTGGAGGAAACGTGTAATGCATTCAAGTCTTAGTTACATTAGCCACCAACTGCCCAACGACGATGCTGATATATTTACCTTTGCTTCAAAATTGTGTTTATGTAGCCTTGTGTAGTTTTCTTGTACTTAGTTTAGGTCCAAAGCATACAACAAACTGTAAAGTCATTTAATAGCTAATAAAGATACGTTGCAATGATGATGTAAAAGAAATTTTCTTGTAAAGACAACTTTTATTTTCATAAACCAATGGAATTCTTAACAAGTAACCCATCTTAGTATTACATGCATTGCAATATTAGAAACTATATTCTGCATTTTGGTTTCAAATGAAAGATATTAGAAACAGAATCATCGTCCAACATAAAATCCATAAGCAAAGTCTCGTTTAAAATCAAAAGCAGAAACCTTACCCCTTCCAAACAAAAAAAAACGTGATTCATTCCAAGAAGCTCAAGGAATCAAAAACAATATTCGTCCATGAATTTCTACAAAACAAGGGCAAATTTCGCTCAACCACAAAGGTTTCCAATGGGATAATTATATAGAGTTGTTCCTACTCCAGGTATATTGAAGCTAAGCTCTTACTTCATTTTGGCATGATTTTGTCATTACACAAGTTTGATAACGAGGCATAAAGAAAAATTTATATCCTGAAATTTATGTATATTTTGCTAGTCTCGCAAATTGCGCATATTTTCCAGTTTTGTAAGTTATAATATTCTCCTTACCAGTACTTCATATTCAATTGAGTATTTCCTTCTTCCAGTCAAGAGAGCATAGAGTTTATATATACAGTATTACAGTATTTTCATTACCATCGAGCTATAATCGATGGGCAAGCCCCTATTGGGCAACCTCTAATTAGATGGTAAGTTATATACCGATCCTACTGTGGCCGAGCACTTATGAGCGAGTCCAATTGGTCGAGATACAGAGCCTAGTATGGCCGAGCACCTATAAGTGAGCCTACTACGGCAGAGCAGTCATATATATACCGAGCCTACTGTGGCCGAGCGCTTTTGTGTGAGCCGAGTTGGTCGAGATACAAAGCCTAGTATAGCCGAATGCCTATAAGCGAGCCTACTACGGTAGAGCAGTTATATATATACCGAGCTTTATAGGGCCGAACAACTATTTTACTTACTATATTGAGAGAGTTGAGACAGTATCAGCAGGTAAGCATATCTTCAGATTATCTTTGACTTCCAGCTATTTGCAGTTATTATATCATCAATTTAGTTTTAGCTTTCAGTATATTGTCTTACATACTTAGTACATTATTTTGTACTGACGTCCCTTTTGTCTAGGGACGGTGTGTTTCATGCCTGCAGGTCTAGACAGACAGGTCGAGAGCCCTCCAAGTAGGCTATCAGCTCAACGGAAGATGTTGGTGCCCTCCATTTGCTTCGGAGTTGTGTGTTTGGTTAGTATTATTTAGATGTGTATTGATTGGTATGGAGGGACTCTGTCCCGACCTTTATGATATTTATGTACTCTTAGAGGCTTGTAGACATATACCATGCACGTGAAAGATTGTACGGCCCTGTCGGCCTATGTTTTGAATTTATAAGTGATCATGTTGGCGTATTAGGCCCGTATGTCACGTATATATGATGATGTAATAAGAAGGATACGTTACGTTGGTACTCGGTTGAGTAAGGTATCAGGTGCCCGTCACAGCCCATCGGTTTGGGTTGTGACACTACGGATCGATATTCTGGGAGATCCCCCTGCACATTTATATTTAGGACTACGGGACGGTATACTGGAAGATCCCCCTACACATTTATATTTGGGAATTCGGGACGGTATCCCAAAAGATCCCCTCGCACATTTACAATTTAGACTACTAGACGGTATCCCGGGAGATCCTCTGCACATTTACGCTTGGGACTACATGATGTTATCCTAGGAGATCCCCTATTGCTATCTCTATTTATTGAGTTATTTATTTATGTGATTTCATCTTTATTGACTGTTAATATTTTAATTAAGCAGTCACATTTCATACTGTTTTACCGTGTTATATATATAACCAGTAGGGTCCTGACCTTCCTCGTCATTACTCGACCAAGGTTAAGCTTGGCACTTACTAGGTACCGCTATGGTATACTCATGCCCTTTCCTGCACATATTTTTCGTGTGCAGATCCAGGTTGTTCTACATAGCCATACTATACGTGAGGCGAGGCGATTCAGAGACTTCGAGGTATATCTGCCACATCCGCAGACCTAGAAGTCCCTCTCTATTCTCCCTTCAGTTATAGACATCTTATATTTTCCTTCGTTTAGACTTCTAGAGTTATAACACTATGTATTTCATTATCTTGTGATTCATGAGATTTCGGGTTTTGGGAGAGTTAAATTCAGTCGAGAGTGTTATTATTGTATATGTCGAGCGGCATTTTTAAATTCTTTAATTATATTTACCTATTAGTTGACTAGTTTTGTATCTTCAATTCATATTTCCCCAATGTGTTAGGCTTACCTAGTCGTAGAGACTAGGTGCTGTCACGATATTTTACGGACGGAGAACTTGGGTCGTGACAGAACTTTTCTAAGGCCCAAGTATTATCTAATGATTCGATGCGTTCATACTCGGAAAAATAATAATACCAATAATGGATCTTTAAAAAAATTAAAAAATTAAAAATAAAATACAAATAAAAAGTTATGCCAAATAAAGCAACAATCTTAATTGTCCAATTCACATTGTAAAAAGTAAAAATTGAAACCATAAAAGTAAAAACCGTACTTTTTCGGGTGCTCTTAACTTCCCGGTCCCCTTCGTTTATCTCGATGAACCTTAAACCGCCTTTCGGGGACCCATCTTCCTCTAAACTCCCTTTTCGTGCCCCCCCCCCCCCACCATTCGACTACTCACCGTTCATACCCCATAATAGGAAAACAGATTTCTCTCATTTTCTCTATACATAGTTTGGTCGGCACACTAATTCCCTTTTCTTTATTTGCAGCCGAATTGGATCTTGATTTTGGAAGTATAAATTCGAAATCAAAGAGAAGATTAGGTCAAACATTCATAATGCCATAGCGAAATTTTATAAATTCAATATTTGATACAAATTGTATGACTATATATTATGAGAGCTTTGAAAAGGTTGTTCGAATCTATGGTATTATGCTAGATCTTTTAAAATATCTTTATTAATAATGCCCAAATATTATCAAATAATTCGGTATGTTCATACTTGGAAAAATAATAATGTCAACAATGGATCTTTAATGAAAATAAAAAAAATTTAAAAAAAACCCGTAAAACACCTAAACCCCCTTCCCCAGTCATTCCTAAACCCCATTTCTGATCTCCTTCTTCTCTCCTTTTCTCTTAATTGACTACTCACGATTCCGCAACAAGAAGAGGTAAACATATCTTCTCTCCTTTTCTCTATACCATATTTGGTTAATAACTGAACTACTGGCCTTACGTACAACGGCATACTGTTTGTAGGTCAGTTATCAAGGGTCCGAATCCTATTTTTGGATGTTATAAGTTCCAAATTGGCAAATAAATTTGGAAAGATATTAGGCATGTCGTAGTGAGACTTGAGTGTATAATGGTACACGTATATGCTTTAAGGAAATCTATATAGAAAAGTTCAAGTAAGTGCATTCTACCTGTCTTTTATCAAACTATCCCAAATTTGTTCTTACGATCTCAAATTTAAACAAAGCTTTCAAATAGTAACAGAAACACTCTCAATCACCAATTTGGTATAATAACACCAAATCATAAGGCTCATTTTATCTTCTTCAATATCTTTTAAGGTCTAACAATGAAGTTATAAGATCTGTATAGTAAATCACCACAATCTGTATCTGAACGAAGAGTTTAAGCTATATTTAAACAGTTTTAACAATAATCAATCATAAACTTTTATTTTTTACGGTTAAACAAAAATTTCAAACTTCAAAAATTAAAGAATTATGGTTTTCAAGTAAAAAAAGAGATATTTTTCTAAGACCATAAAAGATGGTAACATTTTGCCAAGATCAGCCCCTTTGGGGGGTCACGTCGTGCTAATTTTTGATTTGGGCATATGCATAAAATATGATTTTGGGTATTTATCTAAGTTTGGGCTTGAACTTATTTAAAGCCCAAATATTATGGAATGATTCAGTACGTTCATACTTGGCAAAATAATAATGTCAATAATGGATCTTTAAAATAAATAAAATATAAAAATAGAAATAAAAAATTATGCCAAATAAAGAAGCAATCTTAATGGTTCAATTCACCTTGCAAAAAAAAAAATTGAAACTCAAAAAGTAAAGACTCTACTTCTTCAATCGCTCCTAACTTCCATATCCCCTTATTCTCTCTCAATGTATCTTAAATCCCTTTCCGACCCCATTCTTCATCTAAACCCCCTTCCCGTCCCCCCTCTCCCGTTTCACTATTCATGATTTATAACCCAAAATAGGTAAATGAATTTTTCTCATTTTCTCCATACATAGTTTGATCGGCACACTAATTTCCTTTTATTTGCAACCCATTCATCAGTTATCCGGATCCTAATTTTGGAAGTTACAAGATGGAAATCAAAGAAGAAATTAGGTCAAATATTCATAATGTCATAGTGAAGTTTGATAAAAATTTAATGTTTGGTACAAATTGTACGGCTATATATTATGAGAATTTTGAAATGTTGTTCGAATCTATGGTATTATTCTAGATCAATTAAAATATCTTTACCAATAAGGCCCAAATATTATCGAATGATTCAGTTCATTCATACTCGGCAAACTAATAATGTCAATAATAGATCTTTAAAAAATTAAAATATAAATAAAAATATAAAAATCCTATAACGCCTAAACCCCCTTCCCCAGTCGTTCCTAAACCCCATTCCCGATCCCCTTCTTCTCACCTTTTTTATCTACTGAAAACTCATGGTTCCTCAACTAGAAGAGGTAAACATATCTTCTCTCCTTTTCTCCATATCTAGGTTAGTTAATAACTGAACTGGTGGCTTTACATAAAGCGGCACATTATTAGTAAGTTAGTCATCAAGGATCAAAATTCTGATTTTGGAAGTTATAAGATCCAAATCAAAGAAAAGATTTGGTCAAACATTCATAATGCCATATTGAAGTTTGATAAAAATTTAATATTTAGCAAAAATTGAACGGCTATATTATGAGAGCTTTGAATAAGTTGTTCGAATCTATGGTATTACGCTAGCTCTTTTAAAATATCTTTACCAATAAGGCCTAAATATTATCAAATGATTTACATTTGTACTCGAAAAAATAATAATGTCAACAACGGAGCTTTAAAAAAATAAAAAATAAAATATAAAATACCCTAAAACGCCTAGACCCCCTTCCCCAGTCGTTCCTAAACCACATTCTCGATCCCCTTCTTCTATCATTTTCTCTCGATTGACTACTCATGGTTCTACAACAAGAAGAGTTAAACATATCTTTTCTCCTTTTCTCCATACCTAGTTTGGTTAATAACTGAATTGCTGGCCTTATGTATAGCGACACACTGATTGTAGGTCAGTCATCAAGGATCCGGATCTTGATTTTGGACGTTATGAGTTCCAAATCGGCAAAGCAATTTTGAAAGACAATAATTAGGCAATGCCGTAGTGAAATTTGAGTGCATAGCCAAACATATATATGCTTTAAGGAAAACTATACAGAAAAATTCAAGCAAGTACATTCTATGTCACGACCCAAATTCTACTATAGGTCGCGATAGCGCCCAACTCCGTGGTTAGGAATGCCAACCCTAATCACTAGTGAGTGCTCATTTATTTTACTGGAACAAGTCCCAACATATTTAAATCTTAAACTTGTAAACAGTCGATAATGGACAAGTTATAATAATAGAAATACATTCCCAAAATAATAATCTACAATGTGTGTGCCAGGAAGTAGTGTCACAAGTCCTAGGGCAACTAGTAGAATGTACAAAAGAATACATCTATCCTACTGGCTGAAATAGAATAGACAGTAACAACAAATGAAAAGACTCTGGCATGCTGCTGAATGGCTCAGAAGGGGCAGCTCACCATGAAATCTCGGTCAAGTATCAGGAACGTGAGCCGGACTGGTAGCTAGATGCACCTGCCTTAGATCACGTACATTCAAATACATAAGTGTAGTATGAGTACATAAACAATATATACCCAGTAAATATCCAGTCTAACCTCAAAGAAGTAGTGACGAGGGGTCGACGTGAAACTTACTATGGTCAATAATGATAAAATTTAAGTGTTACCCTAAGCACGGATGTCATGGATAAATAACAATTGATAACATGAGTGACAAGCACTTTTATACATAACATTTCAGTTAACAATCTATATTTCAAGTCATTTTAAACAGTTCAAATCACAGAAAGTACCAAGCAAGTAGCATGCGCAAATAATACTGAGGTCGTACGGCCCGATCCAACATAAAATAAAATGTGCACCGCCAGAGGGTCGACTGGCACGAACCATAGATGCATCTATTACCCCACTCGTGAATCATACATATGACGCAGTCATACACAGATAAACATATCAAGCAGTCAATTAATAATTTATCGGGAAAAAATTATCCAAGATAATGTCAAACTGCTCTTTAACTGTCAAGAAAATGGTGTTTACCTTTTAGAAATTTATTCGCCAAGTTTTATATGTTTTACGCAAATTTAAATTAACAATAAGGTTACAAATACAACAAGTAAGGCATGCTCTTGGGTCCTAAGCTACCCGGTCTTAAGCATAATAGTAGCTACACATGGACTCTCGCCACCTCGTGCGTACATAGCCCCCGCATTTAGTGGCAAACATTCAATTATTTCTCCTATGGGGACAATTTTCTCTTACAAGGTTAGAAAAGAGACTTACCTCATCCTAAAGCTCACTTCCAAATTCAAGAATGTGCTCAAAACCCTCAATTCGGAGCCGAACAATCCAAAACTAATCAAACGGGGTAAGAACTAATCAATACAAGCTCAAGAATTCATATTCTAACTATTAGAGTAATTTTCCAACCATCAATGCAAAGTTCCTAAAATTCACCCTCAGGCCGACGTGCCCGGATTCCAAAAATCTTTGAAGAAAGTTGTTACCCATAACCTAAGTATTAAGAATATAAGATTTTTACTCTATTCCATAACAAATTTCGTGGTTAAATCTAGTTTTTATTAAGACCCTAGGTTTTTTACTCTAATCCCATTATTTTCACAAATATTTGTGTGTTAATCTACCCAAAAACCAAGTATTAAACTCACATTAGGAAGGAATAACTTACCTCGAAGTGCTAGGAAGAAATCCCCTCTTTGGAAACTCCTAAATCGCCCAAGTATAGAAGTAAAATGAAATAAATGGCCTAAGTCCCATTTTTAAATGTTGTGCCCAGGCCTCTGATGTCGCATTTGTGACATCAGGTTCGCAAATGCGAAGGTCGCAATTGCGACAAAACCCTCTGTTTACCACGAAAATAGTAATAACAATTAAATTTGATTTTGTGGTTCTAAAGATGCATGATCTATTTTTATGCTAGTTGTTAGGCAATGAATGAAAAAGTAAAAGATTAGAAAGCAACATTATAGCTTAGAAAACGATATAATAGTCAGACCAAACGGCTGGAGATTTGGGCCTCTAGCTGGTGTGTATAAGGTCTCGAGGTCAAGTCAGATGACCGGCTTAGAACAGTCGAGGGAGTAAGAACAGTTATGAGAGCTAAAATGATGTCTCTTTATGATCAATGATAAACAATAAATGAAGAACAATAAATAGAACACAATAAACATAACCAATAAATGGGAGTAATGAGAGCAAAAGAATATGTTCTTATGTATTTAGTATTGAGCATCAGATGACTACAAAATGACAAGGATCTCCTTTATATATGAGGTTGAATCCCAACATAGTACAAATACATTTACTACAAAGATATGTAGTTGGTACAGCCAATTAATGCCATGATGCGGGCTTAGACTAGCTTAACAGACTTTGTCGGCTCTAGCTACGCGCCTTGGGAACATCCCAATTTTTCGCCATAACCGCTGATCTATATTTCCCCGAGGTCGGGCGTCGATAGCCCCTCGGAGGTAAATCTCGACCATAGCCTCGAGCCTTTGAAAACGTGCTGATAAGGTATCGTAATGGCCGAAAACTCTTCATGTTTCCGAGCAAAGAGGGGCAGCTGTGAGCACCTAATTTTTGCCCCGCATGAAAATAACTCCTAAAAATAGACCAAAAATAATTTTTGAGGGATTTTAGAAGTTTTTCTTTATTTAGTTGCATTTCATGATTTTTAATATTTTTAAAATCGTAGAAAAATCATAAAATTTGTCACGTTTTAATTTCATGCCATCTTAGGTTCAATTTGCATGTAGGAATTAATTTTATTAAGCAAAAAATCACAACAAATGGTCATTTTTACATATTTAGATTTTAGTCTTTAAAATTAGCATTTTTTCTTTAGTTTTAAGTTAATTAGTTGTTTTAATATTAAAAATAAATAAAGAATTTTAATTTCTACAAAAATAGATTGATTTAGTATTTTAATTGATTAAAAAAAATAAAAAGGAAAAAAAAAACAAAGAAAAGAAAAATAGGAAGAACATATTTTTGGTCTTGTTTCATCTAAAATTGGGCAAAATTCCTAAAATGGCCCAATTAATTTTTCGTTCAATCCCCCTCCAACCCACTCTGCCCAGGCCCAATGACCCGCCGACCCATCTAACCCACCACATTTAATTTAAAATCTCAGTCGTTCATCACCTCTAATCCTAGGGCCAAGATTAACTCCCCCCCATACCACATAAAATCCCTATCTCCCAATTTCCACAAACCCTAAACCTAATCCCTCATCTCCCCATAAACGGCACCCATATCCCTTCTCCACCCCTGCCGTGCCCAACTCACCCCAAACTCGCCTGTAACTCAGGCAAGTTCACCCCAAACCCGCCTCACGTGCTCACTCCTCTCTCCTCTTGCCACGTAGTGTACTATCTCTGACAAATGGAATTATTCCTTCTGGATTTTGTAGGTTTAGATTCCTTGGTGAGCGATTTTGAGATGAATGGGAGCCATGGATTGATGGTCAATCGATCCACACACTCCATTTGTCCCAAAAATCGTTTACACAAAGGGATTCGAGGCTTTCTTTTTGGATTCGGGGCAGAAGGTTTGAGAATTTGGAAAAGGTTATTTAGGTGAGGATTTTTCCTTTTTGAGGGGGGATTTTTCGGGCAAATTTTTGGTTTTCAGAGAATTTTCGGGTAAAAATCCTAGAACAAATTTCAGAGGTCTTTAGGAGAAAGAAAAAAGAAAGTAGGATCTGGTTTTGGTTACCTTTTGATTTTTGCTTTCTTCATATATTTTTTCATTTGAAGTTTCACAGAAAGATAAAAGAAATACATATTCAGTGCTGCTTTCTTCTTTGTTTTTCTTTTGCTTCTTCTCAAAAATCATAATTTTTTTTTAAAATAACTCGTTACTTCTTTGGATTTCTATTCGAAATGTTGAAGCCGAGTGGTAGTTCGAACTTTGATTGAGTCGGTGTTGATTCGAGTCTGTCGCGCTTGCTATTAAGGCTCAGATTTCAGTATTT
This sequence comes from Nicotiana tabacum, assembly GCF_000715075.1. NCBI lineage: Eukaryota > Viridiplantae > Streptophyta > Magnoliopsida > Solanales > Solanaceae > Nicotiana > Nicotiana tabacum. The sequence continues at coordinate 115,393,835 of NC_134084.1, forward strand.
AATTTTCCTTTCAAGATCGTTGCTTAGCTTTCTACTATTTATATCACATTCGAACTTCAAAGGATAACCGAAATTCAATTTTTAGGTTCATATCTTATCCTACTGCTTTCATGTGGATCTAAATGATAAATGTTATGTCAATCTAATTAGATAATATTTGAGATTTGATTTGAATGAGCCAATTGAAATCGATTTGAATGATTTATCTTTCATGCTTTGGATGTTCTAGTTTGCATTATATGTTGGAGTATCTCTTAAGTTTAGATTTTCTTAGTTTAGTATATGATTGATTAATACTTGGTTGATTTGTGATTGTTAAATGAGCATGAACCTGTGACGTTTATACTTATGATGCTTGTTTTCTGAATTCTAATTACGTGTTCTTGTGAAATCTTCCTCATTTGCTACAAACTTGTAAACTAGAATTGGCCTATTAACCTGAACAGCTGGTTTCGAGAGTTTTGTTAATCAAAGACTTCCTGGTTATTTTGTTTAAGGAACAGTTACTTCATAAACGAGTTTCTTGTGTGTTTTCTGCTGTCTATGACATGTTCTGATGTTCAAAGTAGTCTGCTCGTTCCAATTGCTTAGTATCTACATATTCGACTTGAATTGGTTAGTCGCATGACTGACAAACGATCCATGGATCACTAAAGTACCCTGTTTTCTTGTTTTTTCTCAAGTTTCATTACCATTTTTACGTGTTTTTCAGGTTTAAAGTTGCTGAAATTCTCCCTGATAGTGTTTGCCCCCTTGTAGATTATTATGTTTGAGAGGATCAACGGGTGTCATGTTTCTAACAGTCATTTCTGTCACTGAACTTCTTAAAATAGAATTTAATATGAAACTTGTGTAGTAGTATTTCTTTGTTCTTTGAAATCAGTTTGTATTTGCTAGTCGAGCTTGTTTAAGTTTTGGTATGAAAATGTTCAAAAATCTCCTTCACTTTCTCCTAAATGGTTTAAGCATCATAGTCCATACTTAATCTTTCATTGTCACAGTACCCACATTCATAGTAAAATCATGTTGAAAACGTTGGGTCATGTGGGATTTTGGAGTTTCTAGCATCATGCGAGCTATGTGCCTTTTGTCCATTCTGATAAGCACTGCACGTTAGGGACAAGTTCATGTTAAGTTATGTGGAAATTGCCATGCTCGAGTTATCTTGTTTAATATCTTTGTGTGCTTGAGTGCCATTTCAATTGTCCTGATCTGCCAATTCAGGTTGCCCCAATGTCCTGGAAGTTTTAATTCGATTAAGAATGAACTTAGGAGTTTGACATGGATTGAGTCATATAATACTTAAATAGCTCCTTTTGATGTCTCTGACTCTTATTTTTGGCTTTGTTGTTATTAATTCTGATCCTTAACTTGTCCAGATGTTTGTTTGTTGGACTTTTGTTTTACTGATTGTTTAGTTGGGTATTTGAATCGTCTTGAACGATATTCTGCCGTGAGAGTGGATAATGACCAAATCTCATTAGTGAATAATCTGTTCACATCCTTTAGGAATTAGGCGTGGTCAAATATATATAATTAGAAGCTTAAAAGGGAATGAGCTTGAAACTTTGAAAAAGTACTCTATAATCTCGGCCCCTTTTGACACACAATCACTGAATTAGGGATTACACAACTTATAAACCTCGTAGCCTGCTTTAGACGCGATTAATAAATAAATCTTCATGACTATGGGTACGGTTTCCATGGCATAGTTGCGATACCTAATCACCAAAATCGGGTGTGCATTTCATGTGACCCGATTGTAAAAACTTCAAACATTAATAAAAATAAACATATCGCGAATCACGCGTGCATTTTTTGTAGCGTGGTTTACGGTGTGTTCCAAAACAATAAGTATACGACAATCGTAACTTGTTCAAGAAAATAAATTCCACAAATCCTAAAAAGCGGTTTTAAATAAATAAAAACGGTTATTAAGTTAAAAATGCACTAGGTTTAAAACATGTAGTAAATTAGATAATTAGGCCAATTATAAATAGTTAAGCAACCGTGCTCGAACCACGGAACTCGAGAATGCCTAACACCTTTTTTCAGGTTAACAAAATTCCTTACCTAGAATTTCTGGTTTCGCAGACTTTTAAATAAAGTCAATTTCCTCGATTTGGGATTTTAAAATAAACCGGTGACTTGGGACACCCCAAAATTATCCCAAGTGGTGACTCTGAATTAAATAAATAATCCCATTTTGAATAATGTCACTTTAATTGGAAAAACTCCCTTATATACTCCCTCGAGTGGTAAAAAGGAGGTGTGACAGCTTTGAAAACTCTGCTGGGGATAAGAACCCAGAATCTCTGGTTTAGGGTTCAAGAATTCGATCTTAGAATAATTGTTATAGTTTACATTTATTTATTATCTGACTTTTACGTGTTTGAGCATAATGTGCTAAATGTCGCTTTTTACCGCTTTGATATTGCTTGGACTGTATATAAACTGTTATGAAACCCTCTTGTCTCTGAGTCTTCTAAATCATCTGGGAAGCGTGCACTTAGTGTGGCTTCTTTTCTGTTAGAGTCATATCCCAATTTTATAACGAGGTTCGGACAAGTTGTAAAGCCGGTGAAGCTTCTGTATTCCCGGTACGCTGTCCCCCCTCGGGTCGAGCTGTCTTCTCGGGTAAGCCAGGTCTAGAACAATAGACCCAGGTTTTTATACACCTAGGTTTTTAAACCTAGAATAGCATAGCTTAGCCGGATCCCTAGTAGGAACGCTTGTTTTCATCACGTGCATTTGACTTTGGGGACTCAACACAGGGGTTTGGTCCGTCTAGGACAGGTGTACCCAAATTAAAAATACCATCCTGATGCATCGTAAGTGCTACTTGCGCATCTGCTTTTTTCGGCTTGCATGTTGACCGACTTCTAGAATAGGGAAAGAAAATCCAAAAAAAAGAAGAAAAGAAAATCAAAAATAAAAAAAACCAAGAGTGAGAGGTAAGTATTTGAATTATCCTGAAACTCTGTCGAAATTTTGAAAAAAGAAAAGAAAAAGACATCATCATTTCAAAATGAGCCCAAAATCTTCAAGTCATATTTTCCTGTTCCATAAAAAATGACCGAACTATGCGGGTCTGATTCTCATCGGATGTGAGATATGTAGACAAACCTCATCGGTTCCGACCCTAATTTTCAAAAATCCAAAAATATTTCCCTTTAGTTCCCTTTTTAGAAATCTTTCCTTAGAAAATTCAAAAAAAAAAGAAGTTTTTAAAACTAAAAAAAAGGTAGTTTCCTTCTTTCTGAAGCCTTTCGTACGACAAAAAAGAAATAAAAACAAAAACAAAAACAAAAACAAAAACAAAAACAAAATCAAAAAAAATAATTCAAAATACGGGTTTCCTTCATTTTGAAGTATTTTTCCACAATAGAAAATGTGTACGGCGAAAACGGGGGGACCAATTTCTCGTTGGTAAAGTACTTCAGGAGATCGCCTCGGAGGCTCGAGACCTCGAGCCGGATACTTCCCTCAAGATCTGTCGACACTCGGCCTGGGGATAATGTTGAACGAGACCCCGACAAGCATGGGAGATTTTCGAAGAATGCATCTGGAGCTAGTTAAATCTACCAGGGCAGTTTAACGCTGGTCTACGTCTACATCACAAAGCTAGTTAGCTATCACATCCCGCTTCCTTTATCATTTAATGTATCTTGTACTAAGTTTGGATTCTCCCCTCTTATAAAAGGGGAATCATTGACACTCTGTAAGCATGTTGCTCCAATTATTCTACATAAGATCAATAACAACTCTCTCTCTTTATTTTCTCTCTAACTAACTCGCTCGAGACTACCTCTTTCATTTATTGCTTTCATACTTGTTCTTTATTTATTGCTTGACAGTGGCCATAAAGAGCCTCATTTTAAGTATATCTTAACTGTTATTCCCTTCCGGGTTACCCCCGATAGCTTGAGCTCGAGCCCAGGCATCGACCTCGAGGCCTTTCATCGGTTAGTCTCAGGCCCGGACGTCTAGCTCCTCGGTTTGATTACAACCCCATTTTAGTTTGAATTTTGTCGTTAAACTTCACACATCTAGAATCAACTTCCTTAACAACTAGCATAAAAATAGATCATGTATCTTTAGAGTCCCATTAACAAATTTAATTGTTATTACCATTTTCACGTTAAACAGTTTGGCGCCTACCATGGGGCTAAAAATAATAGTGATTATTTTCTTGCTGGTTTCGTTACACAACGCAAGTTATCTTTCACACTTTTTCTTGTCCAAGATTTTTGATTTCAGGTCAAAATGTCTGGATCGGTAAATAGTGTTGAAAACGACAACCGTGAAAACCACGGAGAAAACCGTGCTTCCAGTCATTGGCGCGCCACCACAAAACCCTGATAACGCACCTGACCGATTCCAGCCGACGCGGATTCGCAAGACGCAAAGCAGGTCGACGAAACCTCACATATCGGTAGGAGCATACGACATGACGACCAACAGGAAGCCCAAAAAACCCCAGCTCAGGAAGAATGGGAAGTTAGTCTTCATGTTATTTTTGAAATGTTGCAGGCACAACAGTTGGTTATCGCTCAGTTGCAAAGCCATCCGAAGACTCTCAGCACAGCAGCACCGGAAATAGCTCCCCAAGCAAACATGTACGTGAGAGATCGAGTAATAACGTATCGATAGCCGACCGTTCCATCATAAAAATGCTTGAGGATCTCACCAAAAGGATCTAATCGAGCAAGAAAAAGATAGCAGCCAAAGACAAGAAGGTCGAGACCTACAACTCCAGGGTCGACTAGATCTCGGGCGCACCCCCGGTCCTCAAGGGTGTGGATTCGAAGAAGTTCATACAAAGGTCGTTCCCCGAAGAAGCGACCTTGAAACCCATTCCAAAGAAGTTTAGAATGCCGGAACTCCCTAAGTACACGGGACCATAGACCCTAATGAACACGTTACTGCCTACACCTGCGCGGTAAAGGGCAACGATATAAAGAATGACGAGATCGAGTCCGTATTGTTGAAAGAATTCGGGGAAACACTCTCAAGGGGGCCATGATGTGGTATCACAACTTGGCTCCAAACTCATAGATTTATTCGCCATGATAGCAGACTCCTTCGTAAAGGCACATGCTGGTGCCATTAAAGTAGCGACAAGGAAGTCCGACGTTTTCAAAATCAAGCAAAGGGAGAACAAGATGTTGCGGGAATTCGTGTATCACTTTCAGATGGACTAGATGGAGCTACCACCCGTCTCTGATGACTGGGTTGTGCAGGCCTTCACTCAAGGTATGAACGAACGAAGCTCGGTGGCTTCAAAATAGCTGAAACGGAATCTGATCGAGTACCCAGCTGTGACCTGGTCAGACGTCCACAACCAGTACCGGTCGAAGATAAGGGCCGAGGATGACCAATTAGGAGACCCTTCATGCTTAGTATACACGAGCAGGCTCCTGGCAAAGGAACATAAACCAAACAAAGAAAAGTATTAGTCGTACATCAAAGATAGGAGGAACGCCTCGAGGCGTAACCTACCTTGCAATGATCAGAGAGTGGATGTTACAACCCATATCCACATGTGTTAGTTCATGCCATATATTAGTTAAAATAAATCCAAGAAGGAATTATCTTTGAGATGATAAGAAGTCAATCCTATTGGTCTTAAGTCATACAAGAGTGTATAAGGGTGATTAACCAGTATTAGAAGTTAAACGAATCAAGGATGTTGTAATTCGAATTTTCAGGTAATCTAGCGGTGCTTAATACACTCAAGAGGTCATTTATGAAGGTATTTTAATCATATAATATCCGTATCATAAGTCTTGAAGTCAAACGAGTTATGAAAAAAAAGTCGACAAAAGTTGTCGCAACTTAGGTTCATAATTTTACTTAAACATTAGGTCAAATGTTTCTAATATTTTCTCATAATTTAAAAGGAATTACGGGGTTATCTACCAACCAAATTAAATATCTATGAGTCTCGTTTCCAACGCATTAAACCGTTCATCGATACGATCTCGGAGTAGAGAGATATTCGCATTTTCGCGAAACTGCGCCAAGCACCTCTCTATCGGGCCCACTAAGTCGGTTTAAGATATTTGGACCTATATAGGATGCCTCCAACCCGTTTTAAGTCATTTCTTTTCACTATTTTCAGACCTTAGAACCCTAGGAACATCCTCTCAAAGTTCTCTCAAGATTCAAGACCCACAAAAAGGGCAAACAACACAAATCAAGTGTCGGGAATTCCGTGGCGCTAGTAAGTCTCTTGTTCTTCTTGTTGTTGCTCATTTTTGTGTCGTTTCAGCTCGTGTGGGAGGTTGTTTTAAAGGGTTTATGTTCTGTAAATACTCCCTCATGTTCTTAATATCAATCCTAGGTGATTTCAAGCCTTCTAAAGTGATTCTAGTGCCGAAAAACACTAATTGATCGCTAGTTTCGCTTTTTTGTTGTTGTGGCAGCATTGGAGGGATATTTCATGGAAATTTAAGGTCAAATTGGAGTTTTTCTTTCTGTATAAAGGTAAGGAACCTCTTACTCTATATGTATTTAATATTATCCAAGTTGCGGCTAAGCCATTGAAGCTAGAACTTGTGAGATATATATCGAAAGGCTTGGTAGTAATGTTATTGTTTTGTGGACTATTTTGCGTTGTTGTTGGGCTGCGTATTTTACTACTATCTTGTGGAGTTTTGGAGGAGGAAGGGTGTGGAGAAACACCATATATATGTAGGGTTATGGGCTGATAGTTATTCGTAACATTTCCAGGTTGTTTGACACGACTACGGTGGTCATCGTATGTATGGAGTGATTAGGCTATGTGTGGACTATTTTGGGAGGCTCAATATGTTTATTATTGATGTTGTTTGGGCTGTTTGGTGACTGTTTTGAATGGTGTGAGGTCATATATATAGGGGAGGTGCTGTCCGTTTCATCGTAAAATAGGTTGTGGTCGATACATAATAGTTATGACGCTTAAATGATAACGATAGTATCGTTTCTCTTATTGTAGACTAAGGAGTTTGACAATTGCATAGCTTGAGATTGGGGCAGTATATACAAGGTATGTGAGGCTATCCCTTTACTTCTTTTGCACGACTACGATTGTACATAATGTAATGAACGAGCTTCCAAAGATACTCTACTCTTAGAAGCTAGCAGTACTTACATTGTTTTCCCTCTTATGGAATGATTGATGTTAATGTTGCTTCTCTTATTCTTATGTTATCAATGTTATTGGTACTTCCTGATTCTTATAAGGTTCATAGTGAAGAGTTAGTCCTAATAACGTGTACAGAGGATACCGACCTTACGTCAACTCCGAAAGGTTTAGAATGTGATTCCATGAGTCGAGCATGCATTATATATATGTATCTATTTTACTCTACCGAGCCACGCTATAGTTGGCCGGGTACGGCACCTATTGTGCAACCACTGATCAGTTGGGTTTTACCGAGCTCCACGTGGCCGGGTACGATTCTACCGAGCCTATTATGGCCGGGTACGATATGATGATAATGATGCCCACAGAGGCGAATGCTTTAAAGGTTTATGTATTTATACATATGTATCATGCATTTCATGTAAGTAGCCCTCAGAGGTACTAAGATGTTACAGGTTGTATATTCTCTATCCTTGCTTACATTACTGATCGTATTTATGGTTCCTTGCCTTACATACTCAGTACTTTATTCGTACTGACGTCCTTTTATTTGTGGACGCTGCATGTCGTGCTGCAGGTCCTGATAGACAGGCAGGTGCAGCTCCCCACCACAGTAGACTGTCCAGTTCAGCGGTGATTGGCGAGATCCCTTCTCCGGACTTGCCTTGGTCTTGGTATGCAATTTTTGTTATAGACATTATGGGTATGTCGGGGCCCTGTTCCGGCTATGTTGCAACACTTATGATCTTTTAGAGGCTCATAGACAGGTGTCGGCTCATGTATAGTTTGGTATGCCTTGTCGGCTAGTTTTTGTTGTATAGTCTTTCATAGTAGCGTGGTAGCTCATACCTTATACGTAGTTTCTTGATTGTCTGGTCATCCCCTGCTATGTATGTTCATGCCGTCATATTTTATTGCTGGTTGTCCATGATCTAGGTCTACCATTTATATTGATCTCGTCAGCCTTAAAAGATAATAATGAAGGTTAGATGAAATGTACGTTGGTGCTCGGCAAGTGTGGTCGGGTGCTAGTCATGGCCCTTCAGTTTGGGTCGTGACAAACTTGGTATCAGAGCAAGTCTGTCCTAGGGGTTGTCTAGGAGCCGTGTCTAGTAGAGTCTTGATTATAGATGTGTAGTGCGCCACATTTATAATCAGGAGGCTACATGACATCTAGGGTTGTTACCTTCTTCCTGAATCTAGATCGTGCGTAGAGTTGAGTCGTAAGTGTTCGTCTCTAATATTCACCTTGTTTTTTTCAGTGATGCCTTCGACTAGGAAGCAAACGATTAGTAGACGGCTTGATACAGCAGCGGGAGAGGGTACCAGTCAGGTGCCCCAAGTCAGAGCAGGACAAAGTGAGGCTCAAAGTGAGATGCCCTCTCATACCTTATCTACTCCATCTCCTCCAGAGGGTATTAGAAGGCACCCAGCACCTCCAGTTCCTCCGTCTGGCACTCCAGACCAGGATATGCAGAGTGCTTTGCAGTTATTGACTAGCTTGGTAGCTGCTCAGGCTCAGAGGCAGAATACAGGTGCTGCTGAGAAATCAGTTAGTACAAGAGTTCGTGATTTTATTAATTTAGACCCTCCAGTGTTTACCGGATCAGACCCCAAGGAGGACCCACAGACTTTTATTGACCAGGTTCATCGTACACTTCAGGTTATGCATGTTAGTGATACAGAGGTAGTAGAGTTGGCTTCTTATCGGCTATGGGATTTAGCAGTTCTCTGGTATGATAGTTGGGAGAGATCCAGGGGTCCGAACCCTCCTCCAGCTGTGTGGAAGGAATTTTCTGAGGCCTTTCTTCGTCACTACTTGCCAGTTGAGATACGACGAGCTAGAGCTGATAAGTTCTTGAACCTTAGACAAGGTAATATGAGTGTGCGAGAGTACAGTATGCAGTTTGATTCTTTGGCAAGGTATGCTCCCCATATGGTGGCCGAGATGAGTGATAGGGTGTATATGTTCGTGAATGGGTTGGGACCACATCTGATAAATGAGTGTATGACAGCCTCCTTGGTGGATGGCATGGATATTTCCCGTATTCAAGCTTATGCCCAGACCCTAGAGGATCGTAAGCGCCAGTAGAGGGCAGTTAGGGAGCAGGATAGGGGCCAGCATAAGAGGGCGAGATTTGCAGGGTATTCTGATGACTTCAGAGGCCGCATCAGGCCACAGTTTTCGAGGAGTTCGGCGCCACCTGTAGCTAGTGCTCCTCCACAGTTTCAGAGGCCTCGATATGATCGATCCTATTCTGGTCCAGGTCAGAGTTCGCGGGCATCTGGCTCGAAACATCACAGGGATACTAGTCAGATGAGACCCCCAACACCACATTGTGATCAGTGCGGCAAGGCCCACTTTGGACTGTGTCGTCGAGGTTCTGATGCATGCTATTCGTGCGGGCATCCTGGCCATATGATGCGGGATTGTCCTAATAGAGGAGGTTATGGTATGGCTCAGCCGACTGGATCTGTGTCTGGTTCTTCCTCATCAGTTCGACCTCCAGCACGGGGTTTTCAGCAGTCGACAGGTCGTGGTAGGGGTAGAGGTGCAGTGCCGAGTTCAAGTGGTGCTCAAAATCGAACCTATGCTCTAGTAGGTCGACAGGATCTCGAGTCGTCTCCAGATGTTGTTACATGTATTATATCTGTGTTTTCTTATGATGTATATGCGCTGATTGATCCGGGATCTACATTATCATATGTTACACCCTTTGTGGCTAATAAGTTTGGCATTTAACCTGAATTGATAAGTAAACCCCTCGCGGTATCTACTCCGATAGGAGATTCTGTGATTGCTAGAAGGGTATATAGAGGTTGCACTGTGATGATTTGTAGTCGTCAAACCTCGGCAAATTTATTTGAGTTAGAAATGGTTGATTTTGATGTGATAATGGGAATGGACTGGTTAGCCTCATGCTATGCAAATGTTGACTGTCGTACGAAGATGGTTAGGTTCCAATTTCCGGGTGAACCCGTCATTGAATGGAAAGGGAACATTGCTACACCGAAAGGTAGGTTTATTTCCTATTTTAAGGCAAGGAAAATGATCTCAAAAGGTTACATTTATCATCTCGTTCGCGTTAGGGATGCAGAGGCGAAACCGCCTACTTTACAATCAATCCCTGTGGTCAACGAATTCCCAGATGTTTTCCCAGATGAACTCCCAGGCCTTCTTCCTGAAAGGGAGATTGAGTTTAGCATTGATGTGTTGCCTGACACTCAACCGATCTCTATTCCTCCATACAGAATGGCCCCGGCAGAGTTGCAAGAGTTGAAGGTTCAGTTGAAGGACTTGCTAGATAAGGGCTTTGTTAGGCCTAGCACTTCACCTTGGGGTGCACCAGTCCTATTCGTGCGGAAGAAAGACGGGTCGTTACGGATGTGTATCGACTATCGACAGTTGAATAAGTCTACTATAAAGAACAAGTATCCACTTCCAAGAATTGATGACCTGTTTGACCAACTCCAGGGTGCCAAGTATTTCTCCAAGATTGATTTACGTTCAGGGTATCATCAGGTAAGGGTTAGGGAGAAAGATATTCCAAAGACGGCCTTCCGGACAAGATACGTGCACTTTGAGTTCTTGGTGATGTCGTTCGGGCTAACAAATGCCCCAACAGCTTTTATGGATCTCATGAATACTGTATTTAGTCCCTATCTTGCTGTGTTTGTGATTGTATTCATTGATGACATTCTAGTGTATTCTCGTTCGGAGGCGGAACATGCGGGCCACTTGCAGATAGTATTACAGATGCTTCAGGATCGTAAGTTATATGCTAAGCTCTCCAAATGTGAATTCTGGCTGAACTCAGTAGCATTCCTTGGCCATGTGATATCTGATGAGGGTATTAGTGTCGACACTCAGAAGATCGATGCAGTAAAGAATTGGCCGAGACCTACAACACCATCAGAAGTCCGCAGCTTCCTAGGGCTAGCAGGATATTATAGGCGGTTTGTAGAAGGATTTTCCTCTATATCATCACCATTGACTAAGTTAACACAAAAAGCTACTAAATTCCAGTGGTCTGACACTTGTGAACGTAGTTTTCAGGAGTTGAAGAATCGATTGACATCTGCACCAGTGCTCACTCTTCCTGAAGGAACAGAAGGTTATGTGGTATATTGTGATGCCTCAAGTATAGGTTTGGGGTGCGTATTGATGCAGCGTGGGAATGTGATTGCTTATGCATCAAGACAATTGAAGAAGCATGAAAAGAATTATCCAACCCATGATTTGGAATTGGCTGCAGTAATATATGCTTTGAAGATATGGCAGCACTACTTATACGGCATCCATGTTGACATCTACACAGATCACAAGAGTTTACAATACATCTTCAAGCAGAAAGAGTTGAATTTGAGGCAGCGTAGGTGGCTTGAATTATTGAAAGACTACGACGTCGAGATATTGTATCATCCCGGTAAAGCCAATGTTGTGGAAGATGCTCTCAGCCGTAAATCAATGGGAAGCTTAGTACATATTGAGGCAGGTAGATGGGGGTTGATTAAAGAGCTTCATCAGCTAGCCAATATGAGAATTAGATTGTTAGACTCTGATGATGGAGGTGTTACTGTACAGAATACATCAGAATCATCTTTGGTAGCCGAGGTAAAAGCACGACAATATTAAGATCCTATCTTAGTATGATTAAGAGAAAGCATTCAACAGTGTAAAAGTATGGCTTTTGGGATCGAAAAAGATGGGGCACTGAGATACCAGAGCCGATTGTGTGTGCCTAATGTGGCAGGGTTGCGAGAGAAGATTATGAATGAGATTCATCAATCCCAATATTCCATCCATCCCGGCTCGACAAAGATGTATCATAATGTCAAGGAGCAGTATTGGTGGGATAATATGAAGAAGTCTATTGCAGAATTTGTAGCCCAGTGTCCCAATTGTCAACAAGTAAAGATAGAACATCAGAAACCCGGTGGATTGCTTCAAAATATATAGATTCCGACCTGGAAGTGGGAGGTGATTAATATGGACTTCATTATTGGATTACCTCGCTCTTATCATAAGTTTGACTCCATCTGGGTGATAATTGATCGACTTACAAAATGTGCCCATTTTCTGCCAGTAAAGACAACTTACATGGCTGCAGATTATGCGAAGTTGTATATCAAGGAGATTGTTAGGCTTCATGGTGTGCCCATATCTATTATATCAGACCGAGGAGCTCAATTTACGGCTAACTTTTGGAGGTCTTTCCAGAAGGGTTTAGGCACACAAGTAAATCTCAACACTGCATTTCATCCGCAGACTGACGGACAGGCTGAACGTACCATTCAGACACTGGAAAATATGCTACGAGCATGTGTTCTAGATTTTAAGGGGAATTGGGATGATCATCTTCCACTCATAGAATTCGCCTATAACAATAACTACCATTCCAGTATTAAAATGGCCCCATATGAGGCACTATACGGAAGGAGATGTAGATCACCAGTTGGATGGTTCGAAGTTGGTGAAACAGAATTATATGGGCCAGATTTGATTCACCAAGCTATTGAGAAGGTGAAAGTGATACAGGAGCGATTGAGGACGGCACAAAGCAGGCAAAAAACTTATTCTGATGTCCGACGTCGTGATCTAGAGTTTGAGGTTGGTGATTGGGTTTTCCTGAGGATCTCACCAATGAAGGGTATTATGCGTTTTGGGAAGAAAGGTAAGCTGAGTCCAAGGTATATCGGGCCGTATAAAATTCTTCGACGGATTGGACAGGTTGCTTATGAGTTAGAATTGCCATCCGAATTGGAATTTGTTCCCCCGGTATTCCATGTATCTATGTTGAGAAAATGTATTGGAGACCCTTCTTGAGTCATCCCTATCAAAGATGTACAAGTTACAGAGGACCTATCATATGAAGAAGTGCCAGTGGCGATATTAGATCGGCAAGTCCGCAAGCTGAGAACAAAAGATGTAGCTTCCATCAAAGTATTGTGGAGGAACAAAAATATGGAAGAAATGACATGGGAAGCAGAAGAGGAGTTGAAGTCTAAATACCCTTACTTATTCTAGAATAAAGATAACAAGGATGCTGGTGGAAGACAGAATACATTGGAAGGTGAAACGGCTCTATGAGGTAAGCAATAATTTGAGAATACTCCTCCTTAATACAAAATGGTGATATGTAGATAATGTAAATACGCATAATGCTTTGTGTAGCCTTGTGAAGCCATATGTTGGGATTAATTACTTGCAAGTTTTGCTAGTGACCATTTTATAGGGGAAAATTGATCGGAAATTTCCATTGGAATCCACGATGATTTAAACTCCCCATAAACCCTTACATTCAAGGACGAATGTTCCTAAGGGGGGAAGGGTGTTACAACCCATATCCACATGTGTTAGTTCATGCCATATATTAGTTAACATAAATCCAAGAAGGAATTATCTTTGAGATGATAAGAAGTCAATCCTATTGGTCTTAAGTGATACAAGAGTGTATAAGGGTGATTAACCAGTATTAGAAGTTAAACGAATCAAGGATGTTGTAACTCGAATTTTCAGGTAATCTAGCGGTGCTTAATACACTCAAGAGGTCATTTATTAAGATATTTTAATCATATAATATCCGTATCATAAGTCTTGAAGTCAAACGAGTTATGAAACAAAAGTCGACAAAAGTTGTCGCAACTTAGGTTCATAATTTTACTTAAACATTAGGTCAAATGCTTCTAATCTTTTCTCATAATTTACAAGGAATTACGGGGTGATCTATCAACCAAATTAAATATCTATGAGTCTAGTTTCCAACGCATTAAACCGTTCATCGATACGATCTCGGAGTAGAGAGATATTCGCGTTTTCGCGAGACTGCGCCAAGCACCTCTCTATGGGGCCCACTAAGTCGGTTTAAGATATTTGGACCTATATAGGATGCCTCCAACCCGTTTTAAGTCATTTCGTTTCACTATTTTCAGACCTTAGAACCCTAGGAACATCCTCTCAAGGTTTTCTCAAGATTCAAGACCCAAAAAAAGGGCAAACAACACAAATCAAGTGTCGGGAATTCCGTGGCGCTAGTAAGTCTCTTGTTCTTCTTGTTGTTGCTCATTTTTGTGTCGTTTAAGCTCATGTGGGAGGTTGTTTTAAAGGGTTTATGTTCTGTAAATACTCTCTCATGTTCTTAATATCAATACTAGGTGATTTCAAGCCTTCTAAAGTGATTCTAGTGCCGAAAAACACTAATTGATCGCTAGTTTCGCTTTTTTGTTGTTGTGGCAGCATTGGAGGGATATTTCATGGAAATTTAAGGTCAAATTGGAGTTGTTCTTTCTGTATAAAGGTAAGGAACCTCTTACTCTATATGTATTTAAGATTATCCAAGTTGCGGCTAAGCCATTGAAGCTAGAACTTGTGAGATATATATCGAAAGGCTTGGTAGTAATGTTATTGTTTTGTGGACTGTTTTGCGTTGTTGTTGGGCTGCGTATTTTACTACTATCTTGTGGAGTTTTGGAGGAGGAAGGGTGTGGAGAAACACCATATATATGTAGGGTTATGGGCTGATAGTTATTCATAACATTTCCAGGTTGTTTGACACGACTACGGTGGTCGTCGTATGTATGGAGTGATTAGGCTATGTATGGACTATTTTGGGAGGCTCAATATGTTTATTATTGATGTTGTTTGGGATGTTTGGTGAATGTTTTGAATAGTGTGAGGTCATATATATAGGGGAGGTGCTGTCCGTTTCATCGTAAAATAGGTTGTGGTCGATACATAATAGTTATGACGCTTAAATGATAACGATAGTATCGTTTCTCTTATTGTAGACTAAGGAGTTTTGACAATTGCATAGTTTGAGATTGGGGCAGTATATACAAGGTATGTGAGGCTATCCCTTTCCTTCTTTTGCACGACTCCGATTGTACATAATGTAATGAACGAGCTTCCAAAGATACTCTACTCTTAGAAGCTAGCAGTACTTACATTGTTTTCCCTCTTATGGAACGATTGATGTTAATGTTGCTTCTCTTATTCTTATGTTATCAATGTTATTGGTACTTCCTGATTCTTATAAGGTTCATAGTGAAGAGTTAGTCCTAATAACGTGTACAGAGGATACCGACCTTACGTCACTCCGAAAGGTTTAGAGTGTGATTCCATGAGTCGAGCATGCATTATATATATGTATCTATTTTACTCTACCGAGCCATGCTATAGTTGGCCGGGTACGGCACCTATTGTGCAACCACTGATCAGTTGGGTTTTACCGAGCTCCACGTGGCCGGGTACGATTCTACCGAGCCTATTATGGCCGGGTACGATATGATGATAATGATGCCCACAGAGGCGAATGCTTTAAAGGTTTATGTATTTATACATATGTATCATGCATTTCATGTAAGTAGCCCTCAGAGGTACTAAGATGTTACAGGTTGTATATTCTCTATCCTTGCTTACATTACTGATCGTATTTATGGTTCCTTGCCTTACATACTCAGTACTTTATTCGTACTGACGTCCTTTTATTTGTGGACGCTGCATGTCATGCTGCAGGTCCTGATAGACAGGCAGGTGCAGCTCCCCCACCACAGTAGACTGTCCAGTTCAGCGGTGATTGGCGAGATCCCTTCTCCGGACTTGCCTTGGTCTTGGTATGCAATTTTTATTATAGACATTATGGGTATGTCGGGGCCCTGTTCCGGCTATGTTGCAACACTTATGTTCTTTTAGAGGCTCATAGACAGGTGTCGGCTCATGTATAGTTTGGTATGCCTTGTCGGCTAGTTTTTGTTGTATAGTCTTTCATAGTAGCGTGGTAGCTCATACCTTATACGTAGTTTCTTGATTGTCTCGTCATCCCCTGCTATGTATGTTCATGACGTCATATTTTATTGCTGGTTGTCCATGATCTAGGTCTACCATTTATATTGATCTTGTCAGCCTTAAAAGATAATAATGAAGGTTAGATGAAATGTACGTTGGTGCTCGGCAAGTGTGGTCGGGTGCTAGTCATGGCCCTTTAGTTTGGGTTGTGACAGTGGATCGAGGACAGGATCCTTGAGGGCTCATCAACAGAGTCAGATTCGATCGGAACATAGTGCCAACGGGTGCGCCACACTTGTCAGAATACAACTTCAACATCGATGTGTCGGACATCATGTTCGCCATTAGTAAAATCAGAGACGCCAATTGGCCCAATCTTATACAGTCGGATCCTTCGCAAAGGAATTACAACTTAGTATGCAAATTTAACAACACGCACGGCCACAGGACCGAGGATTGTCATCAACTACGAGAAGAGGTAGTTCGACTGCTTAACAAAGGGCATCTCCGGGAATTCCTTAGTGATCGAGCCAAAAATTAGTTCCGAGAAAGGGAGGTGACAAGAAGAATGATGCAAAACGAGCCACAATATGTATCCACATGATCATGGGGGGCGTCGATGCCCCGCATGAACCTATAATGAGAAGAACAAAAATTTCCATCACCAGAGAAAAGCAGACCCGAGGATATATTCCCGAGGACGCCCTCAAATTCTGCGAAGAAGACACTAAGACCTTGTCTCAACCTCACAATGACGCACTAGTAATCTCCTTCCTCATAAATTTTTTCAAGTAAAACGTATACTCGTGGATCCAGGTAGCTCGACCAATATTGTCAGGTCGAGGGTGATAGAGCAGCTTGGATTGCTCAACCAAATCGTGCCCGTCATTCGAGTCCTCAACGGATTCAACATGGTAAGTGAAACAACGAAAAGAGAAATCATCCTTCCGGTCATCGTGGCCGGCACAACCCAAGACGCCAAATTCCATGTCATCGAAGGAGACATGAGGTATAATGCCTTATTCGGACGACCACAGATACACTGCATGAGAGCGGTACCATCAACCCTTCACTAGATGATGAAATTCCCAACAAAGGATGAAATTACAACCGTCTATGGGGAACAACATGCGGCAAAAGAAATGTTCGCAATACACAATGTGGCACGAACGCTCATACCCCCGTGCCACTTGACGAAACAAAACAAAGGACCATACCATGTCCTCACCTCGGGAGATTATAATAAATCAGCCCTTACGATTGTAGCGTATCAATCCTCGAGGCATCGCCAACATATCTCACTTCAAGGTACGACCATCTCTCCTTTTTATTTTGAATTTTGGACTAACCCTTATGTAGGTACTCGATCGGAGCGGTCCGAACGCGAACCCTACTCGAAGACCTTAGGGTTTTAAAAGCACCTGTTGCACTATTTTCCTTCGACCGAGTTTTTATCCCAAAAGAAGGGTTTTACCGGCAAGGTTTTTAACGAGTCAACACTTGAATTGTATTCCCGTACTCTCTAGGTGGGCTTACAAAGGGTGATCGAGCCTCACCCTCGATCAAACTTGACAAAACAAAACAAAGGACCATACTGTGTCCTCACCTCGGGCGATTGTAATAAATCAGCCCTTACGATTGTAGCGTATCAATCCTCGAGGCGTCGCCAGCATATCTCACTTCAAGGTACAACCATCTCCTCTTTTTATTTCGAATTTTGGACTAACCCTTATGTAGGTACTCGATTGGAGCGGTCCGAACGCGAACCCTACTCGAAGACCTTTGGCTTACAAAGGGTGATCGAGCCTCGCCCTCGATCAAACTTGACGAAACAAAACAAAGGACCATAACATGTCCTCACCTCGGGCGATTGTAATAAATCAGCCCTTACGATTGTAGCGTATCAATCCTTGAGGCGTCGCTAGCATATCTCACTTTAAGGTACGACCATCTCCCCTTTTTATTTTGAATTTTTGACTAACCCTTATGTAGGTACTCGATCGGAGCGGTCCGAACGCGAACCCTACTCGAAGACCGTAGGGTTTTAAAAGCACCTGTTGCACTATTTTCCTTCGACCGAGTTTTTATCCCAAAAGAAGGGTTTTACCGACAAAGTTTTTAACGAGGCGACATCAGCATACTACCTAAGAGAAACTCAACAAATGCTCAAAACTTCTTTTACAGTCAACTTTGAATGCTGGGGGGCATTCCCCTTGGAAGCCACCCGCTCGGAAAAGTCATGAAATGCCAATGGGGTCCCTGTAAGAAAGTAATGTACTGGGCCAAACGGTCAAACGAACCGTGTCCATATAGTCGGGCTCCCGTCGGCGAATACGTGTACTATTGTACCGAATAATCAAAGAATATCTTTTACCAAAAGCATCTCGTACTCTGAAGAAAATTTAGCATGTTCACAACAATGATCCCTCCATCGAGTACGTCCCAAAATACTCTGAGACTAGCGTCATTAATTTGATACATGCATGACCTCAGGGTTGGAACTCCATGCTCATTGTCACACCTCCTTTTTACCTACACCCCGAAAGAGGTACAAGGGAGTTTTTTCCAATTTAAGTGACAATCGAAACGAGATTATTTTAAAAAAGAAAAATCAGAGTCGCCACTTGGGATAATTTTATGGTGTCCCAAGTCACCGGTCCAAATCCCGAATCAAGAAAAAGATTGACTCTGTGTCACAATCCGCGAACACAGAAATCCGGGCAAAAAATTCTGTTAACCCGGGAGAATGTATTAGGCATTCCCGGATTCTGTGGTTCTAGCACGGTCGCTCAACTGTTATAATTGGCCTATTATCTGATTTTAATACATGTTTCAACCTATGGTTCAATTTTAACATTATAACCGCTTTTATTTAAATATTTTTTAGGAAGATTCAGTGTTACATAAAACGCGTCTTGAACCACGTCACATAAATGCACCCGCAGTCCACAACACATTTTATCTAACGTTGTTGAGATTTGGATTTGGGTCACATAAATGCGCACCCGAGTTTAGAAAAGTAACTTTTTAATAGCGCGCCTAAAACAACTACGCACTTTCAACTTTGCGAGGGCCATGGAAAATTCAACTAAATGGCTCGCCTCGATTCCTAAAGGATTAAAATTATTTAAGTGAGGGCCATGAGTTTTGGAATTTTATTCGACATGGCGCGCCTCGAATCTCTTTCTTCAAGATTTTCCCTCTCCATCTTTAACATGGCTTCTTGCCGAGCAATTTCTCACGACGAGAGAGCTCAGCTTTTCAAGCGGCTTCACGCTCAGTAACTTCACGTTCACGCTCCTCAATGTAAGTCTGCATCTCCCTCTCTTTTAATTCTTGTACGAATTTATCAACCACTGCTTTAATCAAACTAACAGAGAGTCTAGCCAATTAGGTGTTAAAGAAACTATCTTGGTTTCTGATTATTAGATTAATGGCTTGTAAGAAAGCATCTGAACAATTAAAACTTCATGACCACGTCGTTCATGGCTAAAATCATGGGCTAGGCTTAAATTAACAAAAAACTTTAGCCTTAATAAAAATAGAATTCACATAATTACTTACCCAAATTGATTAAGCAATAAATCAACAGATATAACACTCCAAGTAATCAATAATTTCAGAGTTAGTCTTTAGCTTGAACAAATAACTTTAGCAGGAGAGAAGTGTGAATGGATCTAACAATCAAACACGATGAACACACAAAATCAGATAGAGATTCAACATGTAATTTAGGCCTTCATTCATACGTAGTTGAGAATTATAGAGGAAATAATTGACATACCTAACAACAAGAGTAAAAGGCAGCAGAATAAGACCAAATAAAGGCCACACAAAAGGATGAGAAAGGTTCAGCTATGCAGGCAGCAGCGGAACACAGTCCTTTACCAAATACGCAACAGCTCCGATCCAATGTAATCAATGAAGAACGAGTGCAAACAGATAGAGGCAAATTATAAGTGATATCTTAACCAAATTACCACAATACAAAGTTTTCTGTTTTCCTTTCTACAGCGAAACTAATGGATCGACTGATTCTCCACTCCAAAGTTCAAGTCGGAGGTGTAATCTAAATGGAGGTGAATTTTTTTTATCTTGGGACAAAAGGAATCCATCGAAACATGGTCCACAAAAGATATAAAAATTCAGCTTCTTCAAATTTCTACCAACGAAAAGGAACTCTCAATTGAATTCCCCTGTGCGTCGTTTTTTATTTCTTGTGAAGAAGGGAAGGGGTCTCAAGTGTATGAAAAAATCTGATGCCCTTAGATCTAGGTCTTGCCTTTTATTATAAAAAGAGTTTGGGTCAAGAGGGTATTGGATATGGTATTGGGCTTGGCTTGTGGGAATTAGGTCAATTTGAATTCTAGCCGAATTTTAAAAGAAACAAGACCAAAAATATGTTATTCCTATTTTCCTTTTCTTTGTTTTTTTTCCTTTTTTAAAAAACAAAATCAATTAAAATCCTAAATCAATCTATTAAAATTCCTTATTTATTTTTAACAATAAAACAACTAATTAACTTAAAAATAAGGAAAAATTCTAATTTTAAAGGCTAAAATCCAAATATGTAAAAATGACCATTTTTTGTGATTTTTGCTTAATAAAATTAATTCCTACATGCAAATTGAGCCTAAGATGACATGAAATTGAAAGGTGATAATTTTTCTATGATTTGTAAACAACTAAATTACTAATTAATTCAAAAATGCAAAATTAGATCCTAAATGCAAATGCAATTGTATTTTGTGTTTTTTCATGAATTAAAAAAAATAAACGTGCACAGACAAATGCAAACAATTTAGAAAAATGCTACAAAAACCTATGAAATTGCGAACAATGGAAAAAATTATTTTGTTTTAAATTTGTGGGAGTAAGTCATATATAAGGCAAAAATCACGTGCTCACAACTGCCCCTCTTTGCTCGGAAACACGGAGAGTTTCGTGCAAAGATAAAGTGAGCGGATACAAGCAAATTTTGCCTGTTAGAATACTCTGTGGGAAGCATTTTTAAAAGATTTGACCGCACCCTGCTTCCGAGGTTGCCTACATTTTCTTGGCAATAAAGGAATCAGGTCAGTGTAGTCTGGGAAGTTTTGGTAGCTAGGACTACCATGAAGCTGTGATTTTACTGTTGTTGCTGCTGCTGCTACTACTTACTGAACCTCTTATTACACCATGAAAAAATAAAAGAAGCTAGACTAAACTATGATCTATCCATTTCAAAAATCCTATCTATGTCCTCAAACTTGATCTTGCGATTCCTGTTGACTTGTATTCTCCAGGTGAAGTCTCTTTGTTGTCGATTTGAATTGTAATCTGAGATGCTTTCCCTTTTCTTCAGGCAGGCGCCTGATTGCTGAACTTGAACCGTATTCCCTTGCTCTCCAGGTGGCCGCTTGATAGCCAAAACTTAACTGTGTTCTCTTGCTTTCTAGGTGGGCGCCTGATTACCAAAACCTTATCTATATTCCCTTGCTTTCCAGGTGGGCACCTGATTACCAAATCTTTAACTGTATTCCCTTACTTTCCAGATGGGCGCCTGAATACCAAATCTTTAGCTGTATTCCCTTGCTCTCCAGGTGGGCGCCTGATTACTACATCTGAACTGTATTCCCTTGCTTTCCAGGTGGGCGCCTGATTGCCAAAGATTTAACTATATTCCCTTGCTTTCTAGGTGGGTGTCCGATTTCCAACACTTTAACTGTATTCCCTTTCTCTCTAGGTGGGTGTGTGATTGCCAAAACTTCAACTGTATTCCCTTGCTCTCCAGGTGGGCGCATGATTGTTGAACTTTAACTGTATTCCCGTGCTTTCCAAGTGGGCGCCTGATTGCCAAAACTTGAACTGAATTCTCGTGCTATCCAGGTGGGCGCCTGATTTCCAAAACTTGAACTGTATTCCCGTACACTCTAGGCGGGCGCCTGATTGCCAAAACTTGAACTGTATTCCCATGCTCTCCAGGTGGGTGCCTGATTGCTGAACTTGAACTATATTCCCGTACTCTCCAGGTGGGCGCCTGATTATTGAAACTTGAACTGTATTTCCGTGCTCTCCAAGTGGGCACCTGATTTCCAAAATTTGAACTGTATTTCCGTGCTCTCCAAGTGGGCGCCTGATTACCAAAACTTGAACTATATTCCCTTGCTCTCTAGGTGGGTGCCTGATTGCCGAAACTTGAACTGTATTCCCTTGCTCTCCAAGTGGGCTCCTGATTGCCGAAACTTGAACTGTATTCCCTTGCTCTCCAGGTGGGTGCCTGATTTCCAAAACTGAACTGTATTCCCTTGCTCTCTAGGTGGGTGCCTGATTGCCAAAACTTGAACTGTATTCCCTTGATCTCCAGGTGGGCGCTTGATTTCCAAAACTTACTCTGTATTCCCTTGCTCTCCAGGTGGGCGCCTAATTGCTGAAACTTGAACTGTATTCCCTTGCTCTCCAGGTGGGCGCCTGATTGCCGAAACTTGAACTATATTCCCTTGCTCTCCAAGTGGGCGCCTGATTGCCAAAACTTAAATTGTATTCCCTTGCTTTCCAGGTGGGCACTTGATTGCCGAAACTTGAACTGTATTCCCGTGTTTTCCTGGTGGGTGCCTGATTGCCAAAACTTGAAATGTATTCCCATGCTCTCCAGATGGGCGCCTGACTGCCAAACTTGAACTGTATTCCCGTGCTCTCCAGGTGGGTGCCTGATTGCCAAAACTTGAACTGTATTCTCGTACTCTGCAGGTGGGCGCCCGATTGCCAAAACGTGAACTGTATTCCCTTGTTCTCCAGGTGGGCGCCTGATTGCCAAAACTCGAACTGTATTCCCGTGCTCTCCAGGTGGGCGCCTGATTGCCAAAACTTGAATTGTATTCCCGTATTTTCCAGGTGTGTGCCTAATTACCAAAACTTGAACTATATTCCCGTGCTATGCAGGTGGGCACCTGATTGCCAAAACTTGAACTGTTCCTGTGAAACTACTGTCTTTGAACCTGATTACAACAAAACAAAAGAAATTTTCCTGCCCCAACTTGGTGTTGGGTGCATCTGTGAGTGTTAATTGAATCATGTTACCAAATATCTCTAAGAATTCGAAAGCTAAATCTCATTATCCAGGAGTATCCTGAAAACTCCTAGTTAAATGATAGCTTTAAATCTAAATTATATCTTCTAAAGGTATGACTCCAACTAAACCTTGTTATCTAAGAGGATCTTAAAACTACATCTCATTATCCATGAGGGTCCTGAAAATCAAAAATCAAGTCTTATCTTAAGAGTGACAACTTTTACGGTTGAATTACACTACCCTACAACAGAACTTACGATAAATCTTGTTATCTAATGGAAATCTTAAAGCTAAGTCCCATTATTCAGGAGGGTCCTGAAAGCTCTTCATTGAATCCTATCTCAAGCATGAAAACTTTGAAGCCAACTTATATTCCTTTGAAGTGCATTTTATGCTAGATTTTGCTGCTCATAATTATTTTGAATTTTAAACTAGGTCCCATTTTTCAGGAGGGTCCTGAGAATTTACGGTCAAACCTGTCTGGTGCTTGCTTTTCCTTATGGAGGGTTTCTTCAAAACAAACGAAAATTTCTGCCCCTATTTCAAATCAAGAAAAATCTTGTCAGTTTTAAAAATATGGTGGTTGGTTTGTGGCCTTGACTTTGAGGGCGATTGCTCCTCCATTTCCCACAATAACTTTGATTTCCACTCGAAGACCTTGCTTGTTTACTGACTAACCACTTTCTTTGTCACCCATATCACAGAAAATACCTCATCTCTGTTCAGACCCAATACCTTATATCTGTTGCATTGCTCATGAACTAACATTTACCAAACCTTTGTGTCTCACATGAATCCCAAAACACGTCAGTTTCCATCCACTCAGTGCGCGTGCTGTTCTTTCCTGACTGAAATCACTGGCCTTGGCCTTGAGGTCTATTGTTCCATCACTTGCCATGATAACTTTGGTTTATGCTTGGAAGACCTTGCTTGTCACTGGTTAACCACTTTCTTTGTCAATCTTATCACAGAAAATACATTTTATCCGTTCACCCTACACCCTCCATCTGTTGCATTGTTCATGAATTGATATATACCAAACCTTTGTATTTCACATGAACCCCAAAGCATGTTGATTGTTACCAACTCAGTGCGCACGTTGTTCTTTCCTGACTTATGCCACTTTGATGTGCTAGCCAGATCCCGTTTTGTGCAATTTGGAAAGCTGGTGGTAAATTTTGAAGTCATTTCTCACTTGTTCTGACCAAACAGACTCAGGAATAGGAAGTAAACAAGACAAAAGGAACAGAGTAAAGGAAAATGGAAAGAGATGATTCCTAACAAGAAAACTACAAAGTAGGAACCTATCAAATGTGAATACCAACTCTAATGACCATGGCATGCACCTGTGGCATATTCCGTCAATGCAACTCTGATGTTCGACTCTTGTTATACCCCTAAACCATGAAACTATGCTTCAATGCTCCGATTATCTAATATGATTCATGATCCTTATTCGACTTGTAGTGCCTACAGGGTTTTCACCATCAAGTCTCTCTCATTTTGTTCTTTCTCTCAACTCATCGTCGCCTTATGGTGCCTGTGAAGGTTTTCACCAATAAGACTCTCTCATTTTGTTCTTCTCTTTGCAGAATAGAGTGTTGCTCCTGATGTGAATCATACCTCTAACTCGCCTGACTTGGCACTTCTCAAAGATTGATCGGAAGGTCTTTCTTTGCACTGTAATGCGGGTTTTTGGATGGAGTTAGAAAGAAAGGATAAAGGCTCAAAAACAGCTTAAAAGGGCTCAAAATTACAACTTTTGGAATCAGATTTCTTACAACAATCACAACTTTCTGCCCTAGTTTCTTTGCTTGGGGATTTTTGAATTTTTATTTTGATGGGACTGAACCGTGAGGATGCCTACGTATCCTTAAAAGGAATCAGGTCGAACGTAGTTTATGACATAAGAATTGCTTTGTTTTTGTACTTTTCTCTCTTCTTATTTTTTTCTTTTTCTCTCTTTTTTTTCTTTTCTTTTCTCTACTCTTTTTCCATTTTTTCTTTCTCTTCTTCTCTTCTTTTTTTTTTCTTTTTCTTTTCTCTCCTTTTTTCTGTATCAGATTTCTAAACTGTGCTTCTGATTCCAGTAGAGGGATATGAAAGAAAATAAATAAGGCTCAAAGGGGCAACAAGGAAAAAGTGTTTAGATAGCAGAACAAAATGTCTTCGTCATTCCAATCTTCAAAACATGCCGAGTACAAACACCGCATTTAAACAAACCAAAGAAATTATACATAATATCTTTTGACTGCATCAGAATCGATAGCCATATCCACACATTGCCTTCTACATCTGTTAAGTACAAAGCACCATCGGACAACACTCTCGTTACCAACACGACCCCTACCAAATTGCGACAAACTTGCCTTTAGCTTTAGCCTGATGTGGTAGGATGCATTTCAATAGTGTTTCTTTATTTTCTATCTGCCCCATTTTCACACAATTCGGGCTTTGTGATCCCAAAATGTCCAAATCTATAATTATTTCCCTCAAATGTCCCTATCATCTTCAAAATTGTTTCATTGCTCCATGATTAAACTAACTATTGAGACCAGACCTAGAATTATGTGTGCGTGTCATGTCACTAGAGCCAGCAGGAAAGGAACTAAAAAAGGAAAAGAGAACTAAACAAAAATGACTAAAAATAACAGAAAATAGAAAATTGCATTACAGATGGTGAAAGGGTTTGAACAACAAAACATGCAAACTAAACTGGGGTTACAACCCTATAACAAACCTAGACAACACTAAACGAGCTACTACGACTAAACGAACTAGGAAAAATAAGAGGATAGAAGTGTTTGAGTCACAAGACAATATCTGGATTACAACCCTGAAATAACCCGGACAACAAAAATACCAACAAAATAAACCACCAAGACTCCTCCCCAACTTGTCAAGAGAGGAGCGTCTTTCCAATTACCGAGCTCTGCGTCTTAGCCACTGCGTTCAACATCAACATTGCTAGAACCTTCACAAGTCTTCATCTCATTGTCCTTAGCAAATTGCTTTTGGGTCCCTTTGGCCGGCTCATTCTTATGATCAACTTTCGGAACCAATAGTGATAACACTGAAAACTTTTCGGCAACTGGCCCTCCGAGGATCTCATAATAGTTCTCCTATTCCTTTTCCACACAAATCATGTACTCCATATGTGTCTCAGGCAATGGACTTTGGCTAGTATCTGCTGCATTTGGATTTTGCGCAGTAATGTCACCTGCATCAATAAGCTTCTGGACTGCTCCTTTCAGATGCTAACAATTTTCTATGTCATGCCCCGGGGCATCTGAGCAATATGCGCACCTTTGAGAAAAATCAAACTTCTTTGGAAGAGGGTTTGGCATTTTTATCTGAATCAGCTTCAACATGTCCAATTTCCCCAGCCTCTGGAACAGACTGGCATATGATTCTCCAATAGGGGTGAAAGCTTTTTCTTTTTTCGGTAGTATTTTCATTTTATACTCTGGCCTCGGTTGGAACCTTTTGCGGGCAGGCGGTTGATATGCCTGAGGGGACAGGTAAGACATTTGTGGAAGTGGTGCGGGCCATCGCGGGCCTCATGGATGTGGAGCATATGGTGGCGCATTGTGGACGGGATATCGGGAAAGTGATGTATGATTTTGGGGGTTCTGTGGAGAGAAGTAGTAGTAGGGAGGATTACACGGATATCCGCAGGGTCGATGTTGAGGCTGAAAGCGTTTAGCAAGAAAGACCACTGGACCCTGTGGACGACGGGGCTCAGCAACATCTTTTCTATCAATGGGAGGACTATCCCGAGTAACTTGTTCATTCCATCTGAGCCAAAAATCCCTAAAACTTTCCTTGGCTTTATTTTCCATCTAATATAGGGAGGAGCGGTCTGGGACAATGTCTATATTGTACTGAAAGCGTCGCACAAAATCTTGAGCCACGTCGCCCAATGTATGCCACTTACCGACATCTTGACGATTATGACATTCCAAAGCTGCCCTAGTCAAGCTCTCACTAAAATATGCCATCAACAAATCATTTTTCTCGCCAACACTTCTCATTTCACTGTAATAATCCCTCAAATGGGCTACCGGATCTCCATACCGATCATACAAGTTAAACTTTGGCACTTTAAAACCTGCGGGCAGGCGAACGTCAGGGAACATACACAACTCTTTGTAAGACATGTTAACCTGGTCTCCCATACCTTGCATGTTCTTTAAGGACTGTTCTATGCTTTTCAGCTTTCTGGATATCTTGTCTCGACCTTCTTTTCCTGTGACTTTTTCATCTTCAGCATGAAGCTCATCCCGAGGGCTCTTCTTGTATGAGTCAGGAACCTTGTGGGCAACCTCTGCGGGGTAGTATTAGGCATCATGAGCTTTGAGTGGATATTCATTGTTGGAAATAGTGGATATGACAGGAGGGCAATTTTGGGGAGAGGTAATTGGAGGAAGAGTGATGGAGCTACTAGGATGGTTTGGAAAGCTGTGATAAATGGGTGGATTTGGAGAGTATGGGGATCATTTGGCACTATGACCGAAGTTTGGGTAAGGGTAGAATCTATGAATCTAGGTGGTGGCGGGGGTGGTGCCTTCCCAGTCATCCAGGCCTGATACATGTCTGTCATGTGTTGTCTTAACATCCTTACCTCATCAGCCAAACCAGTGTCCTGTTCAACTAACTGCTTTCGGGCACCGGTATCAACCAACCCAATTTTGTTGTTGTCCGCCATTGCCTTTTGACTTTATGTTGTGGAGAGGAGTTACTACTTCGAGAACCACAAACCAACCACCTTTCTCCTATGAAGATATCAAAAGGAACAAAATGGGGGCATCCCGTTAGCGTCAGGGCATTCAACAGCAAAAATATCACATTGCGTGCAATGCACATAGCAACAATTAGGTTCTAGAATAACTTCGAGGGTCATAAGGTCACTTGGCATCATCCTAATTTGTCCATTTGAATCTTCTCTTCTCTTTGCTTTCCTCGCACTTCTTAGCTCGCTCAATTTCTTTCCCCTTTTTTCTTTCTGATTATCGCTCTTTTTCTTCCTTCTCATTTCTCACATCCCATAATTTCACCATCTTATTCTTCTTCTTTTTTCCTTTTCATTTGGTAATAATAAAAAAATAATTCGATCGAACCCAATGTAGGTTGCCTACGTATCATGACGTCGCATGAATCAGATCTTTGCGTAGTTCTGGAAGATCGGGAATAAAGTAAACAAACTAACATTCTCATTTTTTTTACCTTAATGACTACACTGATGAGAAAAGAGAAATAAAAGAAGCAAACCCCTTTTTTGAATTTTCTAGGCTTAATGTTCCATAACCTATTCTAAACTCAATCTTAAACAAGCATGTTTTTCTTTTTGAAACAAATACTCTATGGGAAATTATCAAGGAAAAAATCCTAGAATAGAAAAATATTTTTTGATTCTTTTTTTTTTTTGGAAGAAAATCTAAAGAATAAATCAAAGAAAAATATTTTGAATTTTCATTTGATATCCCTGAAGAAAGATTTCGAAACGAGAAATGAACAAGATAAAAATTATTTTTGGATTTCAATTTAAATACCTAAGGGAGAAACTCTGCAAATAAGCCAAAGATAAAGAATGTTGTTTTTTATTCTATGTACAAGGTCTAAAGTTCTAATGAAAATAAAAGAATTTTTTTTTTCATTAATTTCGCAAAGAAGAACCTCAAAAGAAAATCTTTTTGGATTTTTGGGAATTAATATCTTAAAGAAAACTTTTAAAGAGGTAATAAAAGAAAATTCTTTTTTTTTTTTTTTGAATTTTTAGTGTTAATGTACTAAAAGGAAATATAAAAGCATTTTTATTTTGAATTCTAGATATTAATTTCCTAAGGAAAACCACAAAAGATTTTTTTTTTTTGAGCTTCTAGAGTTAGTATTCTGAAGAAAACATCTAACAGAAATATAAAAACTCAAAATCTTTTTTTTTGGGTTTTTGATTTATTACACACTTTTCCAAATGCAAAACAGAAATAATAATAAAAAACTCAACATCACTATGCAAAACTAGAAGGTAAAAGATGACATAAAAAGAAAACTCAAAATATAAAGAAGAAAAGAACATCTCCTTTTAATCCACTCCTGAATGAGCGATCCAGACTAAATGGTCCTGGGGCTCTGTCATGCTCAAACTCCAGTAAGTAGATCCACACTTGTATGAGAAAACTTTAACCAACACTATGTGAGATAATAACATTCCCTATTAGACACATGCAAGACATGATTGAGACTATTTTTCTAAAATTAACCTATGTGGCTAAAAGTGGCTAAAAATGCAAGATTTGGCTAAGACCCCGTGAAGCCAAGAACCTAAGACTTACTAGGAAGACCAGACCCTATGTGGGTTGCTTACGTATCCTGCCCCGAGAGACGAAAATCAGGTTCGCGTAGTTCGGGCAGATTGGATACGGGCGAGAATTAAAAAAAACAACTAATTTAGAGATTTTTTTTTTTGAAAAATGACGAAACATGAAAACTCTTTTTGGATTTTCTTTTCCATTTTATTTTTTTTTTTTTGAAAAATGAGGGGAAAGTGCAAAATCTCCTTTTTGGGTCTTCATTTTTTTAATAAAAACGTGACAGAAAACATAATCGGACCCTACTTGCTTTATTTTTCACACTTCACCCTCTATTTTTTTTTCTTTTTTTTCTTTTTCATTTTCCCTCAACTATCATTGGTCCGCCAAATGACCCTTTTACCCTTGAAGATTGCAACATGTAGCACATTAGGATGCATCAGGATGGTCTTTTATTTTTGGGTACACCTGTCCTAGACGGACCCAACCCTTGTGTTGAGTCCCCAAAGTCAAAAGCACATGATGAAAACAAACGTTCCTACTAGGGATCCGGCATGAGGCTGAGTTATTCTAAGTATAAAGCATGGGTATACTGTTCTAGACTTGTACACCCGAGCGGACAATTCGAGCCGAGAAGGGGGCTACGTACCGAGAACCAAAAGGCCATCCAGCTTAGTAACTTGTCCGAGCCTCTTTCTTATTTCAAGGTATGACACTAACAGAATAGGGAGTCGCGCCAGCGTGCACATCCCCGAAGATGAGAAGAGAAGGGTTTCGTATTAGTTTATATACAGTTCAGATAATATTAAAGCGGTAAAAAGCAGCACTTAGCACATTAGGACCAAACATGTGAATAAAATCAGATAATAAATAAAGCCAAATACAATAATTATTCTAAGCTCTAATTCTTGAACCCTGAACCAGAAGTTCTGGGTTCTGATACCCAGCAGAGTCTCCAGAGTTGTCACACCTCCTTTTTACCTACACCCCGAAAGAGGTATATGGGAGTTTTTTCCAATTTAAGTGACAATCGAAACGGGATTATTTAAAAAAAAAAATCAGAGTCGCCACTTGGGATAATTTTATGGTGTCCCAAGTCACCGGTTCAAATCCCAAATCGAGGAAAAGATTGACTCTGTATTACAGTCCGCGAACACAAAAATTCGGGCAAGGAATTCTGTTAACTCGGGAGAAGGTGTTAGGTATTCCCGGATTTCGTGATTCTAGCACAGTCGCTCAACTGTTATAATTGGCCTATTATCTAATTTTAATACATATTTTAACCTATGGTTCAATTTTAACTTTATAACTGCTTTTATTTAAATATTTTTTAGGAAGATTCAATGTCACATAAAACGCGTCTTGGACCACGTCACATAAATACACCTGCAGTCCACAACATATTTTATCTAACATTGTTGAGATTTGGATTTGGGTCACATAAATGTGCACCCGAGTTTAGAAAAGTAACTTTTTAATAGCGCGCCTAAAGCAGCTATGCACTTTCAACTTTGCGAGGGCCATGGAAAATTCAACTAAATGGCTCGCCTCGATTCCTAAAGGATTAAAATTATTTAAGCGAGGGCCATGAATTTTGGAATTTTATTCGACATGGCGCGCCTCGAATCTCTTTCTTCAAGATTTTCCCTCTCCATCTTTAACATGGCTTCTTGCTGAGCAATTTCTCACGACGAGAGAGCTCAGCTTTTCAAGCGGCTTCACGCTCAGCAACTTCCCATTCACGCTCCTCAATGTAAGTCTGCATCTCCCTCTCTTTCAATTCTTGTACGAATTTATCAATCACTGCTTTAATCAAACTAACAGAGAGTCTAGTCAATTAGGTGTTGAAGAAACTATCTTGATTTCTGATTATTAGCTAAATGGCTTGTAAGAAAGCATCTGAACAATTAAAACTTCATGACCACGTCGTTCATGGCTAAAATCATGGGCTAGGCTTAAATTAACAAATAACTTTAGCCTTAATATAATAGAATTCACATAATTACTTACCAAAATTGATTAAGCAATAAATCAACAGATATAACTCTCCAAGTAATCAATAATTTCAGAGTTAGTCTTTAGCTTGAACAAATAATTTTAGCAGGAGAGAAGTGTGAATGGATCTAACAATCAAACACGATGAACACACAAAATCATAGAGAGACTCAACAAGTAATTTAGGCCTTCATTCATACATAGTTGAGAATTACAAAAGAAATAATTGACATACCTAACAGCAAAAGCAAAAGGCAGCAGAATAAGACCAAATAAAGTCCAGACAAAAGGATGAGAAAGGTTAAGCTATGCAGGCAGCAGCGGAACACAGTCCTTTACCAAATATGCAACAACTCTGATCCAATGTAATCAATGAAGAATGAGTGCAAACAAATAGAGGCAAATTATAAGTGAGATCTTAATCAAACTACCACAATACAACGTCTTTCGTTTCCTTTCTACAGTTAAACTAATGGATCGACTGATTCTCCACTCCAAAGTTCAATTCAGAGGTGTAATCTAAATGGAGATGGATTTTTTTTATCTTGGGACAAATGGAATCCATCGAAACATGGTCCACAAAAGATATAAAGTTTCAGCTTCTTCAAATTGCTGCCAAAGAAAAGGAACTCTCAATTGAATTCCATTGTGCACCGTTTTTTATTTCTTGTGAAGAAGGGAAGGGGTCTCAAGTGTGTGGAAAAATTTGATGCCCTTAGGTCTAGGTCTTACCTTTTATAAAAAAAGAGTTTGGGTCAAGAGGGTATTTGATATGGTATTGGGCTTGGCTGGTGGGAATTGGGTCAGTTTGAATTCTAGCCCAATTTTAAAAGAAACAAGACCAAAAATATGTTATTCCTATTTTTTTTCTTTGTTTTTTTTTTCCTTTTTTTTTAAAAAAAAATCAATTAAAATCCTGAATCAATCTATTAAAATTCTTTATTTATTTTTAACATTAAAATAACTAATTAACTTAAAACTAAGAAAAAATGCTAATTTTAAAGGCTAAAATCCAAATATGTAAAAATGACCATTTTTTGTGATTTTTGATTAATAAAATTAATTCCTACATGCAAATTTAGCCTAAGATGACATGAAATTGAAATGTGATAATTTTTCTATGATTTGTAAACAACTAAATTACTAATTAATTCAAAAATGCAAAATTAGATCCTAAATGCAAATGCAATGTATTTTGTGTTTTTTCATGAATTAAAAAAATAACGTGCACAGACAAATGCAAACAATTGAGAAAAAATGCTACAAAAACCTATGAAATTGCGAACAATGGAAAAAATTATTTTGTTTTGAATTTGTGGGAGTAAGTCATATATAGGGCAAAAACCACGTGCTCACACTCATAAGCCCTCAATGAGGCAATTCCGAGCTCACGAGTAACGACCTTCGAGCCTAAGCAAACTCGATGACTCGGAGACTGTCGCCAATCGCCATTTGCATAAAAACTCGAGGCCGTAAGACCCCGAGCCGGCAAACTCGGTCTAGCAAGATCTATTTCACATAGCAACAAAAACTGTAAGACCTCAATAGCCATAAAAAAGTTGTATGACCTCAACATGCATGAAAAAGCTGTAAGACCTCAACAGGTATGAAAAAGCTGTAAGACCTTAACAAGCATGAAAAAGCTGTAAGACCTCAACAGCAATGAAAAAACTGTAAGACCTCAACATGCATAAAGTTTTTGTAAGACCTTACTATAGGCATAAAACTCGATCTAGAAGTTTAGGCTATATGTCGCATTTGTAAGACTCCCGAAAGTGCATCGCTCGATGTAGACGCCTAAACTACCACAATCGAGATAAAAAATGGCTTCGGCCAAACACAAATGACTACGGTCAATACGGCTGCACCAGCCAAATTAACGCGACTCAGGGAGGCTCGATCGTCGCTATAAAATCACAGGCCATTACTTTGAATCTACTTCAAAAAGAATCGGTTAAACAGGCTACCCTCGACAGGCAAACTAGCTTCGACCATGTCAGCTCCAAATCATAAGGCTTCGAGCTACTCAGCCTACGAGCTAAACCTTCCGAGGTGCTCGAACAACGGTGCAAACGACTTGAAATCGAGGTTCTTTCTGAACCGACGACGGGTCCAGCAAAATCATTTCAAAAAGTCCTTAACGAGAGGAAAACAAAGCCTACATATGCCCAAGGTCAAAAGCGTAAGAGCCATTGTCACCAGCCAAACAAGCCTTAGGGCCACACACTAAAAGGTTGCAACGACCAAAAGCGTAAGAGCCATTGTCGACAGCTTAAAATTTGAAAACTTGAGGGTCAAAGTGAGCTCTAGTCGTAACCCGATTTGGAGACCGGATCCAAAATAGTTAATTATACATGCCTAAGGGCATAGCGTAAGAGCCATCGTCGCCACCTTCACGAGCCTCAAGGCCACATACATAAAAGATCGCTTCGACCCAAGGCGTAAGAGCCATTATCATCAACCAGTTAGCTCGAGTTGCAACCCGACTCGGAGATTGAACCCAAAATAGTTAAAATACAAATGCCCAAGGGCAAGGCGTAAGAGTCATTGTCGCCCGCCCATGCAGACACAAATGCTTGAGGGTCGAATAGGCTCAAGTCAAAACCCGACTCGGAAACTATACCCAAAATAGTTGAGCAAAGCATAAGAACTCTAACGCCAGCTTACACTAAAGCCCGCATCAACCGAACACGTAAATGTCCCCCCCGGGGCATGTCTGAAGAGCCCCGGAGCCACATTACGAATCTAAGGATTCTCGCCAACTCTGAAACCAGTCCACCTGGTCAAAAGCGAAGCAGAAAGGGTTACATAAGAAATAAAGCATCAGGTTCTCTTCTATTTTACATACATAAAAAGGTGCATCCTCTGTCTACAGACGCACTCTGGAAATATCACAAACAAGATGGCAGAGTTTACGCCCTACCCCTAAGGGCCACGGCCTAACAGCCTCAACTTCACTCTCCTCGGCGTCGGACATGAATGAGCGAGCAGGCGCGAGCGAGGGCTGGCCTAACAGCCTCATCTTCACTCTCCTTGGCGTCGGACATGAATGAGCGAGCATCACGCTCGCTCGCCCTCGCTCGCGCCTGCTCTTCAAGGAAAACAAAACCCCTGGCACCGATCTCCTCGAGAATCCTTCTTCACGATCTACAACAAGCAAACTCTTTAATCCCCTCTTCACGATCGAGGACCCTCTTTAATTCGGCTTGGGCATCGGTAGCATCCTCCAAATGATTCGCCATCTCCTGGTCAGCCTAAGTGTGTCTTAGTGCTGCTTCAGCCCGAGCATCAACGATCTCAGCCCCGACCTTCGAAAATTCGGGCTCAAGCTTCGTGATCATATCCGCTTAAACTAAAGTGTTGTCACGAGCCAAGCGGGGATGAGCCTCAAAGTCAGGAACTTTAGCCAAGACACCTTTTCTCTTCCGAAGCTTGAGCCTGTGCTTCAGCCCTTGGCTCGCCACGGTCATTCATAACTCGGTCGTCTTCACCCCTAAGGCTCTCCAGAGCCTGTCTTTTTCTGCAACTGGGATAGGCGAAACGTTAACTGAAAAGGTTAAAAAGCAAAACGGATAACCGCTTGGGACGAGAAATTACCTACCCCATCAAGTAGCTCTCGTAATTCGAGCTACGGTACGCCTCATATCGCCAGTGCATCAACTCAACTTCCTTCTCGTCGCAAAGGAGCCTAAGGGACATACCCTAATCCAGATCCTAGCTCCACAACGAAGCAGTCTGGACTCAAGTTTGTCGGAGGCCTACAGAAGAAAACTAGTAGGAAGTATAAGGTGATAGCAAGGAAGGAACAATTCAATGCTTACCATGGTATTTTGCTTCCCATCTATCTCAGGACAAAGCTCGCCACTCGTACTCCTCGAAGGACAAATGGGCCACCAAATCTCAGGAAAAGCCTGGTAGGTCAAGGACGTCGCCCGACGCCTGTAGAACCACTACAGAAGAAGGGAGGAAGACACAACTACTAAATCCTCTCTCGCCATAGGTAGAACTGGTAAAGCACGGGGCGTACCACCTAAGAGTATAGCTCAATTCTCCAATAAATAATACGGGCTCCTAAGGTATAATGCCAGTAGTCAGTACCCGGGCGAATCGACTTGTCCATACCTGGTCTCTGGTGTCCTCAACGATAGGAATGAAGGGCGTAATTAATTGACACCATGAAGTCAACAGACCTCGATGATCCCAAAGACCGAGGGCGAAGCTCTCCCCTCATTGTCAGATAAAACCCAACATAGCCGCCATAGCGGTTGCAAAGTTGAAGAACTAAAAGGCAAAAAAATGTACAGGTGTGTTAATGCCAGAATACTGAAAACATGGTGCGGAAAGAAAATGGCAACTACTTAAAACTGGGTAACCCCTGAGAAGGCGGAAACATCCCCATATTATATGTAGGAAAGGCGGCGATGATTTGCCCACCTCAAAACGGGTCGGGAACGCTAGCCGATAACATCCTCTCCAGTCCCAAGGTGGTACCCGACCTCGAGGACCTCTGTCAAGGTAAGGCTACGCTCTCGGAAGTTGACAATGCCTTCGCCAACACAAGGGTGGCACCGGACTTCGATGATCTCCATCAAAGGGAACTAGGCTCTGAAGAAATGAGTGTTTTTCGAACGCCACTTGTATGGACCTGGCTCCGGGTGCCGTCCAAGGTTCGAAAAACCCTCTTTCAGAATCTATCTATAGCACCATAACGCTATTCACACTAAAATGCACTTCTGGGTGGTCTGAGTGCGAGCAAGTCTTCGCTTGGAGACTACTTTCAAGAGATCAAAAGAATCCCCCGCCCACAGGTCCCCGAACAAATTTCTTCTCAAAGGTTATTACATAACTCAACTGGTAAGTCATGACTATGAGGCCCAAAATATTATTTTCATATTTGTGCAAAGTCAGGGTCCCGACGGCCCAAGTTTATCGGCCTTGTTCAGGTTCAATCCAAGGAATCATAAAAGACCCTGCACAAACCAATTTTCATCAACCGAAGGCCGGAAGGAATACTCGCATCCGGGTTTAGTATTAGCAAAAACAAATAGGATCGTGCATTCGGAGTCTCCGCAAACATAAAAAAATACGACAAGTATCAAAGGCAGGAGTCAAGAAAATATATTTATATTCATAAATGTTTGCTTACAACGGCCCTTGGGGAGTCCTTACATATGATTACAAAATCCCGCATGGGGATCCTTACACAGGAACAAAGAGACAGAAGGGTGTACATACAACAAAAGCCTAAGAATCTAGCCAATTCTCAAAAGTGCGACATCTTCGGTATCATCTCGTCAGGCGCATGACCTCAAAAACAATATCTTCCAAGCCCAATCCCCTTGGGAGTCTCATCTCGACCCTCTCGGAATGGCATCTTCAAAAGGGAAGACATAGAAGAGGAAAGCGATGAAGAAGAGCAAAGTGACGAAGGAAAAGCCGAAAGGAGATAAGAAGTGGCTGGGTGAAAAATCTGGCTAGAGTGAACTCAGCCAGTGTTACTATTATAAAGCCACTTCTTGAGACGTTACCTCGTCCTGGGAGGCGACAATTAGTAGAAAGAGCCTCCATACCCCAAGGAATCCAAAGGGGGTGTAATGTGCCAAGCCGAGGAAGGAAGGTGAGCAGCGGTGTATAATCCGAGCCCCCTCTTGAGCAGCGGTGTACAATCCAAATACTTCTTCGGGTTGGAGGAAATCAGACCTCTTCTTCATCGCCCCAAGCTAGCGGAGACAACAACAACAACAACAACAACAACAATAACATCAAGGCAGCACAACTTCGTCCGACAAGAGATGGTCCGGGAGACAGGTCGTAGCACGCATGATGTCGCCATAAAATCTTGAGGCCATGGGCCTCAAACATAGTGAAACAGCAAAGAATAAAAATAGCAAGAAAGGAGGAAATGATAGATATCGAAGGATGCTTGGATAAAAAACTGGTCACAAAAAGCCCCATTTATAGAAGAGAAGGGCAAAATAACCGATAGCGCCATTATCACACTTGAAAAACGTAACGACAGGCGCATTCAATGCGTTCATGGGAGTTGAATAAACGGCAACATTATGACCCTGAAGAACGAGAAATCACGACATGTCGAATGGCCCTGAAAAAGTGAAATGGTAAAAAGTTTTGGCACACATAAAGGATTGCATCATCATCACGACGTCATCATGGGAGCCAATAGAGTGGAATGTCAAAATCGTTGCTTATCGTTTCTCTCTAAGAAACGCGGAGACTATCTGTGTACGGTGAAATCGGAGGGACCAATTTCTCATTGGTAAAGTACTTCAGGAGATCGCCTTGGAGGCTCGAGACCTCAAGCCGGGTACTTCCCTCAAGATCTGACGACACCAGCCTGGGGATAATTTTGGTCGAGACCCCGACGAGCATGGGAGGCTTCTGAAGAATGCATCCGGGGCCGGTTAAGTCTCCAGGGCAGTCTAACGCTGGTCTACGTCTATATCACAAAGCTAGTCAGCTGTCTCATCCCGCTTCCTTTATCATTTAATGTATCTTGTACTAAATTTGGATTCCCCTCTCTTATAAAAGGGGAATCATTGGCACTCTGTAAGAAGATTGCTCCAACTATTCTACATAAGATCAATAACAACTCTTTCTCTTTTCTCTCTAACTTACTCGCTCGAAACTACCTCTTTCACTTATTGCTTTCATATTTGTTCTTCATTTATTTCTTGATATTGGCCATAACGAGCCTCCTTTTAATTATATCCTAACTGTTGTTCCCTTACCGGTTACCCCCGATAGCTCGAGCTCGATCCCAGGCATCGACCTCGAGGCCTTTCATCGGTTAGCCCGAGGCTCGGATGGCTAGCTCCTCGATTTGATTACAACCCCGTTTAATTTGTGTTTCATCGTTAAACTTCACACATCTAGCATCAACTGCCTTAACAACTAGCATAAAAATAGATCACGTATTTCAAGAGTCCCATTAACAAATTTAATAATTATTACCATTTTCACGGTAAACAAAAAATTCAAAAAAAAATCAGAAACAAAAATCCAAAAATATTCTTTTCTTCTTTAGAAGTCTTTCTTTTGTAAATGTCTATATAAATTGAGAAATGAAAGTCCAAAAATATTTTCGCTTTTCTTTAAAAGTACTTTCGTAAATTAAAAAAGAGAAAAAAAGAAGAAGAAAAACTCAGAAATCCGAAATGTTTTCTTAAAATTCCTTCTTTCGAAAATCCTCAAGTCTAATCAAAATTCAAAAAACTAAAAATATTTTCTACCTTTTAAAAAGTTTTTTCCTAAAAATTAAAAAGAAATCAAAAAAATAGAATAAAAAAAATTCTTTTCTTTGTTTAAAAGTCTTTCTTTCAAAAATATTTTCATTTTTCTTTAGAAGTACATTTGTAAATTTAAAAATAAAAAAAAAACTCAGAAATCCAAAATATTTTCTTAAAAGTCCCTCTTTCGAAAATTAAGAGGAACATCCAAAATTCAAAAAATATTTTCTTTCTTCTTTAGAAAAAGAGAAAATAAATAAAAATTCAAACAAAAATAACTTCCTTTTACTTTTTAAATTCCCAAAGTTCAAATCAAAAGAAAACGAATTTTTAGAAGTCTTTCTTTCAAAAAAAAAAATCAAAAATCTAAAAAAAAGGTATTTCCTTTCTTCTTTTAAAGTATTTCTTTTAAAAATTTCAAAAAAATAATATGTTTTTATTTTTTCTTAAAGCTTTTATGGTCTGATTTTTATAAAAGTAAACAAAAAAAAGAGAGTTAGCTTATTTACTTTATTCCCGGTCTTCCTGAACTATGCAAGATCTGATTCATGCGGCGTCATGATACGTAGGCAATCCCCATTGGATTCGATCATAGTTATAAAATAAACTGAAAAAAAAGAAAGACAAAATAGAGTGAAAAAAATGGAAAAAAGAAAAAAAAAGAGTGCCAAAAAATAAAGAGCGATAGAAACGAAATGAAAAAAAGAATCAAGAGTGATTAAAGAGAAGCAGAAATAAAAGAAAAGAAGTGCATACTAAAAGTGTTAGTTAAGGCCGGGATGAAACCTGCAATCATTCAAACACATGGTAGAAGCGTTTAACTGTTAGGTGCATTGCATCCCAACGTGCGATTTCCTATATGTTGAATGTCTCAAAACTAATAAGGTTGGGATGTGAGGAAATTAGCCAGGTTCTGTTCAGGTGGTTTTTTTTGTTGGTATGCGGTGATGAACGCGCAACCTTGCACGCGGCCACAACATTATACACAAAATCGAGCTCCACTCCCCAGAAATGCCCATCCTTACCAAGCTCCATATAATTCCTAATCAAATGTTTCCCATTACAATCCTCACCCAAGAGAGCCTTTCAAAAAGAAATCAATTCACCACACTTAGTGAATCATACTCAGGCTTGTTCCAAAAGCTAGTCAAGCGAGGTCTGCTACAGTCAGTGGCCCCAAAACCGGCCAAACCCCGAGTCCCCCTCGCACTGAGCTGATGCTAGATGTGAATATCACTTTGGAGCAGTGGGACACAATACGGAGGAATGTTGGACTCTCAAAAGGATAGTTGAAGACTTGATTGAAGCTGAAAGAATTGTTCTCTGGGACGAAGAGGCTCCTAATATGATGAACATTCCTCTGCCTACTCTCACAAATGAGCCAGTAGTCGGAATGATTTGGGAAAATGAAGAATTTGATCCAGCACTGAAGGCCATTGCAGTCATTGCTGAGACAGAAGAAAAGCCAAAAAACGGTCGCCAAGCCTGAAAGTTCCCCATCAGACGGGAGTCTCGGTAGCCAATCTTGCTATCCTTTCTGCGTCCGGATTATCTCAGGGTGTGATCCGAATTTTTCACTTTATTGTCTTACTTTCCGATGTTAACCCTTCCATCTTTTAAAATTCAAAAAAATATAAAAAAATCATCAAAAAAAAAGAGAAAAAACAAAAAAAAATCAAGTGAAATTAATATTTCACTGTCCATGAATGTCTCTTTTCTTAATCTTGTCACTTTTCTTATTCTCTTTTTAGTTCCGTTAAATGCAGATTTCAATAACATGACATACTTACAGACTTCATGCCCGGATCCTGAAAGCTGTCATACCCCGAAATAATGAATCAAGAATTAGATCGCAAGAAAGATAACTTTTAGGAAATTAAACAAAGATTCAGAACATCTGAAGGAAAATTGGTTCCAGATTGGAAAGGTCCACAACAAGAGTACTGCCAAAAGAGAGCATTGTACTTGGGACACATCGAAGGAAATACTCCTGAAACAACTGTCAATGCAAATGCACTCAAAATGTAATATGTTGGATCTCCTATATAGCATTAATGTTCTCCGGTTGGGATGAAGAAGGCTTTCTTTCTCACTATCCAAATATTCAACCCTTTGCAAACCCTTTGATCCGGTTACTCTTCTTTGATTACCCTTTTTGGAACCTAAAAGTGTTGTTGAAAAAAAAAGAATGAAAATGAAAAAGGGAAAAATGATGAAAAGAGAAGAAAAAGAAAAATACAAAAAAAAAATGGAAGAAAAGGCAAAAAGAAAATGAAATGAAAAAAAGAGGAAAAAGAAAGAGAAAAAAAACAAAATAGAAAAACAAAAATAAAGTTCCCTGAACTACATTCGACATGATTCCGAAAGGATACGTAGGCAGCCTCTCTCTAGGGTTCAGTCACACTAAAAAAAAAATTCAAATTCCCCCAAAAGTTGAAATTGGGGCAGAAGTTATAATGGTTCGGCGATGGTTTCGCCTGAAAGGTTCCAAAGTTTTAATTCAATCCAAATTCTTTTTACCCCAAATCCTATTCAAGTCCTTCCGATTAATCGGTAAAAGATGTTCAAAATTGGAGGATACAGTTACTTGGGTCTGATACAATAAAATGAGAGAAATAAAATGAGAGAGTCTTATTGGTGAAAACCCACACAGGCATCGTAAGGCGATGATAAGTAGAGAAATTAAAAATGAGAGAGTCTTGTTAGTGAAAACTCGCAAAGAGTACTATAAGACGATAGTGAGAAGCGAAATGAGAGAGGTCAGCTTGTGAAACCCCGCAAAGGGCACCCCTGATCGAAAAGAGGATCGTCACAGCCATCGGCATCGACACAGATCAAGCATCCAGTCCAAAAGGCATGTCATGTTCATTGAAGTCCGCATGTACTCCAGATAAGCCCTTTTTTCCTTTCCCCGAAAGGGACACTTCTTGTTTTAAACTCATTCTCCATTCCATTGTTTGTTTTCTTTGAATCCTTTTCTGTCCAACTTTGTTTCGAAACTAAGACAAAGTAAGGATGGTAAGACTGATTTACAGGGTTCTCATATGACACTAGCTAATATGCAAAAAGGGCACCCGACCTTGTCAAGGTCATCAAGTCGACCTCGACTGGCCATGGCGACCGATGCTTCGAAATCAAAACTTTTGGAAGGAGAAAATCAAATTGAAGTGCCTATAAAGGCAAATGAAGTTGGAAAAGGTTAAGTCTCACGCAACTAGCCGTTGCAGCAAAGTTTGAGGAATCAAAAGTTCCCCAATGCTCCAAAGTTAAATAAAAAAAAAGAAAAAAGAAAAGAACAAAAAAAAAAGAGAAAAAAAAGAAGTCAGAAGAGAAAGGCCTACGAAGGCGAAATAAAGTCGATAAGGTTGAGTTCTACCGACCAACTGTCATGGCAAAGTCTGGAAAAGCCATAGTTTTCTCCAGGGTTAGAAATGCAATCGGTATTCAAGAAACAACCAGTTGCAGATGAAAGGGGCCAAGATCAAGTGGTTGAAATAATCAAGGCCACAAAACTAACCACCGTTTCAAACTGACATATTGTTCTTTGATTTAAAAACGGGAAAACCGGTGCAATCCAAAACAACCTTGCAAGAAGCAGGTGCAATAAAAGCAAGGCACGCAAAAACCAAAAGGTTCTGCAGCAAAAGTTGACCCAAAAAGAGAAGTCCTTTTTTAAACTCTTTATTCATTCTCCAAAATAAAATAAAAGTGAAGTACGAAAAAAAAAAAGAAGAAAAATTCAAAATCATGGTAGCCTAGGGTCCCCAATCCCTAGCTACGTTTTTCCAACATAGGGTCGCATTCCCTAGTCGGTGCCAGAATAACCTAGTAGTCTTTTCCAGTATAGGGTCCCACTCCCTAGTTTATCCCTGGCATAACCCGTGGACTTTTTCTGGCACAACCTGATGACCTTTCCTGGCATAACCCGTGGACCTTTTTCGGCATAAACCGTGGACTTTTTCCGGCACATCCTTATGACCTTTCCTGGCATAACCCGTGGACCTTTTCCGGCATAACCCATGACTTTTCCAGCATAACTCGTGGACCTCTCTAGCATAACCCGAGGACCTTTTCCAGCATAACCTGATGACTTTCCCGGCATAACTCGTGGACCTCCCCGGCATAACCCGAGGACCTTTTCCAGCATAACCCAATGACCTTTCCCGGCATAACACGTGGACCTCCCCGGCATAACCCCAGGACCTTTTCTGGCATAACCCGATGACCTTTTCCGGCATAACCCGTGGATCTCCCCGGTATAACCTGAGGACCTTTTCCGGCATAACCCGATGACATTTTTTGGCATAACCCGATGACCTTCCCCGACATAACCCCAGGACCATTGCCGGCATAACTCGATGACCTTCCCCAGCATAACCCCAGGACCCGAGGACCTTATCCTTTACTGCTTTCATATGGATCTAAATGATAAATGCTAAGTCAATCTAATTAGGGAATATTTGAGATTTGGTTTGAATGAGCCAATTGAAATATAGTTGAATGATTCATCTTTAATGCTTTGGATATTCTAGTTTCCATTATATGTTGAAGTATCTCTTAAGTTTAGATTTTCTTGGTTTAGTATATGTTTGATTAAGACTTGGTTGATTTGTGATTGTTAAATGAGCATGAACCTGTGACGTTTACTCTCATGATGCTTGTTTTCTGAATTCTAATTAACGTGTTCTTGTAAAATCTTCCTCATTTGCTAGAAACTTGTAAACTAGAATTTCCCTATTAACTTGAACAGCTAGTTTCGAGATTTTTGTGATCAAAGACATCCTGGTTATTTTGTTTAAGGAACAGTTACTTCATAAATGAGTTTCTTGTGTGTTTCCTGATGTCTATGACATGTTTTGATGTTCAAAGTAGTCTGCTCATTCCAATTGCTTAGTCTCGACATATTCGACTTGAATTGGTTAGTCGCATGACTGACAAACGAGCCATGAATCACTAAAGTGCCATGTTTTCTTGTTTTTTCTTAGATTTCATTACCATTTTTACGTGTTTTTCTGGTTTGAAGTTGCTGAAATTCTCCCTGCTTATGTTTTCCCCCTTGTAGATTACTATGTTTGAGAGGATCACTAGATATTCAT
Organism: Nicotiana tabacum; assembly: GCF_000715075.1. Classification (NCBI taxonomy): domain Eukaryota; kingdom Viridiplantae; phylum Streptophyta; class Magnoliopsida; order Solanales; family Solanaceae; genus Nicotiana; species Nicotiana tabacum. Next base: position 115,437,446 of record NC_134084.1, read on the forward strand.
GTTTCCAACAATCATTTCTGTCACTGAACTTCTTAAAACAACATTTAATATGAAGCTTGTGTAGTTGTATTGCTTTGTTCTTTGAAATTAGTTTGTATTTGCTAGTCGAGCTTGTTTAAGTTTTGGTATCAAAATGTTCAAGAATCTCCTTCACATTCTCCTAAATTGTTTAAACATCATAGTCCATACTCAATCTTTTATTGTCATAGTACAACATTCATAGTAAAATCGTGTTGAAATCGTTGGGTCATGTGGGATTTTGGAGTTTCTAGCATTATGCGAGCTATGTGCCTTTTGTCCATTCTGATAAGCACTGCACGTTAGGTACAAGGTCACGTTAAGTTCTGTTGAAATTGCCATGCTCCAGTTATTTTGTTTAATATCTTTGTGTGCTTGAGTGCCATTTCAATTATCCTGATTTGCCAATTCAGGTTGCCCCGATGTCCTGGAATATTGAATTCGATTAAGTATGAACTTAGGAATTTGACATGGATTAAGTCATAGAATACTTAAACATCTCCTTCTGATGGCTCTGACTCATATTTTTGGCTTTGTTGTTATTAATTCTGATCCTTAACTTGTTCAGATGTGTGTTTGTTGGACTTTTGTTTTACTGATTGTTTAGTTAGGTATTTGAATCGTCTTGAACGATGTTGTACCGTGAGAGTGGAGAATGACAAAAGCTTATTAGAGTCTAATCTGTTCACATCCTTTAGGAATTGGGCGTGGTCAAATATATGAAATTAGAAGCTTAAAAGGGAATGAGCTTGAAACTTAGAAAAAGTACTCTATAATCTCGGCCCCTTTTCACACACAATCACAGAATAAGGGATTACACAACTTATAAACCTCGTAGTTTGCTTTAGACGCGATTAATAAATAAATCCTCATGACTTTGGGTATGGTTTCCGTGGCATAGTTGCGATACCTAATCCCCAAAATTGGGTGTGCATTTCATGTGATCCGATTGTAACAACTTCGAACATTAATGAAAAATAAACATATCACGAATTGAGGGTGCATTTCATGTAGCGTGGTTTGCGGAGTATTCCAAAACAACAAGTGTACAACAATCGTAACTTGTTCAAGAAAATAATTTCCATAAATCCTAAAAAGCAGTTTTAAATAAATAAAAACGATTATTAAGTGAAAAATGCACTAGGTTTAAAACATGTAATAAATCAGATAATTTGGCCAATTATTAATAGTTAAGTGACCGTGCTTGAATCACGAAACCCGGGAATGCCTAACACATTCTCCTGGGTTAACAGAATTCCTTACCTAGAATTTCTGGTTTCGCAGACTTTTAAATAAAGTCAATTTTCCTCGATTTGGGATTTTAAAATAAACCGGTGTCTTGGGACACCCTGAATTATCCCAAGTGGTGATTCTGAATTAAATAAATAATCTCATTTCGAATAATATTATTTAATTAGAAAAACTCCCTTATATACCCCCTCGGGTGGTAAAAAGTAGGTGTAACAGATAGTCCCCGCATTTCTTAGAATGGAACGATAAGAAACAACTTTAATATCCAACTATTCGAATTTCCCATGATGATGTCATACTTATGACATATGCCTTCTTAACAACTGAGGCGTCCCATCGGTTCATCTTTCCAGAATCATTCAATGCACTACAAATTCTTATTCTTTAAAGCGATAATATCGTCACCGGTCCAGCTCCCAAAAACGCATTGATTGCGCCTGCCGATACGTCTTTCAAAGACATTGATGGCACCTTCGGTTACGCTACCACCCTTTCTATAAATGAAAGCCTCCTGGAACCAATTCTTTATTCAAGTGTTGTGCAACAACCATTAACCCATTTCTTCTCTTCATCCTCATCCACTGTTATTTCCCATGTTTGAGGTACGCAACCTTAAGGTTACATGGCGGCATTCTCATCAATCACGACATGGACTTTTTCCAGGGCTTTCCCTTTCCGAGCGAGATTGTACTGACTATGTTGGTGTTGTTGTTGTTGCTATTGCTGTCGTCATTGGCTACCGGCGATGAGATAGGGGGGCCAATTTCTTTCGACTCAGGAAGATATTTGGACTCTACACCGCTGCTTAGGAGGATGTTCGGACTTTACACCACTTCTCACCTCCCTACTCCGGCCTGGTGTGTCACTTCATCCCTTTTGCTTTCTTTGGGGTGAAGTGGCACTACCGACCGCTAACTTGCACGTCACAATATTCCAAGAAGTGGACTCAAATTAGCCGTGCAGGTATGGCCGACGCTCGCCGAGACTTCTATCAGGACGTGATTTTCTTGGCCTAGTGAGAGTTTTCGCTCTTTGGAGGGCTACGGCTTTTTCTTCATCTTTTTCTACTTCTTCCGCATCACTTTCCTCTTCTCCATCTTCTCCCTTGAAGATGCCATTTTGGAATATCTATATGAGGCCCATGAGGAAATAGTGCTCGATGATACTGCCGCCGAGGATGCACTCCGAGAATTGATTAGACTCTTGGCTTTTATTATATATGTATCTTTTTTTCTTCTTTGTTTCTAAGTAAGGAACCCTTGTGGGATTTTGTAATGATATGTTTATTAATACAAAGATGTTTCTTCAATTTGTCTTTTATTTATGCTATATTTCTTTTTATCTGTGTTTGGGAAGAATCTGAAGGCATAACTCCAGTGATTGGTGCGACTATCGAGCCCGAGTGCAAGTATTTCTTCTAGTTCCTAATTGATTAACACGATTCCCCGTAGAACCCTTTGCCATTCCTTGGACCAAGCCCAGATTGTATTGATAAACTCGGGTCATCGGGATCCTCGACTTCGAGTTGAATAATAGTAGGGCTTCGAATTTTCAATATGAGACTTATCCTTTTAGACCCTGTGATAGTCCTCGTTGGGGGATTTGCTCGGATGCCTGAGAGTAAAGATAGCATTTAGGCTTTCGGGAGTAGTCCCCATGTGGGGGTTCGCTCAAGCTCGGGCTACCTGGAAACGTGTTTTGAACTTAGTGTAGATAGACTTAAGGCGTTGCAAATAGATCCCAAATGAGAGTTTACCCGGGTTTAGATGGTACCTGAGTTAAAGCAATCGAGAGGAGGTTATAACTCAGCCCGAAGACTCAGGTAGCTCGAGGGCCGGAGGTTTCGATAAACGGCCCGTACTTACAATAGCAGAAAGTTTTGAGATAAGGTACTACCTCGAGGCCAAGCCCATATGAGTAGGTTTTTAGAGCTTATCTTCTTTTTGAGATAGGTCCTCGAGATCGGGTACCATCTCGAGTCTCGTAATGATATTAATGGCTCCTTAGAGCCTATCTTCTTCTTGATAGAGGACCTCAAGATCGGATACCATCTCATGGTTTAGGATGATGTCAATGACTCCTTGGAGCATATCTTCTTCTTGGTTGAGGTCCTCGAGATCGGGTACCATATCGGGACGTGTAGTGATATCATTGGCTTCCTGGAGCCTATCTTCTTCTTGGTGGAGGTCCTCGAGATCGGGTACCATCTCAAGACCTGCAATGATATTGATGGCTTCTTAGAGCCTTTCTTCTTTTTGACGGAGGTCCTCGAGATTGGGTACCATCTAGAGGCTTGTAATGATATTGATGGCTCTTTAGAGCCTTTTCTTCTTTTTGACGGAGGCCCTCGAGATCGGGTACCATCTCGAGGCTTGGTTGATGCAGGGGTCTCTGACCCCAAAACGTTGTATGGAAGCGTCAAGTGTATGACATGGTTATGAAATGACCGAGGTAATCCCGCCCGCACACCTTCCCAAAGCGATAAAAGCTTTAGCCAGTATTTTTAATTGGCCATTAAGGCAGGTGGATAGTCGCCGCTCTTTCCATATATAGGGTTGTCTCTGCCCTTTTGAAGATTTCGCTATTCTGAGTAGTTATCCTCTTTTATAGAGTTCTCCTTTTCTGCGTTAGGTCCTCCATCATTTCAATTTTTACGCTCTTGCTCAAATTCCCGCACCAATCCTCTAGTTTTACCAAAGTCATGGCTGCTATGTACGGGTCCTCAACAAGAAAAAGCGAGTTCCGTCTATGGGCATTTTGTTTCAAGAGGGGATCTTCTATCAGAAAAGACTCCCAACGTTTGAGGTCATTGGGAGTATGCCTCGAAGTTTGTTTCTTTAATAGGAGAGGAGCACCTTAAGTCGGCAAGGAAGGACTGTGGATGGGGGAAAAAGGTAGTACAGTATTGCGGGTACCTTTCCCGAAGGAGAGCATCATGGACCATGCCGAAGGGTTTTTGAACGTGTACACGTACCCCTTTACACTGGGCCCCCTTGATAGGGTTGTGCTCGTCTTCTATCGAAAGTACCAAGTTACCTTTGCACAGATTCACCCGTCATTTTGGTGGATAGTATTGATGATGAAGTTCTTTGCAGAAGAAGCAGGTCTTGAATTCACTCTTAGTCATCTCATCAGGCTGTACTGGCCTTTTCACTATCGAGGTCTGCTAACCCTACGATGCCAATCCACCACGCCTTTCATTGTTGATGATGAAGAAGACGGAGATCGGGGGTGGATGAGCCGATTCATCTAGGTACGGAGCGTCGATATTATTCCTGTGGAGTTTCTTCCATTTCCTGAGGAATTGAATTTTACCCATAAGTGGTACACTCGTGCCTTCGTAGTTTTGCTTATGGCGAAGGCGGGACCCGTAAATGCGCCTTCATTTTCCTTTTCTGCAGTAACTTCATGGATGTCGTGCGAGGTTCTTGACCTGCCGGATTGGGCTCAGAAGTTGGCAACCCACTCGACTTATAAAAAGTGTAAATGGCGAGCTTTGTCCATGGGTAGATGGGAGGCAAAACACCATGGTATGTACTATTTGATTTTCTCCCCCCTTCCCGTTAACTTGAAGGACACTTTCTCTTTCTGCGTATTAACTCTGTCATTATAGGCATTGGGGAGTTCTTTGAAGCGAGATCATGCCCTCTAGGAGAGGGAGGAGGATCGCCGGCTTTAGGACCAAGGGATAATAATAATAATAATAATAATAATAATAATAATAATAATAATAATAATAATAATAATAATAATAATAATAATAAGCAAAAAAGGTCTTTGCAGGACGACAGTGATTATAGCAAGACGAGTCCAGCTCGGAGGCTCACAGAGGGCGCGTCAGCCGAACCTGTAGCACCCGAGATCTCTGGCTTTAGAAAAATGGTCCCTCATTTGCTGCCATCTACCTTCAAGGTCGAAGATTCTTCGAGGAACAAGGGATCCCTTCCACTGACTTCTTCTCCCATCGAAGGTACTTCGAGGGGCGTTCAAAGCCAGGGGACACATATGTCGGATGTCCGTATACCAATCGGGAGTGGTTCTGTTGGGGTTGATGAAGCCGGGCTAGAAAATGTGTGTTCGACTTTTGAGGTACCTCAGCGGCTCTACTCCGTGGTGAGTTTTAGCTTATCATATTGGTTTTATAGTTTTTGCAATTTTTGCTCTCTTATCACTTTTCTCTTTCACAAGCTTTTAACAAGCTCAAATCTGAGCTACTTCACCACGAGGACAGGGTGCGGAAAGTCGTATATGGGGAGAAATACCTCAGGCTTCTTTGCAATGAAAGGGAAGAAGGGAAGACGAGTTGGCACACTTGCAGTATGAGGCAAGTCGCAGTTCGAACTACGAAAGCTACCTTGAGGATCAGGTAACTTCTGTTTCAAGGGAGAGCGTGTTTCTTTTTCTATCTTCCGAGGCTAATGTTTCGTTTACTTCAGTTGCAGAAAAATACAGAAGATCTGGAATACCTTAGGAACAAAGTTGGTTGAGCCAAGTGCGAGCGTGATGAGTTAAGGGCTCGGGTGGACATCTAGATATCAGCTAAGAACGATGCTTTGGCCAAGGATTCCACCCTCGAACAAACATGATTCCAAGACTCGAGTCTGAGCTCCGGAAGATGAAGGCCGTATTTGTGGATGCCCAGGCTGAAGCCGAAATAATCCGAGCTAAGGAATATAAGAAAGTGGTTGCCAATTGAAGGATGCTGCCGATTCTCGTGCTGAGCTAAGGATGCTATCGACCAGGAGAATAGGAATAAAGAGTACGCGAGGTGCAGATCTCGGAGGGAAACCCTCGAGGAAATTCATGCCAGGGGATTCGATCTCTCGGAAGAGATAAAGTAGGCAAAGGCAGAAGAATATGATGTTATATTCCTTCTGTCTGGTGCCGAAGGTGGCGAGAAAGAAGCCAACAAACCATAGTCCCCGAGGGGCACGTAGATTAGATTAGGCCTTTCCTTTCTTACTTTGCATAGAGTGCTTTCAAAGAACTTTGTAAATGAAGCTTGTTTTTTTGCATATATGTATAAAAGGAAACCTCGCGGCTTTATTTTTCATGCATTCCCCTTTTCCTCGATTTTAGCCAGATGAACTGGTCTTGGAGTTAAAAGGAACCCTCAGATTCATGGTATGACCCTGGGGCTCATTGGGCTGGCCCGTAGGCTCTTACGCACTTGGTCGGTACGACCTTTTAGTATAAGCCGACATTTGAGCTCTTATGCCTTTCCTCTTAGGCATATTTAATCAACTATTTTGGGTTCAGTCTCCGAGTCGGGTATCGACTCGAGCTCATTCTACCCTCAAGTCTTTTAATTTCAAGCTGGCCCTTAGGCTCTTACTCGTTTGGGTCGGTACGACTTCTTGTATGGGCTGGCAATAGTGGCGCTTATGCATTGGGTCGGTACGACCTCTTGTATGGGCTGGCGATAGTGGATCTTACAGATTGGGTCGGAACGACCTTTTATATGGGCTTTATTTTTCCCTCGTTAAGGACTTTTTGAAATTATGTTTGCCTGATGCTTCGACGGTTCGATTAAAACCTCGATTGTGAGTCGTTATATGGCGATGATATAGCACCTCAGGAGGTTTGGCTCGGTGGCTAAGTATCTCGAAGACTATAGTTTGGAGTTGACATGGTCGAAGATCTTTTGCCTATGTCGAGGGTAGCCTATTTAACCGGTTCTTTTTGAATTATTTTCGAAGTAATTGAAGGCCTATGATTTTATAGCCACAGTCAGGCGTCCCTGAGTCGTGTTAGTCTGGCTGGTAGAACCTTTTGACTGTAGTTATTTATGTTCGGCCGGAGCCTTTCAGTCCCTGAGTGAAGTAGTTTTAGCGTCTATATCGAGTGTATGCCTTTTAATGGTCTTACAAGTTCGATATATAGCCTTAACTTGAAGATCGGGATTATGACTTTAGTAAGGTCTTACAAGTTTTACATGCCTCTGAGGTCTTACAGTTTTGGGTACTTGGTACAAGTTTGGTTCATGCCTTGCTTGAGATCTTACAGATATTGTCACTTGGAACAAGTGTGGTTCATGCCTTGCTTGAGTTCTTACAGATATTGTTATTGCCTTATATAGGTCTTACGAGACTGAGGCTGCTCGCATGTGGTCTTGTGGCATCGGGTTTTGATAAGTCGGTGGGGGTAGTGGCAGTCCTCGAGTCCTCGAGGGTTTCTTGACTCGGGAGGCATTACTTGCAAACTTGGTATTGCCTCATTGAGGGCTTACAATTTCGGGGTTTCCGACCCGGGGGTCATGTGGCCTTGAGTTTTTGACGCCAGTCCCCAAGTGTTCGGGACGTTTTTGACAGAGGAGCCATTTTTGCGAAAATAATGAGCGTCTTTAAAATGCAAAATGCTTTTGGAAAGTATTCTTTGATTACTTGGTACAAGTATACATGTCTTTGCTATTAAGGGCTCAGTTATTCTATACGGACACGGTTCATTCGATCGTTTGGCCTGGTACATTATTTTCCTATCGAGACCCCATTTAGCGCATCTTGGCTTCTCCGAGTAGGTGACCTTCTGGGGGGATGCTCCCCAGTATTTGAGATTGATTTCTAAAGAAGCCTTGAATACTTGTTTAGTTTTCCTTAGGTAGCATATAGATGTTGCCTCGTTAAAAACCTTGCCGGTAAAACCCTTTTTGGGATAAAACCTGGTCGAAGAAAAAGAGTGCAATGTATGCTTTGAAACCTTAAGGTCCTCAAACTAGATTAGCGCTTCGACTGTCTCATTCGGACACCTACATAAAGGTTAGTGTGAAGTGTATATTAAAAGGGAGATAGTTATACCTTAGTGGCGGTGGCGCTTTGAGCCTCGGTAGTCCTTTAGTATTGCTCTGAGGACACAGTATGGTCCTTTATTATTTCATTCGGGTATAGCCGAGAACGTGTCCTGTGGTTGCTACTTCACTATTTGTTTGTCCTGCGATTTCTTCGACATTAAAGGTGTCAGTGCCGGTGCCACATCGTGCATTGTGAACATCTCCCTTGCTGCATGTTGTTCCCCGTACACGGTTTTTATTCCGTCCTTTGTTGGAAACTTCATCATTTGATGAAGGGTTGATGGTACTGCTCTTATACAGTGTATCCATGGCCTTCCGAGCAATGCGTTATACCTTATGTCTCCTTCGATGACGTGGAATTTGGCATTTTGGATAGTGCCAGCTACGTTGACCGGGAGGGTGATTTCCCCTTTTGTTATTTTGCTCGCCATGTTGAATCTGTTGAGGACTCGAGAGGCAGGCACAATTTGGTCAACCACTCTGAGCTGCTCTACCACTCTCGACCTGATAATGTTGGCCGAGCTACCTGGATCCACAAGTACACGTTTAATTTGAAATGTATTTACAAGGAAAGAGATTACCAGTGCATCATTGTGAGGCTGAGACAAGGTCTCGATATCCTCATCGCTGAATGTGAGAGCGTCCTCAGGTATGTAACCCCGAGTTCGCTTTTCTCTGGTGATGTATATTTTTGTTCTTCTGATCCTGGATTCTTTTGGGGCATTGATGCCTCCCAAGATCATGTGGATGACATGTTGTAGCTCATTTGTTTTGTTCTTCTTGATCACCTCTCTTTCCCGGAACTGATTTTTGGCCCGATCGCTGAGGAATTCTTGGAGGTAACCTTTGCTAAGAAGTCGGGATACTTCTTCCCGGAGCTGGTGGCAATCCCCAGTTCTGTGGCCGTGCGTGTTGTGAAATTCACAGACAAAGTTATGATTTCTTTGCGAAGGATCTGATTGTACAGGCCTTAGCCATCTGGTGTCTCTGATTTTACTGATGATGAATACGATGTCTGAAACATCGACATTGAAATTGTATTCCGACAAGCGAGGTGCCTCTGTTGGCCTTGCGTGTCTATTGAATCTAGCTCTACTGCCAAGTCCCCGAGGGTTCTTGCCTCAATCTATTCTTCGGTCATTGCGGGGTATGTTGCGCCTCAACGCGTTTCTTCTATCTTCAGGGTATGGTTGGTATCTCTCTTTATTCGGCTTCGACTTCTTCGCCGGGAGCCTGCTAGGATATACCGATCCCGAGGGGGCTCCTAGTTGGTCGTCTTCGACCTTGATCATTGATTAGTATCAGTTGTGGACGTCCGACCAAGTTACGGCGGGATACTCGATAAAGTTTTGCTTCAACTGTTTCGAAGCTACCGAGCTTCATTTGTTCAAACCTTGAGTGAAGGCATGCACCGCCTAGTCGTCGGAGATTGGTGGTAGTTCCATTCGTTCCATTTAAAAGCGAGATACGAACTCTTGCAGCATCTCGTTTTCCCTTTGCTTGATTTTGAAGACGTCAAATTTCCTTGTAGCTACTTTGATGGCACCAGCATGTGCCTTTATAAAGAGTGTTCCAACATGGAAAAAGAATCTATCGAGTTTGGGGCCAGGTTGTGATACCAGATCATTGCCCCCTTTGAAAGCGTTTCTCCGAACACTTTTAGTAGTACGAACTCGATCTCGTCGTCCTTTAGGTCGTTGCCCTTCACTGCGCAAGTTTAAGCAGTGACGTGTTTGTTGAGGTTCGATGTTCCATTGTAATTTGGAAGGTCTGGCATCCTAAACTTCGTCGGAATGGGTTTCAGAGCCACTTCCTGCGGGAACGGCTTCTCTACGAACTTCTTTGAATTCACACCCTTTAGGATCGGGGGTGCACCCGAAATTTGGTCAACCCTGGAATTGTAGGTCTCGACCTTCTTGCCATTGGATTCTATCTTTTTCTCGCCCGACTCGATCCTCTTTGTGAAGTCCTCAAGCATCTTTATGATGGCGGGGTCGGCTACCGACCCGTTGTTGCTTGATCTTTCTGGTACCTGTTCGGTCCGAGGGGTCATTCCCGGGGCCGCTGCACTTAGGGTTTTTTGGTGGCTCTACAGCTGAGCGATTGCCAGCTGTTATGCCTGCAACATCTCAAAAATAATGTGAAGGCTGACCTCTTGTTCCTCCCGAGCTGGGGTTTTTGGACTTCTTGTTGATCTCCTTGATGTACGCTCATGTTAGTGTGGGAGCTTATATCAACATGTTGGGCATCGCGTGAGACCGCTTCCACAGGGATTGGTTCTGGTGCATTCTTAGGGTTTTGTGGTGGTACACCAACACCAGGAACATCCACACCATTCTCTCCATGGTCCTCAAGATTGTTGTTTACTGAGTTAGACATTTTGACCTGAAATCAAAGATTTTGGACAAGAAAAAGTGTGAAAGGTAACCTGCGTTATGTAGTTAAACAAGCAAGAAAATAATCACTATTATTTTTAGCCCCACGGTGGGCGCCAAACTATTTACCGCGAAAATGATAATAACAATTAAATTTGATATTGTGGTTCTAAAAATAAGTGATTTATTTTTATGCTAGTTGTTAGGCAATGGATGCGAAAGTAAGAGATTAGAAAGCAAGATTATAGCTTAGAAAACAATATAATAGTCAGACCAAATGGCTGGAGATCTGGGCCTCCAACTGGCATGTATAAGGTCTTGAGGTCGAGTCAGATGGCCGGCTTAGAACAATCGAGGGAGTAAGAACAGTTATGAGAGCTACAATGATGGCTCTTTATGATCAATAATAAGTAATAAATGAAGAACAATAAATAGAACACAATAAATATAAGCAATAAATGGGAGTAATGTGAGCAAGAGAATATGTTCTTGTGTATTTAGTATTGAGCATCAGATGACTACAAAATGACAAGGATCCCCTTTATGTATGAGGGGAAATTCCAACATAGTACAAATACATTTATTACAAAGATATGTAGCTGGTACGGCCAATTAATGCCATGATGTGGGCTTAGACTAGCCTGCCAGACTTTGTCGGCTCTAGCTATGCGCCTTGGGAACTTCTCACTTTTTCACCATAACCGCTGATCTATACTACCCCGAGGTCGGGCGTCGATAGCCCATCGGGGGTGAATCGAGACCATAGCCTCGGGCCTTTGAAAACGTGCTGACGAGGTATCATAATGGCTGAAAATTGGACCCTTCCCTCGCAAATGCAAACCTGGGCTCCCTCTGAAATGGTCGCAAATGCGACAAAAAGGGCGCAAATGCGGAAAGTGCTGGGTTCGCAAATGCGAATGAAAAGGTCGCAAATGCGACGACTGCCTAGCCCATACTTCTTCGCAATTGCAAAGCCTTCCTCGCAAATGCGGTCATCACAAATGCGAACAACTCCTCACATTTGAGAGACCTGCAAGACTTGCCCAGAAATACCAGAAAACAGGAGTGTTTTCACTCCCAACACATGTCCGAAACTCACCCGAGCCATCGGGGCTCCACACCGAATACTCACACAAGTCTTACAATATCATACAAACTTGCTCGTGCGATCAAATTTCCGAAATAACATCTAAAATTATGGATTTAACAAAAACACATGAAATCCTTTAGAACATTTGAAATTCCTATTTTTACAACTAGACGTCCGAATCACGTCGAATTAGTCCCGTTTCTCACCAACTTTCACAGACATGACTTAAATGTTATATTAAACCAGTACCGGGCTCCGGAACCAACATACAGGCTCGATACCAATATGATCAAACATTATTCAATTTCTTTAAATCATTAGATTTTCAGTTTAATAACTTTAAACAAAAATTTATTACTCGGGCTAGGGACGTCGGAATTCGATTCCGTGCATATGCCTAAGTCCCATATTTTACTACAGACCCTCCGGGATCATCAAAATACGAGTCTGGGTCCGTTCACTAAAAATATTGACCGAAGTCAACTAAAATCACTTTTTAAGGCAAAAATTATTATTTTCTCAAATTTTCGCACAAAGTCTTTCCAGAAATGCGCTCGGACTGCGCACGCAGATCGAGGAGAAGTAGGATGAGGTCTTGAAGACCTCAAAACCCCGAATTAAGTTCTAAAACACGAGATGGGTCATTACATTCTCCATTTCTAAAACAATCGTTCATCCTCGAACTGTCCTCCAATGATCTCAAATTTGAAACAAAAGCTTTAAATAGTAACCCAAACACTCCTCAGTCACCAATTTAGTAGAACAACACCAAATAAAAAAGGTCCACTGTCGACCATGAAAATGGTAACAACAATTAAATTTGTAAATGGGATTTTAAAAATACATGATCTATTCCCGAGCTAGTTGTTAGCACATTTGATGTTAATAATAGGAGTTTAAAGACTAAATACGAGCTAAGACGAAGTAATAATCAAACCGGAGGTCCTGCTGCCCGGATATAGGTCTAGTCGGTGAGGGACCTCGAGGCCGACGTCAGGGTCGAGCTTGAGCTATTGGGGGTAGTCGGGGGGTGGCATAACAGTTGAAGATATAATTAAACAAGGCTCTTTATGGCCACTATTAAGGCATATGTCGAAGAACAAGTAACAAACCGATGGATATTAAGGTAACTTCGAGCCAGCATTTAGTGGTAAACAAAAAACATGCAAGAAGACAGCAAAGCTAAATGACTTCGAGCCAGTGAGGGCAAGCGAGTTAGAGAGAAGAAAGAGAGAAGATATTATTGCACTTTTAGTAGAATGGTTGGAGCTCTGCCCTTACAAGGTATTAGCGACTCCCCTTTTATAGAAAAAGGGGGGAGTTTAATCTTAGTACAAGATATGTTGCGTGATACAAGAAATAGGATGGGACAACCGGCTAGCTCTGTGATGCGTGCATGGGCTGATATCAAGCCGCTTGAATAGACCTGATCGACTCCGGATGTATTCCTCGAGGGATCCCTGCATTCGCTAGGGTTTGGCCGATATTATCCTTGGCGGGGTACTGCTCGATCTTGAGGGAAATGACTAGCTTGAGATTCTGGGCTTCCGGGGTCACCCTTCGAGGTATTCAATCAAGGACAAATCGGTCTCCCAGATTTCACCGTATACAGACAGTCTCTGCATTTCTTAGAGGGAAGTGATAAGAAATGATTTTGACACTCCATTTCTCGATCCCCTATAACGACATCGTGCTAACAGTGCAGCCCCCCTTTTATAGGTGTCGAGGCATTTTGCCTCCCCGCTTCTCCAGGATTACCCAAAATATCGCGATTCTTTGATCTTATGTTGATATAGCTTCAGCTTCTATGAACGCATTAATTGCACCTGCTGTTACGTTTTCTGAGGGCGGTAATAGCACCGTCGATTACTTTGCTCTCCCTATAAATGGGGATTTTCGTAGTTGGACTTTTATCCAAATTTCCTTTGATATCCATATTTTATTCCTTTCCCACTATCTTGAATTTTTGCCATCTTGTCATGGTTGGAGTCCTTGGCCTTAAGGGTTTGCGTCATGTGTAATGTGGCCCAACTCTCGGTCCTCTTTTGATCGGGTGGAGTTGTACCGCTGTGATGCTGTTGTTGTTGTTGTTGTTGCTATTGTTGTTGTTGTTGCTACTGTCGTTGGCCCGGGGTGATGAAGCAGGGGATCAATTTCCTCCGGCCCCGGGGGTACTTTGGATTATGCACCGCTGCTCAAGAGGGGGATCGGATTATACACCGCTACTTACCCTCCTCCATCAGCTCGACATGTTGCACCCCTTTTTGGATTCCAGGGAGGTGTATCGGCGATCTCTGCCGGCTGTTGTCTTCTGGGCCGAGGCAATATCTCAAGAAGTGGCTTCAAAATGGCAGTACTGGCGGAGCTCGTACTAGCCAAATTTTTCACCCAGCCACTTCTCGTGTTCTTCCGGCTTCTTCTTCGTCATTTTGCACTTCTCTCCTGCCTTCTCTTTGAAGATGCCATTCCGGGAGGATTGGGAGGTGGTCCCCAAGGGGATCAGATTTGGAAGATATTGTCTTTGAAGTCATATGCTTGAGAGGATGATGATGGAGACGCAACATAAATAGGCTAGATCCTTAGGCTCCTATTGTATGCGTATCACTTTTTCACTTTTTTGTAAGGGCCCACTGTGGGCTTTTGTATTCATATGTAATGTAACCATATGTAAGGACCCCTCGAGGGTCATTGTAAACGAACACTTGTATAAATACAAAGACATCTTCTTGATTTCTTCCGTCAACACTTGTTGAATCTCTTTATATTTTTGGCAGCTTTGAGTGCACGATCCTGTTTCGCCGCCTGTGACATTGGCTTTCAGTATTTTCCCCGGCCTTTGATCGATAAAACGGCTTCACATGGGATCGTTTGTGATTCCTCGAACCGGTCCCGAATTAGGCCAATAACCTTGGTCCGCCGGGACCCTTTTCCTGCGTAAAAATGCGAATGACATCTTCGGGCCTCATAATGGCCCTTAAGAAGAGGCTTTCCTAAGGACTCACAATCTCGGGACGTTGGTGACTTCCTGGAATTGATCTCCAAATGGAGGCTTGGCCGTGTTTCGGGCCATCCTGGTCATTGCCCGGAATTTGGTTTGCACAGGCACTTGTTAGGGACGCCCATTTCTTCGTAAACTAGCCTTCTTTGGCGGAGGCCTCTTGAGGCTGAACACCAATTTGGTGAAGGCATTGTTGGTCTACTAGGGCGCTGTCTTTCCATGGTGGAGGTCTTCGAGATTGAGCATTACCTCGAGATCGGAGGCGGTGCTAATGGTTGGTGCCTTTGATTGGTGTTGACTCATTCCGGCCTTTTTCGTTTTCAATCGTGAGGCTGCTTTTGCTTCCCGGGGGTCCTCGGGATTCGCTGATTTTGTGATGCCAGTGGATCATACCCTTAGCAGCTACTTATTTGGGGCACGACAAAGGCCGGGCACGATGATAGATGAGATATGTTCTTCATAATCATGAAAGAGCTTTTATCGGGGCGAGATGGGCCAGCGTTCCTATGAAGGGTACATCATCCGAGCCTGGTGTTCCTGGAGTCCTTTGTTCTGGAGCAGCGGTTCCTTTGGGCCATCAAGGGTTGGGCTATCAGGAAGGTGCTTGATCGTCGAGTAAGTTTGTCGGCTTCACCTCGTGGTAAGTTTCAGCATGATTTCCCCGTATCTCGGGTCTTCTCTTTCTTATAGGGTTTTTCCTTTGTAAGGCTCCAACAGACCCATACTTTGAGCTGATCCATCAAGGGGCTATACTTTGGAGGGCCCTGGATGAGGGTAGGCCCCTTGGGCTTCTTAGTGAGGGGAAAGATGGATCGAGTCGGTGCACTGGCGGTTTGTGAATTATCAGAGCCTATATTACAGAAATCTTTCGATGAGGCATAAGTCTTCTTGCGGTAGGCATTTTGCCTTTTCAATATTAGGAGCGAAGCTATTCGAGCTAGGAATACCTGAAGTATCAAATGCAGGCTTCGAGCTTTGATCTGAGTGGACATGATTGTGAAGTTGTAGATTGATTCCCCAAAAGTTTGGATTGAGAACAACTGGTGCCCGGATTGATATAGGACTAAGCTGGTCCAAGGATGATGAAGGAGTGGCGACTTGTCGCCGACGATTGAGTCGGGTTGGGATGAGCGTTCGAGGGAAGTGCTTGTCATGGATCCTCGGGGCAGGTGCTTTGAGGAGACCCATACAAGGGGTTTCGCCTTTTTAGCAGGATTCGTTCGAGTGAAGGTGGTCGGGCGTGATGCCCGGTTTTCTCATTGCTGATGCCACGAGTGAGGCTGGGGCCAATAGGCCGTAACCCTTTAGGGGTGGAGTGTAGATTTCGCCACTTTTTATTTTGCTGTATGTAGAACATGTTTGTAAGCAGAAAGCGATCTTTCACGCGTATATAAAATGAGAGAAATGTTGAAGTTTTACCTTTTTTGAATCTCTTCCCGTATCGCCTTCGATTCGGCGGGCTGGCTTCCGTGTTTTGGCGGGATCCTTGGGGGTTCGGAGCAGATTAGGCAGGCCCGGGGGCTTTCAAGTGTGATCCTTGATGCGAGCAGGTGTTGGGATCTCTATATGTTGCCCGGCTGTTTTAGGCTCGGTCTCTGAATCAGGCCTTTATTTGACCTTGTCTGTCCTTTGATCTTTTGTGCCCGTGCGGGCTGATCGTGATTGTCTTCACTTTTTTCCCTTGGGTATTTCACTGTTTCAGCTGTTTTGGATGCAGTATCCGAGTCGCATTGCGATTCTAGTTTTAACTAGACTTTAAGTTCTTTCCTGCCTGCATGGGCGGACAATGGTGGCCTTCATTTCTCGCCCTTGGGCGCCTTGTTATTTCTACTATTTCGAGTCTAGTCTCTGAGTCATATTGCAATTCGAGCTTTAGTTTGACCCTTAAGTTTTATCTCACCTGCGTGGGTGGTCGACGATGGCCTTTTGTGCTTCGGATTGAAGTGACCTTATAGGCGCGTGGCCTAGAGGCTTGCTCGGCTGGTTGACAGTGGCAGTTATGTCGTGCACTTAGGCATGTTGCAGTTTACTTATTTTGAGTCCAGTATCTGAGTCACGTTGCGACTCGAGTTCCAATTGACCCTTATTCACTTTCTACCCGTATGGGCAGGCGATGGCGACCTTTTGCTCTTCGGGTCAAAGTGACCTCATAGGCATGTGGCTCGGAGGCTTACTCAGCCAGCGACAATGGCATTTATGCCATGCCCTTAGGCATATTGTAATTTAGCCATTTCGGATCCAGTCTCCGAGTCGCGTTGCGATTCGAGCTTTAATTGACCCTCAAGTTCTTTTCTGCCTACAAGGGCGGATGGCGATGGCCTTTTGTGCTTAGGGTCGAAGTGACCTTACAGGCGTGTGGCCTGGAGGCTCACTCGGCTGGTTGATAGTGGCATTTATGTCGTGCCCTTATGCATGTTGCAGTTTAACTATTTCGGGTCCACTCTCCAAGTCGCGTTGCGATTCAAGCTTTAATTTACCCTTAAGTATTTTCAAATTGCTGATAGTGCCCCTTATGCTGTTTTGGTCATCGAGACCATTCCATATGTGGGTCGGAGACTTGCATAGTTAACTTCAATGGATCCGGTCTCCGAATCGGCTTACGATTCGAGCTCATTTTAATCCTCAAGTTGTCAATTTTTTAGCTGGCGATAATGGCTCGTACGTTGTTTGGTCGTAGAGACCTTTTTGTATGTGGCCCGGAGGCTTGTTTAGCTGGCGACAATGGCTCTTACACTGTTTTTTGCCCGCGGGCTTATTGTAGGCTTTGTTTTCTGCTCGTTAAGGTTTTTTGAATAGTTTTTGCCTGACCCGTCTCAGTTCTGGAAGAACCTCGATTTCAAGTCATTGTTGGTGATGTTTTGAGCACCTCAGAAGCTTCATAGCTCGTAGGCTAAGTAAGTCGAAGCCTTGTGATTTGGAGCTGACATGGTCGAAGCTTGTTTTTTCCTGTTGAGGGAAGCCTGTTTTAACTGGTTCTTTTCGAAGTATATTTGAAGTAGTGGCCTGCGATTTTTGTTTAGCGACGGTCGGGCGTCCCCGAGTCACGTTAGTTTGGATGTATCAGCCGTTTTGACCGTAGTCATATGTGTTTGGCCAGAGCCATTTTTGATTCCGAGTGATAGTTCAGGCGTCTACACCGAGGGTATGTTCTTTCAGGATTCTTACAAATGCGACGTATAGCCTGAACTTTGGAATTTTCATGCTTGTTGAGGTCTTACAGTTTGTCATTCCTGTTGAGGTCTTACAGTTTTTGTAGAATAGATCTGGTTACACCGAGTCTGCCCGCTAGGTGTCTTATAGTTTCGGGTTTTCCAGCGCATGGAGATTGGTGATGATTGACAGTCTCTGAGTCATCGAATTTGTTTAAGCGTGAAGACCGCTTTTTGTGAGCTCGGAGTTGCCTTGTAGGGGCTTTATGAGCCCGGAGTTCCGACCCTAGGGTCGTACGAGTGCTGAATTGTTGATAGTAAGTCTCCGAGCACATCGGGATGCATATGGCAAGGGGTCCCTGCCGGGAACATACTACGATTTCCCTGTTCGGAGAATGGGGCACTGAAAGACATCCTTCAATCCACCGTCGTAATATAATTTGTTGTGTTGAGTTGACCTATATTGGTTCAAAGCCGATCGCTTGGAGGTTTGTCCTACCTGAAATGTTTTGTGATTTCAAAGCCTCGATCCGGAGGCCATTGGGGCATTTGAACTGCTGGCACCCTTTCCTGAGTTCTTCGGGGCATTTCTAGCGAAAGGATTTGTTACCCTATTCTGAGAAGGATTTCACTTCCCCTTTTCTTTTTTGAAAAAAGGTATTTTTTGATTTCTCTATACAATAGTACATGTTTTTGCCGATAGAGCCTAACTATATCGGTCGTCTGGTCCGATACATCATTTTCCTACGGAGAACCTCATTTGGTGTTTTTCAAAACTCCTCCGAGCGAGCAGTTTTCCAGGGGGAATGCCCCTCGCTTATTCAAAAGTTGGCCGCAGGGATAGTCTTGAATATTTTTTGCGGAGTTCCCCCTTAAGCGTCTTGCAGACATTGCCTCGTTAAAAACCTTGCCAGTAAAAACCCTTCTTCTGGGATAAAAACTCGGTCGAAGGAAAAGAGTGCAACGAGTGCGCCTTTGGGGCCTTGAGGTCTTGCAATATCACTTTCGTCCCAGCAGCTTTGATCGGGTGCCTGCACGAAGGTTAATTCCGACTTTGAAATAATATTTAAAAAAAAGAATGGTTGTACCTTGAAATGAGGTATGCTAGTGTTGCCTCGGGATCGGTCTATTATAACTGCTTGGGGGCGGAAATGCGGCATGGATCTTTACTCTATTTTGTCAAGTTCGACCAGGGGCGAGACCTGGTTTGCTTGTTGTTTCATTTGGCGGTAGAGGCATGAGCGTTGGTATCACGTCGTGTATGGCGAACATTTCCATTGCTGCGTATTGCTCCCCATAGACGGTTTTGATCACATCCTTTGTCGGGAATTTTATCACTTGGTGGAGGGTGGATGGTACTGCCCTAATGCAGTGTATCCAAGGCCGTCCAAATAAGGCATTATACCTCATATCTCCCTCGATGACATGGAATTTGGTGTCTTGAGTTGTTCCGACCATGGTAACTGGAAGGACAATTTCTCCTTTCTTCGTTTCGCTAGCCATGTTGAATCCATTGAGGACCTAGGTAGCGGGCACGATTTGTTCGAGCAGCCCGAGTTGTTCTATCACCCTTGACCTGATGATATTGGCCGAGCTACCTGGATCCACGAGTACACGTTTTATCTGAAAAGAATTTACAGGAAAGGAGATTACTAGGGCGTAGTTGTAGGGTTGAGACAGGGTCTCGGTGTCCTCTTCGCTGAACGTGAGGGCGTCTTCGGGGATATACCCCCGAGTCCGTTTTTCTCTGGTGATGGATATTTTTGTTCTTCTTATTACGGGTTCCTACATCGGCGCCCCCCATGATCATGTGAATGACGTGTTGTGGCTCGTTTGCCACGTTTTTCTTGGTTGCCTCCCTCTCTCGGAATTGATTTTTGACCCGATAGCTGAGGATTTCCCGAAGGAGCCCTTTGTTGAGCAGTCAAGCCACTTCCTCTCGTAGTTGATGGAAATCCTCGGTCTTGTGGCCGTGCGTGTTATAGAACTCGCACACTAAGTTGTAATTTCTCTGCGAAGGGTCTGACTGTATTGGCTTAGGCCACTTGGTGTCTCTTATCTTGCTGATAGCAAACACGATGTCTAAAACATAGATGCAGAAGTTGTATTCCGATAAGTGGGGCGAGTTTGTTGGCGCTATGTTTCGATCGAACCTGGTACTGTTGACGATCCCTCGAGGGTCCTTTCCTTGATCTGTCCTCCGATCGTTACGAGGTAGGTTGCGCCTTGGGGAGTTCCTTCTGTCTTTGAGGTACGGCTGGTACTTTTATTTATTTTGTTTCGGTTCTTTTACCAGGAATCTGTTTGGGTATACTGAGCCCGAAAGGGCTCCTCGTTGGTCATCCTTGGCCCTGATCTTTGACTGGTACCGGTTGTGGATGTCTGACCAGGTTACGGCCGGATATTCGATCGGGCTTTGCTTCAGCTATTTCGAGGCAACCGAGCTTCGTTCGTTCAGGCCTTGGGTGAAGTCTTGTACTTCCTAGTCGTCGAAAACTAGCGGAAACTCCATCCATTCCATCTGGAAGCAGGACACAAATTCTCGCAGCATCTCGTTCTCTCTCTGCTGAATTTTGAAAACGTCAGACTTCCTAATTGCTACCTTGATGACTCCAGCATGTGCCTTTACGAAGGAGTCTGCCAACATGGCGAATGAATCTATGGAGTTGGGAGCCAAGTTGTGATACCACATCATTGCCCCCTTCGAAAGTGTTGCTCTAAAATTTTTAGCAATACAGACTCGATCTTGTCATTCTTTATATTGTTACCTTTTACTATGTAGGTATAGGCAGTAACGTGTTCGTTGGGGTCGGTGGTACCTTTGTACTTAGGGAGTTTCGGTATTCTAAACTTTTTAGGAATGGGGTCTGGGGCCGCTTGCTCTAGGAGCGGTCTTTGTATGAACTTCTTCGAATCCAAACCTTTTAGGACCGGAGGTGCTCCCGGGATTTGATCCACCCTAAAGTTGTAGGTCTCAACTTTTTTATCGTTGGCTGCAATCATCTTCTCACCTGACTCGATCCTTTTGGTGATGTCCTCGAGCATCTTCACTATCGCGGGGTCAGCCACTTACCCGTTATTGCTTGATCTTTCGGGTACTTGCTCGGCGGGGGGAGCTATCTCTGGTGTCGCTGCACTGGAAGTTCTCCGATAGCTTTGCAACTGGGCAATGGTTAGCTACTGTGACTGCAACATTTCAAAAATAACATGAAGACAAACTTCCTGTTCTTCTCGGGGTGGGATTTTTTGAGCTTCCTATCGGTCGCTGTGTCGTATGCTCCTGTTGGTGTGAGATGTTTCGTCGACTCGATGTGCGTCCTGTGAGTCTGCATCCGCTAGAATCATTCTGGGCGCGTTATCTGGATTTTGTAGTGGTACTCCGGCGACCGGGACAGCCACGCCATTTTCCTCGTGATTCTCGTGGTTGTCGTTCTTGACTCCATTTACCGAGCCGGACATTTTGACCTGAAATCAAAGGATCTTGGACAAGAAAAGTGTGAAAGAAAATGTGCGTTTGTGTAACGAAACTAGCAAGAAAATAATCACTATTATTTTTATCCCCACAGTGGGTGCCAAACTGTTTATCGTGAAAATGGTAACAACAATTAAATTTGTAAATGGAATTCTAAAAATACGTGATCTATTCTCGAGCTAGTTGTTAGAGCAGTTGATGCTAATAATATAGAGTTTAAATAATAAATACGAGCTAAAACGAAGTAATAATCGAACCGGAGGGCCTGCTGCCTGAATATAGGTCTGGTCGGTAAGGGACCTCGGGGTCGACGTCAGGGTCAAGCTCGAGCTATCGGGGATAGTCGGGGGTGGGATAACAGTTGAAGATATAATTAAACAAGGCTCTTTATGGCCACTAATAAGGCATATGTTGAAGAACAAGTAAGAAAACGATGTATATTAAGGTAACTTCGAGCCAGTATTAAGTGGTAAACAAAGAACATGCAAGAAGACAGCAAAGCTAAATGAATTCGAGCCAGTGAGGGCAAGCGAGTTATAGAGGAGAAAGAGAGAGAAGATATTATTGCATTTTTAGTAGAATGGTTGGAGCTCTGCCCTTACAAGGTATTAGCGACTCCCCTTTTATAGAAAAGGGAGGAGTCCAATCTTAGGACAAGATATGTTGCGTGATACAAGAAATAGGATGGTACAACCGGCTAGCTCTGTGATGCGTGTGTGGGCTGATGTCGAGCCGCTTGAATAGACCTGATCGACCCCGGATGCATTCCTCGAGGGATCCCTGCATTCGATGGGGGTTTGGCCGACATTATCCTTGGCGGAGTACCGCTCGATCTTCAGGGAAGTTACTGGCTCGAGATCCTGGGCTTCCGGGGTCACCCTTCGATGTATTCAATCGAGGAGAAATCGGTTTCCCAGATTTCACCGTATACATCCACTTTGTCTTTTTCAACACTTTCTAATATCCAACAATGGAGTTATGAGATTGTTTAGAGTAAATCATCAAAATCTATATCTGAACCAAAAGTTTAAGCAGAATTTATTAATGTTTAAATGATTTAATAATAATCGATGATTAACTTTTATTTTTCAAGATCTAACAAGAATTTGAAGATTTAAAAATTAAAGAACTATAATTTTCAAGTAAAAAAGGGATATTTTTTTAAGACCATAAAAAATGGGGACATTCCGCCAAGACCAGCCCCTTTGGGGGTCACGCCGTGCTAATTTTTTATTTGAGCATCAGATATGTTTTTAGGTGTTTATCTAAGTTTGAGTTTAACATTTTTTAATGTCTAAATATTATTGAATGATTTGGTACGTTCATACTTGGAAAAATAGTAATGTCAACAATGAATCTTTTTAAAAAAAAATACAGAAAACAAAAAAAAATGAAAAACTCTAGAACGCTAAACCTCCTTCCAAGTCATACCTAAACCCCTTTTTTGGTCCTTTTATTCTTTCCTTTTCTCTAGATGGACTACTCATAGTTCTGTAACAAGAAGAGGTGAACAGACTAAATCAAGTTTTTTCTTCGAATTTTCATAGTAGATCTGACGCAATGTGTGGATAGATTTGAGGTATATCTCAGCTTCCATGAAGTTTGAGTTAAGATCTTCACATAATTTTAATATGTGCCTCTTTGCAACCTCTAAATTGTACCATCTTTTCTTTTATTTCCATTCTATCTATGTGATTGTATTTCTTATCTGCATTGGCCATTTTCCTCGCCATAACTAGCTTGATTTTTGCCTCCAAAGATGATTCTTCATCTTTACAGTATCTTTTAGCTCATGTAAGAGAACTGGTGAATCCTTCTCATTCCAGTTTCTTGTCTCTCTTTCTCTATCCAAGGCCTCTAGGCTTTTGAGGATTGTAGTTTTTTTTCTTCCAATTTGCCAAATATCTTGACATCCCATTCCCTGATGCCATTCTTAAGAAATCACACATATTAGATAATTTGACACAGGGGTGGCTCAAGGGGGAGGCATAAAGCTTTTGCTTTAGGCCGCCTAAATTTTGGGGCCCCAAAAATATTTTTAGTTGTGGGTTTTTACTATCTTATTTTCGTTTAGACAATATTGAAGTTTATAGAAAAAAAATACTAAATCCTTATAAAAATGGGAAGAAAGACTATCTAGTTTTTAACAATAGAAATATTTTAGAACTTTGAATTAAGATAGCCAAATCATCATATTGATAAATAACATCTTTTTCAATAAGATTGTCATGACCCCAAAACTAAACCGGTCGTGATGGCACCTTTCATTAAACTAGGTCAACCGATACATTTCCAAAGTAGTTCAACATTTCATTAAAACTTAAATAATAACCTTTTTCAACTGAATTTTCCATAAAAATATAAATCATAAACCAAAATGCAAAAAATAAAAGCCCAACCTCGGGTGTCACTAAGTCATGAGAAATACTACAATTTGTTCCAAAATATAACAAGATCAATATAGTCTAAAAGCAGCCAAAGTATACTAGAAGGAAGATAAAGAAGGAGAAAGGTAGGAATGCGATCGCCACGCAGCTACCTCGCTATCTCCGATGATAATCCGCGATTGGAATAGTCAAAAGCCGCTACCATGACCTGAGATACCTTGATTTGCACACAAGGTGCGGGGGTAATGTAAGTACACCAACTCAGTAAGTAATAAGTCCAAACTATGGACTGATAGGTAATAACGAACTAAACCTCAGCAATTATAACATATTTAAATTGTACAAGTAGGCATGCTGGCAATTCAATTATTCAACTTAATAGTAAAGCAAAATACCAATCCGAACAATGTGAAGTATAAAGCTCAGCAAATCTCTACATGTCAATGCTAGAAATGTATGAAATCGCACCATGTGCTCCCACTCTCAAGTGCTCAACCACTCGGTACAGCGTATGGCCATCCGACCCAGGGAAATGCATCCAGAAATATATACAACACTGACTTCAAGTCAACCGGTACCGAGGAATAAGGGTAATCAACCCTGAGGAGAAATCTATCTCCAGGTATAAATACTTATGATAAATCCATGCCCAGGAAAATCCATCCCTCAATAATATCATCCACGCTCACTGGGGGTGTGTAGACTCTGAAGGGGCTCCTTTTATCCAAAACGCTATAACAAGACATAATCATCAACATAACCACTGCAGTGTGCATCCTAGTCCTATAATTGTCACTCATAATCAAGCTCTCGGCTTCACTCACTCATCACTCCCGAGTCTCACACACACGAGCTCACAATGCCATGAAACTAGCTCGAAACCATGATATGATGTGCCAAATAATAACAACTGAGATTGAGACATGATATGATATGCATGAATAAGACTGAGTACAGAATATCAATGAATCTAATGAAATGACTGCAAGAAGTGACCACTCGGGTCTCAACAGTATCGGCATGAAGCCCTAACATTACTTAATGATTTACAGCTCATTAACTTAATCAAAGAATCACAACACAAATATCAGCAAAAGAGAGTCACTAAATGGTGCCATGAAATAAACCAGGCCACAATTCTTATGGTGCACGCCCACACGCCCGTCACTTGGCATTTTCATCACCTCAATATTTAATCATATAACACATAATTTGGGGTTTCGTGTCACGACCCAAACCGATGGGCCACGACGGGTGCCTGAGTCCTACCTGTCAAACACCCATGCGTCTAAGATATGAACCTGAATAACATTTGCTGAATTACGAAAATAATATACATGTAGGAAACCTGCCAACAAGGCATATGTACGAATACATGCAGAATACAGTGAGCGAGCCAGCAAGGCTGCTATAGACAACTATACATCCAAAACTGAAAGCCAACAAGGTCATATACAACCCAACTAGACATACTGTCTACAGACCTCTAATGGATACATAGCTGTACAAAGACAAAACTGAGCCACGTCATAACCATATATATATATGGGTGAAATGCATGAAAAAATGTAAAAATCTCAGTATTCCTTCCGGATAAACTTTTTTTTTCAACTACGTATTATTCTGAGACCCATGAACAGAAGATAGTAATAATTTACATGGGGAATCAAAAATATAGACACCACTAATATTTCTATGATAGAGTAATTTATGGAAATTGTGCGTTTGCTCGTTTCTTCGATATAATTTGGACCATGCCAAAAGAAAGAAGGGATAGCCTTAACATACCTAGAGTAGATATAAATCCATATAATATTCCGTTGGAAAACCTTCATTGATTGAACGAAATTTTTGCTTTTGATTCTTCGAACTTTTGAACGAAATTATTTCTGACTTTATGAAGCTTTTTTTTGGAACGAGAACAAAGCTTCTGCTTCTAACGTTACTAAGATTCACGGTGATAGCTATATCTTTGAATTGCTTTTCCATTTTGAAGAAAGTACATATGGTTTCTTAGTAGAGACTTATTAAGTCTTATGACTTTGTCTCTTATATTACATGTAATTAAGGCCTTGTTCCTAGATGGCCACATAAGAAAATGTGACCCTTAGTCACTTCTTTCTTATGTGGTCAACTGCCACATTTTTGGTCATGATAATTATAATATTTATCCACTTATTAGTTAATTAGGTAATGTCTCGTTACCCGGTAATTAACCAATTACCCGTGTAATTTAAAAATTACCACAAATTGCTTAAAATTCTACTTATTTTTAATATACTTTATATATATTTTATACATTATACTACCGTGGTCATATGGTACCTTGCATGGTACTAGTTTATAGTCATTGGGTATTATCGCTCGACTCGTATTTTATCCCAAATTGGCCACTTTCAACGAAACTTGTTTTCTTTAATTCGTGTATCCCTTTATCCTCTATAACACACCTATTTATCGCTTGTTATAAATAGCATAAATACGTTAACGTCAAGATGTTCTCATCCCCGAGTCTACGTCAATTAACTGAAGACAAAACTTTTAACGTACGAAAATACGAGATGTAACATCTTTCCCCCCTTAGAAACATTCGTCCTAGAATGTTTAACCTTCCGGGATCCATATAATATTGGCAGAGTTGCCCTTGGTAACAATACTATAATCAACTCTTCCTGTAAAAATTTAATAATTCAACGCCACATAGGACCATGACCATCAATAACGACAATGGCCTCACATGACCAATGACAATAACTATCACTAAAATCCATACACGTACCATAAGGTTATGATGTCTCAGTCGGATCCTTCTCTTGAGGAGGAAATAAGTAGGAATATCTAGACTTCATGTCTTCCTTGGCCTCCTAAGTTACTTCTTCCACATTGTTGTTTCTTGAAAGTACTACCGAAGCTAAGTCTTTAGTTCTCAATCTCTGAATATCTCCGTCTAATATAGCAATGGAAGTTTCTTCATATGATAGCTGCTCTGTGACCTGAAGGTCATCAACTAATAGAATTTTGGAAGGGTCTTCGATACATTTACGGAGCATAGATACATGAAAGACTGGATGTACAGATTCCAAGTCTGAAGGCAAGTCTAATGCATATACTACCTGGCTTACTTTGTGTATGATCCTTTATGGTCCTATGTGGCGAGGGCTAAGTTTTCCTTTCTTTCCGAACCTCATAACACCTTTCATCGGTGGTACCTTTTTGGAATACCCAGTCGTCCACCTAAAATTCCAAGGCTCGTCATCTATTATCCGCATAAGCCTTCTAACGGTCTTGAGCTGCCAATAGCCTTTCATGTATAAGCTTAATTTTTTCGATTGCCTCTTGTACAAATTCTGTTCCTACTAACGTAGTTTCCCCAACATCGAACCACCCTATAGGCGACCTACACTTCCGTCTGCAAAGAGCTTTGTATGGAGCCATCTGAATACTGGAATGGTAACTATTATTATATGCGAACTCAATAAGAGGAAGATGATCAACCTAGCTACCTTTGAAGTCTATCACACAAGCTCGTAACATATTCTCCAGTTTTTGAATAGTACGCTTAGCCTGTCCATCTGTCTGGGGATGAAATATTGTACTAAGACTTACTTGAGTCCCCAATCCTTTTTGGAAGGACCTCCAGAAGTTAGCTGTAAATTGAACTTTTCTATCCGAGATAATAGATACAGGGACACCATGTGGTCGTACTATCTCCTTAATATAAATCCTTGCATAATCCTCTAAGGAATATGTAGTTCTAACGGCCATAAAATGGATTGACTTTGTAAGCCTATAAATAATTACCCATATCGAATCGAACTTACGCTAGGTACGGGGTAAGCCTACGATGAAATCCATATTGATTACTTCCCATTTCCAAGTCGGAATCTCCATAGCCTACAATAATCCACCGGGTTTTTGATGCTCAATCTTATCCTGCAGACAGTTAGGACACCGAGCAACAAACTTCGCTATATCCTTTTTCATTCCATCCTACCAATATACTTCCCTTATATCATGATACATTTTTGTCGCTCTTGGATGGATAGAATAACGAGAATAGTGAGTTTCTCCCATAACCTGCCGATGTATCCCTGCAACATTAGGGACACATAATCGTCCTCGATATCTGAGGACCCCATCTTCTGTAATTTCAAACGGTTTCTTCTCCTTTTGAGGGGTGGTATCCCTATAATGAACTAATATAGGATCCTTGTACTGTTGTTCCTTTACTTCAGTTACTAAAGAGGATGTTGTCGTATCCTGAATAGTGAATCTAATATCACCTGAGTCCAGCAATCGAACTCCAAGACTAGCTAGTTGATGAACCTCATGGGCTATTCCCCTCTTTTCTAGTTGTAAATACAACAGGCTACCCATATATCTATGGCTGAGAGAGTCGGCTACTACGTTCGCCTTCCCCGGATGGTATAAAATATCAACGTCATAGTCTTTAAGTAGCTCCAACCATCTCCTTTGAAATAGATTCAATTCCTTTTGCTTGAAGATATACTGGAGGCTCTTATGATCCATATAGATATCAACATGAATGGCATACAAGTAGTGCCTCCAAGATTTGCAGTAGTTCCGTTGTATCATTTGGGATGTGTGTACAAAATTTCAGGTCATTCGGACATGGTTTGGTTGGGTTTTTGATCAAAAACGGAATTTGGAAGATTTTGGAAACTTAGGCTTGAATCCGATATGTTTTGGTTGATTTGATATTGTTTGAGGTCTTTTGAAGATTGGTACAAGTTTGAATAAGGTTTTAGGATATGTTGGTGCCTTTGGTTGAGGTCCCGAGGGCCTCGGGTGAGTTTTGAGGGGTTGAACGGATCATTTTTAAGTTAAGAAAATTGCAGATTTTGGTTTCAGCTGTTGCAGGCATTTTAGTCTTCGCGTTCGCAAGTGGACCTCGTGTTCGTGAAGGGTCAGGAAGGGATGCATCAAGTTTGGCCTTCGCGTTCACGAAGGGGAGTCCCGCGTTTGCAAAGGGCCAGAATGGTAAGCATCACGTTCGAGAGAGGCCGGGTCGTATTCGCGTCAGTTGGTGAAGCTGAGGCAACACGTTCGCGATGGTGAGGTTGCGTTCGCGAAGAAGAGTTTTGGTCAACAGAATTTTTGTGCTTCGCGAACGCGAGACTTTGATCGCGTTTGCGAAGAAGGATTTTTAGCCTAGGGCAGAAGGTTTAAAAGGTTGTCTTGTCCGCGAATATGGGGTTTATTTCTTCCATTGTTGGTCATTTTTGGAGCTATTTGAAGGGGGGTGAAGAGGGATTCAAGGGTAATCACTTGGAGGTAAGATTCTTGGACTTAAAACTCGATTCTAATGTGAATTCCACCTAAATAATCATGGAAATTAAGCCTAAAATTGAGGAATTAGGGCTTGAGATTAAGAGACTTTAAATGTGAATTTGAGGGGCCATTTGGACTCTGATTTCAGTATTCTTGGTATGTATGGACTCGTGGGAGGATAACGATTCCGTTGATGTGATTTTTATTGAGTTTCAAGATGTGGGCCCAGGGGTCGGGTTTGGCTAATTTCGGGGTTTTTGGTATAATTTAATTATTTTCGTTTGGGCTTCGTTCCCTTAGCATATTTTGACACCGTGATTCTGATTTTGGATAGATTCGACACGAGTGGAGAAGGATTCGAGGGGAAAAGGCATCGCGGAGTAGTATTTTCACCGGTTTGAGGTAAGTAACCATTGTAAAACTGGAACTGAGGGTACAAACCCGGTATTTGACTTGTTTTGATAAATACGGTGACGCACATGCTAGGTGACGAGCGTGCAGGCGTGCACCAGTAGGGATTGTGACTTGGTCCGCCATGTAGCGACTATTAAGCTGCGTATTTGATTTAGAATCTAATATTATTCCGTACTTTAGTCATTTATATTATATTATGGGATGTGTGCCATGTTTGGGGTCTTGTGCCGACCTGTTGAGACCCTTAGAGGTATTTTTACTATGTTTCCTCACTTTACTTGTTGAAAGCATATCCTTAGTCATGTTTTACCTGTTTAAATGTTTAAAACTGGTTTTATCGCTCCACTTCTAATTGTGTGGACTGTTTGGGCTGAGTACCCTAATTTCTATTGTTGTTCCGGAGAGGCTGTGAGGTTAATGACTGAAAGAGGTTGAGAATGTAATAGTGAGGAATTATATGTATATATTATGGATCGGGCTGCATGCCACAGCGATACTTAAATAGATCGGGCTGCATGCCGCAACGATATATATATTGGATCGGGCTGCATGCCGCAGCGATATGTATATTGGATCGGGCTGTGCGCCGTAGCGATATGACGCTTGGGCTGTAGGAGCCCCTCTAGAGTCTGTATAACCCCAGTGAGCGTAGTTGACTATAAATTACGGATCGGGCTGCACGCCGCAGCGGTTTACTATGATTTCTATTATTATGAGATATTAATGAGCCTGAGTGCTGAGAGTGAGTACTGAGTGATGAGAGTGAGTCACGAGTGACTGAGAGGCTGCCCGAGAGGCCATGTTCTGAGTGATACCTTGCCCGAGGGGCCCAGTTATGATATTTTCATTGATTTCACTCTTCTTTTAAAAATAGTTTCTGTTGGAAAAATTGCTAAGTATATGATTTCAAGTTTTTAAATGGAAGTTGATAATTTTATGATGAAACTGGTTTTAAACTGTAAAATGGATTTGTTATCCTGTTGTTTATTCAATTATGTGATTTTTAACTGCTTGTCACTACTTTCAGACCTTATTCACTTTAGTTACTTACTGAGTTAGCGTATTCACGTTACTTCTTACACCTTGTGTGCAGATCCAGGTGCCCGAGTGGCAGAGTGAGGGTCCTCAGCTGATCCAGAGGTTGCCGGACATTTCAAGGTAGCTGCATGGCGTCCATACCCCTGTTTTCTCCTTCTTATCTTGTTCTTTTTCCGCATTTTTTTAGACTTTTGTTGTATCAGACAATCAGTTATGTAGTAGAGGCTCTAGACTCGTGACACCAGATATTTGGAGCTGTGTAGTTTTCATGTTTACTTGACTTCCGCATATGTAATTGTGTTTTAAACGCTTATTTTGGAAATTTGGTATTTAAACCTGTGTTAGAAAATGGTTTTATAAAAAAAATTATTGTAGTTAATGGTTTGGGTTGGCTTGCCTAGAAATGTGATAGGCGCCATCATGGCCGAGTATTTGGGGACGTGACAATAAATTAACAGTTCTTCTAAATGAAATTACTCCAACAATTGCAACAAATAATACGAATTTATAAGACAACAAAGTACACAATAATTATGATTCATTTAGGAAACAAATAATGACAAGTAACAATTAATTGTATAAATTAAGGAGGAAATAGGCAATTTAATAATCAGTATGCTAAATGTCAAGTAGCAATCAAGTCACATAAAATCACATAAACATGTAGCAATTATATCATAAATTCAATGCATAATATTAAGCAAGGATACCTTGATCCAATAGCAACAAGTAACATAGTAAAGGAAAATGCACGGCATCACCGTTCGTGCTTTTACTCTCAACCTTGCCATATAATTAATAAGAAATGGCACAGAATCACCCTTCGTGATTTTACCCTCAACCTCACCATATAATTAATAAGAAATGGAACGACATCACGCTTTGTGCTTTTACTCTCAACCTCACCATATAATTAATAAGAAATGACACGACATCACCCTTTGTGCTTTTACTCTCAACCTCAGCATATAATTAATAAGAAATGGCACGGCATCACCCTTCATGCTTTTACTCTTAACCTCGCCATGTAATTAATAAGAAATGGCACGGCATCACCCTTCGTGCTTTACACTCTTCCTCACATGATAATGAATGTAAAATGGCATGGCATGACCCTTCGTGCATTAACTCTCATAATATGGCACGGCATCACCCTTAAGGCATTAACACTCACAATATGGCACGGCATCACCCTTCGTGCATTAACTCTCACTCACAAAAATATTGCACAGCACCACCCTTCGTGCTTTAACACACTTTCTCATCCAAACAATAAGCAATATCAACAGAGAAATAGAAATATCAACAACATGTCTTACTTCAATATATGGTTCTACAATATCAAGATCAATTTTGAATTTAATATTCAATTATCACCAAAAATTCGTAAACATGATAAAAGCAATCAAATTAACAATACTAGTCTAAATATAAATAACATGATCAAAGAAAGCATTAATTACAAAATACCAAGCCCCACCTGCATGTTTTACCCGACAACAACGTATAGATACTCCTCACCTCACTTATACATTGTACCCAATATCTAAGCATGTAGCAAATAGGCAAACAAGTCCTATTCCCTCAAGTCGAGATTAACCACGACATTTACCTCGCTTAGCAACCAAATTCAAAAATCCAATAAATCTTTGACTTGCGAATTCGTGTCCAAAAGCTTCAAATCTAGTCATGAACAATTCAATATACTCAATACAAATCGTATGAATTAATTTCATATGAATTTACTAATTTTCTGGATTAAAATCTGAAATTTAACTCAAAAATCATCTCGGAATCTAATGAAATCTCACGGAATCCAACAACCCATTCCGATACGAGTTCAACCAAACAAAAATTATGGAATTCCGACATTGGATTGGCTTTCAAATCTTAAATTTTTGTTTTTGGAAGATTTGCTAAAAATATGATTTTTCTTTCATAAATTCATGGATTCATGATGTAAATGAGTAATCATGAAATATAATCAATATAGGATAAGGAACACTTACCCCAATGTTTTTCTGTGAAAATCGCCCAAGAACTGTGCTCCGAAAATCCAAAACGAAATGAAAGAAATGAGCATTTTTTGGTTCGTAAGTTTCTGCCCATCCGTCACTAAAAGTTCATTTTCATCAATAAAAGTCGTCACTAAAAGTCCACTAGAAACTGCTTTACCAGCCCTTATTCAGTCTATCATAACTTTCTGTACAAATATCCAAATAATGAATGGTTTAGCTTTCTTGAAACTAGTATGAAAGTGCTACAACTTTAATGTTTTGCAAATTTTTAGATTTGTCACGACGCTAAACCCAGACCCGGTCTTGATGGCGTCTCTTGTATAGGCAAGGCCATCCGACACAATACCCAATTCCTTTTAGCAATTAAAAATACACAATTTAAGTCTTTAACACGATTAAATCTCAATTAAGCAATGAAAACAGTACAATTTGCGGAATATAAAACCAACATAGCCCGACGTCGGGGTGTCACCAGTCATGACCATATATCATAACAACTACAAGTCTTAAACAGTCTACTCAACTATTACATAACCAAAAAAGAAGCAAATGAGATAGATGGAGAAGCACTGGGCTGCGATCGCCAAGCAGCTACCTAGTGAATCTCCGAAGTCTGCTGGAAGCTCTCAACCCTCGCGAGCAGGACCTGAAGCACCGGAACTGCACATGGGGTGCAGGGAGTAAAGTGAGTACTCCAACTCAGTGAGTAATAATAATAAATGCAGAATGAGAAATAAGAAATCACGTAAAGGCACATCAACAAGCTATAAAGAAAACAGTAAAAGCCAGTAAATATAATGAAACAGTGAAAATGTGTAAAGTCACTTTAGTTTAGTTTAAGCTTCTTTAGAATGCCTTTTTAACAGCTAAGCAAGTAAATGACAGGTAACTAGAAAAGATAAACACATAAATAACCGCCCCTCGGGCTCAATAGTAACAGAATCAGCCCCTCGGGCAACACATG
This sequence comes from Nicotiana tabacum, assembly GCF_000715075.1. Taxonomy (NCBI): domain Eukaryota; kingdom Viridiplantae; phylum Streptophyta; class Magnoliopsida; order Solanales; family Solanaceae; genus Nicotiana; species Nicotiana tabacum. Next base: position 115,470,699 of record NC_134084.1, read on the forward strand.
GAACAACACCAGCCCCTCGGGCTATATCTCAAATCACAATGGGTACCCGCACTCACTGGGGGTGTGCAGACTCTTGGAGGGGCCCCTTACGGCCCAAGCGCAATATCAAGCCATCTCGTGGCATAATCACATAGATTCTCGGCCTCATATCAACAAGGCACCTCATGACGTACAATCTCAGGCCCTCGGCCTTATAATCATAATCAATGTATCCTTACAACCCAGGCCCTCGACCTTACTCAATCAAAATCTCATAAGCAACTCGGACAACAGTAAAACATGATGTTCCGCCCAAATTATCATTTAATATATTAAAACAGAGTAGACATGGCTGAGTTATAAAAACAGTAGATTATAGCATGACTGAGTACAAGTATAAAGTCAAAACGGTGAGGAAATATCAGTAAAAGATCTCTTAAGGGTCCAAATAGTTGGCACGAGGCCCAATTATGGCATTCAGCCCAAAACATGATGATAGCAAATAGTTTTCAATCAAATACACCGTAAAATAGTCATTTGGGATGGACTAAGTCACAATCCCCAGCGGTGCACGACCCCACGCTCGTCATCTAGCGTGTACGTCACCTCAATATAGCAAAACGATGTGCAATCCGGGGTTTCATACCCTCAGGAAAACATTTACAATCATTACTCACGTCAATCTGGTCCAAACTCTATCCTGCGATGCCTTTTCCCCTCGAATCGGCATCCACTCGCATCGAATCCATCAAATTCGAATCGGCCTCGAATCGGCATTCAGCCCAAGGCGACACACTAGGTCGAATCAATCCCTTATCAAGGATTTCCAGAAGCTGCTCCTTTAACTCCTTCAACTTCGCCGGTGCCATCCAATACGGTGGAATAGAAATGGCCTGAGTGCCCGGCACCAAGTCAATCCAAAATTAATATCCCTGTCTGGTGGCATGCCCGGCAGGTCTACAGGAAATATATTAGGAAAATCCCTCACAACTGGAACTGAATCAATACTGGGAGTCTCTGTACCGACATCCCTCACAAAGGCTAGATACGAAACACAACCCTTCCCAACCATATGCTGGGCTTTCAAGAATGAGATTACCCTACTGGAAACATAATCAGTTAAACCTCTGCACTCAATCCATGGCACACCCGGTATAGCCAATGTGATTGTCTTGGCATGACAGTCCAGAATAGCACGACACGGTGATAGCCAATCCATGCCCAAAATAACATCGAAATCCACCATACATAATAACAAAAGATCCACTCGGGTCTCCAAACCCCTAATAGTCACCACACACGACCGGTACACACGGTCTACAATAACAGTATCGCCCACCGGAGTAGATACATGAACATGTGAAGCAAGAGACTCACGGGGCGTATCCAAATAATGACCAAAGTATGATGACACATAGAACAAGTGGAATCAGGATCAAATAATACAGAAGCATCTCTGTGGCAGACTGAGACAATACCTGTAATAACAACATCAGAAGCAATAGCATCAGGTCTAGCTGGAAGTGCATTGAAATGGGCCTGATCACCACCTGATCGACCTCCCCCTCTAAAGCGACCCCTAGCTGACTAACCTCCACCCCTAGCTGGCTGGGTAGGTGGTGATAAACTAGCTGGCGATGAAGCCGATGGCTAACTCCTCTACTGAGATGAACCCGCAAGACGACGAGGACAATGCCTCTATATATGACCCATCTCTCTAAACAGATAGCAACTCCCAGGTGCTGGAGATGGGGATAGAAGGGAACCCCTAGCACCGGGATGACTAGCAGATGCACCTAGCATAGAAGAGCCTTGAATTGATGGAGCACGGGATGAACTCTTAGCTGGAAGAGCACTAAGTGATGATTGGCCCTGATGAGAACTGTGAGAACCATGACCCAATGATGCCCCACGATAACCTGGGCGAGCTGGCTGAGCATGCCTGAATGGACGGCCTCTGCCGTGCTGAAACTAACCTCTCGAAGGAGCACCACTATAACTACCAGATCCTCGAGGCCTCTTGGCCTCCCTCTCCTCTCGCTCCCAGCGACGAACTGACTCAATCTCACGAGCAATGTCCACAACCTCCTCAAAAGTAGAACCAGTCACCCTCTCTCTGGTCATGAGAATACAAAGCTAATAAGTTAGGCTATCAACAAACCTCCTAATCCTCTCTCTATCTGTCGGAACCAACCAAATCGCATGGCGAGTTAACTTAGAGAACCTCATCTCATACTGCGTCACAATCATCTCTCCCTGATGCAACCACTCGAACTGCCTGCGCAGCTCCTCTCTACGAGACTACGGCATATACTTCTCCAAAAAGAGAATGGAGAACTGTTTCCAGGTAAGGGGTGCTGCACCAACAGGCCTACGCCTCTCAAAAGCCTCCCACCAAGTGAAGGCAGCTCCATAAAACTGATAAGTAGTGAAAGCAACCTCGTTGGTCTCCAGAATACCCGTTGTACGAAGCATCCTCTGACACTTATCCAAGAAACCCTGGGCATCCTCACCCTCTGCACCACTAAAAGTCGGAGGCTGAAGTCTGCCAAACCTCTCCAACCTACGCTGCTCGTCCTCTGGCATCGCAGGAACTACATAGTCCTAAGTAGTTGCAACTGTCTGGGTTGGTTGCGCCCCCGGTGTCTGAAGTCCCTGCATGACCTGCTCAGGTGTGCGAGCGGCGGGAGTCTAAGTGCCTCTCCCGGCCTGAGAAGTAGCTGCGACTGTAGTAACTGAGACCGCCTGAGCTAGGCCAATGCATACTGACAGAATCTGAGCCAAGGCCTCCTAAAGACCCGGAATCACAATGGGCACAACTGGTGCCTGAACTGGTGCTACTGGAGCATCCACAGCTAGGACCTGATCCTGAACTAGGGCGGCTGATGGATCTGCAAGTTCTGCCCTAGCTGTTGTGCGGGCCACACCCCTACCCCTACCGCGACCACGACCGCATCCTCGGCCTCTAGTGGCCACAACTGGTGGTGCTAGTGGTCGTCCATCCTGACCGGTAGGACGTGTCCTCACCATCTGTGAGAGAATAGAATAATAGAAGTTTAGTACTCGGATCAACAGATTCGCATGACAAGAATTTCAAGAATATGAAGCTTGTCCTAAAGGTTCTACAGCCTCTCAAGGATAAATACAGACGTCTCCGTACCGATCCGCGAGACTTTACTAAACATGATCATGACTCGTGACACCTATGTAATCTAGGCTCTGATACTAACATGTCACGACCATAAACCCAGACTCGGTCATGATGGTGCCTCTCATACATACAAGGCCAGCCGACACAACACCCAATTCCTTTTAGCAATTGAAAATACACAAATTAAGTCTTTAACACGATAAAATCTCAATTAAGCAGTGAAAACAAAACAATTTGCGGAATATAAAACCAACAAAGCCCGACATCGGGGTGTCACCAGTCATGAGCATCTATCATAAGAAATACAAGTCTTTAAAGAGTCTACTCAACAATTACATAACCAAAACAGAAGAAAATAAGATAAAGGGAGAAGCACTAGGCTGCGAACGCCGAGCAGCTACCTAGTGAATCTCCGAAGTCTACTAGAAGCTCTCAACCCTCGTGAGCAGGACCTGAAGCGCCTGAATCTGCACATGGGGTGCAGGGAGTAAAGTGAGTACTCCAACTCAATGAGTAATAATAATAAATGCAGACTCGGAAATCACGTAAAGGCACATCAATAGGATATAAAGAAAACAGTAAAAGCCAGTAAAAATAATGAAACAGTGAAAATGTGTAAAGTCACTTTAGTTCAGTTTAAGCTTCTTTAGAATGCCTTTTTAATATCTAAGCAAGTAAATTATAGGTAACTAGAAAAAATAAACACATAAAGAACCGCCCCTCAGGCTCAATACCAACAAAATCAGCCCATCGGGCAACACATGGAACAACACCAGCCCCTCGGGCTATATCTCAAATCACAATGGGTACCTGCGCTCACTGGGGGTGTGTAGACTCCTGGAGGGGCCCCTTACGGCCCAAGCGCAATATCACATAGGCTCTCGGCCTCATATCAACAAGCCACCTTGTGGCGTACAATCTCAGGCCCCTCGGCCTTATAATCATAAGCAGTGTATCCACACAACATAGGCCCTCGGCCTTACTCAGTCAAAATCTCATAAGCCACTAGGGCAATAGTAAAACATGATGCTCAGCCCAAATTATCATTTAAAATATCATTTAATGTATTAAAACAGAGTATACATGGATGAGTTATGAAAATAGTAGATTATAGCATGACTGAGTACAAGTATAAAGTCAAAACGGTGAGGAAATATCAGTAAAAGATCTCCTAAGGGTCCAAATAGTTGGCACGAGGCCCAATTATGGCATTCAGCCCAAAACATGATGATAGCAAATACTTTTAAATCAAATACTAGGTAAAACAGTCATTTGGGACAGACAAGTCACAATCCCAAATGGTGCACGACCCCACGCTCGTCGTCTAGCGTGTACGTCACCTTAATATAGCACAACGATGTGTAATCCGGGTTTTCATACCCTCAGGACAACATTTACAATCATTACTCACCTCCATCCGGTCCAAACTCTAGCCCGCGATGCCTTTGCCCTTTCTAATCGACCTCCGGATTCTCCAAATCTAACCAAAATTAGTACATAACCATTAAAATATGTTAAGGGAACAAACCCCACTCGAAAATATCCAATTTACACTAAAAATCCCGAAATTGCTCAAACCCGACCCCCGACCATGTCTTTGAATATGATAAAATTTACATCAATAGATTCCGTATCTCCCCACGAGTTCATACATATCAAAAGTCTAAAAACCAACCGCAACTGGCCATTCAAATCCTCAAGTCTAGGTCTCCAATACCAAGCCCTAGTTTCCCCAATTTTAACCCTTAAATTCCATTAATTACAGCTCTAATCCGTGAAATAATACCACATTATCGATTATTAGACTTGAAAATCTTACCTCCAGACGATATCCCTTGATTCCCTCTTCAAAATCTCCCAAAAAGCTCCAAAACCGACTTGAAATGGTGACGAATAACTCAAAAATTGCGAAGGATTACTTTTATACCTTCTGGCCTAGGGATTCTGCACCTGCGGCCAATTTTTTGCTTCTGCGGTGCTGCTTTTGCTGTCCCAAGCACCGCATCTGCGGTCCTCACTTAAGTCCTCCAATTCCACATCTGCGATGTCCAATCCGCACTTGCGCCATCGTAGGTGCGGTTCCTTAACCGCTTCTGCAATTCCTGCCTCCCTTGCTTTCTTCCGCATCTGCGACTCCCAAACTCACTTATGCGAGACCTCACCTGCGGTCCCCTTGCCGCAGGTGCGGTTATGATAGCAAATGGCACATCTTCAGCTGCCAAAACCAATTTCCAAACTTTCCGCGAACCATCCGAAATCACCCCGAGGCCCCCAGGACCTCAACCAAAAGCACAAATACACCATATACCACCATCCAAACTTATAACAATCTTCAAAACACCTCAAACAACCTCGAATAAACCAAAACACATCGGATTCAAGCCTAAGTTTCCAAAATCTTCTGAATTACACTTTTGATCAAAAAGTATAATAAACCATGTTCAAATGGCCTGAAATTTTGCACACATATCCCAAATGACACAACGGTCTTACTACAACTCTCGAAATTCTATTCCAAGCCCTATATGAAAATCTCACCTATCAACCGGAAAATGCCAAAATACCAATTTCGCCAATTCAAGCCTAAATCTACTATGTACCTCCAAAACACATTCCGATCACGCTCCTAAGGCTCAAATCACCTCCCGAAGCTATCTGAACCATCAGAACTCACATCTGAGCCCTCTAACACATAAGTCAACATCCGGTTAACTTTTCCAACTTAAGCTTCCTCAAAAGAGACTACGTGTCTCCAAAGAAATACCGATAAACAAAGAAATAAGAAGCAGAAATACGGGAAACGGAGAGGTAACTCATGAGACGACTGGTCGGGTCGTTACAATATTCCTTATAGATTTCGAGATATAAGCTTCCAACGTAGGCTCCTCACATCAAAAATTTCTGGAAAAATTACAAAACAACTTTACTAGTCTTTATTCAATCGATCATAACTTTCTGTACAAATGATCAAATGATGAATGGTTTAGCTTTCTGGAAACTAGAATCAAAGCACTACAACTTTCATGTTTTGCAAATTTTCAGATTCCTTAGAGATTTCGAGATATAAGCTTCCAAAATAGACTCCATGATTGCACAGTTGTTGTCCAAAGACAGCTGCTGCTGCTGAAAATTCCAGCAGCCTCTTTTGCTCGAAATCTATTTCGTTAACCTTCTGAAATCCACCCGAGACACTAGGAACCTTAACCAATTATACCAACATGTCCAAAAGTACAATACAAACTTAATGGAGGCTTCAAACCACGTCAAACAATGCCGAAATTATGAATCGTGCGCAAATCTTCCAACTTCTACATTTTGCGCAGAAACATATCAAATCAATCCGGAATGACTTCAAATATTGCACATAAGTCATAAATGACATAATGGATCTTTTTCAATTTTTTGAATCGGACTCCGACCCCGATATCAAAAGTCAACTCTCGGTCAAACTTTCCAAAAATCTTCTAAACTTTTGCCAAAATGCGCCGAATCATCCTACGGATTTCCAAATCCAAATCCGAGCATGTGCCTAAGTCTGAAATTACCATACGAAGCTATTGGAGTCATCAAAATTTTATTTCAGAGTCGTTTTCTCAAAAGTCAAATCTCTGGTCAAACTTAAGAAATCTTTAGCATTAGATCTCTAGATTTAGTTAAATGGCAATAATCTGAGTCGGGGACCTCCGAATTCAATTCCGGGCATACGTCCAAGTCCCAAATCACAATACGGACCTAAGGGAACTATCAAAACACTAATCCAAGTCTATTTGCTCAAAATGTTGACCGAAGTCAACTCGGTTGAGTTTTAAAGCTCAATTCACATTTTAATCCATTTTTCACATAAACACATTCCGGAAAATTATACGGATTGCGCATGCAAGTCGAGGAATGATTAATAACGCTTTTCAAGGTCTTAAAATAGTGAGATGATTATTTAATTTGAAGATGACATTTTGGGTCATCACATTCTCCACCTCTAAAATAAATGTGCGTCCTCGAACGTACTAAGAATTATTCTGAAGTTACCAAATTGATTAATTTACTTTTATACATATACTCACGGTTGACCCCATGTTACCGCATTCGACATAAGTCCGACAACACCATTTCAATTGAGATTATTTCCTTTATCCATATTTGTAAACTTTAAGACCAAATTTCGTACACTCCGAATATTTTCAAAAAGGTCAGATTTTCAAATCAACACAAGATATGAGTCTTGACTGGCAATAACAACCCGTGCCTACGCACACATCAACTTTTTAATAGTGCTTAACTACTTCAAAAAAATTTTGGGGTGTTACATTCTACCCCACTTAGGGTCATTCGTACTCAAGTGAGAAGTAGAGTCCATCCTTAAATACATAATGTAGTTTATCTCTTTCTTCGCATATCTTGATGTCCCAATTTTTTTTAAACAATTTCGGCAGTGCCTCCCTTGTAATTGGGCATATCCACCTATCAGAGTAACACCAAAACAACTCCTAACAACACATCCACAACCCAACAAAGCACCACAATGTATATATCAATAACACTAATCTCTGCATTACAAGCACGGCATTATCATAGTGATATCTTGACATGAAACACATCATATGTATGACCATAACCACATCTCGGGTTTTAATAGTTGTTCATAATAGATTACAACATCGCCAATTAACCTCATGTTAAAAAAAATCTCATTTCAAATCTCCACTTTACTAACAACGAGACATGAAAACCTAATAATTACCTACCCAAAATAACGAGTCACAATTTAACGTCACCTGGGCACTCACCTTGTAGGCTAAAACTCAATAATTACAATACAAATTTGGCAAATTATGCACAGAGATATTCATACAAGAATTTTCAAATGAGCCTAATAGGCATGACTCCTTATAAATACTATAGTACAAATTTTAATTTCACAAAGGGAGCATTTAAACACATAATTTTTTTCCACCATAAGGACCTCGTCCTTATATAACATCCTCCGTAGCTTGTGGCCCGGTTTAAATATTTCACATTATATAAAAATACGAGGATATCATCCTCAACTCTGTTTCACAAGTAATATGCACATCGTGCCAAATCGGAACATTCCATTGTCTTCTTTTAAATAATTTTCGTTAAACAAAATCACAACATATAATGAACCCTCATATCGGTAGGGCATATAATTCACAATTGAAATTAATTATCTGAAAATTACATCAACGTACCGAAATAATTAACAAAAGTTATTCTTAGCCTCACAACTATTTTTAGTGACCAACACATAATGATAGGCATACCTATCTCCATATAATCTCACAATAGGAGTGTTCTCATAAGTAGATTTCAGGGGTACGAAGCTCACTCATGAGTGGAGCATATTAGAAGGATTTTCCTCGATACTCATAACCTAACCAAGTTAAGAAAATTGTCACTTTATAATAATCTGAGATCGTACTTGTAGCGATACCGTCTGGTGTAGCAACCTCAGCCATGCCATAGAAAATATATCAACGGACTGGGTCTCCACTTGTAGGATTCTCACCTCCACCTCTAACATCCTGACCTCTACCTCTGGCTGGTCATGTAATTGGAGTAGTAACTACAATAAGGCACGTAGCCTGAGTGCTTTGATAAAATATGTCTCTCCCAAGTCTAGGACAATTTTCTCATGATGTTCCTAGTACCACCACATTCATATCAATCCCTTTGAGGGTTCAATGGCTTATACTGAGTCTGTACTAGATAACTGGAATAACCATTGTACGGCCCTCGTGTCAGTAGTACATTAAAAGAACTTACTGGAGCACCCCGAGTTGTACAAAATTTCAAGATCATAATTGAGTTCTTTAATGAGTTCGTTGACTCTCTCTCTCTTTTTGGATGTAGGAACCAAAGTAGGAGTATGATGGCTAACCTATTGAACCTGATGACATGTTCTGACACTGTCATAGTAACCTGATGCAACCATTCAAACCCTGTGTGCCACACATTACAGAGAATCGTGGAAATAAACTCTTTCAAAAGCATTTCTGAGAATTGAGATGAGTAGGTGGTGTTGCATTCGCTGGTCTGCCCTCTTCATAGGCTTGCCACAAACACCGGCTGCTAATTTCCTCTTTTCCTATGCGGGCTTAACACTGTTGAGCTACCCCATTTATGCATATACTCTTCGTTATTCTTTGGGATAATTCTTACCCCTATTTATGCACAACGATCACAAAGGTAAATCTCTATACAGATAAATCTTGGCACAAACCACATAGTCCAGAAGGTCGTCTACCACTATACTTCCTCCGAAGCACCCCAAAATCTGCAACCGTGACTTCCATGCTGAGTAGACCTTCTATAAATTTAAAGTTGATTCTCTAACTCTTTTGGTACTGAAGTAATTGATTATTAAGGAGGCAGACGTACCGTAAGTCCCAATCCTATCCCTTGCAAAATATAAGGCATTAAATATGTGTGTATTATTGGGGAGCCTGTTACATCTCACATTTTCGTATGTTAAAATTTCATTTTTAGTTAACCAATGTGGACCCGAGGACAAGATCATCTTGACGTTAACGTATTTACGCTATTTGTAACTAGCAATAAATAAGTATTATGAAGGATAAAGGGGTACACGAATTAAAAAAACGAGTTTTCGTCGAAAGTGGCCAATTTGGAATAAAATATGGGTCGAGCAATAATACCCAATAATTATGAACTAGTATCATGCAAGGTACCATATGACCACTATAGTATAATGTGTAAAGTATATATATATATAGTATATTAAAAATAAATTAAATTTTAAGTAATTTGGAGCAATTTTTAAATTATGTGGGTAATTGGTTAATTATCGGGTAACGGGACATTACCCGATTAACTAATAAGTGGCTAAGAACTTAATAATTACCACCCCACACACACACAAATACGTGGAAAGAAGCCACCAAGTCAAGAAGTAACTAAGTAGTCACTTATGCCTAGGTGGCAACTTGAGCATAAATAAGATGGCTGACTAACCAAGTCATCTGCTAAAATCCAATGTGAATCAAAAGTGAACCCAAAAAATGTTAGTCTTTCCAAACTTTAAAGAAACAAAAACGTTATTCAACTCAAGTTCTCAAGGAACCAAAAAATGTTTCCTCTCAGTTTCAAGGAAACCAAAATTGTTATTTCGTTCCAAAATTTTAGGAGCCAGAAACAATTTTCGCCCATGAATTTCTAAGAAGTAGAGGATAATTTCGTTCAATCAACGAAGGTTTTCCAACGAAATAATATACGGAGTTTTCTCTACTCCAGGTATATTAAGGCCCTCTCTTCTTTCTTTTAGCATGGTCCAAATTATACTAAAGAAACGAGCAAACACACAGTTTTCATAAATTACTGTAACGACCCGGCCGATCATTTTAAGAATTTGTGCCCTGATTCCCTATTAACTGATTTCCCTGTGTTTTTCTGCTATTGTGAGTTGCCGGGATGGTTTATTTTGAGTTTCGAAGAGTTTTGGGACATTTAGTCCATAAATGAGAGCTTAAGTTTTGGAAATTTGACCGTAGTCGGAACAGTATGAAGATGGCCTCGAAATGAAATTCTGATGGTTCTGTTAGCTCTGTTGGGTGATTTCGGGTATAGGAGCATGTTCGGATTGTGTTTTGGAGTTCCATGGCTAATTTAGGCTTGAAATGCCGAAAGTTGAATTTTTGAAATTTTTGGTTCGATAGTAAGATTTTGATCCGAGGGTCGGAATGAAATTCTGAAAGTTGGAGTAGCTCTTTAGTGTTGAATGTGACGTGTGTGCAAAATTTCAGGTCATTAGAACGAGGTTTGATGGACTTTTTGATTGAAAGCGTAATTTGAGAGTTTTTAAAATTCTTAGGCTTTAATCCGATGAAAAATTGGTGTTTTGATGTTGCTTTGAGCATTTCGAAGAATGGAAAAAGTTTGAATGATGTTTCAAGATTAGTTGGGTTTGGTTGAGGTCTCGGGGGCCTCGGGTGTATTTCGGATGCTCAACGGGTCATTTTGGAACTTGTTGGAATTCCTGAACTGCTGGTATTTGGTTTTCTTATATGCGATTGCAATAATGGGGCGGCGATCGCATAGGTTTGTTGGTGAGGTGGCAGAATTGGTGCTATGCGATCGCCAGGATTGGTTCGCGACCACGAAGTGAGAGGATCCAAAGCAGTATGGTCGCTTGATGTTGTATGCGAACGCATAGTGTGGGCGTATGTGGCAGGGTTTTAAAAGCCCAATCCGCGACCCTTCTTCATTTTCCACCATTTTTGAATGGGATTGAAGCTTTTGAGGGAGATTTTTGAGGAAACCAAAGAGGAATTACTTGGAGGTAACATTTTTGACTTCATATCTCATTTATATGTGATTAAAGTTCTAATTAGTGGTGAAAAATTAGGGAAAAATCAGTGCAAAATGGGTAACTAGGGCTTAAGATTAAGAGACCTTAAAATGGGTATTTGAGGGGTCAATTTAACTCTGATTTCAGTGTTCTTGTTATGTATAGACTCATGAGAGTATGAGGATTCTTAAAATTTAAATTTTACCCGATTCCGAGATGTGGGCCTGGGGCATTTTGGTCATTTTACCTAATTTTGCGTATTATCTTAGAATTTATTTGTAGAATTAGTTACTTAAAGTGTTATTTACATTATGCAATTGAATTGAATAGATTTGGGCCATTTGGAGTCGAGTACTCGTGGCAAGAACGTAGTTTCTGATTGACTTTGATCCGGTTCGAGGTAAGTGACTTGCCTAACCTTGTGTGGGGGACATTCCCCTTAGGATTTGGTATTATTGATAATGGAAATGCCTTGTACGTGAGGTGACAAGTGCGTACTTGTGCTAATTATTGAAAATCCGGTTTCCATTAAGTATTTACTAGTATGTTTCTTTTCATGTGTTATACTACTTGCAATTTAAGCCTGTTGTTAGCTTAGGAAAGCATGTCTAATTGACTTAATTGCCTTACTTGCTCAAACTGCCTTATTTGGATTACGTGCAGCATGCTAGGTTAGAAATACCTGTTTTACCTTGGTATGGAACTTGAATTGAAATGTGTACTCTTCTTGTTGTTGATGTGTGTTTACTTTGGGACTACGGGACAGTATCCCGGGAGATCCCCCTGTATGTTTACTTTGGGATTACGAAACGGTATTCTGGGAGATCCCCATGCACATTTACATTGGAACTACAGGGTTGCACCCGGTAGATTCCCCCTGTACTGAGTATTTACATTTGGGACTACGGATCGGTATTCCGGGAGATCCCCTCGCATTATGAGTTGGACTACGGGACGGTATCCCGGGAGATCCACTGGATATTTATATTTGGGACTATAGGACGGTATCCTGGGAGATGCCCGGTTGTTATATTTGTGTTGAGTTATATTTCTTTCCGTGTTTACTTTGCCTCTGTAGTAATTGTTGTTATCCTTTATATCCTGTGTTACTTTTACTGTTGTACTTATTTATACTATTTTATTCTACATTGTTGAACTTTATATTTTATTTAACCTCGGTAGGGCCCTGACCTTCCTTGTTACTACCCGACCGAGGTTAGGCTTGGCACTTACTGAGTACCGTTGTGGTGTACTCATGACCTTTCTGCGCATGTTTTTCCTGTGCAGATCCAAGTACTTCCACTCAGACTTATCACGCTTGAGACGATACGCTTGTAGAGACTCCGAGGTATATCTGCTGTGTCCGCAGACCGAAGAGTCCCTTTCTACTCTCTCTTTTTGTATTAGCCCTTCTGTACTTTTGTTTCTTTGTTAGACATTCTGGAGTTAGATGCTTGTAGACATTCAAAGGCTTGTGATCATGAGATTCTGGGTTTTGGGAAATGTTATTAGCTTCGAGAGTTGTTATTGTGTATGTTGAGCGGCATTTTAAATACTATTTTATTTTACTATTTCGATTTTTATAATTGTTCTTCTGCAATTATTTTTTATATTCTGTATTTTTAGGCTTACCTAGTCGTAGAGAATATGTGCCATCATCATGGTTCACGGAGGGCAAACCGGGGTCGTGACAAGTTGGTATCAGAGCTATAGGTTCATAGGAGTCATGAATCACAAGCCGGTTTATTAGAGTCTCGCTGATCGGTACGGAGACGTCTGTACTTATCTACGAGAGGCTATGTAACTGTTAGGAAAATTCCACTTTATTTGATTTCCTTGTCGTGCGATATTTTGACATTACAATTCTAAACTTATGTCTTCTATTCTCTCACAGATGGTGAGAACACGTGCTACCCGAGATGATCAGGCACCCGCGCCCCTTACTGCAGCCGTCAGAGGCCGAGGTCGGGGTAGAGGCCGAGGACGTGCATGTGGTGCAGCTAGAGCACCCGTACGAGCTGCCAGCGAGGTACCACCAGCAGTTCTAGCTGAAGTCCAGGCACCTGATATGCCTACTGTTACTATTACTCCAGCTCTTCAGGCGACTCTTGCGCAGTTCATGAGCATGTACGCCACTTTGACTTAGGCAGGGTTGCTTCCCCTTGATGCAGCCACATCTTAGGCCGAGGAAGGAGCACAGACTCCTGCCGCCCACACTCCTAAGCAGCGAGTGCATATTGATTAGGTCCTAGGGATTATTCCTGTATAGCCTCTACTCCCAAGTCTGCCTGAGGATAGGGAAGCGACTTCAGAGGATGAGCAGCGGAGACTTGAGAGGTTCAAGAAGTATGATCCTCTTGTATTCAGTGGGTTAGCATCAGATGATGCCTTGGGATTTCTAGAGGAGTGTCATCGTATCCTCCACACTATGGGTATATCAGGATCGAGTGGGGTTTCTTTCACTACCTTTCAGCTTCGAGAAGTTGCCTATGAGTAGTGGCGCACCTATGAATTAGACAGTCCGGATGAAGCAGCTTCACTAACTTGGACTCAGTTTTCAGATATGTTCCTGAGAGAGCTTATTCCTCAGAGCCTCAGGGACGCATGTCGTGTAGAGTTTGAATATTTGCTCCAGGGTACTATGACTGTCTCGGAGTATGCTGTCCCTTACACTAGATTGGCTAGACATGCCCCAGCCTTGGTTTCTACTGTTCGCAAGAGGGTTCGTTGGTTTATTGAGGGGATTATTCCCAGCATCAGGTCTAGCATGGCTCGGGAGTTGGAGATGGATATTTCTTATCAGCAGGTGGTGAGCATTGCTAGGAGGATTGAGGGTATGCATGCTAGGGAGAGAGAGGAGAGGAAGGCCAAGAGGTCTTGAGAGTCGGGACATTATTCTAGTGCCCGTACCCCAGTTGAAGGTCATCATTGTAGGGGTTATATGGGTCGCCCCGTTCATTTAGCTCTTCCAGCAGCCAGTGGTATTCCAGCTCCTCTTATGCCTAATGAGCCTTATTATGCACCTCTAGTATCTAGTGTGCCTCCTACATGGGGTGCTTTTAGTGGCCAGTCCGGCCACCACGTGCTCCCAGAGCTTGTTTTGAGTGTGGTGATACATGCCATATGGTGAGGGATTGCCCCAGACTTAGGAGTGGTGCACCTCCACAGACTTCTCAGCCATAGGCTATAGTTGCAGCTCCAGTTGCTACCCCACCTGCTCAGCCAGCTAGAGGTGGAGGTCGGGGAGGTAGAGGTCTCCCTAGAGGGGGAGGCCAGGCCAGATACAATGCCCTTCCTACCCGTACCAAAGCTGTTGCCTCCTATTCTGTCATCACAGGTATTATATTGGTTTGTCACAGAGATGTATCGGTTCTATTCGATCCAGGCTCCACTTACTCTTATGTGTCTTCTTATTTTGCTCAGCATTTGGGTATACCTTGGGATTCTTTGAGTTCCCTTGTTTATGTTTTTACTCCTATGGGAGATTCTCTTGTTGTGAACCGTGTTTATCGATCGTGTTTGGTTGCTCTTAGCGGTTTTGAGACCAGAGCCGATTTATTGTTGCTCAGCATGGTAGATTTTGATATTATCTTGGGTATGGACTGGTTGTCACCCCATTATGCTATTCATGATTGTCACGCCAAAATCGTGACGTTGGCTATGCCAGGTGTACCGCATGTTGAGTGGAGGGGTGCCTTAGATCACACTCCTAGTAGAGTTATTTCTTTCCGCAAGGCTTAGTGAATGGTTGAGAAAGAGTGTGACGCATATCTAGCTTATGTGAGAGATGTCAGTATTGATACCCCTACAGTTGATTCAGTCCTAGTAGTACGGGATTTTCCTGATGTGTTTCCAGCTGATCTTCCGGGCATGCCTCCCGATAGAGATATCAATTTTGGCATTGATCTGTTGCTGGGTACTCAGCCCATTTCTGTTCCTCCGTATCGTATGGCTCCTTCTGAGTTGAAGAAGTTGAAGGATCAGTTACAGGAATTGTTTGATAAGGGTTTTATTAGGCCAGTGTATCACCTTGGGGTGCTTCTATCTTGTTTGTGAAGAAAAGGGATGGTTCTATGCGTAAGTGTATTGATTATCGCCAGTTGAACAAAGTTACAGCGAAGAACTGTTATCCTTTGCCTCGTATTGATGATTTGTTTGACTAGCTTCAGGGCGCATGGGTGTTTTCTAAGATTGACTTGCGCTCAGGTTACCATCATTTGAAGATTCGGGAGCCAGATATCCCAAAGACTGCTTTCAGGACTCGATATGGTCATTACGAGTTCCTTGTTATATCATTTGGGCTGACCAATGCCCTAGCAGCCTTTATGCATTTGATGCACAGTGTGTTCCGGCCGTATCTTGACTCGTTCGTCATTGTCTTTATTAATGATATTATGGTATATTCCCGGAGTCGGGAAGATCATGAGCAGCACCTGAGGACAGCACTCCAGACTCTAAGGGAAAAAAAGTTATATGCTAAGTTCTCGAAATGTGAGTTTTGGTTGGATTCCGTGGCATTCTTAGGTCACGTGATATTCTGATGTTACACCTAACAAGAAGTACCATAGTAAAACTTCTCAATGCCGATGTAAAGAGAACGGGGAGCATAAAATAGAGGCGGTCACAGGATTAGAAGGTGGCAAGGGCGCATAAGCGGATTGCTCGATCAATGCTCCCATCAGATGTCTTAAGAGTTTCTAATAAAATATATGACGGTCTTCAACGCGCGCGCACACACATATATATATATATCCAAAATACTTGTCGAGGTTAACGGGACAGGTGACCCCTCTCCTCAACACATAGGACCACCTCTGGCAGAACACTCATAATAAATAGAAGTAGTATATTAAAATGAGCAAAATCGTCAGAAAGGGGCAGAGACAAAGGGGTGCTTCGTCAGAAAAGAAGGTATGCATAGGCATTCATAAAAGACAGTATTTTAAGGGTTTGAACAAATTTCAGGCGTATCATGTGGTTTGGGCGAGGAAAAGACAGAGAAACCAACAAAACAAATTGAAATAGTCAGAAAATAGTGAATCAGGAGATCCCGCATCCAATTTCACATAGCACATAGCCTATTATAATAATAATAATAATAATAATAATAATAATAATAATAAATTCCTAGTATGACTAAAACAAAATTGAGTGCCCTTCAAGGTCTCTCCCATTTATTCTTTTTAATTTTATCCGGCCAAATGTAGCCCTATCTCCATGTGATCTACAAGTCAAGGGTTCGAGCCGCGGAATCAGGCATTGATACTTGTATCAGGGTAAGTTACCTATGTTACCTCCTTGGAGTGCAACCCCTACCCAGCGTGACCGTGGGAGCACCTGACTACCATTTGCCAGGTGATTATGTCATCTTAGCAATTTTAAGTAGCTGAAAATATTTTTTCGCCGAATCCTACTATGCCCACAAAAAATGAAGTTGATGTTTATTTTGTTTGTCCTGTTTGCAGTCGCTGGCTTGAGGTTAAATTGACCAAAAGAAAAAAAAACTATTACCTAGAAGATACCTATTAACCGCCTCTAAGCAGAATACATTTGCAAAACAGGAAGCAAGCGACATGTAAGAATAAAAAAATATGAGCCAAGCAAAGGCAACCAACATATCCCTACACAAAAATAAATAAATACTGAACTTGAACTTGATAGCCAAGATCCCATGATATGGGATAATACTAGGTATGTTATTATTGAACTTGATGGTGGAGAGACAGATAATTTAGAAACTGATAAAAGAACAAATAATGGAATTGGGTATGTAACAGCTATATATAGGGGCAAAGCTTACACGATGAGAGACGAGAATAACACGGGAGTGGCGTTTCATCAAATACTGAATGGCTGGAAGAGCGTCTAGGATTCTGGTGTCATCTTCGATACTTGAGGCCATCTCCAACCTTGCCCCCATTCTCCATAATAGAGGAAATATTTGGGGGAATTTAGCTCCAACCCTCCTCCATTTTTATCCCCAAAATGGGGGATGAATAGTGTTCCCTCAAATATGGGGTACACTATTCATCTCCCCCATTACTATTCATCACTTTTTTTATTATTATTTTATTATTTAATAATTTAATTTATCTCTTTATATATACCTAATTATATTTATGTAATGTCTTTATAATATTAATATTATATCTTAACTTTGGTGTATAATTTTGATAAATTAATTTTCGTGCATTTATTATTTTTATGTAGAAATTGCAGTAGATGAAAATCAACGATTTCAAGAATTTTTATTTCGACCTAGAAGGATTAAGGACAAAGATGCTCATTTTGCACTTCGTAATGCATTAATAGATCATTTATGGGAGAATATTAGAGGTTGAAGTTGAATATTTATCTAGTATTTCGAATGAATTTTATCGTTATGTAATATGTATTTAATTAATCTTGTATCGCAATGATTTCACTTTTATTTGAATTATTAGTTAATCCATAATAATTGTTTACAAATTATATTATTTAAAATTTTATGGAATTGTTTTAATTATGGAAATTACAAATTAATAAAAATAAAAGATTTCATTTGTTTAATGAAAATTAAAAAATAAAATTGAAATGAAAGATAATAATATAATATAGAAGAATATAAAAAAGTTTGGGGAAAAAAATGGGGGATTGGTGTTACACCCCAAGTTTTCATACGTGAGAGTACGTCGTAAGTCATTGATGTAAGCTCGGAAATGAGATTATATTTGGAAGCAAATAAAGTAAGTTAATCATGTTACCTTAGAGGTTACAAATATTTAGGATCATGAATAACGAGTACCAAGAGGGTTGGAAATCTTAGAAGCTAAACCAATTGAAGAAAATAAGTTTCGTCAAAAGTCGACAAGTTTGGAATGTTATAACATGTACTTTGGGGTGAGACTAGGGTTCTTAACATGATAAGGAGGTTATTCTATGAGTTATTTTAGTCGTATGATAATCGTTTTCTACATTTTGAAGGCAAGCAAGTTGTGGAACAAAAGTTGGTAAAGGTCAAAATCCAAGTTATATTCAGTTTACAACAACCCTCAATAGCAATACAACACCATAGAAGTGACTTAAGCTAACCCAAGTATTATCATGTAGTTTATCATCCTAACAACTTAACCAACATACAAGCAAGATTAAGCACAATTAGTAAGCTGTTATACTCACCTTAGACAGCATCAACAACTTGGAATTTCATCCAAATACAGCCCACAACAATCCTCAATGACAACACAACCTCAAAGAGGTGTTGTTTTTCACTAGAACTAAGTTTTGATGTTGAAATATGGTGTAATCACTTTGGAATCACTTCAAACCCTTGTGGTATATGTTTAGGAGGGTTAGGAGAAGTTTGGGGACGAATTTTAGCTGAAAAATGAGCAAAAATAGGCGTTCAAATCGTTTATAAATTGAAGGAGGTAAACCACCGCCTAAGTGGGTCCCATTGGGAGCTGCTTGCGCGGTCTCGCGAAAATACGAATATCTATCTACTCCGATGTCGTATTGACGAACGGTTTAATGTGTTAGAAACTAGACTCGTAGATCTTCAAGGATTAAGGCTAGAATCATTGATTAATGACTTCATTATCATGTTAATGATACTTTTATGTTGAAGTAAGAAGTCTATAAGGATTGATAAGGGGTATACGGATTCCAATCGGAGCTTGCCGCTCGTCGTAATGTAGTTGTGACTTGTTGTTGTTATATGGTGTCTTGATATTGATAATTATGTATTGATGGATTGCTCTGGTCATTGTTGTTTGTATATGGTATTGGAGGAGGCCCTTGTTACAAGGGAGATGCTGCCAAAATTTACGTAAACGAGCTACTAGCTTAAGTTATAGACTTAGCCTTTGCTCAGCACTAATTTTGAATCTCCTTATACTATGATAGATTGAGTTGACTTGTTTGAAGAGTTGCTTGGATGTGATTAAGGACTCAACGGGTTTAAGGTATGTTAAGGCACTTTCTTCTTTCTTTTGGCGTGATCTAAAGTAAAACGAATACGCTACTTCATAACGGACCTACTCCTAGCAACTAAGGTTGTCCATGTTGTTCTTTCCTTATAAAATTATTCTAAGCAAGTGTGTATGATCCTTGAATCCTACTAAGGTTCATATTGAGGGTATGGATGTCCATAGTATTCTTAAGTCACTCCAAAAGGTTTAGAAGGTGATTCCATGAGTCTAGCATGCATTATATATAGTATCTATTTTACTCTACCGAGCCGCTCTATAGTCAGCCGGGTACGGCACCTATTGTGCAACCACTGATCAGTTGGATTTACCGAGCTCCACGTGGCCGGGTATGATTCTACCGAACCTTATGATGGTCGGGTACACTTTTACCGAGTCCTCTTTGAGGCCGGGTACGATATGATGATGATGATGATGATGCCCACAGAGGCGAATGTTTTAAAAAGTTTATGTATATATATATGTATTATGCATTTCATATCATAGCCCCTAGAGGCACTCAAATGTTACAGGTTGTATCTCTTCTATCTCTCTCTTTATATTACTGTTCTTGTTTATGCTTTCCTACCTAACATACTCGGTACTTTATTCGTACTGACATCCCTTTTTCCTGGGGACGCTGCGTTTCATTCCCGCAGGTCCCGATTGATAGGTTGACAGTCCTCCTAGTAGGCTATCAGCTCAACGAAGGTGTTGGTGCACTCCACTTGCTCTGGAGTTGCCTATTTGGTCAGTATGCTTTGGATATGTATTGATTGATATGGCGGGGCCCTGTCCCGACCTTTATGATTTTATGTACTCTTACAGGCTTGTAGACATATGTCAGGTGTATGGATAATTGTATGGCCTTGTCGACCTATGTTTCGAGTTTACTAATGGTCATGTCGGCCTTATAGGCCCGTATGTCACATATATTAGTTTGTATATCATGTTGGGTCTTCATATGTTGAGTATTCTCTTATGTTTTATTCTTGTTATCTCATGAGGGGTGTTCTGGCTCATTTACTCATGATAACATGATAAGAAAGATATGTTACGTTGGTACTCGGTTGAGTAAGGCACCGGGTGTCCGTCGCGGCCCTTCGGTTTGGGTCGTGACAAATGGTTGGAGTAAGTTATCCCCAAAATGAGAAAATCTCCATTTTGAGAACCAAAAATAAGGTAAAAGTTGGAGATGCCCTAAGTCGTCATTCAACGGAACGTCCAGATCAACTTTGACTAGTACTTCCTTCCCCCTCAGATCTTCTTCTTTTAGAGATGACACACTTCATATTTACTCCATAACTAAGATGATTCTGAAATACAAGTGGATATATATATATTATATATCAAAGACCTGCTCAACGACCATTTATAGAAAGCAGATATATATTGCTATAATTATTTAATTAAAAACTCACCGAATGCCAAATATTGTCAAGCTAGCTTATAATCACGTTTCGGCTTATCTACGCCTTTGGTAAAGTTAAAAATGCTTATATGCCAAAAATAAGCCAAAAGTCATAAGTTAGTCACCCCTATCTTATGATTTTTAACTTATAAGCACTTTAAGTTTGACCAAATTTTTTACTATTTTATCCTTAAAATATTCTTTTTTAGAACAAAACTTCTACATCGATTGACTATTTAACCTAACCCCCCCCCCCCCCCCGGGGCGTTTTCAAGTTTGCAATTCTCATTGGCTATTTAAGACAAGCAAATTCTCTATTCCTTTGCATATTTGTATATTTGTGATTGTGTATTAATTTTTGACCTGCATGTAATGAATGAAGACATATCAAATTTTTAGTGTATTGCTTTCTAATTGTTGCGGTGATGAAGACAATGTTTGTTTCTCTTCCAATATTTTGTCCTATTTAGGTTTATTTTTTATTCAGAAACTTTATCAATTTATTAATTATTATTCCCTCCGTTACATATTAAATGAGGTAGTTTGACTCGGCACGGAGTTTAAGAAAAAAGGAGAAGACTTTTGAAACTTGTGGTCTTAAAAGCTTAAGGGGTAAAAAGTTTGTGGGTCATGATATTTGTGTGGCTATAAAAGCTTCTCATTAAGGGTAAATGAGTAAAATGAAAATTTTTAAGGTTAAATTATTTCCAAATTTAGAAATGTGTCATTTGTTTTGGAACAGACTAAAAAGGAAAGTACCTCATTTAATATGAAACGGGGGGAGTATAACTTATGATTATATGCTTATTATAAAATAAATTATATTTATCATAAAAGTTATCTTATCTAAGCACAGTTGTGTTCAAAATAAAATGACAAATAGAATATTTTGTATTTGAATCGATCTGGATTCTAAAATTTTGAAGAAATTACGCCCTTATAAGTATAAAAGTTCTAAACTTATTTAAGTCATTTTAACAGAAAAAAAGCTTATCAGTTTCAGCACTTAAAAAATGTTTTTCAGTACTTAATACTTATCAGCTACTACAAATCAACTAATCCAAACGGACTCGGCGGGAGATATCCCAACGTCGATCGAATAATCCCGTGCCCCCCATGTTAGAACAGTGAGATGGAAAGGTTTTTAACTGTGTGAAAGGTGCAGAAGAGGATATACATATATATATGCTGCGGGCTTCCAAAAGAGGCGGTGGGCTTCGAGAAAAAGGGATTTTTTCACCAATGTAAAAAAGAGTTAAAACTGCCCATGTACTATAGCAAAAATGCCCCTCTCGTAAAAAAGGGATTTTTACCCTTTTGTTCGCGTGTAGCCAAGACGTTATTGTAAAATTTATATTTGAAAATATTAAAATTAAAATAACATCAAAAACCATTAATTTAAAGTAAGTTTGAATTCTTTTTCATATATATAAGAGTGGAAAACAAGAATATTATCGTAATAACTATTTCAGAGCGAATCAAACTCAACATTTCATTGACCTCTAACATAAAAAAAAAAAAATTGGTATTTAACTTGTGCTATAATTAAAATTCTTACAAATATAAAATAGTGTCTAAAAGATATCATCGATGTTGTTCATCCAGATAAAAAGATCATTAGAAAAAGAAGAAGAAACTTAGACAACATGTTGAAGGAGTGCTACTAATAGAGATTAATGAAGATAGCTTAAGCATTGATAATTATGAAAATTCTCACGCTCATATTTACAAAAATATTTGAAAAAAATAGCTATTATTCATTAAGTGAAAATCGAACTTGGCGTACTATTGACTTATTCATGCAACAAATAGCATTAGTTATTCTTTGCATTAGAATTAATATGGACAAAATCATAGCTTGGAAAGACACGATAAATTATAAATTAGCTTCTTTTATCCAATTAAATATAATTTAGAAATATTATGTTCAATGAAAATATAAAGCTACTTGATTATTAGAAATCAAAGACTAAAAAAGAATTACCTCTAAAAAATAATTAATCGGCATATATAATATAATTCATGCGAAAGCTAACAAAGCAACACTTAAACAACGATAAATCACAACAAAAGAAAAATATAACCAAAGAGACACACACGCATATAACGTAGTTCTGTCAATTAACCTACATCCATGGTAGAGATGGGCAATCCACTATATAAAAGAGAGTACAAAATATCGAGAGAACAACCTCACGAAGAGGCAAACACAAGTGATTGTGATGACCATCTTGTGTTTTAGAACCCAATTCGGGATTTCGAGGACTTCAAAACCTCATTTTCTTTCTCATCTATTTGCGTGCGCAGCCCGGGCGCGTTTCCGGAAGCTTTTATGTGAAAATTTGAGAAAATAGTAAGTTTTTCCTTTAAAAGTTGATTATAGTTTACTTCGAGTCAATATTTTGAGTAAACAGACCCGGACCCGTATTTTGACGGTCCCAGAGGGTCCGTAGTAAGATATAAGACCTGGGCGTATGCCTGGAATCAAATTCCGAGGTCCCTAGCCTAAGAAATGAATTTTTGATGAAATTTGTTAAACTGGAAATATAAAGGTTTTAAGAATTTGTTAAATAATTGATTTTGTTGATACCAGGTCCATATTATGGTTCCGCAATCCGGTATAGGTCCATTATGATATTTATACATTTTTTGTGAAATTTTATGAGAAATGGGACTGATTTGACGTGATTCGGAACTTTGGTTGAGAAAATAGAACTTTTGAACTTTCTTGAAAATATCATTCAATTTGATGCTAAATTCGTAGTTCTAGGTGCTATTTTGGCGATTTGATCGCGCCAGCAAGTCCGTAGGATGTTTTAAGACTTGTGTGCATGTTTGGTTTAGAGACCCTAGGGGTCGGGTGAGTTTCGGATAGGCTACGGGATGTTTTAGACTTAGAAAATCTGGTGTGTTTTGCTACAGTCAGTGTTTCTGGTTTTCCTTCTTCGCGTTCGCGAAGATATTCTCGCGAACGTGAAGTGAAACCTGGCCTAGGGAGGGGACTGTTCATCGCGAACACGAAGCCATGATCATGAACGCGGAGCACTAGGGGGCTGCTCTTTGCAAACGTGACCGGCATCACACAAACGCGTAAAGTAAAATGGAGGTGGGCTGGGGAATCTTTGAGTTGCTCTTCGCGAACGCATTTCCAGGCACGCGAACAAGATGGTAAGGGGGATAGACCATAGCGAACGCGAAAACCCTTCTGGCCACAATGCATCATGAACGCGATGAGGACCTGTCCAGTGTTTTAAAAATAGAAGCAAAAACGGGAATTGGCCATTATTTCATATTTTCAAAAACAAGAAGGCTTAGAGGCGAATTTCAAGATACAAATTCTTCCCCAAAGTATTGGTAAATGATTCTAAACTACTTTCTTCCAATTACTCATTGCATTTCATCAACTTTCAACCTAAAATCTAGGGTTTTCATGGTAAAAATTGGGGATTTGGGTAGAATTAGGGATTTTTGTATAATTAAAATTTAGACCTCGATTTGGGGTCGGATTTCGAAACTAATTAAATATTTGGACTCGGGGGTGAATGGGTAAATGAGTTTTTGTTCGAACCTCCAGTTTTGACCAAGCGAGCCCGAGGTCAATTTTGGATTTTTTGGAAAAACTATTGGAAAATTTGTAATTGTGCATTGGAATTGATTTCTTTAGCAATAATTGATATTATTAAGTTAATTATGATTATATACGAGTGGATTGGAGGTGGAATCTAGAGAAAAAGCGATAATTGAGGCTTGAGTTCGGCCCTGGAATCGAGGTAAGTATTGTGCTAACGACTCGAATGAGAGAGTTGTACTGCAATCTCACCAATACCACCTCAACACAATGATGAGAACCCATCACACATCGTCGAAACAGAACACACGAGTCTAACGCGAAGGATCATACCTCCACATAACCTTGCTGCAATGCGTGACCCTATCCAAACACTGGTCAACATGAAACACCTCAAGTCAATATGCTCAAAATCGACAACCACGCGCAATTTGATGTCTAGAACCAAAGCAAATCATCACAACCACGGCGAAGCAACTGACATAACATGACACCAACCTGTAAGGACATAACCGATACGCCATCCGCCGAGCAATACCCAATACTCTTCGCGTTCGAATTCCACTACGAAATCCCAATAGAACCGCACCACATGTGCCTATAACCAACAAATCCTCACGCCTCGCAACACATAAAGGTAACTTATAGATCACCTCAGAACACTAATATCTCAATAACAATTGAATCAACACATCCCTCACCAATGGTAACTCGAAGTCAACAAAGCCGTCTTGATGCAGAACATCCATATAGGTCTACCAATGAACCCTTATCAAGGAGTCCCGAAGCTATTCCTTCAACTCCTTTAACCCCACCGGTACCATACGCTTTGATGCTCGGCACCAAAATAATACCAAAATCAACAACCCCGTCCGGCGACATGCCCGGCCACAAGAAACACATCCGAAAAGTCCCTCACCACCAGAACTGAATCAATGGTAGGAGTCTCTGTACTGACATCCATCACGAAGGGCTAAATAAGAAAGACAATCCTTCCCAGCCATCCGCTGGGTCCTAGAAATATAAAACCACCTACTAAGAACATAATCCCTCAAACCTCACTACTCAATCCGTGGCATTCCCGGCATAGCCAACATCGTCGCCTTAGTGCAATACACCAGAATAACACGACACGAAGATAACTTGTCTCTACCCAATATTACATCAAAATCGCACACACCGGACAACAAAAGATCCACTCGGGGCTCCAAGCCCCGATAGTCACTATACAGTGTCGATACACGCGACCCCAACCACAACATAATCTGAATATGGGAACTCCTAGTCCCTAGTTCCATATAGCACACGAATCTCTATATCTGATCCCAATTCTGCCGTCCGGATATACAACACACCTCTAATACCCTATATTTCCATGAGAGGTACTTTCATAATTCTTCGATGCCATAAAGCAAACTCGAATATCAGCAGTCAATCTAATAAGAGAGTGCCGCAATACTACCGAAGTACCATCAACTTAATCACATTACCTTTTTCTGAAACGTATACCCTCGTCAAGTCACACCAATTAGCAATACCATTTCCTTAATCATCTGAAGATCGTTTCCCTAATCACCTGAAGCTGCCTGTGCTGCCTAAGAATTTTATGACCTTCCTTTCAGAACTGAAACATGACCTTACACATGCAAATCTCAATCCTACACAACATACCACATAAACCTTACCATCCTAAGATAACCTTGAGGACTTCATATCCCTTCCGAGCCAGAAGCAACTATGTACTCAACTAGCCAAGAACTTTCCATTAATCCCATCTAGAAGAAAATCACTATACAACCCATGCTCCTCATACCCATAGAAAATATACATCTCTAACCGTGGTAGAAACCATCAAGAATTCTCCGAGTTCCCTTTGCACAAACTAGACCTGTCAGGACTAAATCCTTCTAACTCGACCAAGCTACGCAAGCCATCAAAATCTAAGAGTATTGCCACGAAGCACATCTAGAAACTTATTATCTCATAAGCACCCAAAGAACTAATCGTATACCTTACCATGCCGATCCGACCTACTACCAAGCTGTCCTATTTATCTGAGTTCCTTCGGAATTACCTTTGAATTAATACTTCTCCTTGCCATAATACCGCAATCCTCAACTCAGACTCACCACAGGAGACCCAAGCATAAAACCACACCATCTAAGGCTCACAAGTTGCTAAATACTCTCCTTAATATTCCCAAAATCACCACATTCAAAATACCTGCCTCGAAGAGACTTTCTGCGAATATGAAGCCATTACCTTCCTAATACTGATGTATAGAATACCATAATTGATATGGAAATGGCACAAGTCTTGACACCCTTCAATGTAAACCTCAGTTTCTAGCCAAATTATACACTTGAAAATTTCCAGTTATAACATGTGCAATCTTGAACACATTAGAACCATTCTTGAGAGTCATTCACGCTACTCAAACTGTAATTAGCCTAATCAAACGAACTGAACATCCTGTGCCTCATTAGCAGTCTGACACCGCATAATGTAACCTCATCCTAATACAACCAAGCAACTTCCTGCTCTGTGCACCGAGCATCCTTTACCAACAACAACTCAAGACATTTCATGATTCGCACACACCTATGAAGCATATTATAACCTTTATCAAGAATTTTCCTTTACTCAAGCCATCCTCGGTCTCAATCTGCGTAGGCCATAACTGATTCTCCCGTACGCCTCAACTGGAACCAACATAGCACATAATTGTGCAGTCCATCTAATCAATAGCAGACTCCCCCACTTGGCTCGAAGACATAGATAAAAACACACACAATAACTCATCATACATATACTCTATTACTGCCATAATATCATAGTGAGATTAAACGCAATCCTTCATAAGCTCGTGAAACACAGACCATCTAGTACTTTAAATTTTATGATATCTCGCATTCCCTTTCGTAACAGTTAAACCCACTCCCTTAAGCGACCCAAATTTAAATTTCAACACATATATTTCACTTGTAAATGAGATCTTCACAGGCAACATAAGGATCACACAACCTCAGAACACTTCGCAGGAGATAACCCACATGCTTTGCCTCCAACTAACATTTCTGTATACCTTCCACCGTCATAAACATTATGCAGTCACTTAATCTTCCCGAGTCTGAACTCATACCGCAACATGAAATCTACTTCACTCCACTAGGAAATATGAAAAGATTCTTCACACACCCATAACTCCAGGCTATACCTCAAATCAAGATGAACATCAAGTACCTAATGGTCCTTCCATCCTCCAGCAGGCCCTTCTCGTCATTTCCAAATCATATGAATACACTTCGCAATCATAACATACTCATCACGTAGCTATCTAGTCATTACTCCCCTTAATAGGGACACAACAGAATATATAGATCCAGAAGCACGCGTTCGCACAATCAACAGCTCAGGGCTCAAGCAATAGGCAAAATCCGACCCAAGTCTTCTAGACTGGCCCAACATCAACACACAGAGATCACATCCCGCCCCGCGATCAGGGAATCACAAGCCGTCGATACACATTTGATATCGAGCGCTCATGTGCGCATGCGAACGCATGGAAGAATTCAAAAAGTTACATTTCAAGTTGAATCAAGGACGCACGATAAGAATTCCATAATGTGAAGTTTTTCCTAAAGGTTCTGCAGCCTCCCGAGGATAAGTACAGACGTCTCTGTACCGATCCACGAGACTCTACTAAACCTACCAATGACTCGTGAGACCTATGTAACCTAGGCTCTGATACCAACTTGTCATGACCCCAAATCGGACCCGGTCATGATGGTGCCTCTCGTGAAGACAAGGCTAGACGACACGATCCCCAAATTCATTTCAATAATTTTAATAAGTCAATTTAAGCCTTTTTAATTAATCAGATATTGCATAATGTACGTTTAAATGAATAGTGCGTAAATAGATACAGCCCGACATCGGGATATCACAAGTCACAAACATCTACTAAGGTCTAAAATACAACAAAAATTCTAAGAATATACTAAATACAGTCTAATGACATCAAAAGGGAGAAAAGCAGTGTTGCAGACGTCAGGCAGCTACCTTGCTAAACTCCAATAACTCTGCCTCTAATCAACCAATACCCGTTACCGCGTGCAGAAATACCTGAATTTGCACACAAGGTGCAGGGAGTAATGTGAGTACTCTGACTCAGTGAGTAATAATAATAAATGAAGAGTGAGAAATAAGAAATCACATAAAGCACATCAACATGATGTATAAAAGCAGTATAAAACCAGTAAGAAAGCAACGAAGTTGTGAAATCTCTTAAAGTATCTTAGCTCAGTTAAAACATCTTTAAAATACCTTTTTACAGTTAAAGAAGCAAACGAAAAGCAGCTAGAATAGATAAGCACAGAAAATCCGCCCCTCGGGCAGAAATACCAATAGAAACAACCCCTCGGGCAACAACATGGAACAACACCAGCCCCTCGGGCTATATCTCACATCACAACCGCGCTCACTGGGGGTGTGCAGACTCCTAGAGGGGCCCCTTACGGCCCAAGCGCAATATCAAGCCATCTTGTGGTATGATCACTAGGCTCTTGGCCTCATATTAATAAGCCACCTCGTGGCGTACAAACCTCAGTCCCTCAGCCTCATAATCATAATCAGTGTATCACTGCTGCGGCGTGTAGCCCGTCCCAAAAGTATCCTCACAGCACAGACCCTCGGCCTTACTCAGTCAAAATCTCATAAGCCACTCGAGCAATAGTAAAACATGATGCTCAGCCCAAAATATTATTTGAAATATCATTTAATATGTTAAAACAGAGTAAACATGGCTAAGTTATGAAAACATAAAATATAGCATGACTGAGTACAAGTTTAAAGTCAAAACAGTGAGAAAATATCAGCAAATATCCCGTAAAGGTTCAAATAGTTGGCACTAAGTCCAAATATGGCATTCAGCCCAAAACATGATGATAGCAAACAGTTTTCAATCAAATACGCGGTAAAAAAATCATTCGGGATGGACTAAGTCACAATCCCGAACAGTGCACGACCCCATGCTCGTCATCTAGAGTTTGTGTCACCTTAATATAGCAAACGATGCGCAATCCGGCATTTCATACTCTCAGGACAACATTTACAATCATCACTCACATCGATCCGGTCCAAACTCTAGCCTGCGATGCCTTTGCCCTCTCGAATCGACCTTTGGATGCTCCAAATCTAGCCACAATCTGTACACAACCATTAAAATATATTAAGGGAACAAAACCCACTCGAAAATATCCAATTTACATCAAAAATCTTGAAATTGCTCAAACCCGGCCCCTTGGCCCATGCCTTGGAACCCGACAAAAATCACATCAATAGAATCCTCATTCTCCCACGAGTCAATACATATCAAGAACATCAAAATTGGACCTCAAATGGCCTCTCAAATGCCCACTCAAAGGTCTTTTAATCTCAAGTCCTAATTACCCATTTTTGCACTGAGTTTCCATTGATTTCAAGCTTACAATGTTAATATTCATCATAGAAACAAGTTTAGGGTCCAAAAATCTTACCTCCACGAAATACTCTTGGATTCCCTCTTTAATTAGCTCTCTAAAGCTATATCCCGAATGAAATATGGTGAAAATCCACTCAAAATCGCGAAGGGTGAAATTTATATGTTTTGACCCAGCAAAAACCACATCTGCGGTCACACTATCTCATCTGCGCAAAATCCTCCGCTTATGCGGAATTTCATTAATAGTCAATTTCCGCTTCTGCGGTTGCCTGACCGCACCTGCGGTCTTCGCAGATGCGGGGACCAAACCGCACATGCGACCACTTCTGCGCACCAGCGCTACATAACCACTTCTGCGGAACTCGCGCGGTCCCCAATCCGCATGTGCGGAAATGGCAAGAACAACAAAATCTGCAGCACAACTCAAACTCCAAACTTTCCGACAACCATCCGAAATCACCCCGGGGCCCCTAGGACCTCAACCAAAAGCACAAATACATTATATACCACTAGTCAAACTTGTACCAATCTTCAAAAAATCTCAAACAACATCAAATCAACCAAATCACATCGAAATCAAGCATAAGATTCCAAATTACGCTTTTAATCAAAAAGTCCATCAAACTACGTCCAAATGATCTGAAATTTTGCACACACGTCACAAATGACACCATGGACCTACTCCAACTTCAAGAATTCCATTCTGACCTCTTTATCAAAGTCTCACCTATCAACCGGAGAACGCAAAAATCCCAATTTCGCCAATTCAAGCCTAAACCTTCCACGGACCTCCAAAATGCATTATGATCACGCTCCTAAGTCCCAAATCACCTAATAGAGCTAACCAAGTCATAAAAATTCCAATCCGAGATCATATAATAACAAGTCAAATCTTGGTCAAACCTTTCAAATTTCAAGCTTCAACCTGAGAACTATTCTTCCAAAGTTTATTCCGGTTACCCTAAAAACGAAAACCAACGATTTACGTAAGTCATAATACATCACACATGGTAAGTCATGCCCGAGAACTGACAAGCAAAGTGTAAAAGCTCAAAATGACCGGTTAGGTCGTTACACAAAGGGGGGAAATAATGTTACACCCCGCAATATTACGATGATTTTACGTCCTGCAGTATTACATTATTGTGATGTTACCCTTTGCAGTATTAAGTTACAGACGATGTTATACCTTGTAGTATTGTACGTGGAATTTGTCGGAAGGTAATTGACATCAGTCCAAGTAAAAGAATTATTTGGAGATTATAAGGATTATGCTATTAAACTAGTGATGAGTAAATTCGTGAAGATGAAAGGGGAAGCAAGTCAAAGAAAATAAATTTTCGTCAAAGTTTGGTATTTTGGGGTAAAATACGGCCCGAGCTAAAATACTCGGTACTTATGGACTAGTACCATACAAGGTACCACATGGCCATAAGGTATGTGAAAAGTGAGTAATATTTTGAGTAAGTGGAAATAATTCTTAATTATACGGGTAATTGGTTATTTACCGGGTAACGAGATATTACCCAGTTAACTAATAAGTGGCTAAAAAGAAAAAAATTAACAAAATTATCTTCCAAAAACGTGGAACAAGGCCACCAAGCAAGAAAATGACTCATAATAGTTTGGGAGTAGGTGTCTACCTAAGGATTAAAATAGAATTTAACCAAGATAAGGCTTCATCACAAGTCTTATCTCAATTAGGATCAAAACACTTAGGAAATATTGTTGATATATCAATCCTATCAAAAGGAAACATGAGTGGCAGATGTAATTTCGTTCCAGAATTTTAAAGAATCAAAAAGCAAAATCTCGTTCATGAATTTCAAAGAAGCAGGATCAAATTTCGTTCAAGGATTTCAAAGAGCAAAAGCTTAATCTGATTTTTTTGAGTTCTAAGTTCAATCAACGAAGGTTTTCCAACGGAATATTATACGGAGTTTTCCCCACTCCAGGTATCTTATGGCTATCCCTTCTTTCTTTTGGCATGATCCATGCGATACAAACAAAACAAGCAAATGTGCAACTTCCATAAATGACTCTATTCATAGAAATACTAGAGATGTCTATGTTCTTGATTCCCATACGTCCTATTATTTTTATCATCTATTCATGGGTCTCAGAAAAATACGTACGTTGGAAAAAGGAGTTCACTTCATGATACTACTTAAGGCATAATGGTCTTATGTCATTCCAAAAGATTTTATTAACGTACTTCTCATGCATTGCATTCATGTATATTGACCTATGACCAGATGGCGTTATATACGCGTATATATGTATATTATATTTATATGGGATATGGGAAAAGGTTATGGCGTTATATATGCACCACTACCTGATCAGCTGGTATACGTTGATGATTTTGCCCACAGTGGCCGATATGATATGATGGGATGCCCTCAGAGGCTGATGATGTTATGAAACATGTACCTATGCATGACATGACATTCATACGCATATGCATGATGCTAAAAGTAATTTATGATTTACAAAGTTATTCAGACTTACAGGTTGAGTCAATTTACACTATATTTCCTCCATATTTGTTATGTACTTATTTATGTGCCTTACATACTCAGTACAGTATTCGTACTAACGTTACTTTTTTCCTGGGGACGCTGTGCTTCATGCCC
Source organism: Nicotiana tabacum (assembly GCF_000715075.1). NCBI lineage: Eukaryota > Viridiplantae > Streptophyta > Magnoliopsida > Solanales > Solanaceae > Nicotiana > Nicotiana tabacum. The sequence continues at coordinate 115,503,198 of NC_134084.1, forward strand.
GCAAGTCTTGATAGACAGGTCGAGAGCCCTCTAAGTAGGCTATCAGCTCGACGGAAGATGTTGGTGCGCTCAATTTGCTTCGGAGTTGCTTGTTTGGTTAGTATGAGTTAGATGTGTATTGTTTGGTATGGCGGGACTCTATCCCGACCTTTATGAAAATTATGAATTCTTACAGGCTTGTAGACAAATGCCATGTATGTAAAAGATTGTATGGCCTTGTCAGCCTATATTCGGTTTTCAAGTGGTTATTTTGGTCTTAGAGGACCATATATCTTATGTATAGGTTGTTATCTCATGTTGTATTCTACTTATCCCACAGGAGCCTTCCAGCTCAATTATCTATGAAAGCATGACACGAAAAGATACGTTATGTTGGTACCCAATTTAGTAAGGTACCGGGTGCCCGTCATGGCCCAATGGTTTGGATCGTGACACGGAGGTACCATGCTGACTTTTCCCATGTGTTAGACTTCAGCAATATCCAGCTAGATGAGAGCTTGGGTTTTGAGGAGGACCCAATTGCTATTGTTGATAGACAGGATCGCCAGTTGAGATACAAGAGGATCTCCATGGTAAAGGTTCAGTAGAGGGGCCAACCAATCCATGAGGCAACCTAGGAGTCCGAAGAGGACATGTGGAGCAAATATCCACACTTATTTAGAACCTAAAGTATGAATCTAAACCCGTTCGAGGATGAACATTTGTTTAAGAGGTGGAGAATGTAACGACCCGACTAGTTATTTTGCTTTCTAGAACCCCGTTTCCCTAAATAAGACTCCCCGTACTTGCTTTTACTGATTTATGACTTGCGGAGGTGGTTAGTTCGGGATTTGGAAGAGTTTGTGTTGAAATCAGAACACTTGGTTCCTTAAGGTTGACCTAAAAGGCCAAGTTTGACTTCTGTAAATATTTTGAGTAAACGATATCGGAATCAAGATTTGACGGTTCCAATAGATTTGTATGATGATTTCTGACTTGGGTGTATGTTCAGATTGGGTTTTGGATGACCCGGGACCGTTTTGGCGCATAATAGTGAAAGTTGGTTATTAAAGGTTTTTAGAAGTTCTTTAAATTTGGTTTAGAGCGGGTTTTGATGATATCGATGTCCAAACAGGATTCCAAGACCGGGAATAGTTCTGTAATGTCACTTAAGACTTGCACACAAAATTTGATTTCAATCTAAGTAGTATAAGTGTGATCGTCACATTGGAAGTAAATTGAAGAACTTGAAGTTCATAAGTTTGAATCAATTGGTTTTAGGGTGTCATTCCTAGTTTAATGTTGTTTCTGGCATTCAGAGGGTTTGAGTGAGTCTGTTTTATCATTTCAAACTTGTGGGTGTGTTCTTGCAGGGACCCAGGGGCCCCGAGCGTCAATTGAACGAGGCTCGACCAAGTTGGGAATTTTGGGAAAGGATTGAATGCCCACCTTCTATCATAATCGCACCTGCAGTTGGTCAGCTACAGATAAGAGCTCGTAGGTGCGGGCCATGACTCGAAGATGCGGACAAGGGTGTCCAGCCCAAATACCGTAGAAGAGGCCCTCTCTCCGTAGAAGCAGAACCGCAGAAGCGGTTGGCCTTTCGCAGAAGCGGCCCAGCCGGCCTAATCATGTTCCGTAGAAGCGGACCTTTATCCAAAGATGCGCTGGACGCAGGTGCGGCCCAGGACCGCAAATGCGGAAATCACTAAAGGCAGTAGCCTTCATTTAATACGGGCCTTAGACATTTTTGGCTCATTTCACACCATTGTTGGGCGATTTTTGAGCTCCTTTGAGAGAGGTTTTTCACCAAACTTTTGGAGGTAAGTAATTCCTACTATACGTGACTTAAATACTTGAATTTTGGGTAGATTAACATGTAAAGATTAGTGAAAATCATGGGATTAGAGTAAAACCTAGGTTTTGGATAAAAACAAGATTTAACCACGAAATTCATTATGGAATGAAGTAAAAATTGTATATTCTTGATCCTTAGGTTATGGGTGACAACTTCCTTCGAAAATATCCAGAATCTGAGCACGTGGGCCCGGGGTGAATTTTAGGAATCTTGCCTTTGTGATTGGATAATAATATTAATAGCTAGAATATGAACTTGTAAACCTATAATGATTGGTTTTTACACTATTTGAATAGTTTTGGATTGTGCGGCTCTGGTTTGATGATTTCAGCACTTTCTTGAGTTGGAAGTAGGCTCGAAACGAGCAGAGTTTATTTTCTAACTTTGTAAGAGGGAAATTTCCCCATAGGTGAACTTAATTAATATGTGGTTATTTGTGGGGGCAACGTATGTACGAAGTGATGAGAGTCCGTACGTAGCTACTATTTCTGTTATCGTTCGGGTAGTTCTAGGTTAACACCATATTTTGTGGACACTACTATTTGATTATATGTGTTAATCGTATGAAAGCAATTAAGTTGATGAGAATTGTCACGAAACAAGTTTTCCCTCCGTGAATTGTCGTGACGGTACCTAGCCTCTACGGCTAGGTAAGCCTAACAATTTGCGGAAAATAATTTAAAGATACAAAACCAATAGTTAATAGGTAAATATAATAAAATGGTTTTAAAATGCCGCTCGACATATAAAATAATAACACTCTGGAACGGAACATAGCACTCCCAAAACCCCGAATCTCACGAATCACAAGCTAAAGAAATACATAGTGTTTCTAACTCCAAAAGTCTAATAACGACGAAAAATACAGGGAAAAGTCTATAACTGAAGGGAGAATAGAGAGGGACTTCTAGGTCTACGGACGCGGCAGATATACCTCGAAGTATCTGGATCGACTCACCTCGCTGGAAGTATGGCTGAGTAGAAGAACATGGATCTGCACACGAAAAACATGTGCATGAAAGGCCATGAGTACACCACAGCGGTATCTAGTAAGTGCCAAGCCTAACCTCGGTCGAGTAGTGACGAGATCTGGTCAGGGCCCTACTGGTATATATATATAACAAGGTAAAACAGTATGAGATATGACAATATAGTTTAAATACTAACAGTCACCGAAAAATGAAATCACAGAAAGAAATAACTCAGTACATAGAGATAGCGACAGGGTATCTCCCAGGATAGCGTCCCATAGTCCCAAACGTAAATGTATAAAGGATCTCCAGGGTTACCGTCCCATAGTCCAAATCATAAATGTGCAAGGGGATCTCCTAGAATACCGTTTCGTAGTCCCAAAGTGAATATCCAGTATATGGGAATCTCCCGGGATACCGCCCCATAGTCCCAAATATAAATGTGTAGGGGGATTTCCCGGGATATCGTTCCGTAGTCCCAAAGTAAACATGCAGGGGGATCTCCCGGAATACTGTTCCATAGTCCCAACGTAAATACACCACCAAATCGATATACACAATAGTCTCAAGAAGGAAATCTACAGTTCTATTCAAGTTCGTATCAAATAAATAGGTAATTTCTTCCCTAAACATGCTACACAGAATCCAACTAAGCAGTTAAAGTAGATAAGACAGTTAAGTCACATACGCATGCTTTCCTAAGCTAAACAGGAGGCTTCATATACTAGTATTTCTCAATTAAAGAAAAACATATATATTTACAAATGAAAACGGGGTTTTTCAACAATTAGCACATGTACGCACTCGTCACCTCACGCACACGACATTCATACAACAACAATACCAAAATCCTAAGGAGAGTTCCCCCATACAAGGTTAGGCAAGCCACTTACCCGTAAATCAAGCTCAAATCAATCCAATATAACGCTCTTGCCACGAGTACCCAACTTCGAGTGGTCCAAATATAATCAAATCAATTACATAACTTAAATATAGCTACAAGCAAGTAATTTATCTAATGAATTTAAAGCTAAGGCGAGAAAATAGGAAAATACCCAAAAATCCTCCCCGGGCCCCCGTCTCGGAATCGAGTTAAAGTCACAAATTTAGAGCACACATTCACTCACGAGATCACTCGCCAAAAATTATTCAATTTCGACACCTAAAACCCAATCAAAACCCAAAAACTCGATTGGGGAACTTTTCCCCCAAATTCCCATTTTTCCACTCAAATTCCTTGATTAGATTGAGAAGATTACTAGAGATTGATGAAATATTAACGAAATAGGGTTAGGAATCATTATCCACTGATTTCCTCTTAAAAATCCTCACACAATCGCCTTCTCCCGAGCTCAAAATTGAATTTGGTGTTATGAACTTTCAACCCTCGAAATTTCCTTTTTCTGCCCAGCGATGTCCACACCTGCGGTCCCGCTTCTGCGGCTAGAGCTCCGCATCTGCGGAATTTCATTAATTCCCCAAGCACTGCACCCGTGCTCCTTTCTTCGCAGATGTGGCTCCGCTTCTTGAGTCGCACTCGCATCTGCGACGACTGGTCCTCTTGCCTCAGACCGCGCGTGCAACCTCCTTGCTCGCTTCTGTAGGTCCACATCAGCGAGGTCCCTACCACAGGTGCGAAAATACCAAAAGCACCCAACTTTATAATTTGCCTAAGTCCACATTCTTATCCCTTAAGCATTTGAAACTCACCCGAGGCCCCCGGGACCTCAATCAAACATACCAAACATACCAACCAATCCTAAAACATTATCGGAATTTAGTCAAGCCCTCAAATCATATCAAACAAAGCTAAAACCATGAATCACCCTCCAATCGAAACCTAATGAACTTGAATTTCCAAAATTCTACATCCGATGTCGAAACCAACCAAATCATGTCCGATTGACCCCAAATTTTACACACAAGTCCTATTAAACATTACGGACCTATTCCAACTTTTGGAATCAGATTCTGACCCCGATATCCAAATTTCACTATCAGCCCGAAACTCCAAAAATTTAACTTTGCCATTTCAAGCCTAAATATGTTACAGACCTCCATAATACAATCTGGACATGCACCTAAGTGTTAAATCACCCAACAGAGCTAACGGAATCGACGAAATTCCATTCCGGATCCGTCTTCACATTGCTCCAACTACGGTCCAATTTCTAAGACTTAAACTCTTATTTAGGGACTAAGTGTCCCAAAACACTCCGAAACGCAAGATGAGCCATCCCGACAAATCAAAATAGCAGAAATAGACACGGGGGAAGCAGTTAATAAGGGATCGGGGCATAAATTCTCAAAATGACCAGTCGGGTCATTACATCCTCCCCCTCTTAAAACATTCGTTCGTCCTCGAACAAGCATAGAGACATACCTGAAGTGGTGAAAATAGGAGGGTAATGGTTGAACATATCCTGCTTGGTTTCCCAAGTCACCTCCTCGACCAGCTGACCCCGCCACTGAACCTTTACTGATGCAATGCTCTTTGACCTCAGCTTTCAAACCTGCCTATCCAATATAGCCACTGGCTCCTTAACATACGATAGATCCTTGTCCAACTGAACTGAACTGAAATCCAACACATGCGACAGATCACCGTGATATCTCCGGAGCCTCAAAAAATGAAATACCGGATTAACTCCTGCCAAGCTAGGAGGTAAGACAAGCTCATAAGCAACCTCCCCAAGACGTCGCAACACCTCAAAGGGACCAATAACCCTTGGGCTCAACTTGCCCTTCTTTTCAAATCTCATAACGCCCTTCATAGGCGAAACCCGAAGCAAGACCCACTCTCCAACCATAAATGAAATGTGACAAACCTTTCGGTCCACATAACTCTTCTGTCTAGACTGGGTTGTGCGGAGTCTATCCTGAATCATCTTAACCTTCTCCAAAGCGTCCTGAACCAAGTTTGTGCCCAATAAAATAGCCTCTCCCAGCTCGAACCAACCCACCGAGGATCTATACCGCCTACCATACAGATCCTCATATGGTGCCATCTGAATGCTAGACTGGTAACTGTTGTTTTAGGCAAACTCCGCAAATGGTAAGAGCCGATCCCAAGAAACTTCATCACACATGCACAAAGCATATCCTCAAGAATCTAAGTAGTGAGCTCCGACTATCCATCCGTCTGGGGGTGAAATATTGTGCTCAACTCCACCCGAGTACCCAACTCATGTTGTACGGCCCTCCAGAACCGTGATGTGAATTGAGTACACCTCTATCTGAAATGATGGAAACTGGAATACCATGTAGGCGAACAATCTCCTGGATATAAATCTCAACCAACCTCTTTGAAGAATAAGTAGTACACACAGGAATGACGCGTGAGCACTTGGTCAGGCGATCCACAATCACCCAAATAGCATCGAACTTCCTCAAAGCCCGTGGGAGTCCAACTACGAAGTCCATGGTGATTCGCTCCCACTTCCACTCTGGAATCTCCATCTGCTGAATCAAGCCACCCGGTCTCTAATGCTCATATTTCACCTGCTGACAATTGAGGCATCGAGCTACAAACCCAACTATATCTTTCTTCATCCTCCTCCACCAATGGTGCTTCCTCAAATCCTGGTACATTTTTGCGTCACCCGGATGGATGGAATACCGCGAACTATGGGCCTCCTCCAAAATCAACTCCCGAAGCCCATCAACATTAGGTACGCATATCCGAGCATGCATCCTCAATTCCCTGTCATCACCAATGGTCACATCTCTGGCATCATCATGCAAAACCTTGCCCTTGAGGACAAGCAAATGATGGTCATCATCATGACGCTCTCTGATATGATCAAACAAGGAAGACCAAGAAACCAAACAAGCCATGACCCGACTGGGCTCCGAAATATTCAATCTCAAAAACTGGCTGGCTAAGGCTTGAACATCCATCGCCATGGCCTTTCTGCTGCTGGTAGGTAAGCCAAACTCTCAAAACTCTCCGACCGGCGACTCAAAGCATCGGCCACCACATTGGCCTTCCCCGGATGGCACAAAATAGTGATATCATAGTCCTTCAACAGCTCTAACCACCTCCTCTGACACAAATTAAGGTCCTTATGCTTGAACATATGATGCAAACTCTAGTTATCAGTATAGATCTCACAAGGAACACTGTACAAATAATGACGCCAGATCTTCAAGGCATGAACAATAGCAGCTAACTTGAGATCATGGATAGGATAATGGTTTTCATGCAACTTCATCTGTCTGGATGCGTAGGCAATCACCTTATTGTCCTGCATCAATATCGCTCCAAGGCCAATGCTCGAGGCATCACAATAGACAATATAGGACCCTGAAGCTGTAGGCAATATCAATACTGGGGCTATAGTCAAAGTTGTCTTGAGCTTCTGAAAGCTCTCCTCACACTTTTCCATCAACCTGAACGGAGCACCTTTCTGGTTCAGCCTGGTCATAGGTGTTGCAATAGATAAAAATCCCTCAACAAATCGACGGTAATAACCTGCCAAGTGAAGAAAACTACGGATCTCTGTAGCTGAGGATGGTCTGGGCCAACTCTACACTGCTTTCACTTTTTTCGAATCCACCTTGATCCTTTCACTCGATACCACGTGACCTAAGAATGCCACAAAATCCAACTAGAACTCACATTTCGAGAACTTCACATATAGTTTCTTTTCTATCAAGGTCTGAAGCAATGTCCTCAGGTGTTGTCTATGATCCTCCCGACTACCGCAGTATATAAGAATGTCATCAATAAAGACAATGAAGAACGAGTCAAGATATGGTCGGAATACACTATGCATCAAATGCATAAATGTTGCTGGGGCATTGGTTAGCCCAAATGACATAACAAGAAACTCGTAATGACCATACTGAGTCCTGAAAGCAGTCTTCAAGATACCTAACTCTCGAATCTTGAACTAATGATAACTTAAATGCAAGTCAATCTTAGAAAACACTCGAGCACCCTGTAACTGATCAAACAGGTCATCAATACGAGGTAAAGGATACTGGTTCTTCACAGTAACTTTGTTCAACTAGCGATAATCAATGCACATACGCATAGAACCACCCTTTTCCTTTACGAACAAAATAGGAGCACCCCAAGGTGACACACTGGGCCAAATAAAGCCCTTATCAAGCAATTCCTATAACTGTTCCTTCAACTCTTTCAACTCAGGAGGAGCCATACGGTAACGAGGAATAGAAATGGGTTGAGTGCCCAAAAACAAATCAACACCAAAATCAATATCTATATTAGACGGCATGTCTAGAAGATCAGCTAGAAACATATCAGAGAAATCCCGAACTACTGGAACTAAATCAACTATAGGGGTATCAATACTGACATCTCTCACATAAGCTAAATACGCGTCACACTCCTTCTCAACCATACACTGAGCTTTAAGAAAAGAAATAACTCTACTGGGAGTATGATCTAAAGTACCCTCCACTCTAATCGCGGTAAACCTAGCATAGCCAGCATCACGGTCTTAGCGTGACAATCAAGAATAGCATAATGGGGTGACAACCAGTCCATGCCCAAGATAATATCAAAATCTACCATGCTGAGCAATAATAAATCAGCTTTGGTCTCAAAACCACTAAGAGCAACCAAACACGACCGATAAACACGGTCCACAACAAGAGAATCTCCCACATGAGTAGAAACATAAATAAGGGAACTAAAAGAATCCCGAGATATGCCCAAATACGGGGCAAAGTAAGAGGACACATAAAAATTAGTGGATCCTGGATTGAATAGAACCGATGTATATCTATGATAGACCAAAACAATACTTGTGATGACAGAATGGGAGGCAATAGCCTCAATACGGGTAGGAAGGGCATAGTATCTCGCTTGGCCTCCCCCCTAGGGCGACCTCTACCTCTCTGACCTCCGCCTCTAGCTGGCTGAGCAGGTGGGGTAGCAACTGGTGTTGTAATCATAGTCTGGGAAATCTGTGGAGAACACTGTGGTTAAGAAGTCTGTGGAGGTGCACCCCTCCTAAGTCTAGGGAAATCTCTCACCACATGGCATGTGTCGCCACACTCAAAACAAGCTCTAGAAGGGTGTGGCTATGGTGACTGGCTCGGGCCAGGTCTGCTAGACTGACCACTGAAAGTACCCCGTGTAGGAGGCACACTAGATACTGGAGGTGCATAATAAGGCTCATGAGGTCTGGGAGGAGCTGGAATACCATTGGCTGCTGGAAGAGTTGAATGAACGGGGCGACTCACATAACCCCTACAATGATGAACTGTAGTTAGGGCACGAGCACTAGAATAATGGCCCGACTCTCGAGACCTCTTGGCCTCTCTCTCCTCCCTATCCTTAACAAGCATGCCCTCTACTCTCTTAGCAATGCTCACCACCTGCTGATAAGCAATATCCATCTCCAACTCCCGGGCCATGCTAGACCTGATGTTGGGAATGAGCCCCATAATAAACCGACAAACTCTCTCATGAACTGTAGAAACCAAGGTCGGTGCATGTCTAGCCAAGTCACTAAAACAGACTAGCATACTCCGAAACAATTATAGTACCCCTAGCACAAATGCTCATACTCCGTGCGCCATGCATCCCTAAGGCTCTAAGGGGTGCTCCCTCAAAAATATATCCGAAATTAGGTCCATGAAAGGGAAGTTGCCTCAGCCAGACTATCCAACTCAAAAGTACGCCACCACTTATAGGCTACCCCTCAAAGCTGGAAGGAAGTTAAAGAAACCTCACTCGACCTTGCTACACTCATAGTGTGGAGGATACGGTGGCACTCCTCCAGAAATCCCTGAGCATGCTCTGATGCTAAACCACTAAATGTAGGAGGCTTGTACTTCTTGAACCTCTCAAGCTTCTGTTGCTCCTCCTCTAAAGCTACTACCCTGTCCTCAGGCTGAACTGGGGCTACAGGCGGTACGGGTATAACCTTTAGGATCTGATCAACCTGAACTCGCTGCTCTGGAGTGGGGGCGACAGGAGTATGTGCTCCTCCCCTGGCTTAAGATGTGGCTGCAGCAAGGGGAACCAATCATGCCTGAGCTAGAGTGGTGTACATGCTCATGAACTGTGCAAGGGTCTCCTGGAGAGTTAGAGTAGTAGTAGCAGTAGGTGTATCAGGTGCCTGGGCTCTGGTGGGAGTTGTTGGTAGCTCCTCTGTAGCTGCTCGCATGGGTGCTCTGGCTGCATTACATGCGCGTCCTCGACCTCTACCCCGACTCGGGCTTCTGGAAGCTCTAGTAGGGGGTGCGGGTGCATGGTCGTCTACGATAGCACGTGTCCTCTTCATCTGTGAGAGAATAGAAGACAGAGGTTTAGAATTTCGAAATTAATAATCTTGCACGAAAAGGAATCAATTGAAGTGAAATTCTCCTAACAGTTACATAGTCGCTCGAAGATAAGTATAGATGTCTCCGTATTGATCTGTGAAACTCTATTAAACCAGCTTCTGATTCATGATTCCTATGAACCTAGAGCTCTAATACTAACTTGTCACGACCCAAGTTCTCCCTGCATGAACTATCGTGATGGAACCTAGTCTCTATGACTAATAAGCCTAACAATTTGCGGAAAATGACTTAAAGATACAAAACCAACAATTAATCGGTAAATAAAATAAAAGAGTTTAAAAATGCCGCTCGGAATATACAATAATAACACTCTCGAACTGAACATAGTACTCCCAAAACACGAAATCTCACGATTCACAAGCTAAAGAAATACATAGTGTTTCTAACTGCAGAAGTCTAATAATGACAAAAAATACAGGGTAAAGTCTATAACTAAAGGGAGAATAGAGAGAGATTTTTAGGTCTTCAGACGCGGCAGATATACCTCGAAGTCTTTGGATCGACTCGCCTCACTAGAAGTATGGTTGAGCAGAAGAACCTGGATCTGCACACGAAAAACATGTGCAGGAAAGGCCATGAGTACACCACAGTGGTACCCAGTAACTACCAAGCCTAACCTCGATCGAGTAGTGATGAGATCAGGTCAGGGCCCTACTGGTATATATATATATATAACAAGGTAAAAGAGTATGAGATATGGCAATATATTTTAAATACTAACAGTCACCGAAAAATGAAATCACAGAAAGAAATAACTTAATACATAGAGATAGCGATAGGGGATCTCCCAGGATAGCGTCCCGTAGTCCCAAACGTAAATGTATAGAGGATCTCCCGGGATACCGTCCCATAGTCCAAATCGTAAATGTGCAAGGGGATCTCCCAGAATACCGTTCCATAGTCCCAAATTGAATATCCAGTATAGGGGAATCTCCCGGGATACCGTCCCGTAGTCCCAAATATAAATGTGCGAGGGGATCTCCCAGGATACCGTTCTGTATTCCCAAAGTAAACATGCAGGGGGATCTCCTGGAATACCAATCTGTAGTCCCAAAGTAAATACACAACCAAATCAATATACACAATAGTCTCAAGAAGGAAATCGACATTTCTACTCAAGTTCATATCAAATAAACAGTTAATTTCTAGAATCCAAGTAAGCGGTTAAAGTAATAAGACATTTAAGTCATGTAAGCATGCTTTCTTAATCTAAACAGGAGGCTTCATATACTAATTAAAGGAAAACATAGATATTTCGTTAATGAAAATAGGGGTTTTTCAACAATTAGCACATGTACGCACTCGTCACCTCACGTACACGACATTCATATAATAATAGTACCAAAATCCTAAGGGGGAGTTCCCCCAAACAAGGTTAGGCAAGCCACTTACCCAAAACCAAGCTCAAATCAATCCGATATCATGCTCTTGCCACGAGTATCCAGCTCTGAGTGGCGCAAATCTAATCAAATCAATTACATAACGTAAATATCGCTACAAGCAACTAATTTGGCTAATGAATTTAAAGCTAAGGCAAGAAAATAGGGAAACGCCCAAAACCCTCCTCGGGCCCACGTCTCGGAATCGTGTAAAAGTTACCAATTTAGAGCACCCATTCACTCATGAGATCACTCGTCCAAAAATTATTCAATTCCAACACCTAAAACCTGATCAAAACCCAAAAACTCGATAGGGGAACTTTTCCCCCAAATTCCCATTTTTTCACTCAAATTCCTTGATTAGATTGAGAAACTTACTAGAAATTGATGAAATATGAACGAAATAGGGTTAGTAATTGTTACCTACTGATTTCCTCTTCAAAATCCTCACAAAATCGTCTTCTCCCGAGCTAAAAATCGAATTTGATGTTATGAACAAACCCTCAAATTTATTTATTTTTGCCTAGCGATGTCCGCATCTGTGCTCTAAGGACAACACCTGTAGTCACGCTTATGTGTCTAGGGCTCCGCATCTTCGAAACTTCATTAATTCCCCAAGCACCACACCTACGCTCAATTATTCGCAGATGCGATTCTGCTTCTGTAATTCTTGAGTCGCATTTACGACCACTGATCCTCTTGCCTCATACCGAACCTACGACCTCGTTCCTCTCTTCTGTGGGGCTACACCTGCGGGCTCCCCGCCGCAGGTGCAAAAATACCAAAAGCAACCAACTTTAGAATTTGCCTAATTCCACATTCTCATCTGTTAAGCATCAAAACCTCACCCGAGACCCCCGAGACCTCAACCAAATATACCAACTAATCCTAAAACATCATACAAACTTATTCAACCCTCAAATCATATCAAACAAAGCTAAAACCATGAATCACCCTCCAATCCAAACCTAATGAACTTGAATTTCCAAAATTCTACATCCGATGCCGAAACCAATCAATGCACGCTTGATTGACCCCAAATTTTACACATAAGTCCTATTCAACACTACAGACCTATTCCAACTTTTGGAATCGGATTCCGACCCCGATATCAAATTTTCACTATCAACCTGAAACTTCAAAAATTCAACTTTCGCCATTTCAAGCCTAAATAAGCTATGAACCTCCAAAATACAATTCGGACACGCCCCTAAGTTTGAAATCTCCCAACGAAGCTAACAGAATTGATGAAATTCCATTCCGGGTCTATCTTCACACTGCTCCAACTATGGTCTAACTTCTAAGACTTAAACTCTCATTTAGGGACTAAGTATCCCAAAGCACTCTAAAACTCAAGATGAGCCATCCCGGCAAATCACAATACAGAAATAGACACGGGGGAAGTTTTTCGGGCATTAATTCTCAAAACAACCGGTCGGGTAGTTACAAAAATCTAAGGATTTAAAGGCTTTAAGTGAATTGTCTTCATTTTCGGGAAAAAAAATCAAAGAAGTGTTGTGTTTTAACTGATAAAAATTATGTTTGACCGCGTCGCACGTATGATTCATGAGCAGGGTAAATAGATGCATCTATGGGTCCTGCAGTTTGACCCTCGGCAGTGCACATTTTACTTTTATGTTGGATCAGGCCGAACGTCCTCGGTGGTAATTGTGTGTGATAATAGAATGGGAACTCTTTGTAGTTATATGTTTCATTACTTGATATAAAACTTGTTTTAAATAAAGAACATGTCTTGAATTCTTAAATATGATGAACGAATTCCTCGGTTATTGTTCTGGTTTGATCTTGACTGTTATCGTTTAAGAATTAGAACTTCACATTATTATATTGTTGGCCCTAGTAAGTGTCGAAGTCAACCCCTCGTTACTACTTCTGAGAGGTTAGGCGAGATACTTACTGGTACATATTTTTATGTATTCACGCTACACTTCTGTACTTGATTGTACAGGCTTTGAGGCAGGTGCATCTGGACATCACTCCAGCGGCGTAGATTGTACTCCTCAGCTTGAGACTTTCCGGTGAGCTACCCCTTTTGAGCCATTCTGCAGCAGCTGGAGTCTCTCTATGCCTTTATTTTTCCTATCTATTTCCTTTCCGGATAGTAGGATAGCATGGTTTTGTATATTCTACTAGATTGCCCACAAACATGTGACACTAGGTCTTGGCACACACATTGGTAGACTTTTAATTTTGGTTTGCTAACATGATTTAAGTTCGTATTTATTACTCCCATCTAATTATGCTTAAGTTTCAAACTCCTAGTTTCTTTATTAACAAGGAAAGGTTTTCACGTACTAATTAATTAAAAGAGGATCCACTAGTTGATTAGTGTTGGTTTGCCTAACAACGGTGTTTGGCGCCATCACGGCCTAATATGGAATTTTGGTCGTGGCAACATGGTATCAGAGCGCTAGGTTCACGTATGTCTCACAAGTTATGGGCAAACCTAGTAGAGTCTTTCGGATCAGTATATAGACGTCTTTCCTTATCTTCGAGAGGCTATAGGGTGTTAGGAAACTACTCTTTATTCTTCTTTTATCGTGTAGTTGATGGTATATTAAATTTCCTCATCTATTCTCTCACAGATGGTGAGGACGTGTTTGGCGGACGTTCCAGACCCAGAAGGTGTTGCTCCCCTCATTGCTAGAGGCCGAGATAAAGGCCGAGGGAGGGCACCGGCCTGAGGTAGGGGACGAGGGCGCCCCAAAGCTGCCCAAATAGCACCACCGGTAGATCCCGCAAAGGATCCCATTATTGAGGAGTAGGGTAAGGTACCCGCAGCTGAGCTTGCCCCGACGAATTTCATGACACCACCGGGTTTTTAGGAGGTTATGAGTTGTATGCTACGGTTCATGGATTCTATGACTCAGGCTGGTTATTTCCAGCAGACCTAGCCACATCTCAGGCAGGAGGGGGAGCACAGACCCCTACTTCTCAGGCTCCTAGGCACGTAGCTACCATATATTAGACTCCGGGTACACTACCCGCAGGCGAGGCCCATCCAGTTGCCGCAGCAGTACCTGAGCTTAGGCCGACTGCGGACGGCGATCTGCAGAAGCTACTGGATAGATGGACTAGGCTACACCCTCCCATTCTCAGGGGTGAGCGGCATGAGGACCCCCAAGACTTTTTTAATCAGTACAGAGATAGGCTGAACAACATGAGGATATTGGAGTCCCATGGGTAGATTTCACCACCTTTAAGTTAGAGGGCAGGGCCTGTAAATGGTTGAAGTCTTACCTTCTTGGCAGACCAGCAGGTTCTCCTCCCATGACTTGGGATCAGTTTACACGGCTTCTATCGGACAGGTATATCCCACCCTCTTAGAGGTAAGAGTTGCGGTGTCAGTTTGAGTAGCTCAAGCAGGGTCAATTGCCCATGACCAATTATGAGGAAAGATTTTCTGAGTTCTCTCGTCATGCAATTATGATACTTCCTACGGACGCAAAGAGAGTGTAGAGATTTGTTGCAGGGTTGTACCACGATATTCGAGCTAGCATGGCCTAAGAGGTTGAGATAGGGACTGATTATCAGCTAGTAGTGGAGATTTCTCAGAGGATTGAGGGCTATCGCCAAAGGGGTAGAGAGTAGATACAGCAGGACAAGAAGATCCGATTCTCTAGAGAGTTTAGAGGTACCCCAACTAGGGGCAGAGGTCAGTTTGGGAGGGGTCAGCCTAGCAGGCCCACATATCCAGCACCACCACCACCTCCTCGGGGTGTTCCAGTGTGACTCTATTTCAGCGCTATGCCAAAGAGTTCTTACCTCCGACCAGTTCATTAGGGTACTTCTATTGCCTATTTCAGTGCCATGCCAGAGAGTTCATACCTCCCACCAACCATTCACGGTTATTCTAGTGGGTAATCAGGCCATCAGGGTCAGGAATCAGGTCAGCAGTCTATGGTTCCAAGAGGTTGTTACGAGTGTGGAGATCCGGGTCACAAAAAGAGGACCTACCCCGACTTCGGGGCAAGGAAGTACAGCAGGGTCATCAGCCTACACCAGCCGCCCGACCACCCAGAGGTAGGGGAAAGCTAGTAGGGGGCATACTAAAGGTAGAGGCAAGACAGGGAGAGGCCAGTCAGCTATTGTTCATCCAGGCGGAGGCCAGCCAATTGGCGCTCCAACTAGATTCTATGCTTTTTTGGTTAGACTTGATGTAGTGGCCTCAGATGCCGTGATCACATGTATTATTTCTGTCTACGGTAGGGATGCTTCGGTATTATTTGATCTAGGGTCTACCTATTCATATGTGTCATCTCTGTTTACTCATTTCCTGGACATCCCTCGTGAGTCCTTGGGTACTCCTATTTATGTGTCCACTCCGGTGGGCGATTCTGTGGTTGTGGATTGGATCTACCAGTCTTGTATGGTTATATTATGGTTTCGAGACTAGAGCAAACCTTCTGTTACTTGATATGATCGACTTTGAGGTCATCTTGGGCATGGATTGGTTATCTCTATATCATGCCATTCTTGATTGCCATTCCAAGACTGTTACTTTAGCGATGCTAGAGTTGCCGAGATTGGTGTGGAAGGGTTCCTCTGTTAACTCATCTAGTCAGGTTATCTCTTTTCTAAAGGCTCGACATCTAGTCGATAAGGGGTGTTTGGTGTATCTAGCATATGTTCGGGACACCACCGTAGAGTCTCCAATGATTGATTCAGTGCCACTAGTCGGAGAGTTCAACGATGTGTTTCCTTCTAACCTTCCAAGCATGCCGCTAGATCGTGACATTGATTTTTGTATTGATTTGGCTCCAGGTACCTAGCCTATATCTATCCCACCGCAGCATATGGCTCCGAAAGAATTGAAGGAGCAGCTTAAGGAGTTGTTAGCAAAGGGGTTTGTGAGACCCAATGTATCACCTTGGGGTGCACCAGTGTTATTTGTTAAGAAGAAGGATGGGACTATACGGATGTGCATTGATTAACGCTAGTTGAACAAAGTCACCATCAAGAACAAGTACTCGTTGCCTTGTATCGATGATTTGTTTGACTAGTTGCAGGGTTCTAGGGTGTTTTCTAAGATCGACTTGAGATCGGGGTACCACGAGTTGAAAATTCGGGATTCGGATGTTCCGAAGACTGCCTTCCGTAGTAGATATGGTCATTATGAGTCTCCAGTGATGTCCTTCGGCTTGACTAATGCCTCAGCGGCATTTATTGACTTGATGAATATGGTGTTCAAACCTTATATTGATTCCTTTGTTATTGTCTTCGTTGATGACATTTTGATCTACTCATGTATCCTGGGGAGCACGAGCAACATTTGAGAGTAGTTCTTCAGACATTGCGAGAGCAGAAGCTATACGCTAAGTTCTCCAAGTGTGAGTTTTGGCTAGATTCAGTGGCATTCTTTGGCCATGTTGTATCGGGAGAGGGTATTAAGGTGGATTTCAAGAAGATTGAGGAAGTTCAGAGTTGGCCACATCCCACTTCAGTGACTGAGATCAGGAGTTTCCTGGGATTAACATGTTATTATCGCTGGTTTGTGCAGGGCATTTCATCCATTGCAGTGCCTTTGACTAGATTGACATAGAAAGGTGATCCCTTCCATTGATCCGATGATTGTCGCGAGCATTCAGAAGCTCAATATAGCTTTGATTACAGCAACAGTTATAGTGTGGCCATCCGTTTCATGGATGTATACTGTGTATTGTGACACTTCACGCGTTGGCTTGGATTGTGTATTGATGCAGGAAAGACGAGTTATTGTATATGCTTCGCGTCAGCTGAAGATTCATGAGAAGAATTACCTTGTGCACGACCTAGAGTTAGCCATGATTGTCCATGCTCTTAAGATATGGAGGCATTATATGTATGGGGTGCCATGTGAGGTTTATACTGATCATCGCAGCTTGCAGTATTTGTTCAAGAAGAGGGATCTCAATTTGAAGCAGCGTAGATGGCTTGAGTTACTGAAGTATTATGACATCGACATTCTTTATCATCCGGTAAAGGAATATGTGGTCGCAGATGCCTTAAGCAGGAAAGGAGAGTATATGGGTATCTTGGCATTCATCTCGGCAGAGGAGAGGCCACTAGCTTTGGACATTCAGTACTTAGCTAACTGACTTGTGAGGTTGGATATTTCAGAGCCTAGTCAAGTTCTTGCGTATGTTGTTGCCCAGTCTTCACTATTGGGGTAGGTCAAAGCTCGACAATTTGATGATCCACACTTGTCAGTTCTCAGAGAGATGGTACTACAAGGTAGTGCCAAGGAGATTTCTATTGGCGAGGATGGTTCTGCGTCTCCAGGGTTGCCTATGTGTTCCAAATGTCGACGGGTTGAGGGAGAGGATTTTAGAGGATGCACACAGTTCATGGTATTCTATTCATCCAGGTGCTACAAAGATGTATTGTGACCTGAGACAACATTATTGGTGGCGACGAATGAAAAAAAACATAGTGAAGTATGTAGCTAGATGCCTAAATTGCCAGCAGGTCAAGTATGAGCATCAGAGGCCAGGTGGTCTACTTCAGCAGATGACTATACCTGAGTGGAAATGGGAGCACATTACTATGGACTTCGTAGTTGAGTTGTCGCGGACCTTGCGGAATTTTGATGCAGTTTGGGTCATTGTCGACAGGCTGACCAAGTCAGCACACTTCATTACAGTTGTGACTACCTATACTTCAGAGAGGTTGGCCCAGATTTATATTCGGGAGATAGTCCGGTTGCACGGTGTGCCCATTTTCATCATATCAGATAGGGGTCCTCAGTTCACTTCACATTTTTGCAGGGCTGTACAGAGTGAGTTGGGGACCCGTGTAGAGCTCAGCACAACATTTCATCCGCAGACCAATAGACAGTCGGGGCAGATGGTTCAAACTCTGGAGGACATGCTTAGAGCATTTGTGATTAACGTTGAAGGGCAGTGGGATCAGTTCTTGCCTTTGGCCGAGTTTGCTTACACCAACAGTTATCAGTCCAGCATCGAGATAGCTCCATTTAAGGCTTTATATGGTCGATGATGTCGTTCTCCTATCGGGTGGTTTGAGCCTAGCGAGGCTAAATTGTACGGTACTAACTTGGTGAAAAATGCCTTGGAAAAGGTAAAGTTGATTCAGGAAAGGCTTCACACAGCACAGTCCAGATAGAAGATTTATGTGGATCAGACGGCTCGGGATGTATCATTCATGGTCGTGAGAAGGTTTTCATGAAAGTCTCGCCGATAAAGAGTATTGTGAGATTCGGGAAGAATGGCAAGTTGAGCCCAAGGTTTATAGGCCCATTTGAGGTGTTAAGGCGAGTTGGGGAGGTTGCTTATGAGCTTTCTTTACCTCCCAGCCCCCAGCCTATCGAGAGTCCATCCGGTTTTTCATGTATCTATGCTCCGGAGGTACCATGCCAACTTATCTCATGTGTTAGACTTCAGCACTATCTAGCTAGATGAGAGCTTCGGTTAAGAGGAGGAGCCAATTACTATTGTTGATAGACAGGATCTCTAGTTGAGATCCAAGAGGATATCCATGGTAAAGGTTCAGTGGAGGGGCCAACCAGTCGAGGAGGCGGCCTGGGAGTCCGAGGAGGACATGCGAAGCAGATATACACACTTATTTAGCACTTCAGGTATGAATCTAAACCCGTTCGAAGACGAACGTTTGTTTAAGAGGTGGAGAATGTAATGATCTGACTGGTCGTTTTGCTTTCTAGAATCTTGTTCCCCTAAATAAGACTCCCGGTACTTGCTTTTACTGATTTATGACTTGCGGGGATGGTTAGTTCCAGATTTGGAAGAGTTTGGGTTAAAATCAGAACACTTGATTCCTTAAGGTTGGCCTGAAATGCCAAGTTTGACTTTGGTCAATATTTTTAGTAAATGATCTCGGAATCAGGATTAAACAATTCCAATAGGTTTGTATGTTCATTTCAGACTTGGGAGTATGTTCGGATTGGGTTTTGGATATCCCAAAAGCGTTTTGGCGCATAATAGTGAAAGCTGGTTCTTGAAAGTTTTTGGAAGTTCATTAAATTTGGCTTCGAGAGGGGTTTTTGATGATATCAAGGTCCAAACGGGATTATGATACCGAGAATAGTTTCGTAATGTCATTTAAGACTTGCACACAAAATTTGGTGTCAATCCGAGTAGTATAAGTGTGTTTCGTCACATAGGAAGTAAATTGAAGAACTTGAAGCTGGTTTGAATCAATCGGTTTTAGGGTGTGATTCCTAGTTTAATATTGTTTTCGGTGTTCTGAGGGTTTGAACGAGTCCGTTTTATCATTTTATACTTGTGGGTGTGTTCGGAGGGGAGGGGGGGCCCGAGCGTCAATTGGACGAGGCTCGAACCAAGTTGGGAATTTTGGGCAAGGGCTGAATGCCCAGCTTCTGTCATAACCGCACATGAGGTTGGTCAGCCACAAATGCGAGCTCGCAGGTGCAGGCTATGACTCGCAGATGCGTCCAAGGGTAGCCAGCCCAGAAATCGCAAAAGCAACCCTCTCTCCACAGAAGCGGAACCGAAGAAGCAGTTGGCCTTCCGTAGAAGTGACTCAGCCGGACTAGTGATGTTCCGCAGAAGCGGACCTTTATCCGCAAATGCGGAAATCACTGAAGGCAGTAGCCTTTATTAAATACGGGCCTTAGACATTTTTGGCTCATTTCACACCATAGTTGGGCGATTTTTGAGCTCCTTGAGAGAGGTTTTTCACCATGCTTTTTGAGGTAAGAAATTCCTACCATATGTGAGATATATACTTGGATTTTAGGTAGATTATCATGTATAGATTAGTTTAAAATCATGGGGTTTGAGTAAAACCTAGGGTTTTGATAAAAACAAGATTTAACCACGAAATACGTTATGGAATGAAGTAAAAATCATATATTCTTGATCCTTAGGTTATGGGTAACAACTTCCTTCGAAAATTTCTGGAATCCGGGCACGTGGACCCATGGGTGAACTTTAGGAACCTTGCCTTTGGGGTTGGATAATCACTTTAATATCTAGAATATGAATTTGTAAAGCTATAATGATTGGTTTTTACACTATTTGCATAGTTTCAGATTGTGCAGCTCCGGTTTGAGAGTTTGAATGCGTTCTTGAGTTGGAAGTAGGCTCGAAATGAGGTAAGTTTCTTTTCTAACCTTGTAAGAGGGAAATTTCCCCATAGGTGAACTTAATTAATATGTGGTTATTTGTGGGGGCTACGTACGTACGAAGTAACGAGAGTCCGTATGTAGCTACTATTTCTGTTATCGTTCGGGTAGTTCTAGGTTTACACCATATTTTGTGGACACTGCTTTTTGATTATATGTGTTAATCATATGAAAGTAATTAAGTTGAAGAAAATCTAAGGATTTAAAGGCTTCAAGTTAATTGTCTTCATTTTTTGAAAAAAAAAAGAATCAAAGAAGTGTTGTGTTTTAAATGATGAAAATTATGTTTGACCGCATCGCATGTATGATTTGCGAGTGGGGTTATACTTTTACCGCGTCGCATGTATGATTTGCGAGTAGGGTGAATAGATGCATCTATGGTTCTTGTCGTTCGACCCTCGGCATTGCACATTTTACTTTTATGGTGGATTGGGCTGAACGTCCTCGGTGGTAATTGAGTGTGATAATAGAATGGTAACTCTTTTTAGTTGTATGCTTCATTACTTGATATACCACTTGTTTTAAATAAAGAACGTGTCTTTCCTTCTTAAATATGATGGAGGAATTCCTCGTTTATTGTTTTGCTTTGAGCTTGACTGTTATCTACATACATTATACTTTAAGAAGTGGAACTTCACATTATTATATTGTTGGCCCTAGTAAGTGTCAAAATTGACCCCTTGTCACTACTTCTGCGAGGTTAGGTGAGATACTTACTAGGTACATATTTTTATGTACTCACGCTACACTTGTGTACTTGATTATACAGGTTTTGAGGCAGGTGTATCTGGCCATCAATCCAGCGCATAGATTGGACTCCTCAGCTTGAGACTTTCCGGTTAGCTGCCCCTTTTGAGCCGTTCTACAGCAGCTGGAGTCTCTCTATGTCTTTATTTTTCCTGTCTATTTCCTTTCTAGACAGTAAGATAGCATGATTTTGTATATTCTACTAGATTGACCACATAGTTGTGACTCCAGGTCTTGGCACACACATTGGTAGACTTATGATTTTGGTTTGCTATCATGATTTAAGTTCGTATTTATTACTCCCATCTAATTATGCATAAGTTTCAAACTCCTAGTTTCTTTATTAACAAGGAAAGGTTTTCACGTACTAGTTATTTAAAAGAGGATCCACTAGTTGGTTAGTGTTGGCTTTCCTAACAACGGTGTTTGGCGCCATTAAGGCCTAATATGGAATTTGGGTCGTGACATTTGTGCCATTAATTCTGCAAATTCCAGGTTGCGAGATGACAATAGGCAAACCTGAGACCATCTAGAAGATGCATCTATTAAGATCACAAAATATCTAAATGACCCACTAGATGGGTGAATAGGTCCACAAATGTCACCTTGTATAAGTTTCAAAAATGTAGAGAACTCAATCCCAACCTTTGTTGGTGACAGTCTAATGATTAACTTGCCTTGATAACAAGAAGTGCAAGAAAATTCATTATTTAAAAGAAGCTTTAAATTCTTCAATGGATGCCCATTTGAGTTCTCTATAATTCGTCTCATCATAATTGATCCAGGATGTACCAATCGACCATGCCAAAGTACAAAAGTATTGGGATCAATAACATTTTGATTTGCGATAAAATGTGCCTCAATTGCACTAATTCTTGTCCAATACAGGCCACAAGATAAAAATGGGACTTCTCAATAACCCTTTTCTGGCCAGAGACATTCTTGGTAACGATAAAATATTCAAGATTATTCTCATCTATCGTCTCAATATGATATCTATTTTGGCGGATATCTTTAAAACTCAACAAGTTCCTCTTGGACTTGGAGGAGAACATTTCATTATCTATGATAAGTACTATTTCCTTAGGCAGAGTTACAGTAGCTCTTCCAGAGCCTTCAATTAGATTACTACAACCAGAAATTATAGTAACATCTGCCTTACACATACTTAAATGAGAGAAATATTTCTTCTCTTTGACTATTGTGTGTACCGTATATGAATCAATTAAACAAATATTTCTATAATTAAATTTTGATCTAAGTTTTTTTTGTGAGGTATCCATATTTACTTGCGTATAGAAGAAATTGAAACTTAACTTGAAGAAGAAGAACTTAATGTAGCCTTTTGAAAGATATGATCTGATCCCCAGTCCAAGGTAAGCAAGTTCAACTTCTAAACCTTACTTATGGTCGTTCTTGATTCAATCAGTTCTTTTTCTAGACAAATACAATTATATTGTCATGTACTTAATATAAGTAATACCAAATCTAAAATTTCAAATAAGTTAAAATTAGAATTCATAGTAAGATTAAAAATGAAAACTCCATGGACAATAGCAAACTGATTATCATCGTATCTTAAATGCTCGGGCTTTTATTGGCTCAACATAGCTGATTCTAGGCGGTCAACTTTTCGCAAGTCAATCATGCACGTAGAAATTAGAGACTCGTGATACTGTATTATGGAATAATAGAAAATAAAGTAAAACAAGAGAAATTTTGAGGGAGATAATTAATAAACATTTCTTCATTTTATAAATACATTCTTCATGTTTTTGGGCCTATTTATAGACATTTTTGCATGAAAGGATTTGGCCACCAGTCCAAAGTTTTGACACTTGTTGAAAGTCTTGATATTTATTGAAAAAAGTTTTGTCACTTGTTGCAAGTCTTGACACTTGTTGAAAGAACCTGCCACTTGTTGAAGGCCATGCCACTTGTTCATAATTTCCTCCCAAGTAATTTCATAATCTATGAATATTCACACTTAATATTATTTATACCATCTTCATGTTTGAGTGGCTCTACTAATTATCACAAATTGCTCAAGAGTTGAAGGTTTGAATTATTCTTAAGAGCCTTTTATTATAATAAATTATGCATATGAAGTATGAATTGAAGAATTATTTAAAGTGGCTAGCAAGAATATATCATATTATTTATTCAGGTAATTAGGTGGATTTGGTTAATATAAAAAATGAAGGAAGACGCTCATGGTCCCATTCCACTTGTAGGCTCACATTCATTTGGATGGAGGCATTACAATATTGCCTATGGAAAAAAAAAAAAAAAAAGGAAATATGTATAATGTGGGCCGAAGCTCAACAAAGCAAATACACTTAATATAACATATTTTTTGAAGAGTGATGGTAGTCTAAAAACTTGTATTTTAGCCATAGTATTGCATTTTACGTGTGTTTGAGCTTAAATGAAAGAGAATTACGCTTATTACGTATTTTATGCCTTGGAGGAAATGATTTCGAGCTATTATGATATTTTGAAGCTAAATCGAACAAGTTCGAGCTTTGAAGTCTCAGTAGAAGCCCAAGAAAAGTGCAAGCTCTCTGGATTTCCTCACTAGTATGCCGCATGGGGCGGCACAGCGCGACTATGCAAAATTGTCAGAGTGATTTCCAAGTTTGGCTAGGAAAGGGTAGCTTCGTCCGGATTTATTTTCACATGGTATAAATATACCAAAACACGATTTTGAGAGGACTTTTTACCTACGAAAGAAGGGATAACCAACCAAGGCAAGAAGACCCAAGAATTCATCAATATTTCAACCTACAATTGATGCAATACAGAAGTTTGTATCGAATCATTACAATTGGTGTTTACTTTGTTTTTGAACCTTATTTAGATGTCACACTCCAGTGCCATGGAGTAATTTCTATTAGAGTGTACACAGATACAGTGTTCTGATAACTTCATCAAGGATTCAATTCGTGATAATTGTTAGAATTAATTGATGGAGCTTAGTTTGTATTATGGAGTTATTTATTATTTTGCTTAATCGAAAGAGGAGTTTGATACTGAATGTCTTCACATCTTATGCTCTAGTTTAAATCGTAATTCAAATAGGTAATCGAATGAGCCTCTTGAATTGTTAATCGAACTAGAAAAATAGAAAAATATTCGTGAGAAGTTGCCCTTTAGATCATAACCATCATTTTATTGTTGCAATTGTTTATCATGCTTCAATTTGATTAATTACTAAATTAACGTTTAATCAAAAAAAGAACATTAACTTCAAGTGTAATCTAATTATCTGTTGAACTCGTGAGAATAAACAGTATTATAGAGTGAATTAACTCAAGAATTGGATCTCGAGTCAGTTATCTTGTACCTATCTAGTCAAATACCCTTATTCCTCCCATTGATATTTCTTCGTTGCTCATCTGTTATCTTTTGTCATCAATTGTTAATTGCTTAATTTTTATTAATTAATCGTAGTAATAGTCATCACATCAAGTGTTAGTTTTCATGGATAGTAATCAACTGAAGATTATTCGAATACTGTTTAAGTCCAATCTCTGTGGAGACGATAATTAAACTATACTATCTTTGACTAGCGAGCAATAATTTTGTGTTATATTTTGCGCTCGTCAAATTTTGGCTACATTGTTGGGGATTGACAATCAATGGTATTTAAAATAGTTTTTAGTACTAATTCAAGAACTAATCTTTACTTTAGTCATTCACATTTTCTTACTTGTGTGTAGGATACAAGTTTGATTCCTTAGGTGCATGACTCAGTCTTCTTAAAAGTAAGTGATACCATACAAACCAGAGTTGGAAAAATACATGTGACAACTGAAAAAAGAAAGGGAATTAACAGAAAATTCTTGGGTCAAACTTCGACTCAAGATACCATGGCAAATAAAGAGAATGATGGAGTAGACTTAGCTGCAAGTGAGGCAGCACAAAAAAAAAGTTGCACAGAGAATTGCTTATGTGACCGTCAATGATGATGGGGGTCGAAGATTCAATCTAAGCCGACCCTTGGTTGAAGACCAGTTCGAGAACATAGCACCCAGGTCTGGAAGATCATTGGGTGACTATGCTAGGCCAGTCTATAATCAAGGATTGTCAAGTGTCAAACCTCCACCCATAGCAGCAAACAACTTTGAATTGAAGCAAGGCTTGCTTCAAACTATCCAAAACAACGGCATTTTCAGAGGGAAGGTGAACGAAGATCCTACTACTCACTTGATGGATTTTGAAGAAATCATGAACACTTCCAATACAGTGGAGTATCAAAGGATGCAATCTACTTAAGGGTGTTCCCCTTTTCATTGATAGATGACGCGAAGCAATGGTTTCGTAGCTTACCCACAGGTTCGATTAATACATGGGAAGATATCACCAGGAAGTTTCTCGACAAGTACTTTTCACCTACAAAAATAGGGAAGTTCATAATGGAAATCCATAATTTTTACCAGAAGGAGAGAGAAATGGTTTTTGAAGCTTGGGAAAGATTCAAGGAGATAGTCAGAAAGTGTTAGCACAATGGAATTGATTTGTGGATGCAACTCCAGAATTTTTGGGGTGGAATGACACCGTCATTGCGACGAACTTTGAATACTTCATGTGGAGGTCCATTAATGTAGAAAACTCTAGAGGAGGTTGTCTTAATCCTTGATGAGTTATCTGAGGATGTTAATCAGTGGCCAGTTGAAAGTAATGACAAAAGAAAATCCGTTGAGGTTCACCAGGTGGACTCTAACACATCCATGCAAACCCATCTAGACACAATGGCAAAGGGGATAAGAATGCTGATATTGGCCAAGGTACAGAGTGAGCCGCAAGTAACATGTAATATTTGTGGATTGGGATACCCTACACATGAGTGTCAAGCTACAGCTAAGGAAGTCAACGTTGTGGGAAACTTTAATAGAGGAAACTACCTAGGTGGGAACAAGTATAATGTTGTGGGTCAATGATATCCTAGTTTTTTATGGAGTTAACCTAATGGGAGCTTGAACTCATGCCAGCAAAATAATCCCAGACTCCAGGATCAAGGACCACTAGGTTTTCAGAACCAGCCGAGGCAGCAATACCAGCTACCACAACCAAATCAGTCAAGTATGGAAGATCTCATGAAGGCATTCATCAATAAAACAGATGAAAAATTCCATACTCGGGGCACTGCTATCCAGAACTTAGAAAGCCAAATGGGACAGATTGCAAATTTGTTATTTGAGAGGGATCCTGGGACTCTTCCCTCTGACACTGAAAAGAACCCAAAGGAAATAATCAAAGTTGTATCTCTGAGAAGTGGCAAAGCACTAACTGACCCAATGTTGAAAGTTAGACCTTAGGTGGTTAACAAGCAGACTGAGACACCAGTAGAGAAAAAGAGTGAAGAGCAAAAGGGCCAGATTAGTGGGGTACAAAAGGAGATTGAAGAAAGTAGTCATATGTCAGCTCTACCATTCCCTCAAAAGATGAAGCGGGAGAAACTTGACAAATGTTTTGGGCGATTCTTGGAGATACTCAAACAATTTTATGTGAACATTCCCTTCATAGAGGTACTCACTCAGATGCTTGCTTATGCAAAGTTCTTGAAGGAAATCTTATCTAGCAAGAGAAAATTAGAGAAGACAACAGTTGTCAAGCTGAATGGCCCATGTAGTGCCATATTGAAAATCAAAATTCTCAAAAAGTGCAGAGACCCAGGAAGCTTCACCATACCATGCTCATTAGGGAGTGATAAATTTGACAAGGCCCTTTACGATTCTGGTGTGTCTATAAATATAATGCCTCAGTCCGCGTTCAAGAAACTGAAAGGTGAGCTTGGATTGATCAAATCAATACCAGTGTCACTACAATTGGCTGACCAGATCACCATTTTACCTAAGGGAATCATTGAGGATATTCTAGTGCGGGTGGATAAATTTGTATTCCCCATAGACTTTATTGTGGTAGATCTGGAGGTGAACAAGGATGTGCCTCTAATTCTATGGAGGTCATTTTATGTACAGGCAGCTATCCTTGATATTTATGAGGGGCAACTTATGTTCAGAATGGGCAATGAAAAAGTGGTGTTCCGGATGAAGAGGATGATGAAATACCCCAGTGATGAGGCATCCGCCTACTCGTGTTTCAAGCTAGATGTTATTGGCAAATTGGCTGAAAAATACAAGTTTGACAAGCTTATGGGGGATACTCTAGAGAGAGATATTACGTAGTCCAGCACATTGGAGGATGAAGATCCTGAAATAAGGAAAGAGGCTGAAGTACTTGAAACTGAGGATCAAGTGGTTGATGATGAAGAACTAAAAGAGGAGGCTTGTAAGCCTGATGTGGAATTGAAAGTCCTCCCCACTCACTTGAAATATGATTTTCTTGAAACTAACAATTTTCCTGTGATTATTTTTGCTGACTTGATAGGTACACAGGAACAAAAGTTGGGGGAGCTGCTGAAAAAGCACAAGAAGGCCATTGACTGGAGTATACCTGATATTAAAGGAATCAGTCCAGCTATTTGCATGCCAAAATTCTGTTGGAAGAAAATAGCAAGCAAGTGGTGCAGCCCTAATGCAAGTTGAACAAACATTTGGAGGAGGTAGTGTACAAGGAGATCATCAAATTGCTAGATGCGGGAGTGATTTTCCCATCTCTGATAGCTAGTGGATTAGACCAGTATAAGTTATACCTAAGAAGGGGGGGCATGGCAATGGTGAGAAATGAAGACAATGAATTGATCCCCACAAGAACAGTCACTGAGTGGAGAATGTATATTGATTATAGAAGGCTGAATGATGCAACAAAGAAGGACCACTTCCCACTCCCCTTTATTGATCAAATGCTCGAGAAAGCGGCTGGACATGGATGCTACTGCTTTTTGGATGGGTATTTAGGCTACAATTAGATACCCATTGCCCCAGAAGATGTTGAGAAAACCACATTCACTTGCCCGTTAAGTATTTTTGCTTGCAGGAGGATGTTGTTTGGGTTGTGTAATGTACCTGCTACTTTTTAGAGGTGCATGATATCTATATTCTCTGATTTAAATGGGAAGTATCTAGAATTATTCATGGATGACTTTACCCTCTTTGGTGATGGACTTGAGGATTGATTGAAAAATTTGGATCTCATGCTTGAACGTTGTAGAGCCACTCACTTGGTTCTTAACTAGGAGAAGTGTCACTTCATGGTGAAAAAGGGAATTATCATGGGCCATAAAATAACTACAGATGGAATTGAAATTAATAGATTTAAGGTTGATGTAATTGCTAGGCTTCCTCCACCGACTTCTATGAAGAACATAAGGAGTTTTTTGGGACACAATAGGTGTTATAGGAGGTTCATCAAAAAAAAATCCAACATTACTAAGCCGTTGACTGCATTGCTAGCGAAAGATGTCAAGTTTATTTTCAATGTGGAGTGCTTAAGAGCATTCAAATTGATAAAGGAAAAGCTTATGAGTGCTCCTATTATGGTGATACCTGATTGGAGCCAGCCATTTGAGATAATGTATGATGCTAGTGATGTAGCTATGGGAGCAGTTCTGGGGAAAAGAAAAGATAAAATGTTTAGTCACATCTACTATGCAAGCAGGATGTTGAATGATGCTCAAGTCAACTATACCACTACTGAAAAAGAGTTTTTTGTTGTGATCTTTGCTTTTGGAAAGTTTAGATCATACCAGGTGGGGAGTAAAGTGATTGTACACACTGATCACTCAGCCTATAAATATATGTTGAGTAAGAAGGAGTCCAAGCCGCGTCTGATGCGGTGAGTGTTGTTGCTCCAAGAGTTTGACATAGAGATCAAAGATAAGAAGGGCACAAAAAATCAAGTCATCGATCATCTATCTCGACTTGAGAGATCGCCAGTTGAAACATTTGATGTAAGAGAAGAGTTCCCTAATGAGCAGATTTTCTCCATTGTTGCGGTCTCCGAAAGACCGCCTTAGTATGATGATGTAGCCAACATTTTGGCTAGTGGAAGGTGGCCTAGAGACTTCTCTCTTGATCAAAGAAGGAAGCTTTAAGGTGAGGTAAAAAGTTATTTTTGGAATGACCCTTTCTTGTTTAAACTGTGTGTAGATGGTGTAATTCGAAGATGTGTGCCTGAAAGAGAGATGGCAAGCAATCTTTCTCATTGCCATGATGGAGCAGATGGAGGACACTATGGTGGAAATCGCACTGCAGCAAAGGTCATGGAAGCCGATTTATATTGGCCTACTTTGTACAAAGACGCACGGGCATATGTAGCTGCATGTGACAAGTGTCAAAGGGCATGTAACATTAGTAAGAGGGATGAGATGCCACTCAACTCCATTCTGGTATGTAAACTTTTTGATGTTTGGGGCATTGACTTCATGGGTCCATTCCCATAGTCTCATTCATATGAGTATATCCTGGTAGCCGTTGACTATGTCTCTAAATGGCTCAAAGCAATCCCTACTAGGACAAATGATGCTCGGGTGGTGTGTGAGTTTTTACGAAAGAGCATGTTTATCCGCTTTGGGACACCTCGAGTGATTATCAGTGACAATGGGTCACACTTTGTGAACAAGCAGTTTGCTACACTATTGTCCAAGTATGGGGTCACACACAAAACAAGAACCCCGTACCATGCCCAAACTAGTGGGCAATTTGAAATGGCTAATCGTGAACTTAAACGAATTCTTGAAACGACGGGTTAGTGCTTCTCGTAAGAATTGGCCTTTAAAGTTGGATGAAGCTCTATAGGCGACAAAACTACGTTCAAAACAACCATAGGGACTTCACCCTTTCAATTAGTGTATGGAAAATCGTATCATCTATATGTTGAGATAGAACATAAAGTTTATTGGGCAATTAAGATGCTTAATCTTGATCTTAGTCTTGCAGGTGAACATAGGTTGGCGCAGATGAATGAATTGGAGGAGTTTCGATTGGACGTGTATGAAAATGCACGAATTTTCAAGGAAAAGACAAAAAGGTGGCATGATCGTCTGATTAAGCCAAAGGAGTTTCGTTAAGGGGACAGAGTCTTGCTATACAATAGTAGACTTAGTTTGTTCCCCGGAAAATTCAAATCAAGATGGATAGGTCCGTATGTGGTGAAACATGACTCACTGTATGGCATTATTGAATATCAGGATGAAGAAGGGAATGAAAGCTTTAAAGTGAATGGTCACAGTTTGAAACAGTACCTTGTTGGAGGATATGAAAAGTAATCCTCTAGCATCGTAATCAATTGAGTCTAAGTGACGGAGTCAAACTGACGACCATAACTCAGAATAACTAAAAACCCTTTTTCTTGAGTTGGTAGAATAGTTAGAAAATTGTAGTTTAGTAGTTTTGATAATTGTTTGAACAAGTAGGTGCATGAATCGGACAAAGAATAAGTAAATAATAGTCTTTCTGGGAAACCCGTAGTCTAAAAAGTGAATAAATCGGAACTCTGTCAAAATTGGCCTAGCGCGCCACATGGGGCACCGCACTAGGCCAAATGGGCAAAACCTGTTAGAGATGACTCTCTGGAAAACCCCACTACTGTGCCGCATGGGGCATCGCACCTAGTGACGCGACATTGCAAATTATTTAAGAAAAGAAAAAAAAGAAAATTTTAAATTTTTTTAATTGGAGACTCTAACACCCCTGATCAGTCCCCTTTTCCCACATCTCTCTTACTCTATTCTTTCTCTCCTCTCTCTCACACTCCAAATCCTCCTTCTTTCCTCCATTGTTCTTCCTCAAACCTTTTATCCTTTCATCCTCCTCCCATCTTCATTCCTCATCAAGGTAAGTAGCTTTATTTCTTCTTTTGTATTTCTCTTAGCTTTTCTTATTTGTCTAGTTAATTTTAGCTTAATTAAACAAAACCCTAGGTAGTTGTAGTTGTGCTAATTATTTTTTTAGTTTTCCACCCGGTGTCCGGTACCCGCATTGGAGCTAGACTGCCGGGTAAGGCCTCATTCGGGGAGCACCGCTCCCTACCAAGAATTTTTCCATACCCAGGGCTCGAACTCGAGACCTCTGTTTAAGAGAGGAGCAGCCCCATCCACTGCACCACATCACTTGATGGTGTAGTTGTGCTAATTGTTTTATAGTTTCTTTGCTTACTATGGCCGAAAATGGTTCTTAACTTGTGGGGTTTTTATTGTTCTTATGATTATGGGTGATTTTTTGTGTGTTTTGATGGTGTAAAATTAATTTATGTTGAAGCTTCGTGGGGGTGCTCATGTGGCCAAAAATTAATGAAGTTTGTGTAAAATTTGTGAACGCGGTGCTATTGTGGAGAGGGGGTGATGTTGTGGTTGTGGTGAGTAGTGTATTTGATATGGTTGTATGGTGATTCTAACCCAATTTGAATTAAAATAAGATGGTGCAGGAATGACCACAATATGTTTGTTGAATGCTTTAGTGACAAAAAATTGTGTAGTGTTGCTAATTTAGAAGTGAGGTGCTTTGTGAGTTGTGATACTTGATAATAAGTATGGGGTGTGATATTATGTTCTTATGTGTGAAACTTTAACAAGTTAGCCCCGGCTTTTAATCGATTGACCACCCCATGCTAATATGTTGCTAGTGCTAATTGGAGTGTCTGATTCATGTTAAGTACTTGTGTAGTGTTGTATCATATCTTAATTTTGTTAGTAGCAAATTAGACTAACTTCTTACTCTTCTTTTCTTAGTTACTAGTTTAGTTTCTTAATTTTGTCTTTTACACTAGTGTAGTCCGTGGTTATGTTGTTGGAATATTGTATTGGTAGTCTTTCAATGGGGTAGCCTGAGCCCCTTATATACATTGTACTTGTGAACCTGCCAATAACAGAAGTGTGGGGTGGTTTCCCCGTTTGGTCTTGTTTTTGCTTTAAGTGTTGTGACTAATATTGTTCGTCTTGTGTAGGTACAATGTCTCCTTGTCCTAGCAAAGGTTCTAACACAGGTACCTTAGAGGTTGTTTCTAGTAGCCGTTGAGGATGTAGGCGGGAACCTCCCTCACTCCAGTGGAGGAGGAATATGAGCGCATTGATCCCGATCCGGATGTAGTACCAGGATGTAATTATGGCATTCGGGTTGTGCCAGCTCATGCTAGGATGTGGTACCAGACCTTTTTCCAGTGGAGAGCCCTGACCCAGAAGTTGGTATTGATGATGGTAAGCTAGTCAGGAAATACGCGGGAATTTATGACAACATCAAATACCTGGGCTTTGAAAGCGTGTTCCGTCCAGGTTGTCACGACCCAAAATTCATTTAAGGCCGTGATGGCACCAGACACCAGTGTCAGGTAAGCCAACACTGAATAGTTAATTAAGTTCTCATTTTAATATTTTTGAAATCATAAATTCCTTCAGTTTAAGTATTAAAAGATGCATTTTACATAATAATAATATTGTTTTCCGAATTTCAATACTGAATATCCCATAATCATCCTAGAACACGGTATCACAGGTGCATGATCACTTACTAGAAAATAAAATAAAATACAATAACTTTCCGGAATACAAATTTGGACAGAAAAGAAAGTACAAGTACTCTGAAGGAGACTCTGCTAGCTGCGAATCATCTCATAACATGCAGCTCACCTAAATCCCCGTAACAACCACTCCGTTGCGCCCATAAGGCCACTAGACATACATGTGCATGTACAACGAAATGTACAGTAAGTGCAGTATGAGTATGAAAACAACATGTACCCAGTAAGTATCCAGTCTAATCTCGAAGAAGTAGTGACGAGAGGTCGACTCCGACACTTACTATGGCTAGCAATAATATACTGATAATATGATAAATTATGGATTTATAAGGCAACTGTAAACTCAATAACATGAAGCATGTAAACAATTCTTTTGTTAATAGGATATTTCCAAACTTATTTTCATCTTTCAATAATTTATATCTCCGGCCAATGAGGCCACATCAATTATCAATAATTCCAAAATAATGAATTAAGTCATGTGCAAATCGTGTTGTACAGTCCGATCCAACATAATATTTAAACTGTGCACTACCGGAGGGTCGAACGGAGCGAACCATAGATGCATCTATTTAATCTGCCGAGACATTCGGCCCAATCCACAAAGGAAAACACAATCAAACAGTCAATCAAGAATTTCATCAAGGAGCAATTATCCAAGGAGATGACAAATCCTCTTTTAACAGTCAAGAAAAAAGAAGTTTAACTTTTTAGAAATTCATTTACCAAGTTAATATGATTTAAGCAATTTAAATTGACAATAAGGTTACAAATATCGCAAGTATAGCATGCTCTGGGTCTCTTCGACTACCAGGACTTAATCATAATAGGAGCTACACACGGACTCTCGTCACCTCGTGCGTACGTAACCCCCACAAATAGAAGCATATATTGAATTATTTTACCTATGGGGTTAGTTCCCTCTTACAAGGTTAAAAAGGAGACTTACCTCATCTTAAAGCCCACTTTACGGTCACAATTTCTCTCTAAAGCCCCAACTTAGTGTCGTTCAATCCGAAACTAGTCAAACAACGTGCAAATTAATTAAAAATATACTCTAATGCTTGAAATTTAACAATTTATAAAAATTCTCAACTCCGCTTGAAAAGTTGGCAGTGGGGCCCACGTCTCGGAACCCGATGAAACTCACAAAATTCGACAACCTATTCGATATGAGTTCAACCATACCAATTTGTCTAATTCCGATAACAACTTGACCTCCAAATTTTAAATTTTCGTTCTTGAAAAGTTATGCAAAAATCTTGATTTCTTCCATTTAAATCCTAAATAAATGTTGAATATAACCATAGAATCTTGAAGTATAATTACTTTCGGATATAGAACACTTACCCCAATCCATATGGTGAAAATCACCTCAAACATTGCTTCAATCCGAGCTCCATAGATCCAAATATGTTAAAAATGGCAGAAACTTCAAAATATAGCTTCTGCCTAGGTATTTACTCTTCGCGATCGCGGAAAATGCTTCGCGATCATGAATCACAACCTTTCTCATCGCGAAGAACAAATGTCCAGCTCTTCCAGACAGCCTCTAGTATAATAGTTATAACTTGTTGTACAAAACTCCAAATTGTAAATGGTTTAACTTTTTAAAAACTAGACTCCAAGAATTACAACTTTTATGTTTTTCTCATCTCCCAGTTCCTTATATATTACGATATATAAGCTTTGAAAGTAAGCCCTATGTAACACAAATTTCTTCTTCACGATTTCCACACTCTTCCTGGATAGGTTGTAATGTATCACTCATAATTTTTGTGCAAAACATCAAATGCAAAATGGTCTAATATTTTGAAAACTAGACACAAAGAGATACAACTTTCATTTTTGGATCATCTCCAAATTCCTTATATATTGTACGATATAAGCTTCCAAAATCGGGTTAGTGCAGCAAAAACTTTCCTCTACGCAATCGCGAAAGGCCTTCCGCGATTGCGAATCACTGGACAATTTCTCCCATTTTACTCATCGTTATCACGACCAATTCCTCTTGATCCCGTAGCACACTATTGTAGATAAAAACCAGCAGCTAAAAATGTCGTAGAAATGGTCTGAAACCGCCCCGAAACTCACCCGAGCCCCTCGGGACCCTGTCCGAACATACCAACAAGTCTCAAAACATATCACGGACTTAGTCGATGCCTTAAATCACATCAAACAACTCTAAAAACACAAATCACACCACAATTCGAGTCTAATGAAACTAAGAAATTCCAATTTCTACATTCGATGCCGAAACCTATCAAATCGCGTTCGATTGACATCAAATTTTGCACACAATCACAGTCGACATTACAGACCTACTCCAACTTTCAGAATTGGAATCCGACCCCGATATCAAAAAGTCCACTCCCGGTCAAACTACTCAAAATCTTCAAATTTATAACTTTCGTCAAATGACCCCGAAATGACCTATAGACCACCAAATCTACTTCTGGAAGTGCTCCCAATACCAGAATCACCATGCGGAGCTGTTCCTAGACTCGGAATCCCAAACGGACATCAAACATTGAAATACACCTCAACCCAAATTTATGAAATTCTTCCTAAATGTGAACTTCCACAATAGGCACTGAAACGCTCCCGATTCATCCAAAACCCGATTCGGACATACGCCCAAGTCCAAAATCATCATACGAACCTGTTGGAACCTTCAAATCCCGATTCCGAGGTCGTTTACTCAAAAATTACACTTTAGTCAATTCTTCCAACTTAAAGCTTCCAAAATGAGAATTCTCTTTCCAAATCAACTCCGCACTTCTCGAAATCCAATTCCGACCATGCATGCAAGTCATAATACCTGAAGTGAAGCTACTCAGGGCCTTAAACCGCTAAAAGATGTGCTATAGCTCAAAACGATCGGTCGGTCGTTACACGGGTGAATTAGTGAACATGAGTATGGTCAAGGAATTCTACGCTAAGTGGCAACCTGAGGCTAATTTAGAGGCTTTGTATGAAGTGGAGGTAAGAGGCAAGATGATTCCATTTCCTTCCTAGGTCATAAATCAAATCATGGGATTCACGGAGCATTCACATAAGTTGTTCCTAAGATTGTTGTGTCGGCTCCTATCCTGATATTAGACGCCAGATGTGTGGCATGGGGTCTCTTGCCACATGGATGCGAGATACTAATGAGTTCCACAAGGACATGAAGAAGTGTCATTTCCAGCGTCCTGCCAGAGTCATTCTCCGATTGATTAATGCAAAGATCATGCGTACCCAGAATGACATTAATGTCTCCCGGTTGAAGGTGTATCTCATTTATGCTATCTTGACTCGGATGAAGTTTGATCAGGGTAAAATTATGCTTGAGAACATATATCGAGTGCAACCACTTGGGGCCCGCTACCTGTATTTACCGAGTATGATCACGCGGTTTCTAAGGACCCACCATGTGGAGGAAGAGTTCCATTATGATCAGACGATTCCAGTTTTATGGCCTCTTAAGCCTTTTGATGTCACAGCTGTGACAGACCCCCCTCCCTCACTACTGTTGTTCCTGTAGATCAGAGATTTGTTCGTGTTAAGGAGACACTGCAGCTGCTATTTGCTGATATGCGCCTTCCCGCTGCTCGAGGGGAGGTTGACTTGGCAGAGCTGCAGGAGGACCATCCCATCTCTGCAGTCACGCAGCAGTGGTTGGGCTAAGCTAATGGAGTCCATATGCCAGCGGACAAGGACGCAAATTCTATTCCCTATGAAGATGAAAAGTACATGCGCAACTTTGAGGGTGTTGATGAGGAATAGGCCACGGACCTCAGGGAGTTACCTTTTCACTCTTGTTTTACTATTTTGCATTAGAGATAATGCAATTTCTTAAGTATGGGGTGGGGTGCTCATATTTGATTGTATTTGTACTTGTTTTCTATTTGCCAATTGGTTTTGTTTGATTTGTTTCTGGATTTCTTAGACAATATGGTCTGTAATATAATTTTAAATTCTATCGACCTGTAATAGTTAGTAATTAAATGTTTAGTTTTGACTATTCTCGATGATGGATTTCGTCGACTAGCTTCTTGAGGGATTTGAAGTCGAACGAGACAAATACAAAAAAATTAAAAAATTTGAAAATCCACAAATATGTTTTTTATTTTATTTTATGCTATTTTATTTTACTTTCTTAGGTAGTATAGTAATTCTTCCTTGGTTTTTCTTTGTGCTGCGGTTCTTTTCCAAGGGTTTTACTTGAACCGAGTGTAGTTAGTTTTTTTGTTTTATAGGAATAAAGAATCTTGAGTCATAGTGGTAATTTGAAGCAATTTTCCTTGATTGCATATTCCTTGATAGTTGTGAATGCCTTAATTGTGACGTGTACGTTCAGTTCTTGACTCTTAGAAAGTGTCTCAAATTGGTTGATCGTAACTTGGATTAACTGCTCTGACTAGAGAGCCGGGAAAGATCCGATCCTAAGTGAGTTATGTGCCAATGTGTGAGTAAGGTTTTTGTTGATATTCTGTGCATTTCAGTGATGTATAAAACTTGTCTCATGTGTTTGCAAAGCAAAATAGTAGTCTTGTTTAGTCTAGAAAGTGATATAGGTATTTCTTTATTGAGCCAATTATATGTCGGTGACCCACCTAATAGTAGTCGCTTATTGCACTCTAATTTACTGCACTTTAATTGAGTTTGAGCTTTAATCGCTAGTGTTTTGTACTAATTATATGTTTTATGCCTTGTAGGAGTGATTCCGAGCTATGTAGATGTTATGGAATAGATTCAAGCTATTTTGAGCTTTGAAGTTTGAGTAGAAGCCCAAGGGATTAAGCGAGGATTGTGTTCGGGGGTCGAAAACCACGTCCGAATATCAAAAACACAAGAAAAATAGCTGGCTCTGAGAAAAACCCACAGTCGCGGCGTGTGGGGAGGCAGCGCACCGCCACTACCCATTTTTGCTACTAGTTGATTTTGCACGCTCTCTGATAAAGTCCATTACTGCCCCGCGAGTCGCCCCATGCATCGCGCCTATGCAATTTTTATAGAGTCACAATCCTATTTCGCGCAGGAAAAGGTATTTTTGTCTGGGCCCTACCCTACTTAGTATAAATACATATAAAACGTTATTTGGAGGACTTTTGACACAACTTAGATCTAAGGAGGAGTGGGAGAAGCAAAAGCGCAAGGATTTCATCATTTAATCCTCACTC
The DNA here is from genome assembly GCF_000715075.1 of Nicotiana tabacum. Lineage (NCBI taxonomy): Eukaryota > Viridiplantae > Streptophyta > Magnoliopsida > Solanales > Solanaceae > Nicotiana > Nicotiana tabacum. Next base: position 115,541,162 of record NC_134084.1, read on the forward strand.
AAGACAAGAGTTTGGATCGTTTATGTTTTCCTTTGATTTAAACATATTTGTGATGAACTGCTCTATATCTATAGAGTAGTTCTCTTTAGGATTTGATGAATTTGGTGTATTGATACTTGTTTATAGATATTAACTCTAGTTTTTATGTATTGAATCATTTTGTATGTTTTAATCGTTGCATCTATATTCACTTGTTCATGTAATCGAGAGAGGCATAACTTGTGATATCTTTGCATTATATTTGTTAGTAGAAGTCATTAATTCTTCTTAGTAATCGAAAGAGGCTAGTTGAATTGTTGATTAAACCTAGTTAGGAGGATAATCGAGAGAGGTTCTCCTAAAGACCAATCTACTACGAATTCTTACATATCTTCACGAGCTTAAATTGGTTCATCTTGTGAGGTTGAGACTTAATCGAGAGAGGAGTTTCTACTAAACAATTGAATTAATAAAAAAGTGAATTTGAGAGACTCACTTGAACCTTAGAAGTGAATTATCTAGAGTTAGATCCCAAACATTTATCTTGCACCTATCCTATCAACCCTATCTTCTCCCAATTGATAACCTTCTTTGCTCAGTACTCGCGTCGATTGTCATTAGCCAATAGTTTAGATTCTTAGTAAATTTTAATTTTAATCATATATAATTCTCAATTGTTGATCATCTTAGATAGCAATCTAGCTACAAACTACGATAATACTGTTTAACTCCAATTCCTGTGGATACGATATTATATTTTACTATATTCGACTAGCGAGCATATTTAAGTGTGTGTCTTGCGCTCGTCAGCTTGTAATCCTATTTTCTTTGGCAACCACACTACAAGCCTGACCCCTTGTTTGAATTGACTATATGTTTGCACTGTCTACCTCTCTTGAGCACTTGATATAATTATGAGCATGATAAAAGCTAAGTGGAGGTATAGTTGGATTTTTGAGTGGAATTATAAAAAGGATAGGTGAATTGTTTTAAAAAATTATGAGAGTCACTTGTAGGGAATTGGGAAAAAAAAAGTCAGAATCTAGAAAAAGAAAAAATTGTGGTGTTTGTATATGTTATAAAGAAAATTATTCCTTGCTAGTGGTAAATCTTGCTTTGTCTGTGCTTAAAGAAATTGGGAGGTTGATGTTAATATGATGTGAATGTTGGAGTTTGGTTCAATATAAGTGTGGGGTTTGAATTGTGAAATTGTATATGTATTAAAGTGTTCATGGAGGTGTAGCCACTATATCTATATGTATTCTACCCGTTCCGCAGCCTATATTATAACCAATTAAAGTCCTACTTGATCCTTGATTGAATGAGCTCAATTAGTAGAGTATTATACGACGGGCGAGCCTATGGTACATCTTCTGTTGCACATGAATTTTGATTCTGAGAGTGAGTTAATTCTCTATATCTTGAGTTCCTAATTGTTCTTGAACGATTTTGTGTGTGCAACTACTCTCTATTGTTTGTGTGAGGGCACATCATTTGCGAAGGTAAGGTAACGCCTTTGTCCTCTGTGTTAGAGTAAGTGAACAGGTTGTGAAAAATACGTTGTGCTTTTGAGTCGAGTCTTGAGGTTAGGATGTTATGATATGGTGCTCAGTCTATTTTAAATATTCTTGGCATGATATTTTAGGGATGTTGTTTGATGAAAAGGCCATCCCTATGAAGTGTAGTTTGATTGCTCGAGGACGAGCAATGGTCTAAGTGTGATGTGTTTATGGTAGGCTATAAACCTGTATTTTAGCCGTAATATTGCACGCTAATTACTGTATTTTATGTGTGTTTGAGCTTAAATGATAGAGAATTATGCTTATTACGTGTTTTATGCTTTGCAGGAAATGATTCTGAGCTATAATCGAACAAGTTGGAGCTTTGAAGTCTGAGTAGAAACTCAAAAAATCAAGTCGGATCACGTTCAGGGGTCGAGGACCAAGTCCGGATGTCAAAAACTGAACAAACAAATTTACTTTGAGAAAAAGCCACTACCGCCCGGCATGGGGCGTCGCGAGGTGCGGCGCAGCAGTGTAAAATTGGTTTGACAAGCAAAGTGCAAACTCTCAATGCAAAATCGTCAGAGTGATTTCCAAGTTCGGCTAGGAAATGGTATCTTTGTCTAAGTTTGTTTTACATGGTATAAATACACCAAAAATACGATTTTGAGAGGACTTTTGACCTATGAAAGAAGGGCAACCAAGGCAAGAAGACCCAAGAATTCAACCAACCAGGCAAGAAGATGCAAGAATTCGTCAATATTTCAACTTGCAATCGATGCAATATGGGAGTTTGTATTGAATCATTAGAATTGATGTTTTCTTTATTTTGAGATGTCACACTCTATTGCTACGGAGTAATTTCTATTAGGGTGTGGACATATACGGTGTTTCGATAACCTGTATGGATTCAATTCTTGATAATTCTTAGAATTAATTAATGGAGCTTTAATTTATATTGTGGAGTTATTTATTATTTTGCTTAATCAGAAGAGGAGTTTGATATTGAATTTCTTCACATCTTATGCTCTAGTTTAAATTTGTGATTCAAATAGGTAATCAAAAGAGCCTCTTGAATTATTAATCGAACTAGAAAATAGGGGAATATTCGTGAGAAGTTACCCTTTAGATCATAACCATCATTTTATTATTGCAATTGTTTATCGTGCTTCAATTGGATTAATTACTTAAATTAATGTACCTTATTGAGATGTCACGCTCCATTGCTATGGAGTAATTTTTATTAGGGTGTGGACATATACGCTAATTCGATAACTTGATTAGGGATTCAATTCTTTATAATTCTTAGAATTAATTGATGGAGCTTTAATTTATATTGTGGAGTTATTTTGTTATTTTGCTTAATCGAAAAAGGAGTTTGATAGTGAATTTCTTCACATCTTATGTTCTAGTTTAAATTCGTGATTCAAATAGGTAATCGAAATGGCCTCTTGAATTGTTAATCGAACTAGAAAATAGAAAATAATTCATGAGAAGTTGCCCTTTAGATCATAACCATCATTTTTTTGTTGCAATTGTTTACCATATTTCAATCGGATTAATTTTTAAAATTAATGTTTAATCGAAAGAGGAACCTTAACTTCAAGTGTAATCTAATTATCTGTTGAATTCGCGAGAATCAACTATATTCTAGAGTGTATTAACTCAAGAATTGGATTTCGAGTCAGTTATCTTGCACCTATCTAGTCAAGAACCCTTTTGTCCTCTCATTGATATTTCTTTGTTGCTCATGATATTTCTTCATTGCTCTCGAACAACCAGCTTCATTTTATTGCCTAGCGAGCAATAATTTTATGTTGTCTTTTGCGCTCGTCAAAAAGTTAGGGATGAAGTCAGTAGTTTCTTTTTATGATCTTAACCAAAAGAAACGCAGCCATGCTACTTGAAGCAAGAACATGAAGATGCTACAAATCAAAACAAGAAAAACGGGAGGAATAAAAAAAAGAATGTGTTACTGCAGCTTTACTCGAAAAAGAAAGGAAATAAGGGTTTGGGGAAGTCAAACAACTAAGTGATTATCGCGTCCACAAAAAAAGGGAGCTAAACACTAAGCTGCTTCGTTGGACATCTTTAGTTGGAGAAAAAAAAGCTGGTTGTTCGAGAAGAATTACCAAGTAGTTTTTTTTTGGTTGGAAAGATAGGCAATATTATAACATAATAAATATTTACATAAATTTAGAGTCTTGGATGCATACACGGCATCCATTGTACAAAGATAGAGCTAGATTGTTTGTTTCCCACTACATGGGAAACAACACTAGTACTGGAAGTAGAAGCTACTAAGGGAGTTGTACTATTACATACACTAGCTAAACCATATGATCCAGAGAAAGATTGTGTAACATTCCTACTAAGTTGCCGAGACATCCTGCTGTGAAGTGTGCCCTGGTGATCTTGTTTATAACAAGACATATTAAAAGGTGGGGGTGTTCCAAAAAGTAGGCATTGCTCATGTACATGCGTTGCACCATATTTAGCTAACTTATCTGCTACACAATTCTGCTCTCTGTAGATAACTTGTACTGATGGACTATCCAACTGTCGGAGCAAGGACCTGCAATCATTAATAATATTAATAAAGCTCATTGCTGGTGACTTTAACATACCAATTATTGCTTGTGCATCTGTCTCAATGATGATTGGTAAGAGCCTTTGTTGGATAGCAATTTGTAAACCTTTGAGGAGTGCAAGGAGTTCTATTTGTATAGAGGTGCCTTCTTTGACAGACCCTGCAAAGCCTATGATCCAATTACTTTTGTGGTTGCGGATAACTCCACCAATTCCATAAGTGCATAGAGTCGGGCAGCAAGATCCATCAATATTTAATTTGTAATACATATGATCAGGTGGATGTCATTTAATATAGATAGGAGACTTTGATCTCTTCTTACTAGATTGATTTGTCAAAAAGTAATATTCAGCTACCTTTACGAACAAAGAAGGCATATTTAAGTCGTTTACTTTTTGTTCATAAACAAACTTATTCATTTTAAGCCATATTTTTCATAATGCAAAAGGAATTATAATTGTAGAAGGGATATTGTATGGTGTAGAAGGCAAAGGTATATGTATAAGTTGGTACACCCAAGGCATAAGCTCATTTTGAGGAATAGCTAATGAGCTAGTGGGAGGTGATATTCTAAGAGATTTCCAAAGAAGTATGGTATTAGCACAAGTTTGAAATAAATGAGGAATTGTTTCATTATGTTGGTGACATTGTGGACAGGTTGATGAGTTAGTAATACCTACTTGTGAGAGATACACAGCTGTTGGGAGTTTGTTATGACATAATAGCCAAATGAAAAAAGATATTTTAGGGGGAACGGGAAGTTTCCATATCCACTTATAGGAGTTAAGCAGACATTTACCAGTGGGTGTATTAATGGTGGTTAAACACCTGTACATATAATTAACTGAGAAGATTCCATTATCCGTTAAATTCCAGTAAATTTTATCATAGTTAGTGGATTCTATTGGCATATAAATATTGTTAATAAAAGAAATTATATGCAAAGGTAATTCAAAGGGTATGTTGTCTAGGTGCCATCTATTATTAAAATAATAATTAGATACTAATTTATTTTCCTCAAATTGAGGCATAGGGCCATGAATATAGTCTCTAAGTATGAAATTATGCTTGAGCCAGGGTCAGTCCAAAACTTAACATGTTATCCCGTTGCAATATTCCATTTATAACCTAATCCACAATATTTTCAGCCGTTAATATATTACGCCATATAGTAGAGCTATTGTAACTTGGTAGTGGCTTTGGCCGTACATAATTATGTAAAAGGACTTGTGCCCATAACTGTTGTAGATCATTGAACATTCTCCATGCAAGACTTGCATAGAGTGACATATTTTTAATATCAAGACTTTGTATACCTAAACCCCCAAGTTCCAAAAGTTGTGTGATTGTGGACCACTTAAGGAGATGTAATTTTTTCCTTTGTACAGTTGTGCCCCATCGGAAATTTCTTTGGTATTTATTAAGGTGGCTTAGAATATAACTAGGCAGTTTTATATATTGCATCAAGTGATTTGGAAGATGGTTAAGGGTGGATTTTATTAGTGTTAGTCTTCCCGCTCGAGAAAGAAAATTAGTTTTCCAGCCTGCCAATTTTGTTTTGAAATTATCAAGTAAGAATTGATAGTCAGATTTTGCAGGCTTGGTTGTAAAATTGGGAAACCCAAGTACTTTCTAAAGCTACGACCCTCTTTCATATGAAAAAGTTGCAAAATTATTTTTCTAGTAGTGGGTTGACAATTTTTGGAGAAGCAGATTTTTGATTTCTTAAAGTTAATAGATTGGCCAGATTGATTAGTAAACTGTGTCATAGTACTAACCATTGATTGACATGTACTAGTTGTAATTTGCGAGGTAAGGGTAATATCGTCTGCGAAGAATAAATGAGATAATGAAGGCCCATTTTTTGCTAATGATATGGGTTTCCAAGCCTGATAATCAACAACATTATTGATATTTCTGGACAACATTTCAAGACAAAGGATAAACAGATAGGGTTACAAGGGATCACCCTGTCTTATACCCCTTGTGGGCCGAAAGGCATCAGTTGGACTACCATTGATTAATATAGAGGTAGTAGTGGTGGTAATACAAGACATAATTAACTTGCTAATAAAAATTTAATAGTGTTGATGAACAAGGTTTTCCTCCAACCTAGGCTTTTGGGATTCAAGAAATTAGTTTGGTGAGTTGAATCTTTCGGATTGGAGCAACAAATGTATTCGCAAGGAAGAATTTTGAGGTAAGTGAGACTTTAAGTTTTGATACTTGATTTTTCAAAATTAATTTTGAAAGTATGTTTTGTCTACCTGGTTTATGTTCTGGGACGAGCCTACGCTTGGTAGAATCAGTGGTCTTTGACTAGGCACAAATATATATTATTTTTTAAAAACTAAAATTATTTATAAGTGATTTGTGGTGTGGTGTGATGTGGCATAACCTCGTGCTATGGTGTTGATGCGTTAGAAAATATTTCTTCGATGTCGTAATATATTTGGAGCATTGTGTATGTCGGTGATAGATTTAGGTCATTTTCTAACACTTATTCTAAAAGTATTCAAAGTGGCTGGTCGAGTATCTTACTGGGTTATATTTACGTACAACCCACTCCTTACTTGCATGCCTATGCAGATACTATTGGTGAAGACGAAGCTAGTAGATGAGAAGTTTGCTAGTAGCTGAGGAGCCACCGCATTGTTCGTGGAGGCTGCCAAAAGAGTCTTTATCATTTGTTCATACGATATCTTTTGTAATTTTCTTAGATGCTTCATGGTCTAGTGTGAGATTTGGGTTATAGTCTTCAATTTAATATTTCGAGCTATTAATTTTTCCTAATTAATTATTAGATTATTTGGATACTCATTTAATTAATCAAATACTGAAAACTAATGGCTGAGGCATGAAATTATGGTTCGCCTGATAAATACAATATTTTGGATAGATTGTATCGTTTGTCATTGTTTCATGATATCATGCACCAATAATATGAAGAATAAACTTGTAATATTATTTTAAAAAAGTATGATACGGGGTAAAGTTATTATATAAAAAGGTAGTGTAAATGATAGAATAAAATTATTTGATAATAATGAAGGGTGAGATGAGAGAAAAACACAAGGTAACGATGCGACTACACCAAATCGGACGTTACGTAAAGTGGCACATTTCGTTGTTACGTAACGATAGATTAAACGATACGATACTATAAAATTTAAGTAACAACTAAAACAAACATCGTATTTAATGTAACAATACGATACAATACAATAGGTAACAACCATCCAAACAAGCTGTTATAAATTAATCGTGTCTATTTGTCCGGTCGTTGTCACATTACTAATGCTATTTTCTCATATCTTATTAAGTTTTGGCTTTGGGCCTCTGATTTCATTGTGCTGCCCCTGTCTTTCGGGTGTGCACTGGGTAACCTGCTTACTGTGCAATAGCTCGCAAACCACATAGGAGATGTAAAACGCACTAAGAAAGCCCGATGCGACGAGCTCTGACGGAGGAGGCTGCTAGTAAGAGAAATTGATCCCGAATCTCCCATGTAAAAAATTACTCATCCAACTAACTCAGCCAATCCTTGCGGGCAATTCTATAGTTGTTGATAAAGGTTGGAACCGAACTTAGGTTGATAACTGATAGAGCAGTAGCTACTGATTCTGCAAAAAGTATCTTTTGGTTATTTTTATCTGGTGTATATATAAGATTATCGATGGCTGGCATATGCATTCTCAGAAAAACATGTACCGTAGTAGTATATCCTGCAAGTAAGTTTTTGTTTTTCAACTTTCATATCTAACTTGAACTTTCTGAGAAGTAGTAGATTTTTTAGTCTTATAATGTTGCTATTCTTAATTTCTTATATGCGGTACCTGCAATTCAAATAAATAAAATATTTGATAATGTAAGCTCATTTTTCTTAAAAAATAAGACTAATGGGCTAATGGCCATGTTTAATTAGACTCAAGATATAATGAAAGCAACGTTCCTCAATTTCTAATAGTAATACAGTAGCAAATTTAACCTGAGAATAATGGTGACTTTGAATGTTCTGTTTTGCCGTGCGCACGTGTAGCTTAGACACTAAACTTCATTAGTACACCAAACATGACACCGAAACATCAGCACCTGCAACTCTGTGGAATCATATAAATCATTAAAAGGAAATGGATTGTTTAGTTTAGAAATTCTCATTGAAAAAAGGAAATGCCAATTATGAATTTTAAGACCTATTTAATTGAAAATATTTCACAAGATTTAATCAAAAAATTTGGTAGATTTTTTTGAGTACATTATATATTCATTATTGGATATATTCACAAGATTTAGTCAAAAAAATTTATATGCAATATCTTTTTTTATTACATCATATATTCGTAATCCCCGTTTAGTAACTACGTGAGAAAAGATTGATCATTAGGAGCTAACTATGGTACTTATCATTTTGATAAAATCTGATGAACCTCGAAGATCAGATCAACCGGAGCTAGGAAGAAGAAGATGAACAAGAAGGTTCTAGAATGAAGAACTCATTGGAGAGCATGTGAGCTGAAAATGATTGTATATTTCACTATGTAAAAAATTGAATACAAAAGATATATGTTCTACTTATATACATTGTGTATGACAACTGGACTAATCATTCTCCACTAACTATCTAACCACCAATCACATAATTAGTTATAACTAACCTTCAGCTAACTACACTAACTCACGTGATTGTCATGTGTCACTCTTCTCCTCAATACTCCCCCTCAAGCTAGGTGGTGCAAATAGGTTGAGCACTCCTAGCTTGCTCATCAGGTACTCATGTTGTAATTGTCTTGAAGCCTATTTTAACCCATATACGAATTTGTGCAGCCTACACACCTTCTCCCCCTGGCTGGGAAATCCCTGGGGTGGACACATATATACTTCTTCAGTGAACTCTCCTTGGAGAAATGCATTATAAACATCCATTTGATACAAATTCCAGTTGTTGGCTGCAGCTAAAGCTATAACTACCCTGACTGTCACCATTTTGACTACAGGGGAGAAAGCTTCCTGATAGTCTAAGTCTTCTATTTGATTGTAACCTTTAGCTACTAGTAGTGCCTTGTAACTTTCAACCTCTCCATTGGCCTTATACTTTATCTTGAACACTCACTTGCATTCAATAGGAGTCTTCCCTGCTGGCAAATCTACCAGAGTCCAAGTCTTGTTGTCCTTGAGTGCATTCAACTCCTGATACATAGCATCAAGCCATTTGGGATCTGATGCAGCCTCCTCATAACTCAAAGTCTCTCTAATGCCGGTGATTTTGGACAAATAAGACTGATACTTGACTGAGAAACCTTAATGAGTCAAATAGTTATGCATTGGGTATTTGCAAAGCTAGTGCCCTTCTGACTTTGTCAAGGAACCGTTGCAGACATAATCTTGCAGCCATACAAGCTCCTTAGTGGTCCTGCCTGACTTCCTTAATGGGGGACCCATAGGAATAGGTGTATCCTGTTCTGAAAGAGGTGACTGCTGAGCTGGAGTGTCTTCAGAGAATAAAGGAAGTGGTGATGAAGGTTGTGTATCAGCAGTGTGGTTGTCTGCAACAGGTGGCATTGCTGAAAGGGATGCATCATCATTTTGTGTGTTGATCTGCATAGGAATAGCGTCAGTAGTGACTGGATAGTGCAATACACCATTAGGAAAAAACTGCAACTTTCCTTCCTTAAGTACTTGAAATGGAAAGATATGCTCCATAAATTTGACATCCCTGCTTACAAAGAAAGAGTTAGTTAAAATAGTATACAGTTTGTATCCCTTCTGGGACAATGAATATCCCATCAACACAGCTCCAACTGATTTGGCTGCAAATTTATCTTTTTCTCCCACAACCTTAGCAAAGCATAGACACCCTATGGTTCTCAAGTGCTGTAAAGATGGTACTCTTCCATACAACATCTCAAAAGATGATTTTCCTAACAACACTGATAGATGCAACCTATTTATGACATAAATGGTTGCATGTACACATTCTCCCCAAAATTTTAGAGGCAAATAACCCTGCAACCTGATGGTCCTAGCCACTTCCAGTATGTGTCTTTGTTTCTTTTCCACTACCCCATTTTGTTGTGGGGTGTGAAAACGTGAACTCTGGTGAATCATTCCATAAGATTGAAACAAACTGTGGCATTTAGAATTGAAAAACTCAGATCCATTGTCACTTCTTATTACTTTCACAGTCACAGCAAATTGAGTCTTTATTAAGGCTAAAATTTATATCAAACATACAACCACATCACTCTTGAGCCTTAGTAAGTAAATTCATGTCATTCTACTACAATCATCTACTATAGTAAGGAAAAATCTATGTCCACTATGAGTTTGTACTCTATATGGACCCCAAACATCCACATGAATCAATTGAAATGGTTTATCTGATCTACTTATACTCTTAGGGAAAGGCAATCTGCCTTGTCTAGCCAAAGGACAGATTGTGCATTTCTTTATTTTATCACTATTAGCCTTGAACTTCATGTTTGGAATTTGTTTCACTAATCTATCTGGAGCATGTCCAAGTCTTCCATGCCACACCTTTAAGTCCTCCTCCTACACAGTAGATCTCTAAAGATGTACATTTGCAGCCTTGGCTTCATGTTTCTGATGCTGGAAGTTGTACAACCCTTCTAATTCCTTACCAATCCCCTTCACCGTCCCACTGTGAAGGTCTTGCATTATCCAGAAGTCAGGATAAAAGGATATAAAATATCTTAAGACCCTTGTAAGCTTGGACACAGACAAGAGGTTATATTTAAAATTTGGAACATACAAAACATTCTTAACAATATTGTTTTCACCAATTCTACTCTCTCCGGTACATTCAACATCAAGTGAAGTTCCATCAAGTACATATACCTTTGGTGCATTGCCTAGGATATTTGTGTTTATCTTGTCAAGTAGCTCTCTGGTGTGAACCATGTGGTTGGTTGCACTAGAGTCCACTGTCCAATTCTCATCTTTAACCTTTTCATTTGTAACAAAGGTCTTAGATGTACCTGCAAAGCTTGCATTTTCACCTGTCCCTGTACTAATCTGCTTCAATATTTGATCATATTGCTCTTGAGTAAACATGATTGGCCTTCCTCCTTGTGCTACATTTGCAGCAAATGTGTTGATCACTTGTTGTGCCTCCTGTGTAGTTGTATTGGTCACCTGCTTTGTCATTGATTGTTGTTCTTCCTGTATGGTTGCATTGGCCATAGGTCTTTGAGGAAAGCCTGTTGTCTTCTTCCTCATTTTGAAATCAACTGGATATCCATGCAGTTTGAAGCAAGTGCCTCTTGTGTGTCCTTTATAGTTGCAATAATCACAGAATAGATTTCCTCTTCTGGGATTATAATTGTTCCCTGAATTCATGCCTTTGTTGGTGAAAAATGTTGTTCCATCTCCAATGTCTATAGACTGAGTGAACTTTCCCAAAGCTCTTTGGCTTTCTTCAGAGACTATCATGGAATATGCTTTATTAACTGTAGGAACAAGGCTCATCATCAATATCTGACTCCTAGGTTGGCTATATATTTCATTTAGCCCCATAAGAAACTGCAGCAGCCTTTGGTACTCAAAATGTTCAAAATAGCTCTTAGATTCTGTGCAGTCACACCCAGGGCAGGGCATCAAGGCATCATATTCCTCCTAGGTGTCTGTCAATTTGGAGAAATATGCAGAAACTGAGGAAATTCCCTGCGATAAAGTTGCAATTTCCTTGTGCATGAAGAAGATGCAATATTCATCTACCTTATCATACTTATCCTTTAGATCAGTCCAGACTTTGTGTGCACTAGATTTTTATACAATTCCACTAAGTAATTATGTGCTCACAGCATTCATAATCCATGACAGAACTATTGCATTACACTTCTCCCAAAGCTCATGCAAGGATCGATCAAACTTATCCTTAGTACATCGTCCATCAACAAATCCTAGCTTACTTTTACCAATTAGACCTATTTTCATAGATCTACTCCACAATGCATAGTTTTCAGATCCAGTTAGTTGAATAGAGATCAGGGAACTACCTGGAGTATCACAGGGCTGTAAATACAATGGGTGATGATGATCTATGGTCATTGCTGTGCTTGTTCCAGTTGAATTTTCTTCTCCATTCGCCATTGCCAACAGATTCAGTTGATTCAACTCTCTGATTCAAGGAATTATAGATTCACAAATCGCAAATCAAAAAACAGAAACTAGATTAACTGATTGAGGAAAAACTCAAATAATCAGCAACAAAATGATTCTGCAGACATCAGAAGATATCCACCACAACGATCGTGTGTTTAGCCCCTAGGCTCTGATACCATGATGAAGCTCGAAGATCAGATCAACTGGAGCTAGGAAGAAGAAGATGAACAAGAAGGTTCTAGAATGAAGAACTCATTGGAGAGCATGTGAGCAGAAAATGATTGTATATTTCACTATGTAAAAAACTGAATACAAAAGATATATGTCCTACTTATATACATTGTGTATGACAGCTGGACTAACATTCTCCACTAACTATCTAACCACCAATCACATAATTAGTTATAACTAACCTTCAGCTAACTGATATATGTATTATGCATTTTTATGGTACTAATATATTGGCTCCTGTTGCTTTTTTGAGCCGAGGGTCTCCTGAAAACAGTCTCTCTACCCTTCGGGGTAGGGGTAAGGTCTGCGTACATATTACCCTCCCCAGACCCCACTTGTGGGATTATACTGGGTCGTTGTTGTTGTTGTTGTTGTTGTTGTTGTAACCTTCAGCTAACTACACTAACTCACGTGACTGTCATGTGTCACTATCCTCAATAAAATCAAAATTGACAAGATTTTAGAAATGCCATATTTATTACTCCCTCTGTTACAGTTTATGTGAACCTATTCTTTTTTGATCCGTATTAAAAATAATGATCCCTTTCTAAATTTGATTACAATTTAGCTTAAACTTACAATTCTAACCTTAATGAAAAGCTTTTATAGCCACACAAATACTATGGGCCCCTTTTTGACTTGTTTAGAACCACAAATTCCAATTTTTTGTATTTTTTCTTAAACTCCGTGTCCAGTCAAACAGGTTCACATAAATTGGAACGAAAGGAGTAAAACCTATTGTTTTCACTTTTATGTTTATGTATTAAGGCATACATGTACGAATTTATTTATTAAAATCATTATTTCGGATTATAATTAGCTTATAATCACTTCCTTAAAATATTAAAAGCAAAAATGAAACTACTATCCGCTAAAGTTCAAATAAGATTAACACATCATTAAACGAAAAAAGAGTATAAAGAAACAGCTTTTTATTACTCCTATCATTATTATTGACGCAATTACAACAACCAAAAAGCTCTTGTTTCCAGTGTTTACAAATAGTACTAAATTGATGACGCCACCCACCATTTACCCACCTCCTTCCCCCCTCACCCCAACCCCCAATTCCCGGCGCCGGCGTGGAAATTCCGACGGGAGGCGCCGCCGGATCCGGTGCAAAAGGATAATTCTTAGACTCACTCTGTAATTCCGATCTCTTTCAATCAACAGTTTTAATCCCATCAACTGAACTCAACAAACCCAAAGAATTCTTCTTCTTTTCAATAACATCAGCTCTTTCTTCATCTTCTTTTAGCTCCCTTTCTTCGGATTCCGGATCTTTGCTAGAAACGGGTTTTGGTTTGACCCGATTGAAGGATCCGAATTTGGGGGTAACTTCGGGAGTTGAGCAACCGGAGAATTTCGAGTCAAAAGAAAATGAAAACCCTAAATTAGTAGCTGAATTTACGGAATCAAATTTATCTAAAGCAGTGGGGCAGTTTTTTCTTCTCTTGGGCTGACGTAAGCTGTCTGGGTCTTCCTTATCGGGCTTCTCTTCGCAACTTTCGGTTGCAGCCTGAGGTGGCAGATCGTCAACGGTGCCCGGTGCCGGAGTTGAGCAGTTGGCTGCCGGAGATTGGTCGGTTTTTGGGTCTTCCATAGCTATCAGCAGTTGGGGGGATGGGCACTGGGCAGTTGAGGTTTTGGGATCGGAAGAGTGGACCGTGTGAGAGTGCGTGTGAAACGAACTTCCCGATTGGACGGTTATATTTTTTTATATGAAGGATTTTTCTGCAATCTTTTGATAGATGTACGGTCAAAATCAGCTTTGCCCCTTTTGTGTGACTAAAAACTGGAACGCAATAAGTCAAGGTTCAGCCTCGTATTATATCGAATAATGATGCAAAGTTAGGTTGTCGAGCTCGTGATCTTGAGATTGATCAAGATCGAGATCGACCAAGATCGATACCGAACAAAATAGAGATCGAGGGAAGCTTACCGAGTCGAATAATGGAAAGTCAAAATATCCGCCGGATTAATTAGCCAATCATGAGATTTCTTTACTCATATAGAATTGTACCTAGAGTAGGACTCCCCTACTATATAAAAGAGAGTCTGATTATTTGTAAAGACATCATATTCGCACAATACTAAGCAATATACTGTCATTTTCTAGCTTTATTATCTTGTTATTTTGTTCATAAGCAAGTTGAAACATATTTGGTTCAAGGGAGACCGAACTCGAGGGCCAAGACTGTTCAATTCGTGCGATTTGCATTATTTCTTTCATTATCAATATTAATACTAATTTATTCTTCTTAATTTGTACCAATTTATATCACGTGTCCTTAAAATCGTGTATAAATTCAATTATTATCCGATTTTAGGGTAAACACTATTAACTCCTTTTGCCACATATATACATTTGGTTTGGAACATTATTAGTAATTGTGCAATGATCATGTTTCTATGATAAGTTAACTAGTAAAGTTTTAAAAGTTGATAATATCGTTCCATTGAATCACTTGAGAGTTGAAATATTTGTAAAGAATTGGACTTCAATTCATAAGTGACGACAGCATTTTAATTTTCTTTTTGAGGATTACTTATCTAGAGTATTATATTTTTCCATCTTCAAATACTATAGTTGCAATTTTATTTTGTCCCTTGAAAATTAGATAGTGAAGGAATACGTTATTCTAAACACATTAGATAGTGCGTAAATCGTAAAACGAGAACTTACTTATTTGCGTAGCGGAAGCGGAAAGAACGGAGGAACCGCGGCTGGAATCACTGGTCGGTGGTGGTTGTTACAGTGTGTTGGAGCAACCCCTAAACCACTCGTCTGATTTTGGGAGAAGAGCGCGTGGGAAAATACTGTTTTTCTATATATTTTTATTGTACACACTAAGTGTACTTATATAGGGAGTATTAGGGTTAACTAATAACCCTACTGGGCCTTAGAGCACCCTTTATGGGTGTTGAAATAGCACGTGCTAGCCAGTTTTCGGACGGTTCATTCAAAAATAGCCAGCGTTTGCAAAGTCATTGAAAAATAGCCACTATTTTGCCGCAACAAGGACTTGTCCGGCATAATATACTGCAGATCGGTGCACCTGTGTATGAACTTCCAGCATATTATGCTGGAACTCCAACACGCGGAAAGTTCCATCATGAATTTCCAACATATTATACTATATGTCTAATATAGTAGAGATTGGAGCACTTGTGTATGAACTTCCAACATATTATACTGGACCGGTATATTATACTGGAACTCCAGTATATTATGCTGGAGTTCCAGTATACTTATGCTGGAACTTCATTATAATATGTTGGAGTTCCATTATACTTATGCTGAAACTCCAGTATATATGCTGGAGTATTTTTCGGAATTTGAACGTGTTTTCGCTCAGATTTATTTTTACATGAAAAGTGGCTAAATTTTGATTACTTTTGAAACTGTGGCTATTTTTGAATGACCGCTTGTAAATCTGGCTATTTTTGAATTTCTCCCCTTATGGATGGACCCAATATTTCCTACATCTCCCAATCATACATAATGAGAGTGCCATCTAGCATGAGAAACATATTCACAACTCATCTTCTCAATCATTCATACAGGGAAGTAGACCGTGCGACCAGCATACTGTGAGAGCTAAGTGCTATATATTTGTTAGGAGTATATAGCCTCTCGTCGAGCGCAAACCTGCAAGTAGATCATAAAATATGCAGTACCCTAGATCATATAAATCACATTTAATATAGTCTCAAAATCTCATATATCATTATTTCTTGTATTCATAATCATATCTCATAAGTTATAATTGGTGCAACAGTGAATACAAATAAATGAGATTCCATTAATGATCTTCCTCTTCTCACGATTCCCTTAACATTAGCATGACTGCTTTTCTAGATATGCTCCGCTAGACCTAACTATTTCTAGGAGCATTCTATTTCTTCTCTCGGCAATACCATTTTGTTGTGGAGTATTTGGAATAGTCAACTTGATGAACTATTCCCTTTTCATCACATAAATTATTAAACTAGGTTGATAAGTATTCACGATCACGATTAGTTCGAAGAGCTTTTATCTTCTTATCTAATTGATTTTCCACTAAGCTCATATAGCGTTTGAAGCAACTTACTGCTTCTGATTTGTGGGAAATTAAATAGACATAACTGAAACGTGTAAAGTCATCAATAAATGTGATGAAATAACTTGCTCCATGCCTAGCCCTAGCATTCATAGGCCCACATATGTCTGAATGGACTAATTGCGAAGGATATTCGGCTCTAGACGCTTGACCAAAAGGTTTTCTTGCAGAATTCCACATGTTCAATGTTGGAATGCAAACCTTATTTTGCTAACCTTTGCATTCTTTGTTGGCCAATATGAACAAGTCTAGCATGCCATATGTTTACATCACTGTCATATTTATGTGAAGAAACAAACATTGAAAAACTAGCATTATTATTAAATGAATCATAATCCAAATCCATAATAATTAAACCTCCAGTCACAAAACCAAAAGTCAACTTGGCAAAATTTCCATGACAAAACAAGTTAAATCTTAGCTTAAGAAAAACTAAAACTGAAATAACATTCCGGCGAATTATTGGTGCAAAGAGAACATCATGTAGTATTAGGTCTCGACCACCACACATGACTAACTTGCATGTACCGATCCCTTCAACAACAACTTTATTGTTGTTGCTCACATATATCCATTTTACTCCACGTGGAACTTGCCAAAATTCAACAAAGGCACTGCGTTCCCAGGCTATGTGGTCCATTGCTCCTGAGTCTACAATCCACAAAGGATTATATTCAGTTACAAAAACAAAACTAGAAACACAAAATTTACTAATTCGAGCATTGTGAAATACCTTTCTAGGAGGCTCAGAGCAATCTCTGGCGTAGTGACCCTTTGTGTCACAATTATAACATTTCACTTTAGCAACTTTGACACGTTTGGGACGTCTATTCTTGCCTTTTTCAGTCTTTGCCCTTTTTGCATGCTAAGGTGGCCCTCTCTTCTTTCCCTAGTTCCTTTTCTTTGAATCACTCTTGGTCTTGGAGGTTGTTGCCATGTGCAACTCAGCTATTGGCATTGCGGCCTCAAGTCGTTCCTCCTCTAACTCAAGATGCCCACGGACATCTTCCAGAGTTGTGATTCTCTCATTATGGGTCAAATGCATTTTCATATGATCCCAAGAACTAGGTAAAGAGCGTATGACAGCTTGATTTGTTGTTCATCAGTCAACACATGACCAACATCTTTCAACACCTCGATCATATTTGTTATTTGCCTCAGATGTGTTTTCATTGAATGTTCTGGGCGTTTCTTATATGAATCAAATTTGATCGTTAAGGATCACAGCCTTGCAGTGGAACAAGTACCAAACCTTTTCCTCAAAGCAATCCAAAGATCCATAACTCTTTGGTGATCCTTAAACTCTCTTAGGATGTCATCATCCAAGGTGCTCAACAATGTAATGCGAGGAATGGAGTTCTTTTTCTTCCAACTGTAATAGGCTTCATGTTCACGCCTATGACAAGCAGTGTTGCCTTCCTCAGGCTTATTCATGGCATTGTTAATGGCCTCCAGAACCTCTTGCTCCTCTAGCACATACTGGACTTTCAAGCTCCAGGTTTCATAGTTGTCACCATTGAGCTTCAACCCTTTGTTGAGCTCAGCAACAATATTTTTCTATATTGACCCGGCCGGTCATTTCATGAATTACCACTCCGTTTTCCCTATTTCTGCTTTTTTATGTCTTGTTTAGTCGTATTGTATGGAATCGAGTTGGTTGGTTGGAGTTCGGAATGATTTTGGTGATGTTTGAGACATTTAGTCTCTTAAGTTGGTAGTTTAGTTGGAAAAAGTCAACCGGGAAGTTGACTTGTGAGAAAACGATCTCGAAATTTGATTTTTATGATTTAGATAGCTTCGGGAGGTGATTTGGGACTTAATAGCATGATCAGAATGTGTTTTGGAGGTCCGAAATAGATTAGGCTTGAATTGGTGAAAATGGATTTTTGGCATTTTCCGGTTGATAGCGAAGATTTTGATATAGGGATCGGAATGAAATTTCAGAAGTTGCAGTAGGTCCGTTGTATCATTTGTGACGTGTGTGCAAATTTTCAAGACATTCGGACTAGGTTTGATAGACTTTCTGATCAAAAGCGAAATTTGGAAGTTTTTGGAATCTTAGGCTTGATGTTATTTTGTTGATTCGATGTTGTTTTAGGTGATTCAAAATTTGGTATAAGTTTGTATGGTGATATATAGCTTGTTCGTACTTTTTGTTGAGGTTCCAGGGGCTTCGGGGTGATTTCGGATGGTTGACGGGAGTTTTGGAGTTGGAAATTTGCAGCTGAAATGCTGAAGCTCCTGTCATAACCGCATGTGAGGCTTGGGGACTGCAGATGTGGGACCGCAGAAGCGGACTACTAGCCGCAGATGAAAAATTGGGTATGAAGAGCTGAAGGCGCAGGTGCAGAAGTTCGGTCGCACCTGTGAGACCGCAGGTGCGGTAGTTTATGCGCAGGTGCGATTTTGAGGGTTTGAGTGGAAAACGCATAAGCGGCTCTGCAGGTGCGAAAACCCTGGGCCACAAAGTATATAAGGTTTCCTTCGCAAATTTTTGGTTATTTCATCATTTTCTCATACGGGTTTGAGCTTGAGAGAGCAAATTGAAGAGGGATTTTAAGGGGATTTCGTGGAGGTAAGGTTTTTGGACCCTAAACTTGTTTCTATGATGGTTTTTGACTAATTAAGCTTGAATTTATGGATATTAGTAGCAAAAATTGGGGGTTTAGGGCTTGGAAATTGGAGACCTTAATCTAGATATTTGAGAGTTCATTTGTGGTCGGATTTCGGTATTCTTGGTATGTACGAACTCATGGGAGGATAAGGAGTTTATTGATGTAATTTTTATCGAATTCTGAGACGTGGGCCCGGGGGGTCGGGTTGGACCAATTTCGGGATTTGTGTTGTATTTTGATTATTTTTGTGTGGGTTTCGTTCCCTTAGCATATTTTGACGTCATATTTCTGATTTTAGATAGATTCGATGCGAGTTGAGGCTGAGTCAAGAGGCAAGGGCGTCGCGGTATAGTATTTCATCCGGTTTAAGGTAAGTAACCATTGTAAATCTGGACCTAAGGGTATGAAACCCCGGTATTTCGTATTATTACTTTTTAGTTTTCTAGAGCTGCCTTTACTTGGTGGGAGGCTTATGAGAGGTGTAGGCCTGTTGATGCAGTGCCCCTTACCTGGCAGCAATTCTCCGTTCTCATCTTGGAGAAGTATATGCCAAAGTCTCGCAGAGAGAAGCTGTGCTGGCAATTCGAGCAGTTGCATCAGGGAGATATGATTGTGACGCAGTATGAGATGGGGTTCTCAGAGTTAGCTCATCATGCTATTGTCACGCCCACTTTTTCTCGCGAAATCGGGTTTATGACATTTGGGATACAACTCGTTCCCTTTTGGGAATTGGGTTTTGAATTGAAGAGTTGCCACCTAATGATTTAAGTGCATCAGAACACTAAGAAAGGTTTGATTTGAGTAACCAGAGATTGGGTAAGGGCTTGAAATTATCCCAAAGGGAAGGTGTTAGGCACCTCTCAGGATCCACTAGTGTGGTTCCCGGCCAAACTATTGTTGTGACTTAAGTGCAAATAACACATAGGCAAATAAAGGCTTCAAATAAAAGGGGATTTTCACGTAATGGTTACAAATAAACAAAAGTAAGAAAAAGGAACTAAAAGAGCTTATTTTCTTAGAAGAAATGATTTAAAAAGATTTAAAAAAAACAAAGAAAACAAAGGGAAGGGGGGGGGGGTCCTAGGTTTATTAATAATATGAATCACCCCACATAACATCTGGTAATCACTCCTTAGTGAGGGGCTACACATGATGTTATCGCGTGGTTATCATATCCATATCTACCCTTTCCCACCCCGTTAAGGTATTAAAGCGTGGAATGGTCTCGTTTACTTATTGCATGCTATTACCCACCCCAATCCTATCAGCCCCGGAGGCACTTGGGACTACTAATCCTAAAGGGAGGAGGTATTGGGCTTATTTGTGGTTTCAAAAGGTAAAATACTAAGCGACAAACAAAACACATATAGCAAGTTTGGGGAAGCATATAAACAAATAAAAGGGCTCAAACAGACCTCCTTTAAACCAAAGAAAGTACATAATGTAGCATGACTTGCATGTACTGTTTAGGGTCTAATTAAAACTTAAACGGTTGAGGCAGACTGATTTATTACATAGTTCAGATAAGAAGCCCGAATCAGGCCTGCCTGCTGGTTGTAGCTGATAAAAGTCTGATTCAGTTTATAAGTTTACCCTATGGATGCCTAAGTGTTGGACGAAAATCCTATAGGCATGATATCTACAGACTTCAGAAACAAGGATATGAGCTGATTACATACTGATTTAAGAAAAGTTGTCAATTACTAATGGAGGGCGAGTTTTAGCAAAAGATAATAAGTTCTGCAACTGGTAATGCATTATTATGCTGGTTTTAGACTCATAAGCGAGTGAGGCAATTCAGATTTGATTAAAGCTCCTATAGGCATGCCTTCTATGCATTTGTCAACTTTAGAACACTTTTATAGACATAGAGAAATGCAGAAATCCTACAAACATGATATCTAGGTATTGTATTTTATATGAACATGATATCTAATTGCAGTTGGTTATTTAAGACCTATAAACATGTTTGCCTAATGAAAAGTGGATATGCAAGATTCAGAAAGACCTATAGGCATATTTTCTATATGCATATACAGAATTCAGATTTCGAGTAATTATAGACATGATACCTATATGAGAGGATGCAGGATTCCTATAGACATGATATCTATATGAGAGTGCAGAAATTCAGAAAACTCCTATGAACAGGATATCTATATATGAGAATGCAGGATTCCTATAGACATGGTATCTACACATGAGAATGCAGAAATTCTTAGAGATATGGTATCTATATGAGAATGCGAGATTCCTATAGATATGGTGTTTATATGAGAATGTAGGAATTCATAAACTCCCATAGGCAGGTTATCTACCCCTTTTGCATACATGGTTACCCCGCCCTTTTTCACTAGCCATCCCCGAGAGTTTTACTACAAAGTTATTACAGCCCAGAAAAGTAAAGTAAAAAATGCATCGGAAATTAAAAAGTACAACCGAGGAGAGCCTGATTCAGACTTCCTGTCTGAAGTATGAAGTAAACCAACTTCAAGAGGTCATATTTCAAAGCCTTTCTTATATTGGATGTGTCAGAGTTCCCTAAGAGTTTCATAAGAACTCCGGGCAGTGCTTACACCCAAATGTATCACCAGATTAAGCCATAGTGCAGTGTGGAAGGGCCAACCATCAGGTGTCCAAGTTCAGAGGAAACTCAAGGTCCCAAGGCAAGGCTCACAAGAGGGGGGTAGAACTTAGGAACTAAGAGGGAGTGCAAGTGCAAAAGTAGAATTCTGAAAGGGAAAAGGGAAAAGGGGAATAACTTAAAATCAGTACACATAAGGGTGTAGGGGAATGGGGGAATTTGCAAGAGCAAAAGAAAAGCAAGCTGATGGGCACATCCAACAATGGAAGATGCTGGCCCACCTTCCAGCCTGTTTGCTTAGAGGTTAAGACCCCATTGGTTCAAACTCAATTCATGGGCAACAACTCACATTGCCATGCCTTAAGTCACAACTCTCAAACAGATAGGGGTAATGGGGATAGGGAGCAAGGATTCACAGCTAAAACAGGCAGAAAGATATGACCATACTAACTTAAGTATTGAACTTTACAGAAACAGTAAAGTAGACATGGATATAAAAGCTGTAAATGAACACATTGTGATGATGCTGAAGCTTAAATTAGGACATACTAGTTTCAAAGAAACAAATAGAGAAAATGCAGTAGTTTTATAAAAGCCACAGTGCAGACAAGAAGAGAGAATACTATTAGGTGTAAGTAAGAGTTCAGAAGGATTGTGAAAGTGTGTTGTTGTTTGTGAAAAGGGTCATGCCTTTTATAGTGTAAAATCATGCAGAAATAAGGTAAGAAAATAGTTGAGGAACTGATTGTCAATCAATTACACAAGACTTCCCTTAATTAAGGGATTCAGATTCAAACGGGTAAAAACCATTTAAGGAAAGAAATTGAGTAAGCACTTTGTGCACAACATGCAATTAGGGGCAAATACATAAAAGGTTATTTTAAGGATAGGGTTTTGTAGTACATGGTTTTACAAATAACGTAAGAAAATCAATTAATAGCCAGTAAATCAAAGGTCAGGGATTTTTGTATGAATGAACCGAGTCAAGAAAGGATGAAGAGGGTTTTAACTTAGGCCGAGTCATAGAGAAAATCAGCAAACAATGGAAAGAAATCAATCAAGCCATATTCAGAAGGAAGTTTGAACTAATTGCAAATTTGAAAACCATTTTAGAGGGAAATTTATCATATATAAGGAGCATACGAACATGTTAAGCATGAAAAAGGCTGTGGTGTCATTGTAAAATCAGTAGAAGATCCAGTGCAGCAGAGTTTAGCAAGAGCTGGAATCATATGAAGAACAAATGTTTTGAAACTCATTTCAGAGGTTCAAAATAGGTTCAGAGGTCTCAGAAAGAACTGAAACCTCTACCATGTTCCTCTCAGCAACTGAAACTCGTGAGAAACATGATAGAAAAGTAACATGCAGAGCATAGCGGAAGAATTCAAAGAAAATAGAGTAGAAGAAGCTAACACGAAACGTAATGGAAAATACTGATAAGATCAGTAGCAGAAACATGCTGAGAAGTTTTTAGAAGAAACTTAAACAGAACTTAGTAGAAGGAAAATAGTAAAACACTTAAGAACACAGTAGAAAAATATAATAGGAGAAACATATCAGAACATGGTGGAAGAAAGTACCAGAACACAGCAGAAAAGCATACGAGAACATAGTATAGGAAAACACAGTAGGAGATGCATACAAGAACAGGATATAAAAAACACAATAGAAGGAGCATACAAGAACATGGTAGAAGAAAAAATATAAGAACATAGTAAAGGCAGATGCACACAAAAGAAAAAAGAAAGAAAGTCAGAGAAACACTTAAACATTTTTCCAAAAAATCCTAGATCAGAAA
This sequence comes from Nicotiana tabacum, assembly GCF_000715075.1. Taxonomy (NCBI): domain Eukaryota; kingdom Viridiplantae; phylum Streptophyta; class Magnoliopsida; order Solanales; family Solanaceae; genus Nicotiana; species Nicotiana tabacum. Next base: position 115,564,685 of record NC_134084.1, read on the forward strand.
AGAAATTGTTCTGAAAGTAATTTTGAAAGAAAAGCCAGAGAAATCGTTTGAAAACTTAGGGAAAGCATAGATACACAACAGATCTAAAAGAATTGGAGAAAACCTCGAAGGGTTAGGGTTTCAGAGGAACCCTAGTAGTGAGAAAGGCTTTGAAGAGTCACTGATCTAAGTCAGAGAGGTCAAAATCAGGCTCGAACAACCATGGTACGCCGGAGCAAAGCCGGAGATGACCATGAAACTTCGAATCGACAGAGGTCTAGATACGACCCTTCATAGTCATGCCTTGAATCTTCAGAAATCAGGCGCGTGTGAGTCATGGGAGGCCGGTGCAGGACTCTCATAGCCTTGGAAGCCATAGATTCCGGTGGCTTTCAAGGCGAAGATGGTATGAGGCGGCTAGGGTTTGAGAAGGTTCGAGAGTATTTGATAGAGTGGAGGGTTCAGAGGCGGCTGGTAGGTGAGAAATGAGAAGGTTAGGGTGGTCGTTTGGGTTAAAAAAGGTAAGAGTGAATAGGGGTCGTTGATCTCAAAGATCAACGGCCAGGATGAGAGGGGTTTGGGTCGGGTAGGATTTAATTGGGTCATGGGCGAGTTTAAATTAAAATCGGGTTAGGGAATTGAGATTGGGAATTGGGTTCAATTGGGGCTGATTTAAGGCTATAATCAAAATAGTTGGGGCTAGTATTTAAATAGCCACTTTTTCCTTATTTATTTTAAAAATAATAAAATAATTTTTGGAAACAAATTAAAAGTACTAAATCAACTAATAATATGTAAATATTAAATTAAAAAAATACTGGAATCAATTTTGTAATTATAAACACAATTAAATTTAAAATAGGCTAATATTGCAATTATATGCAGTTTAGCTTTAAAATACTAAATAAATTTGTAAAACAATATGCAAAACTTACCTTAGCTATATTTTGGTACAAACAAGAGAATCCAATAAATGATTTACCAAAATGCCAATTTTGGAACACTTATTGGTTTTTCTTGATAAAATAGGGCAATAAAATTGATTTAAAAATCTTTAAAAAAAATTAAGAAAAAAAATAGGACCTTGGGATATGCTTATATATGCCTATATATTATGTTTTAAAAGGTATTTTACATATGAAAATATATAGGGAAAAATTGGATATCAATAGCTGTCCCTCTTTACCCGGGAAGGATGAAAGAGTTGTCGGGTAAAGATAAGATGGCCAATTTTCACCGAATGAAATGGTTTGAAGAGGTTGACCGTGCTATGATTTCTGAGCTGCCTACATATCCCTGGTCTTACAGGAATCAGGCCATTTGTAGTTTAGGATCCGTCGGCAAGGTATGCCGATGGAGGTTTTTCAAGAACGGGTGCAATGGGATGAGCGGTTAAGGTCTAATAGGGCTTGCGGGAATTGGAGCAGGACTGCTCCTGCTGAGACGACTGTTGCTCGTCGGTTTACCTGCAAATAAGCAATAGAAGTGTATATTGTGCGGAAATTTAAATGTGACGCAAGTTCCCGTCAAACCATGAATGTTGTCTTTGGACGGTTAGGATGACGTCCTAAGACCATGACGTCCTGGGACATGAAGCGTATGATAAGGGATTCACAGGCCATGAAATGATGCTCTCGGGCTATGAGAATGATGCCTCCGAACTATGACTCCTTTGAATAATGATATGCAAAAATAAAAGGGGTCCTCAGGCCATGACATGACATTCTCGGGCTATGAAAATGGTGCCTCCGAACAATGACACATTTGGATAGATTGACGATCTTTTAGCCCATGAGATGCAGTAGGTGGCGATCTTTCAGCCCATGAAATGCAATAAGTGGCGATCTTTCAGCCAGTGCAGATGTGAAATAAAGCGGCGATATTTCAGCCATGCAAGATGAAGTGGCAATATTTCAGCCATGCAGAATATAAATAAAGTGGCGATATTTCAGCCATGCAAGATGTAAATGAAGTGGCAATCTTTCAGCTGATGCAAGATGTAAATGAAGTGGCGATCTTTCAGCTGATGCAAAATGTAAATGAAGTGGCGATCTTTTAGCCATGCAGAATGTAAATAAAGTGGCGATCTTCAGCCATGCAGAATGTCAATAATGTGGCGATCTTTTAGCCATGCAGATGGAGGTAGAGCTTAACCTCGGAAGGCAGAATGGTAGCCTTATGCAATCAAGGGAATGCAGATGGAGACAGGGCTTAGTCTCGGAAGGCAGAATGGTAGCCTTATGCAATGCAGTGAATGCAGATGGAGACAGAACTTAGTCTAGGAAGGCAGAATGGTAGCCTTATGCAATGCAGATAATGCAGATGGAGACGGAGCTTAGTCTCGGAAGGCAGAATGGTAGCCTTATGCAATGCAGAGAATGCAGATGGAGACAGAACTTATTCTCGGAAGGCAGAATGGTAGCCTTATACAGGAAGTGAATGCAGATGGAGACAGAGCTTAGTCTCGGAAGGCAGAATGGTAGCCTTATGCAGGAAGTGAAAATGGCAAATGACAATAGAGTTTTCTTAGCTGGTAGCGGATTGCGGTATCGTGATTACTGGGGATATTGTGCCTGCTAGGGACACTGTTGTGTGCAGATAGCAGTCACGAGCAAGTGCAACAGTTCGAAGAGTTGTATTCCTGAACTTTGTGAGTGAGCGTATAGTATATTTGATGATTTTGCGACTCAAGTGCCTGCATCCAAAGAAAACATCGTGAGTTTGTAAAGGTGGTAAAGGTTAGTTCGTATCGTCGCTGGCTTTGCTTGACCTGCTCGGCTTTGATCCGGCGATACTGTATATATACTGGGGTAGCATTGCTAAACAAGGAAATTTTAGTAATAAACATGCATGATTTTAGTAAAGAAAATGTAACATAAATACATAATTAAGAATAGTTTTCTTTAGATGAACCGACGACTGCGACGTAGTTCAAGACATTGCAACTTTTCTTGCTCCGAAATTCTAAGGGTCATCCTCAAAATTCTGCCTCAGTTTATTGGGCTGCTGCTTCTGACGGCTGCTTGCGACGAATGGCTGAAATCACTTTAGAATTTTGAGGATCCTTCTAAAATTTCTGTCCCAGTTTCCAATTGCGGGGGAAATGAAAATTTTATTGACTTGTGACCGAACCAATAGGGATGCCTACGTATCCCCTCTTAAATAGGAATCAGGTCAGGCGTAGTTCAAATTACATCATAAAAGAAAGCATAAAGGTTACACATAGTATCGCTTGACTGCGTCTGAATTGATCAGCTTTGGCCAAACTTCTCCATCCATTTCTGCAAGTATGAGGGCTCCTCCTGTCAGAACCGGTGAACCATGTATGGACCCTGCCACTTGGGAGAGAATTTCCCTTTGGCTTCATCTTGATGCAAAAAAGTTTTCTTTAACACCAGCTACCACAGTGTGAACTATCTCGGCTTAACTCTTTTGTTGAAGGCTCTGGACATTCTGTTCTGATAGAGCTGACCGTGGCAAACTGCATTCATTCTCTTTCCATCTGTAAGAGCTAGTTGCTCGTAACAACTTTTCACCTATTCTGCATCGTCGAGCTCTGCTTCCTGTATGATCCTTAAGGAAGGAATTTCCACCTCGGCGGGAATGACTACCTCTATACCGCAAACCAACATATAGGGGGTTGCCCCAATTGATGTGCGGACTATGGTGCGGTACCTCAATAAAGCAAATGATTACTTCTCATGCCACTGTTTATGCTTCTCTATCATTTTCCTCATTATCTTCTTGATATTCTTATTGGAGACTTCTATGACTTCATTCATCTGAGGTCTGTAGAATTCTTGTGTTTGATCTTGAAGGTTTCACACATGGCTTTCATCAGGTCACTATTGAGGTTGGAACCATTATCAGTGACAATTGACTTCGGGATCCTGAACCGGCAAACGATATAGTCACGGACGAAATCTGTCATGACTTTCTTAGTCACTGCTCTGTAAGATGCTGCTTCAACCCATTTGGTAAAATAATCAATTTCTACTAGGATAAAACTGTGCCCATTTGATGCGGCAGGTTCGATTGGTCCAATAACATCCATTCCCCAGGCGGTGAACGGCCATGGCGAGCTTGTTGCATTAAGCTCATTTGGAGGCACCTTTATCATGTCTATATATATCTAGCAGCGGTGGCACTTTCGGACATACTAGATACAGTCTGTTTCCATAGTCGTCCAAAAGTAACTAGCTCGGAGTATTTTCTTTGCTAAGACAAAACCATTCATATGTGGACCGTAGGTCCTTGCATGAATTTCCTCTAATAGCCTGGATGCTTCCTTTGCGTCGACACACCTTAGTAATCCCAAATCAGGAGTCCTCATGTACATGATTCCTCCGCAGTGAAAGAAATTGTTGGATAACCTCCGAAGCGTGCGCTTCTAAGTAGCGTTTGCGAGTTTTGGGTATTATCCTTTTGCCAAGTATTCCTTGATATCATGAAACCAAGGCTTTCCATCTGCTTCTTCTTCGACATGAGCACAATAATTTGGCTGATCATGGATCTTTACCAGAATGGGATCAATGAAATTCTTGTCTGGATGCTGTATCATGGATGATATGGTAGCCAGTGTATCGGCGAATTCATTCTGGACCCTGGGAACATGCTGGAATTCTGTCTTTGTGAACCTCTTTCTCAACTCCTGTACATGATGCAGATAAGGGAGTATCTTGGAGTTCTTGGTCGCCCATTCTTCTCGGACCTGATGTATAAGCAAGTCTGAATCCCCAATTACTAGAAATGCTTGGATGTTCATGTCAATGGCCATCTTGAGCCCTAAGATGCAGGCTTCGTACTCGGCTATATTGTTGGTGCACGAGAACCTGAGCTTGGCAGATATCGGATAATGCTGACCGATTTCTGATACTAGGACTTCTCCTATGACAACTCCTTTGAAATTTTCTGATCTATCGAAAAACATTCTCCAACCGTCATAGGATTCTACAATGTCTTCTCCTATGAATAATACCTCTTCATCAGGAAAATATGTTTTCAGGGGTTCGTATTCTCCGTCTACAAGATTTTCAGCAAGGTGATCTGCTAGTGCATGTCCCTTAATTGCCTTCTGAGTTATGTACATAATGTCAAATTCACTCAACAGGATTTGTCACTTGGCTAGCTTTCCAGTGGGCATGGGCTTCTGGAAGATGTACTTTAAAGGATTCATCCTTGATATGAGATATGTGGTATAGGCACAGAAATAATGCCTCAACTTTTGTGCCACCCAAGTCAAAGCACAACAGTGCGCTCTAACAGAGAATACCGGGCCTCGTATGAGGTGAACTTCTTACTGAGGTAATATATGGCCTGCTCCTTCCTCCTCGTTTCATCATGCTGCCCCAGAACACAACCGAACACTCCATCCAATACTGCGAGGTAGAGCAATAGAGGTCTACCTAGCTCGAGTGGGATCAAAACCGGTGGTGTTGACAAGTATTCTTGATTCAATCGAAGGCCTTTTGGCAGTCATCGGTCTATTTGGTAGCAGCATCTTTCTTCAACATCTTAAAGATTGGCTCACAGATAACTGTAGATTGTGCTATGAACCGGCTGATATAGTTAAGTCTCCCCAAGAAACTCATTACGTCCTTCTTGTTCTTTGGTGGTGGCAATTCTTGAATAGCTTTCACCTTTGATGGATCCAGTTCTATTCCTCGGTGACTTACAATGAACGCAAGTAGTTTTCCGGTAAGAACCCCAAATGCGCACTTCGCGGGATTCAGTTTCAGGTTGTACCTTCTCAATCTGTTGAAGAACTTCCTCAAATCCTCCATGTGATCAGTGGCTTTCTTGAACTTTATGATGACATCATCTACATACACCTCAATCTCCTTGTGTATTATATCATGAAAAATAGTAGTCATGTCCCTCATGTAGGTAGCCCCTGCATTCATTAACCCAAATGACATCATCTTGTTGCAGTACATTCCCTATGGCGTAATGAAAGCCGTTTGCTCAGCATCTTCTTCGTCCATCCAGATCTGATGATATCCAGCGAAACAATCTAAAAATTATTGCAACTCATGCTTGGCGCAATTGTCGATCAGGATGTGTATCTTCGGCAAGGGGAAGTTGTCCTTTGGACTGGACCGGTTGAGATTCCGGTAGTCGACACAGACTCTGACCTTCCCATCCTTCTTTGGTACCAGCACAATGTTGGCTAACCATGTCGGATATTTTACTACCCTAAGAACCTTAGTTTTGACTGATTAGTGACTTCTTCCTTGATTTTCAGACTCATGTCAGGTTTAAACTTTCTGAGCTTCTGTTTTACCGGTGGACATGTCGTATTAGTTGGTAGTTTGTGCGCCACAATAGATGTACTCAAACTAGTCATGTCATCATATGACCAGGCGAATGTGTCCTCATATTCCTTCAGAAATTCTGTGTATTCGTCCTTTTCTGACGTGACAAATGAACGCTAATCCGAGTTTCTTTGACATTTTCTGCATCTCCCAGGTTAACAATCTCGGTCTCGTCCAGGTTGGACTTAGGTCTGTTCTCAAAATTCTCAACCTATTTAACAATCTCTTCCGGTATATCGTCTTCCTCTGAATCTATGTCCGTTTGTTGCGTTGTCTCATTGCATGTCACCGTCATTGGTTCATCAAGATAAGTAATAGTAATGCTGTATAAATAAAGTAATGAGAGAAAATAATAAGAGTAAGATTTGTAAGGAAACCGAAATGATTTGATAAATTTCATAACTGTTTTGAACATTGGAAGATCTTATTGCAAAAATTCAAAATGCATCAATCCAAATAAATCCTGTGCATACCATTTCGGCATGAAAAGGCATACCATTGATGAATGTCACTCTCTGAAAGACAAGATCCAGACTTTGATTGATAAGAAGATCATTGTGGCAAAGGAACCTACTCCGAATGTCCGCAACAACCCTCTGTCGGACCATAGGGGTGGAGGTGTTCACATGATTGAAATAGAGGATGATTGGGATCCCAAAAGATCGATCGGTTTGATCACAGAAGGCGACGAACCAAAGAAGCCAATAGTCACCCTCAATCTGATTGTAGTCCAGACTCAGCCTTCTGGGGATGCCGAGGTAAACATGTCTGTACCACTTGAGTTTGAAGCACCACCCCCTACAAAGACGCCAACACCAATTGAGGTCGAGTTTGGGTCTCCAGCAAACGCACCCCTACCGTTTGAAGTTGCGGTTTTACCCTCAAAAATACATGTTCCATTCGGAGTAAATGTGCCCATTCTAGTAGAAATGTCGGTCATAACACCGTTCCATACAAATGCCATACCTTGGGATTACACAGCCGAGGCGAGAAGGAAAGGGAAGGCCAAGTTCGGGGAAACAGTTGTGGCACAGGGTATGACAGGAACCGGCAGGGTTTATACTCTGGAGCATTTAGCTGAGTCGAGTAAGAAGGCCTCTGGTCGGCCGACCATCACTGAAACTGGGCCCGTTGATCTCTGGAGAAAGATACAAGCCAAGGAATACTCAGTCATTGATTAGCTGAACAAAACACCAGCACAGATTTCTATCCTAGCTTTGCTGCAAAGTTCCGATGCACATACGAATGCCTTGTTGAAGGTGCTGAGTGAGGCATATGTACCAAGCAACATCACTGGAGGAGAAATGGCAAACATGGTAGGGATTAAGGATTATAACAGGGATAGGGGTGACATAACCAGCAGCTTTGAGCCTTTTGTACAACTGGTCAATCGATTTAGCAATGGCTGTATACTATTTGGGAGGTCTGCAGTCAAAATTTGGTCGAGGTCTAGGAACGTTTTGGCGTGTGGGAGGTGACTGATAGTGGGATGGTTGAGTATTGTAGGCTTGATAGACATGTGCAGGTTGGGAATATCTGGGTGAAGTAGGTTGATATGTAGGAGGTGGGGGTGATTGGTAAGTAGGTGGTGGAGTTTGGTAAGAGGGTAAAGGTGTTTGGTAATTCGGGGTAGGTTGATATGTGAGTGGAGGTATCGGATAGGCTTGGTATTTGATAGGGGATTTGGCTATTTGTGCAACCATTACGGCACCTACGTCCCTTTTCTTGGACGTACCACCAGACTGTAAAGCCTTATTGGTAGCTTGCAAAGCTTCAAAGTTTGTAACCATACCACTTTTGATGCCTTCCTCGATCCTTTCCCCTAGCTTGATGATGTCGGAAAATTTCTGCCTCTCAATCAACATCAGCCTTTCATAGTATTACGGGTCTTGAGCCCAGATGAAAAACTTATTCATTTGTTCTTCTTCTAAAGCGGGTCTGACCTTAGCAGCTTATGATCTCCAATGAGTAGCGTACTCGTGGAATATTTTTGTGGGCTTCTTCTTTAAATTCTGGATGTAGAACACATCTGGCATATTTTCTGTGTTGAACCTGAACCTGTCCATAAAGTCAGACGCCATACTCACCCAGTTAGACCATTTCTTCGGGTCTTGGCTAATGTACCAAGACAGAGCATCTCCTCTCAAACTCCTCATGAAAAGCTTCATGCGAATCCTTTCGTCCTTCCCTACTCCGACCAGCTTGTCGTAGTATGTTCTTATGTGGACTCTAGGATCCTCTGTACCATCAAACATCTCGAACTTAGGAGGTTTGTACCCCTCTGGTAGTTCAACATTCAGTTGTATGCAAAGATCTTCGTAGTTCAACCCTTCAATCCCCTTACTTCCTTTGATACTCTAAATTCGACTAGTCAATTTCTTGAGTTCCGCAGCCAGGTTTCTGATTCGTGAGTCTTTATCATCAGACTCGAGTGTGCTTGAGATGGGTTGGGTGGAGTGTAGCATGGTCTCCACATAGATGGGGGTGTTATGTTGGGTGTAGAAATGGTCATTTTTGGAATTCAAAGGTTCAGGGATGAGTAGTGGAGTATTGTTAGATGTGTGGAAAGTATTGTAGTGGTGGTGAGGAGCGGGGTGGTTTTGTGGTTTTGGGATGTTTTGTGGAGGCGTGGGGTTCTGAGCATTTGGAAAATTGATATCTGGAGTGGTGAGGGAAAATGACAAGTTTGCCAGATTCCGAACCTGATCAAGTTCCTCCTGAAATTTCAACAGTTTTTGCTCGAGTTGGGACATACTTTCTTTGGAGACCTGAGTACCATGAGTGACCTCTACCCGTTCAGTTGAGCTTTCCTTTCTGGTGTTGTTCAAATCTTCCATCTTTCCTTTGTTCCTACTTCTGATAGGACTAGGAGGAGGAGTGGGTAGAGGGCCCTTTGATCTTGTAGAATATGATGACGATGCCAGAGTGAACGAACTAACCTTTGGGGAGAGGAATAAATAAAACAAAAGTAAAAACAAAAAGGTAACAAGTCAGTGCGAATTATAAGAAAAAATGTTGCGATATTTAAACACATAGTACAAGAATGTAAATCGTGTCCTAATTTGGGAGCCTCGTTGTGCCCGAGGTAGGCCTAGCGACAAATTGATTTGGAGAACTTAGAATGCTAAATGCCTCATTTTATTGATAAAAGTAGATGAATCCCAAAACGACACTAAATAACAAGGAATAAAATGTCACTAGTCGCCATTGGCCTTATTATATTTCTTAAAGCAAAAAGAAACGATTCCTATCTATTTGGTCCTAGAAGGGCCTTCTCCAGACTTGGCATCTTTGGCTTTATCAAACTGCTTCACCAGCTCGCGAAGTCCCAGCAGCAGGTAGGCTCTGGCCAGGTGTCCACCTTCGTTTCCTTTAGCATTTTGGCAGTCCTCGATCCTCTTGAGAAACTTCCTTTCCAGCTCCACTAAACCTCGTTCCAAGTATCCCAGTCGCTTGTTGGCACTGATAGCCATGTCTTTCCACGCTTCAATCAGTTTTTGGTGGGCTTCTTGAATCTCATGGTGCTCGCTTTCATATTCCCGAATCCTCTTGCGTAGTTGGTTGTATTTGATCTGTTCTTCAGCCCTTTCATCGATGATTCTTTGACCTCGAACAAACCTGGGTTGACCTATACCATTATGATTATCCTCCAGCTATCCTGAATAGTATGGAGTACAACCAACATGGTATCTGTCTGGCTCGATGGTATCCCTTCCCCTGACGATTTTGCAGTGCCACATATGCTGAGCCTGGAACTTGTAAGGGCTATCATCATCCTGAAATTCAGCCCGGAAGTGACTCATCTTGTCGACCATTGGTATAACCTGCTTCCTACCAGCCTGTCTCATAACTCGGAGAGGGACGTAAGGGTAGGTTCCTCTCAAACCTATCAGTATCATAAACGGTGCATCCCTGGATCGGGCGATCAATTCCTTAGTAGGGAACCATTCGAACATCCGTTATACTTGATCCTCAATTAGATTTTCAAACAGTTCTAACCACCCTTTGGCATCTTCTGGTTGAGAGAACATGTTGGACATGTAGTTCATTCGTCTTGGATGATGGAAGGCTATGTGATCATCCCAATCCCTTCGCTGAATCTCTTGTCGGTATTCACCTCTTTGGAGATGCTCCATGATCCAGAGCTGGAGTAGCAAATTGCAACCCTCGAAATGTTGGGCTTCTTGTTGACACTTCTCCAAGGCTCAGTATATCTCTGCGAGGATCATGAGCACTATGCTGAACGGTTGCCCACCAATTCCCTCCATTAGAGTTTTGGTTACCATAGCTAGCCTGGTGTGGATCCTTGCTTTCTTCATTGGAAACCCTATCATCCCCAAGAAGCAGAACATGAAGACAAAGACCCTTCGGTGAATATGCCCCAACGATGTAAGGGCGAACTCGTCCGGATATGTACGGTAGGATTTGCTATGGCCTTACTTCTCGTACAAATAATCAAAGGGAATGTAGGACTGTTTCAAACATGTCAAGTCTAGATTCTTCTTTAGGCCCATCATTTTGAGAAAACCTTTACCCTTGCGATCTTCCGGCATTAACAAACACGGAGTCTCCCATGGTATACCAGCCAATCCTCCTATTTCCTCTAGAAGGGGTGTCATCTCAATCTCCCCGAAGCAAAACACAGACCTATCACAATCCCAGAACAGAGTTGCAACTTCTATGATTTTGTTGTTGGGTTGGACCTCCAGGAGGGAAGGTAGATTTCCTAGGTATTTCCGGACAAGAGTCTAATCACTGGAATGAAGATCCACCCACCAGCTTAGCAACCTTGGGTGGATGTTAGTGACCATGCCGAATCTGGGGACTTCGTGCCTCATGTTTCTGCAAGGCAAAAAGGTTAGGCCCTTACCGCTACCAGACTCGACTATTAAATACCAATAATTGGCATAAGACATTTAGTTATCCAAATAAATGCACAGAACATGGTAGTGTCCATTTGGGGTTTGGAAAAACCCAGTGGACTTTGGACAAGGCTATCTTAAAGAGTCATTATGCGGATCACATAACTGACTCGGCTAGGTTTGACCATGATGCATGTACAGTTAAATAGAGTAAGGTTTCTATGAGGTTTTAGACTGGTACCCTTGAGCGGATAACTCAAGGGAGAAAGGAACGGAACCGTCGACTACACCGTTGATCGACTGGTTTTACCGCAAATACGCCTTTTCCGGATTTAGGAGGTGATAATATCAGAAGAGCGCAACCACTCATTATAAGCGTTGTTATGGCATTTTGTTTGGCATGAGTGGAATATGATGTTGAGCATGATTATGCAATAATTAAAGCAGATTATCAAGTATTTGCACGTTAGGAAAGCAGTAAATACAACAGTTTTTCATAACTTAAAGTGGTAGTAAAGGAAGGCAGTAAAGGAAAGTAATAAAAGAAAGAAACAAAAGACAAGTCAGTTTTGCAATCGAAAAGGAAATTGAATGCTTAAAAGAAATAAACAAATAATTGTGCATAAAGAAGCATAAATTTACAATAATAGTCTGAAATGGTAAAAGCCTAAGTACATGGGATTTCCCCAGCAGAGTCGCCATGCTGTCGCGCCCCCTTTTTCTCGTGAAATCGGGTTTATGACATTTGGGAGACAACTCGTTCCCTTTCGAGAATTGGGTTTTGAATTGAAGAGTCGCCACCTAATAATTTAAGTTCATTAAGACACTAAGAAAAGTTTGATTTGAGTAACTAGAGATTGGGTAAGGGCTTGAAATTATTCCAAGGGGAAGGTGCTAGACACCCCTCAGGATCCACTAGTGTGGTTCCCGACCAAACTATTGTTGTGACTTAAGTGCAAATAACACATAGGCAAATAAAGTCTTCAAATACGAGGGGATTTTCACGTAATGGTTACAAATAAACAAAAGTAAGAAAAAGGAACTAAAAGAGTTGATTTTCTTAAAAGAAATGGTTTAAAAAGATTTAAAAGAAACAAAGAAAACAAAGGGAAGGGGGGGGGGGTATCCTAGGTTTATTAATAATATGGATCACCCCACACAACATCTAGTAATCACTCCTTAGTGAGGGGCTACATGTGATGTTATCGCGTGGTCATCATATCCATATTTACCCTTTCCCACCCCGTTAAGGTATTAAAGCGCGAAATGGTCTCATTTACTTATTGCATGCTATTACCCGCCCTAATCCTATCAGCCCCGGAGGCACTTGGGACTACTAATCCTAAAAGGAGGAGGTATTAGGCTTATTTGTGGTTTCAAAAGGTAAAATACTAAGGCGACAAACAAAACACATATATCAAGTTTGGGGAAGTATATTAACAAATAAAAGGGCTCAAACAGACCTCCTTTAAACTAAAGAAAGCACATAATGTAGCATGACTTGCATGTACTGTTTAAGGTCTGATTAAAACTTAAAAGGCTGAGGCACACTGATTTATTACATAGTTCATATAAGAAGCCCGAATCAGGCCTGCCTACTGGTTGTAGCTGATAAAAGTCTGATTCAGTTTATAAGTTTACCCTATGGATGCCTAAGTGTTCGACGAAAATCCTATAGGCATGATATCTACAGACTTCAGAAACAAGGATATGAGCTGATTACATACTAATTTAAGAAAAGTTGTCAATTATTAAAGGAGGGCGAGTTTTAGCAAAATATCATAAGTTCTACAACAGGTAATGCATTATTATTGCTGGTTTTAGACTCATAAGCGAGTGAGGCGATTCAGATTTGATTAAAGCTCCTATAGGCATGCTTTCTATGCGTTTGTCGACTTTAGAACACTTTTATAGACATAGAGAAATGCAGAAATCCTACAAACATGATATCTAGGTGTTGTATTTTATATGAACATGATATCTAATTGCAGTTGGTTATTTAAGACCTATAAACATGTTTGCCTAATGAAAAGTGGATATGCAAGATTCAGAAAGACCTATAGGCATAATTTCTATATGCATATGCAGAATTCAGATTTCGAGTAATTATAGACATGATACCTATATGAGAGGATGCAGGATTCCTATAGACATGATATCTATATGAGAGTGCAGAAATTCAAAAAACTCCTATGAACAGGATATCTATATATGAGAATACAGGATACCAAGAGACACGGTATCTACACATGAGGATGCAGAAATTCTTAGAGACATGGTATCTATATGAGAATGTGAGATTCCTATAGATATGCTGTTTATATGAGAATGCAGGAATTCATAAACTCCTATAGGGAGGTTATCTGCCCCTTTTGCATACATGGTCACCCCTCCCTTTTCACTAGCCATCCCCGAGAATTTTACTACAAAGTTATTACAGCCCAGAAAAGTAAAGTAAAAAATGCATCGGAATTTAAAAAGTACAACTGAGGAGAGCCTAATTCAAATTTCCTGTCTAAAGTATAAAGTAAACCAATTCCAAGAGGTCATATTTCAAAGCCTTTCTTCCATTTAGATGTGTTAGAGTTCCCTAAGAGTTTCATAAGAACTCTAGGCAGTGCTTACAGCCAAATGTATCACCAGATTAAGCCATAGTGCAGTGTGGAAGGGCCAACCCTCAGATGTCCAAGTTTAGAGGGAACTCAAGGTCTCAAGGCAAGTCTTACAAGGGGGGGGGGCGCAGAACTTAGGAACTAAGAGGGAGTGCAAGTGCGAAAGTAGAATTCTGAAAGAGGAAAGGGAAAAAATGAATAACTTAAAATCAATACACATAAGGGTGTAGGGGAATGGGGGAATTTGCAAGGGCAAAAAAAAGCAGGCTGATGGGCACACCCAACAATGGGAGATGCTGGCCCACCCTCCAGCCTATTTGCTTAGAGGTTAAGACCCCATTGGTTCAAACTCAATTCATGGGCAACAACTCACATTGTCATGCCTTAAGTCACAAATCTCAAACACATAGGGGTAATGGGGATAGAGAGCAAGGATTCACAGCAGAAACTGGCAAAAAGATATGAGCCTACTAACTTAAATATTGAACTTTACAGAAACAGTAAAGTAGACATGGATATAAAAGCTGTAAATGAACACATTGTGATGATGCTGAAGCTTAAATTAGGGCATACCAGTTTCAAAGAAACAAATAGAGAAAATGCAGTAGTCTTGTAAAAGTCACAGTGTAGACAAGAAGATATAATACTATTATGTGTAAGTAAGAGTTCAGAAGGATTGTGAAAGTGTGTTGTTGTTTGTGAAGAAGGTCATGCCTTTTATAGTGTAAAATTAGGCAAAAATAAGGTAAGAAAATATTTGAGGAATGGATTGTGAATCAATTACACAAGACTTCCCTTAATTAAGGGATTCAGATTCAAACGGGTAAAAACTATTTAAGGAAAGAAATTGAGTAAGCACTTTGTGCACTATATGCAATTAGGGGCAAATACATAAAAGGTTATTTTAAGGACAGGGTTTTGCAATACACGGTTGTACAAATAAGGTAAGAAAATCAATTAACAACCAGTAAATCAAAGGTCAGGGATTTTTGTATGAATGAACCGAGTCAAGAAAGGATGAAGATGGTTTTAACTTAGGCCGAGTCACAGAGAAAATCAGCAAACAATGGAAAGAAATCAATCAAGCCATATTCAGAAGGAAGTTTAAACTAATTGCAAATTTGAAAACCATTTTAGAGGGAAATTCATCATATATAAGGAGCATACGAACATGTTAAGCATCAAAAAGACTGTGGTGTCATTGTAAAATCAGTAGAAGATCTAGTGCATCAGAGTTTAGCAAGAGCTGGAATCATATGAAGAACAAATGTTTTGAAACTCATTTTAGAGATTCAAAATAGGTTCAGAGGTCTCAGAAAGAACTAAAACCTCTACCATGTTCCTCTCAGCAACTGAAACTCGTGAGAAACATGATAGAAAAGTAACATGCAGAGCATAGCGGAAGAATTCAAAGAAAATAGAGTAGAAGAAGCTAACACGAAACGTAATGGAAAAGACTGATAAGATCAGTAGCAGAAACATGCTGAGAAGTTTTTAGAAGAAATTTAAACAGAACTTAGTAGAAGGAAAATAGTAAAACACTTAAGAACACAATAGAAAAATATAGTAGGAGAAACATATCAGAACATGGTGGAAGAAAGTACCAGAACACAGCAGAAAAGCATACGAGAACATAGTATAGGAGAACACAGTAGGAGATGCATACAAGAACAGGATATAAAAAACACAGTAGAAGGAGCATACAAGAACATGGTAGAAGAAAAAATATAAGAACATAGTAAAGGCAGATGCACACAAAAGAAAAAAGAAAGAAAGTTAGAGAAACACTTAAACATTTTTCCAAAAAACCCTAGATCGTAAAAGAAATGGTTCTGAAAGTAATTTTGAAAGAAAAGCTAGAGAAATCATTTGAAAACTTAGGGAAAGCATAGATACACAAAAAATCTAAAAGAATCGGAGAAAACCTCGAAGGGTTAGGGTTTCAGAGGAACCCCAGTAGTGAGAAAGGCTTTGAAGAGTCACCGATCTAAGTCGGAGAGGTCAAAATCTGGCTCGAACAACCATGGTACGCCGGAGCAAAGCCGGAGATGACCATGAAACTTCGAATTGACAGAGGTCTGGATACGACCCTTCATGGTCAGGCCTTGAATCTTCATAATTCAGGCGCGTGGGAGTTATAGGAGGCCGGTGTAGGACTCTCATAGCCTTGGAATCCATAGATTCCGGTGGCTTTCAGGGCGGAGATGGTATGAGGCGGCTAGGGTTTGAGAAGGTTTGAGAGTGTTTGAGAGAGTAGAGGGTTCAGAGGCGGCTGATAGGTGAGAAATGAGAAGGTTAGGGTGGTCGTTTGGGTTAAAAAAGGTAAGAGTGAATAGGGGTCGTTGATCTTAGAGATCAACGGCCAGGATGAGAGGGGTCCGGGTCGGGTAGGATTTAATTGGGTCTGGGGCGGGTTTAAATTAAAATTGGGTTGGGGAATTGAGATTGGGAATTGGGTTCAATTGGGGCTAATTTAAGGCTATAATCGAAATAGTTGGGGCTAGTATTTAAATAACCACTTTTCCCTTATTTATTTTAAAAATAGTAAAATAATTTATGAAAACAAATTAAAAGTACTAAATCAACTAATAATATGTAAATATTAAATTAAAAAAATACTAGAATCATATTTGTAATTATAAACGCAATTAAATCTAAAATAGGCTAATATTGCAATTATATGCAGTTTAGCTTTTAAATACTAAATAAATTTGTAAAAAATGTGCAAAAATTACCTTAGCTATATTTTGGTACAAATAAGAGAATCCAATAAATGATTTACCAAAATATCAATTTTGGAACACTTATTGGTTTTTCTTGATAAAATTGGGGAATAAAATTGATTTAAAAATCTTTAAAAAAAATTGAGATAAATAATAGGACCTTGGGATATGCTTATATATGCCTATCACCGGTTATAGAGAAGATTCGGCGGTTCGTAGATGGCCTCGCATAGCAGCTTCGGATTCTCATTGTCACGCCTCCTTTTTACCTACACCCCCGAAAAGAGTGTAAGGAGTTTTTCCAATTAAAGGGCAATCGAAACGGGATCATATTTTTAAAAGATTCAGAGTCGCCACTTGGGAGATGTATGGTGTCCCAAGTCACTGGTTTAAATCCCGAATCGAGGAAAAAGTTGACTCTGTATTACAGTTCGCGAACCAAAAATCTGGGTTATGAATTCTGTTAACCCGGGAGAAGGTGTTAGGCATTCCCGAGTTCTGTGGTTCTAGCACGGTCGCTCAACTGTTATATTTATCCTATTTGTCTGATTTTAAACACTTTAAACCTATGTGAATTTTTAACTTAAACTGCTTTTATTCATTTTTTAAAGAAAATTGCAACGTTATTAAAACACGTCTCGAACCACGTCACATAAATGCACCCGTGATTTTGACATATTTTAACATTGTTGAGATTTGGATTTAGGTCACATAAATGCGCACCCAAATTTAGGAACGTAATATTATTAAACTAACGCGCCTAAGCAATTATGAATTTGTAACTTTGCGAGGGCCATTAAAATTTTCTAAATGGCGCACCTCGAATTCTAGGGGTCAAAACGAAGTTAATCAAAACGGGGGCCATGCAATTGTCATTTGTTCGCACACCTCGACTTCCAATTTTAAAAGGGAATTTCAGCTATACTTAGAGGGCCATAAACTATTCGGTTTCGAATGGCATGCTTCCACTAATTAAACTAACAAAATAAGATTTAAGGGAACTATAGCTACTTTTTAAAACACAGCTGGATTTAAATTGTGAATCTGAAAGGGCTAAGACTAAGTGAAAATTACTTTATTTTGTTTCAGAACTTGGGCTTGGCCTAACGTGAGGCCCAGTGACCTAGTGAGCCCAACAAGAAGCTCCCTTTGAAGCACGAGCAAAGCTAGACGCCATGAGGGTCCGCACATCAAACCCGCGCAATTGCAGAAAAGCATTCAGATTTTGTTCATCCATTCGTTAAGAAAAGAAAACGCCACAGGGATTTATACATTAACAGATCTGAAAATGTGACAATAATGAACCACAAACTAACTAAAGATTATTAGACATTAGAGCCTTGAGTGGAATTAATTGACAATTGTTCCAAACCATCCTTTCCAAATTCAAACACATTCTTATGTGATCAACAAGACACTGTAAGCTTGCAACTACTGAAACCCATGAGAATAAACAATCACTTATTCTTCAGTGTTCACATTTAAGCCAATCTGAATAAGCATTACAACTTCTGCACAATTTCTAAACTAAAATCACTCACATGCCTTTTGACAATACATCAAGCAATATTATGATTACCCTTAGCAGCTCTAATCCCAGTTCAAACATGAAACTAACACCCAAAGCAACGATTATTCACTTTGACCATGACTGAAGCCACCTTACTGCATTCGTAACTTACTTAAAGCCATTAATGCAAGGTTCCAACAGTCCATAATTGAAATGCAACATGAAAACTCACCTAATCAAACAAAACCTGCTAGACTACAATACGAGGAAAAACCATTAACACTCTTGATAGGCAATTTCGAAATCTGCTGAATAAACACAAATGTCTAACAATCACTCAAATAGGATAGCCTATAGAATTAAGATCTTATTTGAATTTCATACTAAACATAACCAAACATGCTTGATTTTAATACAAGCTTCATTCTAAGTGGTTAAAAGTATAAACATCATTGAAAGAAGTAGAGTTGTGGCATAAGTAAATCTATTGTCAAATTTTCAACACTGCCTTTATTCCCATCTTCGATTTGAAGCTTACATCATGAAGGATTTAGAATTTGTACCTGAATATGAAATGAAAGAAAGCAAGGGAGGGTCAGTGGCTAAGCAGCAAAGTAGCAAAACTCAGCAATCAGGAATAACCCATGAAACCAAAATCAGACCCAAGAATAAAGTTAAGCAGCCCAGAAAACAGTTTCGAATGAGTAGTCACCCAGCAGACCTTTAGCCAATGCTAAAAAAGGACTAAAATTCAATCCATCTCAACACTAAAATGAACCAGAACTTGTTTCAGTAGAAGAAAAACTAATCACAGAAAATTTTAATAGAACAGTAAAATTTTCAACTATTTTGCCTTTATGGATTTTTCCCCCTGAAAAATTCTCTCTTGAGTGTCAAGTTAGGATGCCTTTATAGGCAAGCTATTAGGGTAGCTTAAAGAAAATCAGATTTTTGTTTTGACCCCTCTCATATTTTCGTTTTTGCTAAAAAAATCCTTAGTTTAATTTTAGTTTTGCAAAACAGTCCCCTCCCCAGCTTCCTGGAAGCTTCCAAATGCAGTTACAAAGAGATTCCCAAGCCTAGACTACCCAAATTACCCCTTAATGACCCTGTTATTACCTGAAGAAACCGGACAGAGCATGGGTCGATTCGACCCAATTGAATTTATTCAGGTTTGTCCCAAACCAATAAATTATCAGAGGCATAAACCCAAACCCCACCCAAGTCGAATTGATTGAAACAAATGCTCATAACAGAGACGAGTCTGAACAACAGAAATCAAGTACTGGACTAAAATTAAAGAGATTACCAGATAAAACTAACCTAATTAATCAAGCTAAGTGATCTAACATTTTTAAAATAACATGCATAATAAACAACCCATAAACGAATACAAAAGACCTAACGGGACAACAAATAATAGAAGAAACGAAGAAGTAGAGAAGGAAAAGAACTGAGAAGAAGAAAAGAGACATACCCAATAGGCCCCGGACAAAAGGGCCTAAGGGACAGCCTTCAACTCATTGATTTCGGCCCAATCCGAAGTTAATCGTATGTTCTTAATATCAAGAACACACGAGTAACATCAATTTAGGCCTAAAATCTTCTAACTCTCGTCGATTCTGACCTTTGGACTTTTAGGGTTGTCCATTCAAATCCAGATTCAAGGAGCTTCACTAATATTCGAGGGAAACGGAGTGGATTTCTAGAATGATGGTGAGACGAGGGTTCAGGGGTGTTATTTTGGGGACGATTGGGTGAGTTGGAGTTTTGGTCTTTTCTTCGATCCAAGATTCGACGAGTTCCAGTAGGATTCGAAGGAGGGGGTTTAGGGATTTGGGACGAGGAGAAGGAGGGGGATCTATGGTGTAAAAATGGGGTCGATCGGAGTAACGCCGCCAGCGGAGACGATTTCCAGCGGCGGTTCACGGCGGAGACGGTGAGGGTTCTGTGAGGGAGATGAGATGAGACGGGGTAGGGGGCGTTTGGATCGAACTGAGTTCTTGGTCTCTTAGGATAGTTTTAAGTGGGGTATGTGAAGTAATTTGGACCAGTGAGATGAAGGGCCAGGATTTGTCACAGCTATACTGAACTCGAAACGACGTAGTTGCACTCCCGTACTACGTCGTTTCAAAGGCCTGGGTGACTGCAACTTGGACCGGGTAAAATAGCGGGTTTGGGCTTGGGCTGAACGGGTATGGAGGAATAAAATCGTTTGGGCCTACCAAATTAGCCCAAATCACATCCTCTTTATTTGGCTATTTTCAATTCTTTTAATCACTTTTCTTTTCCCTTTTCAAATTGAATTAAATCCTAAATTACTCTCAAACTAAATATTTTACCAAACTAAGCTAATTACTCAAGATAATATTTACCACAACTAATTAGTTCCCCAATTAAAGGAAGCGACAAAATTCAAAAATAAAATTAAAAGCGCAAAATAAATTATTTTTTGTGATTTTTCCATTTTTATAAAACAACTAATTTGTTAGTTAATCTTAAAATGTGAAATTAAATCCTAAATGCAAATGCAACATATTTTTATATTTTCATTAATTAAATAAAATAAATATGCGCAGACAAATGCAAACATAAAATGCCACAAAATCCGCAAAATTGCGAATAACGAAAAGAAATTATTTTGTTTTGAATCTATGGGAGTAATTCATATAGGGCAAAATTCACGTGCTCGCAGTTGCCCCTCTTTGCCCGAAAACACGAAGAGTTTTCGTGCAAAGATAAAGTGAGCGGATACGAGCGATTTTTGCCCGTTTGAATACTCCGTGGGAAGCATTTGAAAGATTTGACCGCACCCTGCTTCGGAGGTTGCCTACATATCCTTGGCTAAAAAGGAATCAGGTCAGTGTAGTTCAGGAAGGTTTGGTAGCTGGGACTACCGTGAAGCTGTGATTTCACTGTTGTTGCTGTTGCTACTGCTGCTTACCGCATCCCCTTATTATACCATGATAAAATAAAAAGAAGCTAGACTATGCTATGATCTATGTATTACAAAATCCTATCTATATCTTCACACTTGCTCTTGTGGTTCTTGTTGCCTTGCTGACTTGTATTCTCTAGGTGGAATCCCTTTGTTGCCGCCTTGAATTGTAATCTGAGATGTTTTCCCTTTCTCCAGGTGGATGCCTGATTGTTGAACTCGAACTGTATTCCCTTGCTCTTCAGGTGAGCACCTGATTGCTGAACTTGAAAGTATTCCCTGCTCTCCAGGCGGGCTCCTGACTTCTAGATTGAAAAGTATTCCCTGCTCTCCAAGCGGGCTCCTGACTTCAACGAAGTAGACAAAAACAAAGAACATTTTCCTGCCCCAGTTTGGGTATCTGGGCACATATGTAAGTGTAAAGCGAATCACATTACCTAATATTAATAAGAACTTGAAAATTAGAGCTTGAATTGTACTCCCTTGTCCTCTAGGCGGGCTCCTGATTGCTGAGTTGAAATTGTATTTCCCTGCTCTCCAGGAGGGCTCCTGACTGCTGTCTCAAAATGTATTCCCTACTCTCTAGGCGGGCTTCTGACTGCTAAACTTGAATGTATTTCCTGCTCTTCTGGCGGGCTCCTGACTGCTAAACTTGAATGTATTCCCTGCTCTTTAGGCGGGCTCCTGACTGCTAAACTTGAATGTATTCCCTGCTCTTTCGGCGGGCTCCTGACTTCGAACTTGAAATGTATTCCCTGCTCTCCAAGCGGGCTTCTGACTTCGAACTTGAAATATATTCCCTGCTCTCTAGGCGGGCTCCTGACTTCAACAAAATGACAAAACAGATGAAATTTTTCTGCCCTAATTTGGATATCTGGGCACAGATGTGAGGGTAAAACTAAATCGTATCATCAAATACTACTAAGAATTTGAAAGCTAGGTCCCATTATTCAGGGGGCTCCTGAAAACTCTTGACTAAACGACAATTTTAAATCTACATTATATCTTCTACAAGTGTGACTTCTGTTAAATCTTGCTATCTAAGAGGATCTTTAAACTACTCCCCATTATTCAGGAGGGTCCTGAAACTCAAAGGTCAAATTTTATCTTAAGAGTGACAACTTTTATGGTTGAATTATAATATCCTACAGCAAAATTTACGCTAAATATTGTTATCTGATCGAAATCTTAAAGTTAAGTCCCATTATTCAGGAGGGTCCTGGAAACTCCTAATTGAATCTTATCTCGAACATGCAAAATTTTAAACCTGCTTATACTCCTTTGGGATACATTTATGCTAGATTACGCTATTTCTAAACTTTACGCTAGGTCTTATTTTCCAGGAGGGTCCTGAAAATCAAAAAATCAAACCTGTTTGGTGACTGCCTTTCTCCACACAGGGTTTCTCCAAAACAAACGAAATTTCCTGCCCCTGTTTTAATCAAAGAAAATTTTGTCAGTTTTAAAATGTGGTGGTTAGTTGATGGCATTCTTGTTGAAGGTCTCTCCGCTGCATTGTTTTGTTTTGACTGGCTTCCTCGAATTGGCCCTGAATCGCTTGACTCTCCGACTGACTTTCAAAACCCTATGACCCTGAATGACCCGAGTGTTCTATACTTGAACCGTTATTTCACACCTCTGACCCCTTTAACGGAACCTCTACATCTCCCATGAAATTACCAAATCATTTTGCCGATGGAGCTCTTGCTGGCACTTTACCCCACTTTACATCATGCTATCTTTGGTATGCTCTGGCCGCACTGTGCTTTGCAATCTTGAAGTTGGTAGTGAGCTTTGAAATGCCTTCTTATTTGCTTAAATAGAACTGACATCGGGAACATCTTAGAGAAATAAACCCAAAAGAAATGAAATGCAATGACTTTCGGAATTAAGGATAAGGAAATCCAAAACTAGAAGACTATCTGAAGAGGAAAAAGAAAAAGGACTTATCTGAGTGGAGCAACCGGCACCAATGATCATGACACGCATTTTGGATTACTTGGCCCAATCTGTCCAACCAATCAACTTCCAATTGCCACACTTTGTTGCCCCGAAATTTCCATAACCTGATTTCTTCAATCAAATCCGGACCTTGTTCATCCTGCGGTGCCTTGGAAGGTTTCCACCAGCAGACCTCTCTCATTCGTTCATCTCTCAACTCACTTTCGCCTTACGGTGCCCACGAGGGTTTTCACCAATAAGACTCTCTCATTTTGATTTCTCTCATCTCCCGTCGCCTTACGGTGCCCGTGAGAGTTTTCACCAATAAGATCTCATTTTTGATTTTTTTTTCTCTTTGGACCAGAGTGTTGCCCCTGATGTGAATCACCGCTACCTGCTTGCCTTGGCATTTCTTGAAGATCAATCGGAAGGTCTTTCTTTGGACCGTAATGTGGGCTTTTGGATGGGGTTAGAAAGAAAGGGCATAAAAGGCTCAAAACAACACATCATGGGTTCAAAATTACAACTTTCGGAACCAGATTCCTTAAAACAACCACAATTTCTGCCCCAGTTTCTTGCTTGGGGACTTTTGGATTTTTATTTTGATGGGACCGAACCGTGAGGCTGCCTACGTATCCTTAAAATGAATCAGGTCGAACGTAGTTCATGTCATAGAAATTACTTTGTTGTTGTAATTTTTCTTTTTCTCTTTCTTTGCACTTGCTTTTGCTTTCTTTTTCCCTTTTGTTGTTTTTCTTCCTCTCATTTCCCTTTTCATTCTTTTCTTTCTCTTTTCATTCCTTCTTTCTCTTTTCATTCTTTCTTTCTCTTTTCATTCTTTCCTTTCTCTTTTCTTTTCTTTCTATTTTTCTCTCCTTCCTTTACTTATCTTTTATGCTTGTGTTTCTGATATTTGTTACTGATTCTGAAAGACGGGTATGAAAGAGAATAAATAAGGCTCAAAAGGGGTGACAAGGGATAAAGTGTTTAGATAACAGAACAAAATATCTTCGTCATTTCAATATTCGAAACATGCCAAATACAAACAAGTACAATCAAAGAAAGAAATCAGACATAGTATCTCTTGACTGCATCAGAATTGATAGCCATTTCTACACATTTGCCTTCTACATCTATCAAATACAATGCACCATTGGACAACACTCTAATTACAACGAATGGCCCTTGCCAATTTGGGGCGAACTTTCCTCTTGCTTCAACCTGATGAGGAAGAATGCGTTTTAATACTAACTGACCCACTTCAAACATTCGTGGACGCACCTTCTTATTGTATGCTCTTGCCATTCTATATTGATACAACTGGCCATGACACACTGCTATCAATCTCTTCTCATCGATCAAACTCAATTGTTCAAAGCGGGTTTTGACCCACTCCTCATCATCGATCTCAGCCTCCGCGACAATTCGAAGTGATGGAATTTCCACTTATGCGGGTATCACTGCTTCGGTGCCATACACCAACAAATAGGGAGTCTCCCCTACTGAAGTACGGACAGTAGTGTGATAACCCAACAATGCAAACAACGGTTTTTCATGCCACTGCCTAGAACCTTCCACCATTTTTTAAAGTATTTTCTTTATGTTCTTGTTAGCCGCCTCGACTGCTTCATTCACCTTGGGACGACATGGGGTGGAATTGCGATGCACAATCTTAAACTGTTGACATACCTCTTTTATCAGATGACTATTGAGATTAGCTCCATTGTCTGTAATGATCACCTTTGGTATCCCGAACCAGCAAATGATATTTGAATGCACAAAATCAACCACCGCCTTCTTGGTTACAGACTTGAATGTGTCAGCCTCTACCCACTTGGTGAAATAATCAATGGCCACCAGAATAAACCTGTGTCTGTTGGATGCTGCTGGCTCGATTGGTCCAATGACATCCATACCCCAAGCAACAAAAGCCATGGTACAGATATTGTATGTAATTCAGATGGTAGAGAATGAATCAAATCTCCATGCACTTGGCACTGATGACATTTACGCACGAAACTGATATAGTCCTGCTCCATAGTGAGCCAATAATAACCTGCTCGAGGAATCTTCTTTGCCAACACGTACCCACTAATGTGCGGTCCACAGACTCCAGAATGTAATTCGGTCATAATAGTTGTGGCCTGCTTAGCATCTATGCATCTCAGCAGTCCTAGATCCGGAGTCCTTTTGTACAAAACTCCCCCACTGAAGAAAAATCCGCTTGCCAAACGACGAATTGTCCTCTTCTGATCACCTGTAGCTTGTACTGGATATACTCCCATCCGGATGTATTCCTTGATATCGTGGAACCATGGTTCTCCATCGAGTTCTTCTTCCACCACGTTACAATAAGCATGCTGATTGCGGACCTGAATATGCAACGGGTCTACATAAGCCTTATCTGGGTGATATAACATTGACGCTAGAGTAGCCAAAGCATCGACGACCTCATTGTGGATCCTCGGAATGTTCCTGAACTCTATTGTTTGAAATCGTTGATAAAGATCATGCAAACATTGCTGGTACGATATGAGTTTTAAATCCTGTGTTTCCCATTCTCCCTGAATCTGGTGTACCAGAAGGTCCGAGTAACCCAAGACCAAGACTTCCTGGACACCCATGTCTACAGCCATCCTCAAACCCTAAAATTCATGCCTCGTATTCCGCCATGTTGTTAGTACAGTAGAACCGAAGCTGTGTTGTAACAGGATAATGATGCCCTGTTTCAGACACAAGTATCGCTCCTATCCCAACGCCTTTCATGTTTGCAGCCCCATCAAAGAAAATTTTCCATCCTGGCTTTTCAATCTGTTCCAATTCATCAATGTGCATTACCTCTTCATCAGGGAAGTAAGTCTTCAAAGGCTCATATTCTTCATCTACAGGATTCTCAGCCAAATGGTCGACCAATGCTTGTGCTTTCATTGCAGTCCTAGTCACATAGATGATGTCAAATTCTGTGAGCAAGATTTGTCACTTTGCGAGCCTCCCTGTGGGCATAGGCTTCTGAAAGATATACTTTAACGGATCCAAACGAGAGATGAGGTAAGTAGTGTAAGATGACAAATAATGCTTCAACTTCTGTGCCACCCAAGTGAGGGCGCAACACGTGCTCTCAAGATAAGTGTACTTAACCTCGTAAGTTGTGAACTTCTTGCTGAGATAATAAATGGCTTGCTCCTTCCTACCGGTAATGTCATGCTGGGCCAACATACAACCAAATGAACTGTCTAAAACTGTCAAATACAGAATCAAAGGTCTCCTTGGTTCTGGCGGGACCAACACAGGTGGGTTTGACAAATACCCCTTTATCTTATCAAATGCTTCCTGACATTCATCTGTCCACTTGACCGCAATATCTTTCTTTAACAGTTTGAAAATGGGCTCACAAATTGTTGTGAGCTGAGCAATAAACCGACTGATGTAGTTCAATCTCCCCAACAGACTTATTACCTCAGTCTTGTTCTTTGGAGGTGGCAACTCCTGGATAGCTTTGATCTTTGACGGGTCTAATTCAATACCTCGACGGCTGACTATGAATCCCAACAACTTTCCATACAGAACACTGAACGCGCATTTTGTAGGATTAAGCTTGAGATTGTACCTGCGAAGCCTTTGGAAGAACTTTCTCAAGTTTCTGACATGGTCAGACTGCTTTCTAGACTTTACAATCAAATCATCCACATAAACCTCGATCTACCTGTGTATCATGTTGTGGAATATGGTCGTCATTGCCCTCATGTAGGTTGCCCCAGTATTTTTCAAACCAAATGGCATGACCCGATAGCAGTACATTCCCCATGGCATGATGAATGCTGTCTTTTCTGCGTCTTCTTCATCCATTAAGATCTGGTGGTAGCCCGCATACCAATCCACAAAAGAACCAATCTCATGTTTGGCACAATTATCGATCAATATATGGATGTTCGGTAGTGGGAAGTTATCCTTGGGACTTGCCTTGTTGATGTCTCGATAATCAACACACACCCTGGTCTTACCATCCTTCTTCGGCACAGGCACAACATTGGCTAACCAAGTGGGATACCGAGTGACCCGAATGACCTTGGACTCAAACTGTTTGGTGACCTCTTCCTTAATTTTCACACTCATATCAGTTTTAAATTTCCTCAGCTTCTGCTTGACAGGGGGAATGTCGGATCAGTGGGAATTTGTGAACCACCAAGCCAGTGCTTAGACCTGGCATGTCGTCATAGGACCATGCAAAAATATCTTTATACTCGAACAGTGTTTTAATTATCTTCTCTCCTAGTTGTGGTTCAAGATGGACACTTATTTTAGTTTCCCGGACATTATCTTGATCCCCTAAATTGATTGTTTCTGTATCACTCAGGTTAGGCTTGGGTTTTTCTTCAAAATGACTTAATTCTTTACTAATCTCTTCAAAGGCTTCATCCTCGTCATATTCCTATTCAACATCACACTCTATCTCTTGAATTACTATTTCAGAATTAGATTGGCCTTTAAGACTAGGCCAGAGATTCCGCATGCATGTCATATCATTGAAGCCAGCATAAAAAGAACTGTACAAGGAAGAAAGGAAAACAAAAATAAAACTATCAGGAAGAGAGGAAAAGAGAAATTGCATTTCATTGAAATTAAAGATAACGGGGTTTATACATCCAGATGGATGGAACATAGAATCTGGATTACAACCCTGGAATAATCCAGATAAATTGAAAGAAAATCAAAGCAAACTACCAAAACTCCCTCCTGGTGGGGAGAGGAGTAGTTTCCCAATTGTTAATCTTTGCACTGGGCCCAACAAATTGCACATCCGCCTTGCTAGAACCCTTTCCAGCTTCCAATACGTTCACATCGGCGAATATCCTCTCGAACTTTTCCATCAAATCTCCATCCATATCAACTACCGAACTGGGAACCGTCATCACTGGGTGCTTTCTGGTACCAGGCCTTACAAATGATCTTGAAAGATGCGGGACTGGCTTTGGAAGAGCCCATGCTCTATGTTTCATTTTTTTGGCTCTTCTCACGTCTGCGACTGTGGGCTTGAACCCAAGACCAAATGTATCCAAGTTTTTAGGAAGAGAAACCGGTTGTACGATACCTTGCAGAGATGCACCCAAACCCTTGCCCGGCACAAAACCATTTTTCAACATTTCAACGGCTAACATGACTGATGCAACAGCTACCCTTGGAGTCGGCACGCACTTCCCTTCAGGAATTTTCTTTACTGATACCATGTCAAAAACCTGATAAACCCATGGCCCCTTGTCATCTTCAAACTCTATGAACGGAACAATGGCATCACTGGGAACACACAAATTATCTTCGTCATGCATAACAATTTCCTGTCTATACCATTTAAACATAACCATTTGATGCAGGGTGGACGGGACCACTTTGGCAGCATGAATCCAGGGTCGACCTAACAACAGATTGTAAGAAACAGCCACATCGAGCACCTGGAATTCCATAGTAAATTCAACTGTCCCTATTGTAAGCTCGAGCACTATGTCCCCGACTGAATCTTTCCCTCCACCGTCGAATCCCCAAATGCAGATACTGTTCTTGTGAATTCTTTCATCATCCACCTTCAACTTGTTCAGAGTGGAAAGAGGGCAAATATATGCACTGGAACCATTGTCAACCAGTACCCGAGTAACCATGGAATCTTCACATTTCACCGTTAGATAGAGGGCTCTATTGTGCTCAATACCCTCCACAGGCAACTCATCATAAAAAAAAGTAACTCTGTTTACCTCAAATATCTTGTTAGCTATCATTTCCAAGTGGTTTACTGAGATTTTGTCAGGAACGTGGGCTTCGTTCAAGATCTTCATCAAAGACAACGGTGCTCGTCTGAATGGATCAATAATGATAAGAGCGAGATCTGAGCTGGTGTCTTCCTTAACTGCTCCACAATGGAATAGTCTTGTACTTTCATCTTTCTCAGAAATTCTTCTACTTCTTCCTCGGTCACAACTTTCTTCACCAACACTAGGTTAGCTTTTGAGGTCTTAGATTTTCTCAACTCTTCGGGGGAAAAGCATCTCCCCGATCGAGTCAAACCATGGGTCTCACACACTTCTTCTTTAACCTCTTTCCCCTTGTAAGTCACTGTCACTTGTTCATAATTCCATGGGACTGCCTTGTTGTTGACTATGGGTAATTGAGTTACCAGTTTGATAATGATAGGATCTGTGCGGGCGCCCTTCACAATTACCACAGGCTTGTTCGTCACTCCTGGCACAACCACTTTTGCTCTTTCATGTTTTCCTGCAACGCCACTTGAGGACCCCTTCTTGACGTCCACAGATGGTTCATTATTTGCCCCGTTCAACTTGATCACAGACTTCTCACTTGTTGACTTTTCAAACAGCTTGGCTTCACTAGCCCGAATCATCATGACTGTTTGCGAAGGCTTCTTAGGCTCCCCTCCCTTATGCACAATCTCAATCATATTTGTCTCATGATGGACCGACAACGAGTTCTGGTTGATGTTGGGTGCCTCCGAGGCTTGGACCTCAATCCGATTAGTATCAATGAACTCTTGAATAGTTGTTTTCAATTTCCAGCATTTCTCTGTGTCATGACCCGGGGTCCCTGAACAATACTCACAACTCACCGAGCGGTCAAGATTTCTGGGAGGGGGATTTGGCAATTTAGCCTCGATCGGATTCAACATGCCCAACTATCTCAATCTGTGGAATAGACTAGTATATGATTCTCCCAATGGAGTGAAAGTTTTCTACTTCTGCAACCTCTCATTCTTAAAGGCTTGATTTGGCTGAAAACT
Source organism: Nicotiana tabacum (assembly GCF_000715075.1). Taxonomy (NCBI): domain Eukaryota; kingdom Viridiplantae; phylum Streptophyta; class Magnoliopsida; order Solanales; family Solanaceae; genus Nicotiana; species Nicotiana tabacum. Next base: position 115,594,345 of record NC_134084.1, read on the forward strand.
TGTTCCAGGAGGATTTCTGTAGGCTCTTGGGGGTGGATGGGCATTTTGTGGAGCTAGGTATGGACTTTGTGGAGCTGGCGCACGCCATTGTGCGTGAGCAGGAGGTTAGGTATAGGTTTGTGCGTGATGGACGGAAAAATGGGGATCTGGCGGTGGGTAGTAGTGTTGTGGTGGGCTATATGAAATGTGGGGGTACGTTTGGCGATAAGGTCGAGGCTGGTTGTAGTAATGCGGGAGGCCCCTGGACCCGACCCAAGCTCCCGACTCAATTGTAGAAACATCCTCTTTCTTCTTCTTCCCGGGTACACCCCCAGTACCATTTTGAATGGCCTGGGTGGACGCTTTGATTGCTGAATAACTCATGATCTTGTTGGACTTGAGTCCCTCCTCAACCATGCCTCCCATTTTTACAACCTCATTAAAGGACTTGCCCACTGCTGATGCCAAGTGACCAAAATAAGTGGGTTCCAAAGCCTGCAAGAAATAATCAACCATCTCACTTTCTTTCATCGGAGGGTCAACCCTCGCTGCTTGCTCTCTCCACCGGAATCCATATTCCCTAAAACTCTCACCGGGCTTCTTCTCAATCTTTGTTAATGACAGACGGTCTGGGATAATTTCAAGATTGTACTGAAAATGGCAGGCAAAGGCTTGGGCCAAATCGTCCCATGTGTACCACCTGCTGTGATCTTGTCTGGTATACCATTATAATGTTGATCCACTAAGACTTTGGCTGAAATATGCCATCAGCAATTCATCTCTTCCGCATGCTCCTCTCATCTTGCTACAAAATCCTCTTAGGTGTGCTATTGGGTCACCATGCCCGTCGTACAGATCAAACTTGGTCATTTTGAACCCTGCTGGTAACTGAACATCTGGGAACAAACATAAATCCTTATAGGCCACACTTACTTGACCTCCCAATCCCCTCATATCTTTGAATTATTGTTCTAAGCTTTTGACCTTTCTGATCATCTCCTCATGTTCGGGATTTTTGGGTGGCTTCTCGGTTTCTGCCGGGAGATCAAGATGAGGGGTGTAAGAATATGGTTCTAGAACTTTGAAGGTGGGTTTAGGGGAATAATACTAGTTGTCGTGAGTCTAGAATAGAGGTTCATTGGAAGATCGGTGTAATACAGTGGGTGGAGGTGCCACAAAAACAGGAGTGATTGGTGGAGGAGGGTATGGGACTTGTTTGGGTGGTGGAGCTTGAGAAGTATGGGAAGTGGTGTCATAGCATTGTTGGTAGAGGGGAAAGGCTGGAGATGAGTTCACAGTGAGAGGCTCCTGAGGTTGCGCCGATGGTGGGATATAAGCAAGGTTGGCGGGATAAACCGGTGGTGGATGCCCCTTTGCCCAGGCTTGGTACATTTCATCCATCTGTTGTTTTAACTTATACATCTCTTCCTTCATTGCATTAACATCCAGTTCTTCCACCTCTTTTGACGGGTCAACAATACTTGCCTCCAATTCTTGGTTGGCCATGTTCAGCTTGTCTTTTGATCGGGTATTGTATGAGTGAGTTGCCAGAATGTTGATCAACTAACCACCTGCCTGAACTCAATACATAAACAACAACCTTGTTAGTGGTTAGGGCTTTAAAAAAATGGTAATCGCACATTTGGGGAATGAATGCACCTAAGCAGTTAACCGTTTCTACCATGCATTTGATCGGCTGCTTGCGTCATCCCGGCTTTTCCACTTACAACTTTCCTTCTTTTTCTCTTTCTTTTCATTCTGGCCTTTGCTCTTCTTTTTTCATTTCCCTCTTGTTTTGCCATTATTTCTTTTCTCTTATTTTCTCTCTTTTCTTTTCTTTTTCTCTCTTATTTTTCTATCTCTTTTTCTTTGGTTATGGTCGAATCCTATGGAGATTGCCTACGTATCATGACCCCGCATGAATCAGATCGAGCGTAGTTCTAGGAGATAAGTGTGAAATAAAACATTTTTGGGATTTTCAATTTTCATAAAAAGCAAAGACTTTGATTACAAAGACTCCAAACTAACAGACTTCGAGAGAAACTAACAGACGCGGATGAAGAGACGAAATATAGACTCCAAAAATAAACTATCATACTCCAACAAAAGAAAATACAGACTCGAACACAATTGACAGACTCTAGCAAAAGAGAATACAAACTCAACACAACTGATAGACTCTAACGGAGAAGGAAATACAGACTCAAATGAGAAATCATGAATACATCAATGCTCCTAGTGCCCGCGGGACATCATTCGGTCTCGCCGCGGGCCTATATGCAAGATCCCTTTGAAGTCGGTCCAAGTCACTCATTATCTGCTTAATGAATGTCATCACTGCAGCGAAGAAGGTAGTGCGAGTCATATCCTCACAGACTTGGCACTTCATAACAATGTAATCGGCGATGTTTCTAATTCTCTCTCTTATGAGACCTTTTTCTTGTAACAAACGCCCGATCTGCTGGGCCCTGACTTCCAAAGTTTGCTCACCCACATGATTCTGCTCCTGAAGTTGTTGCAAATCTATTTCTAATTGTGCCAATGCTGTATAACAATGTTCTATTTCAACCTTGAAGTCTTTCGCCTATTTGATCATTTTATTTTCTGTGGCGATTACCCTTTTCTTTAATCCTACGACCTCATTGTCGTACTTTTCTTTCAACTGCTTAACCAAGTGCGCTCGTTCATCTACGTTTTTAGCCAATTGCTTTCGATCCCTGACTAGTTCACTTTCTGCTTTGTTCAAATCAAAACTGTAGTCATTCACTTTCTGCCTCAGGTTATTGATGAGCTTCTCATCTTTGGCACTTTAGGCGGGGTTTTCTGCTGCTATTTTCATTTTCTGAATTTGGGCTCGAAGGGCCTCATTTTCTTTGGCTAGCCTTTTCTTTTCTCCTTCGTCCGCCGCGACTTGCAAGCCACTCTCGAATTGAAGCTCTCTGACTTGCTTTTCCAATTTTCCTATTGTGGCCCTGTACTCATTCTCCTTAGCCAACCAAGCCCACTGTTCTTGCGACGCCTCAACGAATTCCTGAATGTGAGGCTTTTTGGATGGTCTTTCTGGTTCGGCCCTTGCAGTGTTCTTCTTTCTATACCAGGCAAGATAGGCGGTGAGACTTCGCCTCTAGATAGGTCACACATTCGAGTGTTCACCGTCAAATACTGGCATTCATTCCAAATAGAACGAACTGTTTCTTCATGAAATTGGCCGTCGGAACTAACCTCGACCGCATAAATGCTGAGATCTTCATCTGGGTGCATCACCTGACACATTCCCAGCTGTCTCATCGCCCGGTAAGGAACGTAAGGCTGGATACCTCGCATACCCATTAGGAGAAAGTAAGGACCAGTGGCGGGCATATACACAATTTCTTCAACAGGAAGTCAACCCAATGTCCATTCTATTTGTCTCGCAGTAATGGATCAAAGGCAGGATACCCAATCTTCGAACCCTTCTGGCAGCTTGAACCCTGAAATCCTTGTGTCAAACTCTTCAATGCAACTTTTCTTTGTGGACCCGTAACTCATATACTGAGGGCGATGACACAGGTGCTCGATCATCCACATCTGTAATAGCAAATTGCATCCCTCGAAGAAATATGCCCCAGCTTTACAAGCTGTGAGAGCTCAGTATATCTCAGACACTATCATAGGGGCAAGAATGCTCTTGGCGTTGGTAATTAGGACCTTGACGACTCCAGCCACCTGCACATCGATATTCCCATCTTTTCGGGGGAACACCACAAGGCCTAGGAAATCTACCATGAACGCAAAACACCTATGCCCATCCCATTTTGTTCGGTTTCCTCTGCTACAAACCCCATTTGCCGGATCGTTGAACCTCCTACATGCCCGTACCTATGATATATAAAATGTTGAGTAGAAAAACCATCCTTCAACTCGGAATACGGGGCTCCCTTGCTTATCTTTAGCAAATCCATGAACTTGTGAGAGTTAACGGCTCTTGGAGCGATCAGGTACCTATGCCTCAGCCCTTCAGTACTTCCCATATAACCTGCTATCTCTTCTAAGGTTGAGGTGAGTTCAAAATCCAAAAAGTGAAACACGTTATGGGTCGGGTCCCAAAGCGTAACCAAAGCCTTTATGATATCTCCTCTAGGTCTGATTTTTAACAACCCGGTGAGACCTCCCAAATGTAAATTGACTTTATCTTGCTCCAATTTTCCCAGATCCTCCCACCATATATGCAACTCCAAAGTATTTTGTTCATGACTGTTATCGGCAAATTTGGACTCGTACTCATTCTGCACATTTATTAGGGTGATTAAGCAAAAATCAAGACTCATTTGACCCAAGGACAAAATTTACACTTTTCCTCTCTTTTTTCTCTGTCATAAAAAAAATCCGGTTTTGCAAGTACGGCCTTTCAGCACCTCGAAGACGAAGATTTTAAGGCTGTGTTGGCCAATTGGTGAAAACCTTGAAAAATGACCACAGGCGGCTATTCTTGCAAAAGCAGCCTTCCGGCGCCCTTTTAGGGACATTCGGCTATTTCTGACAAGAATGGCATCACCCTAATTATTTTCAAATAAAAGTAAATTTTTTGTTCTTTTGGGATATTTTGCAAAAAAGGAAGTTGGACCCGATGGGGGTTGCCTATGTATCCCACATCCGGTGGGAATCAAACTGGCGTAGTTCGGGCAAATAAAACGGACTATTTTTGAAAACCAAACTTTCTTCTTCTTTTTTTTCATTTTTCAATTCGTTCTTTTTTCAAAAATTTGGCAGAGTTTCGGTGCTATTTGGACACTGATTTTTCTTAAAACAGGTGATTAGCTCTCTTAACCCTCTACACTGCTATTTCTTTTCCGAACTCTCTCTTTTTATTCAAAAGCCGGTCAGCATGCAAATTCGAAGAAAATAAATGCACAAGTAGCAAGTAAAATGCATCAGGATGGTCTTTTTATTTCGGGTGCACCTGTCCTAGACAGACCCAACCCATGTGTTTAGTCTCCAAAGTCAAAATGCACATGATGCAAACAAACGTTCCTACTAGGGATCTGGCATGAGGTATTGTTATACTAGGTTTAAAACCCTGGGTTTATTTGTTCTAGATCTGTCTTACCCGAGTAGAAAACTCGAGCCGGGGGGAGGGACTGCATACCGTTAAACAAAAGATCATCCGGCTTTGAAACTTGTCCGAACCTCGTTCTATTTGGAATATGACACTAACAGAAAGAAGTCACGACCAGCGTGCACTCCTCAAAAGAGAGAAGAGAGGGATTTCGTAGCAGTTTATACATACAGTTCAGATAATATCAAAGCGATAAAAGCAACAATTAGCACATTAGACCCAAACATGTGATAAAATCAGATAATAAATAAAGCCAAATACAACAATTATTCTAAGCTTGAATTCTGAACCCTGAACAAGAGATTTTGGTTTTGATCCCCAGCAGAGTCGCCAGAGCTGTCACACCTCCTTTTTACCTACACTCCCGAAAAGAGTGTAAGGAGTTTTTCCAATTAAAGGACAATTGAAATGGGATCATATTATTAAAAGATTTAGAGTCGCCACTTGGGAGATTTATGGTGTCCCAAGTCACCGGTTTAAATCCCGAATCGAGGAAAAGGTTGACTCTGTATTACAGTCCGCGAACCAGAAATCCGGGTAATGAATTCTGTTAACCCGGGAGAAGGTGTTAGGCATTCCCGAGTTCCGTGGTTCTAGCACGGTCACTCAACTGTTATATTTAGCCTATTTGTCTGATTTTAAACACTTTAAACCTATGTGCATTTTTAACTTAAACCGCTTTTATTCATTTTTTAAAGAAAATTGCAACGCTATTAAAACATGTCTCGAACCACGTCACATAAATGCACCCGTGATTTTGACATATTTTAACATCATTGAGATTTGGATTTGGGTCACATAAATGCGCACCCGAATTTAGGAATGTAATATTATTAAACTAACGCACCTAAGCAATTATGAATTTGCAACTTTGCGAGGGCCATGAAAATTTGCTAAATGACGCACCTCGACTTCTAGGGGTCAAAACGAAGTTAATCAAAACGAGGGCCATGCAATTGTCATTTGTTCGCACACCTCGACTTCCAATTTTAAAAGGGAATTTCAGCTATACTTAGAGGGCCATAAACTATTCGGTTTCGAATGGCACGCTTCCACTAATTAAACTAACTAAATAAGATTTAACGAAATTATAGCTACTTTTTAAAACACTGCTGGATTTAAATTGTGAATCTGAAAGGACTAAGACTAAGTGAAAATTACTTTATTTTGTTTCAGAACTTGGGCTTGGCCTAACGTGAGGCCCAATGACCCAGTGAGCCCAACAAGAAGCTCCCTTTGAAGCACAAGCAAAGCTAGACGCCACGAGGGTCCGCGCATCGAACCCGCGCAATTGCAGAAAAGCATTCATATTTTGTTCATCCATTAGTTAAGAAAAGAAAATGCCATAGGGATTTGCACATTAACAGATCTGAAAATGTGACAATAAGGAACCACAAACTAACTAACAATTATTAGACATTAGAGCCTTGAGTGGAATTAATTGACAATTGTTCTGAACCATCCTTTCCAAATTCAAACACATTCTTATGTGATCAACGAGACACTGTAAGCTTGCAACTACTGAAACCCATGAGAATAAACAATCACTTGTTCTTCAGTGTTCATATTTAAGCCAATCTGAATAAGCATTACAACTTTTGCACCATTTCTATACTAAAATCACTCACATGCCTTTTGACAATACATCAAGCAATATTATGATTACCCTTAGCAGTTCTAATCCCAGTTCAAACATGAAACTAACACCCAAAGCAACGATTATACACTTTGACCACGACTGAAGCCACCTTACTGCATTCGTAACTTACTTAAAGCCCTTAATGCAAGTTTCCAACAGTCCATAATTGAAATACAACATGAAAACTCAGCTAATCAAACAAAACCTGCTAGACCACAATACGAGGAAAAACCATTAACACTCTTGATAGGCAATTTCGAAATCTGCTGAATAAACACAAATGTCTAACTATCACTCAAACAGGATAGGCTATAGAATTAAGATCTTATTCAAACTTCATACTAAACATAACCAAACATGCTTTATTTTAATACAAGCTTCATTCTAAGTGGTTAAAAGTATAAACATCATTAAAAGAAGTAGAGTTGTGGCATAAATAAATCTATTGTCAAATTTTCAACACTGCCTTTATTCCCATCTTCGATTTGAAGTTTACATCATGAAGGATTTAGAATTTGTACCTGAATGTGAAATGAAAAAAAGCAAGGGAGGGTCAGTGGCTAAGCAGCAAAGCAGCAAAACTCACAATCAGGAATAACCCATGAAACCAAAATCAGACCCAAGAATAAAGTTAAGCAGCCCAGAAAACAGTTTCGAATGAGTAGTCACCTAGCAGACCTTCAGCCAATGCTAAAAAAGGACTAAAATTCAATCCATCTCAACACTAAAATGAACCAAACTTGTTTCAGTACAAGAAAAACTTCAAAATCGCAGAAAAGTTTAATAGAACAGTAAAATATTCAGCTGTTTTGCCTTTCTGGATTTTTCCTCCTGAAAAATTCTCTCTTGAGTGTCAAGTTAGGATGCCTTTATAGGCAAGCTATTAGGGTAGCTTAAAGAAAATCAGATTTTTGTTTTGACCCCTTTCGTATTTTCGTTTTTGCTAAAAAAAATCCTTAGTTTAATTTTAGTTTTGCAAAACAGTCCCCTCCCCAACTTTCTGAAAGCTTCCAAATGCAGTTACAAAGATATTCCCAAGCCTAGACTACCCAAATTACCCCTTAATGACCCTATTATTACCTGAAGAAACTGGACAGAGCATGGGTCGATACGACCCAATTGAATTTATTCAAGTTCGGCCCAAACCAGTAAATTAAAAGATCAGAGGCATAAACCCAAACCCCACCCAAGTCGAATTGATTGAAACAAATGCTCATAACAAAGACGAGTCTGAACAACAGAAATCAAGTACTAGACTAAAATTAAAGAGATTACCAGATAAAACTAACCTAATTAATCAATCTAAGTGATCTAACATTTTTAAAATAACATGCATAATACACAACCCATAAACGAACACAAAAGACCTAACGGGACAACAAATAATAGAAGAAACGAAGAAGTAGAGAAGGAAAAGAACTGAGGAGAAGAAAAGAGACATACCCAAGAGGACCCGGACAAAAGGGCCTAAGGGACAGCCTTCAACTCATCGATTCCGGCCCAATCCGAAGTTAATCGTATGTTCTTAATATCAAGAACACACGAGTAATATCGATTTAGGCCTAAAAGATTCTAACCCTCGTCGATTCTGACCTTTGGACTTTTAGGGTTGTCCATTCAAATCCAGATTCGAGGAGCTTCACTAATATTCGAGGGAAACAGAGTGGATTTCTGGAATGAGGGTGAGACGAGGGTTCAGGGGTGTTATTTTGGGGATGATTGGGTGAGTTGGAGTTTTGGTCTTTTCTTCGATCCAAGATTCGAAGAGTTCCAGTAGGATTCGAAGGAGGGGGTTTGGGGATTTGGGACGAAAACAACGAAAAGAAATTATTTTGTTTTGAATCTATGGAAGTAATTCATATAGGGAAAAAATAACGTGCTCACACTCATGACTAGGGAAAGAGTGTCAGGTGCTACTTTTGAGAAGGTTGTTAATATCGTTCGCGAGATTGAGTCAGTTCATCGCCAAGAGCGAGATGAGAGAGAGGCCAAGAGGTCTCGGGGATCTGGTACTTTTGGTGGTGCTCCTTCGAGAGGTCAGTTTTAGCATGGCAGAGGCCGTCCATTCAGGCATACTCATTCAGCTCACCCAGTTCATTGTGGGGAATCATCGGGCCATGGTTATCACAGCTTGCATCAGGGACATTTATCACTCAGTGCCCTACTAGCCTAGTTTGTCCCGTGCTCCATCAGTTCAGGGTTCTTCCATGCCAGGTCTTTCTACTGATTCTTCCGGTGCCAAGGGTTCACTTCAGTTCCCGTTTCCCGCAACAGAAAGTTGTTACAAGTGTGGAGAGATTGGGCATATGAGGAGGCAGTGTCCTCGTCTTCTTGAGGGTCCATCTCAGCAGAGGGGTCAGCCCTCGACTTCAGCTCTAGTTACATCACCACTCGCTCAGGCAGCTAGGGGTGGGAGTCAGTCGGCTAGGGGTCACCCTTGAGGGGGAGGTCGATCAGGTGGTGGTCAGGCCCGTTTCTATGCACTCCAAGCCAGACCAAATGTTGTTGCCTCAGATGCTGTGATTACAGGTATTGTCTCAGTCTGCCACAGAGATGCCTCTATATTATTTGATCCTGGTTCCATTTTTTCATATGTGTCATTATACTTTGCTCATTATTTGAATATGCCCCGTGGGTCTCTTGTTTCATTTGTTCGTATATCTACTCCGGTGGGCGATACTATAGTTGTGGACTGCGTATACCGATCGTGTGTGGTGACTATTGGGGGCCTAGAGACCCGAGTGGATCTATTGTTGCTTTGTATGGTGGAATTTGATATGATATTGGGAATGGATTAGTTATCTTCGTGTCATGCTATATTGGACTACCATGCTAAGACGGTGACGTTGACTATGCCTGGTGTGCCACGATTTGAGTGGCGAGGTTTGACTAATTTTGTCCCCAGTAGGGTGATTTCATTCCTGAAGGCCCAGTGGATGGTTGGGAAGGGTTGTCTTTCATACTTCGCCTTTGTGAGGGATGTCAGTGCAGAGACCCTAGTATTGATTCTATTCCTGTTGTGAGGGATTTTCTTGATGTGTTTCCTGCAGACCTGCCGGGCATGCCACCAGACAGGGATATTGATTTTGGTATTTATTTGGTATCGGGCACTTAGCCTATTTCTATTCCACCATATCGTATGGCACCGGTAAAGTTGAAAGAGTTAAAGGAGCAGCTTCAAGAACTCCTTGATAAGGGGTTTATTCGGCCTAGTATTTCATCTTGGGGTGCCCCCGTTCTATTTGTGAAGAAAAAGGATGGCACGATGAGGATGTGCATTGATTATAGGCAGTTGAACAAGGTTAAAATTAAGAACAAGTATCCCCTGCCTCGCATTGATGATTTGTTCGACCAGCTTCAGGGAGTGAGGGTGTTCTCCAAGATTGATCTCCGTTCAGGGTATCACTAGTTGAAGATCAGGGACACGAATATTCTTAAGACAGCTTTCAGGACCCGATATGGTCACTATGAGTTCCTTGTGATGTCTTTTGGCTGACTAATGCCCCAGCAGCGGTTATGCATTTTATGAACAGCGTGTTCCGATTGTATCTCGACTTGTTTGTCATAGTTTTCATTGATGATATTCTGGTGTATTTGTGTAGTCAGGAGGAGCATGCGGAGCATTTGAGAGTTGTGTTGCAGAGATTGAGGGAGGAGAAGCTTTATGCAAAGTTCTCCAAGTGTGAGTTTTGGCTCAGTTCAGTGGCTTTCTTGGGGCACGTGGTGTCCAGCGAGGGTATTCAGGTTGATCCGAACAAGATAGAGGCGGTTCAGAGTTGGCCTAGACCATCCTCAACCACAGAGATTCGTAGTTTTCTTGGTTTGGCGGGTTATTACCATCGATTCGTTCAGGGATTTTCATCTATTTCATCGCCCTTGACCAAATTGACTCAGAAGGGTGCTTTATTTAGGTGGTCGGATGACTGTGAGGCGAGCTTTCAGAAGCTCAAGATTGCCTTGACCACAGTTCCAGTATTGTTTTTGCCTTCAGTTTCAGGTTCATATATAGTGTATTATGATGCTTCGAGAATGGGCATTGGGTGTGTGTTGATGCAGGAGGGTAGAGCTATTTCTTATGTTTCTCGTCTGTTGAATCCCCATGAGAAGAACTACCTCGTTCATGATCTAGAGTTGGCTGCCATTGTTCATGTGTTGAAGAATTGGAGGCATTATTTGTATGGTGTGCCTTGTGAGGTGTTTACAGATCATCGTAGCCTCCAGCACTTGTTCAAACAGAAGGATCTCAATTTGAGGCAGCGAAGATGGTTGGAGCTGCTAAAGGATTATGATATTACTATCTTGTACCATCCGGGGAAGGCCAATATAGTGGCCGATGCTTTAAGTAGGAAGACAATGAGTATGGGCAGTTTGGCATATATTCCTGTTGGGGATAGACCTCTTGCAGTTGATGTTCAGGCCTTGGCCAATCGGTTCGTGAGGTTGGATATTTCGGAGCCTAGTCGGGTATTGGCTTGTGTGACTTCTCGGTCTTCTTTATTTGATCACATCAGGGAGCGCCAGTACGATGATCCTCAATTGCTTGTTCTTAAGGACAAAGTTCAGCACGACGATGCCAGAGATGTGACTATTGAATATAATATGGTATTGAGGATGTAGGGCCGGATATGTGTGCCCAATCCAGATGGGCTTCGGGAGTTGATCTTAGAGGAGGCCCATAGCTCGCGGTATTCCATTCATCCGGGTGCCGCAAAGATGTATCAAGATCTGAGATAGCATTATTGGTGAAGGATGATGAAGAAAGATATTGTAGGATTTGTAGTTCGGTGTCTCAATTGTCAGCAGGTGAAATATGAGCATCACAGACCGGGTGGCTTGCTTCAGCAAATGGTTATTCCAGAGTGGAAATGGGAGCGAATCACCATGGACATTGTAGTTGGGCTCCCACAGACTTTGAATAAGTTCGATGCTATTTGGGTGATTGTGGATCGACTGACCAAGTCTGCGCACTTCATTCCTGTGTGTACTACCTATTCCTCAGAACGGTTAGCAGAGATTTATATCCGAGAGGTTTTGCGCCTGCATGGGGTTCCAGATTCCATCATTTCAGATAGAGGTACTCAGTTTAATTCACAGTTTTGGAGGGTCGTGCAGCGAGAGTTGGGTACTCAAGTTGAGTTGAGCATATCTTTTCACCCTTCAGACGGACGGGCAGTCCGAGCGCACTATCCAAATATTGGAGGACATGTTGCGCGCTTGTGTCATTGATTTTGAAGGGTCATGGGATCAATTTCTACCACTCGCAGAGTTTGCTTATAACAACAGTTATCAGTCGAGTATTCAGATGGCTCCATACGAGGCCTTATATGGGAGGCGGTGTAAATCTCCAATTTGTTGGTTTGAGCCCGGCGAGGCTAGACTTTTGGGTACAGACTTGGTACAGGATGCCTTAGATAAGGTAAAGGTGATTCAGGAGAGTCTTCGTACAGTGCAGTCGAGGAAAAAAGGTTATGCTAACAGGAAGGTTCGTTATGTATCTTATATGGTTGGGGAGAAGGTGCTCCTGAAGGTTTCACCCATGAAGGGTGTTGTGAGATTCGAAAAGAAGGGGATGTTGAGTCCTCGGTTCATTGAGCCTTTTGAGGTGCTTCGAAGGATTGGGGAGGTGGCTTATGAGCTTGCCTTGACACCCAGCTTATCGAGTGTGCATTCGGTATTTCATGTTTCTATGCTCCAGAAGTATATTGGCAATCCGTCTCATGTTTTGGATTTCAGCACGATTCAGTTAGAGGGAGATTTGACCTACGATGTGGAGCCAACGGCTATTTTGGAGCGTCAGGTTCGAAAGTTAAGATCAAAGGATATAGCTTCAGTGAAAGTGCAGTGGAGAGGTTGGCCCATGGAGGAGGCTATCTGGGAAACCGAGTGGGAGATGTGGAGTAGATATCCCCACCTATTTGAGGCTTCAAGTATGTTTCTTGACTCTTTCGAGGACGAACGTTTGTGTAAGAGAGGGAGGATGTAATGACCCGGCGGGTCGTTTCCTGAATTACCGCTCTATTTTTCCTATTTCTACTTCTTTATGTTTTGTTCAGTCGTATTGTATGGTATCGAGTTGGTTGGTTCGAGTTCAGAATGATTTTGGTGATGTTTGAGACACTTAGTCTCTTAAGTTATTCTTTTAGTTGGAAAAAGTCAACCAGAAGTTGACTTGTGAGCAAACGATCTCGGAATTTGTTTTTATGATTCAGATATCTTTGGGAGGTGATTTCGGACTTAGAAGCGTGATCGAAATGTGTTTTAGAGGTCCGGAATAGATTAGGCTTGAATTGACAAAAATGGATTTTTGGCGTTTTCTGGTTGATAGCGAAGATTTTGATATATGGATCGAAATGAAATTTCGGAAGTTATAGTAGGTTCATTGTGTCATTCATGACGTGTGTGCAAAATTTCAAGTCATTCGGACAAGATTTGATAGACTTTATGATCAAAAGCGAAATTCGGAAGTTTTTGGAACCTTAGGCTTGAATCTGATGTTTTTTTGTTTATTCGATGTTGTTTTTGGTGATTTGAAGTTTGGTATAAGTTTGGATGGTGGTATATGGCTTGTTTGTACTTTTGGTTGAGGTCCCGGGGGCCTCGGGGTGATTTCAAATGGTTGACGGGAGTTTTGGAGTTGGAAATTTGCAGCTGAAGTGCTAAAGCTCCTGTCATAACCACACCTGCGGCTTGGGGACCGCAGGTGCGGGACCGAACTACTAGCCACAGATGCGGAATTGGATATGAAGAGCTGAAGGCACAGGTGCGGAAGTTCGGGCGCACCTGCGAGACCGCATGTGCAGTAGTTTATGCGTAGGTGCGGTTTTAAGGGTTTAAGTGGAAACCGCAGAAGCGGTTGTCTGGCCGCAGAAGCGGCTCCGCAAGTGCGGAAAATTAGTCGCAGGTGCGTAAACTCTGGGCCAGAACGTATATAAGGTTTCCTTTGCGAATTTTTGGTTATTTCATCATTTTCTCATACGGGTTTGAGCTTGAGGGAGCAAATTTAAGAGGGATTTCAAGGGGATTTTGTGGAGGTAAGGTTTTTGGACCCTAAACTTGTTTCTATGATGGTTTTTGACTGATTAAGCTTGAAATCTATGGATATTAGTAGCAAAAATTGAGGGTTTAGGGCTTGAAAATTTGAGACCTTAATCTTGGGATTTGAGGGGTCATTTGTGGTCGGATTTTGGTATTCTTTGTATGTATGAACTCGTGGGAGGATAAGGAGTTTATTGATGTAATTTTTATCGGATTCCGTGACGTGGGCCCGGGGTGGGTTGAACCAAATTTCGGGATTTGTGTTGTATTTTGATTATTTTCGCCTGGGCTTCGTTCTATTAGCATATTTTGACGTCATGATTTTGATTTTTGATAGATTCGATGCGAGTTGAGGCCGAGTCGAGAGGAAAGGACGTCACGGTGTAGTATTTCATCCGGTTTGAGGTAAGTAACCATTGTAAATCTGGACCTAAGGGTGTGAAACCCCGGTATTGTAATGACCCGACCGGTCATTTTGAGTTCTAGTGCATCATTTAGCAGTTTGAGGCCATGATCAGCTTCACTTCAGGTATTATGACTTGTACGCATGGTCGGAATTGAATTTTGGGAAGTTCGGAGTTGATTTGGAAAGAGAATTCTCATTTCAGAAGCTTTAAGTTGAAAGATTTTTTATCGCTTTTCAGCGTTAGTGCGGCCGGTTGTATGGAGGTGCAGACCTATTATCTGTCATGGAAGGTTGTAGGATACGTGCCCTACGGGGAGGTTGTATAAGTGTTGCAGGTAGTCACTTGATTAGTAGAAGAATTAAACCAGGTATGAAGATTATGGTGATATCGTCAATTTGAGAATTTATGCCTGGAGGGCACTCAGTTTATTCGGTTGTGTACTGTGGAGGATTACTTTGGTTGTGATGGTTGTTCTTGTGTGTTATGGAGAAAAGAGGTCATTATGGACCCAGGAAAGACTATTGGCCTAGTTTGGTACGATCAGAATCGACTTGAGATCTGTGGATGGATTTAAATATGAATGTGGGCTCTATATCATGCCAGATGTATTCATTTTAGCATGGCTCTCCTTATGGAGGAATATTCGGACGTTGGATGTTATTTCGTTGCCGGCTATTTCGTGTAATGCTATATTACGCCGTGTAAGTTGCGAAACGGCTTGGTAAATTTCTTATGTGATGAGGTTCTGCGTAGCGATGGTGTTGTGTGAACAGGATGGCTCCTTTGTTTTAAAACATATACCGCACCTCAGTTGTGCTCGAGTTTGTTAGCTTATGGCGCTACATGTTCCCCCAGGGATAGTATTATGCACTTAGCGTGCTTGTGGCCGATATTCGGTATTGTGTTGTAATGAGCAATTCGGCTCGATGTGCATCTCCTTATGTGAATTTTATGTGTGGATTGGGTGGCACGCCGCCATGGGTATGTTATTCGGATCGGGTTGCACACCGCAACAGTGTGATGATAATTATAGTCCCTCATATTCCATTATGTGTGCTTTGTTTCCTTTTTCTGAGGAAAGTTCATGTTAGTGCGTTAGTTGAGTAGTCCCTTCCAAAGTTCGTCTCCCTTTTGTATTACGCTCGAGTGGGTAGCCTATTGGCACATTGTGGCATCATATGAGACTTTTGATCATGTCCAGGGTGGCTTATTGCCCGACCAGTTCATCCTGGGTGAGACAAGATCATCGGATTTAGGATAAGTGCAATCTAATTATATGAAGTGTATTAAGGAGCAAAGACCATTATTTGGTTCAGAATGAGGTGATGGTTCTTGTTAGGAGTATAGACTCAACGGTTTGTCGGCTCGGTAGTTGGTTATGAATTATTCATGTCTCTTTCGTCGTTGTGGTATTGCGAGAGTTGGAACAAGAATTATATATATCATGAGGTGCATTAGGAGCATCAGATTCATGGAATTTCGACTAATTTGATATGAGAATGTTATTGTGGTCTTGTCAGTAAAGTGGTGCAACGTGTGAATTCAGCAAAGGTATGCAGTCATGTTTTGGTACAACGTGTAGTGTTTGATATGGTGATCGTATGTTGGAAACAGTCCTGGCAGAGAATTTTGGATGTTGGAATTGGGCTCTAAGCTTTTTTGCTTGAATGAAAGAGAATATCTTCAGATTTGCTCGAGCTAATGTGCTCAACGGAGTTGCGGTAGCACGGGTAGGTACTCGAGGTGTTAAACAGTGATTTCGGACAACTCCAACGCAGTTCTCAGCACATTCGAGGACAAATGTATGTTTAAGTGGGAGAGAATGTAATGACCCAGCCATTTGTTTTGAGCTCTAGCGCGTCGTTCAGTAGTTTGAGGCCATGAGCAGCTTCACTTCAGGTATTATGACTTGTACGCATGGTCGGAATTGAATTTCGAGAAGTTCAGAGTTGATTTGGAAAGAGAATTCTCATTTCGGAAGCTTTAAGTTGAAAGAATTGACTAAGATTGGACTTTTGAGAAACGACCTCGAGATCGGGATTCGAAGGTTCTAGCAAGTTTGTATGATGATTTCAGACTTGGGCGTATGTCCGGATCGGGTTTTGGAAGACCCGGGAATGTCTCGGCACCTATTGTGGAAGTTAGCATTTTTGGAAGAATTTAATAAGTTTGGGGTGAATTGTATTTCAGTGTTATCAATGTCCGTTTGGGATTTTGAGTCTTGGAATAGCTCCATATGGTGATTCTGGTATTGGGAGCGCGATCGGAAGTGAATTCGGAGGTTCGGAGGTCATTTTGGAGTCATTTGGCTAAAGATAGAAATTTGAAGGTTTTTGAGAAGTTTGACCGGAAGTGGACCTTTTGATATTGGGGTCGGATTCCGATTTTGGAAGTTGGAATAGGTTCGTAATATCATATATGATTTGTGTGCAAAATTTGAGGTCAATCGGGTGTGATTTGATGGGTTTCGGCATGGAATGTTGAAGATTGAAATTCTAAAGTTCATTAAGCTTGGATTGGAGGGCGATTCATGGTTTAAGTGTTATTTGATGTGATTTGAGGCCTATAGCAGGTTTGCGTTATGTTATAGGACTGGTTGGTGTGATTGGATGGGTTCCTGGGGGCCTCGGGTGAATTCCGGGTGGTTAACGGATTGAAAATGGAATTTGGAAAAGATCTGAAGCAGCTGCCTTCTAGTGTAACCGCATCTGTGAGGCTTGGGCCGCAGGTGCGGAGCAGCAGAAGCGGACTTTTCGTCGCAGAAGTGGAACTGGATTGGTTAGGCTGGGATCACAGATGAGGTCATCTTGCCACAGAAGCGGAAGCGCACCTGCGGATGGAGGAGCGCAGAAGCGGAGTGAGGGGTTTGGTGATACACCGCAGAAGCGGTGTGGAAGATGCACTTGCGGTACCGCAGAAGCGGTCAAGTGACTGCAAGTGCGGAAATGCTGGAGGCAATGAGTTCTTTTAAATCAGGGGTTGGGTTCATTTCAACCCCATTTCTTCCATTGGAGCCGATTTTGGAGCAACTTTGAGGTGCCATTTTCACCACCAAGCATGAGTTTTGGAGCATTGTGCATCGATTCGAGACTTCGGAAGGGCATGGAATACCGGTTAAGGATCTTCGGAGTGAGGTGAGTCTTCTTTCTAACCTTGCAAGAGGGAATTGTCCCCCATAGGTAAAATAATTGGTTATGTGCTCTTATTTGTAGGGGCTACGTACGTACGAGGTGACGAGAGTCCGTGTGTAGCTACTATTGTGTTTAAGTCCGGGTAGTCTAGGACCCAAAAAATATGCTATACTTAGAATATTGTAATCTTATGGACAATTTGAATTGCTTAAATCACATCAAATTAGTAAATGAATTTCTAAAAAGGATTAAACTTCATTTTCTTAAATTGATAAAAGAGAATTGGCTTTTCTTTGGATAATTGTTCCCTGTTGACTTCTTGATTGATTGTCTGTGTGTGTTTAATTTCGGAACGGACCGAACACCTCGGTAGATTAAATAGATGCATCTATGGTTCGCGTCATTCGATCCTCTGGCACTGCATAGTTTAAATATTGTTGGATCGGGTCGTACGACCTCGGCATGATTTGCGCATGCTTGTACTGCTTGCCTTGAGATTTATAGAAATTGATATTTGGTCTCCCTGACTTGAGATAAATTGATAATTAATAGATTATGAATTAAGAGACTTTTATTTGGTCTCCAACACTACAATAGCATATTCTGGAATCCTTTCTTTTGATAAGTAATCAAGGTTTATTTATAGCTCGTTTGGCCAAGCTGCAAAAATCAGCTTATTTTGATAAGTGCTTTTCTCAAAAGTATTTTTGGTGAGAAGCAGTTTGTGTTTGGCTAATTAGTTTGAAAAGCACTTCTGAATAACAATTATTGTTTGGCCAAGCCTTAAAAAACTACTTCTAAGTGTATTTTTCTCAAAAGTGCTTCTCAAAAAAGTACTTTTGGAGAAAAGCTACTTTTTTCTGCTTCTCCAAAACTGCTTCTGCTTCTCCTCAAAAGCACTTTTTTTCCCTCCAAAAGCTTGGCCAAACATCTCAATTTTTGGCCAAAAGTGCTTTTGGCCAAAAAAAACCCACTTTTGGCTAAAAAGAAGCTTGGCCAAATAGGCTAAAGTATGTAACACCAAATAGGTGCTGATATGAGTACATCCTTTGAATTAGAAAAAGATACAAAAGCTGGCAAAACAACCATGGGGTCCTACAGAGTTCTTGAATGTTATGAAGGAACTAAAAAGAGTGTCTAAGTTGTATACATCATATAAATTAGGTCCGAAAACCACCAAAGGATGTGGTGCAGTGGTGGATGGGATTGCTCCTCCCTTGGTAGGAGCGCTTCCTCCCGAATGGGCCCTACGCGGCGCTTCCTCCCGAATGGAACCCTACGCAGCGCAAATACGGATATAGTCAAGCTCCAATGCGGATACCGGACACTGGGTGGGAAAACAAAAAAATAGGTCAAAAAAGCTAACAATTGCCCAACATAACTAATACATGTACAAAAAGTTATTTTGGCAGTAGCATATGCAAATAAAATCTTAAACTATAAGGTTTCAAACACCAAAGGATATAAAAATTGTTTGTTTGGCTACATGTGGAAGAAAAAGTAGTTGCAAGAAAAGGATTCCCAGTTGTAATTGACATTGTTCTCATCATCTTCTCTAACCAACCCTATCTTTATGAATTCTCCAGCGCTTCCAATTGTCTACCATCTCCTTGGCTTATTCCCTCTTCCTATTTGGCTCGCACCTTCTTCATGTTTTAGTTTGGCAGCAACACAGTTCTTTAGTACAACATTCCTCTACAATATACTACCATGCTGCTCTTCAAACCAGTAAGGCACTGCCTAGAAGTTCTAAACCTGGTGCAACAATAAACATCACGTTAAACCTACGTCCAGCTTTGTCTAATTTCCTCTTTTTCCAAATAACTTTTTGCCTGCAACAATAACATGAGGATCGAGATAAGGCGCCATGTCAATTGAAGCAGCCCATAGAATGTGACTATTAGAGGCATTCCTATGGCACTTTAGTCATGATTTTGTGGATTCTTCTTCTTTGCCATAGTAAGCACTTTCTGAACTTTACTAAGCGCATTCATCTTTCTTCCATATAAGAAAAAGACACCTATAGTGGAAGACAATGCTTTAGGCCAGATCCATGTAGATATCCTATGCCTCGTCAAAATTATCAAGAGTAATAATTTCTAAGATTACAGCCAATCAAGAAATAAAGTAGTAAGATTGTTAAGTTTTCTCTTAAGCAATGACAAATAAGACCAAACATGGTCAAATGAGTCCTGCAAGTTCTCTTTCTAATGAGGGCATATCAAATACACAAGAATCATATCCTTCAAAATTAAATCCCACACTTCCCAAAATTTACATTGAAAATTTTCCTGGAAGGTTCTTAGTGACAGGAGACTTTAAATTCGAGCAGGAGCAGCTTTAATGTAAGCATCATCGTCCACATGACAACATAAAACTATTAGTTTGGGTAACCAAAATGCCAAGTCATTCTTCTTTTTTTTTAAAAAAAAATAATAATTCTATCAATAGATTCGAGTATGCTAGCCATTACGCCTTTGACATGTGCATCAATTTTCAAACACAACATTGGCCACTATGTCATTTTAATAAATAGTACATATTGTAAGAGGTTGTGAAGAAGTGGGTGTTAGGTCATCTTACTACCTAACCTCAAGAAAATTATTCAGTTAAAATATCTTTCAACTTAGCTAATTATACCATTAGAAACAGTTACCGTAAGCATCATTTGGAGTTTAAAAAGACCTTATGTCGAAAGAAATTATTTAATTTGACACAAACACAATTATATGTATATAACACTATATACCTAAACAAAAAAATGTTCTACAATCAATGCATATAAACTACAACGCATAAGTGTTATCTTTCTCATATAACTGCATAATAGATCGTAGCTAGAAACCCAAAAGTATATTGCTGCACACAAAGGAAAAGATAAATCCAGGGGAAAGAAATAGAATAAGTAGATAAAAATTGAAATCTTGTCAAGGATGACAGAATTTCAAATAAGAAGTTCCTCTTCAATATACATATTCATTTGTGCGTCAGAGTCCGATCATCTGAATTTGAGCTTTATTTTTCTATGCCTTTGTGCAACATTTTTTATATCAAATCTACCCAGTAAAATCAGTCATCTAAATACTAGTATCATCTATCTTTTTCCTTTTTTTGGTTGAATGAGATGTAAGACTCTATTTTGAATATTCATAATTTACCTTTAATTAAAACATAGAAGTTATACTCCAACTAAGAGACTACTTCGTGAAAAACTCTTTATTCGTTGTATAGCCATTAATTACTTGCACCTTATTAGGAATGGCCACTTATTTCTTCTTCTTTTTCTGAGCATATTGTCAAATGCATAAATTCATATTCTGATAGAAGAGGAGCAGTATAAAATCTATAATACTTTATCAGCAATATACAAAATATATCTTCACCAGTCCAGTTACTCAATTTAGAAGAGTATTAAATATGTCAGTCTAAGTTCAATAAATAATAAAGATTTATAGTGAGCCATGCTACTCTTGTCAAAAGTTAAGGCTAATGTCTGATATACATATATAGTTGATATAGCATGTCTTCCCGGTGAAAGACTGTGATGTTAGATTATTCATAGTTTTAGTGCTACATCTTGATGTGCTTAAATTTCTCTATCCATTCTCCTAAATTTCTTGAACCCAAATATAAAATATTATGCTCCCTGCCAAGAATCTACCCATCAAAATGTAATTTCATTATTTGCATTAAATTTGACAATTATACAATAATATGCCTTGTACGAATCCTTAAAGAAACTACAGAAAGACAGCAAGTATGAAGCCTTGCACTATACCTGAAGTAAAAGAAATTTATGATGTCAAGTAGTGCGATTCTTTCACTCTACCTCAAAAGCCAAGAGCTAGCATAGGCTAAAAGATACAGATAGTTATTATTTTTCTCATCGAGTAAGAAAGCAATCCTTCAATGGGAAGGTAGAAGCATCAACAGAAGCATCACAACAAAATTATGGAATCCACAATATAAACACAACCTTTTAGCTAAGCTGGTAGTAACAATAAGTAAAAGTAAGTGTTACACAGGAAGGGAAGAGGAAAAAATGACAGTGGTACATCTGAGTAGTGCTAGCTCCGCATGGACTAAATGTTCAACATGTTCGAGAAATTATAGCAACCAAAGATGACCAAATAAAAACTTCAAGATTTATGACTGGATAAATTATTGTTATTGCAACTCTTTTGTTTATTTTATTCTTCTTGAATTTCAGTTATATAACCGTGCATTAAGCACCAATCTGACAGATAAGTTAGTAATATAGAAGTACTACTTTAAAAAAAACTGCATTGATTTCTTTTGAATACAGAGATGGAGTAACATAGAGATGATCAGCAGTAATCCAAACTGAGCAGGATCTTTTGCTTTATTAATAATATAGGTGATGTATCAACTTTTTTCTACTATTAGGGAAAACTTTAATTCCCTTTCTGAAAAAGATATGGATTTCTTTAAATATAATTGTACCTGAAAAATGACTTAAAGTGAATTCATGTTTCTAAAGCTAAGAAAAATTCTAGGAGAGTCAAACGTATGAAGCTTAAGCACTTCGCCAAAGTAAAAATAGCATCATTTATAGTGCTATATCCACTTTTTTAGAATACGTGCTACTATTGAAAAGAGTATAACTTACAGTGTTGAACTCCACTTCTTTCAGAATATTTACTACTACATGATGTGATTCTTCTCTGCTGTTTTGCTTTGGCTTTCTTTCCACTTTTTTTCCTTCTCCGAATCCAAAAGGTGCAACAACCAAAAAATAAAAAATATACACAAAGCTCATGAGAGAATATTTTGGTTTGGTGCAATGATAAAGAACCATTCTGTCAATCTCCTAACACAGATGGATAGCAGATCCTACATCCTAGATGATTACTGACATTACAATATATTTTGGATTGACACGTTACAATACTCATTTTGAGAGGGAAATGGTAACCCAGAGTATTTTTTCCAACACTACTCGTCATAACAATATCTCAAACACTAAACCTGTACATCTTTATTTTTATTACAATAAAGAATAGTGGAAACACCTTTATTGTATTGAAATTAACAATTGGAAAACATAACATTACATACCTTCCTCTTCCGATAGATTAGAGAATTTTTCAAATTTCAATCCTTGATCTTGTCAGCAGTAGTTTGAGTGTCACACAAATTCTTTTCCTATACTAATCAGAAAGAGAATAAAGATATTATGCAATTATATAATTTATTTGTGCTCTCTGATAAAAAATAGAGGGACCATGAGCACAGAGTTAAAAAGCTAATGTGCCTTCAAGTTAACTTTAATCACAAACCTGTGTTTCATGTATAATTTAAAGCTACAACAACAAATAATCAACTTACATCAGGATGATTGTGAGGAATAATCAATGGCTCCTTAGGGTTTCTCTTTACGTTTGATGTTGTTGATAATCTAATTGCAAACTTGGTTCTTGAACTTTGATGAAGCCAAGATTTGAATTTTTTTGGGGCCATGAAACTACTGAAGGTTGGTCATTGATGCCTGGAGTCGTCCTCACTTTCTTCTCACAACATCTCTTTAGCTTTCTATTTTTAGTCACTATCACATAACGTCTCTAATTGTTCTTCCCATAGTCCTTAAAATTTGCCGAAAATAATTGGTTCTAAGTTTTTCTGATTCTTAACGAAGAGAATGTTGTCTATAAGCATTGAAAATTAGGGACAAAAGTGTGGTGAAGCCGATGAAGGTTGCAGGGCATAGGTTGAAATCCAAATCAAAACCTGCCGGAAATTCTCATCCTCAGTTTAAGCCATACATTCATTTTAAATTTGCAAAATCATCATTTTTCCTATTTAAAGGTGATTTTTTAGTAGGTACTACTATCACGTTTCCATATTTGTCGCTCTTTTTCTCTTTTTTTATTTCAATCATTCCTTTCCTTTTTGCTTTTGATGTTCTGGTTATGGATTTTATTATATTTATCCTTTTCAGAACTTGACATAGAAAACGACTTAAAAATATGCTAAGTGGACCTTTTTTCAGTCATTAAAAATGTAAGTGATGCATCTTTGGGTGTTGGATAATAGATTAAATTATAGAATACCCGGAAAAAGGAAGGGAGAAAAGTACTTTTAGGCATAACGTCAAACACCTTTGCTACATCAATCCCTTTTCATTACAAGTTTCATTCCTGATGGTAAATTCTATGTGCTTCCATAGAAGAGTTTGGACTAACCACATGCATGTACAAAATATACTAAGAAAGCATGAAGAAAACAGAAATATCAGATATATTGAAGTTAAATATTCACAATTATACATGGTGTACTAAGGATATTTAAGAAAATGTTAAGAGAATTTCAGAGGCATTATGAAAATTGTAAAATCATCATTCTCTAAAAATAGAACGAACCTGGCATGCCCATTAAGAAAACCCAAGGAAAACTAAGAAGTATTCAACTATCACATATTAATAGGAATAGTAATTTTGAAATAAGTTCAGAATCTAAGGCCAAAAGCAGGAGCAAGAAAAATAAAATGCACAAGATGAGTAAGACAGAAAAATAGTTGTTCAAGATGGAGAATTACTTTCTCTCTTGCCTGTTATCTTCGCCATTATCTTCACATGTGACTAATTAACTGAAGAGTCAAAGGCACAAAAATTTCTAGAATAGCGGTAAAACATTGATGGAGAATGAATTTTACCAGCAGATGATTGAGAAATGGAAGGAACAGGGTTAATGGTAGGAGAAGAATAAGACAGGTGTCCCACAAAGATATAAAGACCAAAAACGTGTCAGGAAAATGAGGAAATTAAAAGGGTTAAATTTCGAGTGTAAATACAAAGCTGCCCATGACAAACAATTAAAACTACTATTGTACCCATGTTCGTCCTACCCAACTCTCTTTTCTATAAAATAGTAAAAAAGGAACGTTTACCTGCTTCGTGACTCATTTGAATTTACGGTCGTTTTTAATAAATCCATGATTATTTGTATTTATAATATATTACTATTGGACCACTAGTAAGTGTCGAAGTCGACCTCTCGTCTCTACTGCTTCAAGATTAGACGAGATACTCACTGGGTACACGTTGTTTTTGTACTCATAATACACTTGATGTGCATTTTTGTTGCACAGGTTCATGTGTGGCTAGTGGCTTAGTGGCATCACGGCATGGTATACACGAAGACTTAGGTGAGTTGCATTTGTCGAGACGACCCGCAGCTAGCAGAGTCCCCTTCAGAGTATTGTACTGTATTTTCGTTTCTGTCCACATTGTATTCCGGACAGTTACTGTATTTCACTTCATTCCTAGTAAATGCTCATGCACTTGTGACACCGAGTTCTGGGATGATTATTGGGTATCTTGTATTTACTTCTAAACATTCTTTTATTTACATTGTAAAGATTATCTTTTACTAGTAAAATTGAAGGAAAATCATAGTTTTTAAAAATTATTAAAACGAGAATTTAATTAAGCATTTTGGTTGGTTTGCCTGACAGTAGTGTCCGGCACCATCACGACCATTAGTGAAAATTGGGTCATAACAGGTATTTCGTATTTTTTTGATAAATGAGGTGACGCACATTCTAGGTGACGAGCGGGTGGGCAAGCACCAATAGGGATTGTGACTTGGTCCGTCCCGTAGCGATTATTTAGCCGCATTTTTGATTTGAAATCTTATGATATCACGTATTTTAGAGTTTGATACTATATTTTGGGTTGTACTCCATGTTTGGGGCCTTGTGCCGACATGTTTAGGCTCTTAGGGTCAGTTTTACTACTTTCCTCACTCTGCTTGATTTGAAAGCATATCCTCAGTCATGTTTTACATGTTATTTGTTTAAAACCAGTTTCATCACTCTATTTCTTATTTATGAAAACTGTTTGAGCTGAGTTCCCTGATTTTTATTGATATGTCGAGTGGCCGTGAAGTTAATGACTGAGAAATATTTAAGACCTAATGGTGAGGATTATATACCTATTATGGATCGGGCTGCACGCTGCAGCAATATTATATATATGGATCGAGCTGCACGCCGTAGCGATATTATATATATGGATCGGGTTACGCGCTGTATCGATACTCATATGGATCGGTTGCACGCCGCAATGATAAATATATTGGATCGGGCTGCGCGCCGCAGCGATATGACGCTTGGGCTAAATGAGCCCCTCTGGAGTCTGCACACCCCCAATGAGCGTAGTCGACTATAAACTATGGATCGGGCTGCACACCGCAACGATTATATAATTATTATGGTAATGAGATATTATTGAGCCGGATGCTGAATGTGAGTACTGTTTGACGAGAGTTGAGTCACGAGTGACTGAGAGGCTTGCCCGAGAGGCTATATTTATGACTGATACCTGGCCCGAGGGGCTTGTTTATGACTTTTGTTGCTTTCACTCTTCTTTTATACTGAACCTCTGTTGAAAAATATTGAATAAATATTTTCAAATTATTTGTAATCGAAACTGAAGTTTTACGAGATGATTGTCTTTTAAATTGCAGAATTTGGCTGGATATTTCTGTTGAGACTTATTATATGATTTTAACTGCTCGTCACAACACTCATACCTTATTTACTTTAGTTACTTATTGAGTTGGCATAATCACGTTACTCCATGCACCTTGTGTGCAGATCCAGGTGCCCGAGCATCAGAGTGAGAGTTTCCAGCACTCTCAGAGCTTACCGGAGACTGCAAGGTAGCTGCACGGCGTTCGCAGCCTGCTTTCCTCCTTCCTATCTTAGTATTCTGTTATTTCAAACTTATGATGTATTATTCAGTCAGTTTTGAGTTGTATTTAAAGGCTTTTCACTAGTGATACCGGATTTGTTGGGCTGTGTTTGTATTTTATACTGGGATTTTCGTATATTCTGTTTTATTCATCTATTTCATATGGCGAATTTGAGACTTATTCAATACTAGAAAATGATTTTTATAAAAGATTTTATTGTAGTAAATATTTGGTTGGCTTGCCTAGTACTGTGATAGGCGCTATCGTGACCGAGGTATTTGGGGTCGTGACATTTTCGAAGCAGTAGTCATTCTTTAACAAAACAAAAAATATAATGAGGATCATGTAAAAAACAATGCAAGGCACGATGTTCAACAACAAATATATTATGACACTAAGCAATAATTGATTATGTTAATAAACACATATATTAATCATGGAGTCGAAAGTTCACTATGTTCTCAATCATCGTCCAAAAATTAAAATATTATGAAAATTAACCTATTCAATTATCTAGCTAAGCATCTTAATCATGTTTAAAAAAACGTAATTATCTATCATGATTTTACAATCCCATGTGAATCATAAGCTAACTAATAACTTATATTTGCATGTAAATAAAATTAATGTTAAACTAATTCACATTTATTACATGCTATTCAAATTCACATAAAATTTATTTTAATGTTAAATTAATTAACATATGAAACATGTTAAACAGATTAACAAGTAAATTTAATGTTAAACAAATTAACATTCAAGCATGTTAAAAAAAATTAACATATAAATTTAATATAAAACAAATCAACATTTCAAGTATGTTAAACAAATTAACAAACAAGTTTAATATTAAACTAATTAATAATTCAAGCAATTAGGATAATAAAACGATTATAGTTTTCATAAAATAATAATTATATATTCTGAAAATTAGGTTAATATAACCAATTTTCATAATCTGTATTTATTTTAAAAAAATAGAACTTAAATTAGCCCAAAATAAAATTACGCAAGACATAAATTGGGCCTTTAGTCCAATAGAAAGATAAAGTAATCTTAAAATGTGACCTTTTTTAATCTGACATGTAATAGGCCCATGCGTCTGAAGCCCGAGATGCAGAACCTTTGTTAGGTGTATCAATTTTAGAACATAAAGAAAATTGATTTTTTCATTCATATATACTATTTGAAATTTTATTACCTTTAATATTTATATTTAGCTAATTACCCGACATAAACAAGTTTTATTTACAATATATATATAATCCGCCTTAAAAGGCTCCCAAATTCATTATTTGTGCCTTCAATCAAGGAATTTAGTTACACCATTTTTCTTTTTTTTCTCCTCTTTCCCTTTTCTCTCCCGATCTTCCATTATTTTAAACTATTTCACTGATAAAATACTCACATAGCTTAAAGTCAGAACGGGGAGTAGTTTAAGCTATGTTGATCTAGTTTAGGTTCTATCAAAGCCGACTGGCCATATGTTGTTTTCCAACACTGAATTGATGTAATTTTGAATTTTGCTGTCGTGGAATACTTTTTGTAAGAGCTCTGATTTATCACTGCCCTCCACTGCTGCTACTTTATGTTAGCTGCTTTGCATTGAAATAAACGGCTAATACAAGAATGAATATGCAGCTTGATCAGACACAAAATCACGGATAAATCCTCTAAACTGGATTTCTCACCCTCAAGAGTCGTGATGACACCTACTCGCGAAAACTAGGCAAGCCGAGTATTATAGATTCATTAACTTTTTTCCTTAACCTTTTAACATTTACAAATTAATATGTGATCAACAGCAGAATAATCATAATAAACAGAAACGCGGAAGACGAAAATTAATAATTTAACCAAATACTAGTACAAAATCCAACATACAACTCTACCCAGAATTTGGTGTCACAATATCATAGACTATCTTCGAATACTACAAATAGTGGTCTGAAGGAAAATAATACAAATCTGTCTCTGAAATACATAAAAACAAAATGGAAAGATAGAAGGGGACGCCAAGGCCTGCAGGCGTCTACAGGACTACCTCGGGTCTCCTGCTGGACTGAACGCAGCAACCTCACTGTGGTCCAAAAGCTCTAGCGTCGGGATCTGCACACAGTACAGAGTGTAGTATCAGCACAACCGACCCCATGTGCTGGTAAGTGTCGAACCTAACCTCGACGAAGTAGTGATGAGGCTAGGACAAGACTACCAAATAAACCTGTGCAATTATATCATATACAACAAGTAATAACGACAGAATCTAGCAGTTAAAGATGGGAAAAGGAAACATGCTCGGGGGAAATATCATGTACAAACAGAAATTCAAATAAGAAGCATACGGAACACCAAAATCCAACTATAAGCAAGAATAAGGAAATCAATGAAAAGTACACAACATCACCCTTCGTGCTTTTACTCTCGTTCTCACCATAAAAATTAATATATTCGGCACGGCATCATCCTTCGTGTTTTTACCTCACAAAAACATTGCACGACATTATCCTTCGTGCAGTATCACACACATCATGGCACGACATCACCCTTTGTGCTTTTACATTTACAATATCGGCACGACATCACCCTTCGTGCATTAACACTCACTCACAAATATCACGCACGACATCACCCTTCGTATTTTTACACTCTTCCTTACCCAAGCAACAATCACAAAGCAATTCGGGCAAGGAATTCAACAAAATTACAATAGAATCCCGGAGAGGGAACAATAGTATGTCAATAATATCCCGGCAAGGGAAACAATATCATGAGAAATAACATCCCGGCAAGAAAAACAATATCAAAAGCAATAACATCCCGGCAAGGGAGACGATATCATAAACCTCTTCTCTTTTCCACAATTACTTCACAACTCAATTCTCAACTTGAGCCAATGCTCTACAATGTTCAATTACCAAGAATACTTCCATAAGCCTTGTTCAATATTATAAATCATCATATTAAGTATGGACAATACAAAACGGAGTCACATCAATCTTAGTATAAGAGTCATGGGCATGCTTGACACCAACGTATAGATACTCGTCACCACACCTATACGTCGTACTCAACAATTAACACATAGCAAATAAGATCACGACTCCTATTCCCTCAAGCTAAGGTTAGACCAAACACTTACCTCAATGCCACGAACACAATCAAGACTCAACTACTGATTTACCCCTCGATTCCACCACCAATTCGCTTGTATCTAGACACAATTTACTTAACGATATCAATAAATGCTAAATAAATCAATTTTAATGTATGAAAATAGGTTTTCTAATGATTTTACCAAAAAGTCAAAAATCGACCTTGGGCCCACATAGTCAAAACCCAAGGTTCGAATCAAAACCCGATCACCCATTCCCTCACGAACTCAAATATATAATTTGTTTTGAAATCGGACCTCAAATCGATGTCCAAATCCCCAAAATTTGAAAATCCTAAGTTCTACCCAAAGTCACCCAATTTTCCAAGAAAACCCCTTGATTTTGAATTGAAATCATGTGAAAAGATGTTATGGATTGAAGAAAATGAGTTGGAAAGTACTTACTAATGATTTGGAGAAGTTGATGCCTTTGAAAAATCGCCCAAGATGTTTGCAGGGTTTGAAGAGTTGTAAAAATGAATGAAATTCCGTCAAAATTTCATTTAGCTGCGTCTCAGATGTCGCAATTTCAACCAGGGTTAAACCCTTTGGAACCTGTTGTCTTCGCATTTGCGAAGAATTAGTCGCATTTGCGACTCTGCCCTTTTCGCATTTGCGATAAAAAGGGTCGCATTTGCGATCAAGGCCTGCCCAGGCTTGGCTAGCATTTGTGACGCGTGGGTCGCAATTACCAAGCCTGAGAACTTCGCAATTGCGAAGCCTGGTCTCGCAATTGCGAGATCAGAGGCCCGGGCAAAAATACCAGATACCAGCAATCTTTTCGAAGTTCAATTTCACTCTGTGGCCTATCCAAAACTCACCCGAGCCCTCGGGGCTCCAAACCAAACATGCACGCAAGTCCAAAAATATCCTACGGACTTGATCGTGCTATCAAATCATCAAAATAACATCAACAACTATGAATTAAGCCTCAAATTCATGAAATCACTCAAGAACGTTGAAATTACTATTTTCTCAACTATACGTCCGATTTGTACAAAATCAATTTCGATCTTTACCAAATTTCATAGATTCAACTTAATTATTATTTTAAACTTGTACCGGGCTCCGGAACCAAGATACGGGCCCGATACCTTCAAGAAATTACATAAATTCTCTTCTAAAAGCCTTTGTATTTTCCAGCAAATAATTTTCTTTAAAAATTCATTTCTCGGGATTGGGACCTCGGAATTCGATTCCGGGCATATACCCAAGTCCTAAATTCTACTACGGACACTACAAGACCGTTGGATCACGGATGTTGACCAAAGTCAACTTTAATCAATTTTAAAGGCCAATTTCCTTATATTTCTTAGATTTCACTTATAATCTTTCCGGAAACGCGCCTGGGCTGTGCACGCAAATCAAGGTGAGACAAAAAGAGGTCTTTAAGGCCTCGGAACATAGAATTTACTTTCAAAATGAAGGATGACCTTTTAGGTCATCATATTCTCCACCTCTAAAACAATCGTTCGTCCTCAAACGAACAAAAGAAAAGTACCTGAGTCGGAGAAAAGATGGGGATCTCGGCTCCGCATATCGAACTCAGACTCCCAAGTAGCTGCCTTGGCAGGCTAGCCTCTCCACTGAACATGAACAAAAGGGAAACTCTTCAATCTCAACTGACGAACTTGTCGTCCTAGAATAGCTACCGGCTCCTCCTCATAGGACAAGTCCTTGTCCAATTGGACAGTGCTAAAGTCTAACACGTGGGATGGATCGTCGTGATACTTCTGAAGCACGGACACATGAAACACTGGATGCACGACTGATAAACTCGGCGGCAATGCAAGTCTGTAAGCCACCTCTCCCACTTGATCAAGATGAATCTAGGGCTTAGCTTGCCCTTCTTTCCAAATATCATCACGCCCTTCTTAGGCGACACCCGAAGCAACACCTGCTCACCGACCATTAATGCCACGTCACGAACCTTACAGTCGTATAACTCTTTTTCCTGGACTAAGCTGTATGAAGCATATCCTAAATGATCTTGACCTTGTCCAAGGCATCCTGTACTAGATCTGTACCCAACAACTGAGCCTTTCTCGGCTCAAACCACCCATTCAGCGACCGACTCCGCCTACCATATAAAGCCTCATAAGGAGCCATATGGATGCTCGACTGGTAGCTGTTATTGTAGGCAAACTCCGCTAAAGGCCAAAACTGATCCCACGAGCCTCCAAAGTCAATAACACAAGCTCAGAGCATATCCTCCAAAATCTGAATAGTACGCTCGGCTTGTCCGTTTGTCCGAGGATGAAATGTTGTGCTCAACTCGACCCGTGTGCCCAACTCAAGCTGAATTGCCCTCCAGAAATGTGAGGTAAACTGCATACCTCGGTCAGAAATGATAGACACGGGCATACCATGAAGACGAACAATCTCCCGAATATAGATCTCAGTTAACCTCTCGGAAGAACAAGAGACTGCCACAGGAATGAAATGCGCTGACTTAGTCAGCCTATCAACAATAACCCACACTACATCGAACTTCCTCTGAGTCCATGGGAGACAAACAACAAAGTCCATAGTGATATGCTCCCACTTCCACTCAGGAATCTCAATCTTCTGGAACAAACCACCAGGTCTCTGATGCTCGAACTTTACCTGCTAACAATTCAAACACTGAGCCGCATATGCAACAATATCCTTCTTCATCCTCCTCCACCAATAATGCTGCCGCAAGTCCTGATACATCTTAGCGGCGCCCGAATGAATAGAGTACCAGGAACTATGGGCCTCTTCTAAAATTAACTCTCGAAGTTCATCCACATTAGGCACACAAACTCGACCCTGCATCCTCAAAACTCCATCATCTCCAACTGTAACCTGCTTGGCACCACCGTGCCGCCAGTGCCAAGCAATATGTCACGCCCCAACCTCGGGAGGCGCAACCGGCGCTCAATCGAGTGATCCCAACTGAGCAAGCCTTATCAAACACTACCTACCAAGCTTAATATGAATAAGGACACCATGCTTCTGTTTATTTAACCAAGGGAAGATAATGCATCCCACATTACTAGTTCATTTTAAATCACCACATCAAACCATAAATAAGTTCCGAGGTCCCATACATTTATACTATAGAGAAACAGGAATTAGAATTACAACATAGTTAGTACACCCATCCGACACCCGCATATGACCCACACATATGTCTACGAAGCCTCTAAGGATGTAAAAGACAAGGATGACAATGCCGGCAACAAGGTCCTGGCTATACCTCAAAAGTGAAAGTCCACAACACAAAGATATACAATATAGCCCCTCGAAGGAGAAAGGGGCTCACCAAGATCTTGAGAAGAGGGATGCTTCGCTACACACGACCGACACTATCCGCTATACAGCCACCTACATTCATTAAAAAAATGTAGCACCCCCCAGCAAAAGAGACATTAGTGCCATTAAATAACACTAGTATGTATAACTAAACACCATCAAATTAGAAAGAACTTTCATGCACAAATAAGGAAATCACAAGTATCACTCCAAAGCTTTAAACGATCACAACATTATCAACATGAAAGAATTACACAACCTTCACATCATGTTTCCATAGCCTTTAGTTGGGAATTTCATACTGTTCCACATTGTTCACATTACCACCGCTATCTTGAGCGGAGTCCGATCTCGACCTGATCGGCTAGGCCGTCTCCCTGAGACGTTACCAATATTCTATTCACACTTTCCAGTTTCAATCATCAATGCATAACCGCCATGTGTATATGTAATGGCGTCCGATCACGGCTCGATCAGCTAGGCCGCCTTACCAAGGCGTTACCATTTTCCATTATTCATCTCACTCCAATCTTTGATTACACATGTATTAGTTTACCGGCACTTGGGGACACAATTTTCACATTCCACAATTCACGTTTCACATTGTTCCCATTTTCAACATTAGGTTCGTAATTCAAGAGAGTATAGCACACAAGAGCAAATAAGGTTGGAGGCGTAGATGAGACTTCATGTAAATGGCACAACCACGCACTTCAATTTCAATCTATGGTCTAGGAATTTCGATACATTATTCATAGTCCTTGTACCTTTTCACATTATCAAGAATAACACGTTGATCAATTTGAGACATAGTTTCCATGCATATAAGGTTGCAATACCAAGTCAAGTGAAATAGCAATCAATACAACAATTCAATTTAGTCTTACCGTACTCACACAACCAATGATGAATCTCAATTTCTAAAAGACAGGGTTTTAGCCATACATACCTCAATAAAGCTTTCCTTGTTCCTTACAAAATTCCAGAACTTTTAGCACTTCGATCTATTGTGTAAGAATTACAAATTAAACCGAGGATTAGAGACGAGATTGAGATTCTAGCTTGTTTTGAGCATACTATCAAACACCAAAGGGGCATTGCGATCTTAGACCCTTTTTGTAAGAAATTTCAATCATTCTATACTCCAATTGGTTTTTTGTTTTTAGTTCACTACCCCTCAACACTCTAAGATTTGATATGCATGCAAGAAATCCACTATTATACCAATGAATTGCCTCACTAATGACCCCCTTATAGCTAAGTATAAAAATAAGAGCTGAGGTGATGAAGCCTTACCTCTTGGGATAAGGGTTTGGGTCCCTTACTTGATTTTCATCAATGATTTACCAAGGATTCATGGAGTAATTTGATGAGAAGCACTTTCCCTCTCTTAGACCCCCCTCTTTCACTCTAGAAATATCAGGAAATAGGCTCAAAATGAGCTATTACATCGAATATAACGATAGGAGTTCGGGTTTAAAATTTAGAAAATTGGAGCTCCGAGTCAGATCTGCGATCGCCTTTTGCGATCGCGAAGTCGATATGCGGTCCGTATAATGGACCGTAAAAACACTCCCCCAAACCTGGACACACTGTCTGGGTATGCAGCAGAAATGCGGTCTACATACCCGTTCTGCGGTCGCATAATGCACCGCAGAACTGCCCCTTACAAAATACCAAGGGAATTATGCGACGACTATGCGGTCCGCATATCGGTTATACGATAGCATAATCGACCGCATAGTTGACCTCAAATTGACCAACACACTGACTCACTTTGTGGTGACTATGCGGTCTGCATATATGATATGCGACCGCATTCTCGACCGCAGAATCGCATTTTTCTAGAAAATATTATTTCTTGACTTTTAGAGCATATATCAGTCAAAAAGGTCAAGAATTTTATGCATTAGTAACACATGATCCAATTGCCACTACGAGCTTTCGGGTTTAGAGTGGAAATTTTCACGGGGCCTCATATGAGGATCATCATAATGCCGATCTCTGATACGCTCAAATAATGAAGAACGAGCGACTGTACAAGCTAACACGAGTGGGATTAGAAACATCCAACCTCACGAACTGATTGGCTAAAGCCTGGACATCCAAAGTAAACGGTCTCTCACCGACCGGAATATACACAAGACTACTTATAATAGTTGACTTTCTACTTAAGGCATCAGCCACTACATTGGCCTTCCCCGGATGATATAAGATGGTGATATCATAGTCTTTCAATAGCTCTAACTACCTCCTCTGCCTCAAATTTAGCTCCTTCTGCTTGAACAAATGATGTAGACTCTTGTGATCCGTGAACACCTCACATAACACGCCATATAAGTAGTGCCTCCAAATGTTCAGCACGTGAATAATGGCTGCTAACTCCAAATCATGAACTGGATAATTCTTCTCATGAATCTTCAACTGTCGCAAAACATAAGTAATGACCTTGCCATCCTGCATCAACACCACACCAAGTCCAATACAAGATGTGTCAAAATAAACTGTATATAACCCTAAACCTGTAGGCAATACCAACACTAGCATCGTAGTCAAAGCTGTCTTGAGCTTCTGAAAGCTCGCCTCACACTCGTCCGACCACCTGAACTGGGCACCCTTCTGGGTCAACCTGGTTATCGGGGCTGCAATATATGAAAACCCATCCACAAACCGATGGTAATAGCCTGCCAAACCCAAGAAACTCCGGATCTTTATAGCTGACGTGGGTCTAGGCTAGTTCTTGACTGACTCTTTCTTCTTCGGATCCACCTGAATACCCTCTGTTGATACACCGTGACCCAAGAATGCAACTGAACTCAACCAGAACTCACACTTCGAAAACTTAGCATACAACTGACTATCTCTCAAAGTTTGAAGAACAACTCTCAAATGCTGCTCATGCTCCTCCCGGCTGTGGGAGTACATCAAAATATCATCAATAAAGACTATCACGAATGAATCCAAGTAAGCCTTGAACACTCGGTTCATCAAATCCATGAAAGTTGTTGGGGCATTTGTCAACCCAAATAACATCACCAAGAACTCATAATCCCCGTACCGAGTGCGGAAAGCTATCATAGGGACATCGGATGCCCTAATCCTTAACTGATGGTAGCCAGATCTCAAGTCAATCTTCGAAAACACTTTGGCACCCTGAAGCTGATCAAACAAATCATCAATCCTTGGCAATGGGTACTTATTATTGATTGTGACCTTGTTCAACTACTGATAATCTCTACACATCCTCATCGATCCGTCCTTCTTCTTAACAAACAACACCGGCGCACCCCAATGCGAGACACTAGGTCTAATAAAGCCTTTATCAAGCAGGTCTTGCAACTACTCCTTCAATTCTTTCAACTCAGGCGGGGCCATACGACATGGCGGGGTAGAAATGGGATGAGTGCCTGGAGCCAGATCAATGCACCCCGACAGGTCTAAAGGAAATACCTCAGGAAACTCACGAACCACGAGCACAGAATCCATAGAAGGAACGTTGGCACTAGAATCACGAACATACGCCAAATAGGGCAAACATCCCTTATCAACCATATGCCGAGCCTTCATATATGAGATAACCCTACGGGTAGATCGACCAGGAGTTTCTCTCCACTCCAAATGAGGTAAACCCGACAAGGCTAAGGTCACAGTCTTGCCATGACAGTCCAAGATAGCGTAGTAAGGTGATAACCAGTCCATCCCTAATATGACATCAAAATCAACCATATCCAAAAGTAACAGATCTACTTGGGTCTCAAGACCCCCAATCATAACTATACATAAACGATGGACACGATCTACCACAATAGAATCACCCACCGATGTAGATACATATACAGGAGCACTCAAGGAATCACTAGGCATGACCAAATATGGTGCAAAATAAGATGACACATAGGAGTGTGTAGATCCTGGATCAAATAGAACTGAAGCATCTCTACTACAAACCAGAACAATACTTGTGATAATCGCATCAGAGGCCTCAGCCTTAGGCCTGGCTAGAAGAGCATAACATCGGGGCTGGGCCTCACCACTCTAAACTACATCTCTAGGACAGCCTCCTGCTAGCTAGCCTCCACCTCTAGCAGCCTGACCTCCACCTCTAATACCTCTACCTCCACCTCTAGCACGTCTACCTCCACCTCTAGCTAGATGAGTGGGTGATGGAATACTCGGTGCCTGAACCATGGCACGGGAACCCTGATGCTGAGAGTTGCTTAGTGCTCGAGGGCAAAATCTAGCAATATGCCTCATATCGCCACAAGTACCCTCGGCTGCTGAAACTACTGGCCCTGACGGCCTAAATAACCGCTTAAAACTCTGGAGTGGCGGTGCATTGATAGGATCTGGTGGTGTGCTGTAGGGCAACTGATCATAATACTACATATGATAACCACGATCACCTAGCGCACCATGAGAAGCCTGAAGTGCTGAATGAAATGGCCTGGAAGGATGGCCCCTACCAAAAGAATCTCTACCTCCACATGAGGCATCACTGAAAGTGCCCGAATGACAAGGCCTCTTGTCAGATCCCTGACCACTCCCCTGTGATAGAACCATCTCAACTCTCCTGGCCACATTGGCCGCATCCTGAAAAGAAATCTCGCTCCTCGTCTCCTTAGCCATCTACAATCGAATAGGCTAAAAGAGTCCCTTAATGAACCTCATAACTCTTTCTCTCTATCAGTAGGAAGTATAAGAAGAGCATGACGGGCCAAGTCAATGAATCTGGTCTCGTACTGAGAACAGTCATACATAGGTGAAACCAGGGACGTCAAATGGCCAGACCAATTAAATCGAATTCCTCTTAAAGGGATCACATCCTGGCATAGGAACTACATAGAAAGTGCGACCGCGGGGCCGAAGATAGCCACCAGCTCCGAAGGAAAGACGCCAAGCCGCTCGACAAAAATCACCGCCGAGAACTGATGAGCGACCGAGTTCAAGTTCAATCCCCAGTATGGAAGGTGGCCAGGAGGAACAAAGCAAATGGGCCGCAGTGCATTACAATGATAATGGAGGAGCGACGACCCTTTCCAAGAACTTGTAAAGGGGAGAGCAAAATTTCTCGTCACCGGAGAAAGGCAAATCTGGGGATATACCCCCAAGGACGCCCTTACATTCAGCAAAGAGGATACCGAGACCTCGTCTCGACCTCACAACAACGCACTGGTAACCTTCTTCCTCACTCAATCCATTTTAAATAAAATATGTGCACCTGAGTGCAGGTGGCTCGATCAGCGTTGTTGGGCCGAGGATAACGGGGCGGCTCAGATCGCTGGGTCAAAACACAACCACCTCTCGAATCTTTGACAGATTCCAAATTGCGATCGCTACGACAAGGAGAAAGACCATTCTCTCAGTACAACATGACTGGCCCAGGCCGGAACGCCGAGTTCCATATCATCAAAGGAGGCGCAAGGCACGAACGCCTTATTCAGATGACCACGGGTGCATCGCCAGAATATAGGGCCGCCCCCACTTTGCCAAAAGGATGAAAGTCCATGCAAGGGACGGAATTAAAACCGTCGGCAGGAAGCAATACGTGACAAGGGGAAATTTCGCATCACATGACGCATTGCCGGCACCAATATCTCCACCCTCGAAAGAGTCAAAAGGTAAGCGAACCACATCTTCGACCAAGCTCGATTAAACACAGCGGAGGGCTTTACTAGAGTCCACACCCTGAAATAGCAGGAACATATCAATCCTCGGAACATCTCCTGCACATCCTACGGTAAAGAAAAACTACCTCCCTCCTTCGTTATTTTTCACTAACCTGTATGCAGACACCTGGCCAGGGCATTCAGAAGTTCTAACTCTACCCAGAGACCCTAAGGCCTTAACATAACCTTCCGCGCTTTTTCCCCTTGGCCGAACTTCCACCCCGAAGAGGGTCTCGCCACCAAGGTTCTTAGCAGAGCAACGTACCCCCTGAGGAGGATCCAACAAGATCACATGCCTTTTTCTGCAATCAAACGATGAAGGACACCCCCCCCGTCCGCTCGGAAGAGCCGGGGAACGACAGACTGAGTTTCAATAGGGAATCATGTACCGGACCAAATGGTCCAAGGAGCCACACCCGCGCGGGCCGAGCTCACAAAGATGAAACCATATGTATTTACGCCAAGCAATAAATGAATATACTTCAGCATCTCATACTCCAAAAAAGGAAATTTCAGCATACCCTTGGTAGGGATCCCTCCACCAAATGCGTCCCGAAATACTCAGAGACTTAGCGTCAGCAATTTGGCACTCGCACGACCCTAGGGTAAGAACTCCGGGCTCATAAAGCTCCAACAAGGTAACTCCGAACTCACGAATAATGGCCTTCGAGCCTAAGCAAACTCGATGAATTGGAGACTGTCGCCAATTGCCGTACACTGGAAAACCCGAGGCCGTAAAACCCAGAGCGGGCAAACTCGGTTTAACCATATTTATTCTACATAGCAACAAAAACTATAAGACCTCAATAGGCATGACAAGCTGTAAGACCTCAACAGGCATGACAAACTGTAAGACCTCAACAAGCATGAAAATTTTGTAAGACCTTACTATAGGCGTAAAACTCAATCCCGAAGTTTTGGCTATACGTTGCATTTGTAAGAATCTCGAAAGGGCATACCCTCGGTGTATACACCTAAACTATCACTCGGGATGAAAAATGGCACCGGCCAAAAACATATGACTACGGTCAAAACGGCTGCACCAGCCAAATTAACGCGACTCGGGGACGCCCGACTGTCGCTAACAAAATTGCAGGCCATTACTTCGAATATACTTTGAAAAGAACCGGTTAAAACAGACTTCCCTCACCAGGCAAACGAGCTTCGACTATGTCAGCTCCAAATCACAAGGCTTCGAGCTACTCAGCCTACGAGCTAAGAACCTTCCAAGATGCTCAAACATTGCCGCTAATGACTTGAAATCGAGGTTCCTCTCAAACCGGTGACATTTCAGGCAAAATCATTTCAAAAAGACCTTATGAGAGGAAAACAAATCCTACAAAATGCCCACGGGCAAAAGCGTAAGAGCCATTGTCGGCAGCCAAATGAGCCTCCAGGTCACACACTAAAAGGTCTCAACGACCAAATAGCGTAAGAACCACTATCGCCAGCTCAAAAATTGAAAACTTGAGGATTAAAATGAGCTCGAGTCATAACCCGATTCGGAGACTATATCCAAAATAGTTAACTACACATGCCTAAGGGCACAACGTAAGTGCCATTGTCGCCAGCCAAATAAGCCTCCGGGCCACACACTTAAAAGGTTGCTTTGACCTGAAGCGCAAAGAGCCATCATCATCCGCCCATGCAGGCACAAAAAAACTTAAGGGTCAATTAAAGCTCGAGTCGCAATGCGACTCGGAGGCTAGACCTAAAATAGTTGAAACATAAATGCCCAAGGTCAAGGATCAAGAACAATCATCATCCGCCCATGCAGGCACATGAGATTGAAGTTTAGGTAAGCTCGAGTCAAGGCGTGACTCGGAGACTAGGCCTAAATAGCTGGGTAAAGTACAAAGGCCCTAATGCCTACTCACATCAAAAATCACACTTAAGAGCCTCCGGGCCTGCCTAATTAGCTCCGGACCCACGGGGCTCCCGCCAAATACCAAAACCAGTCCGCCTGGTTGAAAGCAATGCAGAAAGAGATACAAAAGAGATAAAGCTTCAAGTTTTCTCTTATTTACATATGCAAAAGGCGCATTTTCCATCTACAAACATGCCCCGCAAATATCAAATACAAAAAGAAAAAGTGGCGAAATCTACGCTCCGTTCCAAAAGGCTATAGCCCGCCAGCCCCAGATTCGCTCTCCGTGACGTCAGTAAGAAGTGACCAAGCATCGCGCTCGTCCGCCCTTGCTCGAGCCAACTCCTCCGCAAGAACGAAGCCCCTAGCGCCGATCTCCTCGAGTACCTCTCTTCGGGATCTGCAACAAACATATTCCTCGATCCTCTTCTCATGATCGAGGGCCCTCTTTAACTCGGCTTGGGCATCAACAACGTCCTTAATATGAATTGTCATCTCTTGATTAGCCTTGTTTCAACTTAATGCTACTTTATCTCATGCATCGATTATCTCAACCATGACCTTCAAGAGATCGAACTCAAGCTTCACGATCATATTCGCTTGAACTATAGCATTGTCACAATCCAAGTGGAGTTGGTCCTCAAAGGTGGGAACGTTGGCCAAGGCGTCCCTCTCCTCTAAAGCTTGAGCAAGCACCTGAGCCCTCAGTTCACCGCAAGCATTCCTAATGCGGTCGGCTTTGCCCTTAAGGTACTCCAAAGCCTCCGTCTTTTTCTACAACTAAGATAGGCAAAGGGATTAACCTTAAGGGTTAGAAAGAGAAAAACGCATACTACGAAAGGTTACTTTCTCCATCAAATAACTCTCGTAATTCAGGCTCCGATACGCCTCATATCGCCAGCGCATCAACTCAATCTCCTTCTCCTTGATAAGGAGCCTAAGGAACTCACCCTCATCCAGAGCTTTCCGAAGCCTAGCCCCATGACAGAGCAGCTCAGACCTGAGCCTATCAAAGGCCTGCAAAAGAAAAACTCGATAAAGAAAGGTAGACTGATAAGTTGGTATTTTACCAACTTATCTCCTCTTAATATTTAACCTTTTGCATAATTTTAGTAGGAAACTAGGACATTTTCTGAGGTTTATTGGCAATTTTCAGGTGTCATGTGATTTGGAGAAGAAATGGAAGAAATCAAGTCAAAATGTACCAAAATGATAAAAATTGACTGATGCCTGGTACTCTTCGCGATCGCTCGGATTGGAACGCGATCGCAGAAGACTGGAAAAATAAGAATCGCGATCGCAAAGCTATTTATGCGATCGTGTTGAAGGAATTGGTCAAAGCCCTGGGAATTCTTTACGCAACCGCAAATTTGGGTATGCGATCGCAGAAGTTCTGAAGTTAACTCTACGCGATCGCAATCACTTGTATGTGATCGCGGTGCATGAAATCTGGGCGAAAACTGGGCAGTTTTGACATTTCACGTTATTATCGCCAAACCATTTTTATACACGACCTAGAAGATCTTTGGTATATCTTTGGATTATTTTTAGTTCCATAGACTAGAGAAGAACAAGTCTTGAAGCTAGAGTTTGCACATACACTTGGGTTTTGAAGATTTCAAGCTTGTGGTTAAGGATTTCTTACCCACTTATGTTTATTTATTCATTTCCTTTCTTTGTATTATATATCTAAGTGTGTAGTATTTATTTCCAACACTTGAATCTTGTTTATGGAAATATTCATAGTTAAAGTGTGGATTAAATACCTTGTTGTGCTTATGTATTGAATGATTTTTATCCTTTTATGAAGTGAGTTGTTATTTCTTTAATTATTCTTGTTCTTTAATGTTTCCAAATGGATTAGCTAACCCTAGGACTTACCCATTAACTCCGAATTAATTTTGAAAAAGATAATTTGTGGTTGGTAAAGATTAATTAAGAAGAACTTGAGGTTTTAACTCTCATTTTATAGATTCTACCTAGGGATAAGATTGAACTACTTGTAGCAATTCCGGGTGTGCTTAATCTCTTAATTATTTTAGGGATAATTCAATTAGGAAGTCTTGTTAGTCTTCGTAAGAAGCTACAACAACAACAACAACCCAGTATAATCCCACTTAGTGGGGTCTAGGGAGGGTAGTGTGTATGCAGACCTTACTCCTACCCTGGGGTAGAGAGGCTGTTTCCAAATAGACCCCCGACATCCTTCCCTCCGAGAACTTCCCACCTTTCTCTTGGGGAGACTCGAACTCACAACCTCTTGGTTGGAAGTGGAGGTTGCTTACCATCAGAGCAACCGCTCTCGTCACATGGAGAAGCTAATTAAGAATTATTATTCGTGGCTAATTAACATAAACTCGCTCATATTTGTAAAATCATGAAATACATTGGATCATTACTTGAGTGCAATTCCCGATGCATCCATACTTGTAGCCATTGATCATTTTACTCACTTTTAGGTTATTTTACATTTCGAAATTTCGGTATAAAACACTCTCTAAACCAATTCTAAGTGTTTGGCATTGCATAACAAGTGATAATTCTCTTGCATTCCTAGTCGCCTACATATTGTTCTCTATAGGATTCGACCCCGACTCATAGTTGGGTAAATTATATTGCATGCGACCGTGTCCATTTACTTTTCAGTACTGGATTTGGACGTCATCAAAATTGGCGCAGTTGTCGGGGAACAATTTGGCGTAATTTAGGTTGTTTGAGAAATAAGCGTAAGTGCTTAGGTCCAAACTTGTGAATATTCGTGGAATTAATTTTTCTTACCTTGGTCTATTTTTCTTGTTTGTTTCTTGTTTATTTTCTTATTTTTGACAAATGGCATCATATAATAAAAATTGGTC
This sequence comes from Nicotiana tabacum, assembly GCF_000715075.1. NCBI lineage: Eukaryota > Viridiplantae > Streptophyta > Magnoliopsida > Solanales > Solanaceae > Nicotiana > Nicotiana tabacum. The sequence continues at coordinate 115,637,164 of NC_134084.1, forward strand.
GAATGGTAGTTGTTCATACTTTGATGACCCTTGTCCTTATTGTGGAGGACCACAGTCATGGGAAAATTGTTTAAATTCTCCCGGAGGTGGATTGTGCACACAATATCAAACCAATGAGTGGAGTATTTGTGATAAGTGTGGTTTTCAAAATGGTCATTGGGATGATTGTGCTTATTTGTCCTTCCCTTCCCCAAGCCCCCGCTATAATGATTCTACTTTTTTGATGAAAATTATAGGGCTATGGAAGTGGAAAAAGTTGAGCATGGCCAAAATGGAGAGTTCAAGCTCATGTTAGAGTACCTACTTGAAGGAGGAAACAAGAGCAAAGTACCTTGGAGGAGCTTTTGGAGAATAGTCTCCAAAATGACTTGGCACTTGAAAGGTTGAACTTACAAATGGAGGAAATGCTTGAAGCTTTAGAGGTCCAAAAATCCTCGAAAGTTAATGATATCCAAGAATTTTCCTTAGATGTGGAAGCCGTAAATCCTTCCTTGGCGCTTGATCAAAACCAAGAAGAACTCTCAAATGCTCAAAATGAGAAGATGATGCTCATGTTGGACCATTCTTGAAAATGAGGAGAAGCATAACTTTGCACTCGAGGACTTGAAACAAGGCTTGGCTCACAATGATGAATATATCCACACTTTGGAAGAGCAAATGAAAATATTGGTTGAGGCTCACTATGCCCCCTAACTTGAGAGTGTGGAAGGAAGTCAAGAAGAGTCCGATTTCGAGGAAGAAAGTGAGCTCTACTTTGAGGAATCAAGAATTGAACATTCGCCAACCGACTCTATGACTGTTAGTGATGCCAAGAAAAATATGGACTTAGAGTCATCCGGTGTAAATGAAATTTGGTTGAGATTGACTCTAGTCCGGGGGGGAAGAGGATGTAAAAATCCGAGAAAAATTGCAAGTTGGAGGTTTGAAGTCACATTCCAAGCATTTTTCAACATTGGAATTGTGTGGTGATATGGAAGTTGAACTACAGGAATCAATGAAGGACTGCGAGGATGAAAAACTCATACCATACATCCGACAATTTGAGGGAACGACAAGGCAAAATGACATTCCTCGCATGAAAGCCAAGAAGTGCAAAATGAAGAATTTAAAGTTTGGCTTGATCATCGACTTACCACCCCCATCGCTCGTGGTCACAAGCTTGATTCCAATCTAGGTGCCCAATTCATATCATCCAAGTGGAGAGAAAAGTGGTAAAGTTGTTTTGCGTCGTTCCACGATGTTAAATACGGTGCTTGGTGGGAGGCAACCCATCATTTTTAAAATTTTTTAGTCATTTTTAAAATTTTCTTTTATGGGATAGCTTAGAATATTATTTGTAACTGATCTGCCAAGTTTTAGATTTTTTGGAGTTGATTTGAGTAGGTCAGGGTTACCGTGCAGCCACAAACCAGTAGCTGCAGAAAATTGCAGAAGAATTCAATACATCGCGTTCGCAGCAATACGTTCGCTATCGCGGAGCATAGAGATTTTCTTACTTTACACGATCGCTGGAACTCACACGCGATCACTGGAACTCACACGCGATCGCTTCACTTTGGCAGATCTGTGCTACGCGAACACATTGTGTTCCACGCGATCGCGATTACTGGTAAATTTCTGAGTTGAAAACCACTGAAGGTATTAACTCACGCCCATTTTCACCAAAACAAGGAACAAAACTCCCCTGCTCCCCTAAAACAGTCCCAAATCAACCTGTCTTCAATTCCACTGCATCACTCCCTCATTATCCTCAAGGTATATCAATTTCTCCCTTAATGCTCAGTTTTGCTTCTACTCATTATGGTAAATTAGTGGAAGGGCAGCCCTATTTTCGAATTTTAGGGTTTGTATTTCTGTTTACTTTGTCAAATACATTGTGGGTTTCTTTGTTTGCTTGCTTGCTGTGAGAGATCGGTTGAGAGAAAGAGAGTTGCTTTGTGAAATTTTGGTTTAAAAATCCTTGGATTGATGGTGTTTACTTACTGAGAAAATTGGGGTGCACAACCTGCTCATTGAAATGCCCAAACGAACTCTTTTTGGGTGAAGAAGAAGACCCTCGTGATCGCGATGCCTCATTCCGCGATCACGTAGGTCAGAATCAGCTGAGTGCCAAAATTTGATCGCGTAAGCGCTTCTGCGATTGCGTAGCTTTGTGCTGCTTTCTTCTTCGCAATCACATGACTGTTTCTGCGGTCGCGATTCACTGATGCCCAGGCAGAAAAACAGTGTGTTCCCCATCTCTGATCTTAAGGCTTTCTAACCTATTTCTTTGGCCTAATTACTCCCATCTTTTAAAATCCATGTGGCATCCTCTTATTGGACCAACTGACCCATCCCATTTTTTCTTTAATTCAAACCCGCCCCGATCCCAGCAACATAACCCTAGATTCTCCAATCTCCATAGGGCTGTGTTGATGGAGAGGGAGAGAGAGAGAGGAGAGTTTGGGAGGTGTGAAAGAGAAGACTTTGGTTAGCTAGAGAAATTTACATGTCTAAAAAAATACAAAAGCTGCAATCTTTAATACTTCGAGTATTTGTTGAAGAAAGAGAGATTAGAGAGAGAAACAGACAATAAGTAGAGAAGAAATCAATGCAATGCTTTAAGTGCCCATATAGTTGTTTGACATGTATACTCTTTTTGTAGGCACTTTGAGCTCTAAAATGGATCCGACAACAAATGAAAATGTTCAATAATATGCCGAACAAGCTTCCGCAGAGGATTATTTTGATGCGGACACATTCTCATCTCTTAAGTGCTCTCAACTCTATGACAAGAAACTCTCCAAAAGCATGATTAGGGAAAGAGGCATCCTCCTGACCAACCTTGAAAGCAGATGGCCCGAGTTCCATGGGAGATTAATCACAAGTGGATGGGTTTGCTTTGTAGAAGAGCCCAGGCCAGCCAACTATGAAGTCGTCAGAGAATTTTATGCAAATGTTGTAGAGACAGACTTCAATAATGAGTTGGTGGCTACTGTCAGAGGCAACGAAGTCCGTTTTAGTCTAGAGCTGATCAATGCACACTACAATCTCAACAATGCTAATAATCAGATGTACAAGGATCGAGCTTAGGAGTTGGGTACCCAGTGGTTCATCAATCATTTGCATGGTGGACAGGTGCCAAAATGGATAAAGAATCACTCCAGGATAGAGTCTTCAGAATTCACTACGGAGACCAAGACTTGGATCTCCATTATCTGTGCTCGCATCATGCCTTCAAAAAAATGAGACAAAGGTGACACTTCAGAAGGGGTGGTGCCCAAGCCTACAGAAAAAGAAAAGAACCCGGAGAAGCTCATCCACCCACTGCTGAGAAAAAGAACAGGAGCTGTGCAGAAGAAAAAGGAGATTGACGTAGAATCTCCCACCTTTGTCCAGCTCACTGACACCATTACTAAGATACCTAAGACTCTTGTAGATGCCACTGGGACTTCCACAGCTCTCACACCACTTGAGCAAGGACCTCTTACTCTCAAGTATATCTCTAGGCAGGTTTATGGCATGGATACACAGGTACGCCAGCTTGTAGTTGGTCTTCCTTCTGCACCATCCGGAGAGGGCACCTCTGCAGGTCCAGTTGGCCAAGTAAAGGTTCCAACCTTATCCGACTTGCTAAGGAGCAACAGGCCATCAAATCCAAGTTGGGGAAGATTGAAAGGACGCAGCAGAAGCAGAGGGAATATGAAAAGAAAAAAAGCAAGTTCCTTACAAAGATCATGAACACTTTGAGGAAGTTCTGTGGACCGGACGAGGCTAAGGATGATGACTTTAAGCTTACAGCCCCCGGTACCTCCAGTGACGAGTGATGCCATTCAGGGAGCACCTCTTTCCTTTTGGCTTATTTTTTATAGTTGCATTGGGGACAATGCAATACTTTAGGTTGGGGGTGGCTCCTATATGATGAATATGTGTGGAACATGTAGTTTTTGTTTGTTTTTGGTTGGTTGTGAACTTGTGTAGATTGATAACATTGCTCGTTTATTAGTAATCCCTTGTTATTTTCTATTTTTCTTGTTTTTATTTGTGTTTAAATTTTTGGTCTTTAATTTTTTTTAGTATAATAGTATTAAGGTAATCCCTTGGTTTTTCTTTCTAACGCGGTTCTTTTCCAAGGAATTTATTTGTGTTGAACCAGGTAAATTTTTCCTATGATGGATGGCGTGACAACTTTCTTAAGGGATTAGTCTTTAGTTTTTTTTAGAAAGTAAATATTTTTTTTAGTAGTTAGTTTAGTAGCTAGTCGTGAATAAATTGGTTTTTGGGGTATAATCTTGTGCCCATAAGCCAATGTATGACTTGTTTGGTACCAATATAATTTAAAATTTGGCATATGAAGTTTTTGTTCCTAAAAATAAATATGATGAAAATGAATGATTAAAGTAAGGTTCCTTGTTGTGACTTTTAGATTCAAATTTTGGCTCTTTGATTCACTAGATAGCTTCGTAGGCTACATTTTTGTGACTTCCTTGAGATTCATTGGTTTCAATTGGATTTTGGATTTGTATTTCACTTGAGTTTGCATGTTCCATGTGTGGTGAGCTTTAATTGTGAAATTTTTTTGCATTACTTGTAGTCTAGAACTTGCCCGGAATGTGCTTCAAGGCGAAATCATAGACTAACTTGGTTTGAAAATTGATATTAGGCCTTCCTTGGACCGCTTTTGTGCCTTAAATTTCTTACCCTTAAATATTTTCCCTAATCAACCCATTTTGAGCCTTTAACCTCGTTTTTTGGCAACCATGTTACAAACTTTATTCTTTTGTTCTTTATTGATCTAGATTTTGGCATCCTACCTCCCTAAGTACTTTGAAAGTGTAAACATAGGCTAAAAGCCTATGTTTGGGGATGAAGGTTGGAAAAGTTGTGATATGAAAGTTGTTCAAAAAGTGGAAGGTAGAAAAAAATGATAGAAAGTGCAACCTTCCTTGATTTTGAAAAGGAAGGAAGAAAAAAAAATAAAAATGATAATAAGAAGTTGTGAATAAAGGGAAGATTAGGTGTGTAATGAAAAGTCAAGAAAGGATGGAAAATGTTCTTGAAGGAAGTGAACTTTAATTGTAATTTTTTAGTGTTTGAGGAGGTTTTGAGTCACTCTTACCAAATTGTGCCCTACCTTAACCAAAAACCTAAACTACGACCCTTTAAGTCCTAATTGATTTTGAACCAAGTATGTCTACATTAGTGGAGAAATACATGAAGGGCAAGCATATGGTACTACTTGTGTGCATCTGAATATCTTTGAGAGAGAGAGAGAGAGAGTTGATTCTTTCCATTTGTCATCCCATTGATGTCTTGAATTGAAATTTGTGAGTTTGGTATTCTCTCTTAAAGTGTGAGGGCACATGAGATTCGAGTTGTGAATTTAATCATATTTTCAATTGGGAGGAATGAGTGAGGGAAGACAATTGTGATAGAGATGCAAATTTTGAATCTTTAGTGTTATGACTTGGTTGCTACTTTGGTTAATATAGTGTTTGAGCACTTAATTTGAAATAAAATGTGTGAAAAGTTGGTGATTCAATGACTTAGATTAATTGTTGGTACCAACCGAAGTCACTAGATTGTGCTTAAAGTGGCCCTTTTTGATTTGAAATGATAGTTGGTTTGCCATTGTGCGTAAATGATGATTTGATTGAAGGATGTTCTTAGTTTTTGAATTGCTTGAGGACAAGCAATAGTTTAAGTTTAGGGGTTTGATAAGTTGGTATTTTACCAACTTATCTACTCTTAATATTTAAACTTTTGCATAATTTTGGTAGGAAACTAGGATATTTTTTGAGGTTTATTGGCAATTTTCAGGTGTCATATGATTTGGAGAAGAAATGGAAGAAATCAAGTCAAAATATGCCAAAATGATGAAAATTGACTGATGCCTGGTACTCTTCGCGATCGCAAGGATTGGAACGCGATCGCAGAAGGCTGGAAAAGTAAGAATCGTGATCGCAAAGCTATTTATGCGATCGCGTTGAAGGAATTGGTCACCGCTCTACGCGACCGCAAATTTGGGCCTGCGATCGCAGAAGTTCTGAAGCTAACTCTACGCAATCGCAATCATTTTCACGCGATCGCAGTGCATTAAATCTGGGTGAAAACTAGGCAGCTTTGACATTTCACGTTCTTATCCCCAAACCATTTTTATACACGACCTAGCAGATCTTTGGCTTATTTTCAGTTCCATAGACTAGAGAAGAACAAGTCTTGAAGCTAGGGTTTACACACACACTTGGGTTTTGAAGATTTCAAGCTTGTGGTTAAGGATTTTTTACCCATTTATACTTATTTCTTCATTTCCTTGCTTTTTATTGTATATCTAAGTGTGTAGTATTTATTTCCAACACTTGAATCTTGTTTATGGAAATATTCATAGTTAAAGTGTGGATTAAATACCTTGTTGTGCTTATGTATTGAATGTTTTTTATCCTTTTATGAAACGAGTTGTTGTTTCTTTAATTATTCTTGTTCTTTAATGTTTCCAAATGGATTAGCTAACCCTAGGACTTGCCCATTAACTCCGAATTAATTTTGGAAAAGATAATTTGGGATTGGGAAAGATTAATTAACAAGAACTTGAGGTTTTAACCCTTATTTTATAGATTCTACCTAGGGATAGGATTAAACTACTTGTACCCATTCCGGGTGTGCTTAATCTCTTAATTATTTTAGGGATAATTCAATTATGAAGTCTTGTTAGTCTTCGGAAGAAACTAATTAAGAATTATTATCCGTTGCTAATTAATATAAACTTGCTCATATTTGTAAAATCGTGAAATACATTGGATCGTTACTTGAGTGTAATTCCTGATGAATCCATACTTGTAGCCATTGATCATTTTACTCGCTTTCTAGGTTAGTTTACATTTCGGCATTTAGGTATAAAACACTTCTAAACCAATTCTAAGTGTTTGGCATTGCTTAACAAGTGATAATTATCTTATATTCTCTGTAGGATTCGACTCCGACTCATAGTTGGGTAAATTATATTGCATGCGACCGTGTCCATTTACTTTTTAGTAGTGGATTTGGAAGTCATCAAAGACGCGAAATAAAGAAGGACTGCGTCGAAACTCACCCTGAAGTGAAGACGGCGGACTTCCTCGAAGGCGGAGCACGATCCTGTTGGTCCTGCCCCTTTGGCCCCGGAAGAACCAACCTCGTGCAAAGCATATTCACTCGGAGGAACCATCGTTCTGGAATCGAACACTCCGGGAACTGCAGGCTCATACGACGTCCTCTCCTCGAAGACACGATCCCATTGAGCCCCATTAAAAGCTCTACCACACTACGGGAGCAAATCCCGTTTATCGCCATCGTCCCTTAGCTCGGAGGCCGACGACTCCTTCCACTCTCCGGAGGAGCACAACCTCGCCCCAAGGAACCCCCCGATACCTGCAACAGCAAAGCCGGTACAAAATAAAGATGGAAATGTCATCTCAAATATACAAAGACCAAGGTAGGAGCAGCATACGCGCATACCATGGTATTTCGCTTCCCATCTATCACGGGACACAGCTCGCCACATACGCTCATCGCAAGTCGAATGGGTCGCCAACTTTTGGACCCATCCGGGTAGATCGAGAACTTCGCCCGACGTCCATGAAGTCGCTACAAAAAAGGAAGGAGACATAGTCACTCAACTAGTTTTTGCTATAAGTAAATCTAAGGGAGCACGAGACACTCCACTCACGCGCGTAATTCGATCCCTCGGGAAATGGCATGAGCTCCACAGGGATATATCAGCCATCCGGACCCGGACGAATTGACTGACCCACTCGTGATCCCCATCTTATTCATCATCGACAACAAAGGGTGTGGACGAACGGCACCGCAAGGTTAACATGCATCGGTGATGAAAGGGTCGGTATAGCCTGACGAGGTGGCTGAGCGTGAATTCAAGCCCAGCTATCTCCGCAAAGAACCTCATCATCAGCACCACTCACAAGAACGACGGATGTATGTGCGCCAAAGTAACCCGATACTTCAAGCAGAAATCAAGCACAACCCTATCAAGGGGGCCAAATGCGAAAGGATATAGGTATACGTTCAAGAATCCGTCAGCAGAGTCCATAATACTCTCATCCGGGGAAAGCACATGTAGCGTTATCCCCTCGCTCCATCCACAGTATCTCCTCACCATCTCCAGATATTCCTCTCTTATCAAAGACACAGTCTTCAGAGTGGACTCCCGCAGATCCTGAACGCTGGGAGTGGAACTCTTCCCTCCCTGTCGGGCCGGTCCCGAAGTAGCTGCCATGGCTAGGGTAGAATTGACAGACTAAAGTAAAGACATGCGCCAACTCTTTTTGCGCCTGAAGAGACGAAGGACCCGATGCCAAGGTGGAGCGATAGCTATCCAAAATAATGAGACCTCCCAAATAAGCAAAATCCACCATACATATATGTGGGAAACAACAATGATTCACCTATCCAGAGTAAGCCCCGGGAGGCCAACGGCCTCGGTACAGATCCCGGGGTGGTACCCGACCCCAGAGGTATCCATCGACAAGAAGTTAGGCCTCAAGGAGTCAACTGTATCGTCTCCAGTCTCGAGGTAGTGCCCAACCTCGAGGATCTCCGCCAAAAAAGAAGTCAGGCTTCGGGAAGCCTTTGACGCCATCATAGAACTCGAGGCGGTACCCGATCTCATGGTTTTCCTTTCTAAAAAGAAGAATAAACACGCGAAGCTCTGATCATGAAGGCTCTAGAAGGGCTCGAGGCATCGCCTAAGTATAGGCAACCCCTCAACGGAAGTCTATGCACTACGCTTTAAAAGGCTATCTGCATCAAGTTCAAATCAGACCCCCAGGTACCCAAAGCTGACCTTCGCTCAGGATACCACTCTCAAAAACTCCAAAACTAAGCATACTATCTCCAGGCAACTTGAAGGGCCCGACAACCCGAGTCTATTAGATCAATTCAGGGTTGGTCCGAGGTACGATGATGGGCTCGGAAAAGAGCCATGTCAATCGGAAGAGGATCAGAAAGAACTCTCGCATCCAAGTTAGATGTCAGCGATCAACAACAAAGGAAAACATTCAAAAGCCTCGAAGGGCACAAGAACATGCAATAATAGGGCAAGAATCTAAAACAAAAATCAAGGAAGTATCTTCATATTCATAAATATCCATGTACAATATCCCTCGAGGGGTCCTTACATACAATTACAAAAGCCTGCAAGGGGTTCTCACGCATAAAGAAAGAAACAACAGGGTGCACACGCGAGATAAAAGCCTAGAGACTGGTCTACCTGCAAAGGTCCGCCTCCTGCAACAGGCGCCTCTGGGCACACATCCTTAGAAGCCTCATCCTAGCCTTCCACACTAATATCCCCAATGGATAGGGCGAGAAGTAGGGAGGGATGAAAAAATGCCATAGCTCTCCGAAGGCCGAGGACCCTCACTGGCTAAGAGAACCTCGGAGAGACAGCGGACCTGGCGAGCCTCGGTCCCGATTTCATGGCTACTTAGAGTCCACTTCTTGGGACATCTAGTTGTGCAAGCTACCAGCTCGGGGCAGAGCACTACGTCGAGCCGGGGTATGAATGTGAGTAGCGGTATATAATTCGAGCCCCCTTTTGAGCAGCGGTATATAATCCAAAGAGCTTTTTACGAGCAAGGAAAGTTGACCCCCGTTTGTCATCATCTCGAGCAAACAAGGGCAGCGACAGTAGACGTAACAACAACCACATCAGCAACAGGACGACATAGTTATGCTCAACAAAGGGAAGCTTCAGTAAAAGGCCACAACACAGCCTATGGGAGCTCTGCCAAACAGCCTTTAGGCCGTGAGCCCCAAACATAATGTTCAAGGGTAGAGGAAGGTGATAAGAAGAAATGGGAAAATTAGCCAACGAAGATACCTAGATGGAAAAAACAACGCCAAAGCACCCCTATTTATAGGGGGTAACGACACGGTCATCGAGGCTTTGGAAGATTGACCGGCGGACGCAATTATTGTTTTCTTGAAGAACCGAATTGACGGCGGAGCATTCATCTTGGAGAACGGGAATCGACAGTGCATTGAATGATGTCAAAAACATAATTCCATGGGACAACCCGGTTGCTGAAAAAGCTCGCGCCACAAGTTGCATCATTGGTATGACGTTACCGTAAGAAGCACGTGGAGTCAGGTGTTAGAATTATTTCCCATCGCTTAGTTCTGGGAAACTCGGAGCTGCGACCGAGTCCCCTCCCTCGGGGCTCGTCGAGTCATGAATCAAAGAAGACGAAGGTCGAGGCTAGAGCAGAAGGGAAAGTTCCCAAGGCACGCGAATAACTCTAACAAAACCGGCATATCCAGAGCCTATGCCGAGGCATCGCGTCTAGCCATCCCATCTCCATACTTTACAGTTAGTTCATGTTGTACCATAACCGGGTTCCCCTCATATATAAAGGGAACCCACACTACTTTGTAAGGGGATGATGTTGCTCCAACTATTCTCCACCAGATCAATAATATCTCTTTCTCTCTCTCTTTTCTCTATAACTTACTCGTCTTTACTCGCTCGATGCCACTTTAGCATTTATTACTTTCTTACTTGTTCTTCATTTATTGCTCGGTATTGGCCATAAAGAGCCTTGCTTGATCATACCTTAACTATTATCCCATTCCCGACTATCCCCGATAGCTCGAGCTCGAGCCAGATATCGACCTCGAGGTCCTTCATCGACCAGTCCGAGGCTCGGGCTGCAAGCTTCTCAGTTTGATTACTGCCCCGTTTTAGCTTGTATCTCTTCATTAAACTTCATATTTTTAGCGTCAACTGCTCTAACAACTAGCATAAAAATAGATCACGTATTTTTAGAATCACATTTACAAATTTAATTGTTGTTACCATTTTCACGGTAAACAAAGTCAAAAATTGACCCCGGGTCCACATGGTCAAAACCCGAGGTTAGAACCAAAATCCGATCACCCATTCCCCCACGAACTTAAATATATAATTTGTTTTGAAATTGGACCTCAAATCGAGGTCCAAATCCCCAAAATTTGAAATTCCTAAGTTCTACCCAAAATCACCCAATTTTCCATGAAAAACCCTTGATTTTGAATTGAAATCATGTGAAAAGATGTTATGGATTGAAGAAAATTAGTTAGAAATGACTTACTAATGATTTGGAGAAGTTTATGCCTTTGAAAAATTGCCCAAGATGTTTTTAGGGTTTGAAGAGTTGTAAAAATGAATGAAATCCCGTCAAAATTTCATTTAGCAGGTCTGAGATGTCGCAATTATGACCAGGATTCACAAATTGTGAACCCCTTTAGAACCTGATGTCTTTGCATTTGCGAAGAATTAGTAGCATTTGCGACTTTGCCCTTTTCGCATTTGCGATAAAAGGGGTCGCATTTGCGATCAAGGCTTGCCCAGGCTTGGTTCGCATTTGCAACGCCAGGATCGCAATTACCAAGCTTGAGAACTTTACAATTGCGAAGCCTGGTCTCGCAATTGCGAGATTAGAGGCCTGGGCAAAAATACTAGATACCAACAATCTTTCCTAAGTCCAATTTCACTCTGTGGCCTATCCAAAGCTCACCCGAGCCCTCGGGGCTCCAAACCAAACATGCACGCAAGTCCAAAAACATCATACAGACTTGCTCGTGCGATCAAATCATCAAATAACATCAAAAACTATGAATTAAGCCTCAAATTCATGAAATCACTCAAGAACATTAAAATTACTATTTTCTTAACTATACATCCGATTTATACCAAATCAATTTCGATCTTTGCCAAATTTCATAAATTCAACTTAATTATTATTTTAAACTTGTACCAGCTCTGGAACCAAGATACGGGCCCGATACCATCAAGAAATTACATAAATTCTCTTCTAAAAGCCTTTATATTTTCCAGCAAATATTTTTTAAAAAAAATTCATTTCTCGGGCTTGGGACCTCGGAATCTGATTCCGGGCATACGCCCATGTCCCAAATTTTACTACGGACCTTACGAGACTATTGGATTATGGGTCTAGGTCCGTTTACTAAGAATGTTGTCCAAAGTCAACTTCAATTAATTTTAAAGGCCAATTTTCTTATTTTTCGTAGATTTCACATAAAAGCTTTTCGGAAATGCGCCCCGGCTGCGTACGCAAATTGAGGTGAGACAAAAAGAGGTCTTTAAGGCCTCGGAACACAGAATTTACTTTCAAAATGAGTGATGACCTTTTGGGTCATCACACGGATAAATCCTCTAAACTATTAAAGTTGATTAGTTGGTGTCAATTGATTTGGGATTAAGTATAATTCAATGAATAATTGATAAATTAGAATTTTGGTCATATATGTGTGCTGCATAGGTTAAAATCGCAAATGCGAGCAAGATGTTTTACATTTATTTGCTTCTTCTTCATGGTGTAGCAGACAAATGGTTATCTACAACTTATCTATAATTTTTACACATTATTTCTACATAGTTAAATGCAACTACAATAACATACAATGTAAATACAAATTTTATACAAAATTTATACAATATGTCATTTGTATATTTTGTATTTGATTTATACATAGTAAAAATAAATTTCATGCAACTAATTATATATTATACAACTTATCTACAATTTTCATATGTTATTTCTACTCAGTTATATACAACTACAATATCATACAACTTAAATATAATTTTTATACAATATTGTTCAACTTTCATACAATAGTTAAATTAAAAAAATATAAACAACAAAATATAATTTTTCTACAATATTTCTATAATTTTACTACAATTTCATAAATAGAATTTATATCATGTCTTCTTCTTCTTCTTCTTCTTCTTCTTCTTCTTCTTCGAGTTTCAATCTGAAATTCAGTCAAAATCAAGTCTAATCTTCACCAAAACACCCTAAAAATTATGATATAAACTCCAAACTATATACCCAATTGTTTGCAACAACACCCAATCCAAAAAAATAATGGTTTTTGAAAATTCAAATTCGAATTCAAAGCTTCAAAGCTTTTTAACGGCTGTCAATGGTGGAATTGTTGCTCTCTTTTCCTTTGCTTTACATTACTGAAATTATAGATTGAGAGATAGAGAGAGATGTAGAGAGAATCACAATTCTTTGCAACAACACCCAATTCAAACAAATAATATTTTTCGAAAACCCAAATCAAAAGAAGGAATATCTGCTCATTTGTCTTTTGTGGAGCTGTTCTTTGAAGATATCTTCTTCTTCATTGAAAATCAAGCTAATCAAAGACGTTAATGGAGGTAGAAATTTTGAATAAGAGTAAAAATTTCGTCTGGTTTTTGAAAAAGAGATGAAATAGGCGTTAATGGAGGATTTATGAGATTTGTGAAGAGAAAATCGTGGATCAGTGCAAGATACGTGGGTTAGGGGGTGGGATGTGGAGAGAGAAATATGGGGGGAGTGGGAATATATGGTAGAGTTATTTTAGGACACTAATTAATATCATTAATTCCCTTAAAATGTACATAAATGGTAATTGGTATATAAAATGTAATTATAGTAAAACTTGAGTAGGGAAGATAATATAGTTTCATATAGTGTATAGAAATGTAAAAATCTCTAAAGAAAATTGAAACTTTAGCCATTTTAAGATGGGTCTTAAGCCTAATAATGTTGCTATGTGTTTCAAAGACAAGGAATTAAGCTCATGTGGCCACTAAAACTCATTTTCTGTTATAAAATAAAAGCAATGTAGTAAAATGTAAATAAGAAGAGATAGAAAGAAGGGAGAAGTATTTTCTTCTTTCACTTTGGTGTATCTTTCCATTGCAATTACATGGCATTTTATAGGCATAAAAGTAAAGATGATGGACATAAAGTAGGAGATTTAATCTTTAAGTTATTCACAATATGGGCATCAAATGTAGCATCCAATGTACAAACTATTCATAACACTCCCCCTTGGATGTCCATGTAAGATAATGTGCCTCATTAAGAACTTACAAAAAAAATATTGGGATGTACATAGTTATTTATAATATGCATTGCTTGCTGCCTCATTAAAAAAACCTTACCAGGAAAACCCAATGGGACAAAACCTTGGTTAAGGAAAAGAGTGCAGCGTGTAGTTACTCCCCCTAATAAAAAATCACTTCATATCTCGAAGACAACGCATTCCAATCTTATATATCATCTTTTCAAATAATGAGGTCTGTAATGCCTTAGTGAACAGATCAGCCAAATTATCACTTGAACGAACTTGTTATACATCTATTTCACCATTCTTCTGAAGATCATGAGTGAAAAAGAATTTCGGTGAAATGTGTTTTGTTCTATCTCCTTTCATATATCCTCCTTTCAATTGAGCTATGCATGCAACATTGTCTTCATACGATATTGTTGGAATATTTTCTTTCGAAGAAAGACCACATGTTTGCTGAATGTGTTGAGTTATAGATCTCAACCAAACGCATTCTCGACTTGCTTCATGAATGGCTATTATCTCTGCATGATTTGAAGAAGTAGCAACCATAGTTTGTTTTGTCGAACGCCATGATATGGCTGTACCTCCACTTGTAAATAAATAGCCTGTCTGAGATCGACCTTTGTATGGATCAGACAAATATCCTACATCTGCATAACCAATCAATGATGGCTTGGATTCATTTGAATAAAATAAACCCATATCAATGGTCCCTTGGAGGTATCTAAATATATGTTTAATACTATTCCATCGTCTTTGTGTTGGCAAAGAACTAAATCTTGCCAATAAGCTTACTGAGAAAGCTATATCTGGTCGGGAATTATTGGCAAGATACATTAATGCCCCAATTGCACTAAGATATGGTACTTCGGCACCAAGAAGCTCTTCATCATTTTCATGAGGTCGGAATGGATCTTTCTTTATATCAAGTGATCTCACAACCATCGGGGTACTCAATGGATGTGCTTTATCCATATAGAATCGCTTTAAAATCTTTTCGGTGTATGTTGATTTATGGACAAATATTCCATTTTTCATATACTCAATTTGTAGACCAAGACAAAATTTTGTCTTTCCAAGATCTTTCATTTCAAATTCTTTCTTCAAACAGTCTACTGTTTTTGGAATCTCCCCAAGAGTTCCAATGATATTTAAATCATCAACATACACGGCGATTATAACAAATTCAGATCCAGACCTTTTTATAAAGACACAAGGACAAATTGGATCATTCTTGTACTCTTCTTTCAACAGGTATTCACTCATGCAATTGTACCATATACGACCTGATTGTTTCAATCCGTATAAAGATTTCTGAAGCTTTATTGAACAAGTTTCTCGAAAACTTTTATATGATTCTGGCACTTTAAATCCCTCAGGTACTTTCATAAAAATTTCGTTGTCTAATGATCTATACAAATAGGCTGTAACAACATCCATTAGATGCATATCAAGTTTTTCTTGCACTACCATATTTATGAGATACCTGAAGGTGATACCATCCACTACAGGAGAATATGTCTCCATATAATCAATTTCAGGCCTTTGGAAAAACCCTTATGCCACAAGTCGCGCTTTATATCTAACGACTTCATTTTTATCATTTTGTTTTCATACAAAAACCCATTTATACCATACTAGCTTTATGCCTTCAGGTGTTCAAACTATGGGTCCGAAGACTTCACGTTTTCCAAGTGAAGTTAACTCTGCCAAGATAGTGTCTTTCCATTTTGGCCAATCATTTTTCTGTCTACATTCATTGACAGATTTTGGTTCAAGATCCTCATCTTGTTGCATTATTTCAACAGCAACATTATAAGCAAAACTGTTATCGATAACAATATTATTTCGATTCCATCTTTTCCCGGTTGAGACGTAACTTATTGATGTCTCTTCATTCTCATTATTTTCAGTACCTGGACCTCCCTTAAGGTCTTATCATTTGTTACATCTTGGGCTCTTCTTGAGCCACTACCTCTGTGTTATGTTCACTTTGATCACTTGCTCCTTTTCTTCTTCAAGGATTTTTATCTTTAGAACCGATTGGTCTACCACGTTTCAAGCATAGATTAGGCTCATTTGCTTTAATTAATTGTCCTTCCGGGATATCAAGTCGAATTGGAGTATTAGTAGCTACAATATGTGACTTAGTCACCCTTGGTAGGTCAGTGAATACATCTGGCAATTGATTTGCAATATTTTGTAAATGAATAATCTTTTGAACCTCTTGTTCACATTGATTTGTTCGAGGATCTAAATGAGACAGTGATAATGCATTCCAATCTATCTTCTTTTAATAATGCATTCCAATCTATCTTCTTTTTCAGCTGCTTATTTTCTCCCCCTAATGTTGGATATATTGATTCATCAAAATGACAATCAGAAAATCTTGCCATAAATAAATCTCCAGTCATCGGCTCTAGATATTTTATAATAGAAGGAGATTCAAATACAACATATATCCCCAACCTTCTTTGAGGACCCATCTTTGTGCATTGTGGTGGAGCAATTGGAACATATATCGCACAACCAAAGATCCTAAGATGGGAAATATTTGGCTCCTGACCAAAAGCCAATTGCAATGGGGAGACTTTATGATAACTTGTGGGCCTTATCCGCACAAGTGCTACTGCGTGCAAAATTGTGACGACCCGGCCAGTCGTCTCATGAGTTACCGCTCCGTTTCTCCCATTTCCACTTCTTTATGTTTCGTTATCCGTGTTTTATGTGGTCGAGTTGATTGGTTTGCGTTTGGTGTGGTTTTGGTAAGAAATGAGATACTTAGTCTCTTTTAAGAAGGCTTAAGTTGGAAAAGTCAACCGGATGTTGACTTGTGAGTTAAAGGGATCGAATGTGATTTGTGACTTAGGAGCGCGATCGGAATAGATTTAAATTGGTGAAGTTGATATTTTGGCAATTCCGGTTCATAGGCGAGATTTTGACATAGGGGTCGGAATGGAATTCCGAGAGTGACAGTAGCAGCGTTGTGTCATTTGGGATGTGTGTGCAAAATTTTAGGTCATTCGGACGAGATTTGATAGACTTTTTGATCGAAAGCATAATTTAAGAGTTCTTGGAGTTCGTAGGCTTGAATCCTATGTTAAATTAGTGATTTGATGTTGTTGTAAGCGTTCCGAAGTGTTGAACAAGTTTGAACAATGTCATGAGATGTGTTGGTATAATTAGTTTGAAGTTTCGGGGGTCCCAGGTAGGTTCCGGGATGTTTTAGGCCGAAAATCATTGTTGTAGCAGGTCCAGGAGGGTTGCAGGCCTCAGAAACCACCCGCAAGGTCCGCACAAAAAGAAGTGCGGCCGCGGTATGTTCTGTGCGGACCGCACAAAAAGAAGTGCGGCCGCGGTAGGTGTCATGCGGACCGCATAAAATGGTGTGCGGTCCCGGTGGGGAACGATTCGCTGGTCTTACTTCGGAAGCTCATATCTTTTGATCTACAAGGAATTTCGAGATGATTCAAAAATGAAAGTTGGATCCCTTCATGTCTAGTTTCCAGAAAGGTAAAGATATTGCAATTTGGACATGTGTAGAAAACGTTATGGCCAAAATATTAAGGCATGTCACTGCAGAGGAAGGCCTGTGCGGCCGCGGTTGTTTTTGCGCGGACCGCACTGGCTTGTGCGGACCGCAGTCGATTTGGTGCGGCCCACGGAGGCTGAAATCTGAGGGGTACTCTATAAATACGAGGTATTGGGTTTTATTTAATATTTTGACCTAGAGAGCTCGGATTTTGGCGATTTTTCGAAGGTTTTTCAAGAAATTCATCGGGGTAAGTGATTCTAACTCAGATTTGGCTAGAGTACATGAATCTATCATTGAATTCATCATTTAATTCATGATTTGGGATGGAATTTGGGAAGAAAATTGTGAAACCTTTCAAAAATATAAAATGATGATTTGAAGGATCAAATGGTATCAGAATTGGATAACTTTGGTATGGTTAGACTCATGAGGGTATGAGGATTCTGAAAATGTAAATTTTACCCGATTTTGAGATGTGGGCTCGGGGCTCGGGTTTTGCTAATTTCGAGATTTTTTGAATGTTTTCGCTTGGGTTTTGTTCCCTTAGCATATTGTGATGTATTCGTTCTGATTTTGGATAGATTCGACGCGCGTGGAGGCCAATTCGAGGGGCAAAGGCATCGCGAGTTAGAGAATTAGCCGGTTTGAGGTGAGTAATGGTTGTAAATGATGTCCTATGGGTTTGAAACCCCGGATTGCACATCGTAGTGCTATATTGAGGCAAGATACACGCTGGATGATGAGCGTGGGGTCTTTTACTACTGGGGATTGTGACTTGGTCTGTCCCGATTGATGATTTTACCGCGAATTTGATTGAAATTCATTTGTTATCATCATGATTTGGGCTGATTGCCATATTTGGGTTTCGTGCCAACTATTTGAACCCTTCGGGAATTTTTATCATTGTTTCCTCACTACTTGACTTATTATTTGAACTCAGTCCTGTTGCTATCTACTGTGTTACAAACTCAGCCACTTTTACTTAGATAAACTTAAATTATATTTCTACATCATGTTTTGGGCTGAGAACTACTGGTTTACTAATGCCCAAGGGGCTTGTGATGATTTTTGGACTGAGTGAGGCCGAGGGCCATATGTGAGGATATTCTGAGTGATATGAGGCCGAGGGACTGAGATACTTTATATGCCACGAGGTAGCTCGAGTGATGTGAGGCCGAGTGCCTAGTGATGATGCCACGAGGTGGCTTGATATAGCACTTAGGCCGTAAGGGGCCCCTCCAAAGTTTGCACACCCACAGTGAGCGCGGGTACCCATTATGATCTGAGAGTGAGCCAGAGGGGCTGATACTGTTTTGAGTGATTGATACTGAGCCCGAGGGGCTGATATTGTACTGAGAGTGAGTCCCAGGGGCTGATACCGTTCTGAGCGATTGATATTGTGAACGAGGGGCGGATTTCTACTTGTTATTTACCTGTTAAATTACATGTTTTACTTGTTTAAAAAAGGGATATCATTTGATTTCTTCACTGATTTACTGCTTTAAGTGATTTTACTACTTGATATGGAATTGCTTTGTGCCTTTACGTGTTTTCATACTTTCAGCCATTATTTATAATTATTACTCACTGAGTCGGAGTACTCACATTACTCCATGCACTATGTGTGCAGATTCAGGCATCACAGAGTCCGCTCCTGAGTGCTGATTCTCCCAGTCCAGACAGTGATTCAGAGACTACGAGGTAGCTATTGGCGTTCGCAGCCCCGTGCCTCCCTTATCTTATCATTTTCATGTTTTTAGAACTATTGTATCAAATTTAGTATTCAGTAGACTTGTATCCGGATTTCTTAGTTGCTCATGACTTGTGACACCCCGATTTAGGCTATGTCGGGATGGTTTCTACTGTCGTTATCGCAAATTCCGCAAATTATGATTATTATATCCTGTTTTAGAACTACTTATGGTATTTAACTGTTTTAAAAGAGGTGGTCTATTTTGGTCTGGCTGGCCTTGTCTTCACGAGAGGCGCCATCACGACCGAGTTCGGGGAATTGGGTCGTGACAAAAATAGTATGACCCCATACTGAAATGGGAAGTCTTGTTCTCATAAGCATTGGTCTAGAAATTAATTGGAGGCGTTTGATCAATGATTCTGCTAGACCATTTTGTGTATGAACATGAGCAACCAAATGCTCAATTGTTATCCCAGTTGAAATACAATAATCATTAAAGGCTTGGGATGTAAACTCACCAGCATTATCAAGACGAATTGTCTTAATTGCATAATCTGGAAATTGTACTCTTAGCTTTATTATTTGAGCCAACAATCTCGCAAATTCCATATTGCGAGTTGATAGTAAGCACACATGTGACCATCTTGTAGATGCATCTACCAAAACCATATAATATTTGAATGGTCCACATGGAGGGTGAATGGACCTACATATATCACCTTGTATACGTTCCAGAAATGCAGAGGATTTCATCCTAACTTTAATAGTTGATAGTCTAATAATTAATTTTCCTTGAGAACATGCAGCACAAGAGAATTCCTTAAATTGAAGAATCTTCTGATTCTTCATTGCATGTCCATGTGAATTCTCAATTATTTTACGCATCATATTAGAACCAGGATGGCCCAACCGGTCATGCCAAATAATAAAATTATCTTGATTAGTAAACTTCTCGTTTACTACGGCATGTGTTTCAATCCTGCTAAAACTTGTGTAGTATAAGCCGGAGGAAAGAGCAGGTAACATTTCAAGCACATATTTCTTACCGAACATTATTGTAGTAATATAAAGATATTCAATCTTTTCATCATTTGTAGTCTCAATATGATAGCTATTTTGGCGAATATCTTTGAAACTTAATAAGTTTCTTTGAGATTTACTACAATATAATGCTTCATCAATATCCAAATTTGTTCCTCCTGGCAGTAAAAATTGGCTCTTCCAGAACCTTCAATTAATCTTGTACTACCGAATAATGTATTAACATTCGCTTCTTTCATTACCAAATAAGAGAAATATCTCATATCTTTTAAAATAGTGTGTGTTGTAGCACTATCCAGAAGACATATATCATCTTTATTAATCTTGAGTCTAATTGAAGACTGGGAAATTTTCATATTCTTCATAAAAAAAGATAAATAATACATCATAAGAAATATGAAATACAAGCAGGAAAAAAACATTAAAAAATACATTAGGAATGTAGAAACTAGCAACACGTGATGCATTAGGAAAATACACTCAAGAAAAATAAACTAGTTGCAAACATAAAAATAACAACTTTTATAGCTTCATTCCCCAGTAAGATGATTAGTTCTTCAGTCAATATCCTCAAATAAGTCTCCGGCTTCTAAATGAGTAATATTTGTTAGGCCTTCAAAATCATCATCTTTATATGCAAGATGTGCCTTAGAATCATATTTGTTTGAGAGACCTGCTTCATCATTATTATTTTGAAAGGTCAAATGTGCCTCCACATTATTTTCTTTTTTCCTGAGGGAGGCTTGATAGTTTGACAAAATGTTCTGGCGTACGACAAATGCATGCCCAATGACCTCTCATACCACATCGGTGACACATACTAGTTTTACCTTTTGAATGATTAATTTGAGAACCCTTATTGTTCTCCAATTTATTTCCACCATAATGACGATAATTGTTTCGCCCCCTGCCACGTCCACATTTACGACCATGTCCACGACCACGGTAATTATTTTGTTTTCTTTCAAACTTATCATATGCTGCTACAACATTCACTTCCGGAAATGGAGCTGACCCAGTGGGACGGACTTCATGATTTTTCATTAATAGAGTATTATTCTGCTCTGCCACAAGTAGGCATATGATTAACTCAGAATATTTCTTAAAACCTTTTTCACGGTATTGTTGTTGTAGCACCACATTTGAAGCGTGAAAAGTAGAAAATATTTTTCCAATAAGTCCTCATTTGTGATAGTGTCTCCACATAATTTTAATAGAGAACTTACTTTAAAGATTACAGAATTATACTCACTTACGGTTTTAAAGTCTTGCAACCTTAAATGTATCCACTCATACCGAGCTTTCGATAATACCGTAAATTTTAGGTGGTCATACCGATCCTTTAAATTAATCCATAATTCAAGTGGATCTTTTATGGTTAAATATTCAGTTTTTAGCCCTTCATGTAGATGATGACAAAGGAAAATCATGGCCTTCGCTTTATCCTGATTTGATGCTTCATTTCCTTGTATAATAGTATTTCCAAGACCGTTAGCGTCAAGGTGAATTTCAACATCAATGACCCATGATAAATAGTTCTTCCCGGTGATGTCAAGCGCCACAAATTCAAGTTTTGATAAATTTGACATAGTGAAAACTATCATAAAAGATGAATAAGTTAGAAAAATAATTATAATAATAAACAATTAATGAAAACAAAACGATTAAGGTAAAAGAAATGAAAATAGAGCTATATCATGTTAACAATCTACTATTTCATTTTATTCTTGCCATAAAGTAGAAATTACATACTTGTTTCATTTCACTTTATATTATTGATATATATGTGTTAATAGAATTGAACGTGACTAACATTATTTATATGTTCCAATAAATATAAAGTAATTAAACTATAAAATTATTGCTTGTCAATTCATTTCTCACAGTTCTTCAAAATGCCTTAAAGATATGTTTTGATCTAGGGAGTCCATGAATATTATAAGTAGTGCATAGCTAGTTTGATGACTTTGAGGTCCTCTAAGAGTTGAGCACGGAAGGAAATAGTTATTTTATCACTGCAATGTACTTAAACTATTTAAGATGCCCAAGCGCACAAGTAATCTGCAAACAGTGAACATATGATATGTACTGCCATAAATAAAATGATTATAATGATACATACCTTAATAAAATATGGCTCAACTTAGCGGGAGTTAAGAATAAAATTAGAGTTTCGTGCTGATAACGTGTTATAAAATAAAAACAATGCAGTAAAATGTAAATAAGAAGAGATAGAAAGAGGGGAGAAGTATTTTCTTCTATCACTTTGGTGTATCTTTCCATTGCAATTACATGGTCTTTTATAGACATAAAAAGTAAAAATAATGAACATAAAGTAGGAAATTTAATCTTTAAATTATTCACAAAATGACATCAAATATAGCATACAATGTACAAACTATTCATAACATTTTCTTTATTATTAAAGACTTAAGAAGAGAAACCTTATCTCTCTTTAGCGTCATCAGCCCCACCAAACTCCATGATTTTTATCCTTTCTTCTTTCTTTTTTTTTAAAAAATTATTAATTGAAGAAAATAAAAGAATCCTAGTCCCTTTCCGCCATTGTCACTTTGGATTAAGAAAAGAAGCTTTGTTTCTTCTTTTATCCTTTTTCTGCCATGGCCATGGAGTACCAAGCTCCATCTACAATCTGCCATTTCAGAACAGCAGCCATTGCTTAACAGCCACCATCCATTTGACAGTGGCTCGCGGTGGTGCACAACAACAGTACATCGACGTCTGATGTTTAAAACAAATTAGATATTATTTTTTCTTTTGACTAGATTTGAAAAAAATGTCCACAAAGATGCTACAAACTAAACCAATTAATTTGTAGTGATACAAGTTTGTGGGCAAAAAAAATACCATGAAATTTTCATCGATCAGTTGTGGAAACTAACTTTAGAAATAATGTCGGAGTAAAAATGGGTTAAACTTATTAACCGATTCCAAGTTTCCAAATGCACACATTAAAAACATATATGCTTATTTGTTTTACAAAAAGAACAGAACAGATCTTTTAGTTATCCGAACCGAAATGTCAGTTTATGACTCCGTACCAATAAAGAAACACGTTATTTTAAACACATCAGATAGTGTCCTTAAAATTGTGTATAAATTCAATTATTATACGATTTTAGGATAAACACTCTTAACTCCTTTTGCCACATATATATGTTTGGTTTGGAACATTATTAGTAATTATGCAATGATCATGTTTCTGTGATAAGTTAACTAGTAAAGTTTTAAAAGTTGATAATATCGTTCCATTAAATCACTTGAGAGTTGAAATTTGTAAAAAATTGGACTTTAATTCATAAGTGACGACAACATTTTAATTTTCTTTTTGAGGATTACTTATCTAGTAGGAGTAATATATTTTCCCATCTTCAAATATTATATTTGCAATTTTTTTTTCTCTCTTGGAAATTAGATAGTGAAGGAACACGTTATTCTAAATATATTAGATATGTTACACAACGCCTTCCTGATGTTCTTTGGAAGGGCAACGTAAGGCTAAGCAACCGATGTCAGTGCGATTGCTGTCCGCCAATGAGGTCCCCTCCGCACGCTAGACTAGATTGTCAGTGCCGTGCGGGAAAACCAATGTCATGAGCAATTGCGGAAGCTGAGAGAGAATTGGGTTTTGAATGATGATGATGATTTTATTGATGAATGAAAATACTGATTACAAAGATGTGGTGTCGAGGGGGAGAGACACCAGAAAATGCTTGCTTGAAATGTTTGATTGTTTGGTCCCCCTTAATAATGCTTAAAAAAAATAAACCAACATTACAAGACTAGTCCTAATAAAGCTGTAGAAGCACACTGAAATGAAAATGCTGTAAACTAGTCTATGATTACAATGAAAAGGACTTAGATTATTACAAGGTAAAACTAAGTCCGATGGCAGCATCTTTGTCTTGCGGGTCAGGGTCTGCGCGCGCGTTGCTGTGGGCGCGCGCGACACTTGATGTGCTGGCCTGAGGCTGGGCACTGGTGCTTGGCATCAGGGTCTGTGCGCGAGGCGCTGCTGGAATGGGCCTGCAGCTGGGCGCTGGCGAGGCATCAGGATCTGCGCGCGCGGCATTGTCAGGGCGCGCGACGCTGTTGTCATTGGCCAGCCCTTGGGCGCTGGCGAGAGGCATCGGTGGGGCGACAGAGGCACATGCGCGCTTGTCACTTGGCGCAGCCAAGACCACGGCGCCGACCATGGCGCTAGGCATTGTGAGGCTTACTAGGCCGCCATGGGGCGCGGCCAAGGGGTCATGGGGCGTGTCTGGAAAGAAGCCCATGGCATTCTCCCCCACCTGAGTTGGCACCGTCCTCGGAGCCTTATGATGATGATGATGATGATGATGATGTTTCTGATGGTTGTTGGATGGGAGGTCTGCGCCCCTCTGTTCTGTGAGCTTGATGTTGTGGCGACGCAATGATTTCATGCGGCTGACATGGAAGACTGAATGGATCTTCCACCAGGATGGAGTTTTTACCTGGTATGTGGACTTCCCAATGCGTTTTGCAATGGGCAGGGGCCCGATGTATTTTTGTTGCAGGCGAGGGTCATGGGTCCTTTCTGCAAACAAGTACCGCTTTGGGATGCATAGCATTACTTTGTCCCCTGGTTGATGTTGGGCAAAGCAAAGCTTTTGTTCGGTAAACCTTTTTGCCCGCTCTTGGGCTTTGACGAGATAGCTCCACACTATCCCCATGTTGCGCTCCCATTCGCTCGAGAAGTTGGCAGCTCGAGGAGATTTCAGCATGGTTGATGCATTCACCGTTTGCGGGAGAAGCGGTTGCTGTCCGGTAACAATTTCAAAAGGGCTCTTGTTTGTATGATGGATCTTTTGAGAATTGAAACACAGCTGAGCAGCATCCAGGAGCTTCACCCAATGCTTCTGTGATCCGGTTGCGAAGTTGCGGAGATATTCCTCCAGCATGTCATCGAACCGGTCTGTCTGGCCATCCGATGGTGGATGGATGTCTGAGTTGTGACTCAATGTTGACCCAAAACACCTGAAGAGATGGGTCCAAAAGTTGCTAGTGAAGCGTGAGTCGCGCCTACTAACAATGTCTTTGGGCAGGCCCCAATGTTTGACAATGTGCGAGAAGAAGAGTCGAGCTGTATCTTCCGCTGATGCATTTTGCGGGGCTGCTATGAAAGTTGCATAGTTTGAGAACTGATCTATGACAACCATGATGGATGCAAGATTGCCGACTTGGGGCAATCCCGTGATGAATCTGAGGGAAACACTTTCCCATGGTCTCTGTGGGACATGTAATGGCTGCGAGGGTCCCGTCTGTGATGAGTGATCCGACTTGTCCTTGTGGCATGGCTGACAAGTCTTCACATGATGAGGAGCGTCACCAGTCTTTTGAGGCCGATGACATGATGGCTGATTGTTGCTGCGAAGGGTAGGCGGAACCAGGGGTTCATGTCTGTTGACTACCTTCTCCAACTGCATGGCCGAGATGTTTTCAGCGGCCATCTTTATGGGAAAACATGGTATGGTGCAGGGCTTGTCCCCTTTTTCTCCCATCATCAGGAGCATGTTGGCATATGGTACCGGTATGGTGTTGGTTTGCCTCATGAACTCCAAACCCACTATGATGTCGAAGTCATCTATGATTGCGATGCGCAGGTCGATGCTTCCTTTGTATGGGCCAAGTTTCACTGGGACATTTGTAGCTGTTCCACCCAATGTCTGAGGTGGTGAGTTGATAGCCTTGACGCGGCCTTTGCTCTTTTGTACAACAAGACCTAGGCGCTCTACTTGCGTTGATGACAAGTAGTTATGGGTGGCACCCGTGTCTATCAATGCGTGAAGGGGCTTGCCGTTCACTTTCAATTCGACGAACATTAGGGTCCTCGCTTGTTTAGGAGGCCTCTCGTCCATCTTTTCTTTCCCTTTCTTGGTGATCGGGGCTGATGTTTTCTTAGGAGGACATGCACTGGTCCCCGCTAAGGCATGTGGGATAGAGCCAACAATTGCATTGAAGGCGCCTACCTGGTCGTCGTCTGATGTGTCTGATGTGTCTAACTCATCCTCGACCGTCTGATGAGCATTGACCTTGATGTTTGGGCATTCATTGTTCCAATGTGCCCCGCCGCAATGAAGGCATTCTAAAGGAGGCTTTCTCCCCTGATTGTTGTTGATGGATGCAGCACTGTTGTTGTTGGAGGGAGGAGTCTTAGTTTTGGATGCACTCCGATCTCCCCCACTTTTGCTTGGGCCACCATTGCTGGGATGGTGCCCGTTGAATCCCCCTCGGACAGACGGCTAGGGTCTGTCGTTCTGAGTTCCCAAATGATAATTGCCAAGGCATTTTGCATCTTGAATGGCCTTGGGCAGGGTGTCTACCCGTTGTCGCTGTAGTTCCATACGGGCATGAGGTTTCAAACCTTCTATGAATGCGAAGAGTTTGTCTTTGTCCCCCATGTCGCGTATGTTTAGCATGAGTGCGGAGAATTCGCGCATGTACTCCTGCACTGATTTTGTGTGGCGGAGGTCCCGTAGCTTTCTCCTTGCATTGTATTCCACATTTTCGGGGAAGAACTGCAGGCGTATGGCTACCTGCAATTCGTCCCATGTCTGGAGAGTATCTTCACCGGCCTTGATGGCTTCGTATTTGACCCGCCACCAAAGTTTGGCATCGCCCTGAAGATACATGGCAGCAATCGCTACCTTTTTGGATTCTTCCAAATGGCCCACGGCATCGAAGTATTGTTCGATGTCGAAGATGAAGTTTTCCACTTCTTTAGCATCCCGAGATCCGTCGTATGGCTTTGGCTCCGGTATCTTAAGCTTTAGTAGAATGAGGGTGAGGTTTGCTGCACCCCTGATGTGGTTGTCGCCTTCTCGAAGTAGGCTCTGTAAGGCAGCATTGACAACATTGAGCTTGCCTGTCAAGTCGTCTATGGTTTGTTGCATGGCAGTTAGTCTGTCTGCCTCTTGTTGCTGATGGGCTAAATCGTCGGCACGCTCCTGTTGGAGGTCCTCAAATTTGCCATGAATATTGGCAGTTTCAATGGCTACCGTTTGTCGGTCCTCGTCAGAGTCACAACTGATGTTTGCAATGTCATTTTCTGCCTGCCGCATTCGGCGGTCCAGGTAGTCCAACCTTTGCACTAGGTTGTTGTTTTGATCAGACACCGTATCCACGATGGGTCGTAATCGGTCAACCGTCTCTTCTAGGGATGCTAGAGGCTCCCCATGATTCACCATGGTAAGAAATGGTGATGATGGCAAATGTTCCCTCGTCCGATGTCAAGCCTAGGCTCTGATACCAACTGTTACGCAACGCCTTCCTGATGTTCTTTGGAAGGGAAACGTAAGGCTAAGAAACCAATGTCAGTGCGGTTGCTGTCCGCCAATGAGGTCCCCTCCGCACGCTAGACTAGATTGTCAGTGTCGTGCGGGAAAACCAATGTCATGAGCAATTGCGGAAGCTGAGAGAGAATTGGGTTTTGAATGATGATGATGATTTTATTGATGAATGAAAATGCTGATTACAAAGATGTGGTGTCGAGGGGGAGAGACACCAGAAAATGCTTGCTTGAAATGTTTGATTGTTTGGTCCCCCTTAATAATGCTTAAAAAAAATAAACCAACATTACAAGACTAGTCCTAATAAAGCTGTAGAAGCACACTGAAATGAAAATGCTGTAAACTAGTCTATGATTACAATGAAAAGGACTTAGATTATTACAAGGTAAAACTAAGTCCGATGGCAGCATCTTTGCCTTGCGGGTCAGGGTCTGCGCGTGCGTTACTGTGGGCGCGCGCGACACTTGATGTGCTGGCCTGAGGCTGGGCACTGGTGCTTGGCATCAGGGTCTGTGCGCGAGGCGTTGTTGGAATGGGCCTGCAGCTGGGCGCTGGCGAGGCATCAGGATCTGCGCGCGCGGCATTGTCAGGGAGCGCGGCGCTGTTGTCATTGGCCAGCCCTTGGGCGCTGGCGAGAGGCATCGGTGGGGCGACAGGGGCGCATGCGCGCTTGTCACTTGGCGCAGCCAAGACCACGGGGCCGACCATGGCGCTAGGCATTGTGAGGCTTGCTAGGCCGCCATGGGGCGCGGCCAAGGTGTCATGGGGCGTGTCTGGAAAGCAGCCCATGATAGATAGTGCGTAAATCATAAAATAGAATTTACTAGTTTGCGTAGCGTGAGCGAAAAGAATGGAGGAACCTCGGCTGAAATCACTGGTCGGTCGTGATTGTCACAGTGTATTGGAGCAACCCCTATTCCACAGTCTAAACCACTGGTCTGATTTTGGAAGAGGAGAGCATGGAAAAATACTGTTTTTCTATATATTATTTTTGTACACGCTAAGTGTACTTATATAGAAAGTATTAGGATTAACTAATAACCTTATTGGGCCTTAAAGCCCCCTTATGAGTGGACCCAATATTTCCTACAAATAGGTTTAAAGGGATTAGCAGGGCACGAGGTGCTATCTACATAAATAAATGTTCAAGATAAGAAAGGGTTGACATATACAATTTTCCTTTAGTACTACTGGTAAAAGACTGTTAATACACCTCCAACGGTGACTTACAGATCAAATTAGCAAAACTATCTAATAGCAATGTTTTAAAAGGCGGGGGCGTGAGGCGAGGCGTAAGCCCTGATACACGGGGCATAAGTCTCACTGATCTTTAAATTTTACTAATTTTAAGATAGTATAAAATAAAAAATAATTGTAAAAATTACATTAAAATAACAAAATTATAGCAACCAATCTATGTAAAATATTTATAAATTATAATTCAACTATTAATACGAAAAGTGTGACATATATTATAATATGCAAATTACATGCAACATCGTTACAACTCAAACTTCAAAAGTAATGTATTCGATACGAAATCTTATATTTATCTCTTAAGGAGTAACGAATCTTGAAAACATTTCGATATTATAATTTGATATATTTTAAAATACTCCTTTTATGTAATATGCTTCCTTTGAAAGAGAATTTATTTAAAAACATAATTCACAATTTAAATATGATTCTCTAACATCATGTATTTTTATTTTCGACAAGTTAATAAAGTGACATATAATTCACCATACTATACTATAATAACTAATTATTTATAAATAGTTACTAGCTAATACTAGGCTATTAAATTAAAAAATATTGTATCTCGTAAATGTGAAAAAAATAATATTTAGAAAAATAATTATAAAAAAATTGTGGACTATTATATAATAAAGACATAACAAAGTTAATAAATAAATACTTTTGAATGAATGATTTATTTAAAATTTACTATCAAAGCAGTCTTAGTGGATAACATGCAATAATTTTTATTTTAATTATGACATAAAATACTCTCAACTTAATGATAAATTATTAAGAAAAAAGTAATTTTGAATAGTCAATGATTTATTAAGAAAATTTGAGAATTTATAAGGTTAGTTACACGCAATTGTATAAAGTTCTATTAGGCAAGTCCAATACAGTGCGCGTTAGGCGTGTCCGGGGCATAAGCCCCGGCGGCCGAGACGTAAGTCTCACGGAATTAAGCCCCACACATAAATCCATGGGCATTTTACGAGTGCTCCGCTCCGGGGCGAGCCCCGAGCGAGTCCCAATTCTTCCTTTTAAAACAAAGTCTAATAGCAAGGCTCATTATTTTGAAATCATTAGATAAGTTTGTTTAAAAGTTTCAAACAACAACAACAACAACAACAACCCAGTGTAATCCCACAAGTGGGGTATGGGGAGGGTAATATGTACGCAGACCTTACCTCTACCCCGAGGGGCAGAGAGGCTGTTTCCAGGAGACCCTCGGCTCAAAGAGGCAACAAGAGACACTATATTAGTACTATCAATAGACTCATAATAAAACACCATAAAATCCATAACATAACATAAATACCATAAAAACAAAGTAACAGCAATATAAGAGATATAGGAAATACGAGAATATGTAAGGTATTAATACACAGAAGATAAAGCCCATCATCAGTAGTTGATCAATAGCATCCTAAAACTAATTCCTAACTGGCTAGTCTCACTCTAGTGCGCTGTAAAAAGACATCACAAATTTCCCCTAACCTACAACCTTAATGCTCGATCTCCACAATTCCCTGTTTAGGGCCATGTCCTCAGTAACCCTAAGTCGCGTCATATCCTGCCTGATCACCTCTCCCCAATACTTCTTAGGTCTCCCTCTACCTCTCCTCGTACCCACCACCGCCAGTCATTCACACCTTCTCACCGGTGCATCAGTGTTCCTCCTCTGAATATGCCCGAACCATCTGAGTCTTGCTTCCCGCATCTTGTCCTCCATGGGGGCCACACCCACCTTCTCTCTAATATCTTCATTTCTAATCTTATCCTTACTTGTATGCCCGTACATCCACCTCAACATCCTCATCTCTGCAACTTTCATCCTCTGGATGTGTGAGATCTTCACCGGCCAACACTCGGTCCCATACAACATAGCAGGCCTAACCACTGCCCTATAAAATTTACCTTTCAGTAATAGAGGCACTTTCTTGTCATACAGGACTCCCGTCGCTAACCTCCATTTCATCCACCCCACCCCTATATGGTGTGTGACATCCTCGTCGATCTTCCCGGACCCCTGAATAAACGACCCCAGGTACTTGAAACTACCCCTCTTAGGGATGACTTGAGAATCAAGCCTCACTTCCTCTCCCGCTTCCGTCGGCTCTACCCCAAATTTGCACTCAAGGTATTCTGTCTTCGTCCTGCTCAACCTGAAACCTTTGGACTCAAGGGTATGTCTCCAAACCTCTAACCTCTCGCTGACGCCGCGTCGTGCCTCGTCGATTAGGACTATGTCATCAACAAATAGCATGCGCCATGGCACCTTCCCCTGAATATGATGCATTATAGCATCCATCACCAGGGCAAATAGGAAAGGGCTGAACGCAGACCCTTGGTGCAACCCCGTAATAATCGGAAAATAATCTGAATCGCCTCCTGCTGTCCTAACCCGAGTCTTAGCTCCATCATACATGTCCTTAATCGCCCTAATGTAGGCAACCGGGACCCCTTTAGCCTCTAAGCATCTCCATAAGACCTCCCTAGGAACCATGTCGTACGCTTTCTCTAGATCGATAAACACCATGTGGAGATCCTTCTTCTTATCCCTGTATTGTTCCACCATCCTCCTAATAAGGTGGATAGCTTCTGTGGTAGATCACCCCGGCATGAACCCGAACTGGTTGTCTGAAATAGACACCGTCCTTCGCACTCTCATTTCTACCACTCTCTCCCAGACTTTCATGGTGTGACTTAGTAATTTAATACCCTTATAGTTGTTACAGATCTGGATATCGCCTTTGTTCTTATACAACGGGACCATTGTACTCCACCTCCACTCTTCGGGCATCCTATTAGTCTTGGATATAATATTAAGCAACTTAGTAAGCCATTCCAAGCCTGCTCTACCCACACACCTCCAAAGCTCAACCGGAATTTCATCTGGTCTGGTAGCTCTGCCCCTTCTTATCTTACGCATTGCCTCCATGACCTCATCGACCTCAATGTCTCGACAATCACTTAGTTCATGGGGGCTGTCTGCGTTCCTCAATTCACCTAGTACTAAAAGTTTCAAACAAACTTTCTTTTTTGGGATAAAGAGTTTGTATTCTCAGAGTATTTCCTGTTTATTTTGTGCTACGGTCGAACTTAAAGAAGGGACTTAGCCATACAAAGTTGAGAGAAATTTTAACATAAATAGTGGACTAGATTTACTGTTTATTTTTTAAATTCGTATATATAGATTATACACATATAATACATAATTTATATATATATTATATATCCGTCGGCTAGTTTTAGTTTAAGCGATTAGGTGAGCGGCTATTTGAGTTAATATTCTATAGAAGGGATTTTAGCATAAATAGCCGTCCATATTCAGTGTTTATTTTTTAATCAGTATACATAGATTATACGCTGATTATACATAATAATATACATATAATATATGAATTATACTAATATTATATATCCGTCAGCTATTTTAGTTTAAGCGATTAGGCGGAAGGCTATTTGGGTTAATCCCCTGTAGAATTGTCAAAGGGAGGTGAGCCATGTATCATTTGGGTTCTACTTGGTAAATTCTTGGGATCTCGGCCCAAATTCAATGGGCTGTCCATTTTAATCACCAGGCTGATGAACGTCCGTGATCTAAATGTTGGGTTGCTTCGACAATCTGGATTGATGAAGTTAAAATAGTACGAGCTAGCCAGTTTTTGGACTGGTCATTCAAAAATAGTCAACATTTATGAAGTAATTAAAAAATAACCACTATTTTGCTGTAACAGAGACCGGTCCAGCTTAATATACTGGAGTTCGGTGCACCAGTGTATGAACTTCCAGCATATTATGCTGGACCGATATACTTTGCTGACTCCAGTGTAATATACTCGAGATTGGAGCATCTCCAGTATATTATGCTGGACCGATATATTATATCGGAACTCCAGTATATTAGACTGGAGTTCCAATATACTGGAACTCCATTATATTATGCTGGAGTATTTTTCCGGATTTTGAATAGTGTATTCGTTCAGATTTATCTTTACATGAAAAATGGCTAAAATTCGATTACTTTAAAACTGTGGCTATTTTTGAATTACCACTTGTAAATCTGGCTATTTTTGAATTTCTCCCATTGATGAAAGGGACTTTTACCTAGTTATACTATATTAGAAACTTATTTACCAATATTCTCTATATTTTGTAATTTTTAATAAGTATATAGGTTTTTCTTACAAATTGTGTAGATTGTTCATTAAAAGGCTCCCACCCCATTATTAGTGCCTTCAATTAAGGGATTCAATTATATCATTTCCTCTTTTTTTCCTCTCCTCTTCTCTCTCTTTTTTTACAACAAAATTTCTTAATCTACGCCCAGAATCTCCATCTTCTCTATCAAACACCCCCAATGCCGATAATTTTATATTATTAAATCATCAATTGCATCGTTTTTTTGCTGAAAGATCGGACAACACTGAAAATGAAGAAATATTCAGGAATTGTATGATAAATATATCATAATTGTATTTAAATTGTATCAGATACATCAATATGTAAAAAGTAATTGTATCATACTCGTATCACAATTGTATATAACTTGTAGATGATACATTAATATCCAAAATAATACCTGATACAATTCTAATGAATTAATATATAATTGAAAATGTCATTTTCAAAACAGTGGTAATTTTCAAATACCAAAGAAAAAAGTTCTCTTCTCTCTCCTGATTCTTGGGCGATTTTGTGCCCTTCACCGATGACTTCCTACTATGGCCTCCACGGCCGATGGCCAGCCACCCCCGGTGGGTGCGCTGCCCCAACCTTCACCCACCATCGCCCAACCATCCACGATTACAAACAACAACCCCAACCCATGGATTATTCAAAACTTCTAAAACCTACCACCATTAATGTCCCCATGCAAACCCTAGCTACGCTAATATTGAAACCTATTGAGTTCCTGCATGGAGAACCATTTGTGAAGTGGAAGAAGGAAGAAGTGAAACAATCCATCGTACAACAAGGGCTTCAACTTGCATTTCCTGGGAAATTTTCGTATGGAAAGCCTGTTATTGGTGAATTACGTAAAGTGATTCCAATTCAATGTGAGATTAAGGGTCATTGCTCAGTTGTCTTGACTGAAGATAATCATGTGTTGATTAGATTGTCATTATTGGAGGATTATGTTCATCTTCTTTCAAAGCCAGTTTTTTACTTAAAGGCTTAATCAGACATGTGGCTGATGGGTTGTACAAAATGGAATCCATGGTGGACTCCTGATGAAGAGACTCTAATTGCCATAGCTTGGATTAGTTTTCCAGAACATCCCCCAAAAGTTTTTGGTAAGGAATGTGTATTTCATTAGCTCATGCAGTTGGTAACCCATTACATGTAGACCTAGAAACTCAAAATGGGACTAGACCTAGTTGTGCTAAGGTGAAGGTGGAAGTTAATTTGTTAGGTAATTTTCCTAAATGTATTAAGATTGTTGAAGAAGCTGATGAATCTGGGCCAGAAGAGTTTGAATGTAATAGGATAAAGTTGATTATATGCCTAAATATTGCAAGCCTTGCAAGAAACAAGGGCCTAGTGAGGCAGAATGTTGGGTAATTCATCCTGAGTTACACAAGAGATTTGATGGAGATGTTGAAGTTCAAGGCAAGGAGAAGACAATTGTGGTGAGTACTGAAGCAATTGGACAGCTGCAAATTCAACAAAGGTTCTGTCAAGTGGAAAGGTGGTTGGTAAGCTTGTTACTAATCATGCCAAGCACGAATGGATACAAGCAAGGAAGAACAAATACCAGCGGGATAATAGGGGTCACATTGTTGATAACAAACAAGGTAAGGAAGCTAACAAGGGTAAAGGGAAGGCCAAACTTGAGGATGTAGCAATCAAGAACAAGTTTAATGCATTAGAGGTTGAGGAAGTTAATCAATCTACTCTACAAATTATTGAAGGCAAAGGTGGGGATCATATATATGGTAAGAAGAAGAAACATGGGGAAAAACAATCAAAGAAGGGCTTTGAGAAGGAAAAATAAGGCAATACCGGAGTTTCAATCCATAATCCTAAGGCTTCTGGGGTTAGGGTTAGGAAGGATGCTAATACTAAACTAGTGGGAGAAGGTAATCAACAAGAACTTAAGCCTGTGAAGAAGGAATCACTTGAGAAAGTGTTGGAAGATCAACATAATGGGAACTTAGCTAAGGCTAATCCTATTGTCCTAGTGGTCAAAGTACTGATGAAAAGGCTAATAAGGAATCCACAATCGACTAGGTTCATAGAAGGTTTGGAACTAGCAAAGATGAGCTAAGGCAATTCAATGTGACTACAAAACAATCATGTCAAGATATGCCGTCTCAAACATTTGCAGATTCTGGGCAGCTTGAGAAACTTAATGAAATAAACTCAATAAAGGTTGTAAGGAGTGATGCAATTAAGGTGGATGATGATCAAATAGGCACGACAAAGACAACAGGAGACAAAGTGAGGGACAATAGCCCACCTGGCAATAGGCTGGCGACGCCAGGCCTAAAATCAGGTACCCCAGGTGTTAGGCTGGCGACGCCAGACTTCGCGCCAGGGTCACCTGATGAATCATCGATAGTAAACCATATCCCTAGTGCAACTAGTAAGATTTTGGACTATGTAGATGATGTTCCGGTATATGCATCGGAGAACAAACTTGATGATAATGTTATGGTTAGGGATGATACAGTAGGATCAGAGAATAGCAATGAAAAGAATAATGAGCAAACAATTATTCCAAAAGCATCTGGGAAAATAGAGGAAGTGCCTATAGAATATGGCACTGATCAAATTATGTAGCTGCATCTTAATGTTCCACTGAAGACTCACTCCACTACAACATTTACATAATTTAGTTACACACAATGTGGCACCAATTGATGAAGACTTAATGAGACAAAATCCTATAGAGGATGAGAGAGATGATGAATCAACAATAGAAAACTTCAAACAGGTGGATAGGGATGGGGATCTATCACCTACAGCTAGTGCTAAATGAAGTAAGAAAACAAAGAAGAATCAGAATAAAGAGCCACACCAACCTTCAAGAATTATGCCCAGGAGGGCAGCTTCTCTATCTAAATGATGATCAAATATTAATATGGAACATAAGGTCTGTGAATACACAGTAGGCATCCCTTAGGGTGATCAACATAAATAGGGAGCATAACTTTTGTGTAGTTTCATTGATGGAATCTTTTAAAAAGTAGAGATTCATTGATAGATGCAAAAGAAGGTTGAATATGGAGAAGGCTTATGAAAATATTAATGGGCAACTGTGGTTGTTCTTTGATGCAGTGGTAGAATGGGAATTAGTGGAGGATACTGAGCAACAAGTGACAGTGAGAGTGCTTCACCATGACGTGGGGCAGCACATGATGATGACATTTGTTTATGCAAAATGTTAAACAATTGAGAGGTTGGAATTGTGGGATCACTTATATTACTTAGCAAGTGATATGAAATTTCCATGGTTGGTAGGAGGGGATTTCAATGTGATATTACATGAAGATGAGAAAATAGGAGGACTACCGGTAAACCTGCTTGAATATGATGATTTTGCATTTTGTATAAATTTTTGTGGTTGTTTGAGCAAGGATACAAAGGCAGTCCATTTACATGGTGGAATGGGAGATCCAATGCTGCATGTATATTCAAAAGATTGGATAGGATCTTTGTGAATTTTCCATTTCAGAACATGTTGCAAACTATTAAAGTTGAACATCTAATCAGAACTGGATGAGATCATAGACCATTGATAATGACATGTGGGGAGCATACCACAAATTTTGTCAAGCCTTTCAGGTTCTTGAACTTTTGGACTAAACATGCTACATTTATGGATGTGGTGAGGTTGAATTGGGAAGCTGATTTCATAGGGGATCTGTTTTTGATGTTCAAGCAGAAGCTCAAGAAGGTGAAGGCAACACTGTCACAATGGAGTAGGGAAACATTTGGTGATATCTTCAAGAAGTTGTCTATTTTGGAGGACATTGTTAGGGTGAAAGAGATGTTGTTTGAAGAAGAGCCTACAATTAAGATCAGGATTGTGCTTCAAAAGGCACAATCTAAATTGAAGAAATACTTGAGTATTGAGGAGCAATATTGGAAGCAAAAAGCTGCCATGACTTGGTTTACTGAAGGAGATAAGAAGACAAGTTTCTTTCACAATCATGTCAATGGAAAAAGAAAGAAATTACAACTGAAGAGGATCAAGAGTGGAAGTGGGGTATGGATTGAAGACCAAAAGTAATTGGCTACATCTGCAGTGGACTTTTATGTAGAACAATTCACAAATGAAGGTGATACATCTAACTTTTCCTTGCTCAATAATGTACCTTCGATGGTCACTATGGAACAAAATTTGGAACTTAGCAGATTGCCAACAATTGAAGAGGTAAGGACAACAATTTTTTAGCTTAGTGGGGAGAGTGCTAGATGGATTCACTGGCCTGTTTTATCAAACATGCTGGGATGTTATTAGTGCTGATATACACAACATGGTGCTACACTTCTATGGAGGAGCTACACTACTTAAATCCATCACTCACACCAATCTAGTGTTGCTGCCTAAGAAACCTAGAGTTGAGAACTTTTCTGACTTAAGACCTATTAACTTGAGCAACTTCATTAACAAGGTCTTGTCTAGAGTGTTACATGATAGATTGGAATTTTTTTTGCCTTCTCTAATATCTCCTAATCAATCCGAATTTGTGAAGGGTAAGAGTATATTTTGAGAACAACTTATTGACTCAAGAAATTGTCACTGACATAAGATTAAAGGGAAAGTCAGCTAATGTGGTGATCAAACTTGATATGGCTAAGGCCTATGATAGGGTTTCATGGAATTACTTATTGCATGTACTAAGGAAGATAGGATTTTGTAAGCACTTCATCAACACTGTATGGAACTTGGTGTCAAATAATTAGTATTCAATATTGGTGAATGGGCAGTCCTCAGGGTTCTTTAAGTTTACAAGGGGTGTGAAGAAAGGGGATCCTCTATCACCAGCATTGTTCATTCTATCAGCTGAGGTACTTTCCAAGTCTTTGAGTAAGCTATTTGAAGACTGTACATTTGTGGGATTTGGAAAGCCTAAGTAGTCTGATCCTTTAAACCACTTGGAATATGTTGATGATACTATAATTTTTACTTCTGCTCATCCTCCATCCTTGAGCAAGATTATGGTAGTGTTGGGGGAATTATGAGAAGATATCAAGCCAGATGATAAACAAAGATAAGAGTTCATACTACATGTATTCAACGATTCCTAATGGATTGTGTCAGACGGTTGAAGTTATTACAGGATTTACAAAAGGTATATTCCCCTTCACATATCTAGGATGTCCTATTTTCTACACTAGAACGAGGAAGGAATATTTTGAGGATCTTATCAAGAAAGTAAAGGCTAAATTGCATTCATGGAAAGGAAAACTGCTGTCATTTGGAGGAAAAACAACACTCATTACTAGTATATTGCAAAGTATGCCAGTCCACATGTTATCAGTCCTGCATCCACCAAAAAATGTCCTGGAACATCTTCATAAGACTTTTGCTAGGTTCTTTTAGAGCACAAAGGAAGAAGGGAGAAGCAGACATTGGGCCTCATGGCAAAATCTTTGCCTCCCTAAAGAGGAAGGGGGCCTAGGTTTTAGGTCCTTACATGATATGTCGAGGGCATTGTTTGTTAAACTATGGTGGAGGTTTAGGACCACAAAATATTTATGGTCTAATTTCATGTGGAATAAGTATTGCAAGAAAGAGATACCAATGGTGGTACAATTTAGAAGGGGGTCTAATGTTTGGACATAAATGCTGAATGCTAGGGAAGAAGTAGAACATGAGATCCTATGGGAATTGAAGAGTGGAACAACTAATATTTGACATGAAAATTGGACTGGATTGGGTGCACTTTACCACGTATTACTTGAAGACTTTCCAATCAATGATGATCTTCAGGATGTGGCAGAAATATGACAAGGTGAAACATGGGATGATCAGCTGCTAGATCAATCCTTCAATGAGGAAATTGCAGAACATATAAGGCTAAATATGCATTATGAAGGCAGTGAGGGATACTGGGATAGGCCATACTGGATGCCAACTCCTTTAGGCAAGTTCAATGTTAGTAGTGCTTGGCAAATATTAAGGCATAGGGCTGATCCTAATTAGGAATTCAAGTTAATGCAGATTAAAGGCTTACCATTTGAGATATCCTTCTTCTTGTGGAGATTGTGGAGGAAGAAAATAGCCACTGATAACATGTGGAGGAGGCAAGGGCAAATGGTGATGTCTAGGTGTTGGTGTTGTCAGCAACCCCAAGAGGAATCTATTGAGCATGTGTTTATCACAAGTCCTACTGCCTCTAAAGTATGGAACTTGTTCATGGGGGCTGCTGGAATTACTGTGCCATTAATTCAATTAAAACAGGTTATAAGGCATTGGTGGTATGCTCAATGTTGTCCAAATCTAAAGCCATTGTTTCAAGCAGTACAAACTATCATCACTTGGGAACTTTGGAAGAGAAGAAATGCAGGTAAACATAGGGGTTCAGTGTCGACAAATAGGGTGATTCATGATATCAATAGGACATTGCATCAACTGGCAAGGGTGAGGTATGCATGGATGCCTAATATTCCATTGTTATGTCCAGACATAATTCAATATTTTGAAGTATATAAACCTATATTGATCACTACAAGAGTAACATGGCAGCTTCCTTTTCATAGTTGGTACAAATGCAATACTGATGAAGCCTCAAAAGGAAATCCCGGTCCTAGATCATTAGGCTTTTGTATGAGGAATGATGAAGGTGATGTGGCATATGCAAGGGCAGAAAACCTGGGGGTGACAACTAATGTGGTTGCTAAAGCTAAGGCTATTCTTCAAGGATTGGAATACTCTGTGGAGCATGATCTTCACCCTCTCATATTGGATACTGATTCATTAGTGATGAAGAAGGTGATAGAAGGGGAATGTGATCCTCCTTGGGTAATTGCAAATGATGTGAAGAAAATTATAGAGATGAAGGGCAACTTCAATGTGATCTTTCAACATATGTTCAGAGAAGGCAACCCAGTGGCAAAATTTATAGCTAACATTATTTTTTCTTTTGCAGGTATATCTGAGTTTCACTCATTCTCTGAACTACCTAGTGTAGGGAGGAGGTTGATTAATTTAGAGAAGTCTCAAACTCCTAACCTTAGGGTTAGAATAGCAAAGAGAAGTGCCCCAGACTGATGGCTTCACAGGATTGGAATCGGCACATACCTGTGTGTTTCTTTTATTTCTCATTCTGTATGCTATTAAGGCACTTTCCAGTGGTATTAGCATGGTCAAATGCTCATTTTGGGGGTGCTTTGATAGTGTACAGGACCAATGTGATAAGCAGGTATTGGATGGTACAATTTATTCTACTTCTAATATGTTCAAATGTTAAGGAAAATGTTGAATCTGTTATGTGGAATTTCTGGAGGTTGAATCATTTCTCAATGGTATTAGCATGTCTTCATGCTCAATCTGAGGATGGTTTAGAAATGTTTAGAATGATTTCTATATTAAAGGTTTGGGAAGAAAAGGATCTAAGCTTACAAGAACATGAAATCACCCAGCTCCATAGGCCTGGCGGTGCCCGGCTAAAGCCTGATGATACTCTGGCGTTACCCTGGCATCGCCAGCTTAAAGCAAGCCCTGGCTTGGCTTTTGCTGTCACGCCCCAACCCCGAGAGGCGTAACCAGTGCTCAATCGAGTGAACCCAACTGACCAAGCCTTATCGAACATTTTCCACCCAACTCAATAAGGTTAAGGGAACCGTACTTCCATTTATTTAGACAATAGGAAAAATTGTATGTTCAACATTGTTAGTTCATTTTATATTACAACCTTAAACCATAGTTAAGTTTCCAAGATTACATACGATTACAATCTAGAGAAAACAAGAGTTTGGATTTACAACATCATTCATAGACCCATCCAACACCCGTACGTAACCCACAGAATCGTCTACAGAGCCTCTAAGGATACAAACGACAATAATGACAACGCCGGCAATAAGGCCCCGGCTATACCTCAAAAGTGCATAACTATAACAAAAGATGTACGACATAACCCATTGAAGGAGAAAGGGGCTCACCAAAATTTTGAGAGGAAGATGCTCCGCTACACGTGATCGGCACTATCCGCTATGGAGCCAACTACATTCATTAAAAAATGTAGCGCCCCCGGCAAAAGGGGCGTTAGTACCATGGAATATTACTAGTATGTATAACTAAACACCATCCAGTTAGAAAGAACGACCATACAAGAGTAAAAAGAAATCATAAGGACAACAAAGTTTCAAATAAGCACCACGTCAACAATATAAGAGGTTCACATAGTTTTAACATAATTTTTGAAATTTTAGATTGGGGCATTCCATATCGTTGCATCTTCATCCACATTACCACCGCTTCCTTGAGCGGAGTCCGATCACGGCCCGATTGACTAAGCCGTCTTACCAAGACGTTACCCTTATCTCATTCTCACTTTCCAGTTTCAATTATCAATACATTACCACCATGTGTGTATAACATGGTGTCCGATCAGGGCCCGATCAGCTAAGCCGTCTTACCAAGACGTTACTCTTTTCTCATTAATCGTCTCATTTCAATATTTATTTCACCTATAACAATTCATAGGAACATAGAATAGCAATTTAAGTTATAAGCATAGAGAGGAATTCATCTAGCTCGGCATATTAATCACAATGTAACCTTGACTTGATGTTTAGGCATTTAGCACATAACTCATGTTTTCCACGCATCCTCAATTTACAAAGAATAACACATTAAACATATGGAGAAGCACCTTCCACATACATTTTCACAACATCGAATCATTTGGCATAGCAAGTACCATATCAATCAAATTTCGGACTTACAACATTTGTATGGGCACCATGGAGGCTCAATTTCTAAGAGGAGGGGTTTTAGCCATACATACCTTAATAGAGCTTTCCTTAAATCCTTATAATAAATTCTGGAATTTCCTAGAAACCTCGATCTATTTTATGAAAATTACAAGTTGAACCAAGAATTAGAGGCATGAATAAGATTCTAGCTCATTTAAGTAAATTATCAAGCACTAAGTGTGCATAGTGATATTAGGACCCTTTTGTGAGAGATTTTTATCATCCTATACCACAATTGTTATCTTTTTGGTTCAAAACCTCCCCATACCCAATTATCTTTTATGCATGCAAGGTTATCAGCCCTTATATGCATGAATCCACATGCTAATCACTTATTTTAGTGGAAATTTTGAAATTATAGATGATGGTACAAGTTCTTACCTCTTAGGGTGAAGACATAGAAATTTTACTTAACAATCTTCAAAGATTTCCGGGCAAGAATTAAGTGGGGACTTGATGAAGATCACTCCCTCTCTCTCTAAAACTTCCCCTCTCTCTAAATGCAATGAAATGACAGTAAAATGGTCTTACGGGGTGTTTTTCATTGGATGGCATCGGGTTTTAAAATTTAGAAAATAGGATCCCCGACACGATTTGTGATCGCATATATGATCATATAATGGACATGCAGCCCCCAAAATGTACCGCAAAAATGGTCTCAAAATCTGGACAAACTGTCTGGGTATGCGGCAGAAATGCAGTCCGCATACCTGTTCTACGGTCGCATAATGTACCGCAGAACTGCCCTTCACAAATATTCCAAGGGGATTATGCGATGACTATGCGGCCCGCATATCGATTATGAGATCGCATAATTGGCCGCATAGTTGACCTCAAATTAACCATCACACTAACTGACTCTGCGGCGACTATGCGGTCCGCATACCTATTATACGACCACATAATGGACCGCAGAAATACACTCTTCTAGAAAACATAATTTCTTAACTTTTCAGTGCACAGATCAATCTAAAGGGTCCGAACCGCATGATCCTAACTTGGAACCACGAGATTCAGGTTTTCGAGTAGAAATTTTCATGGGGCCTTAAATCCTCCCCCACTTAAGATCATTCGTCCTTGAATGAGGATCAAGTTTCACTTATTAGCAATTCCTATGCAACCTCAACCTTTCGCAACATGAAACATATCAACAACCCCAAATTGGCTAACTCCTTAAATTTTCAAATATTTCGCCAG
Source organism: Nicotiana tabacum (assembly GCF_000715075.1). Lineage (NCBI taxonomy): Eukaryota > Viridiplantae > Streptophyta > Magnoliopsida > Solanales > Solanaceae > Nicotiana > Nicotiana tabacum. The sequence goes on from NC_134084.1 coordinate 115,680,032, forward strand.
AGTTTCCTTTGTAACTAGGCCTATCCACCTATCAAAGGGCCCCAAATACATATCCTAACAGCATATACATGTTCCATGGACATAACATACTTGTACAAGACCAACCATGGCCACTTTAGGCAACATATATAACCAAAATGGAACAGTTTTACATAGATCAAATCAAAAGATAAGAGTTCATAGGAACCAAATACATAAAAGCTATTACATGACTATTCAAGCAAATGTGGGTACTTCTTTATCATTTCTTCCTCGGCTTCCAAAGTGGCTTCCTAAACCTGCTGGTTCCACCATAACAATTTTACGAAGGCAATTTCCTTATTTCTCAATTTCCGAACCTGCCTATCAAGAATGGCAACTGGGACTTCTTTATAAGACAGTTCTACATTAACCTCAATAGTTTCAATTGGCACAATAGTGGATGGATCTCCCACTACCTTCTTCAACATAGACACATTGAAGACTGGGTGTACCAATGACATCTCGGGTGGTAGCTCGAGCTTGTATGCCACCTGACCAATACTCTGAATGATTTTGTACGGTCCGACATACCTCAGACTTAATTTTCCTTTCTTTCCAAATCACTTGATGCCCTTCATGGGGGAAACCTTCAAAAATACCCAATCAGGGTACCATCATCCTTGGACAATTTTCCACGATGTCCGCCACATCCTTTTTCATGTTGCTCCACCAATAAACTTCCTTGAGATCTTGATACATTTTCGTAGAGCCTGGGTGCACGGTATACCTGGAAGTGTGAGCTTCTGCCATGATCATCTCTCGAAGACCGTCGATATCCGGAACACATAGGCGGCATTGGTACTACAGGGTACCATCATCCATTCCAAAGGAAAAAGTTGTGGTCTTATGTTTATGAATCCCCTCTTTCAGTTGTGCTAACAATGGATTGTGGAATTGCTTATCTTTCACTTACGCCACAAGCGATAATTCAGCCCTATTCTGCACAATCATTCCTCCTTTATTAGAGTTCGCAAGGCGAACTCCCAAGCTAGCCAACTGGTGAACCTCCCTGGCCAACGACCTCTGATATGCATCCAAATGAGCCATACTCCCCATAGATTTTCGACTAAGAGCATCCGCTACAACATTAGCCCTTACCGGGTGATAGAGAATATTAATGTCATAGTCCTTGAGTAACTCTAACCATCTTCTCTATCTCAGATTCAACTCCTTCTATTTGAAAATATATTGAAGGCTCTTGTGATCCGTAAATACATCCACATGGACCCCATACAAATGATGTCGCCAAATCTTTAGCGCAAACACCACTGCCGTAAGCTCTAAGTCATGAGTTGGATAGTTCTTTTCATGGTTCTTGAGTTGCCTAAAAGCGTAGGCTATAACCTTGCCGTGTTGCATTAACACACACCCAAGCCCAATTCCTTGAAGCATCATAATTCACCACAAATCCCTCTGTACCCTCTGGCAGGGTTAATACTGGTGCTGTAGTCAATCTTGATTTCAGTTCTTGGAAGCTCCTCTCACAAGCATCTGACCACTGGAACTTAACTTCTTTCTGCGTCAATTTAGTCAATGGAGATGCAAGAGTAGAAAACCCCTCCACAAATCTTCTGTAGTACCCATCCAAACCTAAGAAACAGCAAATCTCTATTGGAGTGGTAGGTCTAGGCCAATTCTTTACCGCTGCAATCTTTTGGGGATCGACCATAATTCTTTCCCTGGAGACGACATGACCCAAGAACGTGACAGATTTAAGCCAAAATTCACATTTTGAAAATTTTGCATATAGTTGATGTTGCTAAAGAGTCTGCAAAACTGCCTTGAGATAGGCAACATGGTCCTCCCAACTTCGGGAATACACAAGAATATCGTTGATGAACACTATCATAAAGGAGTCTAGAGAAGGCTTGAAGACTCGATTCATAAGATCCATGAAAGCTGCCGGGGCATTTGTTAGCCCAAATGACATCACCAGAAATTCGAAGTGCCTATACCGCGTTCTGAAAGCTGTTTTTGGAATATCCTTCTCCCTAATCTTCTATTGATGATACCCAGACCGCAAGTCAATTTTTGAGAAACACGTAGCACCTTGTAACTGATCAAACAAGTCATCTATCCTTGGTAGAGGATATTTATTTTTGATTGTGACTTTGTTGAGTTGCCAGTAGTCAATATACATCCATAGCGACCCATCTTTCTTCCTTACAAACAAGACCTGTGTGCCCCACGGTGACATACTCAGCCGGATGAAACCCTTTTCTAGCAAAACCTTCAATTGTTCCTTTAGCTCTTTCAACTCTGCCGGTGCCATTCTGTAAGGTGGAATTGATATAGGCTGCATGCCTGGCATTACATTGATCCCAAAATCAATCTCCCTGTCTGGTGGAATCCCAGGGAGCTCATCTGGATAGACATCTGAAAATTCATTCACAACTAGAACAGACTCAAGGCTAGGTGCCTCGGCATCGGTGTCCGTAACACGGACTAAATGATAGATACACCCCTTCTTGATCATCTTTGAGGCCTTAAGGTAAGAAATAAACCGACCTTTAGGCACTACATTATCTCCCTTCCATTCAACAACAGGCTCATTAGGGAATTCAAGCCTCACGGTTCTAGTCCGACAATCAAGTTTGTAAAAGCATGAATAAAGCCAATCCATTCTCATTATTACATCAAAATCGACCATCCCTAATTCAATAAGATCGACCATGGTATCCCTACCCCGTACCGTAACAACACAACCTCTATAAGCTTGAGCAGTCGTAATAGAATCGCCAACCGGAGTAGACACCGAAAATGGCTCATGAAGCTGATCCGGTTTTATCCTAAATTCCATAGCAACAAAAGGGATAACATAGGACAAGGTGGAACCAGGGTCAATAAGTGCATACACATCATGAGATTGGACAATCAAAATACCTATAACAACATCTGGAGAAGCCTCTACAGTCTGGCGACCACTCATAGCATAGAACCGGCTGGGTCCTCCTAAACTCTGTGCACCACCCCTAGCTGCACCACGCCCTGCAGGTGCTAGGATACCTCGAGTTGAAGAGGGAGTTGAGGATGTAGCAGCTGATGGACTGGATAACTGTGCTGTGCCCCTACCCGCTCCCTGGCAGGATGTATGATAATGCCTCTGAATGTGGCCCCTCATCCCGCATCCATAGCATACGAGTAACTCTAAGTAGCAAGTCTCTGAGTGCATCTTCCCGCACTTGGGGCACGAGGACCTCTGCTGCTGCTGGGATCTCTCTCCTAACCGACCCCACTAATGGGATCCTCAGTTGCCCTGACTGGTCCTAAAATGACTCCACTGCTACTTCTGGATAGGCCTTGATGGCGGTGCATTGGCTGAAGACTGTGCAACAGACTGGGACAGCCCTGATGTCCCTCCCCGAAAAATTGATCTTCCCCCACCTAGTGACTCACCCATGTTGCCCGTAAACCGGGTCTTTCTGTTACCCTCTCTCTCCATTCTGTTCTTCAATTTACGGTTCTCTGTGGCCTGTGCAAAGGCTACCATCTTCCTATAACTCATGTCGGAATTCAATGTAGTTGTAGAAGCCTCATTAATAGTCAAAGGATTTAGGCCCTGAACAAACTGACGCACCCTGGCCTCCATCGTGGGCAACATATGAATGACATATTTGGACAAGTGAGCAAACTCCATGTGGTACTCCCACACACTTCTGCTACCTTTCTTTAGATTCTCAAACTCTGTTGCATGGGCTGCCCTTATCTTAGAAGGCAGGAAATTATCTATAAAGGCATCAGCAAACTTGCTCCACCTCGCTGGAGAGCTCCCCTCCTCATGAGAATCTTCCCACAACTCAAACCACGAATAGGCCACCCCTTTCAGACGATAGGCAGCCAACCCTACTCCCTCTGTCCCAGTTGCACGCATAACCCTAGGGGTCTTGTGCATATTATCAATAAAATCCTGAGGGTCTTCTTCTGAATTGGCACCCGTAAACACTGGAGGGTCTAACTGAAGAAATCTGTTCACCCTGGAACTGGTGGAATCCCCTTGCTGGCTGGATGAACTAGGTGCAACATTTGTCCTCTGGGCCTGAGAGGCCACTAGCTGAGTCAACATCTGAATAGCTCCCCTAAGATCCCTAATAGAAATACCAGAACTAGAAGTTGGGGCTGAAGGCGGAATAGGATTATCAATGGCAGGGATAGTAGTACCCTCCGTAGGTGTAGGAACTGGGGTAGTCTGCTCTGGAATAGACGAACCAGGCAGGGTGATAGTAGGGCGACTACCCTCACCCGCAGTATCAAGCAATGGATCATCAGCCACTCCTGAGGTGGCATTGGCTTCTTGGCCAATTCTCACTTTCTTTCTAGGTGCCATTTACTGAAATATAGAACAACGCACTGATTAGAGGAGGAATAGTTTCATAACAAGTCTTGCCACACGATCCAGAATACCAAAGAAGGGCGTTATTCCTAAATGCCCAAGTAGCCTCCAACTTATAGATGTGGTCGACTACACACCGATAAGAAGGACTTTACTAGACATGGCTCCGAGACATCCTAAGACACTTTAAAACCATAGGCTTTTATACCAAGTTTGTCACGCCCTACCCGGGAGGCGCAACCGGCGCTCAATCGAGTGAACCCAACTGAGCAAGCCTTATCGAACACTTTGTACCCAACTCAATAAGGTTAAGGGAACCGTACTTCCATTTATTTAGACAATAGGAAAAATTGTACGTTCAACATTGTTAGTTCATTTTATATCACAACCTTAAACCATAGTTAAGTTTCCAAGATTACATACGGTTACAATCTAGAGAAAACAAGAGTTTGGATTTACAGCATCGTTCATAGACCCATCCAACACCCGTACGTAGCCCACACAATCGTCTACGGAGCCTTTAAGGATACAAAAGACAATAATGACAACGCCGGCAACAAGGCCCCGGCTATACCTCAAAAGTGCATAACTATAACAAAAGATGTACGACGTAACTCCTTGAAGGAGAAAGGGGCTCACCAAGACTTTGAGAGGAGGACGCTCTGCTACACGTGATCGGCATATTCGCTTTGGAGCCACCTACATTCATTAAATATGTAGCGCCCCCGGCAAAAGGGGCGCTCGTACCATGGAATAGTACTAGTATGTATAACTAAACACCATCCAGTTAGAAAGAACGGCCATACAAGAGTAAAAAGAAATCATAAGGACAACAAAGTTTCAAATAAGCACCACATCAACAATAGAAGAGGTTCACATAATTTTAACATAATTTCTGAAATTTAGATTCGGGCATTCCATATCGTTGCATCATCATCCACATTACCACCGCTTCCTTGAGCAGAGTCCGATCACGGCCCGATTAGCTAAGCCGTCTTACCAAGACGTTACCCTTATCTCATTCTCACTTTCCAGTTTCAATTATCAATACATTACCACCATGTGTGTATAACATGGTGTTTGATCACGGGCCGATCAGATAAGCCGTCTTACCAAGACGTTACTCTTTTCTCATTAATCGTCTCATTTCAATCTTTATTTCACCTATAACAATTCATAGGCACATAGTAAAGCGATTTAAGTTATAAGCATAGAGAGGAATTCATCTAGCTCGCATATTAATCATAATGTAACCTTGACTTGACATTTAGGCATTTAGCACATAACTCATGTTTTCCACACATCCTCAATTTACAAAGAATAACACATTAAACACATGGAGAAGCACCTTCCACATACATTTTCACAACATCGAATCATTTGGCATAGCAAGTACTACATCAATCAAATTTCGGACTTACAACATTTGTACGGGCACCATGGAGGCTCAATTCCTAAGAGGAGGGGGTTTTAGCCATACATACCTTAATAGAGCTTTCCTTAAATCCATATAATTAATTCTGGAATTTCCTAGCAACCTCGATCTATTTTATGAAAATTACAAGTTGAACCAAGAATTAGAGGCATGAATAAGATTCTAGCTCATTTAAGTGAATTATCAAGCACTAAGTGTGCATAGTGATTTTAGGACCCTTTTGTGAGAGATTTTCATCATCCTATACCACAATTGTTATCTTTTTGGTTCACAACTGCCCCATACCCCGTTATCTTTTAGGCATGCAAGGTTATCAGCCCTTATACCGATGAATCCACTTGCTAATCACTTATTTTAATGGAAATTTCGAAATTATAGATGATGGTACAAGTTCTTACCTCTTAGGGTGAAGACCTAGCAATTTCACTTGACAATCTTCAAAGATTTGGGACAAGTATTAAGTGGGGACTTAATGAAGATCACTCCTTATCTCTCTAGAACTTCCTCTCTCTCTAAATGCAATGAATGATAGACAAATGGTCTAACTGGGTGTTTTTAATGGGATGGGGTCGGGTTTTAAAAGTTATAAAATAGGAGCCCCGACACAATTTGCAATGTCATAATGGACATGCGGCCCCCAAAATGGACCTTAAAAATGGTCCCAAAATCTGGACAAACTGTCTGGGTATGCGACAGAAATGCAGTCCGCATACCTGTTATGCAGTTGCATAATGCACTGCAGAACTGCCCTTCACAAATATTCCAAGGGGATTATGCGATGACTATACGACCCACATATCGATTATGCGATCGCATAATTGGCCGCATAGTTGACCTCAAATTAACCACCACATTGACTGACTATGCGGCGACTCTGCGGTTCGCATACCTATTATGCGACCGCATGATGGACCACAGAAATGCACTCTTCTGGAAAACATAATTTCTTAACTTTTCAGTGCACAAATCAATCCAAAGGGTCCGAACCGCATGATCCTAACTTGGCACCACGAGATTCGGGTTTTCGAGTAGAAATTTTCACGGGGCCTTACATTTGCCTTGCAAAGCCTGCCTAAAGACAGCCCCAGCCTGGCTTTTGCCTTGTAGAGCCTGCTTAAAGCCATCCCCAGCCTGGCTTTTGCCTTGCAAAGCCTGCATAAATCCAGCCCTAGCCTGGCTTTTTCCTTGCAAAGCCTGCCTAATATTGATGATCGACCACATGATTTATACTTGAATAGAGTTAGTACACTACCTATGGAGATCCTATTGTAACAACACTAATGATTGGAAGACTATGCTGGCTTCAATTCTGTGGTGGAGATGTTTGGAATTCATTCTAGCCTATGGACTAGATACCCTGGCGCCTGGTGAGAGCTTGATAGGCGCTGCTTGGTATTTGCCACTAGCAATTGGATTCACATACACTGACATGAGAAGGAAGCATTCAATGGTTGTAATAACTAATTTATTAGACTTTAGATTTTCTATCTTTTTAGCAGCTAGCAGCTTCATGCAACTTCTATTTTGGTTTGGACATCTTCTAAGCTTTGGACCCATTTTGGGATTTTATTTATATATTAACCACTAGGCAGCCTGCCTAAAATAATACCTGATACAATACTAATAAATTAATATATAATTATCATATATTTGTGATACAAACTGTGAAATTCGTCACGATCTCACAACTGCTCATAATTCAAATACAAATTTGATGCAATCATGAAAGAATTCTTACACAATTATGATACAACTTAAAACCAATTCTAAACTTAAACTAATACAGTATCGTATTATATTTGTATTAGCATTGTATCATATATTGTTTTAGGTACAAATTGCGATACAATTATGATACAATTCTAGATTATGATACAACTTTGATCTTCATCTTTTTGAAGTATCAATTTAAAACATCCACCTAGAACCAACTCTAAACTTAAATTATTATACAATGTTATATTTTAATAGTGTTAGTATTGTATCAAAATTGTCTTTGATATTGATGTATCAAATATAATTCAGATACAATTATGATACCTTTATCATACAATCGTAATACAATTCTGAAACTTCATCTTCCTCGAGTTCATTATGAAATTCAACCTAAAACCAACTTTAATGTAGAGTGAAGCTTACCCACAACTTGATTGTGGAGCAAATCTTCAAATTTCTTCTGTATTGTATAAATAAGAAAGAGATTTTGGAAGATTAAAGAGAGAAATCGTATATCAACAACTTTGGAAGAGGAAAGAATCTGCAATTTTGGGGGGATAAAAGTGGAAGAGAAGTGAGTAAGTGAGATTTTTGGGTTAGAAAGATTATGGGTATCAATGAATTTCTTACTGTGGGTAAGTACAAAGAGAGGTGATGATTTTGGGTAAGTACAAAGACTGATATAGTTTTCCTTAGAAAAAGGAAGAGTATCTTAAATGTAGGAGATTATGTGTATCTGATACCCAATATTTAAGGTATGTTTCATTTCCTTCTTTTTATGGGTTTGTATAAAACTAGTAAATATAGGTATATAATGTAATTAATAAGGAACATAAATAAATATAGTAAATAGGTTTCTATTATAATATAGCTAGGTAAAAATCCCTTGATGAAACCCATTGGTTCATTGAATTTGGGCTAAGATCAAAGCCAATAAGATAAGGCATTAATAATTTAGGATTGCCATTAACAAGCTCTCCATTTTCTTCTTTTCTCATGGGACATCCTAGCACGATGAGTTATACGCAACGGTATGATTCAAACTATAAATTTAAGTATAGTTTAATTAGGAAAAATAAAATTATTTTGGGTTGTCAAATTGTTTAAAATTAGATTTTATTTAGTCTCTGACGATAATTGAAAAAACATATTAGTCTAGAAAAAGGAAAAGGTGTTTTAAGTTTTTGCAAACAGTTTTAAATTATTACACAGTATTTGGCTTGGTTTCAACATAAGCCGTACAATTAAATAATATGTACATGAAAAACTCCCTGAATATTCTATTTACCTAACTCTTTGTTTGATGTATAAATTTAATAGTCTAATAAAACTGTTATTTTACCTTATAGGCTCTCTGGCCCTATCAATTTAAATCAAATGGAATTGAACCCCAATAATGAAAGAAAATAGTAGGGGGAAGAAAGTGGGATATGCCATACCCATATTACAGTGTGTGATTGGATATATCACTCACGAAATGTCTAATGCCTTGCATTTTGGCTATTGCAAGGTTTAACACATTTTACCATATAAGTCAGAGACAAAGCCCCTAAACCCCACCTCCATTTCCATTATGTAGCTCAAGCAAAGGAAGATGAAATTTATATTTTATGTATTTAATTGAATCCAGTATTTTTGATACATGATATATATAAAATATAAATTGTGAACCTATAACTTTAAGAGCATAACGAGTTCAATATTAAGATCCTTAAAAGTTGAACTTATCAAGTTTGAATCTTGAATCCACCTCGGATCTCAAACTCCCCCCTAATCACCAGTTTCATATTCTAGCCAATAAGATTAAGCTGATGTAATGCCCGAAAGAACTAAATAGGTTTCTCATTCTTATCCATAATTACAACATAGAAAAACATTCTCAAATGGTTGCAACTGTTCAGGTTGATGATGCATGAAACCTGAATTCATGAATAATCATTATTTGCATGATTCTGTGACCTGTCACTATTTTAGTTGACATCATCACAGAAATATTATTATTGTATTATGAAAATGGAGTTCCCTTTTCTTGCTGATGCATACCCTCCTTTTTTTGGTCCCTTTTGGTTTTCTAATCTTCTTTCACTTCTAAGGGCATCTTAAAGAGGGAGAATGCCGCATTACTTAATTATCATCAATGTTTTAAACTAACTTTTAAAAGTGATAGGGAAATATAGGAAGGTTGAGTTTGCACATGCCGAAAGCTAATTTACTCTTTTAAGGAAACGATAGACAATATTGCACCCTAATTATCAGTAAAAAAAAAGAAGTAGAATGTGAAAATGTTGTTATTTGTTTTTCTTTATTTAAAAGGAGGATAACTTTTTTTTCTTTTTCAAAAAACATGAATTGTTGATTACCTAATAGATTTAAAATCTAAAAGTTAAAAGTACAAGAGGGTGGGGGTGAATTGTATCCTATTTTAAAACCTAGTTGGCTAAGAACGGAATTAGTCGACTAAACTTCACAGTGTGATCAATTGCAGCAGAAATAAATTATGCAGAGTGAAAAGTAAAGGAGGCACTACAATTTATACTGGTTCAATACCGGTGTAGTACCTACGTCCAGTTCCCTTCGGTTACAAGGGTTCCCTTAGATCATCAATAAGTCTTTACAACAGTGATGGTTTTAGTACGCTCATGTCACGACCCAAGTTCGCCCTCCGTGAACTGTTGTGATGGCACCTAGTCTCTACGACTAGGTAAGCTTAAAAATTTCGGAAAAAGAGACAAAAATACGGAAAAACTAATAAAACTAAAGATAAGAAAATATAAAAGCGTTTAAGATGCCGCTTGACATATACTAATACAAGATCTAAAAAAAACTGAACAACTTTCCAAAATCCGGAATCTCATGAAATCACAAGCTAAGGATACTACATAATGCTCTAACTCCAGAATGTCTAAAACAGAGTAAATACAGAAGGGCTGTAACTACAAGAGAGAATGGAGAGGGACTCCTCGGTCTGCAGACGCGGCAGATATACCTTGAAGTCTCTGAATGATCGCCTTGCCTCAAGGATGATAGGGCTGAGCCGAAGAACCTGGATCTGCATATGAAAAACATGCGCAGAAAGGGCGTGAGTACACCACAGCGGCACTAAGCAAGTGCCAAACCTAACCTCGGTCGGGTAGTGACAAGGAAAGTCAGGGCCCTACTGATTATAGATGAAATAAACAAGGTAAACAATATAGAATACGATAATATAATTTAAGTGCTAACATTCTATATCAATTAAAAACACAGAAGGAATCTAACTCAGTACACAGAAATAGTAACAGGGGATCTCCCAGGATACCGTCCCATAGTCCCAAACGTAAATGTCTAGAGGATCTCCCGGGATACCGTCCCGTAGTTCGAATCATAAAGATGCAGGGAAAACTTCCGGAATACCAATCCGTAGTCCCAAAGCAAATATCTAGTATAGGGGATCTACCGGGTGCTGCCCCATAGTCCCAAATATAAATGTGCTGGGGGATCTACCGGAATACCGATCTGTAGTCCCAAAGTAGACAAACATGGGAATCTCCCGGGATACCGTCCTGTAGTCCCAAAACAAACACACAGCAATAACACAAAGAATATTAAGTTCAATCCAATTTCCTACTAAGGTAAAACAGGTATTTCTAATCCTAGCATGCTGCACAGAATTCAAATAAGGCAATTTGAACAAATAAAACAATTAAGTCACTTAGACATGCTTCCCTAATCTAACAGTAGGTTTAATCTGCAAGTAATGTACAACAAGGAAGAAAAACACAATTATAGTTACTTAATGTAACAGGATTTTCAACAATTAGCACATGTATGCGCTCGTCACCTCACACACAAGGCATTTCATATATCAACAATACCAAATCCTAAGGGGAGTTCCCCCCACATAAGGTTAGACAAGCCACTTACCACGGACCGACTCAAAAATTAACCAGAAACCACGCTCTTGCCACGAGTACTCGACTCCAAATGACCCAAATCTATTCAAATCAATTGCATAATATAAATATAACTTCAAGTAAGTAATTCCACTAATTAATTCGAAGCTAACACGCGAAAATAAGAAAATTACCCAAAAAGTCCTCCGAGCCCACGTCTCGAAATTAGATATAAGTTACGTATTATGAACCTCCATACACTCACAATTCAAAACATACAAAAATTATCCAAATCCGATGTCAAATTTCCAAACAAAACTCGAAAATTAGACCTAAGAACTTTTCCAATTTTTTTTCTCAATTTCTTACCTAGATCCAAAATTAGATGATGAATTCACATTTAAATTAATGGGTTATAAGAAAAAAGGAGTTAGGAATCATTATCCAATTGATATCTCTAAAAATCTCTCAAAATCTCGCTCAAATTCGAGCTCCCAAACTCTAGTTTTGATAAAAATGGCTTAACCCTCGACTTTTAAATTTTATTATCTGCCCAGGTAAATCCTTCTTCGGGAACGCGGAAGGACCATTGCATTCGTGAAGCACAACTCTGCTTGGCCCAGATTTCCTTCTTCGCGAACGTGATGTCCCTGTTGCGAATGCGGTAGCAGCCTTCTCCCTCCTATGCGAGCGCGAGATCCTCTTCGCGAACGTGTAGGCATATGACCTCACAGCTTCGCGAACGCAGGACCATCATCGCGAATGCGAGGCGTTAAGCTTCCACCAGCCCCATCTCCTCTTCATGAACGCGAGACCCCACTCACGAACGCGAAGAAGGAAACCAGAACTGGAGACCTGCTGCATTTTCTGCAATTCTCTAAGTCCAAAAATGACCCGTTACGCATCCGGAACACACCCGAGGCCCCCGGGACCTCAACCAAACATGCCAACCAATCCTAAAACATCATTCAAACTTGTTACAACCTTCAGAACGCTCAAAAAAACATCAAAACACCAAATTAACATAGGATTCAAGCCTAAGAACTCCAAAAACTCTCAAATTCCGCTTTCGATCAAAAGGTCCATTAAACCTCATCCGAATGACCTGAAACTTTGCAAGCACGTCACATTCAACACTACGAAGCTACTCCAACTTCCAAAATTCCATTCCGACCCTGATATCAAAATCTCACTATCGAACCAAAAACTTCAAAAATTCAACTTTTGGCATTTCAAGCCTAAATAAGCTATGGACCTCCAAAACATAATCCGAACATGCCCCTAAGCCTGAAATCACCCAAAGGAGCTAACAGAATTGACAGAATTCCATTCTGAGGCCGTCTTCACACTGTTCTAACTACGGTCCAAATTCTAAAGCTTAAGCTCTCTTTTAGGGACTAACTTTCCCAAAACACTCCAAAACTCAAAACAAATCATCCTGGAAAATCAAAATAGCAGAAACAAACACGGGAAAAATAGTTAATAGGGGGACGGGGCATTAATTCGTAAAATGACCGGCCGGGTCGTTATATCCTTCCCCTCTTAAAATATTCGTTCGTCCTCAAACGAGCATAGAGATGTATCTGAAGTGGTGAAAAGATAAGGATAACTGCTGCACATATCCTGCTCGGTCTCCCAGGTCGCCTTCCCAACCGGTTGACCCTGCCACTGAACCTTCACTGATGTAATGTTCTTTGACCTCAGCTTCCGAACCCGCCTGTCCAATATTTGTCATGACTCAAACCGAAGGGCCGCGACGGACACCCGGTGCCTTACTCAACTGAGTACCAACGTGACATATCTTTTTTATCATATTATCATGTGTAAATGAGCCAGAAAACCCATCATGAGATAACACAAATAAAATATAAGGGAATACTCAACACATGAAAACCCAACATGATATACAAACTTATATATGTGATGTACGGACCTATAAGGCCGACATGACCATTTGTAAACTCAAAACATAGGCCGACAAGGCCATACAAGTATCCATACACCTGACATCTGTCTACAAGCCTCTAAGAGTACATAAAATCATAAAGGTCAGGACAAAGCCCCGCCATACCAATCAATACATATCCAAAGCATACTGACCAAATAGGTAACTCTGGAGCAAGTGGAGTGCACCAACACCTTCGCTGAGCTGATAGCCTACTAGGAGAACTGTCAACCTATCAATCGGGACCTGCGGGCATGAAACGCAGCATCCCCAAGCAAAAGGGACGTCATTACAAATAAAGTACCGAGTATGAGGCAGGAAAACATAAACAAGAACAGTAATGTAAAGAGAGAGATAGAGGAGGTACAACCTGTAACATCTGAGTGCCTCTGGGGGCTACTGATATGAAATGCATAATAGATATATATACATAAACTTTTTAAAACAATCGCCTCTATGGGCATCATCATCATCATATCGTACCCGGCCTCAAAAAGGACTCGGTAAAAGCGTACCCGATTATCATAAGGCTCGATAGAATCGTATCCGGCCACGTGGATCTCGGTAAACCCAACTGATTAGTGGTTGCACAATAGGTGTCGTACCCGGCCGACTATAGCGCGGCTCGGTAGAGTAAAATAGATACTATATATAATGTATGCTAGACTCATGGAATCACCTTCTAAACCTTTTGGAATGACTTAAGAACATTATGGACATCCATACCCTCAATATGAACCTTAGTAGGATTCAAGGATCATACACACTTGCTTAGAATAATTTTATAAGGAAAGAACAACATGGACAACCTTAGTTGCTAGGAGTAGATCTGTTATGAAGTAGCGTATTCATTTCACTTTAGATCATGCCAAAATAAAGAAGAAAGTGCCTTAACATACCTTAAACCCGTTGAGTCCTTAATCCCTTCCAAGCAACTCTTCAAACAAGTCAACTCAATCTATCATAGTATAAGGAGATTCAAAATCAGTGTTGAGCAAAGGCTAAGTCTATAACTTAAGCTAGTAGCTCATTTACGTAAATTTGGGCAACATCTCCCTTGTAACAAGGGCCTCCTCCAATACCATATACCAACAACAATGACCAGAGCAATCCATCAATACATAATTATCAATATCAAGACACCATATAACAACAACAAGTCACAACTACATTATGACGAGCGGCAAGCTCCGATTGGAATTCGTATACCCCTTATCAATCCTTATAGACGTCTTACTTCAACATAAAAGTATCATTAACATGATAATGAAGTCATTAATCAATGATTCCATCCTTATACCATATATTTATAACAACAAAAATAATCCACAACTTCAACTATCCTCAATTAGCAACTTAATTCATTAGTTCATGTCTAGCCTATCCATTTAACTTAATCAATATCAAGATAACCTTAGGCACAAGAAAGAACACAATATACATACCTCCTACAGTAAATTCAAATCAAAATCCAAGTTATATTCAGTTTACAACAACCCTCAATAGCAATACAACACCTGAAGTGACTTAAGCTAATCCAAGTATTATCTTGTAGTTTATCATCCTAACAACTTAACCAACATACAAGCAAGCTTAAGAACAACTAGTAGGATGTTATACTCACCTTATATAGAAGCAACAACTTGGAATTTCATCCAAAAACAGCCCACAACAATCCTCAATGACAACACAACCTCAAAGAGGTGTTGTTCTTCACTAGAACTAAGTTTTGATGTTGAAATATGGTGTAATCACTTTGGAATCACTTCAAACCCTTGTGGTATATGTTTAGGAGGGTTAGGAGAAGTTTAGAGACGAATGTTAGTTGAAAAATGAGCAAAAATAGGCGTCCAAATCGTTTATAAATTGAAGTAGGTCAACCACCGCCTAAGTGGGTCCCATTGGGAGCTGCTTGCGCGGTTTCGCAAAAACACGAATATCTCTCTACTCCGATGTCGTATAGATGAACGGTTTAATGAGTTAGAAATAAGACTCGTAGAACTTCAATTTGGAAGGTAGAACACCCCATGATTCTAAGTATATTTGTAGAAATTCTCAGATACATTTGACCTACATTTCAGCAAATTTATGAATGTAACTTGGGATGACCTTTGCCAACTCTTATTCCAAAACTTGGTTGCCTTCAAAATGTAGAAAATGAATATCGTACGACTAAAATAACTCATAGAATAACCTCCTTATCATGTTAAGAACCCTAGTCTCAGCCAAAAGTACATGTTATAACATTCCAAACTTGTCGACTTTTGACCAAACCTATTTTCTTCAATTGGTTTAGCTTCTATGATTTCCAACCCTCTTGGTACTCGTTATTCATGATCTTAAATATTTGTAACCTCCAAGGTAAAATGATTAACTTACTTTATTTTCTTCCAAATATAATCTCATTTCTGAGCTTATATCAATGACTTATGATGCACTCTCACGTATGAAAACTTGGGGTGTAACATCATTCCTCCCTTTGGAACATTCGTCCTCGAATGTTGACTGATGCGCTTATCAGTTTCATAAACTATGGCTCTTTTGAATAATTTAATGCTCATCTTTCCATCTAAGCAACTATTTTGTGAATAAATCTAAACGCTTGGGCATTCCCCCCCGTTTAGGCCTCTTTGTCACGCCATGACAATTTGGTCGGAATTCTTCCAACATCGTAACATTTGCTACCTTATGTCATGCAGTATGTATGACTGTGTCCTTGTATGAGCGCCCAACGACTCGTCTTCTCTTTTTCCTCCATCTTTTAGCCAATCTCTAAGCCTCACTTTATGAACATATACAGAATTATGACAAGCTGTCCCTCTAGGCATCTATATGTGTACTGATGTCTTTCGCTTGGTACTTTATCGAACTTAAGACTATTTCTATCTCTTGTTTCATAGCCTTGTATATCTATCCTTATGGATTTACTACATATAGGTAGGTTATACTATACCATAAAACTTACTACGGTTTATTATTACCGAAGTTTGCTACCCCACTCCAGGTTACTCTCTCGCTGCTTGTCCTATATATATAAATCTAAGTCCTTTAGTGCTTCCTTATTATTATTCATCTTAAGAATAACAAACAAATCTCATCTCGTACTTTGGAACTTGTACCCATCTATTGTTTATTCACCTTAATGTTAATCTATAATCTATCACTGATAACTTGAAACCTCTTACGTAATACACTGTCACTAGGGCTCACATCTTATCGGGGAACATCTGAAGTGATTTTCCTGATCCGCCTAGGGATAATACTATACTTCAATAACCGTATTTCATTGCATCCCAATGCGATTCATCTTATGGGGGTATTCTAATCCCGTGTAATTAATGAAATCCCTTTCTCGTTAAATCGTTACTCAATCAAAGGCCTAAGCATCATCCTCTTATCTATCACAATTACACCCTTATTCTACTGCCAGGGCAGCATTCCATCTCTTCTAAATGCACCTAGTCTCAGACTCTTCTGTGTTCATTTAGGCTGTACCGAGTTTTTTATTACATATGGAAATCATCAGCTCCATTGTTTTGATGGGTTTAATCCCGAGGACATACATATTCTCGTCATCTTCTCACTCACCTTTTCATATCCTTACTCCTATCTACCTAAAACCTTGTTGCTCTACAATACTTTACCTTAGGACCTACACCGATCTATTTATACTACTCGCAACCTCCCTTTAACTTGCTAGCACCATAAATTTTCTTTCGTGCCTTCTCAGTTGTCCTTAAATGTAAGCAATTACTTTTATGGTCATTCTATCACTTGTTGCATGAATACTTGGCTTGTATTTTTGCCCACGAATACTATAATTTCCTGTAGCTCATATGATCTCAAACATCACCTTTGATGGCCTTTTTTTACCATTCATTAGCCATGATAGGTACCACTTTCTTATGGAGTGTATACAATATTGTAGTGAGACTTTTGTTACAGGATCATTTATTCTTTAACTCACTATGCTTAGGTGGAAACCTTCTTCCTTATTTCCCCAGCTAGTCTTTCATTGTAGTACTAAGGGAGACCTTCTGGCTCTTGTAAAGTTGCGAGCTTGATATATCGTACACCCGAAGGTAATTTTCGTTATTCTTACTCGCCTATAATAATCCTTAGTTACATAAATTTATGCCTTTGTGCTCGTAGGGTTACTTCTAAGCTCAAATTTTTATTGTCTCCTTAGTGGAACTCTCTCTTATTTTTCATAAACCTTAAAAATGGTAACTTTAACTGCCTCAACTCCTATCTGAAATTTTTTTCAAATGATTGCGATCTCGTATCTGCGAGACTAAATTCACTATGCTGCGGTTGACTACATTTATCTTGCATGATCTATTGATTTATCTGTGACCTCTTGTCTATCCATAATTGGGCTCTTCTTGAATCAACTACTAATTACCCGTTGGTCCATTCTCATATATATATATATATTGGTCCATTCTCATATATATATATATATATATATATATATTCTGCATAATCCCTCTTGGGATATATCCTTTGTCTTAACTTATCTCTCGCCACTAGATCCTGATGTATCAAGTGTCCATTCACACTTATTTATCAATAACACCCTGGCCGGAAACTTTTACTGCCTCTCCCCGGTGTCGTACTTGTATAATGTTCTGGAGTCGCAACATACCTACAGGAACTAAATAAATGCAACATTTTCCCTTTCTCCTTTTTACCACATTCTTCCATTACCATTCTATAGTTAACTGAACCGCTTAACTCCGACTTAATTCATATCACACCATATTCCCCCTTTAGGGGAGTACTAAGATTTAGTACTACGACGATCTACCTATAGTTGTTTTACCTCTTCATCTTTGGCGTCTTTTCACATTATCAATGAACCTTAATCACCTTATGGTAACCTTTTGTACCAGGGATAGCTTAATTTCTTACGCACGAAGGTGACACCTACTGTAACTGGCACACTTAGTCCCTTAAGATTAACTCTGCTCAGAGTGCTTGCTTTAAGTACGCGACTTCCTAAATGGCCTTTAAAGGTTATTCGTCTGTTGTCTATTCTATTATTGTTGGAGAACGATCTTTGAAATTCTCACGATGTCGACTATTATCAAATCCTCCGATCCCTAATTCATGTTCGGTTTTATCTTGTTCACCAGCCCATACTAATTTTTATTACTCTAGGGTCTAACCTTTCCTCCTGGTAATCACATTGAAGTCACCAACTCATTTCTCGAAACAAGGATATGACTTTATGGCTTATACTCTTTTATTTCCTTAAGGCTTGTCACCTCTTGTATTTTCATTCACTTGACTATAGACTCTGTCATCGTGTCATATTTTGATTTACTGTTATCACCCATATATCACATCTTACTCATGATGCTTCATTTATTTTCTTCTTATTATCTGGATAATATTTTTTTTGTCTATTACTTTATTCTGATAACTTCAACAAAAAGTTCTTTCCCTTTAATCTCCCCTAGCTTCATCTCACTGGCTCTTTGGAATGCCTAACATTCTTTTTCTTTTACTCGGGGCTAGAGTCATACTAAGGTAAATATTTGTCCCTTCTAGGATCCCACTGCCTATCATGTGAAATTTCTGAATATTCCAGTATTCGTATCTGATTGTACTACTCTAGAGTTCACCATCTGGGTGTCTTAGAAGGAGATCTATTACCACATTTGCACCATCTTTCGGAAACGTTAGTTAATGATAACAACCTATCCATAATTTTTGGGTTACTCTAACTCCAACTGGATCCTGATATCCCATCTTTCTCTTAAATAATATCTGTTAGCTCCCATAGAACATAACTGAGATGGGTGTGGCCAATTGTACTTACCTTTGTCATTGATGAAGGTACCAAAATGCTTATATTTCTCTGCCTGATTTGAAAATATTGATAATCTTCATTATCTGGGTGCCTCGTACCCCTCTTCACCTTACTTCTTTTACTTGTTGAAACTTGTATCTAGCTTCTGAATCCCTCATAGATTTTCACCATATTCGTGAATAGATATCCTTGCCTTAAGGCTCCTTATTAAGAAGCATACACATCTTAGTACACACATGATCTGTTGAAGACCTCACATTTACTCATCATAAGCATGATGTGAAATCGAGTTCCTCTGACTCAACTCTTCCACATCCACATGCAATCTCTTACCAACTGTCTTTGTGGATGTAGGTATCGTTGTATTATGACTAAAGTCGAATTTAGGAGTTTGAATTCTTACAATTGAGCTCTACTACATGATCTAGAGTAAGAAGAAAGAGTGACAGAACTAAATGCCCTGTAGCCTCCTGCTTATAAGTGTAATGCACAACACACCCATAAACAAGACTCTACTAGACACAGTTTGTAGACTCCCTAGGACAGAACTGCTCTGATACCACTTCTGTCACGACCCAAACCGAAGGGCCGCGACGGGCACCCGGTGCCTTACTCAATCGAGTACCAATGTAACATATATTTATTATAATACTATCATGAGTAAATGAGCCAGAAAACCCGTCACGAGATAACAAGAATAAAATATAAGGGAATACTCAACATATGAAGACCCAACATGATATACAAACTTATATATGTGATATACGGGCCTATAAGGCCGACATGACCATTTGTAAACTCAAAACATAGGCCGATAAGGCCATACAAGTATCCATACACCTGACATCTATCTACAAGTCTCTAAGAGTAAATAAAATCATAAAGGTCGGGACAAGGCCTCGCCATACCAATCAATACATATCCAAAGCATACTGACCAAAAAGGCAACTCCGGAGCAAGTGGAGTGCACCAACACCTTCACTGAGCTGATAGCCTACTAGGAGGACTGTCAACCTATCAATCGGGACATGCAGGCATGAAACGCAGTGTCCCCAGGCAAAATGGACGTCAGTACGAATAAAGTACCGAGTATGTAAGGCAGGAAAACATAAACAAGAACAGTAATGTAAAGAGAGAGATAGAGGAGATACAACCTGTAATATCTAAGTGCCTCTGTGGGCTACTGATATGAAATGCATAATACATATATATACATAGACTTTTTAAAACATTCGCCTCTATGGGTATCATCATCATCATATCGTACTCGGCCTCAAAGAAGACTCGGTAAAAGTGTACCCGACCATCTTAAGGCTCGGTAGAATCATACACGGCCACGTGGAGCTAGGTAAACCCAACTGATCAGTGGTTGCACAATAGGTGTCGTACTTGGCCGACAATAAAGCGGCTCGGTAGAGTAAAATGGATACTATATATAATGCATACTACACTCATGGAATCACTTTCTAAACCTTTTGGAGTGACTTAAGAACACTATGGACATCCATACCCACAATATGAACCTTAGTAGGATTCAAGGATCATACACGCTTGCTTAGAATAATTTTATAAGGAAAGAACAACATGGACAACCTTAGTTGCTAGGAGTAGATCCGTTATGAAGTAGCGTATTCATTTCACTTTAGATCATGCCAAAAGAAAGAAGAAAGTGCCTTAACATACCTTAAACCTGTTGAGTCCTTAATCCCTTCCAAGCAACTCTTCAAACAAGTCAACTCAATCTATCATAGTATAAGGAGATTCAAAATCAGTGCTGAGCAAAGGCTAAGTCTATAATTTAAGCTAGTAGCTCGTTTACGTAAATTTGGGCAGCATCTCCCTTGTAACAAGGTCCTCCTCCAATACCATATACCAACAACAATGACCAGAGAAATCCATCAATCCCTAATTATCAATATCAAGACACCATATAACAACAACAAGTCACAACTACATTACGACGAGCGGCAAGCTCCGATTGGAATCGGTATACCCCTTATCAATCCTTATAGACTTCTTACTTCAACATAAAAGTATCATTAACATGATAATGAAATCAATAATCAATGATTCCACCCATATACCATATATTTATAATAACGAAAATAATCCACAACTTGAACTATCCTCAATTAGGAACATTATTCACTAGTTCATGTCTAGCCCATCCATTTAACTTAATCAACATCAAGATAACCTTAGGCACAAGCAAGAACATAATATACATACCTCCTACAGTAACTTCAAGTCAAAATCCAAGTTATATTCAGTTTACAACAACCCTCAATAGCAATACAACACCACAGAAGTGACTTAAGCTAATCCAAGTATTGTCTTGTTGTTTATCATCCTAACAACTTAACCAACATACAAGCAATCTTAAGCACAACTAGTAGGCTGTTATACTCACCTTAGACAACAACAACAACTTGGAATTTCATCCAAATACAGACCACAACAATCCTCAATGACAACACAACCTCAAAGAGGTGTTGTTCTTCACTAGAACTAAGTTTTGATGTTGAAATATGGTGTAATCACTTTGGAATCACTTCAAACCCTTGTGGTATATGTTTAGGAGGGTTAGGAGAAGTTTGGAGATGAATTTTAGTTGAAAAATGAGCAAAAATAGGCGTCCAAATCGTTTATAAATTGAAGTAGGTCAACCACTGCCTAAGTGGGTCCCATTGGGAGCTGCTTGCGCGGTTTCGCAAAAACACGAATATCTCTCTACTCCGATGTTGTATAGACGAATGGTTTAATGTGTTAGAAACGAGACTCCTAGAAATTCAATTTGGTAGGTATAAAACCCCATGATTCCTAGTATATTTGGTGAAATGCTCAAATACATTTGACCTAAATTTCATCAAATTTATGAATGTAACTTGTGATGACCTTTGCCAACTCTTGTTCCACAACTTGCTTGCCTTCAAAATGTAGAAAATGAATATCATACGACTAAAATAACTCATAGAATAACCTCCTTATCATGTTAAGAACCCTAGTCTCACCCAAAGTACATGTTATAACATTCCAAACTTGTCGACTTTTGACGAAACTTATTTTCTTCAATTGGTTTAGCTTCTAAGATTTCCAACCCTCTTGGTACTCGTTATTCATGATCTTAAATATTTGTAACCTCCAAGGTAACATGATTAACTTACTTTATTTTCTTCCAAATATAATCTCATTTCCGAGCTTACATTAATGACTTACGACGTACTCTCACGTATGAAAACTTGGGGTGTAACAATATTGCCACTGGCTCCTCAACATAAGATAGATCCTTGTCCAACTGGACTGAATTGGAATCCAACATGTGCGACGGATCCGTGATACTTTCGGAGCATCGAAACATGAAATACTGGATGAACTCCTGCCAAGCTAGGAGGTAAAGCAAACCCATAAGCAACCTCCCTAACACGTCTCAATATCTTAAAAGAACCAAAAAACCTCGGACTCAACTTCCCTTTCTTCCCAAATCTCATAACGCCCTTCATAGGCGAAACCCGAAGTAGAACCCGCTCTCCAACCATATTGGAAACATCATGAACATTCCGGTCCGCGTAACTCTTCTGTCTGGACTGGGCTATACGAAATCTATCCTGAATCACCTTAACCTTCTCTAAAGCATCCTGAACCAAGTCTGTGCCCAATAATCTAGCCTCACCTGGCTCAAACCAACCTACCGGGGATCTATACCACCTACCATACAAGGCCTCATACGGTGCCATCTGAATGTTGGACTGATAGCTGTTGTTGTAGGCAAACTCCACCAGTGGCAAGAACTGATCCCAAGAACCTCCAAACTCCATCATACACGCACAAAGCATATCCTCAAGAATCTGAATAGTACGATCGGACTGTCCGTCCGTCTGGGGGTGAAATGCTATGCTCAACTCCACCCGAGTACCTAACTCATGATGTATGACCCTTTAGAACCGTGATGTGAACTGAGTACCTCTATCTGAAATGATGGAAACTGGAATACCATGCAGAGAACAACCTCCCGAATATAAATCTCAGCCAATCAGTCCGAAGAATAGGTAGTACACACAAGAATGAAGTGTGCGGACTTGGTCAACCGATCCACAATCACCCAAATGGCATCGAACTTTCTCAAAGTTCGTGGGAGCCCAACTACGAAGTCCATGGTGATCCTCTCCCACTTCCACTCTGGAATCTCTATCTGCTGAAGCAACATACCCGGTCTCTAGTGCTCATACTTCACCTACTGACAATTGAGGCACCGAGCTACAAACCCAACTATATCTTTCTTCATCCGCCTCCACCAATAGTGCTGCCTCAAATCCTAGTACATCTTCACGGCACCCGGATAGATGGAATATCGCGAACTATGGGTCTCCTCTAGAATCAAATCCTAAAGCCCATCAACATTGGGTACACATACCCGACCCTGCATCCTCAAGACCCCATCATCACTAATAGTCACATCTCTGGCGTCATCGTATAGAACCTTGTCCTTGAGGATGAGCAAATGAGGGTAATCATACTCACTCCCTGATACGATCAAACAAGGAAGACCGAGAGACCACGCAAGCTAGAACCCGACTGGGCTCCGAAAGTTCCAATCCCACAAACTGGCTGGCTAAGGCCTGAACATCCATCGCCATGGGCCTCTCCACTGCTGGTAAATAAGCCAAACTCCCCAAACTCTCTGCCCGGAGACTCAAAGCATCGACTACCACATTGGCCTTGCCCAGGTGATACAAGATAGTGATATCATAGTCCTTCAGCAGCTCTAACCACCTCCTCTGGCGCAAATTAAGATCCTTCTGTTTGAACAAATACTGCAAACTCTAGTGATCAGTGTAGATCTCATAAGGAACATCGTACAAATAATGACGCTAGATCTTCAAGGCATGAACAATGGCAACTAACTCGAGATTATGGACAGGATAATTCTTCTCATGTACCTTCAACTGTCTGGATGCGTAGGCAATCACCCTACCGTCCTGCATCAATACTGCTCTAAGGCCAATCCTCGAGGCATCACAATAGACAGTATAAGTCCCCGAACCTATAGGCAATATCAAAACTGTGGCTGTAGTCAAAGCTGCCTTGAGCTTCTGGAAGCTCGCCTCACACTCTTCCGTCCACTGGAAAGGAGAACCCTTCTGAGTCAACCTGGTCATAAGTGCTGCAATAGATGAAAACCCCTCAACAAATTGACGGTAATAACCCGCCAAGCCAAGCAAACTGTGGATCTCTGTAGCTGAGGATTGTTTAGGCCAACGCTGCACTGCTTACAGTTTCTTTGGATCCACCTGTATACCCTCACTCGATACCATGCGACCCAAGAATGCTATGAAATCCAACCAAAACTCACATTTCAAGAACTTTGAATATAACTTCATTTCCCTCAAAGTCTGAAGCACTGTTTTCAGGTGCTGCTCATGATCCTCCTGACTTCGAGAGTATACAAGAATATCATCGATAAAGACAATGACGAACAAGTCAAGATATGGCCGGAACACACTATGCATCAAATGCATGAAGGCTTCTAGGGCATTGGTCAGCCCAAATGACATAACAAGGAACTCGTAATGACCTTACCGAGTCCTGAAAGTAGTTTTCGGGATGTCTGGCTCCTGAATCTTCAACTGATGGTAACCTGAAAGCAAGTCAATCTTAGAAAACACTCGTGTACCCTGTAACTGGTCAAACAGATCATCAATACGAGGTAAAGAATACCGATTCTTCACTATAACTTTGTTCAACTGGCGATAATCAATGCACATACGCATAGAACCATCATTTTTCTTCACAAACAAGACAGAAGCACCCCATGGTAATACACTGGGCCGAATAAAACCCTTATGAAGCAATTCCTATAACTGATCCTTCAACTCCTTTAACTTAGGATGGGCCATACGATACGGAGGAATAGAAATGGGGTGGGTGCCCAGTAACAGATCAATGCCAAAATCAATATCTCTGTCGGGTGGCATACCCGGAAGATCAACTAGAAACACATCAGGGAAGCCCCGTACTACTGGGACTGAATCAACTGTAGGGGTATCAACTCTAATATCTCTCATATAGGTCAGATATGCGTCACACCCCTTCTCTACCATTCTCTGAGCTTTAAGGAAAGAAATAACTCTATTGGGAGTGTGATCTAAAGTACCCATCCACTCTACTCCCGGTACACCTAGCATAGCCATCGTCACAGTTTTGGCCTGACAATCAAGAACAGCATAATGGGGGAACAACCAGTCCATGCCCAAGATAACATCGAAATCTACCATGCTGAGCAATAATAAATCAGCTCTGGTCTCAAAACCACTAAGAGCAACCAAAGATGACCGATAAACGCAGTCCACAATAAGAGAATCCCCCATAGGAGTAGAAACATAAATAGGGGAACTCAAAGAACCCCGAGATATGCCCAAATGGGGGGCAAAATAAGAAAACACATAAGAATAAGTGGATCTTGGATCGAATAGAACCGATGCATCTTTATGATAAACCAGGACAATACTTGTGATGACAGAATCAGAGGTGACATCGTCGGTAGGGAAGGAAGGGTATACTATCTGTCCTAGCCCTTTCTAGGGTGACCTCTACCTCCCCGACCTCCACATCTAGCTGGCTAGGCAGGTGGGGTAGCAATTGTTGTTGGAACCATAGCCTGGGAACTCTATGGGGCACGCTGTGGCTGAGAAGTCTGTGGAGGTGCACCCCTCCTAAGTCTGGGGAAATCCCTCACCATGTGGTGTGTGTCACCATACTCAAAACAAGCTTTGGGAGGACATGGTGGCTGTGATTGGCTCGGGCCAGGTCTGCTGGACTGACCACTAAAAGCACCCGTGTAGGAGGCACACTAGATACTAGAGGTGCATAATAAGGCTCCTGATGTCTAGGAAGGGCTGGAATACCACTGGCTACTGGAATATCTAAATGAACGGGGCGACATATATAATCCCTACCATGACGAACTGCAGTTGGAGCACGGGCACCAGAATAATGACCCAACTCTCGAGACCTCTTGACCTCTATCTCCTCTCTATCTCGAGCATGCACACTCTCCACTCTCCTAGCAATGCTCGCCACCTGCTGATAAGAAATATGCATCTCCAACTCACGAGCCATGCTAGACTTGATGCTGGGAATGAGTCCCTCAATAAACCGTCGAACCCTTTTGTTGATACCCAATTTTTTCCTATATATTTTAAATATGCATAAATACCTTCAAATAGCATATATATATGCATATATAAGCATAAACAAGACTTTTATTATTTTTTCCATAATTTTAAGGGTTTAAATTGATTTATTCTCTCCCCTTTTATCCATAAAATCCCCAAATATTATTTTCAAAATTATTGTTTTGATAATTCATTTATTTGATTTCTATAATTATGCAAAAATATGGCTAATGTAATTTTTATGTATTTTTACAATTACATTTAGTATTTTTAAGCTAAATTGCATATAATTGCAATGTTAGCCCATTTTAAGATATAATTATATTTTATATGCATCAAATTGTCCCTTTTATTTTGAAAATGATAATTATGTATTTTAAATTATTTTGGCACCTTAAATTATTTTCCAAAAATAACTTATTATTTTTATAAATTAAAATAGGAAAAAACTGGCTATTTAAATAATAGCCAAATTTGGCTTTCAATCCTAGCCAAATCGGACCCCAACCCAGCCCAATTTTTATTTTAATAACCTAATAGACCCCGACCCAGACCCAATTACCCACTACCTGACCCAAGCTATCTTAAATCCTAGCCGTTGATCTTTTAGATCAACGACCCTCGTTCTTCCTTTCCTTTTTAATTATAATAGAGACCCTAACCCAAATCATTTCTCTAATTCCGCCGCCCTCAAACTCTCTCATCTCCTCTCTTCTCTCTCAACCTAACCCTAGACTCTATCAATCGCCTCCTTCTCCGGTCATCTCCGGCTACCTCCTTTCAACCCCAAGCCTCCAATGGGTCTCTCATTGCCTTGCTTATCATCTCTATGGCCTTCAAAGGACCTGAGCCATGTCGATTTAGACCTAGGGTTTCTGATTATGTTGTTCGAGGCCTCTCTGGTGTGATTTTGGGCAAAATCACACCATATGTGTTACAATTTGTGAAGTTACAACAGGTTCTTTTGATTTCTATTTGGGTTTCCTTTTGAAACCCTCTCTCCTAAATCTATAAGATCTGTATTATTTTAATGCTTTAAGCCTATTTCCTTCTATGATTTGCTTATTTTCGAGCTTCTTTTGAAAGATCCTCTACTTTAAACCATTTTTACGTTCTTTGAAAACTAGGGTTTCTTGGAGTTCTTTTTACGTATGTTTTAACAGATTTCTTTATGATTAAACCTTTTTCCTTGCTTATTTTGAACGATTTTATGTTCCTACTACTTTTTAACTCGACTCTGTTAAAAGACCTAATTTTTAAGATTTTCTTTGCTTTGGTTATGTGTGTTAGCATGATTTTCTTTGCTTTGGTTCTGTGTGTTAGCATGATTTTCTTTGCCTTGATTCTGTGTGTTAGCATGATTTTCTTTGCCTTGGTTCTGTGTGTTAGCCTGCTTACCCGATTCTTGTTAATCTCTCGTGGTTACCATGCTTCGAATGTGTTCTGCTGAATCTTTAGCCTACTTATATCACAACAGGTTCTATTCATTCGTCTCTATTTATATGTTGGAAATACAGAATCATGACTCCCCCATGATTGATTCTGATTTTCCCTAATTGATGGTAATTGAGAGATTTTCTTTCAAAGACTTAGAATTCTACTCGTCTGTTTAAATTAACTGATTTCATTACCTTATCTGCTATGGTACTTTGTACTGAGCCTTTCCTTAATTGGGTTTATTCTGAATTTAGTCCTAATCAACTACTCTATGCCTACTGAACCTTGACTCCTTCCTTATTTAATCATGCATTGATTTTTCTTCTTTCCTAATATGGTACTGAATCTTTCCGTTTGATTTTGATTCCCTTAACTTAAGTGAGTACTTACTTGATTCCCTAATTGATTGATTCTGAGTTCTTAAATTAGTATACTACTATGATTTTTACCTTATTTCACTACCTACTTTCAACTATAAATACTCTAAGTCTTTCATTAACAAGACACGGACACTTGATTTTCAGAAACTTCTCTCTTATTAAAAATCTATGTTCTCCCCTTTTCCTTGTGCTATTTGATACTATTAGCCGGCTGCAAGCCAAGGCTAATCATCTGTGCTCTTTGGTTCTTCCATTCTACTAACTTCTTTTCACTATTATGTCCTAGTTTAATTTAAAGCCTCAATAACAACATGCATATTTTCTTGTTTCAGTTTTCTCTTATTTCTAGTTTGCTTCTACTTGTGGTTCTGTTGTGAAACTTGTAGTTGAGTTACATTACTAGCATGCTATTATGTATCCCCTTCCCTTTAGATTAATGTATTCCCTTATGTGTGTTTCAAAGCATGCCTTGTCAATTGTCTTTTATTTACTGGATATTTACCATCTTATGAATCCCAAATCCTTATTCCCTTCTATGTGTTTATGTTCTCCTTGACTGGTTTGTGATTATGCTAGTTTCAACTATTTCTGAGCATATCCAAACCAGTCCTAATACCTTTTCTAGGGTTATGTGTTTGCAGTCAAATGCCTGTGTATCCCCAAACCCTTTGACCCCTGTGTAACTACTGAATTAAATTGGATTATATGTGTTCTCCTATCCTGAAGTGATTGATTTTGTTTACCACTCCAACCTCTTTCAAACAACCTCCATTAATTTACTAGTTGCTTTCAAAACAGACTTTTAAGTCCAGTCTTTAATAAACTTCTTTCAACTTGTGTCCTGCACTTTTACTTTACTCTTAGTTAATAAGTTCTGCCCCCTCTAGTATGTGTACCACCTCGGGATCCTCTTTAGAGCCCTCTGAACTTTGGCATACTGAGGCTGGCCTTTCCACACTGCACTGGTTCAATGCTTGGTTACTAAGTCTAGGTGTAAACATTGCCCGGGGTCCTTGAGACCCTTAGGGAACTTTGATGCACCTTGACTTTGATTTATTGTAAGACCATTGGAGGCTTTGGGAAACTTGGGCCTAATTGCAGGTTCTCTATAGAATAGCTTCTTGATTTTCTATTTCATTTAAGTAATTCATTTATTTGCCTGTAATAACTTGTAAAATGGTAGGTAGATGAATACTTTGTGGGGTAATATGGGTAGAAATCCTGCTCTTAGGATTTTACTTTCAAATCTGCCTGCTTTACTCAATAGAAAACATGTTCACAGGGTTTTACGCTTGTTGAATCTGATTTCGTTTGCATAATAGACATCATGCCTATAGGTTTTCACTTCCAATGTCGTTTGAATCAAGTAGAAATCATGTTCATAAGATTCTGTATTTGTCATGTTAGAGACCATGTTTCTAGGTTCCAAACCATCATGTCTTAAATCAATTCAAGTATAGATGCCATGCCCATAGGACTTAATTCTGATTCACTTCTAATAAGTCATTCCATATGTTACTGCAAATCGACTAAAACCAGTAATACGCCTAGATACCATGACTATAGGGATTTTTATTCGCAATTATGTCTGATAATCTGATTAGCCTAATAAATCAATGTCATTACGCCGAGTTCATCTTTTAAAACTAGTCTTATTAAGTATTGACTTCTCCAGAAACAAGTTCTTTCAAAATTGTAGTAATCTCATTAGATACCATGTTTATAGGTACGAAAGAGCTATTTCGAAAACCTGCTTGTTTCTGCCTTAATATAGACACAATATACTGCATAAGGTAAGCCTTAGGGCATTTTCAAAACCTGCATTCCCCTAAAGCTGTTTCTGTCGTTTAACATTTCAGATTCTAATAACGTTAAAAAGAATCCCCAGGCAACTTCTAGGTTATAACTTCTGGGTCTAAAAAGTGGTTTGTTTCTGTATAATCACTTAGAGATCCTGCTTTAGGACTTTGATCAATAAAGGCCTTAACTGTGCTTGAGACGTGCTGCTTGTATATTTGTTTGTGGATGAAACTATGAGCCTCTTACTTGCTCCCATTATGTGAAAGTCCTAATTATTTTGACTGTCGCCTTAGAGTTTTCGCCTTTCTAAACCTTAGGGGTGTGTCTAGAACTACTCATAGGTAGAGGTCCTAACTCCCTTCGGGACCATTAAGAAGGGATGGGTAGCAGCACGCAATAGGAATCCTTGACCAAACACTCGCTTTGCATGACCAATAAGGCGATGGGAAGGGTAGGCATGGGATATGATGACTACGCGTTAATGTCACGTGTAGCCCCTCATTGAGGAGTGTTTATCGGACATTGTGTGGGGTGATCCTAAAGGATAAACAACCTAGGACCCCTCCGTACCCCAAATCCTCTCATTATTTAAAGCTTTTTTTTTTAATTTGTTCAAACCTTCATTTCACTACTTGAATTTCTCAAGGTGCTTTACAAACAACTTATTTGATTCAACTATTTGTATGGACTAATTTGTGAATATAAGTTCAGTAGGGACCCACATTTGTGGACCAAGATAGGTGTCTAACACCTTCCCCTCGAGGTTACTTTGAGCCCTTACCCTAGTCTTTGGTAATGCAAACCAACCCAAGAGTTAATCACTCTAGGTGCCCTAGCGTACCATAATCTGTTAGACGTCGACTCTTCAAATACCCAATTCAAAAAAGGAAATGAGTCATTACACCCCATGAATGTCGAAACCCGGACTCCTTCCCACGGAGAGAAAAAAGGGGGCGTGACAGCACGGCGACTCTGCTGGGGATATTTTTTAGGCTTTTACCATAACGAACTTGTTCTTACAAATTAGTCCAAGCATGCTTATCCCATACCCTGCTCCCTTATCTGAATTTAACTGTTGTTTCTTTTAAGCATTTATGATTCTGAAAACTGACTTGTCTCTTGGTTTTCCTTTTCTTGTAACTGTCTTTTCAATTGTTTAAATACTGTATTTATTTTTCCTATGTGAAAATACTTGCCTACATGTTATTAACTGCTGCATAAATCATGCTCCACATCATATTCCACTCGTGCATCTCAAATCCTATAACAACGCTTTAATGAGTAGTTATGCTCTTCCTATTTATTACCCTTAAATTCGGAAAGGTTTATTTGCGGTAAAACAAGCCGATCAGTAGTGCAGTCGACGCTTCCATGCCTTCCCCCTCAAGTTGTCCGTTTGAGGGTACAAGTCTAAAACCCCATAGAAACCTTACTCTATTTAAATTGTGCATGCATCATTGTCAAACCTAGTTGGATCAGTTATGTTGCCCATATAATGATCCTTTAAAATAAGCCTTATCCAAAGTACATCGACTTTTCCATAATCCCAACGGATGCAATCACGTTCTGTGCATTAATTTGAAGGACTAAATGCCAATATGTTGATCATAAATGTATAAATAGTCGAGTCCGGTGGGCTAAGGCCTAATCCTTTTGTTTTGCAGAAAATGAGGCACGAAGTCCCCAGATTCCGTATGGTTAGCAATATCCCTCCATTGTTGCTAAATTGGTGGGAAGATCTTTCCTCAAGTGACAAAAAGCATGTGAAAAAGTACCTGGGTAACTTGCCTTCCCTGCTAGATATTGAACCAAACAAGAAATTGATCGAGGCTGCTACCCTATTCTGGGATAGTGAAAGAGCCGTATTCCATTTTGGTGACATAGAAATGACACCATTCCTAGAGGAAATATGAGGACTTGCAGGGTTCACTTGGGACAGTCCTGGGCTTTTGGTACCGGAAAACCGTACAGGTAGGGGATTTTTGAAAATGATGGGGCTAAAAAAGAATATTGACCTAGTGTGCCTGAAGGAGTCCTACATACCTTTCAAATATCTCTACGAGAGGTATGGCCACAACAAGTCTTTCCGCACTTATCATGATGAGATCGCCCTTACTTCACTGGGTCACATCCACCGCAGAGTGTTCGTGTTCATCGTATGCTTTCTGGGGATGATAGTGTTCCCAAATGAAAAAGGGAAGAATCCACACCAGGTTGGCCATGGTCGCCAAAACTCTGATGGAGGGGATTAATGGGCAAACATATACCATAGTCCCCATGATCATAGCTGATATCTATAGGGCCCTGAAACGCTGTCAAAGAGGGGTCCAGCATTTCGAGGACTGCAATTTATTGCTGCAATTATGGTTGTTGGAGCATCTCCAAAAGTGTCGCTATCGCCAAGAATTTCTGCGAAGGGCTTGGAACGACCACATCGCTTTCCATTACCCTAAGCAGATGACCTACATTCTGGACAGATTTGCTCAGTCAAAAAGTGCCAACGAATGGGTAGAATTCTTCGACAATTTGACCGAGGAACAAGTGCAGTGGATGGTTGAATGGTTTCCAAAATACGAGTTCATTATCAGATCCAGAGATGCTCCGCATTTGGTGTTGATAGGGTTGAGAGGGATATATCCATATGTCCCTATACGAGTTTTGAGGCAAGCATGCAGAAAGCAGTTTGTACCAAGGGTCATCAAGTTGAGTCATTTCAGGGCAGATTTCTAAGACGATGACATACCTTACAAGTTCCAAGCTTAGCACATGTGGCACTACAAAATCATTGTGGAGAAAAGCACTGTTGAGCCAGACAAATATCACGTGGGGTGCGAGCCTCTCCACCCTGCATGGTTGGAGGAAAATTCGAAAGGAATGGTGACCCTAGGGACTGGTCGAGGGAACAGAATCATAGACGAGGAAGCGAAATCCCAAGTCAAATACAACAGGCTGCGCAAGAGGCTCCACGACTCTGAGAATGAGCATCGGGAGATACATGAGAGGAGCGTGAGGTTGATTGAGAAGTGGAAAGAGATGGCAGTCACCTCCAACAGAAACCTAGAATACCTGGAGCGAGGAATTGTGAAGCTGGAGGGCAAAGTCATAAAAAAGATTGAAAACTGTCAGAATGCTGAAGGAGCCGAGGGAGGACATCTGGCCCGAGCCTACTTGCTGCTGAGACTGCGTGAGCTGGGAGATTTGTTTTATGGAGTTCGGAAGATTGAATCTGGGGAAGGTCCTTCTGGGACCAAATAGATTAGATTTACTTGTTTTTCTTAAAATGTAATAAGGCCAAGTGCCAGTAGTGACTTGTTCTTATGTTAGTGTTGTTTTTGGATTCGTCTACTTTTATATTATGAAATGAAGCATTTATTAGCATTTGAAGTTCTCCAAATTTATTTGTCGCTAGGCCTAACTCGGGTACAATGAGGCTCCCAAATTAGGATACGAGTTTATATTTCGCAATATGTGTTTAAATATTGCAAACATTTCAGGATCCCCACTAACTTGTTACCTTTTTGTTTATTTATTTATTTGTTTTATTATTATTTCCATCCCCATAGGTTGGTTCATTCATACTGGCCTCGTCAGAATATCATAATAGATCTAGAGGCCCTCTACCTCCTCCTCCTCCTCCAAGCAACACAAAAAGCAGAGGGAAATCAAAGATGGACGACTTAAGTGGAATCCGAAAGGAAAACATTCAGAACACAGAGACTTCCGATGGCCGTAGTACTCTAGCCCCGAATGACCTGGTTTAGAGACTTGAATAAAAGATACTAGAACTGCAAGGAGAACTTGAGCAGGTTTGCAATTTGGCAAACTTGTTACTCACCCTCAATGTCCCTGATATCTACCAACAGAACGCAAAGAACCCAACACCTCCTCAAAATATCAATCCGTTGCCGATACCAACTCTACCACAATAGCACCAACCAATCCTATACCCACCAACTACCACTTACCACACTCCCTAAAATCCACCACCACTCATTTCAGATCCACAAGACTCCACCAATGACCATTACTATACCCAAGTTCCTGGCACCCGTCAGAGCAACCCAATATACGTGGAAACTATACCACATTCTACCTAGCCAATTTCATGTGCATTGGAACCCTCCGAAAAGGACCTGCTCATTAAGAACATGGCCGAAGAACTCAAGAAGTTAGCAAGCCGAGTTCAAGGTGTTCAAGGCGATAGGGGAATAGAAAGTTTTAACTATGAAGATCTATGCATACAACCCGATGTGGAATTGCTAGAGGGGTACAAACCTCCCAAGTTTGAAATGTTCGATGGTACAAGTGATCCCAGGGTTCACTTAAGGACTTACTATAACAAGCTTGTGGGGGTCGGAAAAGATGAAAAAATTCAAATGAAGCTCTTTATGAGGTGTCTCACTGGGGACGCATTGTCTTGGTATATCATCCAGAATCCCAAGAAATGGTCCAATTGGGTAAGCATGGCGTTAGATTTCATGGACCGGTTCAGGTTCAACACAGAAAATGCACCTGATATTTTCTACATTCAGAATCTCAAGAAGAAACCTACTGAGACCTTCCGCGAATATGCTACTCGTTGGAGGTCGGAAGCCGCCAAGGTCAAGCCTGCTTTTGATGAAGAACAGATGAATAAGTTCTTCGTCAGAGCACAGGATCCACAATATTATGAGAGGTTGATGGTTATTGAAAATCAAAAATTCTCGGATATCATCAAGCTCGGGGAAAGGATCGAGGAAGGAATCAGGAGCGAAATGGTAACAAATTTCGAGGCACTGCAAGCCACGAACAAGGCACTCTAATCAGGTGACATATCGAAGAAAAGAGAGGTTGGGGTAGTAATGGTAGCCCTAGGCCCAAAAACTCCACTCACATACCAAACACCCCTACCCACATACCAAACACCTCCACCTACATACCAAGAATCTCCACCTACATACCAAGTATGTCTACCTACATACCAAGCATCGCCACCCACATATCAACCTTCATCTCCCAGATATTTCCAACCAGCCACTGTCCATCATACCTACCATTCCCAACCATCCCATTTCCAATCACCACCAAATCGCCAAAATTATCCAAGACCAAGACCCAATTTTGACTGCAAGCCACCCAGATAATACACCACCATTACTAAGCCCATCGACTAATTGTATGAAAGGTTAACGGCCACAAGTTACGTCACTCCTATTCCCGCTGTGGCGTTAAAAAATCCATCCTAATGGGTTAATCCGAGCAAAACCTATGCATACCACTCTGGTATGAAAGGGCACACCATTGCTGAGTGCCAAACATTGAAGGATAAGATCTAGACACTCATTGACAACAAGGTCATACAAGCGAAGGAAGCCACTCCTAATGTCTGCAAGAATCCCCTCCCTGATCATAGAGGTGACGATGTACATGTTATAGAAACAAATGAAGAATGGGACCCCGAAGGGTCAATTAGGCTTATCCGAGAAGGCGATGACTTTAAGGTTGCAGTTACACTTACTTCTATTGTGGTTCAGACTTAGGCACCTATCGACATTCAGGTAACTGCATCAGTTCCATTCGAGGTGGAAGTAACTCCGCCCGCAACCACCTCCGCTCCATTTGAAGTAGAAGCGGTCATACCTTTTACTGTGACGGTGTCAACTACACCCCCATTCAACTTAAAGGCAATACCCTGGGATTATGTCGCTGAGGATCGGAAAAAAGGGAAGGCTAAGATAGAGGAATCTAACGCCGCACAAGGGATGACTAGAACTGGAAGAGTCTACACACCTGAACACTTGGGAGGTTCAAGTAAGGATGCCACTGCTAGGCAGCCTGTCATTCAGATCGGACCAGATAACTTGTGGAGGAAACTACAAGCAAACGAGTATTCTGTTGTTGATCATCTGAACAAAGTCCCTGCTCAGATATCTATCCTGTCACTATTATAGAGTTCAGAGGCACACAAGAATGCCTTGGTGAAAGTACTGAGTGAGGCTTATGTACCCAATAACATCACTGGTGGAGTAATGGCCAATATGGTCGGTCAGGTGCTGGAGAGCCATAAGATTATCTTCTATGAAGATGAGCTACCGCCCGAAGGTCTAAATTACAATCGAGCATTGCATATCATAGTATAATTTGAAGATAAGTTCATTGCCAAGGTCCTGATTGATGGAGGTTCTAGTCTAAATATTTGTCCACTGGATACCCTGAAAAGGTTGGGCAACGGTTTCCATGAAATACGGACCGGAAGCATGAATGTGAAGGCTTTCGATGGGTCCAGAGAGCCACGATCGCAGAGATCAACCTTTGCTTGCAGATAGGGCCAACTTGGTTCGACGTTAAATTCCAAGTGCTTGACATACTAGCCTCATATAATCTTTTGTTGGGCCGCCCATGGATCCATGCTGCTGGAGCCATACCCTCCACACTACATCAAGTCATAAAATTTGAATGGAACCGTCAGGAGGTAATTATTCATGGAGATGGGAGTAACCACATCTACACCAGTCAAACCATTCCGGTCATCGGACATAGAAGGAGGCTAGGAGGAGAAACCTATCACCACATTGAACGGGTCAATGCCATCAAGAAGGATAAGTGGTGGATTAACAAAATAGAAAGCATACTGGCATGGTCCGGATATGAACCCAGAAAAGGGTTAGGAAAGAACCTCTAGTGTATCACCAAGCCAATACGACTGAAAAATCATGGTACCACCTTTGGGCTCAGATACCAGTATACATGGAAAGAGAACAAGGAATGGTCACCTCCATGGCGTGGACCATATTACCCTTCTTGAGCAACCGATACCCCGTTTAGAATAGGCTTTCCATCAGGCGGACACAATATGGGGAACTGCTGAAGAAGAAGCACTAGCTGGGCTGAAAGATCTGTTCTTGGAAGATGAGGATATGGGCTGCAGTGCCATAATTGAGAAGGAGGAGGAAGAAGGCCTCTCCATTCAGACCGTGGCAAAGGGAGCCTGTAACGCCCCAAAAACCGAGGAGCGGGACCCGCGCTCAACCGAATAAACCCGACTGAGCAAGCCTGTCAGGTTTTATTCTACCCAAACTAATTCATGAATAAATAGGAGATGGACTCCATTAATCATACTTTGTATGTATTTCATTAATAACTTCCATTTAATTTCCATTTGCAGCTTAATTCATAATTATAAAAATATTACAAGTTTTATAAATATTTTCCAAACATCAAGATTTCTAGCTCGATTCCCCATTATCAAACACCACCCACAACATGTCTACGAAGCCTCTAAATACAATTGAAGAGTAATGTAATATGGCAATGCTGGCAACAAGACTCCGGCTATACCTCAAAATACAAAGTACATAATAAACAATTGATACAGGACCCCGAAATGAAGTGGGGCTCACCATGTCAGCTGAAAGGAAGATGCGTCACTAGCTGCGACCACCACTACCTGCTATGGAACCACCTACATCCATTTAAAGATGTAGCGCCCCCGGCAAAAGGGACATTAGTGCCATCGAATAGCACTAGTATGTATAACTAAACACCATCTCATTAGAAAGAACAACCATACAAGAACAAATAAATCATAAGGATTCAACAAAAGCTTTAAACAATCACCAGATCATCAAATAAAAGGAATCACATCGCTTTCATATAATTTCCATAGCTTTAGTTTGCAGAATTTAATATTGTTCATCATTATTCACAATACCACCGCTTTCTTGAGCGGAGTCCGATCACGACCCGATCGGCTAGGTTGCCTCATTTGAGACATGTACCTCAATAACAATTCATTCTCACTTTCCGGAATTCAATATCAGCATAATACCACCATGTGTGCGGCATGACGTCCAATCACGGCCTGATCGGCTAGGCCGCCTTACCAATCATCTCATTTCAATCTTTATTTCACATGTATCAATTCATAAGCACTTAGGGCCACAATTATCAAATCATACTTGGCAATATGCCACATTTCATAACTCACATTCCCCATCACTTTCACTTTCAACATTAAACTTACAATTTAAGATAATGGGCACATACAAGAGCAATTCAAGTTGTAAGCATACAGAGAGATTCACATGATTTGGCATAATAATCACAATTTAAACTTGACTTGAAATCTAGGCAATTTAGTATATAGTCCACATTCTTCACATATCACCACTTTATCAAGAATACCATATTGTACATATTGGGACACACTTTTCACATATATTCTTGCAACTCTAGTTCCTTTGAAATAACAAATACTATGTCAATCAAATTCCGGACTTACAATTTTACATGGACACCATGGGAGCTCAATTTCTAAGAAGAGGGACTTTTAGCCATACATATCTCAAATAGCTTTTCCTTAAGTTTCTACAATCAACCAACACCTCTAGCAATAACAATCTATAAGGAGATAGCGGGAATCGATTAATAATTAGGAAGATTACCCATGGTGTGTGTAAATCTCTTAAGAATTTTATCAAACACCTAACATGTGAAGTAGTCTACAAGGTCTGAAAATGGAAATTCCTTCTTTCCCCAACCAATTTTAACAGGAACAACCCAAATTAGTTCTTTAATATCACATGCTACAACTTAGTCCCACTTGCATGGCCTATTTCTAATGCCCACAACATATTTGAACCCTTAACCTCTTACATGAAATCTTGGAAGAAAGACTTACCCGGATAGAGGACAATCAAATGGTTATCTTCCTTGATTCTTGAAAACTTGAGCAAGATTTGGGTGATTATGAAGCTAGGCTCCTTCTCTCCCTTTCTCTCTCTATATGCTCTCAACTCTCTCTAAAATTAGTAGAAAATGACCCCAAATGAAGCCCCAAAGCCTATATATTAAAATGGGGTCGGGTTATAAAAATTGGAAAAATAAGCCTCCGAAATCGGGTCTGTGGTCGCATAATGGACCGCAAAACATGAATGTGGGTTTCAAAATGCATCGAGGAATTGGTACCCAAAGCTGGGCTACACTGGTCCAGTTTGCGACCAG
Source organism: Nicotiana tabacum (assembly GCF_000715075.1). NCBI lineage: Eukaryota > Viridiplantae > Streptophyta > Magnoliopsida > Solanales > Solanaceae > Nicotiana > Nicotiana tabacum. Next base: position 115,718,940 of record NC_134084.1, read on the forward strand.
ATCTGCGATCGCAAATCAATTATGCGGACCGCACAATTGTTTTGCGATCGCAGAACTGACATAGGATCACATTTTTCCAGCCTTTGGTAATTTGATAATAACTTTGTGTAGGAATGTCCAAATGACGAACGGTTTGAAGAGTTGGAAACTAGACTCGAAGACCTTTCATATTGTAGGTTGTTCATCGCACAAAACCTTATATATAATTAGATATGCTCGTTCTAAGTGTGGAATTATGCAAACTCATTTGGAATTTTAGCCCATTAAGAAATTTTCTAACTTGACTTAGACTTAGACCTCCCATTAGACCCCACATTACCTATTATAAGACTTATACACTTATTTACCAAATCCAATTGATGTCCATCATGTTAATAGCACATAAAATATTGTAATTAGCCTACTTGGCACCTCGAAATCCTACATTACTTAGTGAAATTTCTCGGGGCCTTACATTCTCCCCCCCTTAGGATCATTCGTCCTCGAATGAGGAGTAAGTCCGCCCTAAACGCTTAATACAATATATCTCTTTTCTAACCTACCTTAGGTCCCTAAATTTTGACTAACTTCCAAATTTTTTAGAACGGCAACACCTCCTTTGTAACTAGGCCTATTCACCTGCTAGAGAACCACCAAAATCATTCTAACAACACATCCACAACTCGACAAAGCACCACAATGTATATATCTATAACACTAATCTCAACATTACAAACACTACATTATCATATGGATCCCCGGACATGAACTGCACATTTCTAAATCAAAATACCTATAAGGTACCTTTCAAATAAAAACCAATTGTTACACAATCAAGCAAAACTATTTTCTTTTCCATGACACTTTCGGCCCTCAAGGTGGCCTCCTCGACTTAAAAGATTTGCCATAACACATTCACAGAAACTATCCCAACCTCCAAACTTATCTAACAAGGATGACAACTAGATACCTCGTATAAGCTAACTATCCATTAACTTCACCTTCAATAATTTCCATCGGAATGATACATAAAGGATCTCCAACTACCTTCTTAGTCATAGAGATGTGAAAACACAAAATATATGGGGAACAACTGTCACGACCCCAAACCGGCCCGGTCGTGATGGCGCCTCTCGTGAAGACAAGGCTAGCCGACACAACAACCATATTAAACCTTTAATCATTAAGAGTTATTTTTATACCATTTATAAAGCAATAATTTCATGATGAAACTTAAAAGAAAAGTGCGAAATAATTACACAAGCCCGACATCGGGGTGTCACTAGTCATGAGCATATACTAAGGGTTGAATGCAACAAGAGTAAAAAAATGTACTAAATACAGTAATGAAAATGAGAGGAAGGAAAGCAGTGATGCGAACATTGTGTAGCCACCTTGCTAACTCTAATGACTCTGCCTCTGAGCAACCAAAACCCATTACCGGGTTCCGAAATACCTGAATCTGCACACAAGGTGCAGGGAGTAGTATGAGTACTCCAACCCAGTAAGTAATAATAGTAAATAAAGACTGAGTAGTAAGAAAACACATTAGCCACGTCATAGCACCACAACGATTACAACATGTTCCCAAATCAGGATACCATTCAAATCATTTCGTTAAACTCCCAACTTCAGTAAAATCCTTTAAAATCATCTACCTTTCTAGCCTTTTCAATATAGGTTTAATGAAATATCTATATATAGTGAAAGTGATGAAATTCATAATCAGCCCCTCGGGCAAAACATAGTTTGTATACAGCTCCTCGACAAACAAAAATTCATAACCATTTCATAACTAAAGAAACTTCAGTTTAAATGAAATTTGTTTAAAGATATTGTACAACATTTTTCAATAGAGGCTCGGTCTAAAGATGAGTGAAAGTAGTAATTAAATCAACATATTCGATAGAAACTCACTTTAAGGAGGAGTGAAAAAATAGTGCATTCATAAACAGGCCCCTCAGGCAAAGCATCACTCATGTACATGTATATATATAGCACCTCGGGCAAGCCTCTCAGTCACTCGAGACTCAACTCTCATCAATCAGCACTCAGACTCAATATGTACCATATAGTAACCACTGCGGCGTGCAAATCCGATCCATATATCGCTGCGGCATGCAGCCCGATCAATATATATAGTCGACTGCGCTCACTGGGGGTGTGCAGACTGATATATATATGGCTGCGGTGTGCAGCCCGATCCATAAATATATAATCCTTACAACCAGACCCTCGGCCTCTTTCAGTCATTAACCTCACAATCAGACCCTCGACCTGTCTCAGTCATCAATATCCCAATCAGACCCTCGGTCTATCTTAGTCATCAACCTCACAATCACTCGGACCATTAGTAAAACAGGGAACTAAGCCCAAACAGTTTTCACATTTTTAAGAAGTAATGTGATAAAACAAGATTTAAACAATAAACAGGTAAAACATGACTAGGGGTTTGCTTTCAAAACAAATAGAGTGAGGAAAAATAGTAAAAATGCCCCTAAGGGTCTCAACAGGTCGGCACAAGGCCCCAAACATGACATACAACCTAAAATATCATATCAATCTCCAAAATATGGAATATCATAAGATTTTAAATCAAATACGCGACTTAACAGTCATACGGGACGGACCAAGTGACAATCTCCAACGGTGCACGACTCCACGCTCATCATCTAGCCTGTGTGTCACCTCAAAGTAGCACAACGATATGAAATCGGGGGTTTCAAACACTCAGGATAGTATTTACAATCATTACTTACCTCGTTCCAATCCAAACTCTAGCTCGCGATGCCTTTGCCCTCACTAATCGACCTCCGGATACTTCGAATCTTGCCATAATCAGCACATAACCATTAAAATATGCTAAGGAGACAAAGCTCATTCAAAAAAACCAATTTACATCAAAAACCCCGAAATTGCTCAAACCCGACCCTCGGGCTCACGTCGCAAAATCTTGTATAAGTCACTTCAATAGAATCCTCATCCTCTTACGAGTTCATACATATCAAAAGTACCAAAATCCAACCACAAACGACCCCTCAAATCCCAAATCTTAGGTCTCCAAATACAAGCCCTAATTCTTCAATACTAGGCTTAAATTCCATGATTAATTAGGTAGAATTCATACAAGAATCGAGTATTGAGTTCAAAAATCTTACCTCTAGGTGTTATCTCTTGAATCCCTCTTCAAATCTACTCAAAAAGCTCCAAAATCGCCCAAAAATGGTGAAAGTTAGCCCAAAATCGCGGACAATGGCTATTTAAACATTCTTCCCAGGCATCAACCTTCTTCGCGAACGCGGTCAAAACCTCGCGTTCGTGAAGCACAATCCAGCTTTGACCAAAAATCCTTCTTTGCGATTACGTCTTGCCACTTGCGAACGCGATGCTTCCTCAGACTAACACTTCGCGATCGCGTAACCTCTCTCGCGAACACGATGAATAAACACCCTGAAGCTTAGCTGCCCAATTCCTCTTACGCGAACACGGTCCACTTCACGCGAACGGGATGACCAATCATACAGACCTTCGCGAAAGCGGAGCCTTCCTCGCGAACGCGAAGGCTAACATTCCAGCCTTTACCTGCTAACCCTTCATGAACGCGAAGGCCATTTTTCTACAACACAGATAAGAAATTTTTCTGCAATTCCAAACAAAATGAGATGGGCAGATTGACCACCCAAGGACCCGAGGACCTCAACCAAACATGCCAACATATCCCATAACCTCATTCAAACTTGTTCCAACCTTCGAAATGCTCAAAACAACATCCAAACACCCAATTCGCACCAGATTCAAGCCTAAGAATTCAAAATTCTTCTAAATTACGCTTTTGATCAAAGAGTCTACCAAAGCTCATCTGAATGACCTAAAATTTTGCACCCACGTCACAAATGACACAATGGAGCTACTGCAACTTCCGAAATTCCATTCCGACCCCTAGATCAAAATCTCACCTATCAACCGGAAAATGCCAAAATCTCAATTTCGCTAATTCAAGCATAAACCTTCCACGGTCTTCCAAAATGCATTCCGATCACGCTCCTAAGTCCCAAATCACCTAACGGAGCTAACCAAATCATAAAAATTCCAATCCGAGGTCATCTACTAACAAATCGAAACTTGGTCAAACCTTTCAAACTTTAAGCTTCAAACTGAGAACTGTTCTTCCAAATTCATTTTGATTACACTAAAACCCAAAAGTGACAATTCACATAAGTCATAATACCTTACACGGGGCTAGTCACACCCGAGAACTGGCGAGCAAAGTGCAAAATCTCAAAACAACCGTTCGAGTCGTTACATCCTCCCCTACTTAAACACACGTTCGTCCTCGAACGTGCCCAGAGTTGTTCCAAAAGCCAACCAACCGCTGAATAACCTTACCATGCACATACCCGGGGGTGATCCCACGTCACCCTATCCATATAGGTCCGATAACACAATGCAACTGAAATTTCACAATCCAGCCTAGCCCATAAACCATAGAACCACATTCCACTTCCAAAATCATCCACAAGATCAAAATCTCACATCTATACTCTGAATAAGCCCGAACAACTATAATGACCCATACCTGTAACCTCAGGTGCAATTACATGATATACCACAATAACCGAATATCGATAGAAAACCCCTTATCAACTAAAGTCTCATTCCAACACTTTTATATGCTGCCAATGATAAATGAAACACGCATTAAGCCATACCCACTTCTCAGATCAACCATTCATAAAGCAATTTCTCCTTTGGCAAAGACCATAGCAAATTTTCCAGCTGAACCTCGATATTATCCTTCCAACATACTGAAATCGAATCCGTTTGCATTCATTAAAGATCCCAACGATCTCATCTAATCCAACACAACTACTCTGGTGACATGACACATCAATACAGATTAAAGCCACGACTTGTGCAATCCACGCACCAATAAGTCACAATCCAAACATACTCAAATCATGAAAATGACTCAGATGAAAGAGCTGTACCGCAAGCTCACCAGTACCCCCACACACAATGCTGAGAACCCGTCACACATCATAGAAACATAACACACGAATCTAACCTGCAAGATCATACCTCCATATAGCTTCGCTCCAATGCGCGACCTCATCCAAACACTAGTCCACATGAAACACCTTAAGTCACTATGCTCAAAATAGACAACCATGCGTAATATGATGTCTAAAACCAAAGCAATCATCATACCCACTGCGAAGCAATTACATAACACCACACAACTCAAAAGGACATAAACGATACGATATCCAAGAGCAATACCCAGTACTATTCCTGCTCGAATTCCACTGAAAGGCCCCAATAATATTGCACCACATGTGTCTATAACAAACAAATCCTAACGCCTCGCAACACGGAAAGATAACTCATAGACCCCCCTGATTACTAATAGCTCAATAACAACCGAATCAACACATCCCTCACCAATAACAACTCGAAGTCAACAAAGCCGTCTCGATGCAGAACACACATCCATATAGGTCTACCAATGAACCACACATCAACTTTAATCACTCACAACAGACAAATAACCCTCCGAAGGTTCACAATGACTGAATCATAGCACATGCTATCATATGACTAACTTACCCACATCTTTACTGTCCACAACCACGAGTTAACCTATTTATGAGAACTTTCAGTCTCCTAGTCCATAAAGTATACAAATTACCATATCTGATCCCAATTTCGCTGCTCGAATATACAACACACCTCTAATACTCAATCATCCCATGAGAGGTGTACCTATAATTCTTCTGTGCCACCAAACAAACTCGAATATCATCAGTCGATCAGACAAGATAGTGCCGCAATACCAATAAAGCATCCATAACTCAAACATATCGCCCTTTCTGAAATGTATACCCTCATCAAGCCACACCAATTAGTGATCTCATTTACCTAGTCACCTGAAGCTACCCATGCTATCTAAGAATTTGGGACCTTTCTCTCAAATCCGAACTGTGACCTTACACATACAAATCTCAATCCTACATGACATACCACATAAATCGTACCATCCTAGGATAACCACGAGAACTTCATATCCCTTCCGAGCCATAAGCAACTATGTACCCCACTAGCCAAGAACTTCCCATTGATCCCATCTAGAAGAAAATCACTATACATCCCATGCTCCTCACGCCAATAGGAAAATATACCTCTCTAACTGTGGTGGAAACTATCTAGAGCTCTCCAAATTCCATTTGCACAACACTAAATCGTCAGGACTGAATCCTTCTAACTCAACCGAGCTAAACAGGTCACTAAACCTAAGATAACTGTCGTGAAACACCTGTAGAAACTCATTACCTCACAATACCCAAAGAACTCGTCATATCCTTTCTCCTGCCGAGCCGACCTACTACCAAGCTATCCCATCTATACAAGTCCCTCTGAATTTACCTTCGACTTGATACTTATTCCTACTGTCACATCATAATCCTCGACTCGGATTTGCCACACGAGACTCGAGAATAACACCACACCGTCTAAGGCTCCTAAACCGCTAAATATTCTCTTAAATATTCCCAAAAGCACCACGTTTAAAATACCTACCCTGAGGAGACTTCCTGCGAATCCAATGCCATTACCTTCACTTTCCTGATACTGATATATAGACTCACATAATTGATATAGAAATGCCACAAGTCTTGACATCCTCCGATAAAAAATCGGTTTCTAGCCACATATACAACTTGAAAATATCCAATCATCACATGTAAAATCTTGAACACATTAGAACTATTCTCGAGATTCATTCACTCTACTCAAACTGCAATTAGCCTAATCAAATGAACCGAACAACCTATGCCTCAATAGCACTCCGACATCGCAGAGTGTAACCTCATCCTAAAAAAAACCAAGCAGCTTCCTGCTCTATGCACCAAGCATCCTTTACCAACAACAACTTAAGACATCCCGTGATTCTCTCACACCTATGAAGCATATTATAACCTTTGTCAAGAATTTTCCTTTACTCGAGCCATCTTCGGTCTCAAACTCCATAGGGCATAACTGATTCTCCCGTACGGCTCAACTAGTACCAACATAGCACATAACCATACAATCAACTAATCAATAGCAGACTCCCCCACTTGGCTCGAAGCCATAGATCAAAACACACTCAATAACCCATATCGCATATACTCTATCGCGGACATAATACCATAGTGAGATTAAACTCGATCCTTCATAAGATCGTGAAAGATAGACCATCTAGTACTTCAAATCTTATGCAAATCTCGCATTCACTCTCGTAACAGTTGAACCCACTCTCTTAAGTGAACCAAATTTAAATTGCAAGACATACATTACACTTGTAAATGAGATCTCCTAACAGACAACGTAAGGATCACACAACGTCAGAACACTCCACATGAGATAACCTACCTACTTTGCCTCCAACTAACATTTCTGTATACATTCCGCCGTCATAAACATCACGCAGTCACTTATTCTTCCTGAGTCTGAACTCATACCACAACATGAAATTTACTTCACTCCCAACTAGGAAACATGAAAAGATTCTTCACACACCCATAACTCGGGGCTATACCTCAAATCAAGATGGAAGTCAAGCACCCAATAGTTTTTCTATCCTCTAGCGGACCCTTCTTGTCACTTCCAAATCATATGAATACATTTCGCAGTCATAACATACTCATCACATAGCCATCTAGCCATCACTTCTATTAATAGGGACACTACCGAACATATAGGTTCAAAAACACTTGCTCACACAATCAGCACCTCGGTGCTCAAGCCACAGGTAAAAACCTGGCCTCAAGTCCTCCAGACTGGCCCAACATTAACACACAAAGATCACATCTCGCCCCTCGATCAGGGAATCACAAGCCATCAATGCATATCTGATACTAAGCGCTCATGCGCGCATACAAATGCGTGGAAGGAATTCAAAAGGTTACATTTCAAGCTGAATCAAGGACGCACGACAAGAATTCAAGAATGTGAAGTTTTTCCCAAAGGTTCTGCAGCCTCCCGAGGATAAGTACAGACGTCTCCATAACGATCCACGAGACTCTACTAAACCTACCCATGACTCATGAGACCTATGTAACCTAGGCTCTAATACCAACTTATCACGACCCCAAACTGGCCCGGTCGTGATGGCGCTTCTCGTGAAGAAAAGGCTAGCCGACACAACACCCATATTAACCCTTTAATAATTAAGAGTTGTTTTTATACCATTTATAAACCAATAATTTCATAATGAAACTTAAAAGAAAAGTGCAGAATAATTACACAAGCCCGGCATCAAGGTGTCACTAGTCATGAGCATCTACCAAGGTATGAATGCAACAAGAGTCAAAAATAAAAATGTACTAAATATAGTAATGAAAATGAGAGGAAGGAGAGTAGTGCTGCGAACGTCGTACAACCACCTTACTAACTCTGATGACTCTGCCTCTGAGCAATCAACACATGCTACCGGGTTCCGAAATACCTGAATTTGCACACGAGGTGCAGGGAGTAATGTGAGTACTCCAACCCAATAAGTAATAAGAGTAAATAATGACTGAGTAGTAAGAAAATAAGTCATCCACGTTATAGCACCACAGTGATTACAACATGTTTCCAAATCAGGATACCATTCAAATCATTTTGTTAAACTCCCAACTTCAGTAAAATCCTTTAAAACCATCTATCTTTCTAGCCTTTTCAATATAGGTTTAATGAAATATCTATATATAGTGAAAGTGATGAAGTTCATAATAGGTCCCTCGGACAAAATATAGTTTGTATACAACCCCTCAACAAAATAGAAATTCATAACCATTTCATAACTAAAAAAAACTTCGGTTTAAATGAAAGTTGTTTAAAGCTTTTGTACAACATTTTTCAATAGAGGCTCGGTCTAAAGATGAGTGAAAGCAGTAATTAAATTAACATATTCAATAGAAACTCACTTTAAGGAGGAGTGAAAAAATAGTACGTTCATAAAGAGGCTCTTCAGGCAAAGCATCACTTATGTACATGTATATATATAGCCCCTTAGGCAAGCCTCTCAGTCACTCGAGACTCAACTCTTATCAATCAACACTCACACTATATAAGTACCATATAGTAACCGCTGCAGCGTGCAACGCGATCCATATATCGCTACGGCGTGCAGCCCGATCCATATATATAGTCGACTGCGCTCACTGGGGGTGTGCAGCCCTATATATATATATTGTTGCGGCGTGCAGCCCGATCCATAAATATATAATCCTCACAACCAGACCCTCGACCTCTTTCAGTCATTAACCTCATAATCAGACCCTCGGCCTGTCTTAGTCATCAATATCCCAATCAGACACTCAGTCTATCTCAGTCATCAACCTCACAATCACTCGAACCATTAGTAAAATAAGGAACTCAACCCGAATAATTTTCACATTTTTAAGAAGTAAATTGATAAAAACAGATTTAAACAATAAACAAGTAAAACATGACTGATAATATGCTTTCAAAAAAAAAATAGAGTGAGGAAAAATAGTAAAAATGCCCCTAAGGGTCTCAATAGGTCGGCACAAGGCCCCAAACATGGCATACAACCAAAAGTATCATATCAATCTCCAAATTATGGAATATCATAAGATTTCAAATCGAATACGTGACTTAACAGTCATATGGGACGGACCAAGTCACAATCGCCAACGGTGCATGACTCCACGCTTGGCATCTAGCGTGTGTGTCACCTCAAAGTAGCACAACGATGTGAAATCAAGGGTTTCAAACCCTCAGGACAGAATTTACAATCATTACTTACCTTGATCCAGTCCAAACTCTAGCTCGCGATGCCTTTGCCCTCACGAATCGACCTCCAGATTATCCAAATCTTGCCATAATCAGTACATAACCATTAAAATATTCTAAGGAGACAAAGCTCACTCAAAAACATCCAATTTACATAAAAAATCCCGAAATTGCTCAAACCCGGCCCCGGGCCCACATCTCGGAATCCGATAAAACTCACATCAATAGAATCATCATCCTCTTACGAGTTCATACATATCAAAAGTACCAAAATCCAACCACAAACGACCCCTCAAATCCCAAATCCTAGGTCTCTAATTACAAGCCCTAGTTCTTCAATACTAGGCTTAAATTCCATGACTAATTAGGTAGAATTCACACAAGAATCGAGTATTGAGTTCAAAAATCTTACCTCTAGGTGTTATCTCTTGAATCCCTCTTTAAATCCTCTCAAAAAGCTCCAAAATCGCCCAAAAATGGTGAAAGTTAGCCCCAAAATCGCGGACAAAGGCTATTTAAACATTCTGCCCAGGCATCAAAAACCTTCTTCGCGGACGCGGTCAAAGCCTCGAGTTCGCGATGCATAATCCAGCATTGACCGAAAATCCTTCTTTGTGATCGCGTCTTGCTATTCGCGAATGCAATGCTTCCTTAGACTAACACTTCGCGATCGCGTAACCTCTCGTGAACGCGATGAATAAACACCCTGAAGCTCAGCTGCCCAATTCCTCTTACGCGAATGTGGTCCACTTCATGCGAACGCGATGACCAATCATACAGCCCTTCGCGAACGCGGAGCCTTCCTCACGAACGCGAAGGCTAAAATTCCAGCTTTCACCAGCTAACCCTTCATGAACGCGAGGGCTTACACGCGAACGCGAAGGCCAATTCTCTGCAACACAAATCAAGAATTTTTCTGCAATTCCAAACAACATGAAATGGTCCGATTGACCAACCAAAACTCACCCGAGGCCCCTGGGACCTCAACAAAACATGCCAACATATCCCATAAGCTCAGTCAAACTTGTTCCAACCTTTGGAATGCTCAAAACAACATCCAAACACCCAATTCACACCAGATTCAAGCCTAAGAATTCAAAATTCTTCTAAATTACGCTTTTGATCAAAAAGTCTATCAAACCTTGTCCGAATGACCAGTCACAAATGATATAATGGAGCTACTGCAACTTCCGAAATTCCATTCCGACCCCTATATAAAAATCTCACATATCAATCGAAAAACACCAAAATCTCAATTTCGCCAATTCAAGCATAAACCTTCCACGGTCTTCCAAAATGCATAATGATCATTCTCCTAAGTCCCAAATCACCTAACGGAGCTAACAAAATCAAAAAAATTCTAATTCGAGGTCATCTACTAAACCTTTCAATCTTTAAGCTTCAAACCGAGAACTGTTCTTCCAAATTCATTTTGATTACCCTGAAAACCAAAAGTGACGATTCACATAAGTCATAATACCTCACACAAGGATAGTCATGTCCGAGAACTGGCGAGCAAAGTGCAAAAGCTCAAAATGACCGGTCGAGTCGTTACAACAACTATGGGGAATTTCATACTCCTAGTGTGACCTAATGTGAAATAAACTTATGCAACCTTTATTATCAACTCACATAATGTCTTGAAGGGAAAATATTGAGAATAACCTGTTCACCCTCCTAAATTCTAGATCTCTACGTGAACACCTACACTAAACCTTTGATGACCTTCAACGATTACACTAAGATGTGCTATCCTGAACTGACCATAAAAATTACCTATCGAATATATGTGATCACAAGGGGATGCTCCCTCTTTGAGATATTTGAACCTTCAATATCTAATAGATTTAATACAATGAGGAGCAAATGGGTTCAATATCGGGCTGGATTTATTCAGAAATCCGTTAATGTGCTGAGTAGAGTATTTCACGAGGTTATATGCTAAAGGACATGAAAATTACTACTAACAATGCTGATAGGGTTAATCATTGTGACAATATTAATTATTAGACAAATGAGGCATATGGGTAACTAGTACATTGGCAATAGGAATCATTAAGGAGGAATATTCAAGTACGTGACCAGTCGTCTCCTGGAGTGTAGGGAAAATCAGTTATCAAGAATAAGAATATTCTGGCACCTTGAATGTGATATGGGTTTCAAAACACATGAAGCTGAATTACACTCCTAACGTTAACTGGCACAAGGAATATATACTACAAGCCCATAAGGATGAAAAGAAGATGAATACTTATGAGATTATCATATTTCAAACAACTTAGCCTTTCCTGATAATTGGTCCTATATGAGAGAACTAAAGATATGACAACTTGTCTTCCAAATCAATATGCTCATGATATGTGCAAAAAAATCTTAAGGTATCTAATCTCAACCTTTCACGAGTGAAACCACATAGCTAGGACATCCTACCATAGGAATGAAATCATGTATTGGGTAGAGGGGTTCTAATGGTTGACGTAACGCTCGGGGAAGAAGGATAATGAAAACTCCTATCCTCCTTAAGGAGGTAGAATGCCAGGGGTAGCAAAATTTCCCACACATGACAATGACGTTGTCAATAATCCTAGAAGTCGAGTGAGCGGAAGGCCATATAACCCATCCAATCCGACCCATTTAAGTCTTTTGAAAAGGGGGCACACTTTGGTTTAAAATCATGGAAATATAAGCTTAAACTCAAGGGAAATCATTACTTTTGGAACCTATGATACAAGCCCCCATAGCCCTCGAAAATCGTTAACAATGGCGAGAAAGTACTTAAAACCATTACGAATTGGTGTAGAATATGCCCTCAAAGTGTCCACATGAATAAGTTTGAAAGATTGAGACATCTTAATGTATTTATCGGGGAAAAGTAACCTAGGTTATCTAGTCACAGGGACAAGCAGAGTAGGTAAATGGTTGTTAGAATAACATCTACAAGGAATAGCAGCAATATTTATTTATTCTAATAAAAGGAATATGTCCCCATCCTTGATGCTATAAGACTTCATCTTTGATGCCATAAAACAAAAATGAATTTTACAATGAGAGTTATCAGATAAAATAGATAGTAGGGCAGCAAAACTAATGAGCACCATTTGGAACCAACAAACTTAAACTGAGTTGATGACATTAGACGTCTACAGTAAAGGGGAATTTACCCACTTCCAGTTTCCTTTTTAGAAAAAAGGGTTTTAGAGTACATAAAAGTGAGGTGAATTTAATCGAATCATATAGTTGGATAGCTAGTCGAGAAAATGAGATAAGATCATATTGAAAAATATGGAGAAATGACACATGATGCAAGGTAAATGAAAAGAAAGTGACAGAACCTATGAAAGTGACCTTTACATTGTAACCACTAGGAAGGGTGGTAATATAAAGGGGTTACGAGAAGCTATATTTTTGAAATAAGATCTCTGTATGTAGCCACGTGATGTATAGCTCCAGAATTCAAATATCCAATTATGTTTAGCAACTCTACTTCACAATGAAGCACTACAACACACTTCTACACAACCAGATATTACCAGCCAAATTGGGAGATGCTATAAGACTTGACTGAGAGAAAAGCTTTGACATACGAATATGTTACTAGGTGTATTGCTCTAAACCAAAAGGTGAGAGTTAGACTGATAAGCATATTGTTGGACTAGAACATGTGTAGATAATCCATTATCGAAAGGAGATCATTCAATCTCAGCAATTGCGGCATGCTATCAACCCTTGATGAACTTGAAGTGAGGTGGGAACCCAATGAGATAGTATAAAATAATCATGGAAGGTTTACAGGTGTTCATAATGAGTTCTCCATGGATTTTGAGTTTAGAAATACCCAGATGCTAATGAAAGACAGAAAAATATGAGAAACAAGCGTTGTGCTATGATAACCCCCAAAGGTGCGCTTGGTGTTGACGGAGAGCCTAGTAAGGGTACTCATGAGAAAGGAAGTGTTACAATGATACATAGAAGGATATGTTCTCTCATGGTTATCGAAAAAGTGTTGGGAAACTAGCACAATGAATTTACTAACTAAGGAACACAATTAACACATGTTGTGGAGGTGTAAAGAGAATAAAAATTTGTTATGAGCTGGACATGCTTCTTCTATATTAACTCCCAACTACAATACATAACCATGCCACGAGCAACCACAATACTAGGACAAAGTGAGCTACTTACTGCGGGATGTCCCAAGTGGACACGAAAGTTATACTAAGATGGCGACACGAGATCCTCCTATGATAGGGATGTGAGGATCTCAATTTTCAGAGAGACTTTATGCACACGGTGACCATTTCAATTGACATGCACTCATGTGATAGGTGTTAAGGTATGCTCTTATGTTACTAGACAGTGAGAAGCTTTCATGATGATACTCGCAAGAGAGTAGAGTGACTGTTCAAACCATATAAGCCATATACACAAGTGAGTAAAAGAGTGACTCGAGAAGGATTGCAACACTGGGATGCTTTACATGGAACTTGACACCATATAGGTAAACTTTACGACTGTGCATGCATAGGCACAAATGAGCAGACGTTGCCCATAAAAATATTTTGTAACAGATTCATCGGATGTAGTCCCCTGTTGAGAATTTAGGAAAGAAAGTGGGAAGTATTAATCCTAGAGTCATAACTCCATTCAAGAACGTATTTATAGAACTTAATTCCACAAGAGGATGTAAATAAGAGAATTTGTGATAGAGTGGATTCACGAACAAGACGGCTCCTTCAAGGAGTAGGTACACACAAGCTTTTGTGACTCACATCTTATTAAGACCATGTTTATGAGGACTCTTCAATATGGATGCAGACATGCAATGAGTAATAGTTTTGTGTTGTTCATAATGATGTACTATGGTGTGACTTACTTGGTGACTTTACGTTGATAGGGCAATAACTTAATCGATGCCCCTCGACTCCACATCCCTAACGCACATTGGTAACATACTAATATACTACATTATCTGGTGGTGCAGTGACATTAATAGGAACAAGGGTACTCCCCTTAGCAACAAGTTCTACCAATCCCTCCATGGCTCGATACATTCTCCTAAAAAACGCTTGGGCAATCTCCCTTAGATTCAATAGTGGGGTCATTCCCTCCTTAATGCTTCAAACTCGTGGATTATGGTATCGAGATTACTCATATAGAGAATAAGACATAGCGAGGAAATTAGCTCCCTATCCTGGGTTCTACCGCACGATCTAGAGTATCAAAGAAGGGTGAAATTCCTAAATATCCGAATAGCCTCCAACTTATAGATATGGTCGACAACACACTGATAAGAAGGACTCTACTAGACATGGCTCTGAGACATCCTAGGACACTTTAAAACCTTAGGCTCTGATACCAAGTTTGTCATGCCCAAAAAACCAAGGAGCACGACCGACACTCAACCGAGTAAACCCGACTGAGCAAGCCTGTCAGGTTTCATTCTACCCAAACTAATTCATGAATAAATAGGAGATGGACTCCATTAATCATACTTTGTATGTATTTCATTAATAACTTCCATTTAATTTCCATTTGCATCTTAATTCATAATTATCAAAATATTACAATTTTTATAAATCTTTTCCAAACATTAAGATTTCTAACTCGATTCCCCATTATCAAACACCACCCACAACCTGTCTACAGAGCCTCTAAATACAACTAAAGAGTAATGTAATCTGGAAATGCTGACAGCAAGGCTCCGGCTATACCTCAAAATACAAAGTACATGATAGACAATTGATACAGGATCCCCAAATGAAGTGGGGCTCACCATGTCAGCTGAAAGGAAGATGCGTCACTAGCTGCGACCACCACTACCTGTTATGGAACCACCTACATCCATTTAAAGACGTAGCGCCCCCAGCAAAAGGGACGTTAGTGCCATCGAATAACACTAGTATGTATAACTAAACACCATCTCATTAGAAAGAACAACCATATAAGAACAAAGAAATCATAAGGATTCAATAAAAGCTTTAGACAATCACCACATCATCAAATAAAAGGAATCATATAGCTTTCACATAATTTCCATAGCTTTAGTTTGGAGAATTTAATATTGTTCATCATTATTCAAAATACAACCACTTTCTTAAGTGGAGTCCGATCACGACCCAATCGGCTAGGTTGCCTCATTTGAGGCTGGGACATGTGGCCCACACATGAATGGTTTCGTTCTGGCCAAGAAGATACTCAGGGCTGGTTACTTTTGGATGACCATGGAGATGGATTGTATTCAGTATGTCCGCAAATGATTTCAATGTCAAGTACACGCCGACATGATAAAACTGCCGCCAAATGAGCTCAATGCAACAAGCTCACCTTGGCCATTTAGTGCCTGGGGAATGGATGTTATTGGTCCGATTGAGCCCACTGCTTCAAACGGACACCGGTTTATTCTGGTAGCCATTTATTACTTCACGAAATGGGTAGAAGCTGCTCTTACAAAGCTGTAACCAAGAAAGTCGTTGTAGATTTTGTCAAGGATCATATTGTGTGCCGATTCGGAGTTCCTGAGTCCATTATTACTGATAATGCCGCCAACCTCAACAGTGGTCTGATGAAAGCTCTATGTGAAACATTCAAAATCAAGCATAAGAATTCCACCGCCTACAAACCTCAGATAAACAGAGCCGTAGAAGCCGCCAATAAGAACATTAAGAAGATACTAAGGAAAATGGTAGAGAATAACAACCAATGGCATGAGAAGTTACCCTTTGCTTTGTTAGGGTACCGTACCACAAGTCGCATGTCAACCGGAGCAACCCCCTACATGCTAGTTTATGGTACCGAGGTTGTCATCCCAACCGAGGTAGAGATTCCTTCTTTAAGAGTCATACAGGAAGTTGAGCTCAGCGATGCGGAATAGGTAAGAAGTTGCTATGAACAATTGACCCTTATCGATGGAAAGAGGATGAATACAATATGTCATGGCCAACTTTATTAGAACAGAATGACCAAGCCTTTAACAAAAGGGTCAAACCAAGACAGTTCGCACCAGGACAACCGGTATTGAAGAAGATTTTCCCACACCAAGATGAAGCCAAAGGGGATTTTTCTCCCTATTGGCAAGGTCCGTATATTGTTCACAGAGTACTAACAGGAGGTGTACTCATACTTGCAGAGATGGATGGAGAAATCTAGCCGAAATCAATCAATTCAAACGTAGTCAAGATATACTATGCTTAGATTATTTCACATTTCTTTTCTGATATAATTAAACTATGCTTGACCTGATTCCCGTTTAAGAGGGGATACGTAGGCAGCCTTATGAGTTCGGTCATATCATAATAAAATTTTTATTTTTCCCCAGAATCAAAAACTGGGGCAGAATTTTGAGGAGGGTCCATAAAATTCCAGAGCATGTCCAGCCAGCGCCATCACACGCCAGAAGGTCAGTAATCAGTCAAGAACTGGGGCAGAATTTTGAGAAGGATTCTCAAAATTCCGAAGAAGATTTAGCGAGGTTCGCCATCCGCAAACAAAAAAAATCATCTACCAAACTAGGGCAAAATTCTGAGAAGGACCCTCAAAATTCCAACATAAGAGAGCTGCGATGCCTTTGAAATGTGTCACAGTCACCATTTCATCAAAAGTTACTTGATATATCAATAGGCTTCCAAAACAATCCTATTTTATCAATGAATGTATATTTTTTCAAAAACTCTATTTTTCACAACAGTTAGGTACTACCTAGGGGAAATCGAAAGGGGACTTTCGGAGCAGAGCAAAGCATGGCCGGTAGATGAAACATGTACCAACCGCCCCTCATGAAACTTACGATTTTTCTTTGAACGCATGCACATTTGACGATAGTATTCGTACACAAAGCAAATTCACCATCCATCCGACCGTTAGACGCTGAACATATCCTAGATAAGATACGCTCTACCCTTATCTGCTATTTTCTCTTTGCATGAGTCTAATTCTTGACTCCACATTTGCATGAGTCTAATCTCTGACTCAATATTTGCATGAGCCTAATCTCTGACTCCATATTTGCATGAGACTAAGCCTTGTCTCCCATCTTGCACGAGTTTAAGCCTTGACTCCATCTACATGGGACTAAGCCCTGTCGCCAATCTTGCATGAGGTTAAGCCTTACCTCTATTTTGCACAAGGCTAAGCGCTGCCTTCCATTTGTATGGGACTAAGCCCTGTCCCGCATCTTGTATGAGTCTAATCCCTGACTCCACATTTGCATGGGACTAAGTCCTATCCTGAATCTTGCATGAGATTAAGCCTTACCTCCATTTTGCATAAGGCTAAACGCTACCTTCCATTTGCATGGGACTAAGCCCTGTCCAGCATCCTGCATGAGTCTAATCCCTGACTCCACATTTGAGTGGGACTAAGCCTTGTCCTGAATCTTGCATGAGTTTAAGCCTTACCTTTATTTTGCATAAGGCTAAGCGCTGCCTTCCATTTGCGTAGGACAGGGCTTAGTCCCACATCTTGCATGAGTCTAATCCTTGACTCCATATCTGCATAGGACTAAGCCTTGTCCCGAATCTTGCATAAGGTTAAGCCTTACTTACATTTTGCATAAGGCTAAGCACTACCTTCCATTTGCATGGGATTAAGCCTGTCCCGCATCTTGCATGAGTGTAAGCCCTGACTCCATATTTGCATGAGTCTAATCTCTGACTCCATATTTGCATGAGTCTAATATCTAACTCCATATTTTCATGAGACTAAGCCCTGCCTCCCATCTTGCATGAGTCTAAGCCCTGACTCCATTTTGCATAAGGCTAAGCACTGCCTTCCATTTGCATGAGACTAAGCCCTATCCCGCATCTTGCATGAGTCTAAGCCCTGACTCCATATTTGTATGAGTCTAATCTCCAACTCCATATTTGCATGAGTCTAATCTCTAACTCCATATTCGTATGAGTCTAATCTATGACTCCAAATTTGCATAGGACTAAGCCTTGTCTCCCATCTTGCATGAGTCTAAGCCCTGACTCCATATCTGCATAAGGCTATGCATTGCCTTCCATTTGTATGGGACTAAGCCCTGTACCGAATGTTGCATGAGGCTAAGCCGACTCCATATCCGCATAAGGCTAAGCATTGCCTTCTATTTGCATGGGACTAAGCATGTCCCGCATCTTGCATGAGGTTAAGATCTACCTCGATATTTGCATAAAGCTAAGCACTGCCTTCTCTCTACATGAGTCTAATCCCGGACTCCATAGTTGCATAAGGCTAATCTCTGCCTTCATTTGCATGAGACTAAGCTCTGTCTCCATACCTGCATGAGGCTGAACTCTGCCTCCAATTTACAATCTTTCACCGAGACTAAGCGCTGTCTCTCCGGCATTATCTATTTGCTCCTCTTTAGGGCTAAGCTTTGCCCTCAACCTCACAAGACTAAGCTTTGTCTTGTTACATCATATTATTGCATATCATGGGCTGAAATATCGCCAATCTGTCCAAAGGCGTCATAGTCTAAAGGCATCATCCTCATAGCTGGAAGACACCATGCCATGGCCTGAGGATCTCTCAAATTTGCATATCATTAAGGCGTCATGGTTCGGAGGCACCATTTTTATGGCCCGAGAACATCATTTCATGTCCTGCGAATCCCTCATTAAATAATTCATGGCCTCGGACGTCATGGTTCAAGGACGTCATCTTTAACCGCCCGAAGACAACCTTCATGGTCCAAAGGGAATTTGCATCATGTTTAAATTTTTGCAAATACATTTGTAGCCTCTTGTGGCGACCCCAACCTCGGTCGTGATGGTGCCCAATACACTACTAGACAAGCCTAACCAACTAACAACCTCAATCCATTTTCTTATGAAAATCATTATCAGCTAACACAGATAAATTACTAAATCACCCTAATAAGGGTTTAAGACAACGAGTTAAATAATGCGAAAATTCAGATGATAATACTACTACATAGCCCATACAGATTCGGTGTCACAAGTCTCGAGCCTCTAGTACAAGTTTAACAACCTAATACATAATCAGTCTAGGAAATGCGGATAAAATGAAAGGATAGAAGGGAGAGATCCGGGCTGCGGACGCCGTGCAGCTACCTCTATGCTCTCGGATATGAACTGATCGACTGAAAATCCTCACTCAGCCTCTGGAACACCTGAATTTGCACGCAAGGTGCAGGGAGTAATATGAGTACTCCGACCTAGTGAGTAATAAGCATAAATAATGACTGAGAATAAGAAGTCACGGAAAAACACAGAGTAAGCTATAATGAGGCAGTTTAAACAAGTAATATGAAAGCAATAAACCAATGGAAACGAAATATGGTAATGCTACAACAAATAAGCAATTAAGTGACAGATATATAAAAAAATTAACACATAGAACGGTACCCTGTAGTACCCCGTTGCGTCGTGCATCCCGATCCATATATTTCGTCGACGACGCTCACTGGGGATGTGCAGACTCTGGGAGGGGCCCCTTATGGCCCAAACGCAATATCAAGCAATCTCGTGGCATCAAATCTAGGCCCTCGGCCTCATATCAATATCAGTATAACAATGTTGCGGTGCGCACCTCGATCCCATAGTATCCTCGCATCTGGCCCTTGGCCGTACTCAGTCCAAAAATCATATAAGCCCTTCGAGCATTAGTAAAACAATAGTTCTCAACCCAAAACATCAATTAATATATCATTTTAGTTTCAGAACTGAGTAAAAGTGGCTGAGTTGTAAAACAGTGGAAAACGGTACGACTAAATTCAAGTAGTAAGTGAAAACAGTGAGGAAATAGTGTTAAAACTCCCCGGAGGGTTCAAATAGTTGTACGAAGCCCAAATATGACAATCAGTTCAAATAATGATGATAACAAATAAGCTTTAATCAAATACGCGGTGAAAGCATAACCCGGGCCTGACCAAGTCATAATCCCCAATAGTAAACGACCCCACTCTCATCATCAAGCGCGTGTATCACCTCAATATAGCACTACGATGTGCAAATCCGGGGTTTCAAACCCTTAGCACATAATTTACATTCATTACTCACCTCGAACCGACAAAAACCCTAGCTCGCTATGCCTTTGCCTCTCAAATAGGTCTCCTCACGGGTCGAATCTGACCAAAACCAGAACGAATACGTCACAATATTCTAAGGTAACATAACCCAAGCGAAAACAATCGAAAAATATCAAAAATCCTGAAATTAGCAAAACCCGAGCCCCGGTCCCACTTCTCAAAACTTAGAAATTTTCACATCAACGGGTTCCTTATCCTTCCACGAGTCCATACATGTCAAGAGTTCTCAAATCGGACCTCAAATGGCCCTTCAAATCCCAATTTAAAATCTCAAAATCCCAAGCCCTAGTTCTTCCATTTTAGCTAAATTTCCATGAATTTCTAGGTTAATTTCACAATAAAATCACGTTTTATGCTCATAAATCTTACCTCCATCACTTCTCCTCGAATCCCTTTTCAATTTCCCTCAAAGAGCTCTCAAAATACTCAGCTATGGAGGAAAAATGGCTCAAAATCGCGAATGAAATGTTTAATAAACTCACTGCCCAGTTCTGGATTTCCTTCATCGCGATCGCGACCAAGGTCTCACGATCGAGAAGCACTAAATTCTGGCTTCTCAAAATAACACTATGCGAACGCGATGATGCCGCTGCGAACGCGATGCTTTAACTTCCTAGAGCTACGTGAACGCGACCACACATACGCGAACGTGAAGAGCAATTGCCCTGGGACCTGCTTCCTTATACGGGAACGCGAACTCTCTCCTGCGAAAGCGAAGCACAAGCTGCTCACTCTCTGCGAACGCGAGCCCTCAGTCGCAAATGCGAAGCAAAAAATTAGGCCCACCCAAATTCCTTCTACGCGATCGGAAGGGCCCTCACGCGATCGCGAAGGCCAAAAATCCTCTACAACTGCTGCTCAAATTCTGCAACTTCTGAACATAGAATTTGGTCCGATTGACCATTCGAAACTCACGCGAGGCCCCTGGGACCTCAACCAAAAGCACCAATACATCCCAACACCTCATTAAAACTTGTTTTAACCATCAAAACACCACAACAACACCAAAACCACCAATTCACATCGAATTCAAGCCTATGTTTTCTAAAAACTTTCGAAACACGCTTTTGATCAAAAACCCAACCAAACCACATCCAAATGACCTGAAATTTTGCACACACAACCCAAATGATATAACGAAGCTACAACAACTCTCGGAATTCCATTCCGACCCCCGTATCAAAATCTCACCCATCAACCGAAAATCGCCAAAATACTAACTTTGCCAATTCAAGCCTAATTGTACACCGGACCTCCAAAACCACTTCCGATCACACTCCTAAGTCAAAAATCACCTCCCGAAGCTAACCGAACCATCGAAACTCAGATCCGAGCCCTCTAACTCATAAGTCAACATCTAGTTGACTTCTCCAACTTAAGCCTTCTTAAAAGAGACTAAGTGTCTAATTTCTTACCAAAACCACACCAAACGCAAACCAATCAACTCGACCACATAAAACACGGATAACAAAGCATAAAGAAGCAGAAATGGGGGAAAAGGAGTGGTAACTCATGAGACAACTGGCTGGGTCATCACATCCTCCCCAACTTAAACAAACGTTCGTCCTCGAACGAGTCAAGAAACGTACCTGAAGCCTTAAACAGGTGAGGATATCTGCTCCGCATCTCCCACTCGGTCTCCCAGGTAGCCTCCTCCACGGGCCAACCTCCCCACTACACTTTTACTAAAGCTATATCTTTTGACCTCAACTTCCGAACCTGGCAACCCAAAATAGCTACTAGATCCACATCAAAGGACAAATCATCATCCAACTGAACCGTGCTGAAATCCAAAACATGAGACGGATCTCCAACATACTTCTGGAGCATAGAAACATGAAATACCGGATGCACGCTAGACAAGCTGGGTGGCAGAGCAAGCATATAAGCCACCTCCCCAATCCTCCGAAGTACCTCAAAAGGCCCAATGAACCGCGGACTCAACTTCCCTTTCTTTCCAAATCTCATAACACCCTTCATGGATGAAACCTTCAGCAAGACCTTCTCACCAACCATGTAGGATACAACTCGAACCTTCCGGTCCGCATAACTCTTCTGACGCGACTGCGCTGTACGAAGTTTCTCCTGAATCACCTTCACATTTTCTATGGCATCATGAACAAAATCTGTCCCAATAGCCTAGCCTCGTCGGGTTCATACCAACCAACTGGAGATCTACACTGCCTCCCATACAAAGCCTCATACGGAGCCATCTGAATACTCGAATAGTAGTTGTTGTTGTAGGCAAACTCTGCAAGCGGCAAAAACTCATCCCAAGAACCTCCAAATTCAATAACACAAGCACACAACATGTCCTCCAATATCTGAAAAGTACGCTCGGACTGTCCATCCGTCTGAGGATGAAATTTTGTGCTCAACTCCACCTGAGTACCCAACTCTCTCTGCACGGCTCTCTAAAACTGCAAAGTAAACTAAGTACCTCTATCTGAGATGATGGAAACCGGAACACCATCCAACCGAACAATCTTCCGAATATAAATCCCTACCAACCGCTCTGAAGAGTAGGTAATACACACAGGAATGAAATGCGCGGACTTAGTCAGCCGATCCACAATCACCCAAATAGCAGCAAACTTCTTCAAAGTCCGAGGAAGTCCGACCACGCAGTCCATAGTGACCCTCTCCCACTTCCACTCAGGAATAACCATCTGCTGAGGCAAGCCCCCGGTCTCTGATACTCATATTTCACTTGCTGACAATTGAGACACCGAGCTACAAATCCCACAATATCTTTCTTCATTCTTCTCCACCAATAGTGCTGCCTCA
The DNA here is from genome assembly GCF_000715075.1 of Nicotiana tabacum. Lineage (NCBI taxonomy): Eukaryota > Viridiplantae > Streptophyta > Magnoliopsida > Solanales > Solanaceae > Nicotiana > Nicotiana tabacum. Next base: position 115,742,515 of record NC_134084.1, read on the forward strand.
AGTCCTGATACATCTTTGCGGCACCCGGATGAATAGAATACCGCGAGCTATGGGCCTCCTCCAGAATCAACTCTCTAAGCCCATCCACATTGGGCATACAGATACGGCCCTACATCCTCAACACACTATCATCACCGATGGTCACATCTCTGGCATGATCATGTTGAACCCTATCCTTAAGGACAAGCAAATCCGGATCATCAAACTGGTGCTCTCTAATGCGACCATATAAGAAAGACCGAGAAACCACACAAGTTAACACCCGACTGGGCTCCGAAATATCTAGTCTCACAAACCGATTAGCCAAGGTCTTAACATCAACTGTAAGGGGTTTATCCCCAACTGGAATGTACGCCAAACTCCCCATACTCACTGCCTTTCGGCTTAAAGTATCGACCACTACATTGGCCTTTCCCGGATGATACAGAATAGTAATATCATAATCCTTAAGCAACTCTAGCTATCCCAGCTGCCTCAAATTAAGATCCTTTTTCTTGAACAAATGCTAAAAACCGCGATGATCGGTGAATACCTCACAAGATACGCCATACAAGTAATGCCTCCAAATCTTCAATGCATGATCTATGGCAGCCAAATCCAAATCAATGAACAGAGTAGTTCTTCTCATGGGGCTTCAACTGACGAGAAGCATAAGCAATAACTCTACCTTCCTGCATCAATACACAACCAATCCCAACTCTCGAAGCATCACAATATACGGTATATGAACCTGAAGCTGATGGCAAAACCAATACTAGAGCTATGGTCAAAGCTGTCTTGAGCTTCCGAAAGCTCTCCTCACACTCGTCCGACCATACAAATAGAGCACCCTTTTGAGTTAACTTGGTCAAGGGCGATGCAAATGGATGAGAATCCCTGAACAAATCAGCGATAATAGCCTGCCAACCCAAGAAAGCTACGAATCTTTGTGGCTAAGGACGGTCTAGGCCAACTCTGAACCGCCTCTATCTTCTTCGGATCAACCTAAATACCCTAGCTGGACACCACATGTCCCAAGAAAGCTACTGAACCGAGCCAAAACTCACACTTGGAGAACTTTGCATAAAACTTCTCATTCCTCAATCTCTGCAATACAACTCGCAAATGCTCCGTGTGCTCCTACTCACTACGCGAGTACACCAGAATATAATTAATGAATACAATAATGAAGGAATCTAGATAAGGTCGAAATACACTGTTCATCAAATGCATGAACGTTGCTGGGGCATTGGTCAGTCCGAAAGACATGACAAGAAACTCATAGTGACCATATCTAGTCCTGAAAGCAGTCTTAAGAATATATGAATCCCTAATCTTCAACCGGTGATAGCCCGAACGAAGATCAATCTTAGAGAACACCCTCGCTCTTTGAAGTTGGTCAAATAAATCATCAATGCGAGGCAAAGGATATTTGTTCTTAATTGTTACCTTATTCAATTGCCTATAATCAATGCACATTCTCATTATGCCATCCTTCTTCTTCACAAATAGAACCGGCACACCCCACGGTGACACATTAGGCAGAATTAACCCCTTATCTAGGAGTTCCTGAAGCTGCTCCTTCAATTCTTTCAACTCTGCTGGTGCTATACGATACATCAGAATAGAAATGGGCTGAGTGCCCGGCACCAGGTCAATACCAAAATCAATATCCCTCTCCGGTGGCATGTCCGGTAGTTCTGTAGGAAAAACATCGGTAAAATCCCTCACAACTGGAACAAAATCAATGTTAGGAGTCTCAGCTCCAACATCCCTCACAAACGCTAGCTATGACAGACAACCCTTCCCAACCATACGTTGGGCCTTCAAGAAAGAGATCACTCTACTAGGAACATAATCAATCACACCACGCCACTCGATCCGCGGTACACCCGGCATAGCCAAAGCGATTGTCTTAGCATGACAGTCTAAAATAGCATGACATGGAGATAACCAATCCATGCCCAAAATAACATCAAAGTCCACCACGCTTAATAGCAATAGATAAACTCGGGTATCCAGACCCCCAATAGTCACAACACATGACCGGTACACACGGTCCACAACAACAGTATCACCCACCGGGGTAGACACATGAATAGGTAAAGCAAGAAACTCTCGGGGCGTATCCAAATAATGAGCAAAATATGAGGGCACATAAGAATAGGTGGAACCGGGATCAAATAATACAAAGGCATCTCTGTGGAAAACTGAAACAATACCTATAATGACAACATCTGAAGCAATAGCATCTGTCCTACCTGGAATAGCATAGAAACGAGCCTGGCCACTGCCTGATTGACCTCCCCCTCTAGGGCAACCCCTGGCTGCCTGACCTCTACCCTTAGATGGTTGGGCTGGTGGTGAAGTAACTGGAGCAGAAGTCGAGGGCTGACCCCTCTGCTGAAATGGACCATCACAAAGTCGAGGGCACTGCCTCCTCATATGTCCAAACTCTCCGCACTCATAACAACTACCTGGTGCTGGAGATGGGGACTGAAGGGAACCTTTCGCACCGGAGTGACTAGCAGATGCACTCAGTGTAGAAGAACCCTGAGCTGATGGGGCACGAGATGAACTCTGAGCTGGGAGGGCGCTGAATGAAGGCTGGCCCTACTGAGACCCATGATGACCACGACCTGAAGATGCCCCACGATACTCTGGACGGGCCGACTGAGCAGGCCTGAAAGAACGTCCTCTACCATGCTTGGAACTGGCCCCTCGAAGGAGCACTACTGTAACTGCCCGATCTTCGAGGCCTTTTGGCCTCCCTCTCCTCTCGCTCCCGACGGCGAACCATCTCAATCTCACGAGCGATATCAACCACCTCCTCGAACGTAGCCCCCAATACTCTCTCTCTCTAGTCATCAGAATACGGAGATGGTAGTTAAGCCCATCCACAAATCTCCTGATCCTCTCACGATCTGATGGAATCATCCAAATGGCATGACGAGCCAACTCAGAAAACCTCATCTCATACTGGGTCATGGTCATATCCCCCTGCGTCAATCACTCAAACTGCCTACGTAGCTCCTCTCTGTGGGACTGCGGTACATACTTCTCCAAGAAGAGAGCGGAGAACTGCTGCCAAGAAAAGGGTGCTCACCGACAGGCCTACGCCTCTCAAAATCCCCCACCAAGTAAAGGCAGCCCCCGAGAACTGAAAGGTGGTAAATGTCACACCATTAGACTCAAGAATCCCTGATGTACAGAGCATCCGTTGACACTTGTCAAGAAAACCCTTGGCATCCTCGCCCTCAGCACCACTGAATGACGGAGGCTGGAGCCTGCCAAACCTTTTAAGACGACGCTGCTCATCATCCGGCATGGCTGGTACTACGAACTCCTAAACTGGCGGAACCGGCTGAGCTGGAGGTGCCCCCGACGTCTGTAGTCCCTGCACTACCTGCTCAGGTGTGCGAGCAGCGGGGGTCGGATTGCCTCCCTCGGCCTGTGAAGTAGCTGCTGCGGTAGTGGCTGAAACTGCCTGAGCCAAGCCAGTGCGAACTGATAAGATTTGTGCCAAGGCCTCCTGAAGACCCGAAATCATGATGGGCACAGTTGGTGCCTGAACTGGTGCTGCTGGAGCCTAATCAGGAGTTGGGGCAGCTGGTGGATCAATAGGTGCTACCCTCGCTGCTCTGCCTTTGCCACGTCCACGACCGTGTCCATGGCCTTTGGTGGCCTCAGTGGGTGGCACTACTAGTCGTCTACCTCATCCGGTAGCTCACTTACTCACCATCTGTGAGAGAATAAAATAACAGAAGATTAGTTCTCGGATCAACAAAGTCGCACGACAAGAATTTCAAGAATGTGAAGTTTTTCCTAAAGGTTCTGCAACCTCTCAAGGATAAATATAGACGTTTCCGTACCGATCCGCGAGACTCCACTAAACCGGCTCATGACTTGCGAGACCTATGTAACCTAGGCTCTGATACCAACTTGTCATGACCCCAACCCCGGTCGTGATGGCGCCCAACACACTACTAGGCAAGCTTGACCAACTAACAACCTCAATCTGTTTTCTTATGAAAATCATTATCAGCTAACATAAATAAATTGCTAGATCACCCTAATAAGAGTATAAGACAACAAGTTAAATAATGCGGAAATTCAGATGATATTACTACTACATAGCCCATACAGATACGGTATCACAAGTTTCGAGCCTCTAGTACAAGTTTAACAGCCTAATACATAATCGGTCTAGGAAATGCGGATAAAACGAAAGGATATAAGGGAGAGATCCGGGCTGCGGATGCCGTGCAACCACCTCGATGCTCCCGGATATGAACTGATTGACTCAAAATCCTTACTCAGCCTCTGAAACACCTGGATCTTCATACAAGGTGCAGGGAGTAATATGAGTACTCCGACCCAGTGAGTAATAAGCATAAATAATGACTGAGAATAAGAAATCACGAAAAATCACAGAGTAAGCTATAATGCGGCAGTTTAAACAAGTAATATGAAAGCAATAAACCAATGGAAACAAAATATGGTAATGCTACAACAAATAAGCAGTTAAGTGACATACATATAAAGAAAATCAACACATAGAACGGTACCCTATAGTACCCGCTGCGGCGCGCAGCCCGATCCATATATTCCGTCGACGGTGCTCACTGGGGGTGTGCAGACTCCGGGAGGGGCCCCTTACTGCCGAAGGGCAATATCAAGCCATCTCATGACATAAAATCTAGGCCCTCGGCCTCATATCAATATCAGTGTAACACTGCGGCGGCACGCAGCCTGATCCCATAGTATCCTCGCATCTGGCCCTTTTTCGTACTCAGTCCAGAAATTATATAAACCCCTCGGGCATTAGTAAAATAGCAGTTCTCAACGCAAAACATCAATTAATATATTATTTTAGTTTCAGAACCGAGTAAAAGTTGATGAGTTGTAAAACAGTGGAAAACGGTACGACTGAGTTCAAGTAGTAAGTCAAAACAGTGAGGAAATAGTTTTAAAACTCCCCGGTGGGTTCAAATAGTTGGCACAAAGCCCAAATATGGAAATCAGTCCAAATAATGATGATAACAAATAAGCTTTAATCAAATACGCAGTAAAAGCATCACCCGGGACGGACCAAGTCATAATCCCCAATAGTAAATGACTCCACACTTATCATCAAGTGCGTGTCTTACCTCAATATAGCACTACGATGTGCAAATCCGTGGTTTCAAACCCTTAGGACATCATTTACATTCATTACTCACCTCGAACCGGCAAAAACCCTAGCTCGCTATACCTTTGCCTATCAAATCGGTCTCCTCGTGCATCGAATATGACCAAAACCAAAACGAATAAGTCACAATATGCTAAGGTAACATAACCCAAGCGAAAACAATTGAAAAATATCAAAAATCCTAAAATTAGCAATACCCGAGCCCCGGTCCCACTTCTCAAAACTCAGAAATTTTCATATCAACGGGTTCCTTATCCTTCCACGAGTCCATACATGTCAAGAGTTCTCAAATCCGACCTCAAATGGCCCTTCAAATCCCAATTTAAAATCTCAAAATCCCAAGCCCTAGTTCTTCCATTTTTAGCTAAATTTCCATGAATTTCTAGGTTAATTTCACAATAGAATCTCGTTTTATGCTCATAAATCTTACCTCCAATCACTTCTCCTCGAATCCCTCTTAAATTTCCCTCAAATATCTCTCAAAATACTCAGCTATGGAGAAAAAATGGCTCAAAATCGCTGATGAAATGTTTAATAAACTCACTGCCCAGTTCTGAATTTCCTTCATCGCGATCGCGACCAAGGTCTCGCGATCGCGAAGCACTAAATTCCGGCTTCTCAAAATAACACTATACAAATGCGATGATGTCACTCCGAACGCGATGCTTTAACTTCCCAGAGCTATGCAAACGCAACCACACATATGCGAATGCGAAGAGCAATTGCCCTAGGACCTGATTACCTATACGAGAACGCGAACTCTCTACTGCGAACGCAAAGCACAAGCTGCTCACTCTCTACGAATGCGAGCCCTCAGACGCGAACACGAAGCATAAACTAAGGCCCACCCAAATTCCTTCTACGCGATCGCAAGGGCCCCCCCGCGATTGCGAAGGCCAAAAATCCTCTACAACTGCTGCTCAAATTCTGCAACTTCTCAACATAGAAATTGGTCCGATTGTCCATCCGAAATCACCCGAGGCCCCCGGGACCTCAACCAAAAGCACCAACACATCCTAACACCTCATTCAAACTTTTTCCAATCATTAAAACACCACAAACAACACCAAAACCACCAATTTACATCGAATTCAAGCCTAAGTTTTCTAAAAACTTCTGAAACACGCTTTTGATCAAAAACCCAACCAAACCACATCCAAATGACCTAAAATTTTGCACACACATCCCAAATGACATAACGAAGCTATGGCAACTATTGGAATTCCATTCCGACCCCCGAATCAAAATCTCACCTATCAATCGGAAATCGCCAAAATACTAACTTCGCCAATTCTAGCCTAATTCTACACCGGACCTCCAAAACCACTTCCAATCACACTCCTAAGTCAAAAATCACCTCCTGAAGATAACCGAACTGTTGGAACTAACATCTGAGCCCTCTAACTCATAAGTCAACATCCGGTTGACTTTTCCAACTTAAGCCTTCTCAAAAAAGAGTAAGTGTCTCATTTCTTACCAAAACCACACCAAACGCAAACCAATCAACTCGACCACATAAAACAGGGATAACGAAGCATAAAGAAGCAGAAATGGGGGAAACGGAGCGATAACGCATGAGACGACTGGCCGGGTCGTCACACCTATGACTGTCCCGATCGTAGCCACTTCCACATCTCGTGTCCGTTCTTACAATAATTTCATCGGCAAATTCCGCAGGTGAATCTAGAACTACACATGGCCCGATTCCTATAAAAACCAAGGATATGTAGGTAACTCAGAAAATGGAGCTCAGCCTCTATCTTTCAAAACATCCCATCCTGTCAAAATTGACCATCATTTCTTTACTCGAAAACTCTTTCATCCTTTTTGGGTAAAGCAGGGTAGTTGTTGATGCCCAATTTTTTCCTATATATTTTAAATATGAATAAATACCTTCAAAATATCATATATATGCATATATAAGCATGCACAAAGTTTTTATTATTTTTCCCACAATTTTAAGGGTTTAAATTGATTTATTTTCTTCCCTTTTATCCATAAAATCCCCAATAATTATTTCTAAAAATTATTGTTTTGATAATTCATTTATTTAATTTCTATACTTATGCCAACATATGGCTAATATAAGTTTTTATGCATTTTTACAATCATATTTAGTATTTTTAAGCTAAATTGCATATAATTGCAATGTTAGCCCATTTTAAGATATAATTATATTTTATATGCATAAAATTGGTCCCTATATTTTTAAAATTTTAATTATGTATTTTAAATCATTTTTGAATATTAAATTATTTTTCAGAAATTACCTATTATTTTTTATAAATTAAATAGGGTAAAATTAGCTTTTTAAATTATAGCCAAATCTGACTTTCAATTATAGCCTAAATCGGACCCCTCTCCAGCCTAATTTCACAACCAATCACCAGACCCATACCCTATACATGTCTACCCGACCCAAGCCATCATAAGTCCTAGCCGTTGATCTAAAAAGATCAACGACCCTTATTTCTCCTTTCCTTCTTAATTTCCAAACGACCCCTAACCCTAAGTAATTTTTCCAAAGGTGTCGCCTTCAAATGCTCTCATCTTTTCTCCTCTCTCAAATCTAACCCTAAAACTCCGTCAATCCCCTCCTTCTCCGGTCATCTCCGACGACCACCCTTTCAACCCAAGCCTTCAATGGGTCTCTCATTACCCTGCTCATCATCACTAAGGCCTTCAAGGGCCCTGGGCCATGTCGATTTGGACCTAGGGTTTCCGATTCTATTGTTTGAGGTTTCACTGGTGTGATTTTGGGCGAAACCACACCATATGTGTTACGATTTGTGAAGTTTGCAACAGGTTCTTTCGATTTCCATTTGGGTTTCCTTTTGAAACCCTATCTCTCTTCTGAATCTCTCAGATCTGTGTTATTTTCATATTTAAAGACTGTCTCCTTCTATGATTTGCCTATTTTTTGAACTTCTTCTGAAAGATCCTCATTTTTTAAACCATTTTACTTTCTTTAAAAACTAGGGTTTTCTCGGAGTTCTTTCTACACTTGTTCCAACCGATTTCCTCATGATTAAACCTTTTTTCCTTGCTTATTTGACTGATTCTATGTTCCTACTGCTTTTTAACTTGACTCTATTAAAAGCCCTAATTTTTAAAGATTTTCTTTGCTTTGATTATGTGTGTTAGCATAATTTTCTTTACTTTGTTTCTGTGTGTTAGCATGATTTTCTCCACCTTGGTTTCGTGTGTTAGCATGATCTTCTTCGCCTTGGTTCTGTGTGTTAGCATGATTTTTCTTTGCCTTGGTTCTGTGTATTAGCCTGTTTACCTGATTCTTGTTAATCTCTCGTGGTCACCATGTTTCGAACATGTTCTGCTGAATCTTTAGCCTACTTATATCACCTCTATATGATTGTGTTTGCTTATCTCTTGTTTCTTTCTGTCTATATAACTGACCTTGTTTGTTTGCTACTCCTGTTCATTTGTCTCTATTTATATGTTGAGAAGACAGAATCATGACTCCCCATGATTAATTCTGATTCTCCTTAATTGATGGTAATTGAAAGATTTTCTTTCAAGGCCCTAGAATTCTACTCATTTGTTTAAATTAACTGATTTCATTACCTTATTTACTATGGTACTTTGTTTTACTTAGTCTTTCCTTAATTGGGTCTTCCTGAATTTGGTCCTAATTGACTACTTTATGCCGATTGAACCTTGACTCCTTCCTTATTTAATCATGCACTGATTCTTCTTCCTGCCTTATATGGTACTGCATCTTTCCATTTGATCTTGATTCCCTTAACTTAAGGGAGAGCTTCCTTGATTCTCTAATTGATTGATTCTGTGTTCTTAAATTAGCATACTGCTATGATTTTTACCTTATTCCACTACCTACTTTCAACTATAAATACTCTAAGTCTTTTACAAATAAGACATAGACACTTGGTTTTTCAAAACTTGTCTCTTATTAAAATCCCTATTCTTCCCCTCTATTATGCTATTTACTACTATTAGCCGGCTGCAAGCCAAGGCTAATCCTATGTGCTCTTTAGTTCTTTCATTCTACTTACTTCTATCCTCACTAGTATGTCCTAGTTTAATTTAAAGCCTCCACAACAACATGCTTCTCTTCTTGTTTCAGTTTCTTTTATTTCTAGCTTGCTTTTACTTGTGGTTCTGTTGTGAAGTCTATAGTTAGGTTATATTATCAACATGCTAGTATGAATCCCCTCCCTTTAAATCAATGTATTCCCATATTTGATTCAAAGAATGCCTGGATAACTGTTTTACCTACTATGTACTTACCATTTTTGTGAATCCCAAATCCTTATCCCCCTCTATGTGTTTATGTTCCTCATGACTAGTTTGTAATTATGCCTGTATCAACTATCTCTGAGCATGTCTAAACCAGTCCTAATACCCTTACTGGGGTTATGTGTCTGTAGTCAAATGTCTGTGTATCCCCAAACCCTTTGACCCCTGTGTGACTACTAAGTTCATTTGGATTATGTGTAGTGCTTGATTTTGTTTACCACTCCAACCTCTACTCCAAACTCTTTCAAACAACATCTATTACTTTACTAGTTGCTTTCAAAACTGATTTTTAAATCCAGTCTTTAATAAATTTCTTTCAACCTATGTCCTGCACTTTCACTTTACTCTTAGTTAGTATGTTCTGCCCCCCTCTAGTATGTGTACTCCCTTGGGATCCTCTTGAGAACCCTTTGAACTCTGGCATAGTGAGGCTGGCCTTTCCACACTGCACCGGTTTAAGGCTTGGTTACTAAGTCTAGGTGTAAGCATTGTCCGGGGTCCTTGAGACCCTTAGGGAACATTGATGCACATACACTCTAATTTGTCTATGGAAATGAGGCTTGTAAGGCCATTGGAGGCTTTGGGAAACTTGGGCCTAATTGCAGGCTCTCTATAGAATAGCTTCTTGATTTTCCATTTCACTTATGTAATTCAGTTATTGGCCTATAATAATTTGTAAGCAGATGTTTGGGGGTATTTAGTAAAAAAGGGTGGGTATATGTATACTTTGTGGAGTAATATGGGTAGAAATCCTGCTCTTAGGGCTTTACTTTCAAATCTGTCTGCTTTACTCTATAGAAAACATGTTCATAGGGTTTTACTCTTGTTGAATCTGATTTCGTTTGCATAATAGACATCATGCCTATAGATTTCCACTTCCAATGTCGTTTGCATCAAGTAGAAATTATGTTCTTAAGGTTTTGCATTTTCGAAGTCATGTTCATAGGTTTTCAAACAATCGTGTCTTAAATCAATTCAAGTAAAGATACCATGCCTATAGGACCTAATTCTGATTTAGTTCTAATAAGTCTTTCATATGTTACTAAAAATTGACTAAAACCTATAATACGCCTAGATACCTTGCCTATAGGGATCTATATATGCAATTATGTCGGATAATCTAATTAGCCTGATAAATCAATGTCATTACGCCTAGTTCATCTTCTTAAAACTAGTCTTATTAAGTAGTGACATTTCCTGAAACTAGCTCTTTCAAAATTGCTTTAATATCATTAGATATCCTGCCTATAGGTATCACAAGGGTCTATTTTGAAAACCTGTTCATTTCTGCATTAATATAGACATAGTATACTGCATATAGGCAAGCCTTGGGGCATTTTCAAAATCTACATTTCCTTGAAACTATTTTTGTTGTTCAACTTTTCTGATTCTGATAAGCTTTTAAAGAGGAGTCTCTAGGGAACTACTAGGTTATAACTTTTGGATCTGAAAGTGGTCTATTTCTGCATAATCACTTAGAAATTCTACTTTAGGACTTTGATTAATAAAGACCTTACTTGTGTTTGAATCGTGTTGCATGTATGTTTGTTTGAGGAGGAATTGTGAGCCTCTTAATTGCTTCCATTATGTGGAAGTCCTAAATGTTTTTTGACTGTCGCCTTAGATTTTTGCCTTTAAAGACTTAGGGGTACATCTAGAACCACCTATAGGTAGAGGTCCTAATTCCCTCCAGGACTATTAAGAAGGGACGGGTAGCAACACGCAATAGGAGTCAGTGACCAAACACTCACTTTGCATGACAAATAGGGCATTGGAAGGGTAGATATGGGATATGAAGACTACGCGTTAATGTCACGTGTAGCCTCTCGTCGAGGAGTGTTTACCGGATATTGTGTGGGGTGATCCTATAGGACAAACAACCTAGGACCCCTCTTTACCTAATCATTTCTCTATTCGAAACTTTTATCTTCTACAACTTGTTTAAACCTTATCTTACTACTTGAATTATCCAACGCACTTTAGTTAGAACTTATTTGATTCAGATATTTGTATGGACTAATTTGTAAATATAAGTTCGGTCGGGACCCACAACTGTGGACCAAGAGGGGTGCCTAACACCTTCCCTTCGAGGTTACTTCGAGCCCTTACCCTAATCTGTGGTAATGCCAACTAGTTAATCTCTCAAGGTGTCCTAATGCACCATAATCCGTTAGGTGACTACTCTTCAAATACCCAATTCCCAAAAGGAAATGAGTAATTACACCCCATGGAATGTCAAAACCCGGATCCCTCTCTGTGGAAGGAAAAAAGGGGGTGTGACACCCACCAACCACTACTTGGCACACTCCTCAGGATACACCACAACCCATTCCTGACCCTCAAAACTCCAGACCACTACTACACCCAAGCACCGGTCACTCACTAAAACAACCCTATATACGTGGAAACCGTGCCTCACTCTATCCAACCAATCTCCTATATCCCAGAATCCTCCAAAGGACCTGCTCATTAAAAATATTGCCGAAGAACTCAAGAAGTTGACAAGTCGAGTTTAGGGTGTCGAAGGTGGAAAGGGAATTTAAGGTTTGAACTATGAAGGCCTATGCATACAGCCAGATGTAGAACTGCCAAAGGGATACAAACCTTCCAAGTTCGAGATGTTTGATGGTACGGGTGATCCCAGGGTTCATGTGAGGACCTATTGTGAGAAGCTTGCCGGGGTCAGGAAAGACGGAAAGATATGAATGAAACTCTTTATGAGGAGTCTTATTGGAGATGCTTTGTCCTGGTACATCAGCCAAGATCCCAAGAAATGGTCCAATTGGGTGAGTATGGCGTCGGATTTCATGGACCAGTTCAGGTTTAATACAGAGAATGCACCGGATATTTTCTACATCCAGAATCTTAAGAAGAAACCTATTGAGACTTTCCGCGAGTATGCTACTCGTTGGAGGTCGGAAGCGGCCAAGGTCAGGCCATCTTTGGACGAGGAACAGATGAATAAGTTCTTCGTCAAAGCACAAGATCCATAGTATTATGAAAGATTAATGGTCATTGAAAACCATAAATTCACTGATATCATCAAGCTTGGGGAAAGAATCGAGGAAGGCATCAAAAACGGGATGGTAACGAATTTTGAGGCATTACAGGGCACAAATAAAGCATTACAATCAGGCGGCATATCAAAGAAAAGAGACGTTGGGGAAGTAATGGTATCTCAAGGCCCAAAATCTCTACTTACATATCAAACACATCCACCCACATATAAAATACCTACACCCATATACCAAGCACCAACACCCACATATCAACCCTCATCTCCCAAATATTCCCAACCAGCCACTGTCTATCATACTTATAATTCCCAACCATCCCATTTCCAATCACCTCCAACTCGCCAAAACTTTCCAAGACCACGACCAAACTTCGACTACAAGCCGCCCAAACAATACACCGCCATTGCTAAACCCATCAACCGGTTGTATGAGAGGTTGAAAGCCGCGAGTTACGTCACTCCTATTCCCGCTATGACATTAGAAAATCCATCCCAATAAGTCTATCCAAACAAAATTTGTGCGTACCATTTCGATATAAAAGGGCACAACACTGATGAGTACCGAACATTGAAAGATAAGATCCAGACGCTAATTGACAACAAGGTCATACATCAAAAGAAACCGCACCCAATATCTGCAACAACCCTCTCCCTAATCATAGAGGCGGTGGGGTACATGTGATAGAGACAAATTAAGAATGGGACCCTGAGGGGTCGATTGGGCTTATTCAGGAGGGCGATGACTTTAAACCCTTAGTCACACTTACTCCTATTATATTACAGATTCAGTTACCAATTGAGGTCGAGGTAGCTGCATCAGTTCCATTTGAGGTAGAGGTGGCTCCGACTATGGACACCCCTGCTCCGTTTAAAGTAGAAGTGGTCACATATTTCATAGTGACAGTATCAACCACACCTCCTTTCCACTCAAAAGCAATACCTTGGGATTACGTTGCCGAAGCTCGGTGAAAAGGGAAGGCAAAGGCAGAAGGATCCGATGCTGCAAAAGGAATAACCAGGACCGGAAGAGTCTATACACCTGAACACTTGGGAGGGCCGAGTAAGGATACCACTACCAAGCAGCCTGTCATTGAAACAAGGCCAGATGAACTTTGGAGGAAAATACAAGCAAAGGAGTATTCCATCATTGACCATTTAAACAAAACCCTAGCTTAGATATCCATACTGTCATTGTTGCAAAATTCAAAGGCACATAAGAATGCTTTAATGAAGGTGTTAAGTTAAGCTTATGTACCTAACAACATCATTGGCAGGAAGATGGCCAATATGGTAGGGCATCTACTGGAAAGTCATACGATCATCTTCCACGAAGATGAGCTACCGCCTGAGGGGTTGAATCACAATCAAGCATTACATATCATAGTGCAATTTGAAGACAAATTCATTGCCAGGGTCTTGGTTGACAGAGGCTCAAGCCTCAATATTTGTCCGTTGGACACTTTAAAATGATTGGACAAAGGTTTTCATGAAATACGGGCAGGAAGCATGAATATGAAAGCTTTCTATGGGTCTCAAAGGGCCACGATCGGGGAAATTAACCTTTGCTTGCAGATGGGGCCAATTTGGTTCGAGTCGAGTTTCAGGTGCTCGACATACCGGCCTCATACAATTGTCTGTTGGGCTGACCATGGATCCATGCCGTTAAGGCTGTGGCATCCACACTACATGAAGCTGTGAAATTCGAATGGAATTGTTAGGAGGTGATCATTCATAGAGATGGGAGTAACCCCATTTACACCAGTCAAACCATCCTGGTTCTTGGACATAGAAGAAGGCTAGGAGGGGAAACTTATCATTACACTGAACGTGTCAATGCCGTCGAGAAAGTAAATGGTGGAGCAGTAAAATAGAGAGCATACTGGCATGGTCTGGGTATGAACCCGACAAAGGGCTTGGGAAGAATCTCTAGGGTATCACTAAACCGATACGGCTGAAGGGTCATGGTACTACCTTTGGGATTGGATATCAGTACAAATGGCAAGAGTATAATGATTGATCGCCTCCATAGCGCGGACCGTATTACCCTCTCGAGCAACTAATGCCACGTCTAGATCAAGCTTTTCACCAACCTGCTACAATATGGGGAACTATAGAAGAGGAAGCATTAGATGGGTTGAAGAATTTTTTCTTCAAGGATGAAGACATGGATTGCAGTGAAATAATTAAGGAGGAGGAGGAAGAAGGCCTCACTATTTAGACTGTGAAGAAGGGAGCTGTTCTCAAGAACTGGACTGCCACACCGTCCCGAGCCCGCCGAGTCCCTGGGTATCTTGGCAGATTTTATTTCTATAGCCATTCTAGGCATTTACGATTTTCAGTAATTTTGTTTTAAAGACTTACTTGTTTCAAAATAAATGCTCGATTCATCAAGCCGCACTTCTCTGGATGATTGTTTAATTTTAATCAAATGCAATTGCTCTTTACTATTCATTACTATTTTCTACACTTTTTCTTTCTACAGCATTATTATTACTTTTCCTAATGAACCGGTGACTATGACATGTAATGAAGCAACGCAACATGAGAATAGTGATTCAGATGAAGAAGACGAGATACTTGAGGAAGTTGTCAGGGAAGTTGAAAATTTTGAGAATAAGCCTAAGTCCAATCTAGACGAAACCAAAGCAGTAAACTTGGTGGACGCCAAGGCCGTCAAGGAGACTCGCATCAACATTCACTTATCACCAACAGAGAAGGAAGAGTACATCTATTTCCTAAAGGAATATGAGGACATTTTCGCATGGTCATATGATGACATGACCGATTTAAGCACATCCATAGTGGCTAACAAGTTGCCTACTAATCCCATGTGTCCGCCAGTAAAGCAA
Source organism: Nicotiana tabacum (assembly GCF_000715075.1). Taxonomy (NCBI): domain Eukaryota; kingdom Viridiplantae; phylum Streptophyta; class Magnoliopsida; order Solanales; family Solanaceae; genus Nicotiana; species Nicotiana tabacum. The sequence goes on from NC_134084.1 coordinate 115,757,825, forward strand.
AAACTCCGAAAGTTCAAACCAAACATGAGCCTAAAAATCAAGGAAGAAGTTACTAAGCAGATCAAAGCCAAAGTCCTCAGGGTGGTTGAGTACCCAACCTGGTTAGCTAACATTGTGCCAGCCCCGAAGAAAGATGGGAATGTTAGAGTATGTATTGACTATGGGGATTTAAACAAAGCCAGTTCCAAGGACGACTTTCCACTGGCAAACATCCACATCCTGATCGATAATTGCGCCAAGCATGAACTCTAATCTTTCGTAGATTGCTTAGCGAGTTATCACCAGATATGGATGGATGAAGAAGACGTAAAGAAAATAGCTTTTATTACATCATGGTGGGTGTACTGCTATAAGATGATGCCATTTGGTCTAAAGAATGCTGGGGCTACCTACATGAGAGCCATGACAACCATCTTCCATGATATTATACACAAGGAGATAGAGGTGTATGTGGAAGACGTCATTATCAAATCCAAGAGGGCCTCAGATCACATAACAGACTTGAGAACATTCTTTGACAGGTTAAGGAGGTACAACTTGAAAATGAACCTCGCAAAGTGTGCCTTAAGGGTCTCCACAGGAAAGTTACTGGGATTCATTGTCAGTCGTCGAGGGATCGAGCTGGATTTGTCTAAGGTCAAGACTATTCAGTAGTTACCGCCACCAAGGAGAAAAAAAGGATGTGATGAGCTTCCTAGGACGTCTCAACTATATCAGTCGCTTTATAGCATAGTCCACGGTAATATGTGAACCTATCTTAAAGATGCTGAGAAAAGATGCCGAGACAAGCTGGACCGAGGATTGTCAGAAAGCTTTTGACAAGATCAAGGAGTACCTGTACACACCACCGGTTTTGGTCCCGCCAGAGTCGGGATGACCTTTGCTACTCTATCTATCTGTATTGGATGGAGCCTTCGGATGTGTTCTAGGAAAACATAACGAGACAAGAATAAAGGAGCAAGCCATATATTACTTGATTAAGAAGTTCACACCTTACGAAGCACGATACTCTCTGCTAGAACGCACTTGTTGTGCTTTGACCTGGACATCTCAGAAATTGAGGCATTACTTCTTTGCCTACACCACATACCTCATATCCAGGATGGACCCTTTGAAGTATATATTTCAGAAACTCATGCTGAATAGGAAGTTGGCCAAGTGGCAGATACTGTTAAGTGAGTTCGATATCATCTATGTAACTCAAAAGGTGGTCAAAGGACAAACATTAGCAGATCATCTTGCTAAAAATCCGGCGGGAGGAGAATACGAACCCTTAAAAACGTATTTTCCTGATGAAGAAGTGTCATTTGTAGTAGAGGACATTACCGAAGCATACGACGGTTGGAGGATGTTCTTTGACGGAGCTACAAATTTCAAATGAGTGGGAATTGGAGCAGTTTTGATATCATAAACAAGTCAACATTATTCGGTATATGCTAAACTCATATTTCCCTGCACCAACAACACAGCAGAATATGAAGCCTGTATACTAGGACTCAACATGGAAATCGTCATAAATATTCAGGAGCTGCTAGTAATCGGTGATTCAGATCTGCTTTTGCACCAGGTACAAGGAGAATGGGCCACCAAGAATTCCAAGATATTACCATATCTGCACCATGTGCAGGAATTGAGAAAGAGGTTCACGAAGATAGAGTTACGACATGTGCCCAGAATTCAGAACGAGTTTGTCGATGCATTGGCCATCTTGTCATCTATGATACGACATCCGGATAAGAATTTCATTGATCCCATCCCAGTAAGAATCCATAATCAGCCGACGTATTGTGCTCATGTTGAAGAAAAAATAGATGGAAAATCTTGGTTCCATGATATCAGGGAGTTTTTGTCAAATAGAGAATATCCGGTGCATGCAAACCACACTCAGGAATGCATGCTCCAGAGATTGTCCAATCACTTCTTCCACAACAGAGGAAATTTGTACAAAAGAACTCCTAATTTGGGATTGCTAAGATGTGTTGATGCAAAAGAAGCTTCTAAACTACTTGAGGATATACATGCTGGGACTTGCGCCTCGCACATAAATGGTTTTGTTTTGGCCAAGAAGATACATAGGGCCGGTTACTTTTGGATGACCATGGAGACAGACTGCATCCAGTACGTCTGCAAATGCTACCAATTCCAAGTGTATGCCGACATGATAAAAGTGCCACCAAACAAGCTCGATGCAACAGGCTCACCGTGGCCATTCGCCGCCTGGGGAATTGATGTCATTGGTCTGATCGAGCCCACTACCTCAAACGTACACAACTTTATTCTGGTAACCATCAATTACTTCACAAAATAGGTAGAGGCTGCATCTTACAAAGCTGTAACCAAGAAAGTCGTCTCAGATTTTGTTAAAGATCGTATTATTTGCCGATTAGGAGTTCCCGAGTCCATTGTTACTGATAATGCCGCCAATCTCAATAGTGATCTGATGAAAGCTATGTGTGAAACTTTCAAAATCAAGCACAAGAATTCCACAACCTATAGGCCACAGATGAATGGAGTCGTAGAGGCCACCAACAAAAACATCAAGAAAATACTAAGGAAAATGGTGTAAAACCACAAACAATGGCATGAGAAGCTACCCTTCTCTTTGTTAGGATACCGCACCACAGTTCACACATCAATCGGGGCAACTCCCTGCATGTTGGTTTATGGTTCCGAGACTGTCATCCCAGCCAAGGTAGAGATTCCTTCTTTAAGAATCATACAGGAACAAAACTCGGCGATGTAGAATGGATAAGAAGCCGCTATGAACAATTGTCCCTTATCGACGGAAAACGAATGAACGCAGTATGTCATGGTCAGCTTTATCAGAATAGATTCTCCATAGCTTTCAATAAAAGGGTCAAACCAAGGCAATTTGCGCCAGGACAGCTGGTACTGAAGAAGATCTTCCTATATCGAGATGAAGCCAAAGGGAAATTCTCTCCCAAATGGCAAGGTCCTTACATAGTTCATAGGGTGCTGACAGGAGGAGCACTCATACTTGCAGAGATGGATGGAGAAATCTGGCCAAAACCAATTAATTTAGATGCAGTCAAGAGATATTATGCTTAGACTATTTACATTTCCTCATCTGATGTGATTGAACTACGCTTGACCTGATTCCTGTTTAAGAGGGGATACGTAGGCAGCCTTATGGGTACGGTCATATCATAATAAAAATTTCATTTCCCCCAAGATCAGAAACTAGGGCAGAATTTTGAGGAGAACCCTCAAAATTCCAGAGCAAGTACAACCAATGCCAACATATGTTAGATGGTCAAAAATCAGTTAAGAAACTGGGGCAGAATTTTGAGGACCCTCAAAATTCTAACATAAGAAAGCTGCAGTGTCTCTGAAATGTGTTACAGTCACTAGTTCATCTAAAAAATCACTTGATATATCAATATGACTCTATTTTTATCAATAATTGCATATTTTCGTAACAGTCGGGTGTTACCTAGGGAAACTTGAAATAGGCCTCTAGAACAGAGCAAAGCAAGGCCAACAGACAGAAGCACGAACCAACCTCCTCTCGTAAAACTTACTATTTTTCTTTGAACGTGGGCACATTTGACGTAACGATAGCATTCGCAAACATGTATACACAAAGCAAATTCAATATCGATCCGACCATCAAACACTGAATATATCTCCAGCTAAGAAATATATTACTTTTAGTTGCTACTCGCTCTTTGCATGGGACTAAGCTTTGTCTCGCATACTTGCATGAGGATAATCCCTGCCTCCATACTTGCATGAGGCTAATCCTTGTCTCCACATCTACATGAGGCTAATCCTTGCCTCCATATTTGCATGAGGCTAATCTCTGCCTCTATATTTGCATGAAGCTAATCCCTTGCCTCCATATTTGCATGAGGCTAATCCCTGCCTCCACATTTGCATGGGACTAAACACTGCCTCCATACCTGCATGAGGTTAATCCATGCCTCCATATTTGCATAAGGCAAATCCATGCCTCCATACCTACATGAGGTTAATCCCTGCCTCCATAATTACATGAGGCTAATTTGCATGAGGCTAATCCCTGCCTCCATATCTGCATGAGGCTAATCCTTGCCTCTCGATTTGCATGAGGCTAATACATGCCTCCATACCTGCATGAGGCTAATCCCTACCTCCATATCTGTATGAGACTAATCTCTACCTCCATGTCTGCATGAGGCTAATCCTTGCCTCCATACTATATAAGGCTAATCTTTGTCTCCATATCTGCATGAGGCTAATCACTGCCTCCACATTCACATGGGACTAAGCACTGTCCCTCTTTGCATAAATATTGCTCTATTTCTAGTACTATCTATGTGCTTTTCAATTAGGCTAAGCTCTGCCCTTCATTTTACAACACTAAGACTTGTCTTGGTAGCATCATATTATTTCATCTCATGGGCTGAAATATCACCAACCTATCCAAAGGCGTCATAGTCTAAAAGGCATCATCCTTATAGCCGGAAGACACCATGCCATGGCCTGAGAATCTCTCAAATTTGCACATCATTATTCAAAGGCGTCATGGTTCGGAGGCACCATCTTTATGGCCCAAGAACACCATTTCATTGCCTGCGAATCCCTCACTAAACAATTCATGGCCCAGGACATCATGGTCCGAGGACGTCATCCTTAACCGTCCAAAGACAACTTTCATGGTCCAAGGGAATCTGCATCATGTTTAAATTTTACCACAAATACATGACTGTAGCATCTCTTCATTTACAGATGACCAACAAGCAACCGCTATCCTAGAGTGACCTCGCTCCAGTTCTTTCAAACTATCTCAAACTTAACCGCTCACCATAACCGCTCTTGCATCTCGTGTCCATTCTTGCAATGACTTCATTGGTATATTCCGCCAATGAATCCAGAACTACACAATGCCTGATTCCTGTAAAACCAAGGAACTACCCCTAGACGTGACTGGCACCTAGCTAACACCACCTGCTAGGCGAACCCCTTTATCTAACATTTCCCCATTTACACAAATACTGAGAAAAGAAAATGCAAGCCTAACAGTATTATTAATAATTAAAGAGGAAACGATTATCGAACAATACCTTAGTCAATCGATACCAACAATCACTCAAATAATAAAACTCTAGCCCAAATCTCACACTAAGACCATGGAGCATCTAACAGAGTAACATGAGTTTATTGATGGGTAGCAAACCCCAAAGAAAAAGGAAATAACTAACACGAGCTAGGTAAGTCTGAAACAAAAGCCTCCCCGAACAATGCGGTGGCTCACCTCAGCAATAGGATCCACTAGAACAAACTCGTCAGCCACTAGCTCTATCTCCCGTAATAGTATCTGCATGGAGATGCAGGTAAGGAGTGAGTTATATGTAAATATAATTCAGTAAGATCCTCGACCCGCCACACTCTGAATACCTCTGGAACAAGTGTTAGAAAATACAAACACACCACAATACTAATGATATAGTAAATATGATAATTATACAATAACTTAATATATGTGTATCAACAGAGTTATTAAGAATTAACCAATAAGGATACCCACTAAGGACTTATCATAATTGTAGTAAAAGAAATTTACCAACACACCACGAGTCCACAACGGCGCCACAATGCCTCAAATATGTAACAGAGTATACACAATGCCCGGGTGATATACAAAGGCATACACAATACCCCAACATCATGGCGCATAGCCGTATCAAACTCAACATCATGGCGCACAACCGTATCAAACTCAACATCATGGCGCACAGCTGTATCAAACTCAACATCATGGCGCACATCATATCAAACTCAACATCATGGCGCACAGTCGTATCAAACTCAATATGATGGTGCACAGCCGTATCAAACTCAATATGATGGCACACAGCCGTATCAAACTCAATATGATGGCGCACAGCCGTATCACACTATCAAACAACTTGTAAAATAATATTTTTTTTTCATAAAATAATATATTTGCGGCTAGTCTAAGACCACTGACTCTGCCAAACGCACGCTTGTCCCAACACATGGACCAGGCAGAGAAAACACACTTTCAAACCGGATTTTAGAAAAGCAAGTATCAAAGCTTTAAATCTCACTTACCTCAAATCCTTTCTTCTAAATACCTTTGTTGCTCCAGTCCGAAATTCAACTCACCAAACCAATCTCTTGATTTACAAAATCCTAAGTAGAGTAAAACCTTGTTCATTAATATTATTTAATGTTTGCTTGCAACTTTCTTCTCGAACAGCCAACAAAATCAAGGAGTTCAAGAAAACTACATATAGGCTACTCCATATACACTAGAATATATCTTATGCACTACAGATTGAAAACGTACCATGAATTAGGAAGAAGGATTACCATTGTTGTACAAAAACAAAGTCACTTTATTCATCTCCAATTAAAGAAACCCATCGGATCAGCTACTCTATGGCGTTTTGTTGATCTCCAATTAAAGAAACCCATCAGATCAGCTACTCTATGGCGTTTTGTTGGCTCAATAATCAAGCAGTTTCTTGATTCCTCAATCCCTTATGTCTTTTCTTTTTCGAGTAAAGTTACAGCAGCGCAGGTTTGTTTTTCTTTTGTAGCGTCTTCATGGTTTTAAGCAGCATGACTGCACTTTTCTTTGTGATGTTCATAAGGAGCAATTACTGACTTTTTCCCTAACACTTTAAAATATATTATTTTAACTGTATTTGTTTTCTTGGGCTTCGGCCCATATTATATAATGATTATTATTATTATTATTTTTAAATCAAAGGCAATGTTCTAATGCCTTAATCCACATGAAAGTGAGTCTGCAATTGGAATTTTTACCGTTTGCATATTTCTTCATTTTTATATACCAAATCCAACCGAATTACCTCAACCAATAATATTCTATATGCCCTAGCTTCTTTAAATAATTCTTCAACTCGTATGGTTAATTTATAAAAAAAATAAAATCAACTATTAAGAAATAATCCAACAAAAAATCAGTTTATAAGCAATTTACGACAATTAATTAAGGCAACTCAAATATGAAGATGCATTTAAGTTAACAAAATTCTATGGGCCGTTAAATTCTCCCCGGCTTAGAAACATTCGTCCTCGAATGTTGTATCACGAGTATTCTTGAGTCCATGAGTGACCCTTGGCCATTTTGTTACTTCATTCGGGATTCAAAGCCTTGACTAACTCTGCAAGTTCTTAAATTTTTGTCTCGTTTTCTTTGTAACTAGAGTTATTCAATTATTTACAACCAGTTTAAACAACACAATAACATCTTGCATATTCAACTACTCCATCCAATAATATACAATATCACGAGACATCCACATACACGTCAAAGTTTGTAAATGGATGTGGCCCTTCCTGATAACTCAACAATATATGTATCGTGTAAATTGACGTGGCCTTTCTGATAGTAACTTTAGATCCATTCGTCAAGGTAAAGGCAAGACAAATTTTAAAAAAAAATCATTGATATTTTGCTCCTATTTTCTCATGAAAGCAATATCACGTTTTCAATATTTAGGCAATCTTGATATCCCAAAGTTATCTGATCTCCAACTTTGTAAACATAAGATATGACTTCTTCTTCTTCTTTTTTTTTTTTAATACTAACGTCCATCTCTTATATTTTCCAAGGACTAGGCCCATAATCTATTAAATCACCATACTTATCATCAAATAAATGTGTATCTAGACTTGAAAGAACGTCAAAATAAGAGGAAAAAAAACGTACTTGACGTCTTAAATAGTTGCTCGTGCTTATTTTGTTTGTTTCCCTCAGACTCCCAAGTAACTCCTTTGTCATATGGTTGCACCACAACACTTTCATTGAAATAACCTGCTTCTACCTTAATTGTCCTACTTGTCTACTTGATAATAACTCTTTTCATAGGGAAAATCCTCAAAGGACTTTTTCACCTTCAGTGAACTCCAAATTACGATCTTATTTACTTGCATATTACTTTTCTTGCTCTGTGCCACATGATGTTATTCTCGCACCCATGAACTACTTTTTGCAAGGTGTGATGTACCAAATCTAGACTCAATAGGTGTGACTCTCTCTCCAGGTTTAAACCAACCAGCTATCGAACAACACTGACGTTTATTTAAAGCCTCAAACAACAATACTTACTAATCAATTTAATAACTAATATCATGAATGAACTCGGCTAAAAGCAATTAATTACGAACCATTCTCTATGTAATATCCATCTGGTTAGTGTTGGGACTAGATACACATCCTCTCTTATGCCTCCATTGTGTTGGAATATATCCAAGCACCTCAACCATAATCCTGAAGTAGAAACATCCGTCCTTCTTATATATAACATTGTCGAAACACATCCAAACGCTCCTACATAATGTTCTTATGTATGAAAGTGCTGGAACACATATATATGCCTCTATATAATGCTCTCATTTACGGCAATTCTATAACATATTCATACACCCCTATGTTAATATTTCATACATTCGTTACTCTAATAACATATGAAGATAAGGGTATCGTGTTATTGCACTATCTCTCCAAAATAGAATAGTATGATGTGTAAGTAGTTCGGATTAAATTAAGCGTGGGATTTTACGAGCCTATCCCGATCAACGGAAGTAGGACTATAACTTTCATCTACATACATGATAGGCTAACCATGGGGCATATAATGGTATATTTTCACTTTCTTTCAGAGTTAACCATCTTTACGATAATGTTTCGAGTTTCTAGCACTCCTATTTAATATATGAACAGTTAAAATACTGAAGAAGAACATTTTTTTGTCACCCCCTGCCATCGTTAGCTCTTATTCTTCGATTCCAAGCCATATTTACAGATCTTGAAATTACTAAATTTTATAAATATTGCACCTCTTGGGATACGAATCTCCTAAAGTTAATCCCCGCTATTGTATAAACATTCAACGCTTTAGTTATAGTGCTCTATTGTTATTCACTATCAGGTAGGCCCCGCCTGTAAGAGATGATGATAATCACCTAATAAGGTCAGGACTCTCTACCAATGAACTTAGCTTTCTCAAATAAAGACAATTATAATAGCACATGTGCTCTAGTCTGCATATAATAGCACATGTGCTCCAGCCTTAGCAGGCATAATCTATCATCCTTTTACTACATCACAAGGCCTAAAACATCATAATCTTGAGAATATAAATTCACACGTATAATGTATATATTTAATTGACATTATCTTAATATCCGTAGGACCATCCTCAATCGCTACATATGTTTCTCTCAACTATGAAGATATTCTTGTATGTCATAAATAAATATAATAATTAGAAGGCTAAGAAACAATCTGAATACTCAGTTAATCTAATCCATATCAATTATTAGTGTCTTCGACGAAAAAATAATCACAAGATGGTCATACCAACAATAACAAGTCTTGAAATATATTGTTCCGAATATCTAGCTCTTTTATCTTTTACTCGTGATATTTGGATCGGAAATCTATTTTTGAATATAATATAACATCATATAATTAAGGGTATAAATCATTTAAGTGTAGAGAAAAAATATTTTTTGTCATTCATCGCACTCTAAGTCTTCTGCCTATATAGATCCACTAATTTTTTTTCCTTCAACTAATAGAACTTAAGCGCCTCAAAATAATATATTTGGTCTAATGACCTTTTAACCCTGTAATCTTGTACCTTTTTCTTTTAGTTTCTTCGACCCCACAATGTTATTTTATCACACAAAATAAATATAGACTAAGTTTATAGAAATATCTTAATTTCCAAATCTATCCCCTTAATAAGTGTACCACTCGATAAGTCCGCAGAGGATACACTCAAAAATTCATTAATCACAAAGACTAATTCATTAATCGGTTACTCAATTCTAGTACCCTTAGTTATAGTTAAATACAACATATACTTTTTACTTAGTATATCTAGAACTTTTTATTGACGAGATAGCTTTGCCTAGAGACATGCCACGTGGATCCTCTATACTAGGCTCAATCGAAATAGAAAATTTGACAGTCTTTCATGGCAAGCCAGTGTAAGAAAATACGAAGTCGACTAATCCAAACCCAAGATCACTTTAAGTTAATCATGCTAAGTTATAAAAAGTTTATAAGTGTATCGAAACTATGAACAATGTCCATACATATCCAATAAATCGGCCCAATAGTAAGACTCCCCTACTTAGGTTAAAACCAAATGATATATCTAAGCCCTCAAATATTTTTTTTAGTCTACATATACTCAATCATCTCATAACATTTTGCTCTTTTTCCTAAAATATATTCTTCATCGAACACAACGTATGTTAACAAAACTATATGAACTGATTACTTTTCTCTAAGATAGCCATGTCATTTCATTTTTTTAATATTAAACTTCATTTAGTGTCCATCTACTTCCTTCTGATGTGTGCCAGTATCACTACTCCATATATAATGTCACTATGTGCTAAGTTTCATACTTAACTTTTTACTATATTGGTGTATAGCCATATAGTTAAGTCTTATTTGCTCACACAAGCTAGCATTCCTACATGAACTCTCACCATCAGTAAGCTTTGCACATATAATGCCAGTACCATAATTATACTTAATGCATTAGAATTAGGTATACTCACGCCAGAGTCACACTTATGACATCACATTCACAATATCACTAATAATAGTAAATCACTTCAAGAGGTATTAAGCATAAACCATATAAGCACCTTGTAGTATTGTACATTGAATTTGTCGTAAGGTAATTAACATCAGTCCAATGAAAAGATTATTTGGAGATTATAAGGATTATCCCATTTTAAACAAGTGATGAGTAAGTTCGTGAAAGTGAGAGGGGAAACAAGTCAAAGAAAATGAATTTTCGTCAAAGTTTGGTAATTTTGGGATAAAATACAGTCCAATCTATAATACCCCGATATTTATGGACTAATACCATACAAGGTACCATATGACCATGATAGTAGGATGTATAAAGTGTATTAAAGATAAGTAAAATTTTAAGTAATTTAACGCAATTCTTAATTATATGGGTAACTGATTAATTACCTGGTAGCGGGATATTATCTAATTAGTTAATTAATTATTGGATAAGATCAAAATACCCACCCCACAACCCACATGGCAGCAAGCCACTAAATCAAACAAATGACTCTTAGTCATTGTTGATTAGGTGGCAACTAGTTAAAAGAAAGACCTTAAAAGGCTACATAACTTTAACAAATTGAAAGATACTATTCTTCCAACAATTTGAAAGAAACATAAAAGGCTCTAATGGTTCCATATGAAGCAAATGAAAAAGGGCAATCTGAAGCTCACTCCAACAAGAACGGACACTAATTTTGAAACAAAACAATTCCAACAAGATTTCTTAGCACCGTAGCAACGTGAGATTTTGCGATTCTAAAGGAGTACAGTGCAACCTTTTCCAAAAATATCATACAGATTTTTCCCTACTCTAGGTATGTTAAGGCTATCCCTTCTTTATGTTTGCATGATCTATACAACACAAACAAAACGAGCAAATACGCAATTTCCATAAATGACTATTCGTAAAAATATTAGAAATGCTTATGTTCTAGATTCCCCACGTGTCATATTATTCTATCATATGTTCATGGGTCTCAAAAAATGCTTAAGTTGATAAATTTTATTTCCTGATGTTAATTAGAGGCATAATGGTCTTATGACATACCGAGAGATTTTATTAACGTATTTTCATATGCATCTCATGCATTTATACATGCATATTGATCCATGACCAGATGACGTTATATAAGCGTGTATATATATATATATATATATATATGTGTGTGGGGGGGATATGGGAAAGGTTATATATTTGGCATTATATATACACCACCACCTGGTCAGCAGGTATACGTTAATTATTTGGCCACGGTGGCCGAGATGATATGATGGGGTGCCCTCAAAGGCTGATGATGTTATGTGTTTACCGTGAAAATGGTAACAACAATTAGATTTGTAAATGGGATTCTAAAAATATTTAATCTATTCTCGAGCTAGTCGTTAGAGTAGATGATGCTAAGAACGTGAAGTTTAACGATGAGATACAAGCTAAAACGAGGTAGTAATCAAACCGAGGGGCCTATTGCCCTGATGCTGGACTGGTCGCAGAGGGACCTCGGGGTCGATGTTCGGGTCAAGCTCGAGCTATCAGGGGCAATCAGGAAAGGGATAACAATTGAGATATGATAAAAATAAGGCTCTTTATGGCCAATACCAAACGAAAGGATGAAGAACAAGTAAGAACACAATGAATATTGAGGTGGCCTCGGGCTAGTGAGAACGAACAAGTTAGAAAGAAAGAGAGAGAGAGAGATATTATTGCACTTGTGGAGAAATGGAGAAACATCAGTTCCTTACAAAGAGGCATGGATTCCCCTTATATAGGAGAGGGAATACCACTACAAGTACACGGGCATCAATCAGAAAGTATGGAGATGGGATGGCCTGATGCGATGCCTCAGCATAGGCTCTGGATAGGCCGACCCTATCAGACTTAGTCGTGTGCCTTGGGAGCTTCCCCTTTGTCCTGGCTTCGATCTCCGTCTTCTCTGAGTTGGGATCGACGAGCCTCAAGGTCGGTAACTCGGTCGTGGCTTCCCGTCCTCGAGTCTCGAGGCATTCCTCTGAAATGACTTGATAGTGAGAAATCAAGTCCTCTAATTTTTCCGCGTACAAATAGTCTCTACATTTCCCAAAACGAAGTGATAGGAAATGATTCTGACACTTGACTCCTCGAGCTTCTTACGGCAATGTCATACCGATGATATGACTCCTGGCGTAAGCTTTGTGGTAACCGGGGCATTCACGGGCTTGTATATTTTGACTTCATTCAATGCACTCCTGATTCCCACTCTCCAAGGTGAAGGTACCACCGTCGATTCAATTTTTCAAGGACCCATTAATTGTGTCCGTCGGTCAATCTTCCAAGGCCCTGACTACCGTGTCATAACCCCTATAAACAAGGGTGTTTTGGTGTTGTTTTTCCTATCCCATTGCCTTTGTTGGCTTATTTTCCCATTCCTTCTTATCATCTTATTCTATCCTTGAACATCATGCTTGGGGCTCATGGGCTTTAGGCCGTTTGAAGGAGCTTCCTTAGACCGTGTTGTGGCCTTCTACCGGGGCTTCCCTTTGTCGAGCATAATCATGCTTTCCCGTTGTTGCTGTGGTCGTTGATATGCTTGTCTTTGCTGCTGTTGTTGGTCCGAGATGATGATGGACGGGGAGTCAGTTTCCCCCTTATATAGACAGTCATTCGGACTATGTACCGCTGCTCACTCTCCCACCCAGGCCTGGTGTGGCACTACCAGCCATTGAGGCTGGGGCCAGCCGAATCTTCAACCATTGGCTTCGGCGGGCCATGTCTCTCTTCTCTGCCTCCTTTGCATCCCATCATTTTCCTCTTCTTCATCTTCTCCGGTGGGAATCCCTTGGGGGATTGAGATGGGAACCTAGAAGAGGTGGCGGTCGAAGGAATCGCTCTCGTGGATGCATGCTCGAGGGGGCGACGCTCGAGGATGCTGATACTGGAGATGGATTTTCGAGGGTGGACCGGGCCCTCAGGTTTCATCATATGTTAATCCTTCAGTTCCTCCGCTTTAGGTGTAGACCTCTGTAGGCTTTTGTAATTGTATGTAAGGACCCTTCGAGGGCAGTTGTATATGGATCTTTATGAATATGAATATACCCCATTGACTTCTGCTTTCGATTCTTGCTTTGTAATTGCATGCTCTCGTGCCCTTCGAGGCCTTTTGAATGCCTTTCTTTACAGTTGACCGCTGATATGTAACTCGGGTGCAAGTGTTCTTTCTAATTTTCTACTGATCGATGGGGCTTTTTTCTGAGCCCCTCATCATACCTTGGACCGAGCCTGAATACGCCTGATAGGTCTAGGCTGTCGGGCTCTCTGAATTGCAAGGAGATAACATGCTGAGTTTCGGAGCTTTTTGAGAATGTTATCCTGAATAGAGGTCAGCTTTGGGTACCTAGGGGTCCCTTTTGATCTTGATGCAGATAGCTTTTTGAAGCATATAAGATAGACTTCTATTGAGGAGTTTCCTGTACTTAGGCGCTGCCTCGAGCCTTCGTGGAGCTTTCATTGTTGGAGCTTCCCGTGCTCATTCCTCTTTTTAGAAAAGGGAACTATGAGACCGGGTACTGACTTGAGTCGAGTGATGGTATTGAAAGCTTCCCGAACTCCAACTTCTTTTTGGAGGGGGTCCTCGAGGTAGAATGTTTCCTCGAAATTAGAGATAATACGGCCGACTCCTTGAGTCCTGGCTTCTCATCGAAGGATGCTTCCGGGATCGGGTATAACCCCATCAATCTGTATTGATGTTGTTGGCTTCCTGGCGCTCACTCCAGGTAGGCGAGTCATCGCTGCTTCTCGCATATATGTAGGGAAGCTTTGGCTTCTTCGAAAGACCTTACTATTTTAGATAACTGTCCTTCCACTTTGGCATAGGGTTCTTCGTTACTTCAGGTGCAAAAAGCGTTGGCGTACATCCTTGCTCTGATCTGGAGATGGCGAGGAGATATTGTGGATGGAGAGAGGGGATAACGCTGCAGGTGCTTTCCCCGGATGAGAGTATTATGGACTCCACTGATGGATTCTTGAGTGTATACCTATATTCTATCGCTTTTGGCCCCCTTGATAAGGCCGTGCTTGATTTTTGCTTGGAGTATCAGGTTACTTTGGTGTAGATACACCCGTCGTTTTGGCGAGTGGTGCTAATGATGAGGTTCTTTGCAGAGAAGGCTGGGCTTGAATTCACGCTTAACCACCTTGTCAGACTATACCTGCCCTTTCATCACCAAGGCCTGCTAACCGTGAGGTGTCGTTCGTCCATGCCCTTTGTTGTCAATGACGAAGAAGACGGGGATCAAGAGTGGGCTAGTTGGTTTTTCTGGGTTCGGACGGGCAACATTATCCCTGTGGAGCTTTTGCTATTTCCCGAGGGGTGGAATTATGCACGTGAGCGGAGCATCTGGTGCTTTTTTAAATTTTGCCTATAGCGAAAATCAGTTAAGTAATCATGTTTTTTCTTTTTTTGAAGCAACTTCATGGACGCCGGACGAAGTTCTTGACCTGCCTGGCTGGTGACCCATTCGACCTGCGATGAGCGTTGGTAGCGAGCTGTATTCCGTATCAGATGGGAAGCGAAATACCAAGGTATGCGCTCACGCTGCCTTTGCCTTGGCCTTCGTATATTTGAGGTAACATTTCCCTCCTTTCTTTTGTACGGGCACCCGTAGTGTGATGGAGCTTTTAGAGGTGCTAAACGGGCCCGCATCTTCGAGGAGAGGGCATCATCTAAGCCTGTTGTTCTCGGTGTATCTAATTCCTGATGACGTCCAAATCCACTACTGAAAAGTAAATAGATACGGTCGCATGCAATATAATTTACCCAGCTATGAGTCAGGGTCGAATCCCACAGAGACCAATATGTAAGCGATTAGAAATGTAAGAGAATTATAATCGCGCAATGCCAAACACGAAGAATCTATTTGAGAAAATGTTTTATACCTAAATGCGGAAATGTAAACTAACCCAGAAAGCAAGTAAAATGATCAATGGATACAAGTATGGATGCATCGGGAATTACACTCAAGTAACGATCCAATGTATTTCATGATTTTACAAATATGAGCGAGTTTATGTTAATTAGCCACAGATAATAATTATTAATTAGCTTCTTCCGAAGACTACAAGACTTCCTAATTGAATTATCCCTAAAACAATTAAGAGATTAAGCACAACAGAATGACTACAAGTAGTTCAATCCTATCCCTATGTAGAATCAATAAAATGAGGGTTAAAACCTCAAGTTCTTGTTAATTAATCTTTCCCAACCCCAAATTATCTTTTCCAGCACTAATTCGGAGTTAATGGGCGAGTCCTAGGGTTTTTTGTTTTGGCAATCCACTAGGCAAGCGCCTAGGGCTAGTTTTTATATATAGATAAATTGAAATCAAAAAATACATTGTCAGGTGGTCTAACATAATGAAAGTGATAAAATTTGACTTTTACATGACACCTTTTATCAATGTTGAGCATGAAACTCAACCTTGATATCACATTTGATCTAAAATGAACAATTCGTTTAAAAACTAGACGATCATAATGGGTGACAATTGCAGCCTTGTTTGACTTTTTAAACCCTATGGAACATATACCAAATGTACACTCATTGATTATTGTGAATTCAATCGAACTTGTATTTCCGAGCTACCTGCATATGTCGTTGTAGTTGAAATGAGTCTTGATCCAACTCATATCCACTCCAGTGCAATGCCATTCCTTCCATGTACTTGCTGCTATGATTTATTGATTACATACAGCTCCATCTTACGTCAAAATCATGCTCTACGTACAGTGTCCTCTTCTCGTAGCTGTTGAAATGGTCGATTCTGGGCATGCGTTTTGCCCCATTCCAGCCTTGTTGTTGTGCTTGTGGTATGAACCATTGCAGCGATAATGATTCCCCCTATTTTTTTGAGTGCTCTTGTAATCTGAAGACATTTGCTGCATCTTGAGCATGTGCTGGGGCGTTTATCCAAAATTACCATTGCATAGGTTCATAATTGTCCTCTTGGACTGTAAAACAGAAGCAACTATTAGCGAACCAACAGCTCTCACATGCTGCAACATGTTGTGCCTACGTTTATGCATTCCAATGTCACCATAAGCCCAACCATCTGATGGTCACACTTTTGAATCTCAATTGTGCAGGACTGCTTGAAGCATCTGCAACGTAGCTCAAAATGACAGCCCTCAAAGTGTAAAACTTCAAGGATGATAGCCATGACAAAAGCTGTTGAGTTGATGGAATTAAGAGAGCAATTCCCAAAGATTATGTCCCCCATGCGTGTATGCATTTTGCCCAGCAAGCTCAACCATTTGCACCCACGCCTGCCTTGGCATTTCCAATATTGTCCATTTCGTCTCTGCTTGCGTGACTTAGTCCCTTGATTCAAAGTCCCAAGATAAAGTGGTGCTGCCTATTGTTTTGCTCCATATCTCTCGTTAATTTGAGGATGTCTGTAGTACTATGCATCATGCGTGTATACGGTTCCAAATGACACGCTTGGAATAAAGAAAGATAAAGCTGTAAAGCCCCCAATGCTGCGTGCAATATATTAAAAATACGCACGAAGCACAGTACTGCATTTGCCCTTGATGCATCGTGCATTGTAATAAACTACAGGCGTGCGTTGTAATCCCCATGCTCATGCCTTCTTGCTTCCTTCAAAAGTCACGCTCACCCCATGCGAATGCCATGCGTGCCCCTCCAGACATGTAAGTAGTCTTGCTTGACCAAAATAGTATATTCCAATTCATTGTCCAGCATGCGTTACATTGCTAGCGTGCAATTCCATGCGAAAACACGCGTGAATCCCAGTTGGAATTTAAGATGTTCTCCCAACTCTTGAAGCTCCTCGGCCCAGTACTCTCCAACACCCAAACAATTTGAAGTTTGCTTTCATTAAAAAAAATGCTAGAAGCATGCGTGCATTCCACGACTTTGATGAAGCATGCGTGCATTTAAAAATCAAAAGAACAGCACTAGCTTTCGCGTCCATCTCTTCTCGAAATCTGGCATTCTCCACATGCTTAAAGATGCGATTACTTTTGTTTAATGGTAAGATTCTCCTTGAAATCGTGATATCTCTTCACAACTTGTGTATTAGACTCGACTTCATTGCCCTATGCAAACGAGCTGGGCATTCTATTCCTTTGTTCCCTGCTTGTGCATATCATAATATCTCTTTCAAGGAATTGAGTACCATGTACTAATACCACCCTTTGAAATTGACAATCATGATAAGTCATCTCCACATTACCATTCCCTGTACAAAAACACCAAATGTTAGTATAACAGAAGACCATCAAGATCTCTTCACATAGGATTCGACCCTGTTGATCAGTTATGACCATTCCGTTTCTCCTTGTCATTTTGCCTTTGTTCCACTCCACATTTATCTCCTTTTTGGCTTTGTTCCTTCCCCTTGTCCTCCTAATTCCTTGCAACCTTTACTCTTATGTAAGGACATTGCATCTTATCTTCGTTAATGATCCTCCTTCCTTTTGAGTCCAGATCCCAGAAACCATGTCACTCAGTATTTCCTTCATCTAGAGCATAATTGGCAAGGTGGTCTGCTAATGTATTCCCTTCTCTGAATATGTGAGTGACCTTGATGATACTTTGTTCCTTCAGTCTTAAAATTTCCTCTATATGTTCAGAAATATACCAAAGAGGCTTCCATGATTCCTCTATAATGTTCTTTAAAAGCATAGAATCTGTCTGCAGCCATATCTGGAAATAATTAAGACTTTTGCACATCTTCAAAGCCTCCGCAATAGCTACTGATTCTGATACATTGTTGGTTCCTTCAGAAATCTCCCTTCCTTCTGCATCTATCAAATCACCTACCTCATCCCTTATGAAGAAACCAATCGAACTCCTCCCTGGGTTCCCTCTACATGCTCCATCCGTATTCACTTTGATCCACCCTCTTGAAGGAAATTTCCATAACACTTTATCATATTTCAGTCGAGGTGTGTACTGCTCCATCATTGTCAGTAAGTCCAGCCACTTGTGAGGCACGTGTAGTCCTGGCTTCTTCAGCTGGACCAGAGCTTGCAAAGTAGATGACACATGGTAAATAACTCTACTCACTGACACTAATTCTCCATATTTCAAACTGTTTCTTCTCTTCCACAGTTCCCATACAATGCATGCAGGTAAAGCTTGTAATACTGGCTTCAATCTAGGTACAACTGGGGCTGTCCAACACTTTGTAATTGCTTGATGTAATGACAACCCATCTAATGAAATTCCTGCTCTCCTCAGGTAGTAACTCCAAACACTTCTGGCTGCATTGGATGTGAAGAACAGATGTAGTAATGACTCCTCCTTAGGATCAGCACAGCACCAACATTTAGATGGCATGGAGTATCCTAGTTTACGCAAGAAATCATCAAGTGGCAGTTTGGCTTTCCACACCTTCCACAGGAAGAAGGATATCTTGAAAGGTAAACCTTTTACCCATATCATCTTGTAAGCTAATCATGGGTTGGCTATTCTTCGCAGGTAATCCCATGCAGATTTTACTGTAAAATGTCCCCTTGTTTCAAGCATCCAAAAGGGAGTATCTAACTATGACCTTTCAGTTGGTGGTCTAATATTCTGCACAATGTGGTGCGCCAAATCTTCAGGTAGGCTCTCAAACATTTTATCCACATTCCACATACCATTTTCAACCAGATTATTTACTTTATGAGTATCGTCATCGATACCAAACTCTGCAGGCACTTGAAAATATAAGGCTCCCAACTCAGTCCAATTGTCGAACCAGAATTGAGTCGATCCCATTCTCAGTTTCCAGTAGATTTGATGCTCAATCATGTCCCTACATTCTAGCATTTTTCTCCACACGTGGGATCCATGCTTCCAAGGTACAATTACTACATTTAGTTTCTTGCAGTACTTTTGACTAATAAATGCACTCCATAAAGTGGGCTTAGTCCTGAAATTCCATCACAATTTGTAGAACAGTGCCTTGGATACGTCATGTAGGGACCTGAACCCTATGCCTCCCTCCTCAAAAGGCATACAAAGGTTAGTCCAAGATGACCAATGTCTAGTGCTCCCTCCTACATTGCTGCTCCAGAAAAACTTGGCAAAAATGCTATGTAATTTGTTGATCACATAAATTGGAGGATTAACTGCTGACAACATATGAATTGGGATACTCTGCAGGACATTTGCAATTAAAACAGCTCTGCCTCCTACAGATAGGAGTTTTCCTTTCCATGACTGAAGTTTGTCCATAACCTTGGTGATTAATCCCTGGTAATAGTCTCCCCTTCTTCTTGCATAAAAAATAGGACAGCCAAGATAGGTCACAGGGAAACATTGTCTTCGTATACCTGTAATCCTTTCCACTTTGTTAATCACCTCATTATCCGTTAAATGATGCAGGTATATGGCTAATTTGGCTTTGTTCACCAGTTGACTAGATGATGATTCATAAGCTTGCAAAACCTCCATGACAAGTCTCAACGAAGTTTTATCAGATGAGCAGAAAATGATTGTATCATCAGCGTATGATAGATGATTTATTTTTAGGCTCCATTCTGGCATTCCAAAACCACAGAAATACATGTTAGTGTGTAGTGAATTCAATCCCCGAGAAAGTGCTTCTTCAGCCAGAATGAATAGAGTTGGTGACAAAGGGTCACCCTGTTTAACTCCCCTCAATGATTTGAAGAAACTATTAGGCTGACCATTTATAAGAATAGAGTACCAATTGTTCCCAATCAAATCAAAGATCAAGCCAATAAAAGCTTCAGGAAATCCCATTTTCCTGAGTATTTTGGTAAGGAATAGCCATGATAGCCAATCGTAAGCTTTTGTCATATCAAGCTTAAACATAACGTTTGGACCTGCTTTTGTTCTCAACCTAATATCCGTAATGATCTCTTGAGTTAACAACAAGTTCTCAACTATGCTTCTGCCCTTCACAAAACCTACTTGTTCCTCCGAGATTATGTTTGGTAATAATTCAACCAATCTCTCATGAATAACCCTAGAGAAAATCTTGTTAACAAAGTTGCTAAGACTGATTGGTTTCATGTCCGCAAAGGTCGTAACTTCTTTTTTATTTGGTAATAAAATCAGGTTTGTGTGCATCACACTCTTTGGCAACTACTGACCGCAAAAGAAAACCTTGACCATGCGGACTACATCTTCTTCAATAATTTCCCAGTATGTTTGGTAAAAGGCTCCAGCGAATCCATCCAGTCCACCAGCTGAGTCTTCATTCAACCCCATAACTGCTCTCTTCACTTCTTCATTGGAAGGCAAGGACATCAATCTTTCATGTTGATCACGATATACCATTGAAGATACATGATTTAGAATGTCAAAATCATTTGGAACTGCAGTCTCGGTAAATTGATCCTTGTAGAACTTTATTGCTTCTTCTGCTATTAAGTGATCTTCTTCGATCTAGTTACCAAGGATATTCTATATCCTTGATAATTTTAGTCTCTTCCTTTTCCCATTAACTTGAGCATGGAAGAATTTAGTGTTTCTATCGCCATCTTTGAACCATGACATGCCAGCTTTTTGTCTCTAGAATTCTTCTTCTAATGCAAGATATTTAATCATTTCAGCTTGGACTTGTTTTAATTTTTGTCTATTCATCTATGTACGATTGACTTCAAATTGTCTTTTATGAACCAATACCACCTCCTCATGGATTGCAATCTTCTGGAATATATCTCCATATGTAGCTTTGCTCCCGGTAGATAGTGCTTGTTTAAGCTTCTTTAACTTGTAGTTAAAAATGTAGAAAGGGTTAGCACTAAAATCAACATTCCAATTCTCCTTTACTACATCTTTGAAGGTTTCATGCTTTGTCCAGAAGTTAAGAAATCTGAATGACTTCTTAATTGGAGGAGTTTCTATATCACATTTCAGCAGCATTGGGCAATGATCAGACCCAATTTTGGATAGGTGAGTTATCTCCAATCCAGGAAATGTCTGTTGCAATTCATTATTGCCAAAACATCTGTCCAATCTTTTAAAAATGCAGTCCTCCTCTGATCTTCCATTCCACCATGTAAATATGCTTCCTTTAAAACCCAAGTCTGTCAAATTGCAGGTATTGATGTAGTGTCTGAACTCATCTACTTCAATGAGAGAAACTGGCAAGCCCCCATATTTCTCTTCCTCATCCCATATCACATTAAAGTCGCCTCCAACTAGCCAAGGTACTGTCATATCTGATGCCATTGCATACAACGTATCCCATAGTTCTATTCTTTCAGTGCGATCACATTTGGCATAGACAAGTGTAAGGTTGAGCTCAACATGTGTTTCAGAGTGCATTAATCTCAAAGTCAGCTGTTGAGTCATGTTATATAAAATAGTAACCT
The DNA here is from genome assembly GCF_000715075.1 of Nicotiana tabacum. Taxonomy (NCBI): domain Eukaryota; kingdom Viridiplantae; phylum Streptophyta; class Magnoliopsida; order Solanales; family Solanaceae; genus Nicotiana; species Nicotiana tabacum. The sequence continues at coordinate 115,779,757 of NC_134084.1, forward strand.
CAAAATTTCATCAATAAAATCCCAAATCTTATTTGACACATTCACCACACCATTTTGCCAAACCAATTCTTGCTCTATACCTCTCCATTTTGTGAGACTATTGCATAGGCTCAAGGATGCCTATGAACTCAAAATGATGTTTTCTGTGCATTGTAATCAGCCTTTCAAATGCTTGCATTGTGTTTACTGACCTAACATTCCATATAATGGCATCCATTAAATGTTTTGGGATTTGGATAGTGTTCTCCTTGTTTGTACTCCACTAACTGGGACAGTAGAAGTCTTTTTTGACTATTTGTTTTCCCTTTGATGCAGATTTTACTAGTTCAATAAGCCTTGGCGATAGATCTCCCTGCTTGGCAACATTAAGGAAATTTTGTGCAGTGGATTCCTCATCCATGTCTCTACCTTTAAGTTCTGCATGGTGAACTTGATCATGTGCTTCTACTGCTTCTTTTGATGAAACAATATCCTCTGCCTAGTTGATAAGTTCGGCATCTTTTTCAGCATGTTCATTGGTCAACAACATTGTATTGTTCAGTGGAACGTTACTTCCTGCTACATCCTGCACGTTGCTCAATGGAACAATACTTCTTGCATAAACCTGCACTGTCATAGCTTGGTTCTTGTCTGCATTCTTGTCTTGTTTCTTGTCTGCATTTTCAGCTTCTTTCAGGACATCACTAACAACCTTATGTGAAGTCCCTCCTGGATCTATAATATTAATGTTCCCCTCTTTTGTCTTTTCTGTTGCTGCATTTGTGCATTCACTGATGCTTTGAATATTGATTGCATTGGCATTACCATTAACACTTTGATCCTCATATTCCACTTCATTTCCTTCAAATTCTTCATCACTATGCATTGTATCTGGAATCTGACCATCTGCTAAGTCTTCCTCTATTTGGTTGAGCCATAATCTCCCTCCTGCCCCTTTTTCTTTTTCATTGTCCTGAATTTCTCAAAATCTGTATCTTTAACAAATTCATTTTCTTTGTTGTTTGCTAATTGTTGTTCAACTTTGGTATCCTGTGAAGGAATATCTTGACATGAAGTATTGACTTGAACTACATTATTTTTGAATGCCATTTGGACCCAGTGGGCAGTTGACTCATTGTGAAAATGCTGTTCATTCCCCAAATTTTTTTGTACACAATCAGTTGTTGATTCCCTATTTGCTGCATGATTTCTTATTGTTGTATGATTGAAAGTAGGTGCTGCAGGGTTCAGTTTGTTGGGTTGTGTCTTGGATGATTGCCTCCTAGATGAGCTAGGAGAAGTTACCTTTTGTACCATTTGTCTAGTTGAAAAATCAAATTCCTGCTCCTCTAATTCATTATCTACACCTGCTGTGGAAATATTTTGCTGAATATCATAATTGCCTGTTGTTTTTTGAACTGGGGTTTCCTCCACAGCTGCCAGTTGGTTGCCTTCATTAATCTCACCATTTTCAATTTGTAGCACTGCAAATTGGTTGGTTGTTTATATTTGTTTTGTCACAGCTGTATTGTTAACAAGAACCATTTCTTTCCCTAATGCAGTAGTACCTTCAGCTTGTTTGCCTTTGTTTAGTCCCCTATTGTCGCGAACTTCCTTCCATTGAGGGCCTGCGTTACCAACTATCTTAGCACTAGTAAGGATCATCAAAGGAGCATCATGTTTTGCAGGTTTCTTAGCGCCTTGTTTCACATTTTCGGCATTTTCCTGTTTCTTAGTGCCTTGTTTTACCTGCTCGTTTACTGTTGTATTCGCCATCAATTCCGGATGAATTCTCCAACATTCCATCATGTCATGGCCTTGTAATTTACACTCCTTGCAATACTTGGGTAAATAATCATACCTGATTGATACCATTTAGTTCTAACACCACCTGTTTCTTCATTCTCGATCTCCAAACGCACTTTAGTAGGATGATCAACGAGCAGGTCAATTAAAACCTTAACGTGTGCATAGCTTGGCCTTGTTTTGTTAGTAGTATCCAAGTCCAGATGTTGTGGCTTTCCCACAACAGATGCTAATGAAAATAGACATTCTTTGACAAAATATGTGGGTAGCAGATTTGGAAACGAAATCCATGCCATTACCTTGGGTGTTTCCTCCCCGGCCTTGAATTTAGCATCGTAAATCAATGTTCGCAACTGGTATTGCTGTCCAGTCTTGTCTTTCACATAATACAAATTTTTTGATGAGAAATCGACAAAATCTTGCCATAACGTCAATCTTATTAACACATGCCTATCACGAAGGTGACCAATAGTACACTCGCCTTTAATTCCACATTGAATCGGGACAATTCGACGCAGTTCCTTAAGCTCATGCCATCCATACGAAAATTTGCACACAACAGCATATTGCAAATCATCGATCTTCTTCCTAGGGTTAGCTAATCCCTTTGGAAACATTAAAGAACAAGAATAATTAAAGAAACAATAAATCACTTCATAAAAGAATAAAAATCATTCAATACATAAACACAACAAGGTATTTAATCCACTCTTTAAAAATGAATATTTCCATAAACAAGATTCAAGTACTGAATAAAATACTACACACTTAGATATACAATACAAAGCAAGGAAATAAAGAAAGCAACATAATTGGGTAAGAAATCCTTAACCACAAGCTTCAAATCTTCAAGACCAAAGTGTGCGTGCAAAGCCCTAGCTTCCAAAACTTGTTCTCTCAAGCCCTAAGAACTGAAAATAAGCCAAAGACCTCCCAAAATATCTGATTGGACGAGTATAAAAATAGTTTGGAAATGAGAACATGTCAAATGCCTAATATGCCCAGGTCTAATGCCCGTCGACCGCCTCTGTGGATGAATTCTCGCAAATGTCGATACCTTATCGCTGAAGCAGGATGTTGAAATATGCTTGACACAGCAGATGCGGACTCCAAAAGCGCAGATGCGCTACCGCAAAAGTGGAAAATGACTCGCAGATGTGATTCCTGGCAAAAGGTCCAGCTCCGCAGATGCGTTTCTACTCTCGTAGTTGCGGAGTCACTTCTGCGACAACTCTTTCGCAGATGCGGGATCACTGGAGAGTTTTGCAATATTTTCAACCTCTTTTGCTCAATTCCACTTCAATTCAATTCAAATCACTTCATAACATCATTTACCTGAAAATCTAACAATACACACCATAAACGACCTCATATTATAGTTAAAAGACATAAAAGCTAAAGAAAAGAGACTAGAATGAGTGGTAAAATCACCACTCATCAATTCCTGGATGGTGGTTCCTCCGAGTGAATACGCTTTGCCCGAGGTTGGTTCTCCTAGGGCCGAAGAGGCAGGATCAACAAGAGTGTTCTCTAACTTCGAGGTAGTCTGCCGGCTTCACTTAGTGGTGAGTTTAGGTGCAATTTTTCTGTATTGCGCGTCCTCCTATCTTCATCGAGTTTTCCTTTTACATGCTTGTGATGGGCTAAGGTCTGAGCTGCTTCGTCAAGGAGCCAGACTTCGGAAGGTTCTGGATGAGGGCAAGTCCCTTAGGCTCCTTAGTGAGGAGAAGGAGGTTGAGTTGTTGCATTGGCGATATGAGGCGTACCAGAGCTTGAATTACGAGAGCTATTTGATGGAGCAGGTAAACTTTTGTAGCACGCGCCTCGCTTCTTATGGACATTAAGGTTAACCGTTTTTTGTTATATTAGTTGCAGAAAAGACGGAGGCCTTGGAATACCTTAAGGGCGACATCGACCGCATCGGAAATGCTTGCAATGAGCTAAAGGCTCAGGTGCAAGCTCAAGCTTTAGAGGAGACAGGCGCTTTGACCAAGGTCCCTGCCTTTGAAGCCCAACTCCTCTTGGCTCGTGACAATGCCAAAGTTCAAGCAGATATGATCGGGAGACTTGAATATGATCTCTCAAAGATCAGGGCTGAGATAATCGATGCCCGGGCTGAAGCGGCATTAAGCCGAACCAAGGCTGATTAGGAGATGGCGATTCGTATGAAGAACGTTACTGATGCTCAAGCCGAGCTGAAGCGAGCCCTCCACGGGGAGAAGAGTATTGAGGAATATATTCGTTGCATATCCCGAAGAGAGGTACTCGAGGAGATTAGTGAAAGTGGCTTCGTTCTCTCGGAGGAATTGGCTCGAGCAAGGGCGGATGAGCGTGATGCTTGGTCCCTTCTTGCTGACATCACAGAGAGCAAATCTGGCAAGCTATAGCCATTTGGAGAAGAGTGTCGATTTTGCCATTTTACTGCTTTGTATTTAATAGTTGTGGCTCATATTTGTAGATGGAGAGTGCACCTTTTTTGCGTATGTAAGATAAAAGCAAACTTGGCATTTTATCTCTCTTGCATCTCTTTTTTGTATTAATTTTTACCAGACGGGCTGGTTTCGATGTTTGGCGGGAACCTCGTAGGTCCGGAACTGATCAGGCAGGCCCGACGGCTTTTAAGTACGATCCTTAATGTGAGCAGGCGTTGGGTCCTCTACATTTTGCCCAACTGTTTAGGCTTAGTCTACGAGTCAAGCCTTGACTCGAGATTGCCGACCTTCAATCTTTTGTGCCCGTGTAGGCAGATAGTGATTGTTCTTATTTCTTGCCCTTGGGCATTTGCCATTTCAACTATTTTGGGTCTAGTCTCCGAGTCGCATTGCGGTTCAAGCTTTAATTGACCCTTAAGTTCTTTCCTTCCTGCATGGGCGGACGATGAAGGCCTTTTGTGCTTCGGGTCAAAGTGACCTTACAGGCGTGTGGCACGGAGGGTCACTCGACTGGAGATAGTGGCATTTATGTCGTGCCCTTAGGCATATTGCAGTTTAACTATTTCGGGTCCAGTCTCTGAGTCGTGTTGCGACTCGAGCTTTAATTGACCCTTAAGTACTTTCAATTTTTAGACTAGCGATAGTGCCTCTTACGCTATTTTGGTCGTTGAGACCTTTTCATATGTGGCCCGGAGGCTTGCATGGTTAACTATTTTGGATCCAGTCTCTGAATCGGGTTATGATTCGAGCTCATTTTAATCATCAAGTTGTCTATTTTCAAATTGGCGATAATGACTCTTACGCTGTTTGGTCGTAGAGACCTTTAAGTGTGCGGCTCGGAGGCTTGCTTAGCTGGCGACAAGGACTCTTACACTATTTTGCTCGTGGGCTTTTTGTAGGCTTTGTTTTCCGCTCGTTAAGGTCTTTTGAAATAATTTTGCACCATATCGGTTCTGGAAGAACTTCGATTTCAAGTCGTTATCGGCAATGTTTGAGTACCTCGGAAGGTTCATAGCTCGTAGGCTAAGTAGGTCGAAGCCTTGTGATTTCGAGCTAACATGGTCGAAGCTCTATTTTGCCTGTTGAGGGAAGCCTGTTTTAGCTGGTTCTTTCTGAAGTATATTTGAAGTAGAGGCCTGTGATTTTTGTTTAGTGATGGTCGGGCGTCCCCGAGTCGCGTTAATTTGGTTGTAAGAGCCGTTTTGACCGTAGTCATATATGTTTGACAACATCTACACCGAGGGTATGCCCTTTCGGGATTCTTACAAATGCGATGTATAGCCTAAACTTCGAGATTTTCATGCCTGTTGAGGTTTCCCGACCCGGAATTCCCACCCTCGGGAGTGATGATGGCGCCTACTCGTAGAAGCTAGGAAAGCCACAAATCCTAAATCTCTAACTCCTTTATTTTTAATCCTTTTTATTGAGCATAACATCAAGCGTTAAATATTAAAATAACAGCGGAAATATGGAATTAAAGCGAAAGATTTAAATTAAATAAGCTGAACAATAATGCGGAAATCAACATATGCCTCTACCCAAGAACTGGTGTCACATCACTCACGAACTACTAAGAGTACTAAATACAACCGTTTGAAAGAAATATAACACTGTTTGTCTCGAATACATGAGATAACAGAATGGAATATAAGATAGAGGAGACGTCGGGCTTGCGGACGCCTGCAAGGCTACCTCGGTATCTCGGTGGACTGAAGGCTGGCTCCCGCGCTACTGCTGTTGTCCAATACCTAGATCTGTGCAAAAGAGCATAGAGTGTATTATCAGCACAACCGACCCCATGTCCTGGTAAGTGCCTAGCCTAACCTCGACGAAGTAGTGACGATGCTAGGACCAGACTACCAAATAACATGTGCAGTTCAAATATATATACATGTACAATGGAAAAGAAATATAGGAAATAACCAGTCAGTGTGGGAAGGGGAAACATGTTGGGGGAGGTAACAGTTCCAAATAGAAAACCTCAATAAAAGGGGGAAGCAACAATGCCAGAATGTCAACAATAATCAGAAATCAACAATCTGCACGGCATCACCTTTCGTGATTTTACTCTCGTCCTCACACAAACAATATCAATTATAAAAATGTGCACGACATCACCCTTCGTTCTTTTACTCTCGTTCTCACCAAATCAATCGTATCATAATAATGTGCACGGCATCACCCTTCGTGCTTTTACTCTCTTTACTCACCATATAGTCAATGAATATCGGTACAGAATGGTACATTGTACGACACGACATCACCCTTCGTGCTTTACACTCTTTCCTCACCCAAACAACAATCACAAACAAAGGGGCAAGGGAGTAGACAAATAATGGTAGAAATCCCGGCATTGGAATACAATTAAACAGCTAAATCCCGGCAAGGGAACAATATCAATAAATCTCAACATCTCGGCAAGGGAGATAATCAACAAAGCAAAAAATATCCCGGTAAGAAAACAATTCAATAACTCTTTCTCTTTCTTTCACTTCTTACTCTATAACTCACTTTACCACTTGAGTCAATGCTCCAAAGGGTTCAATTATCTCATATACTTTCACAATTCGTATTATAACTCAAGCCAATGCTGCTCGAAGTTTAAAGATCACAATTTCTTTCACATGCTTTTTACAACATATAGAAATCATCATTAAGGTATGAAAGATACCACAAAATCAGAATATCCACAATATAAAGACTCACGGTCATGCTAGACACCAACATATAGATACTCGTCACCATGCCTATACGCCGTACTTGACAATTGGCACGTAGCAAATAATACTCAACTCCAAATCCCTCAAGCTAAGGTTAGACCAAACACTTACCTCGAAGCTTTGAACACCACTCAAGCCTCAATTATAGCTTTACCCCTTGATTCCAACACCAATCCGCTCGAATCTTGTCACAAGTTACTTAATTACATCAATAAGTGCTAAATGAATCAACCCCAATGCATGAAAATGAGTTTTCCCAAAGTTTTAACCAAAAAGTCAAAATCACCCCTGGGCCCACGTGGTCGAAACCCGAGGTTCGGACCATAACCTGACCCATTCCCCCACGAATCCAAATGTATAATTTGTTTTGAAATCAAGCCTCAAATTGATGTCCAAAACTCCAATTTTGAAAACCTAGGTTCTACCCAAAACACCCAATTTCCCCCATGAAAATCTTTGATTTTAAGTTGAAATCATGTTAAAAGATGTTAATGATTGAAGAAAACTAGTTAAAAATGACTTACAATTGATTTGGAGAAGAAATGTTGTTTGAAAAAATGGCCTCTTATGTTTTTGGGGGTTTTAAAAGTGAAAAATAACTGAAAATCCCGTCTATTTATACCCCTCTCAGACCCTCACCGCGGACCGCATTAAACGGACTGCGGCCGCACAGGCCTCCATGAAGACCTGTAGTTCAGCATCCTGTGCAGACCGCACAAAGGCGACTGCGGCCGCATAGCCTCCACCGTACCCCGCACAAAGGCGACCGCGATCGCACGCAATTTCTCGCGGACCACACTAAAGGGTTAAGAGGCCTGCAACTTCCTGAATGTTGCAACATCTGACCTTCTAGGCCTAATACATCCCGGAACCTACTCGAACTCACCCGAGCCCTACAAATTCCAACCCAAGTATACACACAACCTCAAAAATATCCTACGGCAATATTCGTGTAATCAAATTACCAAAATAACATCACGAGCATCGAATTAAACCTCGAGATCAATGAAATTTCTCAAAACTCTTTTAAACATCACATTTCTCAATTAAGGTCCGGATCACGTCAAACGATGTCTGTTTTTAAACAAATTTCACAGGAATGACTCAAGTCATATATATAACCTGTGCCGGGCGCCGCAACCAAAATACGGGCCTGATACCAACTCATTCTAATTAAATTTCATTTCAATTTCCTTAAACATTTTCAGAAAAAAATTTCCTTTAAAAAAAATTCACTTATCGGGCTAGGGACCTCGGATTCTAATTTCGGGCATACGCCCAAGTCCCATATTTTCCTACGGACCCTCCGGGACCATCAAATCACGGGTCCGGGTCCGTTGACCCAATATGTTGACCGAAGTCAAATTTATTCATTTTAACATCAAAACTTAGCATTTTTCACAAATTTTCATATTTAAGTTTTCCGGCAATGCGCCTGGACTGCGCGTATTCGTGTAATCATTTTAACATCACAACCGTTCGTCCTCGAACGGACAGAAGAAGGAAGTACCTGAGCCGTGGAATAAATGAGGATAACGGCTCCGCATATCCGACTCAGACTCCTGGGTCGATGCCTCAGGAGGCTTACCTCTCTACTGAACACGAACAGAAGGGAAACTCTTGGATCTCAATTGAAGAACTTGCTGGTCTAGAATAGCTACCGGCTCCTCCTCATAGGAAAAGTCCTTGTCCAACTGGACAGTGCTGAAATCTAACATGTGGGATGGATCGCCGTGATACCTCCGAAGCATGGACACATGAAAAACTGGATGCACGGCTGATAAGCTCGGCGGCAACGCAAGTCTATAAGCCACCTCTCCCACTCGATCAAGAATCTCAAACGGACGAATGAACCTAGGGCTAAGCTTGCCCTTCTTCCCAAATCTCATCACACCCTTCATAGGCGAAACTCGGAGCAATACCCGCTCACCAACCATAAAAGCCACATCTCGAACCTTGCGATCTGCATAGCTCTTTTGCCTGGACTGAGCTGTACGCAGTCTATCCTGAATGTTCCTGACCTTGTCCAAGGCCTCCTACACAAGATCCATACCCAACAATCGAGCCTCTCCCAATTCAAACTATCCAACCGGAGATCGACACCGCCTACCATATAATGTCTCATAAGGAGCCATCAGGATACTCGACTGGTAACTGTTATTGTAGGCAAACTCTGCTAAAGGCAAAAACTTATCCCATGAACCTCCAAAGTCAATAACACAAGCTCAGAGTAGATCCTCCAATATCTGAATAGTCCGCTTAGACTGCCCGTCCGTCTGAGGCTGAAATGCTATAGTCAACTCAACCTGGGTGCCCAACTCTTGCTGAACTACTCTCCAGAAACGTACCTCGGTCCTAAATGATAGATACCGGCACACCATGAAGCCAAACAATCTCCCGGATATAGATCTCAGCTAACCTCTCGGATAAATAGGAGACTGCCACAGGAATGAGATGAACTGACTTGGTCAGCCTATCAACAATGACCCAAACTGTGTCGAACTTCTTTCGAGTCAGCGGAAGTCCAGTAACGAAGTCCATAATGATCTGCTCCCACTTCTACTCGGGAAGCTCAATTCTCTAAAACAATCCACCAGGCCGCTAATGCTCGTAGTTAACCTGCTGACAATTCAAGCGCTGTGCCACATATGCCACAATATCCTTATTCATTCTATGCCACCAATAATGCTGCCGCAAATCCTGATACATCTTCGCGGCTCCCGAATGAAAAGAGTACCGGGAACTATGGGCCTCCTCTAAAATCAACTCTTGAAGCCCATCCACATTAGGCACACAAATTCGACCCTTCAATCTCAAAACTCCATCAGCATCTAAGGTAACCTGCTTGGCACCGCCACGCTGCACCGTGTCTCTAAGGACACACAAATGGGGATCATCAAACTGCTGATCACGGATACGCTCCAATAAGAACGAGCGACCATGCAAGCTAATACCCGACTACGCTCAGAAATATCCAACCTCACGAATCGATTGGATAAGGACTGAACATCCAAATCAAGCGGCATCTCATCGACTGGGATATAAGCAAGACTACCCATACTGGCTGACTTTCTACTCAAAGCATCGGCCACCACATTGGCCTTTCCCGGATGATATAAGATAGTGATGTCATAATCCTTCAACAACTCCAACCACCTCCTCTGCCTCAAATTCAACTCCTTTTGCTTGAACAAATACTGAAGACTCTTGTGATCAGTGAACACCTCACATGCCACGCCATACAGATAATGCCTCCAGATCTTCAATGCGTGAATAATGGCTGCCAACTCCAAATCATGAACCGGATAGTTCTTCTCATGAATCTTCAATTGCCTCGAAGTATAGGCAATGACCGTGACATCCTACATCAACACTGCGCCAAGCCCAATACAGGAAGCATCACAATAGAATGTATAAGGCCCTGAACCCCTAGGAAATACTAACACCGGTTCCGTAGTCAGACCTATCTTGAGCCTCTGAAAGTTTGCCTCACACTCGTCCGACCATCTGAACTGGGCACCCTTCTTGATCAACCTGGTCATCGGGGCTGCGATAGATGAGAACCCCTCTACGAACCGACGATAGTAGCCTGCCAATCCCAAGAAACTCCGAATCTCTATAGCTGATGCTAGTCTAGACCAGTTCTTGACTACTTCAATCTTCTTCGGGTCAACCTGAATACCTTATGCTGACATAATATGACCCAGGAATGCAACTGAACTCAACCAGAACTCACACTTCGAGAATTTAGCATATAACTGACTATCTCTCAAGGTATGAAGAACCACTCTAAGATGCTGCTCGTGCTCCTCCCGGCTTCAGGAATATATCAGAATATCATCAATGAAGACTATCACGAATGAGTCCAAATAAGGCCTGGACACTTGGTTCATCAAATCCATAAAAGTTGTTGGGGCATTTGTCAACCCGAATGACATACTCATAATGCCTGTACCGAGTGCGGAAAGCTGTCTTAGGGACATCGGATGCCCTAATCCTCAAGTGATGGTAGCCAGATCTCAAGTCAATCTTTGAAAATACCTTGGCACCCTAAAGTTGATCGAATAAATCATCAATCCTCGGCAGTGGATACTTATTCTTGATGGTGACCTTGTTCAACTGTCGATAATCAATGCACATTCTCATCGAACCATCCTTTTTCTTGACAAACAACACCGGCGCACCCCAAGGCGAAATGCTGGGTCTAATGAAACCCTTCTCAAGCAAGTCTTGCAACTACTCCTTCAACTCTTTCAACTCTAGTGGGGCCATGCGATATGGCAGAATAGAAATGGGCTGAGTACCCATAACCAAATCGATGTAGAAATCAATATCCTTATCGGCGGCATCTCATCGACTGGGATATAAGCAAGACTACCCATACTGGCTGACTTTCTACTCAAAGCATCGGCCACCACATTGGCCTTTCCCGGATGATATAAGATAGTGATGTCATAATCCTTCAACAACTCCAACCACCTCCTCTGCCTCAAATTCAACTCCTTTTGCTTGAACAAATACTGAAGACTCTTGTGATCAGTGAACACCTCACATGCCACGCCATACAGATAATGCCTCCAGATCTTCAATGCGTGAATAATGGCTGCCAACTCCAAATCATGAACCGGATAGTTCTTCTCATGAATCTTCAATTGCCTCGAAGTATAGGCAATGACCGTGACATCCTACATCAACACTGCGCCAAGCCCAATACAGGAAGCATCACAATAGAATGTATAAGGCCCTGAACCCCTAGGAAATACTAACACCGGTTCCGTAGTCAGACCTATCTTGAGCCTCTGAAAGTTTGCCTCACACTCGTCCGACCATCTGAACTGGGCACCCTTCTTGATCAACCTGGTCATCGGGGCTGCGATAGATGAGAACCCCTCTACGAACCGACGATAGTAGCCTGCCAATCCCAAGAAACTCCGAATCTCTATAGCTGATGCTAGTCTAGACCAGTTCTTGACTACTTCAATCTTCTTCGGGTCAACCTGAATACCTTATGCTGACATAATATGACCCAGGAATGCAACTGAACTCAACCAGAACTCACACTTCGAGAATTTAGCATATAACTGACTATCTCTCAAGGTATGAAGAACCACTCTAAGATGCTGCTCGTGCTCCTCCCGGCTTCAGGAATATATCAGAATATCATCAATGAAGACTATCACGAATGAGTCCAAATAAGGCCTGGACACTTGGTTCATCAAATCCATAAAAGTTGTTGGGGCATTTGTCAACCCGAATGACATACTCATAATGCCTGTACCGAGTGCGGAAAGCTGTCTTAGGGACATCGGATGCCCTAATCCTCAAGTGATGGTAGCCAGATCTCAAGTCAATCTTTGAAAATACCTTGGCACCCTAAAGTTGATCGAATAAATCATCAATCCTCGGCAGTGGATACTTATTCTTGATGGTGACCTTGTTCAACTGTCGATAATCAATGCACATTCTCATCGAACCATCCTTTTTCTTGACAAACAACACCGGCGCACCCCAAGGCGAAATGCTGGGTCTAATGAAACCCTTCTCAAGCAAGTCTTGCAACTACTCCTTCAACTCTTTCAACTCTAGTGGGGCCATGCGATATGGCAGAATAGAAATGGGCTGAGTACCCATAACCAAATCGATGTAGAAATCAATATCCTTATCGGGTGGCATACCCGGTAGGTCTGAAGGGAAAATATCAAGAAACTCACGAACCACGGGCACCAAATCAATAGAGGGAACCTCAGCACTGGAATATTAATCATAAGCCAAATAGGCCAAACACCCCTTCTCGACCATACGCCGAGCCTTCATGTACGAGATAACACTTCAGGTAGAATGACCAGGAGTCCCTCTCCACTCTAAACGGGGAAAATCCGGTAAGGTTAAGGTCACAGTCTTGGCGTGACAGTCCAAGATGGCGTGGTACGGGGATAACCAGTCCATCCCCAATATAACATCGAAGTCGACCATGTCTAACAACAACAAATCAATATGGGTCTCAAGACCCCCAATCACCATAATACAAGAACGATGAACTTGATCGACCACAATTGAATCACCCACCAGTGTAGACACATAAATAGGAATACTCAATGAATCACTAGGAATGACCAGGTACGGTGCAAAATAAGATGACACATACGAATACGTAGACCCTGGATTAAATAGCACTGAAGCATCTCTATCACAAACCAAAATGGTACCTGTAATGACTGCATCTAAAGCCACAGCCTCGAGCCTAGCTGGAAGGGCGTAACATCGGGGCTGGGCCCCACCACCCTGAACTACCTCTCTGGGACAGCCTGCTACTGGCTGGCCTCCACCTCTGGCGTCCTAAGCTTCACCTCTAAGACCTCCACCTCCACCTCTAGCACCTCTACCCCCACCTCTAACTGGCTAGGCGAGTTGTGAAACGCCTGGTGCCTATACCATAGCACGAGAACCATGATGTTGAGAGCTACCTGGTGCTCGAGGGCAAAACCTGGCAATATGACCGGGATCACCACGAGTGTAACAAGCCCTTGGCTGCTGAAATTGATGGCCCTGTCGACCTGAATGACCACCTCGGAAACTCCGAAGCGGCGGTGCACTGACGGGAGCTGGTGGTGCACTGTAAGGCTGCTAATCAGAATAGTGTGTCTGAGAACCATGACCACCTGAAGTACCATGAGAGACCTGGAGAGCTGACTAAAAGGGCCTAGGAGAATGGCCTCTACCATAGGAATCTCTACCTCCAGATGAGGTACCACTGAATCTGCCTAAATGACAGGGCCTCTTATATGACCCATGGCCACCTCCCTGTGACAGAACCATCTAAGCTACTATACCCGGCTGAACTGCCACAGCTGGTTGAACTGCTGGAACCTAAACCTGGGGATCTACATGCTCTGGAGTGCGCATAGCAGGAGTCTGAGCTAATCCTCCAGCCTGAGAAGTGGCTGGTGCTACGGGAAGCAAACCCGCTCGGGTGACACTCTCCATGAGGCCCACCAATCAGACCAGAGCGTCTTGAAGAACTAGGGTGGCAATGAACCTCTCTGGGACCTGATTTGGGTCCACCAGAACTGCTGGGGCCGGAACCTCCTCCTCAAAATCAACTTGAGGCTCCGCCACTGGTGCTGCTGCTCGGGGCTGAGCTCTGCCCCTACCTCGGCCTTGCCCTCTGCCCTTAGTGGAAGCTGCTGCTGAGGGATCGGCCTGCTGAATTGTAGATGAGGAAGCGCATCTTCTCGCCATCTGGGATAGAACATAATAGAAATGCAATTAGCATTTGAGGAACAAATCCGCACAACAAGAAAGAACAAGCGTGAAATTTTCCTAACTCTATATCCTCTGGGGGGTAAGTACACACATCTCCGTATCGATCCCTCAGACTCTATTGAGCTTGTCCGTGAATTGTGAAACCTATGTAACCTAGAGCTCTGATACCAACTTGTCACGACCCGGAATTCCCAACCTCAGGAGTCGTGATGCGCCTACTCGTAGAAGCTAGGCAAGCCACAAATCCTAAATCCCCAACTCCTTTATTTTTAATCCTTTTTATTGAGCATAACATCAAGCATTAAATATAAAAGTAATAGCGGAATTATGGAATTAAAGCGGAAGATTTAAATTAAATAAGCTGAACAATAATGCGGAAATCAACATATGCCTCTACCCAAGAACTGGTGTCACATCACTCACAAACTACTAAGAGTACTAAATACAACCGTTTGAAAGAAATATAACACTGTTTGTCTCGAATATATGGGATAACAGAATGGAATATAAGATAGAGGAGACGTCGGGCCTGCAGACGCCGGCAAGGCTACCTCGGTATCTCGGTGGACTAAAGACTGGCTCCCGCACTACTACTGTTGTCCAATACATGGATCTGTGCAAAAGAGCATAGAGTGTAGTATCAGCACAACCGACCCCATATGCTGGTAAGTGCCTAGCCTAACCTCGGCGAAGTAGTGACGAGGCTAGGACCAGACTACCAAATAACATGTGCAGTTCAAATATATATACATGTACAATGGAAAAGAAATGAAGGAAATAACCAGTCAGTATGAGAAGGGGATACATGTTGGGGGAGGTAACAGTTCCAAATAGAAAACCTCAATAAAAGGGGGAAGCAACAATGCCAGAATGTCAACAATAATCAGAAATCAACAATCTGCACGGCATCACCTTTCGTGCTTTTACTCTCGTCCTCACACAAATAATATCAATAATAAAAATGTGCACGGCATCACCCTTCGTGCTTTTACTCTCGTTCTCACAAAATCAATCGTATTATAATAATGTGCACGACATCACCCTTCATGCTTTTATTCTCTTTTCTCACCATATAGTCAATGAATATCGGTACGGAATGCTATAATGTACGGCACGGCATCACCCTTCGTGCTTTACACTTTTTCCTCACCCAAACAACAATCACAAATAAAGTGGCAAGGGAGTAGACAAATAATGGTAGAAATACCGGTATGGGAATACAATTAAACAGCTAAATCCCGGCAAGGGAACAATATCAATAAATCTGAACATCCCGGCCAGGGAGATAATCAACAAAGCAACAAACATCCCGGCAAGGGAGATAATCAACAAAGCAACAAACACCCCGACAAGGAAACAATTCAATAACTCTTTCTCTTTCTTTAACTTCTTACTCTATAACTCACTTTACCAATTGATTCAATTCTCCAAAGGGTTCAATTATCTCATATACTTTTACAATTTGTATTATAATTCGAGCCAATGCTCCTCGAAGTTCAAAGATCTCAATTTCTTTCACATGCTTTTTACAACATATAGAAATCATCATTAAGGCATGAAAGATACCACAAAATCAGAATATCCGCAATATAAAGACTCACAGTCATGCTAGACACCAACGTATAGATACTCTTCACCATGCCTATACGTCGTACTCGACAATTAGCACGTAGAAAATAATACTCAATTCCTAATCCCTCAAAGTAAGGTTAGACCAAACACTTACCTCGAAGCTTTGAACACCACTCAAGCCTCAATTATAGCTTTACCCCCTTGATTCCACCACCAATCTGCTCGACTCTAGTCACAAGTTACTTAATTACATCAATAAGTGCTAAATGAATCAACCCCAATGCATGAAAATGAGTTATCCCAAAGTTTTACCCAAAAATTCAAAATCTCCCCTGGGCCCATACGGTTGAAACTCGAGGTTCGGACCAAAATCCGATTACCTATTCCCCCACGAAACCAAATGTATAATTTATTTTGAAATCAGACCTCAAATTGAGGTCCAAATCCCCAAGTTGGAAAACCTAGGTTCTACCCAAAACACCCAATTTCCCCGATGAAACTCTTTGAATTTAAGTTGAAATCATGTTAAAAGATGTTAATGATTGAAGAAAACTAGTTAAAATGACATACAATTGATTTAGAGAAGAAAGGTTGTTTGAAAAAATCGCCTCTTATGTTTTTGGGGTTTTGAAAAGTGAAAAATAACTTAAAATCCCGTCTATTTATACCCCTCTCAGGCCCTCACCATGGACCGCATAAAAAGGACTGCGACCGCGGAGCTCCACCGCGGACCGCATTAAACGGACTGCGGCCGCACAAGCCTCACTGAAGACATGTAGTTCAGCACCCTGTGTGGACCGCAAAAAGGTGATTGCGGCCGCATAGCCTCTACCGCGCCCAACACAAAGGCGATCGCGGCCGCGCTGGCCCCTCTGCGGTCGCGCGCGATTTCTCGCGGACCGCACTAAAGGGTTTAGAGGCCCGCAACTTCATTAATGTTGCAACATCTGACCTTCTAGGCCTAATATATCCCGGAACCTACTCGAACTCACCCGAGCCCTCGAAACTCCAACCCAAGTATACACACAAACACAAAAACATCCTACAGACATATTCGTGTAATCAAATTACCAAAATAACATCACGAGCATCGAATTAAACCTCGAGATCAATAAAATATATCAAAACTCTTTTAAACATCACATTTCTCAATTAATGTCCGGATCGCATCAAACAACATCCGATTTTAACCAAATTTCACATAATTGACTCAAGTCATATGTGAGACCTGTACCAGGCGTCGGAACCAAAATACAATCCCGATACCAACTCGTTCTAATCAAATTTCATTTCAATTTCCTTAAACATTTTCAGAAAAACAATTTCCTTTAAAAAATTCACTTCTCGGGCTAGGGACCTCGGATTCCGATTCCGGGCATACGCCCGTGTCCTATATTTTCCTACAGACTCTCCGGGACCGTAAATCACGAGTCCGGGTCCGTTTATCTAAAATGTTGACCGAAGTCAAATTTATTCATGTTAAGATCAAAACTTAGAATTTTTCACAAAATTTAATATTTAAGTTTTTCAGCTACGTGCCCGTCTGCGCACGCAAATCGAGGCAACTCTAGATGAGGTTTGTAAGGCCTCAAAATCATATAATGGGTAAGAAAACAGGTGATGACCCTTTGGGTTGTCACATGAGGTCTTTCAGTTTGTCATGCCTGTTGAGGTCTTATAGTTTGTCATACATGTTGAGGTCTTACAATTTATCATGCTTCTTGAGGTCTTAGAGTTTTTGTTATAGTGTAGAATAGGTCTGGTTATGCTTAGTTTGCCTTCTAGAGGTCTTACAGTTTCGGGTTTTTCAGTGCATGGCGCTTGGCGGCAGTCTACGAGTTATTCAGTTTGCATAGGCTCGAAGGCCGCTGTTTGTGAGCTCGAAGCTACCTTGCTGGGGCTTTATGAGCCTAGAGTTCCGACCCTGGGGTCGTGCGGGTGTCAAATTGTTAACGCTAAGTCCACGAGTGTTTGAAGATGCATTCGCTGGAAGGCTTCTTATTGAGAATACTCTGCGATGTCCTTGTTTGGAGAATAAAATGTTGAAAAGATATTCTTTTATTGCTTGGTGTAAACATTCATTGTTTCATTGTTGTGAGCTCAGCCCGCGCGGGCGCAACTCTTCGGACCATTCGATCTGGTACATAATTCACTATTGAAACTTAGTCTGGCATTTCCCGGTCCTTCCGAGGGGATGGTGCCATTAAAAGAAGATCATCGCTCGTCATTTGTCTCTAGGACAAAGCCTGTGATCTTGTTGGATCCTCTTCTGGGAGTACATTGCTCCGCTAATAATCTTACTGGCGAGATCCTCTTTGGGGCAGAAGTCCGATTGAGGAAAAAATCCGATGGGCCTTGTTAAGGCTTTGGGATCTTCAGGTGGAGTTAGAACCTCCCAATGTACCGGACGGTTGTCTGCATATAGGTTAGTGAACAAATAACAAAGGAGTGAAGCAGTTCTTCCTCAACGCGGGATGTGTAGGAGACGTTTCAGGATTTGGTACGTTGCTTCCCTCTCGATAATGCAGCCCTCCGCTGTGTTTAATCAGGCTTGGCCGAAGCTATGTTTGGTTTACCCTTTGATCCTTCCGATGGTGGAGGCATTGATGCCGACAATGTGCCATATGGTGGGGAATTTCCTCTCGTCGCGTATTGCTCTCTGTCGACTTATTTTAATTCCTCCCTTTGCGTGGGAGTTTATCCTTTTGGCAAAATGGGGACGACATTGTCTCCGGGCGGTGTGCTCGTGGCTATCTCACTAAGACGTCCGTTCCTTGCACCTTCTTTGATGGTACAGAGCCCGGTGTCCCAAATTGAGCTTAGACGGGGTGTATCGAGAGAACGGTCTTCATGCTTGTTGTGGTGATCGTCATTTTGAATCTATCAAAGATACGGGGTGCGGGAGCGATTTGGTTCGTTAGTCCGAACCGCACCGTTGACTTTGGTCCGACATGGTTGGTATGCTTGATCGAACCACCTATATTCATGAACACATGTTTTATTTTGAATAGATCAAATGAGGGAGAGGGTTACCAATGCGTCAGTATGAGGCCGAGGCGAAGTCTCCGTGTCCTTTTTTCTGGATATAAGGATGTCCTCTGGAGTATATCCCTGGACCCGTTCTTCCCTGGCGACGAACACTTTTACTTTCCATTTTATGAGTCCTTGGAAGGTGTCATCGTTCCTCCACTGTCATGTTAATATGCCTCGACTTGTTTGCTTCGTTCTTCTTAGTTGCCTTCCTCACTTGGGGATGGATTCATGCCTGATCGCTCGGCAGTACTCGGTGGTGATTTTTATTGAGTAGCATGGCCGTTGTTCTCCTTAGCTAATGGCCATTTTTGACCCCATGGCCTCGTGCGCCCTACGGTTCCCGCGGCAGGTTGTGGTTCCTTTGAAAGGATCTTGGTCGAGTAGGCCTGAGTCGTTCGGTGTCACTAGTTTTGCTTATGGTCATCACGATGTTTGGTATAGCAATGCTCAAATCATATTCTGCTAGGCGAGGTTCCCCTGCCGGCCATGCCTCCTCGAACCTGGTTATACTGAAGATTCCTCGAGGATGTTGCCCTCGAGCTATTTCCCGATCATTGCGAGGTAGGTTGTATCTTGTGGCTTTCCTCCCATCCGCAGTGAACGGGTGATACCTCCACCTGTTTGGCATTAATATCTTTGCTGGGAGCCTACTTGGGTACACCGAGCCCGAGGAGGCTTCCGATGGTCGTCCACAACCCTAATTCACGGCTGGTGCCAGGTACGGGCACCCGATCTGATCTCGGTTGGGTATCTAATAAAGCTTCGATTGAAATGTCCTGAAGTAGTCGGGCACGGCTTGTCTAAGCTTCGGGTGAAGGCCTGTGTTGCCCAATCATCTGCAACTGGGGGCGATCTTATTCGTTCCATCAGGGAATGAGGTGCGACTTCCCGTGGGGTTTCATTCTCTCTTTGTTCGGCCTCGGATGTGTCGGGCCATCCCATTGCTGCTTGGATGGTGTCGTTATGTGCTTCTGCGGAGGAATCTGCTGGTGTGGTAAGCGAGTCTGTGAGGTCAGGCGCTAGGCTACGGCGCCACATCATGGTTCCTTTTGAGAGTGTTTCCCCGAACGTTTTTCAATGATACGGGCTCGATCTCATCATCTTGAAGGTCGCTGCCTTTTCCCGCACACGTGTAAGTGGTGGTGCGTTCCTCGGGATCCGAGGTCCTATTATACTTAGGGGGTTCCGGCGTTCTGGATTTCCGTGAAATGGGTTCCGGGACCGCTTCCTCGGGGGACGACTGCTGTATGAACTTCCATGAACCTGACTCGATCCTCTTGGAGAGATCCCCAAACATCTTCGCTATGGCAGGTTCTGTTATCGATCCGTTATTGCTTGATCTTCTAGCTGCTCGTTCGGCTTGTGGAGCTGTTTCCGGTGATACTGTGCTGGGAGTCTCCGGGTGGCTCTGCAGCTGAATGACAACCAACTGCTGTGCCTGCAACATTTTAAAAATATTGTGAAGACTTACTTCTCGTACTTCAAGAGCCTGGGTTTTTTGGGCATCCTGTCGGTCGATATGTTGTATGCTCCCATCGGTGTGCGAGACTTTGTCGACCTTTTGTGCGCCATGCAAACCCGCATCTATTGGAATGGGCCCATGTGCGGTATCGGAATTCTGTGGTGGTGGTCCAGCGGCTGGGACAACCACACCATTTTCCTCGTGGTTTTCGAGTTTGTTGTTCTCGACTCTGTTTACCGAGCCAAAAATTTTGACCTTAAATCAAAGGATATTGGACAAGAAGAAGTGTGAAAGATAATGTGCGTTTATGCAATAAAACCAGCAAGAAAATAATTACTATTATTTTTATCCCCATGGTAGGCGCCAAACTGTTTACCGTAAAAATGGTAACAACAATTAGATTTGTAAATGGGATCCTAAAAATACGTGATCTATTCTCGAGCTAGTTGTTAGAGCAGATAATGCTAAGAACATGAAGTTTAACGATGAGATGCAAGCTAAAACGAGGTAGTAATCAAACTGAGGGGCATGTTGCCCTGATGCAGGACTGGTCGAAGAGGGACATCGGGGTCGATGTTCGGGTCAAACTCGAGATATCGGGGGCAATCAGGAAGGGGATAACAGTTGAGATATGATTAAATAAGTCTCTTTATGTCCAATACCAAGCGAAAGGATGAAGAACAAGTGAGAAAGTGATAAATTTTAAGGTGACATCGGGCCAGTGAAAACGAGCAAGTTAGAAAGAAGAGATAGAGAGAGAGATATAATATTGCACTTATGGAAAAATGAAGTAATATCAGTACCTTACAAGGTAGTGTGAGTCCCCTTTATATAGGAAGGGAACTCGGCTACAAGTACACAGGCATCAATAACAAAGTATGGAGATGGGACAACTTGATGCGACGCCTCAGCATGGGCTTTGGATAGGCTGGCCCTGTTAGACTTAGCCGTGTGCCTTGGGAGTTTCCCCCTCTGTCCTGGCTTCGATCTCTATCTTCTCTAAGTTGGGCCTCGACGAGCCCCGAGGACGGGAACTCGGTCGTGGCTTCCCGTCCTCGGGGTCTCGAGTCGTTCCTCCGAAATGACTTGATAGTGAGAAATCAAGTCCTCTGATTTTGCTGCGTACATTATAAAACATGTACCTATGTACGACATGATATTCATACGCATATGCATGACACTATAAGTAGTTCATGATTTACAATGTTTTTCAGACTTACAGGTTGAGTCATTTACTCTACATTTCTTCAGTGTCTGTTATGTACTTATTTATGTACCTTACATACTCGGTACATTACTTGTACTGACATCCCTTTTTCCTGGGGATGCTGCGTTTCATGCCCGCAGGTCCCGATAGACAGGTCGAGAGCCCTCCTAGTAGGCAATCAGCTCAGTGCAAGATGTTGGTGCGCTCCATTTGCTTCGGAGTTGCTTGTTTGGTTAGTAGGATTTAGACGTGTATTGTTTGGTATGGTGGGACTCTGTCCCGACCTTTAAGAAAATTACGTATTCTTTGAGGATTGTAGATAGATGTCATGTACGTAAAAAATTGTATGTCCTTGTCGGCCTATGTTCAGTATAAGAGTGGTTATATTGGTCTTATATGCCCTTATGTCTTATGCATAAGTTGGTATTACATGTTGTATCCTACTTATCTTAGGGGAGCCTTCCGACTCAGTTATCTATGAGAGTATGACATGAAAAGATACGTTATATTAGTACTCAGTTGTGTAAGGTATAGGGTTCCTGTCGCGGCCCATCGGTTTGGGTCATGACATAATACACATCTAAATCATACTATCCAAATAAGCAACTCTAGAGCAAATGGAGCGCACCAACATCTTTCGCCGAGCTGATAGCCTACTTGGAGGACTCTCAACCTATTTATCGGGACCTATGAGCATGAAATGCAGCATCCCCATGCAAAAGGGATGTCAGTATAAATAATGTATTGAGTATGTAAGGAATAAAAATAAGTAAACAATAGACATGAGAGAAACATAGAGTAAAATACTCGAAATGTAAGTCTGGATAACTCTTTAAATCATGTGATACTTATAGTATCATGCATATGCATATGAATGTCATGTCGTGCATAGGTAGATGTATTCTTAACATCATCAAGCATCTGATAGCTTCCCATCATATCATCTCGGTCATTATAAGCAAAATCATCAACGTATACCAGTTGATCAGGTGGTGGTGCGTATATAACGCCGTAACCTCTTCCCATATATATATATATATATATATATATATATATATATATATATATATATATATATATATAAACGCGTATATAACACCATTTGGTCATGGGTCAATGTACATGAATGCAATGTATGAGAAGTACATCAATAAAATCTCTCAGAATTGTCATACGACTATTATGCCTCTGATTAATATCATGACATAAACTTTATGAACTTACGTATTTTCTGAAACCCATGAACAAATGATATAATAATAATACATATGGGAATTCAAGAACATAGGCACCTCTAATACTTCTATGAATGGAGTCATTTATGGATGTTGTGCATTTACTCATTTCATTTGTATCATATGGATCAAGCCAAAAGGAAAGAAGGGATAGCCTTAACATACTTGAGCCGATTCTCTTGACAATTCCTCTAACATACGTTAACTGCGACAAATCACGTAACGGTAGATTAAAGTAGGAAAAAATCCGTATAATATTCGTGAGAAAGATTATACCGTATTCTCTTAGAATTGCATCTTACGCTGCTATTATAAGGACTGGCATGGAATTGTAGTATAATGAAAGAAGTAAAGAAGAAGAAGGTGATGTTAATTTAGGGGGGAAAAGAGATTGAATAAGATTGTAAAGAAACGGACTTAATAGGAGTAATGTGTCACATCATATGGGACACATGTAGTTTACAAATGCAGTAGTACTTTTCTTAAGAAATGGATACATGTTTTATTTAAAGGTGAGTTAATACTTTATCCCCATGGTGGGCGCCAAACTGTTTACCGTAAAAATGGTAACAACAATTAGATTTGTAAACGGGATCCTACAAATACGTGATCTATTCTCGAGATAGTTGTTAGAGCAGATGATGCTAAGAACATGAAGTTTAACGACGAGATGCAAGCTAAAACGAGGCAGTAATCAAATTGAGGGGCATGTTGCCCTGATGCAGGACTGTTCGAAGAGGGACATCGGGGTCGATGTTCAGGTCAAACTCGAGCTATCGTGGGCAATCAGGAAGGGGATAACAGTTGAGATATGATTAAATAAGGCTCTTTATGGCCAATACCAAATGAAAGGATGAAGAACAAGTAAGAAAGTGATAAATTTTAAGGTGACCTCGGGCTAGTGAAAACGAGCAAGTTAGAAAGAAGAGAGAGAGAGAGAGAGAGAGAGAGAGAGAGAGAGATAATATTGCACTTATGGAGAAATGGAGTAATATCAGTCCCTTACAAGGTAGTGTGAGTCCCCTTTATATAGGAGGGGAACTCAGCTACAAGTACACGGGCATCAATCACAAAGTATGGAGATGGGACACCTTGACGCGACGCCTCAGCATGGGCTCTGGATAGGCCGGCCCTGTTAGACTTAGCCGCGTGCCTTGGGAGTTTCCCCCACAATCCTGGCTTCGATCTCTATCTTCTCTAAGTCGGGCCTCGACGAGCTCCGAGGTCGGGAACTCGGTCATGTCTTCCCGTCCTCGGGGTCTCGAGGCGTTCCTCCGAAATGACTTGATTGTGAGAAATCAAGTCCTCTGATTTTGCTGCATACATTATAAAACATGTACCTACGCACGACATGACATTCATACGTATATGCATGACACTATAAGTAGTTCATGATTTACAATGTTTTTCAGACTTACAGGTTGAGTCATTTACTCTACATTTCTTCAGTGTCTGTTATGTACTTATTTATGTACCTTACATACTCGGTACATTACTTGTACTGACATCCCTTTTTCCTGGGGATGCTGCGTTTCATGCCCGCAGGTCCCGATAGACAGGTCGAGAGCCCTCCTAGTAGGCAATCAGCTCAGTTCAAGATGTTGGTGCGCTCCATTTGCTTCGGAGTTGCTTGTTTGGTTAGTATGATTTAGACGAGTATTGTTTGGTATGGCGGGACACTGTCCCGGCCTTTATGAAAATTACATATTCTTTGAGCCTTGTAGATAGATGTCATGTACGTAAAAAATTGTATGTCCTTGTCGGCCTATGTTCAGTATAAGAGTGGTTATTTTGGTCTTATATGCCCTTATGTCTTATGCATAAGTTGGTATTACATGTTGTATCCTACTTATCTCAGGGGAGCCTTCCGACTCAGTTATCTATGATAGTATAAGTTGGTATTACGTTATGTTGGTACTCAGTTGTGTAAGGTATCAGGTTCCTGTTGCGGCCCATCGGTTTGGGTCGTGACATAATACACATCTAAATCATACTTTCCAAATAAGCAACTCTAGAGCAAATGGAGGGCACCAACATCTTCCGCCGAGCTGATAGCCTACTTGGAGGACTCTCAACCTATTTATCGGGACCTATGAGCATGAAATGCAGCATCCCCATGCAAAAGGGATGTCATTACAAATAATGTATTGAGTATGTAAGGAATAAAAATAAGTAAACAATAGA
The DNA here is from genome assembly GCF_000715075.1 of Nicotiana tabacum. Lineage (NCBI taxonomy): Eukaryota > Viridiplantae > Streptophyta > Magnoliopsida > Solanales > Solanaceae > Nicotiana > Nicotiana tabacum. The sequence goes on from NC_134084.1 coordinate 115,804,650, forward strand.
CATGAGAGAAACATAGAGTAAAATACTCAAAATGTGTAAGTCTGGATAACTCTTTAAATCATGTGATACTTATAGTATCATGCATATGCATATGAATGTCATGCAGTGCATAGGTATATGTATTCTTAACATCATCAAGCATCTGATAGCTTCCCATCATATCATCTCGGTCACTGTGGGCAAAATCATCAACGTATACCAGTTGATTAGGTGGTGGTGCGTATATAACGCCGTAACCTTTTTCCATATCCCATATACATATAATATACATATATACGTATATATTACGCCATCCGTTCATGGGTCAATGTAAATGAATGCAATGTATGAGAAGTACGTCAATAAAATCTTTTGGAGTGTCATAAGACCATTATGCCTCTGATTAATATCATGACATAAACTTTATGAAGTTACGTATTTTGTGAAACCCATGAACAAATAATATAATAATAATACATATGGAAATTCAAGAACATAGGCACCTCTAATACTTCTATGAATGGAGTCATTTATGGAAGTTGTGCCTTTACTCATTTCATTTGTATCGTATGGATCATGCCAAAAGGAAAGAAGGGATAGCCCTAACATACCTGAGCCGATTCTCTTGACAATTACTCTAACATACATCAACTGCGATAAATCACATAATGGTAGATTAAAGTAGGAAAAAATCCGTATGATATTCGTGAGAAAGATTATACCGTATTCTCTTAGAATTGCATCTTACGCTGCTATTATATAATTCCAAATTGTGTTACAAAACATGTAACTTGCTGGTAAGCCGTTGAAACCTATAAGGACTCTCATGGAATTGTAGTATAATGAAAGAAGTAAAGAAGAAGAAGGTGATGTTAATTTAGGGGGAAAAAGAGATTGAATAAGATTGTAAAGAAATGGACTGAATAGGAGTAATGTGACATCATATGGGACACATGTAGTTTTCAAATGCAGTAGTACTTTTCTTGAGAAATGGATACGTGTTTTATTTAAAAGTGAGTTAATACTTATCCAAAAGTCATGATTAAGCTTATCTACAAAAATTCCTTAATTAACTCGTTAATCTCCCACTAACCAATAATTAACTAATTTTCTCTTTAATTAAGAATTATCGCAAATTACTTAAAATATTACTCACTTTTAACACATTTTATACACCTTACTATCATGGTCATGTGGTACCTTGTATGGTACTAGTCCATAAATTCCGGGTATTATAGCTCGAACCGTATTTTATCCAAAAATGTCAAACTTTGACAAAACTTGTTTTCTTTAATTCGTTTACCCTTTCACCTTCACAAATTTATTTATCGCATGTTTGAAATAGCATAATACTTATAACCTCTAAATAATCTCATTCCCAAGCATACGTCGATCAACTTAGAATAAAACTTTAACGTACAAAAATGCGGGATGTAACATCTCATTTCCGAGTTTTCATCAATTTACTTATGAATTACTTTAACATACGAAAACATAGGGTATAACAACTTACATACTCGGTACATTATTCATCCTGATGTTTATTTTGCATGGGGATGCTAGGTTTCATGCCCGCAGGTCCCGATAGAAAGGTTGAGAGTCCTCCTAGTAGTCTATCAACTCAGCTGAAGTTGTTGATGTGCTCCATTTGCTCTGAATTTGATTGTTTGGTTAGTATGATTTAAACGCGTTGTCATGACCCAAAAACTGACCCGATCGTGATGGCGCCTATCGTGAAACTAGGCTAGCCGACGCAACTCCCGAATCAACCATTTTCCAATAAAAGTTGTTTTTATACCATTTACAAATCAATAATCTCATAATGAAATTTTTTTTAAAAAAAAAAGAAAAATACATAATAATTACATAAGCCCGACATCGGGGTGTCACTAGTCATGAGCATCTACCAAGGTCTGAATACAACAAGAGTCTAAAAATGTACTAAATATAATTTTGAAAATGAGGGGAAGGAAAGCAGTGCTGCGAACGTCGTGTAGCCACCCGTCAAACGCCGATGACTCCGCCTCTAAGCAATCAACACCCGCTACCGGATTCCAAAATACCTGAATCTGCACACGAGGTGGATGGAGTAATGTGAGTACTCCAACCAAGTAAGTAATAAGAGTAAAAAAAGAGTGAGTAGTAAGAAAACATGTCAACCACGTCATAGCACCATAGTGATTACAACTTGTTTCTAAATAAAGATACCACTCAAATCATTTCGTTAAACTCCCACTTAAGTAAAATCCTTTAAAAAATATCTTTCTAACCCTTTAAATATAGGTTTAATGAAATATATATATAGTGAAAATGATAAAAATCATAATCGTCCGCTCGGGCAAAATATAGTTCGTATACAGCCTCTCGGCAAAATAGAAATTCATACCCATTTCATAACTTAAAACTTCAGTTTAAATGAAAGTTGTTTAAAGCATTTTTTCAACATTTTCAACAGAGGCTCGGTCTAAAGATGAGTAAAAGCAATAATTAAATCAACATATTTGATAAAAACTTACTTTAAGCAGGAGTGAAAAACACTTAGCTCATAAACAGGCCCCTCAGGCAACCATCTCTCGTGTACATGTATATAAATAGCCCCTCGGGCAAGCCTCTCAGTCACTCGTTACTCAACTCTTACCAATCAATGCTCATACATAGTACTCACACTCAATAGGTACCATATAGCAACCACTGCGGCATGCAGCCCGATCCATATATCGTTGTGGCATGCAGCCCGATCCATATATATAGTCGACTGCGCTCACTGGGGGTGTGTAGACTCCGAAGGGGCTCCTACAGCCCAAGCGCTATATCACTACGGCATGCAACCTGATCCAACATATCGTTGTGGCGTGCAGCCCGACCCATATATATATATATATATATTGCTGCGGCGTGTAGCCCGATCCATAAATGTATAATCCTCACAACCAGGCCCTCGGCCTTTCTCAGTAATTAACCTCACAATCTGACCCTCGGTCTATCTCAGTCATCAACCTCACAATAAGACCCTCGACCTATCTTTATCATCAACCTCACGATAACTCGGACCATCAGTGAAATAGGGAACTCAGCCCAAACAGTTTTCACATTTTAAGAAGTAAGGTGATAAAACCATATTTAAACAATAAACAGGTAAAACATGACTGAGGATATGCTTTCAAAAAAATAGAGTGAGGAAAAATAGTGAAAGTGCCCTGAGGGTCTCAACAGGTCGGCACAAGGCCCCAAACATGGCATACAGCCCAAAATATAATAGCAATCTCTAGAATATGGAATATCATAAGATTTCAAATCAAATACATGACTTAACAGTCGTACGAGACAGACCAAGTAACAATCCCCAATGGTGCACGACTCCACGCTCGTCATCTAGCGTATGTGTCACCTCAAAATAGCACAACGATGTGAAATCAGGGGTTTCAAACCCTTAGGATAGTATTTACAATCATTACTTACCTTGATCTGTCCAAACTCTAGCTCGTGATGCCTTTTCCCTCACGAATCGGCCTCTAGATACTCAAAATCTAGCCACAATCAGTACATAACTATTAAAATATGCTAAGAGAATAAAGCCCACTCGAAAATATCCAATTTACGTCAAAAATCCAGAAATTGCTCAAATACGGCCACTGGGCCCACATCTCGGAACCCGATAAAAGTCACATCAATAGAATCTTCATCCTCTCACGAGTCTATAAATACTTAGAACATCAAAATCGGACCTCAATTGCCCCTTCAAATTCCCAATTTACACTCTCCAAATCCAAGCCCTAATTCCCCAACTTTTAGGCTTTAATTTCCACATTTTTCATGATTAAACAAGTAAGAATCAACATAGGATCGAGTATTGAGTTAAAAAATCTTACCTTCAGGTCTTATCTCTTGAATCTCTCTTCAAATCCTCTCAAAAAGCTCCAAAATCACCCAAAAATGGTGAAAGTTAGCCCTAAAATCGCGAACAATGGCTATTTAAACATTTTGCCCAAGCATCAGAAACCTTCTTCGCGAACGTGGTCAACGCCTCGCGTTCGCGAAGCACAAAGTAACTTTGACTCAAAATTACTCTTCGCAATCGCGACCAGCCACTCTGAATGCGATGGCTCCTCAGTTTGACCCTTCGCGATCACGTTACCTCTCTCGCGAACGCGATAAAAAAAACACCTCAAGCCCGACTGGCCAATTTCCTCTACGCAAACGCGGAGCTTCACCCGCGAATGCGAAGGCTAAAATTCCAGCCTTCACCATCTAACCCTTCGCAAACGCGAGGTCCTACTTGCGAACGCGAAGGTCATTTCTCTGCAACACTGATCAATAATTTTCTGCAATTCCAAACAACATGCAATGGTCTGATTGACCACCCGAAACTCACCCGAGGCCCTTGGGACCTCAACCAAACATGACAACATATCCCATAACCTCATTCAAACTTGTTTCAACCTTCGAAACGCTCCAAGCAACATCAAAACACCAAAATCACATCAGATTCAAGCCTAAGAATTCCAAGAACTTCTATTACGCTTTTCATCAAAAATCCAACCAAACCACGTCCGAATGCCCTGAAATTTTGCACACACGTCACAAATTACACTATGGAGCTACTGCAATTTCCAGAATTCCATTTTGACCCCTATATCAAAATCTCACCTGTCAACCGGAAAACGCCAAAATTCAATTTTGCCAATTCAAGCCTAAACCTTCCACAGACTTCCATAATGCATTCCGATCACGCTCCTAAGTCCCAAATCATCTAACGGAGCTAACCATGTCATAAAAATTCCGATCCGAAATCATATACAAACAATTCAAATCTTGGTCAAACCTTTCAAATTTCAAGCTTCAAACTGAGAACTGTTCTTCCAAATTCATTCCGATTACCCTGAAAACCAAAACCAATGATTTACATAAGTCATAATACATCACACGAAGCAAGTAATGCCCGAGATCTGGTGAGCAAAGTGCAAAAGCTCAAAACAACAGGTCGGGTCGTTTTATCCTCCCCCACTTAAACATACGTTTGTCCTCGAACGTGCCCATAGTTGTCCCAAAAGCCAACCAATCACTGAATAACCTTACCATGCACATACCCGGGGTTGATCCCACGTCACCCTATCTCGTATAGGTCCGATAACACAAGGTAACTGAAATTTCATAGTCCAACATTGCCCATGAACCTTAGAACCACATTTCCACTTCTGAAATAATCCACAAGATCAAAATCTCACATCTATACTCTGACTAAGCCCGAACAAGCTGTAATAACCCATACCCGCAACCTCGATGCAATTACATGATATACTACATAACTCAAATGCTTGCAGCGATAACTTCTAATCACAGCAGATGCACAGAACAACCGAATATCGATAAGAAACCTCTTATCAACTAAAGTCTCATTCCAACAATTTCATACACTACCAATGATAAACGAAACACACAATAAGCCATAACCGTTAACCATTCATGAAGCCACTTCTCTTTTGGCAAAGACCATGGCAAATTTCTGCGCCGATCCTTGATGTTATCCTTCCAACATGCTGAAATCAAATCTGTTTGCAGTCATTAAATATCCCGACGATCTCATCTAATCCAACACAACTACTCTGGTGATTTTGACACATTAATATAGACTACAACCATGACTTGTGCAATCCGTGCACCAATAAGCCACAATCCGAACTTACTCAAATCATGAAAATAACTTAAATGAAAGAGTTGTACCGCAAGCTCACTAGTACCACCACAACACAAGGCTGAGAACCCTCCATACATTGTAGAAATATAACATACGAATCTATCCCGCAGGATCATACTTCCACATAGCTTCGATGTGCGACCTCATCCAAACACTGGTCCACATCAGATACCTTAAGTTACTATGCTCAAAATCAACAACTGTGCGCAATATGATGTCTAAAATCAAAGCAATCATCAGAACCACCGTGAGGAAATTACATAACACCACATAACTCGAAAGGACATAACCGATATGCCATCCATCGAGCAATACCTAGTGCTCTTCCTGCTCGAATTCCTCTGAGAGGCCCCAATAACACCGCACCACATGTGCCTATAACCAATAAATCCTAACGTCTCGCAACACGGAAGATAACTCATAGATCCCCCTGATTACTAATAACTCCATAACAACCGAATCAACATATCCCTCACCAATAGCAAATCGAAGTCAACAAATCCGTCTCGATGCAGAACACACATCAACTCTAGTCACCTATAACAGATAAATAACCCTCCGAAATTTCACAATGACTAAATCATAGAACATACTATCATCTGACTAACTTGCCCACATTTTTACCGTCCACAACCACGAGTTAACCTATTTATGGGAACTTTCAGTCTCCAAGTCCATAAGGCACACGAATTACCATATCTGATCCCAATTTCACCGCTCGAATATACAACACACCTCTAATACTCAATCATCCTATGAGGGGTACACCTATAATTCTTCTATGCCACCAAACAAACTCGAATATCATTAGCCGATCAGACGATATAGTGCCGCAATACCAATAAAGCATCCATAACCCAAACACATTGCCCCTTCTGAAATGTATACCATCATCAAGCCACACCAATCAGTGATCTCATTTATCTAGTCACGTGAAGCTGCTTATGCTATCTAAGAATTTATGACATTTCTTTTAAAACTGAACAGTTACCTTACACATGCAAACCTCAACCCTATACAACATACCACAAATACTATACCACCCCAAATGATAATTACGAGAACTTTGCAAACCACTCTGAGCTACAAGCAACTACTTACTCAACCAGCCAATAACTTCCATTGATCCCATATAGAAAAAAATCACTATACATCCCATGCTCCTCGCACCAATAGGAAAAATATACCTTTCTAACTGTGGTGGAAACCATCTAGAGCTCTCTGAATTCTATTTGCACAACACTAAATCGTCAGGACTGATTCCTTCTAACTCAACCGAGCTACGCATGTCACTAAACCCAAGGGAATTGTCACGAAACACCTATAGAAACCCATTACCTCATAAGTACCTAGAGAACTCATCATATCATTTCCCCTGCCGAGCCGACCTACTACCAAGTTATCCCATCTATACAGTCCCTCTGAATTTACCTTCATCTTGATACTTATTCCTGTTATCACATCACAATCCTCGACCTAGACTCGCCACATGAGCTCAAGCATAACACCACACCATAAAGGCTCATAAGCCGCTGAATACTCTCTTAAATATTCCCAAAAGTACCACGTTCAAAATATGTACCCTAAAGAGACTTCCTGCGAATCCCAAGCCTTTACATTCACCTTCCTGATACTGATATATAGACTCCCATAATTGATATTGAAATGCCACAAGTCTTGACATCCTCCAATGAAAACTTGGTTTCTAGCCACATATACAACTTGAAAATATCCAATTATCACATGTACAATCTTGGACACATTAGAACCATTCTCGAGAGTCATTCACTCTACTCAAACTACAATTAGACTGATCAAACGAACCGAACAACCTGTGCCTCAATAGCATTTCGACACCGCAGAGTGTAACCTCATCCTAAAACAACCAAGAAGCTCCCTGCTCTATCTACCGATCATCTTTTACCAACAACAAGTCAAGACATTCCGTGATTCTCACACACCTATGAAGCATATTATATAACCTTTGTCAAATTTTCCTTTACTCAAGCCATCTTCGGTCTCAAACTCCGGAGGCCATAACTGATTTCCCATACGCCTCAACTGGTACCAACATAGTACATAACCATGCAATCAACTAATCAATAGTAGACTCCCCCACTTGGCTCGAAGCCATAGATCAAAACACACACAATAACTCATAACGCATATACTCTATTGCTGCCATAGTACCAAAGTGAGATTAAACTCCATACTTTATGGCTCGTGAAACACAGACCATCTAGTACTTTAAACCTTCTGCAAATCTCGCGTTCACCCTCGTAACAGTCAAGCCCACTCTCTTAAGCGACCCAAATCCAAATTTCAACACATATAATTTACTTGTAAATGAGATCTTCTAACAAACAACATAAGGATCACACAACTTCAGAACACTCCGCAGGAGTTAACCCACCTGCCTTGTCTCAAACTAACATTTCTGTATACCTTCCACCGTCATAGACATTACACAGTCGCTTGATCTCCCTGAGTCTGAACTCATACGCAACATGAGATTTACCTCACTCCCAGCTAGGAAAGATGAAAAGATTCTCCACACGCCCAAAACTCAGGGATATACCTCAAATCGAGATGAAACGCAAGTACCTAATATTTCTTGCTGCCCCAAAGCAAACCCTTCTTGCCTAATTCGATTTATATGAACATATCTCGCAGTCATTTCACCCTTATCACACAGCTATCTAGTCAATACTTCCCTTAATAGGGATAACACAGAACATATAGATCCAGAAACATGCGCTCATGCAATCAACAGCTTAGGGCTCAAGCTATAGGCAAAAATCCGGCCCAAAGTCTTCCAGACTGGCCCAATATCAACACACAGAGATCACATCTCGCCCCTAGATGAGGGAATCACAAGCCATCAATACATATCTGATATTGAGCGTTCATGTGCACATACGAACGCGTGGAAGGAATTCAAAGAGTTACATTCCAAGCTGAATCAAGGGCGCACGATAAAAGTTCAAGAATGTGAGGTTTTTCCTAAAGGTTCTGCAGCCTCCCGAGGATAAGTACAGATATCTCCGTACTGATCAGCGAGACTTTATTAAACCTGCTCATAACTCATGAAACCTATGTAACCTAGGCTCTGATACCAACTTGTCATGACCCAAAATCTGACCCGGTTGTGATGGCGCCTATCGTGAAACTAGGCCAGCCGATGCAACTCCCAAATCAACAATTTTCCAATAAAAGTTGTTTTTATACCATTTATAAATCAATAATCTCATAATGAAATTTTTTTTTAAAAAAAAGAAAAATGCGGAATAATTACACAAGCCCGACATCGGGGTGTCACTAGTCATGAGCATCAACCAAGGTCTGAATACAACAAGAGTCTAAAAAATGTACTAAATACAATAATGAAAATGAGGGGAAGGAAAGCAGTGATGCGAACGTCATGCAGCCACCTTGCTAACTCCGATGACTCCGCCTCTAAGCAATCAACACCCGCTACCGGGTTCCAAAATACCTGAATCTACACACGAGGTGGAGGGAGTAATGTGAGTACTCCAACCTTGTAAGTAATAAGGTTAAATAAAGATTGAGCAGTAAGAAAACACGTCAACCACGTCATAGCACCACAGTGATTACAACCTATTTCCAAATCAGGATACCACTCAAATCATTTCGTTAAACTCCCACTTTAGTAAAATCCTTTAAAAATTATCTTTCTAACCTTTTCAATATAGGTTTAATGAAATTTATATATATATATATATATATATATATATATATATATATATATATATATATATATATATATATATATATATAGTGAAAGTGATGAAAATTATAATCGGCCCCTCGGGTGAAGCATAGTTCGTATATAGCCTCTCGGCAAAATAGAAATTCATACCTATTTCATAACTTAAAACTTCAGTTTAAATGAAAGTTGTTTAAAGCATTTGTTCTCAGTCTAAAAATGAGTGAAAGCAATAATTAAATCAACATATTCGATAGAAACTCACTTTAAGGAGGAGTGAAAAACACTAAGCTCATAATCAGGCCCCTCAGGCAAGCATCACTCGTATACATGTATATAGATAGCCCCTTGGGCAAGTCTCTCAGTCATTCGTGACTCAACTCTTACCGCTGTGGCGTGCAGTCCGATCCAACATATATATATATATATATATATATATATATATATATATATATATATATATATATATATATATATATATATATATATATATTTTGTTGAAGCGTGCAACCCGATCCATAAATGTATAATCGTCACACCCAGGACCTTGGCTTCTCTCAGTCATTAACCTCACAATCAGACCCTCGGTCTATCTCACTCATCAACCTCATAATCAGACCCTCGGCCTATCTCAGTCATCAACCTCACGATCACTCGGACCATCAGTAAAACAGGGAACCCAGCCCAAACAGTTTTCACATTTTAAGAAGTAAAGTGAGAAAACCATATTTAAACAATAAACATGTAAAACATGATTGAGGATATGCTTTCAAAACAAATAGAGTGAGGAAAAATAGTGAAAGTGCCCCTAAGGGTCTCACCAGGTCGGCACAAGGCCCCAAATATGGCATACAGCCCAAAATATAATATCAATCTCTAAAATATGGAATATCATAAGATTTCAAATCAAATACGTGACTTAACAGTCGTACGGGACAGACCACGTCACAATCGCCAATGGTGCATGACTCCACGCTCATCATCTAGCGTGTGCATCACCTCAAAGTAGCACAACGATGTGAAATCTGGGGTTTCAAACCCCCAAGACAGTATTTACAATCATTACTTACCTTAATCCGGTCCAAATATTAGACCGTGATGCCTTTTCCCTCACGAATCGACATCTAGATGCTCCAAATCTAGCCACAATCAGTACATAACTATTAAAATATGCTAAGGGAACAAAGCCCACTCCATAATATCCAATTTACATCAAAAATCCCAAAATTGTCAAACCCGGCCTCCGGGCCCACGTCTCGAAATCCGATAAAAGTCACATCAATAGAATTCTCATCGTCTCATGAGTCTATACATACCAAGAACATCAAAATCGGACCTCAATTGTCCCTTCAAATTTCCAATTTACACTTTCCAAATCCAAATCCTCATTCCCCAATTTTAGGCTTTAATTTCCACATTTTTCAAGATTAAACAAGTAATAATCAACATAGGATTGATTATTGAGTTGAAAAATCTTACCTCCAAGTGTTATCTCTTGAATCCCTCTCCAAATAATCTCAAAAAGATCCAAAATCGCCCAAAAATGGTGAAAGTTAGCCCCAAAATCGTGGACAATGGCTATTTAAACATTCTGCCCAGACATCAAAAACCTTCTTCGCGAACACGGTCAACGCCTCGCATTCACGAAGCATAAAATAAATTTGACCCAAAATTACTCTTATAGATCATGACAAACCACTCGTGAACGCGATGGCTCCTCAGCTTGACCCTTCGCGATCGCGTTACCTCTCTCGTGAACGCGATGAATAAAACACCTCAAGCCCAGCTGGCCAATTTCCTCTATGCGAACGCGGAGCTTCACCTGCGAACGCGATGCCCAAACAATCAGTTCTTCATGAACGCGGAGCCTTTCTCGCGAATGCGAAGGCTAAAATTCCATCCTTCACCAAGTAACCCTTCGCAAACGTGAGGACCTACTCGCGAACGCGAAGGCCATTTCTCTGCAACACTGATCAACAATTTTCTGCAATTCCAAAAAACATGCAACCGTCCGATTGACCACCCGAAACTCACCCGAGGCCCTTGGGACCTCAACCAAACATGCCAACATATCCCATAACCTCATTCAAACTTGTTCCAACCTTCGAAACACTCAAAGCAATATCAAAACACCAAAATCACATCGGATTCAAGCCTAAGAATTCCAAGAACTTTCAAATTACGTTTTTGATAAAAAAACTCAACCAAACCTCGTCTGAATGACTTGAAATTTTTCATGCATATCACAAATGACACAACGGAGCTATTTCAACTTCCGGAATTCCATTTCGACCCCTATATCAAAATCTCACCTATAAACCGGAAAACGCCAAAATCTCAATTTCGCCAATTCAAGACTAAACCTTCCACGGACTTCAAAAATGCATTTCGATCATGCTCCTAAGTATCAAATCACCTAATGGAGCTAACGAAGTCATAAAAATTCCAATCTGAGATCATAGACAAACAAGTCAAATCTTGGTCAAACCTTTCACTTTTCAAGCTTTAAATTGGGAACTGTTTTTCCAAATTCATTCTGATTACCCTGAAAAACCAAAACCAATGATTTACATAAGGCACAATACATCACACGGAGCAAGTCATGCCCGAGAACTGGCTAGGAAAGTGCAAAAACTCAAAACGACTGCTCAGGTCGTTACACGCATATTGTTTGGTATGGCAGGGCCCTATTATAATATTTATGTTAAGTGTGTAGTCTTAAAGGCTTATAGATAGATGTCATGCGTACGAATGCGTGTATGGCCTTGTCGGCCTATGTTTAGAGTCTACAAATAATCATGTTGGCCTTATAGGCTCATATATCACCTGTATAAGTTTTTATATCAGGTTGGGTCGTCCTATATTGAGTATTCCCTATGTTTAATCTGGTTAGCCCATGATGGCCCGTTTGGCCCTTTTGCCAATGAAAGTACAATAAGAAAGATTTATTATGTTGGTACTCAATTAAGTAAGGTACCGGGTGCTCGTTGCGGCCCATAAGTTTGGGTCGTGACAAAAGTGGTATCAGAGCAGTTCTGTCTTAGAGAATCTATAAGTAGTGTCTAGTAGAGTCTTGTTTATGGGTGTGTCGTGCACCACACTTATAAGCAGGAGGCTACAGGGCATTTAGGATTGTCACTCTTTCTTCTTACTCTAGATCGTATGGTAGAGCTCACTTGTAAGAATTCAGACTCCTAAATTCTATTATATTCGTAATACAACCACACCGACATCCAGAAAGACGATTAGTAAGAGATTGAATGTGGACGAATTGAGTCAGAGGAACTCGATTTTGCATCATGCTTATGATGAGTAAATGTAAGGTCTCCAGAAGAACATGTGGATACTAAGATGTGCAAGCTTCTTGATAAAAAGCCTTAAGGCAAGAATATTATCCACCCCTATGGTGAAAAGAAATGAGAGATTTAGCAGATAGATACAAATTTCAACAAGTTCTATAGAGAGGTGGTTAGTCCGGCCATGTTGTATGGAGCTGAGTGTTGGCCAGTCAAGAATTCACATATCCAGAAGATGAAAGTAGCAGAAATAAGGATGTTGAGATGGATGTGTGGGCACACTAGGCTGGATAAGATTCGGAATGAAGATATCCGGGAGAGGGTGGGTGTGGCTCCAGTGGATGGAAAGATGCGGGAAGCACGGCTTAGATGGTTCGGACACGTGTGGAGGAGAAGCCTAGATGCACCAGTTAGGAGATGTGAGCAGTTGACTTTGGCAGGTACGAGAAAAGGTAGAGGGCGGCCTAAGAAGTATTAAGGCGAGGTGATCAGGCAGGACATGGTGCGACTTCAGATTTTCGAGGATATGGCTCTTGATAGGAACATGTGGAGGTTGAGCATTAGGGGTGGTAGGCTAGGGGGTAGTCGAGAGTTCTTCCCTTTTTGTACCGGGTGGTCTGATAGAATTTTGTTTAGGTTTGTTAGCGGTCTATGTTGTGTTCACATTGTTGTTTTGCATAGTTTTGTGTTATTGTCCTTTCACTTATTCATGTTGTTATTTTCTTTTTGGAATCTTTTGTTGTTAATGACTTTTCTCTTATTTCTTTTCTGATATTATTGTCTCTTCTATTGAGTCAAGAGTCTCCCAGAAATAGTCTCTTTATCCTTTTCGGGGTAGGGGTAAGGTCTGCGTACACTCTACTCTCCCCAGACCCCATTAGTGGGATTTTACTGGGTATGTTATTATTATTGTTGTTGTTGTATACAAATTTTAACAAGTAAAAGAAGCAAGATGAAGAAGGGTAAGAGGTACCCAGTTAATAAAGATTATCATTATTTACCATTCAGGCAGGGGAATATAAGCTTTTTGAGTTACATTCAACAGTAATAGAGGTATGTACAATTGGCTACATACATCCTAGTTATGCCCTATAGGAGCTAACAGATATTGTTCAAGAGAAGGACGAGATATAAGGATTCGACCGGGGTTAGAATGACCCAAAATGGAGGATGAATTGTTTGCATTAGTTGACCTTTCTGAAGGATATTACAAATATGCTAATAGATATCCTTGTGAGACACCCAGATGGTGCACTCTAAAATAGTACAGCTAGATATGAGTACCACAAAGATGGGCACTGGAAACCTGGAAGGGATAAATATTATCTTAGTATGACTCTTGTCCCTAGTAGAGAGAGAATATTAGGTAACTCGAAGAGCTAATAAATGCAAACATATATACGAGGGAAAGATATATGAGACATATGTCCCTAAAGTTGCTAAATTCAAGACTTGTGTCAAAATCCGGGACATTCGCCCTAAGTGGGGGAGGAAAGGCCATAGTAAGGCCACTTAAATACAATGAAACAAGAGTAAGATCATGTAGATATGATGTTTGAATATTTTGTTGAAGACATGCATAGTCTAGAAAAGTGATAATGGATGACGTGATTATCTGAAAGGATATGCTAATACTAGACCGCTAGTACCCCCACGAAAGTGGAAGGTTAAGAAAGGTAAATTCTTCATACAGGGAAATGTGAATGATAAGGTCAACAATCCTAGAAACTAAGAGTACATTTGTAACGAGATCTTATACTTGTTAGAGGGTCAGGAACAATGGAACCTAACGAAGTACTATAGGTAAAATGTGGAAGGTTGCGGGATTTTAGAATGGGTTAATCATAGATCTATGATTTAACCAAAGTACCAAGGCGTTAAGAAAGGTTGAACTAGTGGGAGAAATAAATGTGATGCTATAATAACCCAAGAGGGAATTTGGGCTTGATGGAGAGCCTCTAAAGAATCTTACAAGCAAAAAAGTGTTAAGTGATATGCGGATGACTAAGGAAAAAGGCCACGTAACATGTGGAAGAGTGCATGGCTATTCACTGGCTATGAATTATGAGGCGAGAAGAAATGTGAAGAAAATCTATAAATTGAGATGTCCATGGTTTTCGCAAAATTGTTCATATCAGAGTGGTGGACTCGCCTGGAGCACAAGTGTTAATAGAAGGTATAAAGGACTAACCGTAATGCTACCGACTTGGGTGACACTGAATGGTAACTAAAGAAGCTAGAGATAGTTCATGTCTACATACAATTGAAAGTGAGGCTACTGGAGGTGAAATTGTGGTATGATAAACTCACTAAACCAACCACAATGATATTACAAGTTCACGGGAGGTAGACAAGTGCGGGGCACAATAAGGCTATCAATTATGCTCTATGAGCAAAATAGAATGGGGATGAATGTTCCAATTAGAAAGAAAAGATGGTACCAACATATTGTCCAGGCCAAAAGGGCGATCAAAAAGGGAACGACAACACAATCTATCAAAGGGTAAATGAAAGGTTCAAAATTGATTGAAAGAGGATGAACACTTGTTACAGACCAGACATGTTTAACATGGTAGCTCTTAAATATCAGGAAACTCTATTGGTTGCTACAATACGGGGAATGAGGTGTGTTACTCATCGAGGATAGAATCAGGTGGACTAAGTCTTACACTTAAGAGTAAAATCAAAAGTCGTCGTTATAGAATTGAGGAGGATCTCAAGTTTTAGAGAATGCCCTTCTCGGGCCAGTGACTCTTCCGAAATTGTATACATATAAAGGGTGATGATATGTGTTTTGTGAAGTGTTGAACAATAAAGAAAGATCGTGAGAATATTCACAAGGGAAGTAGAGTGGTTTCTTAAATTCTATAAGTCACGTAAGGGGGAAAGAGGTTGACCAGGAAAGGTCTAAGCACAATGTTACATTACATTTGATGCAATGTTGTGCATGTTGATGATGTGAAAGTGTGTCCGAAGTCTAGAAGATATGATTTCTTTGAAATAAAAGGTCTTATAAGAAAACTCATCCAGTAATGTCTTTTGTGAGAATTTGGAAGAGCAAGTTGCATATATTCACAAAAGATTGTAACCATATCAAGGAAATTATTGAAGAACTCAAATCCTAGGAGGTCATATGTCAGAGAAATGGGACATAGATGGTCCACTATTGATGCAACATGACCAGGTGATCGCTTATGCTTCAAGGCAACCCAAGAATCATGAAAAGAACTATTCGACACATGATTTAGAACTTGCGGCGGTAGTTTTTGTATAAAGATTTGGCGACACTATGTGTATGGGGTCCATGTTGATATATTTATGAACCACAAGAGCGTTCAATATATTTTTTTAAATAAAAGGAGTTGAATCTGAGACATAGAGGATGGCTCGGGTTACTCAAGGACTATGATATTGAGATTCTCTATCACCCGGAAAAGGCCAATGTTGTGGCGGATGCTCTTAGCCGGAAATCTATGGATAGTTTAGCTCACTTGGAGATATGTCAAAGGTAATTGGCCATAGAGGTTCACCAGTGGCTAGTTTGAAAGTTTGTCTTGCAAAGTCTGGTGAAGGTAGGGAAATTGTGCAAAATAGGGTTGAATCGTCACTTGTGACAGAAGTGAAAGAGAAGCAATACAATGATCCATTATTGGTACATCTGAAGGAGGGAATTCATAAACCCAGGACCACAAATTTTTCTTTTGGCATTAATAATGGTACCCTACGGTGCCAAGTACGCCTATGTGTTCCAGATATCGATAGTCTTCGGGAAAGGATTTTGGCAAAAGCTCACACTTCTAGGTATTCCGTACACCCAGGTTCTACAAAAATGTATCATGAACTCAAGGAAGTTTATTGGTGGAATAACATGAAAAGGGATGTGGCGGACTTTGTGGCAAAAAAAAAATGTCCGAATTGACAGCAAGTGAAGGCTGAACATCAAAGTCCTGGAGGATTGTTACAAAGCATAGAAATTCCAATGTCGAAATGGGAAATGATCAATATGGGTTTTGTGATAGGATTTTCGCGCACTATACGCAAGTTCGACTCAATTTGGTTAATCGTAGATCGACTCATAAAATCAGCGTGCTTCTTGCCAGTCAAATCTACTGACACAATAGAACAATATGCTCAACTTTATATCAAAGGAATAGCCAGGTTGCATGGCACTCCAATCTCAATCATTTCGGATCGAGGGGCTCAATTTATGGCAAACGTTTGGAAGAAATTTTAGCAAGGTTTTGGTCCTCAAGTAAATCTTAGTACAACCTTCATCCACAAACTGATGGGCAGGCAGAGCGGACCATTCGGACGCTTGAGGATATGTTGCGTGCTTGTGTTCTTGATTTCAAAGGTAGCTGGGATGATCATTTACCCCTTATAGAGTTTACTTATAACAACAACTTTCATGCTAGTATTCAGAGGGCACAATTCGAAGCATTTTATGGTAGGAGATGTAGATCTCCCAGTGGGTGGTTCGAGGTTGGAGTAGCGGAATTAATAGGGTCATACCTTGTGCATCAGGCAATGAAGAAGGTTAAGGCCATTAAGGAGCGGTTGAAAACTGCTCAGAGTCGCCAAAAGTCTTATTCAGACGTTCGTCGCTGAGATTTGGAGTTCAAAGAAGATGATTGGGTATTTTTTTTGAAGGTTTACCCTATGAAGTATATCATGCAGTTTGGAAAGAAAGAAAAACTGAGTCCGAGATATATGAGGCCATACAAAATCATTCAGAGGATTGGTTAGGTGGCATACAAGCTCGAGCTGCCACCTGAGATGTCATTGGTGCACCCAGTCTTCCATGTGTCTATGTTAAATAAGGTAGTGGAAAATCCGTCCGCTATTGTTCCAGTTGAGACTATTGAGGTTATTGAAGAATCATGGTACGAAGAAATTCCAGTTGTCATCCTTGATAGGCAAGTCCGAAAGTTGAGAAATGAATAAATTGCCTCCGTGAAAGTGTTATGGGGAAACCAACAGGTTGAGGAAACCACTTGGGAAGCTAAGTAAGAAATGAAAAGACATACCCCTCGTTTGTTTGAATAGCAATGAAATAGTTCTATGAAGTTATTTTACATAAATTTTGTATCACTTGTTCAGCTAATGTAAGAGCATTCCTTTCCAATTATATTTTCATTATGGGACTACAGTTGGTGTTGTTTTATGTTTTGTTGCGTGATTTTATCACATATATGCTGTTGAGGTGTGTTTCTAGGGCCCTCTGACAGGTGGATAGTCCTAGTTACAAGGGAAACTCTGCCGAAATTTCTGAAAAATTTGGGAGTTAGTCAAAATTTGGGAGTTAAATATGTGTGAGAAAGGAGATAAGTTACTAAGTAATTGCGGATTGGCTCCAATTACCATTCGAGGACGAATTATCCTAAAGGGGGGAGAATGTAAGGCCCCGGAAAATTTCGCTAAGCAACCTACGATTTCGTGGTACCATGTAGGCTTATTAAACTATTTTATGTGTTATTAACATGGTGGGCATCAATTGGATTTGGTAAATATGTGTACAAGTCTTATGGTAAGTAATTTGGGGTCCAAGGAAAGGCCTAAGTCTAAGGAAAATTGAAAAAGTTCATAATAGGCTAAGATTTCAAATGAGTTCGCACAAGCCACCACTTTGAACGAGACTATCTAAGTATATATAAGGTTTTATGTTATGAACAACCTATCATATGAAAGCTATTCGAGTCTAGTTTTCAACGCTTCAAACCGTTCATCATTTGAACATTCCTACACAAAGTTATGATCAAATTACCAAAGGCTGGAAAAATGCGATTCTGCGGTGAAATCTGCGATCACAGATTTAACTCTGCGGACCGCAAAACCATTCTGCGATCGCAGAATGGTCACAGAATGAAGTAGAACAGCCCAGTTCTGGGCAACGAGTTCTGCGACAAATCTGTAGCCCGCATACCCATTCTGCGGTGGATTCTGTGATCGCATATTTGACATCGGAGGGTTAATTTTCTAATTTTTATAACCCGACCCCAGTTTAATATATAGCCTTTAAGGCTTCATTTGGGATCATTTTCTACTGATTTTAGAGAGAGGTGAGAGCATTTTAGAGAGAGAAGGAGAAACCCAACATTTAAAACATCCAAATCTTGCATCAATCTTCAAGAATCAAAGAACCCAATCACAAGTTCTTCATCTAAGAGGTAAGATTCTATACCCTAGATTTTAATTTCGAGTTTGGAGTATAAGATGGGTTATTGAGGTATGATTCTTGGGTGTATTAGTATTATGTATACATGCATATACAACTTAGGTTTATGGGAAGATTATTGAACATAAATAAGTAAAGATTGGGTTAGGGAATGAAGGAAATCTTGTAAAAGAGATTAGAAATCAAGATGCTCAACTAGTATTTGATAAAATGCTCAAATGAGCTAGAATTATGAATATCTTCCTAATTTGTGTTCAATTTTGTTATGTCTCGAAGTATATGGGCATGGCTATAATTTCCGGAATGTTGTAGTAACTTAAGGAAAAGCTCTTTGAGGTATGTATGACTAACTT
Organism: Nicotiana tabacum; assembly: GCF_000715075.1. Lineage (NCBI taxonomy): Eukaryota > Viridiplantae > Streptophyta > Magnoliopsida > Solanales > Solanaceae > Nicotiana > Nicotiana tabacum. The sequence continues at coordinate 115,823,875 of NC_134084.1, forward strand.
TAACTCTTGTAGAATCCCCTTGTTATGATGAGCATACGGCATGTGTACCTTTTATGAAAATATGTGAATTGATTGACTTAGTTGATTTTCATACCACCAAGTTATAGGTGATTGTGAGAAGTGATTTGATGTGCCTATCTCATTATGTGCAAAGTTTGTAAATGCTTGAGGATGTCGACATGGAATTATGTGATAACAGATGAAAGAATCTTAATGTGTCCAAACGTGGAAATGTGTATAGTGGCGTAAATAAATGGAAACAAACCAAGTGTGTATGTGTGAATATGGTTATGTGGTAAGAGCAGTGTAACAAATGGTAGAAAAGAAATCGTAATTGTTGCAATTGAAACAACGATGGTAATATCATCTCTGACTTGTTGTGGGCAGTTATCGTTGTGACTTGAATTGTATACGGGTTATTGTATATAATGGAATTGGTATTGATGTTTATGAAAATTCTTGTGAATTGTTGTCGTTGTGAAATGATATTCTGGATGGCCTGAAGCTATGTGATTGAACTGTGAACTACTGTTGTTGTGTGAAATGTAATTGTTCGGTGGGATCGGGTTGCGCGCCGTAACACGAAGTTATAAGGTATGGGTTGTGGTGATAAGGGTGGCCGAGGTAATAAGGGTGGAAAAGTGATCGAAATCACTACTGAAATAAAAATATGTGAAAGCTGTAAAATCATTGATATGATGAAATAATGTTGAAAGGGGAAAAGGAGAGATTGTAGAGATTGTTTGGCTTTGGTTGTTCCTTTCATGTGCATTTGATTGTTGATTATATTATTGTTTGTTATCTGTGTATTTCTTAATTTTACTTGGGGTAAAGTTTGTTCATACATACCAGTACAATTCAAATGTATTGACGTCCCTTTTGCCGGGGGCGCTACATTCGTGTTATGATTGTAGGTGGTTCCATAAAAGGTACTCCAGCCCACCGAAAGTAGCACTCCTTCACCTCCCGTCAGCTGAATTGGTGAGCCCCTTTCCTCTCGGGGCCCTGCGTGGCTCATGCCACTTATCCTCCCGAAAATTTTATTTGGTATTTGCGTAAGGTATAGCCGGAGCCTTGTTACCGGCAAGTATTGTAACACTCTTCTGTATCTCTAAAGGCTCCGTAGACAGGAAATGTGGGTTATGTACTTATGTATTTTGGGCAGTATAACTTCTAAACCACCCTAAGTAACTATGTATGTTATGTAAATCTCGTAAGAATGTGTTTAAATTTATAAATGGCTATTTCACTTGGTTAATGGGTAATGGAAACGCAGGGTATCACGTGGAATAGGAAAGGCACCCAGGTCCGCTTGGCTCGGGGCTACCCGGTCGAGCGCCGGTCACGCCCCTCGATTTTTGGGGCATGATAGTTCTAACCTCTCCGACTCAGATCGAACCTTTTCAAAGCCTTTCTCGTTTTAGGGTTCCCCTGAAACCCTAAGCTCTTCGAGGTTTTCTCTGATTTTTTCTTAGATCTGTTCTATATCTGTGCACTACTTGAGTTTTTAAATGTTTTCCCCAATTTTTCTTTCAAAAAATTACTTTTTTCGATTTAGGGTTTCTAAATAAGCATAAAATGTTTCTCCGACTCTTCTTTCCCTTTCTTTGTGTGTATTTGTCACACATGTGCTTCTACTGCTTTCTTATGCTAAACATGTTCTTCTGTGCTTTGTTTTTCTATTGTGTTTTGTACCATGCTCGCATGTTTATCCTACTTTATTTTCCTATATGATCTTTTGCTATGATTTTCCAGTATTTTTGTGTTCTTCTACTGTATGTATTTCCTACTGAGTTCTTAAGTTTTGTTTGCCTTCTACTGAACTCTGTTTAAGTCCATTCTAAAAGGTTTTCTTAAACACGTTTCTTTTACTGTCTTGACTATTCTCTCATTATGCTCCTACACTCTGTCTGCTTTGAATGTTATTTGTATTTGCTTGTCTTTTCATGAGATTCTGAAAAAAAATCTCTGAGCCTGTTGCCTCCTCATCTTTGCATTTGACTCGAGTCAGAAACCTTAGAATTTGGGGGTTTTCTCCGAGTTTGGTCATATGATCAAACTAGGGTTCTGTTTGAGGTCCCTTGACTCTTTCAGACTTATTTCAAGGTATATGAACTAAGTGTGAACTTCTTTTGTTTGCACACAATTCTGATTCTCCTGCACTAGACTCTTCTATTGAATAGCATGACAAATTTCTTCATGTGTAACGTGTTTGTGTGCTTTTATATATGATGAATCTTTCTTCAAAATGGTTTTCCAACTTGTGATTGATTCATAATTCTATTTAATAAGTTTAATTGATTGGTACTGATTTCCTTAAGTCGAAATCCTTCCCATCTTTCTGACCTGGTTCATTCTTACGAAATCCTCAATTTCTGATTTACTAGCTGTTAACTGATTTCCTTTCATTATTTGTGCAAACCGTGTACTATCAAGACTTTGTCCTTAAATAAACCTCCATGTATTTACCCCTCTTGTACTACTCCGGAAAAGTGTTTGATTGACCCCTTTCCTTAATTATTTTGCCTGTTTGAAATCAGAATCTCTTAATTAAAGGGAGACCTTGTGTTATTGATTTCCAAACTATTTTTCTTACCTATTTCTACTTGCTTTCTGCACTATAAAAGGGCACGACCCTTCTGCGCTTTAGGACCTTCAATTCAATACTTCTACACTTCAGACTTCACAATTCTCTTCTAAACTCATAGCATTCTGATTGCTCGTTTGCACTTTGGCTTTATAAGACTACTGCTTTCTCTTTGTTTGTTTTCTCTAAAACTGGTATGTCCTAAGTTTAGTTTTAGCATCACCCCAATGTGTTTACTTAAAGTGTTTATATCCATGGCTACCTTACTGCTTTTGTAGAGTTCAATATTTAACTTAATATGCCTATGTTCTACTACCTTTTTCTACTGTGAATCTTTGCTTCGTACCCTATTACCCCTATGTGTTTGTAATTGGTGACTTAGGGCATGTCAACACGAGTTGTTGCCCATGACTTGAGTTCTGAACCAGTGAGGTCCTAACCTCTAATAGGCTAGAGGGTGTGCCAACATATCCCATTGTTGAGTATGCCCATCAGCCTGCTTCTCTTGTGTTCTTGCAAATTCCCTACTCCTCTATACCCCTATATGCACTGATTTTTAAGTTGTTCCCTTTTCCCTCCTTTCCCCTTTCAGAATTTCACTTCTGCACTTGCACTCTCTCATAGCTTCTAGGTTCTGCCCCCCTCTTGTGAGACTTGCCTTAGGACCTTGAGTTCCCCCTGAACTTGAACACTTGAGGGTTGGCCCTTCCACATTGCATTATGTTCTTAATCTGGTAACATTAGGGTGTGAGCACTGCCCGGAGTCCATATGAGGCTCTTAGGGAACTCTGACACATCCAAAGATGAGAGAAAGGCTTTGGATCATGATCTTTAGAGTTGGTTCATCTCACATTTCAGACATGGAGTCTGAATTAGGCTCCCATTGGTTCTACTTTTAATTTTGCTTTTCTTATTTCATTTCGGGTTGTAATAACTTGTAATAACTATTGGGGATGACTAGTGAGAAGGGAGAGAATCATGCATGCAAAGGGGTAGATATCATGTACATAGGGAATCATTATACTTCTGCACTTCTGCATTTCATATAGATATCATATTCATTGGGAATCATTATACTTCTGCACTTCTACATTTCATATAGATATCATGTTCATAGGAAATTATTATACTTATGCACTTCTGCATTTCATATAGATATCATGTTCATAGGGAATTATTATACTTCTACACTTCTGCATTTCATACAGATACTATGTCTATAGGTTTCTGCACTTCTGCATTATATAGAGACCATGTCTATAGGTTTCTGCGCTTTTGTATTATATAGAGACCATATCCATAAGTCATTTCGGAAATTCTGCATATCATATAGATAATATGCCTATTGGACTTCCTGCAATTTGCATGTGCATCTGTCATTAGGTAAACCTGTTTATAGGAGTTAAATAACTAACTGCATATATATGACTTGCCTATACGATTTCTGCATGTCAATAACAATGTTTTTAAAGTCAACAATGCCTAGAAAGCATGCCTATATGAATTAACAACCTAGTATGAAATGTTTTCGTTCACCTATAAGTCTAAAATCACAAATATCATTGTCCAACATCTGCAGAATCTTTCGTCAAAACTCGTCTTCCCTGAATAACTGACGGCCTCTTCTAAAATCAGTACACTTCATCTTTTCTGAAACTAGTAGATATCATGCCTATAGGTTTCGTCTAACGCTTAGGCAAGCCTTAGGATAAAAGTTATGACTGCACTAGTTTTTTTTGTTAATTACAACCAACAGGCAGGTCTAATTCGGACTTCTTATCTGAAAATATGTGATAAATCAGCCTGTTTTAGCCTTTTAAGTTTTAATCAAACCCTAATCAGTATGTGTAAGACATGCTAAACTATATGCTTTCTTTGATTTGAGGAGGTTTATTTAAGCCATACCTGTTTTGGTTGTCGCCTTAGAATTTTGTCCTTTTAAAACTGCAAAACCTCATACCCCCTTCCCCTTTTAGGATTAGTAGTCCCAAGTACCTCCGGGACTGATAAGAATGGGGTGGGTAATAGCATGCAATAAGTAAACGAGACTATTCCGCGCTTTAACACCTTAACGGGGTGAGAAAAGGTAGATATGGATGTGATGACCACGCGATAATGTCACGTGTAACCCCTTGTCGAGGAGCGATTATCGGACATTGTGTGGAGTGATCCATATTATTTATAAACCTATGACCCCCCCCCTTCCCTTTACTTGTTTATTTCGTTGTTTACCTTTCAAAATTTTAAATCGTTTTTCTCAAATTTCAGCTTGCCTTTCACTTCTTTTAATTTTATCTATTTGCAACCATTATGCGAAAACCCCCTCATATTTGAAACATTATTTGCTTACTTAAAGTCACAATTATAGTATGGCCAGGAACCACACTAGTGGATCCTAAGGGGTGCCTAACACCTTCCCTTCGGGATAATTTCAAGCCCTTACCCGATCTCTGGTTTTCCTAAATCAAACTCTTCTTAGTGTCCTAATGCACTTTAATCATTAGGTGGTGACTCTTATCTTTTAATATCCATTAAAAAAGTTGTCAATGTTATAAACCCTATTTCGTGAGAAAAAAGGGGGCGCGACAGTAGGGTTGATCCTGAACTGATATTTTGACTGTCTTCCCAGTGACACTCTCTTTTATTTCAATGATATTCATACGATACCTTTAACTACCCCAACTCCTATATGAATATTTCTCAAGTAATATAATGACTTAATTGCGCGCCTGAATTCACTATATTAGGTTTTACCATGTTTATCTTGCACGATCTGCATACTCATCTGTAACCTCTTGTTTAGCCATAACTAGGCTCTTCCTGAATAAACTACAAACTACTCGTTGGCTCATTCTCATATCAATGTTCCGCATAAGATTTCTTGGGTTATTTCCTTTGTCTTAACTTACATCCTGTACTGGCTCTTCATTTATCAATAACATCCTGGGCAGGAACCCCTTACTTCCTTTCCTTGGCGTCGTGCTTGCTTAATATTCTGGAATCGTAGCATATACGTAGGAGCTGAATAAGTATAATCTAATTCCTTTTTTGTTTTTACCACATGCTTCCTTTATCATTCCATGATTACTAGGACCACTTAATTCTGACTTTATGCCATATCACTCCATATTCCCCCCTTTAGGGAAACTTCTTCCTGAATGACCTTTAAGGGTTATTTTTTTTTCTATCGTCCATTCCATTATCATCAGAACACAATCTCTAAAATTCTCATGATTCCAAGTATTATCAAATCACTCAGTCCCTAATTCATGTTAAGTTTGTCTTGTTCACCAGGCCATACTGATTTCTAGCACTCTGGGTCTAACTTTTCCATCTGGTAGTAGCGTTGGAGTCACAAACTTATTTTTTGAAATGAGGATACAACTTTATGGTCTATACTCTTTTGTTATCCCCGGGACTAGCACCTCTCATCTTTTCCTTTCTTTGACTATAGACTATGTAATACTATTATTTCATCATTTTTTTCCTACCGTTGTCATCCAGGTATCATATCTTACTCATAATGCTTCATTAATTCTCTTCTTATTTCCCACTAACATTTAGGTCTATCACTTTATTTTGAAAACTCGAACAAGATATTCTTTTGCTCTTAGCTCCCTTTGCCCTACCCATTAGCTCTTTGATTTGCCTAACATTCTCTCTCTACTAGGGACGGAGGCCATACTAAGATAATATTTATCCCTTACAGGCTTCCAGTGCCCATCTTTGTGGTACTTATATCTAGATGTACTATTTTAGAGTGCACCATCAGGGCGTCTTACAAGGAGATCTATTATCACATTTGTAATATCCTTCAGAAAGGTCAACTAACGCAAACAATTCATCTACCATTTTTGGTAACTCTAACCCCAGCCAGATCATGATATCCCGTCCTTCTCTTGTAGTACTTTTGTTAACCCCCATAGGGTGTAATTGGAATAGGTGTGACCAACTGTACATACCTCTGTTACTATTGAAAGTAACTCAAAATACTATACCTCTCTACCTAAGTTGAAAATACCGATAATCTTCATTAACGGGGTACCTCCTACCCTTTTTCACCTTGCTTCTTTTACTTGCAAGAACTTATGTTTACTTTCCGATTCTCTTATTTCTTTTTTTTACCGTAAAAGTGGATAGACATTCTTGCCTTAGGGATCCTTGTCAAGAAGCTCACACATCTTAGTGAACGCATGGTTTGTTGAATACTTCATATTTATCCATCATAAGCATGGTACAAAAATCGAGTTCTTCTAACTCAACTCTTCCTTAGCTATATCTCTTACCAACTGTCTTTCTAGGTGTAAGCATCGTCGTATTATGAATAAGATAGAATTTAGGAAATTGTGTTCCTACAATTGAACTTTACCACAAGATCTAGAGTGAGAAGAAAGAGTGATAGTCATAAATGACTTGTAGCCTCCTGCTTATAAGTGTGGTACACGACACACCCATAACAAGATTCTACTAGACACGGCTTTGCAGACTCCCTAGGACAGAACTGCTCTGATACCACTTTTGTCACGACCAAACCTATGGGCCACAACGAGCACCCGTTACATTACTTAACCAAGTACCAACATAACATATCTTTTTTATTGTACTTTCATTGGTAAATGGGCCAAACGGTCTATCATGGGCTAACAAAAACAAACATAGGGGAATACTCAATATAGAATGACCCAACCTCATATAAATATAAAAAATATTATTCATGTGACATACGGGCCTATAAAGCCAACATGATCATTTCTAAACTCAAAACATAGGCCGTCAAGGCCATACACACATTCGTATACATGACATATATCTACAAGTCTCTAAGAGTACACTTAACAAAGGTCGGGATAGGGCCCCGCTATACCAAATAATACGTGTCTAAATCATACTGACCAGACAAGCAACTCCGGAGCAAATGGAGCGCACCAACATCTTCTGTTGAGCTGATAGCATACTTGGAGGACTCTCGACCTATCTATCAGGACCTGCAGGCATGAAACGCAGCATCCCCAGGCAAAATTGATGTCAGTACGAATAATATACCGAGTATGTAAGTGACATAAATAAGTACGTAAAAGACATGGAAGAAATATAGAGTACATGACTCAACCTGTAAGTATGGACAACTCTGTAAATCATGAAATACTTATAGTGTCATTAATATGCGTATGAATATCGTGTCGTGCATAAGTACATGTGTTCATAATATCATCAAGCCTCTGAGGGTATCCCATCATATGATCTCGGCCACTACAGGAAAAGACATCAACGTATACTAGTTGATCAGGTGGTGGTGCGTATATAACGTCGTAACCTTTTCCCATATCCTATATACATATAATATACATATATATGTATATATAACGCTATCTGGTCATGGGTCAATACATGTATAAATACATGAAATGCATAAGAAATACGTTAATAAGATTTTCTGGGAATGCCATAAACATTAATATGCCTTTCGGATAAACTTTATCAGATACGTATTTTTCTGAGACCCATAAATAGAAGATATAATAATAATTTACATGGGGAATCAAGAATACAGACACCCCTAGTATTTCTATGAATAGAATCATTTATGAAAGTTGAGTATTTTGCTTGTTTCATTTGTATTATTTGGATCATGCCAAAAAGAAAGAAGGGATAGCCTTAACATACTTGAGTCGATTCTCTTGGCAATCCCTCTAACATACATCAATTTCGACGAAACATGTAACGGCGGATCGAATTAGGGGGAAATCCGTATGATATTGTTGAGAAAGATTGCACTGTACTTCCTTAAAATTTCAAAATCTCATGTTTTTAAGGTGCTAAGAAATTTCATTGAAATCTCGTTGCATTCATGTTGCTAACGTTAGAATCATGGTATGAATTGGTTGAAGATGTTATAAAATATTCCTCATGTTACTTTGAGTTGGAGAAGTCTTATGAAATTTCTCAAAGTTTTGAGCTTCTCCAGCAGTGACCATTGAGTTCTTGATTAAAACATCCTTTTCTTAATTCTTTGAAATGTCTTTGCTAATTGGGTGTGGGCCCCCCATTTTTGATGACTAAGTCTCATAATTTGCATAAATAAGCCACCTTGGCATGTGATTAATGAGTCATTTATTCAATACCTCTATGGTTGCCACCTTTTAGCTTATCCATTCTCAATCAATCAATCACCAACATCTTAGTTAATTATTAATCCCCCATTAACCAATAATTACCCAATCATCCACATAATTAAGAATTATCTCAAATTGCTTAAAATACTACTCACTTTTAACACACCTTAACACCTTACTACCATGGTAATGTGATACGTTGTATGACACTAGTCCATAAATACCAGGTATTTTAGCTCGGGCCGTATTTTATCCCAACATTTCAAACTTCAACGAAATTTATTTTCTTCGATTTGCTTACCCTCTCACCTTCACGGATTTACTCTTCACTTGTTTGAAATTTCATAATGCTTATAATCTTAAAATAATCCCATTCCCGAACTTACGTCGATTAACTTAAGACAAAACTTTAACATACGAAAATGTGGGATGTAACATCTCATTTTCGAGCTTATACCAATTTACTTATGGCGTACTTCTACGTATGAAAACATGGGGTGTAACAATAAGTCAACCCCAGAACCCTCTTGGTCAAAACCCAGGTCCAAGGGTAGGTCTTGACTACCCATAACCTCACAAGTCCAAATATATAGTTTGTTTCCATGTTCGAGTCCTATTCGAGTCTCAAATCCCAAATTTTCATTTTTTAAAAACTTTGACAAAATCCTCAATTTTTTTCCTAGATTCTCATGAATTTGATGTTAAATCTTATGTATAATCATGAAACAAAATTGAGAATTGAATAGAGGTGCTTACCTAATGATTTGGTATGAAAATCCCTTCACAAAATCGCTTCCCGTCGAAGCTAGGGTTCAATATATAATAAAATGAAGCTAAGTCTCGGAATTCTTAGCTATATGCAAGCTGCATATGTTGCATTTGCGACATGGGGTTCGCAAATGCGAACAACTCATCGCAATGGCGAACTAGAAGAATTCCTACTAAGGCCGCATTTGTGACCAAAGTATCACAAATGCAAACAGCCTACAACGCAAATGGGAGCAATACCTTCAGAAATGCAAAGTCTGCCTCAACAGCCCTGCTACACAATTACGATAGTCGCATTTGCGACAAAAACAATGCAAATGCGATGACACCAGTATCGACACCAAAAACATCATGATAAATAATTCCGTAACCAATCCGAAACTCACCTAAGCCCTGCGGCTCCAAACCAACCATGCACCTAGGTCCAGAAACACAACACGAACTCGCTCGTGCGATTAAATCATCAAAATAATCTTTAAAAGAACGAATCGGACGTAAAAACGCATGAAGATCAAAGTAAACTTCAAGAACTTCTAGAATCGCATCCAAGCATCCAAACCATATCAAATCAACTCCAAATGGTGACAAATTTTGCAAACAAGTCCTATATGATGAAACAAACCTACTTGGAGATTCAAATTATGTATAATAACCTCGAAACGATGAATCATACCTCAAGTCAAAATCAATGATCTTTGAAACTTCAACTTCTACAACCGATGCCGAAACCTATCAAATCACGTCCAATTGACCTCAAATTTTGCACACAAGTTACATTTGACATTACAAACTTACTCCTACTTCCAGAATCGGAATCTGACCACAATATGAAAAAGTCTACTCTCGGTCAAACTTTTCAAAATCCTAACTTTCACCATTTCAAGACTAATTCGACTACGGACCTCCAAATTACAATCCGGATGCGCTCCTAAGTCCAAAATCACTAACAAAGATAACAGAACAAAAGAAACTCCATTCTGAGGTCCAATACTAAAAAGTCAAACTTCATCAACTGTTCCAACTCAGAGCTTAAATCTTAAAGTTCATTCTTCCAAATCAATTCCGGATAACATGAAAACGAACACCGACGATTTACACAAGTCATAATAAATCATGCAGAGATACTGGAGCCCTCAATCTACCAAGCGAAGTTCAGATGCTCAAGACGACCAATCGGGTCTTTACATCCTCCAACACTTAAATATATGTTCGTCCTTGAACGTGCCAGGTGTCACGACCCAATCCGATGGGCCGCGACGGGCACCCGGTATCTTACTCAACCGAGTACCAACATAACATATCTTTGAATATCATGCTATCATAGGAAAATGAGACGGAAAGGCTGGCGTAGGATAACTAGAATAAAACATGTAATACCCACTTATACATAAAACATACAGGCCTATAAGACCAAATGACCACTCGTACATAGAACATAGGCTGACAGGGCCATACAATACTTTAAGTACATGACATATGTCTACAAGCCTCTAAGAGTAGATAAATACCATAAAGGACAGGACAGGGCCCCGCCTTACAATATAATACACGTCCAAATGATACTGACCAAACAAGCAACTCCGGAGCAAATAGAGCGCACCACCATCTTCCGCTGAGCTAATAGCCTACCTGGAGGACTCTCGACCTGTCTATAGGGACTTGCAGGCATGTAACACAGCATCCCCAGGAAAAAGGGACGTCAGTACAAATAATGTATCGAGTAAATAAGGAATGAAAAATCAGTAAATAATAGACACGAGAGAAACATAGAGTAAAAGACTCGACATGTAAGTCTGGATAACTCTACAAATCATGAAATACTTTTAGTATCATGCATATGCATATGAATGTCATGTCGTACGTAGGTACATGTGTTCATAACATCATCAAGCCTGTGAGGGCATCTCATCATATCATCTCAACCACTGTGGGAAAAATCATCAACGTATACCAGCTGATCAGGTGGTGGTACGTATATAACACCGTAACCTTTTCCCATACCCCATATACATATATATACATATGTACGCGTATATAATGCCATCCGATCATGGGTCAATGTAAATGTATAAATGAATGCAATGCATGAGAAGTACGTCAACAACATCTCTCAGAATGTCATAAGACCATTATGCCTTTGATTAATATCATGAAATAACCTTTCTCAACTTACTTATTTTCTGAGACCCATGAACAGATGATAGAATAATAAGTCACATGGAGAATTAAGAACATAGGCACTTCTAGTACTTCTATGAATAGAGTCATTTATGAAAGTGGTGCATTTGCTTGTTTCGTTTGTATCGTATGGATCATGCCAAAAAGAAAGAAGGGATAGTCTTAATATTCCTGGACCGATTCCCTTGACAATTCCTCTAACACACGTTTTTTTGCAAAGAACACTTAATGACAGAGCAAAGTAGGGGAAACTCTATATAATATTCTTGAGAAAGATTGCGCTGTACTCCTTTAGAATCGCAAAATCCCGTTGCTATAACCTTACGAAGTCTTGTTTGGGTGAGAGATTAAAGGAACTCACGTTACTAAATGAAGCTCACCTTGCTGAAGCCTTTCACATAGATGTAATACATCTTTAATTTGAATTTAGAGATGGATTTTAAGTCTTGGTGGTGTGGGCCCCACCATTCAAGACTTGTGTCACATACCTTCTTTAAAATGTGACACCATTCCATTTAATTCAATAGTCACCATATGGAATAATGGGCTTCCACGTTTGGGAACTTGATCAACTTATCCAAATAATTATTTGCTTAATTCTTTAATTGATTTATTAATCCCCCATTAATCCATAATTATCCAATTATCCACATAATTAGAAATTATCTTAAATTACTTAAAATACTACTCACTTTTAACACACTTTGCACACCTTACTATTATGGTCATGTGGTACCTTGTATGGCACTAGTCCATAAATACCGGGTATTATAGTTCGAACTGTATTTTATCTCCAAATGTCAAACCTCGACGAAACTTATTTTCTTCGATTCGCTTACCCTTTCACCTTCACGAATTTACCTATCACTTGTTTGAAATAACATACTACTTATAATCTCAAAATAATCTCAATCCAGAACTTACGTCGGTCAATTTACGACGAAACTTCAACATACGAAAATGCGGGATGTAACATCTCATTTCCGATCTTATATCAATTTACTTATGGTGTACTTCCACGTACAAAAACATGGGGTGTAGCATCATTACCGCATTTGGAACATTCATCCTCGAATGTTTACTGATGCACTTATCATTCTAATAACCCCTAGCTCTTGCGAATATTTTAGTACTCTTCTTGCTATCCAGACAACTGTTCTTGTGAATGAATCCAAAGTCCAGCGCATTCCCCCCTTAGGCCTCCTTCTCAAACCACGACTTGTAGTCGGAATCCTTCCAATCTCGTAACTATTGCTACCTTTAATCATGTAGCATGTACGACTCTGACCTTGTGAGTGTGCCTATACGACTCTTCTCTCCTTTTTCCTCCAGCTTTTAGCCAATCTCTAGGCCTCACTTTGTAAATATATATAGAGCTTGACAAGATGTCCCCCTGGGAATCTATTTGTATACTCGAAGTTCTTTGCTTTGTACTTTTTTTGAACTTACAAATATTGTTATATCTTATTTTATAGGCCTGGTATCTATTCGCATGACTTTAGTGCATCTAAGTGGGTCATAATATACCATAACTTTACCTTGATTTATTGTTATTAAGGTGTGCTACCAAACTCCAGGTTATTTTCGTTGCTTCTATATGTGTAAATCTAAGTCCTTTAATGCTTCCTTATTACTGTTCATCTTAAGAATGACAGCCTACTCTCATCTCATACTTTGTGATTTTTGTCCATCCATTATTGATTCACCTCAATATTGATCTACAATTGACCATTGATAACTTGAAACTTATCTTAAAATTTCTTATCGCATCTTCTATCTCTTTCATGACCTCCTTCCCACATAGGTATAATTCATATTCACAACTTGAAGCTGTATTATAATACTTGCATCTCTGGTGTATGCATAATCCGATAAGAGCTTCATACTAACTTCTTATAAGGCTGGTACTTCTTGTAACTAGCCTCCTTGTAAAGCCGTTGTAGAATATGGCTACTGTATTATCTCTCTTGCACCTCTGACATTTAAAAGTGATCCTGCAATGTTCTCAATCATGATTTCTATAATTGCCTGAGTCCAATAATTAGACTCCTTAAGTTATCTTCCGATCTGTGGCTCATGGTATTAATTATCACTTTCGCCTTTCATGGACGCTATGGAATATCCATGATATAATCTTCTAACAATTCAATCCTTTGTCTAAGACCTGGACTCAATTCTTTCTTTTAACTTATACCGGAGTCTTCTACGGCTGTATGATTGTGAACATATATGATGCATGGATAATACTCCAAAATCTTGAGTGCGTTCATAACGTAACTAACTCTGGATCATTGATCAAATAATTCCTTTCATTCCATCTCAGCTTTCTTTAAATGTAAGCTATTACCTTTCCTGGTCTTTCTGCCCCCTTGTTGTGTGCATCCTTACCTTATCTTAGTTCCCACACATGCCGGTATTTTTGTGCAACTCATATTATCTCGAATACTACTTTTGATTCTTTTTCTTCCTGTTTATCAGCCACGGTAGGTGCCACTTTCTTTTGGAGTGCACATGATTTTATAGTGAGACTGTTTTTACATGACTATTTCTCCTTCAAGTTACTATGTTTAGGTTGAAGTCTTCTTCCTTATCTCCTCAGCTAGTCTTTCATTGTTGTACTTAGGGAGGACCATGCGACTCTTGTAAAGCTGCGCGATAATTACATTATATAATCGATGATTTTTTTTTATGTCCTTCCTCTCCTATAATTATCCATAGTTACTTACCTCCATGCCCTTGTGCTTGTAGGGTTTCTTCAGAAATGATATTTTGATTGTCTTCTTAGTGGCACTCTCTTTTATTTCCGTAATGTTACATCCCATATTTTCGTATGTTAAAGTTTCATCTTAAGTTAATCGACGTAAGTTTGGGAATGAGATTATTTTTGATGTTATAAGTATTATGCTACATCAAACAAATGATGAGTAAATTTATGAAGATGAGAGGGTAAACGAATCGAAGAAAATAAGTTTTGTCGAAATGTGTCAATTTGGGATAAAATACGGCACGAGCTATAATACCCGGTGTTTATGGACTAGTTCCATACAAGGCACCACATGACCATAATAGTAAAATGAATAAAGTGTGTTAACAATGAGTAGTATTTTAAATAATTTGATATAATTCTTAATTATGTGGGTAAGTGGTTAATTATTGATTTTTAGTGGGAGCTTAATTAAGTAATTAGGAGCTGTGGATAAGCTTAATAAGCTCCCATCATGGCAGCAAATGAGATCTTACTCAAAACCCAATTAGTGACTCTTTAACATGTAACTTGGTGGCAACTTTAGAGGATTTTGGTTGCTAAAAGACTTCTCCAATTCACCTAAGAGAGATGCTTGTCTCTACAAAGCAATGAGTGAAATATCCTCTTCAACAAAGTAACGGATGTAGAATTAAGGGTGAGATATTCAACAAAGTGAAGAATGAGATTTTCAACAAAGTAATGGATCTAGCGTTCAACAAGAATTCTTATGAACCCCTACAGTGTAATAGCAATGTGACTTGAATTTCTAAGAGAACACGGTACAATCTTTCTCAAGAATATCATACGGATTTTTTCTACTTCGATCCTCCGTTATGTGTTTTTCACAAAAGACATGGATTAGAGGTATTGTTAAGTGAATCTGCTCAGGTATGTTAAGGCTAATCCTTCTTTCCTTTTGGCATGATCTATATGACACAAACGAAACGAGCAAATGCACAATTTCTATAAATGACTCTATTCATATAAGTGTTAGAGGTGCCTATGTCCTTGAATTTCCATGTGTCTTATCATTACATCTTCTGTTCATGTGTCTCAGAAAAATACGTACGCTGAAAAAGTTGACTTCATGATATTACTTAAAGGCATAATGGTCTTACGACACTCCGAAAGATGTTATTAACGTACTTCTCATGCATTCCATTCATTTATACATATACATTGACCCATGAGAAGACGGCGTTATATATGCGTATACATATGTATTTATATGTATATGGGATATGGGAAAAAGTTACAATGATATATACGCACTACCACCTAATCAACTGGTATACATTGATGATATTGCCCACAGTGGCCGAGATGATATGATGTGATGCCCTCAGAGGCTTGATAATGTTATGAACACATGCACCTGTCACGACCCCAACCCCGGCCGTGATGGCGCCCAACACAATGCTAGGCAAGCCCGACCAATTAACATCTCACAATCTCTTTATTTATAATTCAATACAAATTTTTGGGATTTAATACCAATTTAATATAAATAGAAGTATGAATTTAACAGATGAAATGTTCGGAAACCATAATCACAAAAAATCTCTGTAAAACAGCCCACCGACCCGGTGTTACAAGTCTGAGCCTCTAATACAAGGTTTCAACAACCTAATACAGAAATATGTCTAAAATGTGGAATAATAAGTGGATATAGAAGGAGAAATCAGGTCTGTGAACGCCATACAGCTACCTCGATAACTCCGATGAAAACAGAACGGCAGGAAAGCTCGCTCTATGCCCCAGGAATACCTGTACCTGCACACATGGTGCAGGGAGTAATGTGAGTACTCCGACCCAGTGAGTAATAACAATAAATAATGGCTGACAGTATGAAATCACGTAAAAGCACTAAGTAGTTCTATATCAAAACAGTAAAATCATTTAAGCAGTAGTGAATGAGGAAATCATGTGAAATTCTTTAAACCAGGTAAAATAGATATAATCTGTATAAATCAGCTCCTCAAGAATTTCAGTTCATTTATTCGTTCTTATACTCAATACTCAATTTATATACTTCTCACGATAACCGAATCAATAAATATATATACCGCTGCGGCGTGCAGCCTGATCCGTATATCACTGTGGCGTACAGCCCGATCCATAATAATAATAGTTGACTGCGCTCACTGGGGGTGTACAGACTCCAGAGGGGCTCCTTCAGCCCAAGCGCTATATAATTGCTGCGACGTGCAGCCCGATCCATAAAAGTAATTGTTGTGGCGTGCAGCCCGATCCATATTATATAAAATATCCTCACTATTGGGTCCTCGACCCCTCTCAGTCATTTAAAAATCACAGCCTCTCGGGCATAATGTACGGTCGGGATCTCAGCCCTCATATCTCTTTCTATTTATGATTAACATTTCAAAAATCTGGTTCATATCATTTTTATACAATTGGAAACATGACTGAGGATATAAATTTTTCAACAAAATAAGTGAGGAAAACCAGTCAAAAATCCCCTAAGGATTCTACAGGTCGGCACAAGGCCCCAAGCATGGCAACAAGCCCAATTCACAATAATAAAGTATACGTCTCAACCAAAAATGTAGTAAAATATCTCTCGGGACGGACCAAGTCACAATCCCCAACGGTGAACCTCACGCTCGTCACACACCGTGTACCCCAACTTAGTATAGCATTACGTTGTGCAAATCCGGGGTTTCAAACCCTCAGGACATCATTTAAAATAATTACTCACCTCAAACTGGCCAAAACTCTAGCTCGCTATGCCCTTGCCTCTCAAATTGGCCTCCTCATGCGTCGAATCTGACCAAAATGACACAAAAACATCGATGAAGCTCGATTTCTAAAAGACGGGATTTTAGCCATACATATCTGGGACTTGCCCCTTAATGGTACTACAATGATCCACTACTCTTAGGTAACTTCAATCTACAATACAACATTCAATAGGCCCAATATTAGTAATAATTCCCATAACTTATGCCATTTAGGCCTATTATCAAACATCTTATAGGCATAGATATTTACACCTCATAACTATAGTATTGGTTCCTCCAACTATCACCATTAACCAACAATTTCATCCCACCATTAGTCTTTAACAATTTATATTCCTAACATCACATGTGTGATCAACCATTCACACCCAACCAACAAAATTCCATCAACTAATCACCTTTAAATCCCTACCATGATAATGTATTTAAATTGGAAATTTATGGCCTCCAATCACCATACCCCAAGTTCTAATGTATATATCATACATAAATAATCACCACAGAGTAGTTGGAGATGATAGACATACCTCTTGTAGTAAGAATTTTATGAATCCCCACTTGTGGTGTTCTTGATAAATTCAAGGATTTGAAGGAAAATATAAAAAAATTCAAGATCAATCCATGTTAATATAAGCGTTTAGGAGTAGTAATCAACTCAAAATACCCCAAAAATCTTACCTTGGATCATAGAAATGAAGAGTGGGACGGATTCCTCTTGATAGAGCAAGCCCTTGCTCCAAAAATGACTTGGGAACTCTCTATACCCGGTCTTGGGGAATTTAAGGGCCTGCTACTAGCGCGGTCGCGCACCTGGACGCGCAAAAGTAGCGCGACGAAGGTAAAAAAATTCGCAATATGTGCGTTCACAAGCGCGATCGCGCATCTGGGCGTGCTAGTGACACATGCCCAATAAAATGGTTATAACTTTCTGTATACACCTCCAAATGATGAACGGTTTGTTGCGTTGGAAACTAGACCCAAAGGTTTTAATTTTATAGGTTATGGATCACACAAATCCTTATATAGCTGGAGATATGATTGTCCAAAGTGAGGTATTGTGCGTACTCATTTACAACTTTCGTCTATTATGAAATTTTCCAACTTCAAAAGTTCCTGTTAGCCATTCGAAATCACCTCGAGGCCTCCGTGACCTCAACCAAAAGCACTAACATATCTTAAAACATCATCCAAACTTGTTGCAATCATCAAAACGCCTCAACTAACACCAAAATCATCGAATTCAAGCCCAAGTTCTTTTAAAATTTCTAAAACACGCATTCGATCAAAAACCCAACCGAACCACGTCTGAATGACCTGAAATTTTGCACACATATCCCAAATCACCTAACGAAGCTACAACAACTCTCGGAATTCTATTCCGACTCTCGGATCAAAATCTCACCCATCAACCGGAAATCGCCAAAATACTCACTTCGCCAATTCAAGCCTAATTCTACACCGGACCTCCAAAATCACTTCCGATCATGCTCCTAAGTCACAAATCACTCCCGGAGCTACCCAAATTATCAAAATTCACATCCGATCCCTCTAACACGTAAGTCAACTTCCGGTTGACTTTTCCAAACTAAGCTTTCCTTAAAGAGACTAAGTGTCTCATTTCTTATCAAAACCATTCCAATTCAACTCGACTACATATGACACGGATAACGAAGCGTATAGAAATAGAAAATGGGAGAAATGGGGCGGTAACTCATGAGACAACGCACCGGGTCGTCACAGTACCTATGCACGACATGACATTCATACACATATGCATGGCACTATATGTATTTCATGATTTACAGAGTTATCCAGACTTATAGGTTGATTCATTTACTCTATATTTCTTCCATGTCTTTTATGTACTTATTTATGTACTTTACATACTCGGTACATTATTCGTACTAACGTCCCTTTTGCCTAGGGACACTGCATTTCATGCTCGCAGCTCCTGATAGACAGGTTGAGAGTCCTCCAAGTAGGCTATCAGCTCAGCGGAAGATGTTGATGTGCTCCATTTGCTCCGGAGTTGCTTGTTTGGACAGTATCATTTAGACGCGTATTGTTTGGTATGGCAGAGCCCTGTCCCAACCTTTATGTTAAGTGTGTATTCATAGAGGCTTGTAGATAGATGTCCTCCATACGAATGCTTGTATGACCTTTCCAGCCTATGTTTTGAGTTTATAAATGATCATGTTGGCCATATAGACCGATATATCACATGTATAAGTTTTTATATCAGGATAGATCCAGGTACCTCTACTCAGGCGCACTATCAGTGAAGCAGGAGGACAACGGATACTTCGAGGTAGATGTGCTGCGTCCGCAGACCGACGAGTCTCCCTCTTTATTCTATCTTTAGTACTTAGTTCTCTTTCCTTCCGTTTGTTAGATATTCTGGAGTTTGGAGCCTCACTATGCATTTCTGTAGCCTGTGTTTTCCCATGAGTTTCCGGGTTTTGGGATTGTTTTAGTCTTGAGATATTGAGTCGTATATGCTGAGCGGCATTCAGTACAATTTCCTTTTAAGATAATTAAATATGGTATTCTATTTTTCCGCAATTATTATGTTTCCGCAAGTGTTAGGCTTACCTGGTCACGGAGACTAGGTGTCGTCATGACATGTTCACGGTTGGTGAACTAGGGTCGTGACAAGTTGGTATCAAAGCTCTAGGTTCATAGGAGTCACGGAACACATGCCGGTTTACTAGAGTCTCGCTGATCGGTACGGAGACGTCTGTACTTATCTACGAGAAGCTATGTAACTGTTTAGGAAAAATTCTTCACTTCATTGATATCCTTGTCGTGCCATACTTTTGACATTAATTCTAAACTTCTGTCTTATATTCTCTCACAGATGGTGAGGACACATGCTACTCAGGACGATCAGGCACCCACACCCCCTCCTGCAGCCGTCAGAGGTAGGGATCGGGGCAGAGGCCGTGGACGCGCACGGGGTGTAGCCAGAGCAACTGCATGAGCTACCGCTAAGGTACCGCCAGCAGATCCAGCCAGAGTTTAGGCACTCGACATGCCTACAATCACTACTACTCCAGTCCTTCAGGAGACATTGGCACAGTTTATGAGTATGTACACCATGCTGGCTCAGGCAGGGTTGCTTCCCCTTGCTGCAGCCACATCCCAGGCCGGGGAAGGGGCACACACTCCTGCCTCCCGCACTCCTGAGCAGCGAGTGCAGGTTGAGCAGGTCCCAGAGATCATTCCTGTAGAGAGTGCAGTTCCAGTTCAGTCCAAGGATGGGGTAGCTGCTTCTGAGGATGAGCAGCGGAGACTCGAGAGGTTCAATAAGTATGATCCTCCGGTTTTCAGTGGACTAGCGATAGATGATGCCTTGGGATTTCTGGAGGACTTCCACCGTATTCTTCGTACTATGGGTATTACCGGATCGAGCGGGGTTTCTTTCACTGCTTTCCAACTTCGGGGAGCCGCCTATGAGTGGTGGTGTACCTATGAGTTAAACAGTCCAGACGAGGCTACTTCACTGACTTGGACCCAGTTCTCAGACATGTTTTTAGAGAGTTCATCCCTCAAATCCTCGGGGACGCATGGCGTGCAGAGTTTGACCATTTGAGCCAGGGTGCTATGACTGTTTCAGAGTATGCTATCCGTTACACCGGATTGGCTAGGCATGCACCAGCCTTGGTTGCTACTGTCCACGAGAGGGTTCGCCGGTTCATTGAGGGGCTTATTCCTCCAATCAGATCTAGCATGGCTCGTGAGTTGGAGATGGATATTTCTTATCAGCATGTAGTGAGCATTTCTAGGAGGGTTGAGGGTATGCATGCTAGGGAGAGAGAGGAGAGGGAGGCCAAGAGGTCTCGTGAGTCGGGCCATTTTTTTGGTGCCTGTACCCCAGCTGCAGGTTGTCATGGTAGGGGCTATATGAGTCGCCCCATTCATTTAGCTCTTCCAGCAGCCAACAATGCTCCAGCTCCTCACAGATCTTAGGAGACATATTATGCACCTCTAGTTTGTAGCGCGCCTCCTGCGCGGGGTACTTTCAGAGGTCAACCTAGCAGACCTGGCCCTAGCCAGTCACAGCCACCACATCCTCCCAGAGCTTGTTTCAAGTGTGGTGACACACGCCACATGGTGAGGGATTGCCCTAGACTTGGGAGGGGTGCACCTCCACACACTTCTCAGCCACAACGTGCCCCGCATAGTTCTTAGGCTATGGTTACAGCTCCAGTTGCTACCCCACCTACTCAGCCAGCTAGAGGTGGAGGTCGGGGAGGTAGAGGTCGCCCTAGAGGGGGAGGCCAGGCCAGATACTATGCCCTTCCTACCCGTACCGAGGCTGTTGGCTCCGATTCTGTCATCACATGTATTATACTGGTTTTTCACAGAGATGCATCGGTTCTATTCGATCCAGGCTCCACTTATTCTTATGTGTCTTCTTATTTTGCTCCGTATTTGGGTGTAGCCCGAGATTCGTTGAGTTCTCCTATTTATGTATCTACTCCTGTGGGAGAATTTATTGTTGTGGACTGCATTTATCGGTCGTTTGAGACCAGAGCAGACCTATTGTTGCTCAACATGGTTGATTTTGATATTATTCTGGGCATGGACTGGTTGTCGCCCCATTATGCTACTCTTGATTGTCACGCCAAGGCCGTGACGCTGGCTATGCCAAGTATTCCGCATGTTGAGTGGAGTGGTACTTTAGATCACACTCCCAGTAGAGTTATCTCTTTTCTTAAAGCTCAACGTATGGTTGAAAAGGGGTGTGCCGCGTACTTAGCTTATGTGAGAGACGTCAGTATTGATACTCCTTCAGTTGATTCAGTTCTTGTAGTACGAGATTTTCCCGATGTGTTTCCAGCTAATCTTCCAGGAATGCCGCAAGATAGAGATATTGATTTTGGCATTGATCTGTTGCCGGGCACTCAGCCCATTTCTATTCCCCCATATAGTATGGCTCCTCTTGAGTTGAAGGAGTTGAAGGATCAGTTGCAATAATTGCTTGATAAGGGTTTTATTCGGCCCAGTGTATCTCCTTGGGGTGCTCCTGTCTTGTTTGTAAAGAAAAATGATGGTTCTATGCGTATGTGTATTGATTATCGCCAGTTGAACAAAGTTACAGTTAAGAACTGTTATCCTTTGCCTCGTATCGATGATCTGTTTGACAAGCTTCAGGGTGCACGGGTGTTTTCTAAGATTGATTTGCGCTCAGGTTACCTTAAAGATTTGGCGCCATTACTTATATGGTGTGACGTGTGAGGTGTTCACGGATCATAAGAGTCTTCAGTATTTGTTCAAGCAAAAGGAGTTGAATTTGAGGTAGGGGAGGTGGTTGGAATTGTTGAAAGATTATGACATCACTATCTTATATCACCCGGAAAAGGCCAATGTCGTGGCCGATGCCTTGAGTAGGAAGTCAGCCAGTATGGGCAGTCTTGCTTATATCCCGGTCGGTGAGAGACCACTTGCTTTGGACGTTCAGGCTTTGGCAAAACAGTTTGTGAGGTTGGACATTTCTGAGCCTAGTCGAGTATTAGCTTGCACGGTCGCTCGTTCTTCGTTATTGTAGCATATCCGTGATCGGCAGTTCGATGATCCCCATTTGTGTGACTTGAGAGACACGGTACAATGTGGAGGTGCCAAGAAAGTGACCTTGGGAGATGATGGTGTATTGAGATTGCAGGGTCGAGTTTGTGTGCCTAACGTGGATGGGCTTCGGGAATTGATTTTAGAGGAGGCCCATAGCTCCCGGTACTCTATTCATCCGGGCACCGCGAAGATGTATCAGGATTTGTGGCAGCATTATTGGTGGCGTAGAATGAAGAAAGATATTGTGGCATATGGGCACGGTGTTTGAATTGTTAGCAGGTTAAGTATGAGCATCAGAGACCTAGTGGGTTATTTTAGAGGATTGAGCTTCCCGAGTGGAAGTGGGAGCGAATGACTATGGACTTCGTTACTGGACTTCCGTTGACTCAGAAGAAGTTTGACGCGGTTTGGGTTATTGTTGATAGGCTGACCAAGTCAGCGCATTTTATTCCCGTTGCAGCCACCTATTCATCCGAGAGATTAGCTGAGATTTACATCAGGGAGATCATCCGCCTTCATGGGGTGCCCATATCTATCATTTCGGACCGGGGTCCGCAGTTTACCTCGCATTTCTGGAGAGTAGTTCAGCGAGAGTTAGGCAGCCAGGTGCAGTTGAGCACAACATTTCATTCCCAGACGGACGGTCAGTCCGAGAGGACTATTCAGATTCTTGAAGATATGCTTTGAGCCTGTGTTATTGATTTTGGAGGCTCGTGGGACCAGTTTTTTCCTTTAGCAGAGTTCGCCTACAACAACAGCTACCAGTCCAGCATCCAGATGGCTTCGTATGAGGCGTTGTATGGTAGGCGGTGTCGGTCTCCAGTTGGATGGTTTGAGCCGGGAGAGGCTCGATTATTGGGTATTGATTTGGTTCATGAGGCCTTGGATAAAGTCCGGATTATTCAGGATAGACTTCGTACAGCTCAGTCCAGAAAGAAGAGCTATGTAGACCGCAAGGTTAGAGATGTTGTTTTCATGGTTGGTGAGCGGGTATTGCTCTGTGTATCGCCTATGAAGGGCGTGATGAGATTTGGGAAGAAGGGCAAGCTAAGCCCTAGGTTCATCGGTCCATTTGAGATTCTTGATCTTGTGGGAGAGGTGGCTTATAGACTTGCCTTGCCACCTAGCTTGTCAATTGTGCATCCCGTATTTCATGTATCTATGTTCCGGAAGTATTACGGCGATCCATCGCACGTGTTGGATTTCAGCACTGTCCAATTGGAAAAGGATCTATCATATGAGGAGGAGCCGGTGGCTATTCTAGACCGGCAGGTTCGACAGTTGAGGTCGAAGAGTTTTCCTTCATTGCGTGTTCAGTGGAGAGGTCAGCCTCTTGAGGCATCGACCTGGGAGTCCAAGTTTCATATGCAGAGCCGTTATCCTCATTTATTTCCCAACTTAGGTACTTCTTTCTTTTGTCCGTTCGAGGACGAACGGTCGTTTTAGAGGTGGAGAATGTGATGACCTTTGGGTCATCACCGTAATTCTTCCTTGTTCCGTGCTTCCGAGGCCTTGAAAACCTCGTTGTTAGTTGCCTCGATTTGTGTGTGCAGTCCGGGTGCGTAGCCGGAAAGCTTTTATGCTGAAATATGCGAATTATGTGAAAAATTTGATGAATTTTGATATTAATATGCATAATATTGACTTCGGTCAACATTTTGGGTAAACGGACTCGGACCTGTGATTCGATGGTCCCGGAGGGTCCGTAGAAAAATATGGGACTTGGGAATGTGCCCGGAATCAAATTCCGAGGTCCCAAGTCTGAGAAATGAATTTTTGTGTGAGATTGTTTTCTGAAATTAATTAAGGAAAAGGAATAAGAAAATTGATCAGAAAATTGTGGTATCGGGATCGTATTTTGGTTCCGACGCCCGGTACGAGTCTTAAATATGTTTTAAGCACTATCTGTAAAGTTTGGCTAAAAACGGACATCATATGACGTGTTTCGGACTTAAAATGGGGAATTAAAGTTTTATGAAAGTTGAAAGAAAATCATGTGTTTCGAGGCTTGATCCTATGTATATGATGTCGTTTTGGCGATTTGATAGCACGAGTAAGTCCGTAAGGTGTTTTCGAGATCATATGAATGTTTGGTTTGGAGCCCCGAGGGTTTGGGTGAGTTTTGAGTGGGGCCCAGAAGGTCTTAGACATTAAAAATGCAGGTTCAGATATTGCAGGCCCCAGTGCGGCCGCGGCCATTTCCGCGCGGTCCGCGCTGGCAGCCACGCGGTCGCGGTGCTTTTCTGTGTGGTCCGCATGGTGGGGTTCAGAGGGTCAGTAGCCAGGTTGACTAGCGCGATCGCACACCAAATCAGCGCGGTCCGCGCTGGGTGGGTTCAGAGAGCCCACTTCTTCCCTCCCTCGGCGCGGCCACGGTACGTTTCTGCGCGGTCCGCGGCAGCCCCCAACAAAGTATATAAACTCGGGATTTTCAGTCATTTTTCAACTTTTCAAAAACCCAAAACCTAAGAGGCTATTTTCCAAACAACGTTTCTTCTCCAAAACGATTGGTAAGTGATTTCTAACTTAATTTCTTTATTCCTTGACATCTTTTAACATGATTTCAACTTGAATCAATGATTTTCATAAATGGGAATTGGGGGTTTTGGTTAGAACTTAGGTTTTTCTTAAATTTGGGGAGTTGGACCTCAAATTGAGGTCCGATTTCAACACTAAGCATGTATTTGGATTCATGGGGGGATAGACAATCGGGTTTTGGTCCGAACCTCGAGTTTCAACCATGTGGGCCCGGGTCCATTTTCGACCTTTTTTGTTTTGGGAAAAACCTTGTTAAAACTATTTTTATGCATTGGGGTTAGTTCCAATATTATTTATTAAAGCTATTCTAGAAGCGTGAGTTGAGTTTGGAGCATTCGAGGTAAGTGGCTTGTCTAACCTTATGTGGGAGACCTTTCCCCTTAGGATGTGCTATATTTGATAATTGAAATGCCCTGTACGTGAGGTGATGAGCACGTACTTGAGCTAATTGTTGAAAATCCGGTTTTTCCTTAAGTATTTCAATTGAGTTCTTTTCTTGTTTTATTCTACTTGTGAATTTAGCTTGTTGCTAGTCTAGAAAGGCATGTTTAGTTGACTTAATTGCCTATTTGCTTAAATTGCCTGAATTGCATTACGTGAAGCATGTTAGGCTAGAAGTAAATGTTTACTTGGTACGAAATTAGCGTTTAATTTAATATTCTTGTGTTTCTGCTCTGTGTTTTAAATTGGGACTACGGGTTAGATTCCTAGGAGATTCCCCCTGCACATTTACTTTGGGACTACGGGTTAGATTCCCGGGAGATTCCCCCTGCACATTTACTTTCGGACTACGGGTTAGATTGCCGGGAGATCCCCCTCACATATATTGAGGATACCGAGAGATCCTCGGGATACCAAGAGATCCCTAGTACATATTGAGGATACCAAGAGTTCCTCGGAATACCAAGAGATCCCTGGCTTATATTGAGGATACCGAGAGATCCTCGGGATACCAAGAGATCCCTAGTACATGTCGAGGATACTAAGAGATCCTCGGGATACTTAGAGATCCCCGGTTACTTTCCTTATGGTTTGCTTTCATCATTGTTTCCGTTATTGTACTCTTATTATCCTGCATAGATTCTTACTGTAGGTTCTCAATTGCACTGCTTATCTTATCCTGACATCTTTATATTTTATATAACCTCAGTAGGGCCCTGACCTTCCTCGTCACCACCCAACCGAGGTTAGGCTTGGCACTTACTGAGTACCGCTGTGGTGTACTCACACCTCTTCTGCGCATGTTTTCATGTGCAGATCCAGGTACCTCTACTCAGGCACACTATCAGTGAGGCAGGAGGACTACAGAGACTTCGAGGTAGATCTGCTGCGTCCGCAGACCGACGAGTCTCCCTCTTTATTCTATCTTTAGTACTTACTTCTCTTTCCTTCCGTTTGTTAGATATTCTGGAGTTTGGAGCCTCACTATACATTTCTGTAGCCTGTGTTTTCCCGTAAGTTTCCGGGTTTTGGGATTGTTTTAGTCTTGAGATATTGAGTCGTATATGCCG
Organism: Nicotiana tabacum; assembly: GCF_000715075.1. Lineage (NCBI taxonomy): Eukaryota > Viridiplantae > Streptophyta > Magnoliopsida > Solanales > Solanaceae > Nicotiana > Nicotiana tabacum. The sequence goes on from NC_134084.1 coordinate 115,850,649, forward strand.
AGCGGCATTCAGTACAATTTCCTTTTTAGATAATTAAATATGGTATTCTATTTTTCTGCAATTATTATGTTTCCACAAGTGTTAGGCTTACCTGGTCACGGAGACTAGGTGCCGTCATGACATGTTCACGGTTGGTGAACTAGGGTCGTGACAATTATCAAATCACTCGATCCTTAATTCATGTTTAGTTTACCTTGTTCACCATCCCATACTGATTTGTATCACTTTGGGGTCTAACTTTTCCTTTTGTTCACGAACTTGTTTCTCGAAATGAGGATATGACTTTATGGACTATACTTTTTTGTTGTCCCAAGGCCTGTCACCTCTCGTCTTTTCTTTCCCTTGACTATGGACTCTATAATATTGTAATTTTTTTGATCTACTGTTGTCATCCATGTATCACATCTTACTCATAATGCTTCGTTAACTGTCTTCTTATTTCTGGAAAACATTTATGTCTATCACTTTATTGTGAAAACTCAAACAAGTCATTCTTTTGATTTTATCACCCCTTGCCCCATCCATTAGCTCTTTGGGTAGCCTAACATTCTTTCTCTACTAGGGATGGGAGCCACACTAAGGTAATATTTATCCCTTCCAGGATTCCAATGCTTGTCTTTGTAGTTTTTTTTTTAACATTCTAGTATTCATATCACGCTGTACTATTCTATAGTGCACCTTCTAGGTGTCTGGCAAGGAGATCTATTAGCACATTCCTTGGAAATGTCAACTAACGCAAACAATCCATCCACCATTTTGGGTCACTCTAACCCCAGCCGGATCCTGATATCCGTCCTTCTCTTATACTACTTCTGTTGGCCTCCATGGGGAATAAATGAGATGGGTGTGGCCAAATGTACATACATCTTTTATTTGAAGGTAATTCAAAAGGCTTATATTTCTCTGCCTGAATTGTAAATACTAATAATCTTCATTAACTGGGCACCTCGTACCCTTCTTCATCTTGCTTCTTTTTCTTCTTGAAACTTGTGTCTAGCATTTGAATTTCTCATTGTTTTTCACCATATTGGTGGATAGATATTCTTGCCTTAAGACTCCTTATCAAGAAGCTTACACGTCTTAGTACACACATGATTTGCTAAAGACCTCACATTTACTCATCATGAGCATCATGCAAAATTGAGTTCCTCTGACTTGACTCTTCCATAGCCACATTCAATCTCTTACCAACTGTATTTTAGTTGTAAGTAACATCTTATTATGAATAAAATAGAAGTTATGAGTTTGAATTCTTATAAGTGAGCTCTACTACACGATCTAGAGTAAGAAGAAAGAGTGACAATTCTAAATGCGATGTAGCCTCCTGCTTATTAGTGTGGTGCACAACACCCATAAACAAGACTCTACTAGACACAACTTGTAGACTCCCTAGGGCAAATTTGCTCTGATACCACTTTTGTCACGATCCAATTTGATGGGCTACGATGGCAACCCGGTACCTTACTCAACCGAGTACCAACATAACGTATCTTTTTGTATCATGCTATCATAGGCAAATTAGACGAAAAGGCTGTCGTAGGATAAATAGAATAACAACATGTGATATCAATTTATACATAAGACATACGGGCCTATAAGGACAAAATAACCACTTATACACTGAACATAGGTCGACAAGGCCATACAATCTTTTACATACATGACATCTGTCTGAAAGCCTCTAAGAGTAGATAAATACCATTAAGGTCGGGACAGCGCCCCACCTTACTAAATATTACATGTTCAAATCATACTAACCTAATAACCAACTCCGGAGCAAATGGAGCACACCAACATCTTCTGCTGAGCTGATAGCCTACCTGGAGGACTCTCGACCTGTCTATCGGCACCTGCAAGTATGAAACACAGCACAAAAGGGACGCAATACAAAAAATGTACTGAGTATGTAAGGAATACAAATCAGTAAATAATAGACATGAGAAAAAAATGGAGTAAAAGACTCAATATGTAAGTCTGGATAACTCTAAAAATCATGAAATACTTTTAGTGTCAAGCATATGCATATGAATGTCATGTCGTACATAGGTACATGTGTTCATAACGTCATCAAGCCTCTGAGGGCATCTCATCATGTCATCTCGGCCACTGTGGGAAAAATCATCAACATATACCAGCAGATCGGGTGGTGGTGCGTATATAACGTCATAACCTTTTCCCATATATATATATATATATATATATCCATGAGATTTTATTGACGTACTCCTCATGCATTGCATTCATGTACATTGACCAATGACCAGATGGCGTTATATACGCGTATATATGTATATATATGTATATGGGATATGGGAAAAGGTTATGACGTTATATACGCACCACCACCCGATCTGCTGGTATATGTTGATGATTTTTCCCACAGTGGCCGAGATGACATGATGAGATGCCCTCAGAGTCTTGATGACGTTATGAACACATGTACATATGTTAACATTGACCCATCTGGTCATGGGTCAATGTACATGTATAAATGAATGCAATGTATGAGAAGTACGTCAATAACATCTCTCGAAACATCATAACACCATTATGCTTTTGATTAATATCATGAAATAACATTTATCAACTTACCTATTTTCTGAGACCCATGAACAGATGACAGAATAATAAGACATATGGAGAATCAAAAACATAGGCACTTCTAGTACTCCAATGAATAGAGTCATTTATGAAAGTGGTACATTTGCTCGTTTTGTCTATGTCGTATGGATCATGCCAAAAAAAACGCATAGCCTTAACATACTTGGACCGATTTCCTTGACAATTTCTCTAACACACGTCTTTTGGAAAAAACACATAATGGCAGATCAAAGTAGAGAAAAATTCGTATGATATTCTTAAGAAAGATAGCGCTGTACTCCCTTAGAATCGCAAAATCCCGTTGCTATAACATTACGAAGTCTCGTTTGAGTGAGAGATTGAAGCAACTCACATTGCTAAATGAAGCTCACCTTGCTAAAGCCTTTCACATAGATGTAATACATCTTTAATTTGAATTTAGAGATGAATTTTAAGTCTTGGTGGTGTGGGCCCCACCATTCAAGACTTGTGTCACATACCTTCCTTAAAATGTGACACTTTCCATTTAATTCAAGAGTGACCATATGGCATAGTGGGCTCCCACGTTTGGGAGCTTAATCAACTTATCCAAATATTTATTTGTTTAATTCCTTAATTGATTTGTTAATCACCCATTAATCCATAATTACCCAATTATCCACATAATTAGGAATTATCTCAAATTACTTAAAATGCTACTCACTTTTAATACACTTTGCATACCTTACTATTATGGTCATGTGGTACCTTCTATGACACTTGTCCACAAATACTAGGTATTATAGCTCGGGCTGTATTTTATCTCCAAATGTCAAACCTCGACGAAACTCATTTACTTCGATTCGCTTACCCTCTCACCTTCATGAATTTACTTACAACTTGTTTAAAAATAGCACAGTGCTTATAATCTCAAGATAATCTCATTCTCGAACTTACGTTGGTTAACTTACGACGAAATTTCAACGTATGAAAATGCGGGATGTAACATCATTTCCGAGCATATATCAATTTACTTATGGCATACTTCCATGTACGAAAACATGGGGTGTAACACCAGGAGTCATTCCAAAACTATTAAATCATGGTGTAACCTTACGATGCACTTACCCGGTCGTGATCCCACGTTACCCTACTCCAAATAATCCTGCCAATGCAATATAACTAGAGATCCTCACTTCAACCTTGGTCCTTAAACCTTAGAACCCAATCTCTAACATCTAGAATTCATTACAAGACCCGAATCTCACATCTACACAATGAATAAGTCTGAACAAGCTGTATTAAGTCATAACCATAACCCCAAGATGTAATCACATTATATACCCCATCACTTAGACACATAGCAGGAACTGCTGACCACCATTACTGCCCAGAAACAAATCCAGTACCGGTAGCAAACCTCATATTGATTAGAACCTTGTTCAAAATCTTCATACCCTGACGATGATGAAAGAAACACGCATAACCTCTTAACCACTCATCTAATCAATAAGCCAAGTGTCACGACCCAAACCGATGGGCTGGGACAGGCACCCGGTACCTTACTCAACCTAGTACCAACGTAACGTATCTTTTTTAATACATCATCATATACACATGCATACGGGCCTAATAGGCCAACATGATCATTTATAAACTCAAAACATAAGCCGACAAGGTCGTACAAACTTTTATGTACACGACATATGTCTACAAGACTCAAAGAATACATAAAAGTCATAAGGATCGGGACAGAGTCCCGCCATACCAAACAATACACGTCTAAATCATACTATCCAAACGAGCAAATCCGAACCAAATGGAGCGCACCAATATCTTCCGCTGAGTGGATAGCCTACTTGGAGGGCTCTCGACCTATCTATCGGGACTTGCGGGAATGAAACGCAGCATCCCCAGGCAAAAGGGACGTCAGTACAAATAATGTACCGAGTATGCAAGGCACATAAATAAATACATGAGAGATATGCAAGACATATAGAGTATATGACTCAACCTGTAAGTCTGAATAACTTTGTAAATCATAAATTACTTTTAAGGTCATGCATATGCGTATGAATGTCATGTCTTGCATAGGTACATGTTTCATAATATCATCAGCCTTTGAGGGCATCCCATCATATCATATCGGCCACTGTGGGCAAAATCATCATCGTATACAAATTGATCAGGTGGTGGTGCGTATATAATGCTATAACCTTTCCCATATCCCATTTACACATACACATATATATATACGCGTATATAATGCCGTTAGAATAATATTTACATATATATGCGTATATAACGCCGTTTGAATCATATTTCGGCCATTGTGAGCAACATCATCATCATATACCAGCTGATCAGGTGGTGGTGCGTATATAACGCCGTAATCATTTCCCATATCCCATATATATATATATATATACATATATGCGCGTATATATCGCCATCTGGTCATGGGTCAATATACATTAATACAATGCATGAAAAGTACGTCAATAAAATCATTCGGAAGGTCATAAGACCACTTTTCCTCTTTCAACTTTCGTATTTTTCTAAGACCCATGAACAAATGATAAAATATTATGACACATGGGAATTAAAGAACATAGATATTTCTATTACTTCATGAGTAGAGTCACTTATGGAATTTGTGCATTTGCACGTTTCGTTCATATCGTATGGATCATGCCAAAAGAAAGAAGGGATAGCCTTAACATACCTGGAGTAGGGAAAAATTCATATAATGTTCTCGGAAAATATTGCACCGTACTCCTTTAGACCTGCAAAATTTTACGTTGCTACGATTCCTAAAATTCTCGTTGGAACCTTGCAAGATTTCTCGTGGTTTAGTGGAGTATGTAGAATCAAATCTTCATTCGAATGTGAAGATGGCAATGTTCTGGCAGCGATATAGACTTTGTGTTTAGAAGTCAATATCTTAATCTTCTAATTGTAGTAATGTGACTACTTCTACTATTTTGGATGATATAGTGTATATTAATATAAGTAGGAGGTGTCTATTCACCTTGGTCCTTGATTGCCACATATTAAATGACCAAGATAAGTCATGTGGCCAACTTCCCCATTTTATTGGGGGGAGGGATTTAATCTTATCCACTTATTAGTTAATCGGGTAATGTCCCATTACCCGGTAATTAATCAATTACCCGAAAAATTGAGAATTATTCCCACTTACTTAAAATATTACTTACTTTTCACATACCTTATGCACCTTTATATTATGGTCATGTAGTACCTTTTATGGCACTAGTTCATAAATACCTGGTATTTTAGTTCGGGCCGTATTTTACTCCAACATGCCAAACTTCGACAAAATTCATTTTCTTCGATATTACTTACCCTCTTACCTTCACGAATTTACTCATCACTTATAATCTCGAAATAATCTTTTCCTTGGACTGATGTCAATTACCTTATGACAAATTGAATGTACATTACTACAGGGTGCAACATCGTCGTAACTTATTACTGCGAAGCGTAACATCACCGTAATGTAATACTGCTGGGTAAAACACTGTCATAAATTAATACTGCAGGACGCAACATCAATCATAATATATTACTGCAGGAAGTAACACCATCATAATATATTACTACAGAGCATAACATTGTCTTAATATAATACTGCCGCACGTAATATCGACGTAATATTGCGGGGCATAACATCATTCCCCTCTTTGGAACATTCATCCTCGAATGTTGACTAATGCTCTTATTATTTCCATAACTTATAGCTCTTGTAAATACCTTAATACTCTTTTTGCAATTTAAGCAGTTGCTCTGAGAATAAATCCAAAATCTAGGGTATTCCCCTCTTTTGTCTTTTTGCTCATATCATGACCTGCGGTCGAAATCTTCCTAATTTTGTAACTTTTGTTACCTCCTGTCATGCAACATGTATGACCCTGGATTTGTAGGTGCACTTATGTGATTCATCTTTCCTTTTTTTTCCTTTTACCTTTTAGTCAATCTAGAGGCGTCACTTTGTATATACAAGTCTTAATAAGATGCCTCTCTGGGCCTCTATAGGTATATTGAAGTCCTTTGCTCGATACTTTGTAGAGCTTACGAATATGGCCTAATCTCATGTCATACTTTGTAACTTATATCTAACCATTGTTGATTCGCCTCAATGTTGATCTATAATCCTTTACTTGACGACTTGAAACTTCTTACGTAATATATTACCGCTAGGGCTTACGTTGTATTGAGGAATAGTCGAAGTGATTCCCATAATAGTATTTCATATTGTGATTCACCTTATGGGGGTATCCTAATTTTGTGCCGCCAGTGAAATCTTTTCTCCTTCTTTTTTTTTAAATCTTTATTCAATCAAAGGCCCCAAACATCATCCTATATATGTCACAATTATACCCTTATTTTATTACCAGGTCAGCATTTCATTCCTTCTAAATGCTATTAATCTTAGACTCCTTTGAGTTCATTAAGGCTATAGTGAGCTTTGTATAACATAGAGAAACTATCTGCTCTTCTTGTTTTCATGGGCTTAATCCAAAAACTTATCCATTCTTGTCACCTTTTCACTTGCCTTTCATCATCCTTACTCATGTTTCTTTAAAACTTTGTCGCTCTACCATACTTTAGCATGCGACCTATACATATCCATTTATGAACTTTCCTTCAACTTGCTTGCACCATAGATTTCCTTATGTTATTCTGGAACGTCAAGCGAGACATCACATCATCTCCAACTTTTCTCTATTCTATTGACTGGATCTCTCAGTACTTAGAAACCACAGGCTAGAAGACATGTCACTGGCGATGCCGCTATCATTCCCGCATGCTTATAACCTTCTATCTGGAGTATGGACTATTTACAACTTTCTACATTTGAGTATCTCGTACGTTGTTCACTTTTACCTTACTTACTTAAAATCTCGTATCATATCTTTTATATCCCTTATAACCTCCCTTCCACCTAGTTGTAATTCACGTCCATAACTTGAAGCTCTATTATAATACTTGCACCTCTGGTACATACACAATCTGGAATTTCGTAGTAACTTCTTATGAGGCTAGTACTTCGTCTAACTGGCTTCCTTGTAGAGCCATTATAGATTATGGCTGTTGTGTTATTTCTCTTGAACATCTGATATTAAGAGTGATTATGTCATGTTCTCCAGCACAACTTCTATAATTTTTCTAGATCCAATAATCAGACTCCTGATTTACTTAGGTAATGTAATTCTTTAGTTTCTTCTTCCTTCTGATCAACCTTTACGTAGGTTTAAGCTATCTTCCGATCTGTGGCTCATGGTATCAGTTATTACCTTAGCCTTTCATGGGTGTTATAGAATATCCATGATACAATCTTCTAACAATTCAATCATTTGTCTATGCCCTGGGCTTAATTCTTTCTTATAACTTATATCAGAGTCTTCTATGGTTGTATGGTTGTCAACAAATATGCTGCCTGGATAATGCTCCAAAATTTTGAGTGTATCCATAACGTACTAACTCTGGATCAATAATCAAATAATTCTTTTGTTCCATCATAGCTTTATTTCAACGTAAGCTATTACTTTTCCTGGTCTTTCTGCCCCTCGTTGCGTCCATACTTAGCTTATCTTAGTGCCCACATTTGCCAGAGTTTTTATACAACTTATATGTTCTCGATTATTACCTTTAACTTTTACTTCCCGTTCATTAGCCACAGTAGGTGCCACTTTCCTTTGGAATGCTTACAATGTTGTTGGAGATTGTTGTTACATGATTATTTCCTCTTTAGGTCGTTGTGCTTAGGTTGAAGCCTTCTTTCTTATCTCCTCAACTAGTCTTTTGTTGTAGTACTTAGGGAGAACCCTTGACTATTGTAAAAGATGTGAGCTTATTACAGACCTTTTGATGTCCTTTCTTGCCTATAATTATCCGCAGTTGCTTACCTCCGTGTCCTTGTGCTTGTAGGGTTGCTTCTGAACTGATATTTTTACTGTCTTCCTAGTTGCACTTTCTTCTATCCCCGTAATACTTATACGGTACCTTTAACTACCCCAACTCCTATTTGAATATATCTCAAGTATTATAATGATATTCTTCGAGGCTGAATTCTCCATGTTGGGTTCTACTATGTTTATCTCACACGATCTGATGACTTGTCTATAACCTCTTGTTTAGCCATAACTGGGATCTTTCTGACCAATTACTAACTACTCGTTGGCCCATTCTCATATCAATATTCCTCGTAATCTTTCTTGGGTTATTTCCTTTGTCTTAACTTACGTTTTGCACTGGCTCCTTATTTATTAATAACAGCTCGGCAGGAACCTTTACTTCCTTTACTTGACGTCGTGCTTGCACAATATTCTTGCATCGTAACGTATCTGTAAGATTTGGATAAGTGCTATCTTATTCTTCTTTCATTTATCGCATTCTTCCTTTACCATTCTATAGTCACTAGAGACACTTAATTCTGACTTAATGCCACATCACTCCATATTCCCCCCTTTTGGGGAGTATTAAAAAGTGGAGCTACAATGACCTACCTATAGATATTTTAATTCTTCATCTTTGGCATCCTTATACATCATCGATGACCCTTACTTGCCTTGCGGTAATCCTTCTATACCAAGGATAGCAAAATTCCTTACTCACGAGGGTGAAACTTAGTATAACTGGCACATACATTCCCTTAAGTTTAACTTTGCTCCCATTGCATGCTTTAGGGAAGCATCTTCCTGAATGACCATTCTCTGAATTCTCATGAATCTTCTTCTATTGTCCATTCTATTATTGCTGGAGCGCGATCTGAAATTCTCATGATGCTGACTATTATCAAGTCACTCAGTCTCTTGCTCATGTTTAGTTTATCTTATTCACCAGTCCATACTGATTTTTATTACTCTAAGGTATTTCCTTTTAGTAATCACGTTAGAGTCGCGAATTTATTTCTCGAAATGAGGATGTAACCTTATGGCCTATACCCTTTCGTTGTCTTAAGGCCCATCACCTTTCGTCTCTTCCTTCATTTGACTATTGGTTCTGTAACACTCTACCGTTCTCATCTATGTATCACACCTTATTCATAATGCTTGCTTATCTCTCTTCTCATTACTCTGCTAATATTTCTGCATATCCCTTTTCTTGTGAAAACTTCAATAAGACATTTGTTTTTCGCTTTTAGCTTCCATTTGCTCCATCCAATGGCTCTTTGGGTTGCTTAGCATACTCGCTCTACTGGGGATGAGAGCCACATTTAAAGTAATATTTATCCCATCCAGGCTTTCACTGCCTATCTTTTGAATGCTAGTATTCACATCTAATCGTAATATTCTAGGGTGCACCATTTGGGTGTCTCACAAGAAGATCTATTGACACATTTGTAATACTCTTTGGAAATGCCAACAAATGAAAGTAATCCATTTACCAATTTGGGTTACTCTAACCCTAGCCGGATCTTTATATCCCATCCTTCTCTTAACTATACCTGTTAGCCCCCATATGGCATAACTGAAATGGGGGTGACCAATTGTACATACCTCTGTTACTATTGAATATAACTCAAAAAACTTATGTTCCTCTACCTCAATTATAAACGTTGTTAACCTTCATTAATTGGGCGCCTTGTACCCTTCTTCATCTTGCTTCTTTTGCTTGTTAAAACTTGTATTTATCTTTTTAATCTCTCATTGTCTTTCACCATAAAGGTGGATAGGCATTCTTGCCTTAAGGTTCCTTATCAAGAGGATTACACCTTTCAGTACGCACATGATCTGCTAAAGACCTCATATTTACTTATCATAAGCATGATACAAAGTTGAGTTCCTCTAATTCGACACTTCCACAGCTATATTTCTTATCGATCATCTTTCTGAACGTAGGCATCGTCTTATTACGAATAAAAGTTCGGGACTTGAATTCTTATAAGTATGCTCTACCACACGATCTAGAGTAGGAAGAAAGAGTGCCATTCACAAATTCCCCGTAGCCTCCTGCTTATAAGTGTGGTGCATGACACACCCATAAACAAGACTCTACTAGACACGGCTTATATACTCCCTAGGAAAGAACTACTCTGATACCACTTTTTTCACGACCCAAATTGATGGGCCGGGATGGGCACCCGGTACCTTACTCAATCGAGTACCAACGTAACGTATCTTTCTTAATACATCACCATATACATATGCATACGGGCCTAATAGGCCAACATGATCCTTTATAGACTCAAAATATAGGCCGACAAGGCCTTACAATCTTTTATGTACACGACATATGTCTACAAGCCTCTAAGAATACATAAATGTCATAAGGATCGGGACAGAGTCCCGCCATACCAATCAATACACGTCTAAATCATACTATCCAAACGAGCACCTCCAAAGCAAATGGAGCGCACCAACATCTTTCGCTGAGTTGATAGCCTACTTGGAGGGCTCTCGACCTGTCTATTGGGACCTGCGGACATGAAATGCAGCATCCCCAGGCAAAAGGGATGTCAGTACAACTAATGTACCGAGTATGTAACGCACATAAATAAATACATGAGAGATATGGAAGACATATATAGTAGATGACTCAACCTGTAAGTCTGAATAACTTTGTAAATCATAAATTACTTTTAAGGTAATGCATATGCATATGAATGTCATGTCGTGCATAGGTACTTATTTCATAATATCATTAGCCTCTGAGGGCACCCCGTCATATCATATCGACCACTGTGGCAAAATCATCGTCGTATACCAGCTGATCAGGTGGTGGTGCGTATATAACGCCATAACCTTTCCCATATCCCATATATATATATACATACATATATACGCGTATATAACTCCGATTGAATCATATTTACATATATATGCATATATAACGCCGTTTGAATCATATTTCGGCCACTGTAGGCAACATCATCATCATATACCAGCTGATCAGGTGGTGGTGCGCATATAACGTCGTTATCTTTTCCCATATCCCATATACGTATATTTACATATATATGCGTATATAACGTCATCTGGTCATGGGTCAATGCACATGAATGCAATGCATGAAAAGTACATCAATAAAATCATTCGGAAGGTCATAAGACCACTTTTCCTCTTGAGTAATATCATAAAGTAACATCTTTTCAACTTTCGTATTTTTCTGAGACCCATGAATAGATGATAAAATATTATGACACATGGGAACTAAAGAACATAGATATTTCTATTACTTCTATGAGTAGAGTCACTTATGGAATTTGGGTAATTGCACGTTTCGTTTATATCGTATGGATCATGCCAAAATAAAGAAGGGATAGCCTTAACATACCTGGAGTAGGGAAAAATCCGTATAATGTTCTCGGAAAAGATTGCGTCGTACTCCTTTAGACCTGCAAAATTTTACGTTGCTACGATTCCTAAAATTCTCGTTGGAACCTTGCAAGATTTCTAGTGGTTTAATGGAGTATTTAGAATCAAATCTTCATTCGAATATGAAGATGGCAATGTTCTGGCGGCGATATAGACTTTGTGTTTGGAAGTCATTCTCTTAATCTTCTAATAGTAGTAATGTGACTACTACTACTATTTTGGATGATATAGTGTATATTAATATAAGTAGGAGGTGTCTATTCACCTTGGTCCTTGATTGCCACATATTAAATGACTAAGATAAGTCATGTGGCCAACTGCCACGTTTTATTGGGGGGAGGGATTTAATCTTATCCACTTATTAGTTAATCGGGTAATGTCCAGTTACCCGGTAATTAATCAATTACCCGAAAAATTGAGAATTATTCCCACTTACTTAATATATTACTCACTTTTCACATACCTTATACACCTTTATATTATGGTCATGTAATACCTTTTATGGTACTAGTCCATAAATACCGGGTATTTTAGCTCGGGCCGTATTTTACCCCAACATGCCAAACTTCGACAAAATTCGTTTTCTTCGATATTACTTACCATCTTAACTTCACGAATTTACTCATCACTTATAATCCTTATAATCTCGAAATAATCTTTTCCTTGGACTGATGTCAATTACCTTATGACAAATTTAACGTACATTACTACAGGGTGCAATATCGTCGTAACTTATTACTGCGAAGCGTAACATCACCGTAATGTAATACTGTTGGGTACAACACTGCCGTAAATTAATACTGCAAGACGCAACATCAATTATAATATATTACTGCAAGACGTAATACCATCGTAATATATTACTGCAGATCCTAACATTATCGTAATATAATACTACCGAACGTAATATCGACGTAATATTGTGGGGCATAACACCAAGAAACTCACTCATCCGACCAAGCATATTGCCCAAATCCTCAGCGAAATATAGTATTATTCTCCAAAACCTTCTTTATCCCAATACAGTAGTGCAAATCTATGGTCTAGAAACCTCATCTCAGCCAATACAAGCAGCCCCACCACTAGGTGTCAACAACAATCATATGGAGACCCACACAACTCGGTTTTTCACACCAACAAGTAATAATTCAGACATGACAGATAACTGTAAGAAAACTAAATAAGAAGGCTACTAAGCAAGTTAAGCAGGCAGGAAAATTTTAGTATTTTACTATGAACTATTTTCAACAAGGTGAAAGCAAAAATAAATGAAGTAAGCATCAAGAGTTACATTTCATCACAGCACTGTTGTCGCGCGTAACCCGATCCCATCATATTAATCCACAGAGGGTACCCATCGAGCAATAATACTCGAGCTCACTGATCATATGTGTGTCAACATCAATCATGATAGAGTGAATAAAATATAACTGTGGTAAAATGATTAGGCACTAACAATACTGAGGAAGACCAGTGACGAGTGGTGATTTTAAAACTCATTCTACTCTCTTTTATATTATTTTTATGTCTTTTAACTATAATATGAGGTGGTTTATGGTGTGTATTGTAGATTTTTAGGTAAATGATGTCATGAAGTGATTTGAATTCAATTGAAGTAGAATTAAGCAAAAAAGGTTGAAAACAAACTCTTCAAGGATTTCGCATTTGCGGAAGATTGGTCGCAGAAGCGACCTCGCATCTATATGAAATTGCCCGCATCTGTGGAGCTGAGCATACTTGTCCTGGGACCACATGTGCTAGTTAAGAACCGTATCTGTGGTTGCGCATGTGCGTGTCGGAGCCCTCATATTCGGAGCCAGAAGTCACTTCAAATGTCCGCATCTGCCCTAAGGTATCTGCATCTGTGGAGACGCACCCACGAGGATTCTTCCACAGTTGCAGTCAACGGGCATCAGACCTGGACTATAATGACATATCACATTTTCTCAATTCCAAACCCACAAATACACGACCAAGCCTATTGGGAACAGATCTTTTGGCTTATTTTCATTCCTCAAGATTAGAGAGAAGAAGTTTTGGGAGATAGGGTTTGCACACACATTTTGGTCTTGAAGATTTGAAGCTTTTGGTTGAGAATTTCTTACCCATTTATGTTCATTTCTTTATTTTCTTGCTTTGTATTGTATATCTAAGTGTGTTGTATTTATTCCAACACTTGGATCTTGTTTATGGAAATATTCATATTTAAAGTGTGGATTAAATATCTTGTTGTGCTTATGTATTGAATGATTTTTTATCTTTTATGAACTGACTTATTATTTTTTTAATTATTCTTGTTCTTTAATGTTTACAAAGGGATTATCTAACCTTAGGACTCGCCCATTTACTTCAAATTAATTTTGGTAAAGATATTTGGGATAGGGAAAAATTAATTAACAAAAACTTGAGGATTTAACCCTCATTTTATAGATTTTACCTAGGGATAGGATTGAACTACTTGCAGCCATATCCGGGTGTGCTTAATATCTTAATTGTTTTACGAATAATTCAATTAGAGAAGTCTTGCTAGTCTTCAGAAGAAGCTAATATAGAATTATTACCCGAGGCTAAGTAACATAAACTCGCTCATATTCATAAAATCATGAAATACATTGGATCATTAATTGAGTGTAATTCCCAATGCATCCATACTTGTAGTCATTGATCATTTTACTTGATTTCTAGGCTAGTTTACATTTCCACATTTAGGTATAAATATTTTCTAAAACCAATTATAAGTGTTTGGCATTGCATAACAGTGATAATTCTCTTACATTTCTAATCGCGTACGTATTGTTCTCTGTGGGACTCGACTCCGACTCATAGTTGAGTAAATTATATTTCATGCGACCTTGTCAATTTAATTTTTAGTAGTGGATTTCAACATCATTAACCAGCACAACTATGGTTCAATAAGCAAATCAACATCACGAAGGTCATCTCGCCCATAACACCATAAGGCCTAAACTGAATTACTGTAATGATCTGACCGGTTATTTTGCTTTTTAGAACCCCATTCCCCTAAATAAGACTTCCCATACTTGCTTTTACTGATTTATGACTTGCGATAATGGTTGGTTTGGGATTTGGAAGAGTTTGGGTTAATATTGAAATACTTGGTTCCTTAAAGTTGGCTTAAAAGGCCAAGTTTGACTTCGATCAACATTTTGAGTAGATGACTTTGGAGTCGGGATTTGAAGGTCCCAACAAGTTCACTTTGATTATTTCACACTTGGGCGTATGTTCGGATCGGGTTTTGGATGACCGGGGAGCGTTTTGGTACCTAATAGTGAAAGTTGGCTCTCGAAGGATTTTGAAGTTCTTAAAACTTTGGTTTGGAGTGGGTTTTGGTGATATCGAGGTCCAAATGGGATTCCAAGACCAGGAATAGTTCTGTAATGTCATTTAAGACTTACACTCAAAATATGGTGTCATTACGAGTAGTATAAGTATGTTTCGGCGCATTGGAAGTAAATTGAAGAGCTTGAAGTTCTTAAGTTTGATTCAATTGGTTTTAGGGTGTGATCCTTAGTGTTAATGTTGTTTCAGGCATTCTGTGAGCTCAAGCAAGTATGTTTTATGATTCCAAACGGGTTGTTATATTTGGACGGGACCTCGGGGGCCCCGAGTGTGATTCGGACGATGCATAAGTTAGGTATGAATCTCAACAGGGTTGCTGGTGCACCAGTTCTGATGTAACCGCACCTGTGAGCCTATTTCTGCAGGCGGGAGTACACAGGTGTGAGCCAAGCCCAACAGATGTGATCCAAGGATGGCCAGCCAGGTTCTGCAGATGCTGTTCCCTCTACGTAGAAGCGGGAGCCCGTCCATAGGTGCGGCCCCAACCGACCCAGCTAATTTCGCAAAACAGACACCTGGTCCGCAGAAGCAGATCCGCAGGTTCGGCTTATGCACTGTAGGTGCGAAAATTGGTGGGGCAGTGAGGTTCAATTAATACGGGACTTAAGGCATTTTCACTCATTTCTCTCACTCTTGGTGCAATTATTGGAGCTTCTTGATAGGGATTTTCACCTAGCTTTTGGAGGTAAGTAATTTCTACCTATTGTGAGTTCAATATAGAGATTTTGGGTTGATTTTAACATGAAATAAGTAGAAATCATGGGTTAGATGAAAAATCTAGGGTTTGATAAGAATAACATTTTTTCACGAAATTGACCATGAAACTTAGTAATAATCATATATTTGTGTTCCTTAGGTCATGAGTAACAACTTCCTTTGAAAATTTTCGGAATCCGGGAACGTGGGCTCGGGGTGAATTTTAGGAATCTTGCCTTTGGGGTTGGGTAATCACTTTAATAGTTGGAATATGAACTTTTGAACCTATAATGATTGATTTTTACAATATTGAATAGTTTTTGATTGTTCGGCTCCGATTTGAGGGTTTCAACGCATTCTTGAGTTTGGAAGTAGGCTTTGAGACGAGGTAAGTCTCTTTTCTAACCTTGTAAGAGGGAAATTTCCCCATAGGTGAACTTAATTAATATGTGATTAATTGTGGGGGCTACGTACGCACGAAATGGCGAGAGTCCATACGTAGCTACTATTCTTAATTATATTTGGGTAGTTTTAGGTACACACCATGCTTGAGAATACCATTATTTGATTATATTTGTTATTGTCATAGATGGATCCAAGTTGAGGATTTTCAAGTATTTAAAAGCTTCATGTTGATATGTCTATATTTTTAAAAGATTCAAGAAAAGTGTTACGATTTATTTAAAAGTTGATATTTGACTGTGTCGCACGTATGATCTGCGACTGGGGTAATTCTTTGAATTTATATTTGACGCAGTCGCACGTATGATCCGCGAGCGGGGTAATAAATGCATCTATGGTTTGCGTCATTCGACCCTCAGCAGTGCACAATTTACATTTATGTTGGATCGGGCTGAACATCCTCAGTTGTGTTCTTGTGTGATAATAAAACTGGAAACTTTTTTATAACTTGTATAAATTTGTTGTCGAGAGATCACTTGTTTTAAATGAAGGAATTGTTTTGGGTTCTTAAATATGATGGAAGGATTGTTTAGTTATTTTTCTTTCTTGTTATGAGCTTATGGTTATCTCCATATATTATGTTTACTTTAGAATTTCATGTTATTATATTGTTAGCCCTAGTAAGTGTCAGAGTCGACCCCTCGTCACTTCTTCTTCGAGGTTAGACTAGATACTTACTAGGTACATATTTTTATATACTCAGGCTACACTTATGTACTTAATTGTACAGGATTTTAGTCAGGTGCATCTGGTCACCAGTCAGGCGCGTGGATTTGATCCCCCTTTCGAGACTTCATGGTGAGCTGCCTCCTGAGTCATTCTGCAGTAGCTGGAGTCTTCTTTATGCTTTATTTTCCATTTATTCTCTTCCACACAGTAGGCTAATGTTCTTTTGTACATTCTACTAGATTTCCCACATACTTGTGACACCAGGTATTGGCACACACACTTGTAGACTTATGATTTTTGTATTGTATACATGATTACGATTTGTATTCGTTGCTTCCTTTTAACTTGGCTTCATTGGTAAATTTCTGAATCTTTTAACAAATGAAGAATTTTTATCCACTTAGTAATTTATAAGATGGGAAATTGCTAGTTTGATCAGCTTGGCTTGCCTAGAAATGGTGTTAGGTGCCATTACGGCCTATGATGGAATTGGGTCGTGACAACATGGCAGCAGAGCACTAGGTTCATGTAGGTCTCACAAGTTATAGGCAGACCTAGTAGAATCTTGCGGATCGGTAAGAAGACATCTGTACTTATCTTCGAGAGGCTATAGGGTGTTAGGAAACCACTCTTTATTTATCTCCTATCGTGCAGTTGATGGTATAGTAAATTTTCTTCCTCTATTCTCTCGCATATGGTGAGAACGCGTATGACAGATGTTCCAGTCCGGGAGGAGCTATTCGCCCCATTACTAGAGGCCGAGGCAGAGGCCAGGGGAGGGCACCGACCCAAGGTAGGGGACGAGGGCATCCTAGAGCTTCCCTAGTTGCACCACCAGCAGATCCTATAGATGATTCCGTTATTGAGGAGCAGGGTGAGGTGCCCGCAGTAGAGCCTACTCCGGATATTTCATGATAGCACCGGGCTTTCAGAAGGCCATGGACCATATGCTGCAGTTCATCTATTCTATGACTCAGGTTGGTTTATTTCCAGCAGACCCATCCATATCCCAACCGGGAGAGGGGGCATAGACCCCTACCACTCAGACTCCTGGGCATGTAGCTACAATGTATCAGACTTTGGGTACACTACCCACGGACATGGCCCAGTCAGTTATAGCAATTGTACCTGAGCGTAGACGAGCTGCAGCCAGTGAGCCGCATAAGCTCTTTGACAGGTGGACTGGGTTACACCCTCCTGTATTTGGAGGTGAGCGACATGAGGACCCCTAAGACTTTTTTGATAGGTGGAAGGAAAGACTGCACAACATGAGGATATTAGAGTCGCATAGGGTGGATTTCACTACTTTCCAGTTAGAGGGCAGGGCCCGCAGATAGTGGAAGTCTTATCTTCTCAGCAGGCTAGTGGGTTATCCTCCCATGACTTGGGACAAGTTTACTCGGCTTTTCTTGGATAGGTATATTCCACCCTACTAGAGGGAAGAGTTGCGGTGTTAGTTTGAGCAGCTCGAGTAGGGTCAGTTGTCTATGATCGGTTATAAGGCAAGATTTTCTGAATTGTGTCGCCATGCACTTATGATACTTCCTACAAAAGCGAAGATTTGTTGTGGGGTTTTGATCGCTGCCGACTCGACACTACGCTATGGTAGGAAGAGCGGATCACAATATCTTTTACCTGAATAGAGGTCCGAGATTGAATTTCCACAAGGAGCTAGTAGTGGAGTTGTAATTTCTGTGTAGCCTAGAGTTGCGGTTGTGCTTCTAATGTCACTTCAAGTATCTTTTGAGTTTTTGTATTTATAACTATTATTATAAAACTATGGATTAAAGCTAGATTATGCTAGGAGAATATTGCTAAGTTTTAATTAATGGTAAGGAAGAGCACTAGGGTCGTGGCATTACCTTGGTGGCTAATTGACGGGTAGATGTTACTTAGGTTCGATTGACTTATTTGGGGCTTATGCTATGACCGTTGCACAATTTTACCCACTCTCACACCTCTAGGTAGAGAGAGGGATTTTTCCCAATTGACTCTCTCGAGACCAATTGGGTTGGCAAATTAGACCAAATAACTAGGGCTCAAGTAGGGTGATTACTCTCTCGAGATTTAACCCGTTAATTGGGACTATCATTTCTCATGAGTCCATCCCAATTCTTTGTTGGGTCAATTTTGAGGTCATAGACTCTCTTTCTCAAGAAGAGTTAAACCCACAAAGCTTGAATCAGTGTTTGCAACTACCAATTCTAAATTAAATCATAAAATCAACCCAAATAACAAACACCCATAGTCAACTAACCCTAGATGGCAACACCCATCAATTGCCCGCACTAGGGTTGAGCCACAACCCTAGCTAATGGATTTAGCTATACATAATTAAAGAAGAAACTGAAGAAATAGATGACGAACTACACATATTAATTAATTACTAAGAAGAGACTACAATAATCTATTGTTAATGGGAAGCAAATATGCCAAAAATGGCTACAACACCAAGCGCAGATGTTCTTCTGTTCTCAGATATGACCGCCCTCCTAAAAAAATAGTAAAATGTTCTATTTAAACTAGGCTGGAAAAACTGGACAAAAATACCCCTGTGGGGTCAGTGCGGGCCGCACAAAATGGACCGCGGCCGCACTGGCTCTTGGGCTTCAGTTGTTTGATGACTTGAACTGGGGGATGCGGACCGCGTGGGAGTATACCGCGGTCGCGAAGGCAACTGGCGCGGTCCTCGCAGACATGATCGTGGACCGCGTGAGGACAAATGCCCTTTGCTGAACCCTATGAACGCGGACAGCACAAAACAGGAGTGCGGCCGCAAAGCTTCTCCATGAGCCGCGTGAATACTACCACAGTCGCGTGACCTCATGCTTGAAAATGTCCAGTCTCTGAACCTCCTAGTGCGGCCGCGGTCATTGTTACGCGGTCCGCACTAGGCCCCTTTTTCTTTACTTCTATTGGTCTTTGATACTTGAGCAGGTTTCACTCCTTTTTGAGTCGATCTTTGACATTTCGTCACTTTGTTAATCAATGCTGCAATCAAGCACGAATTGTGAGCATTTTGTGACTGTTTTTGTATCAATTTATACTCAAAGCATAGGCAAGTAGGGACATAAACACTTTAAAATCCTAACTTATCAACTCCCCTAAACATAAACCTTTGCTTGTCCTCAAGCAAACAAAATAAGACCCACCCCTTAAAGGAACATCCAAGTAATTCCAGCTATCCTAAAATTACCTCAACAAGCATCAATTGGGACTAACATTTTCCCTCAATACGAATGCATCATTAACACATTTAAAACTTTGAAAACTATTGATCAAGTGTGACACAAGAGCATCAAGAGTTGACATATTTCATCAAAGAGCTTTTCTCACTTACTTTGGTCATTGTGGAACCCAAACTCTCACATCCTCAACTCTCCCTAAGCGAACCTCACCTTTTAAATATTGACACACAAATTGAAGCAAATGAAATTTCACTCATATCTCTCAAAAAGGAAGGTCACAAGTCCGACTCTAAGTACCATATGCTTGCCCCTTATGTAAGTATCCACTAATGTAAGCTCCCTTCAACTTGAGATCAAATAGGACTTTTGTGTAGTCATTGTGAAGGCTTTTAGGCAAGGGTAGGACATATTTTTATTAACGTGGGTTCAATCTTCCCTTAAGCACTTCTTTTGATTCATTTCGGCGCAACTTTCTTGGCTCTTTTTGAGGATTTCACTTCTTCACAAGGGGTTAGAGAGACACATTGTCACTCTTTCTTATACAATTCAAAACATTTCTCCTTTTTCTACTTTCTCCATACCTTTTTCACTTTTGCTTTCCTTGAATCCCTTTTTATTCTTGTTCACATGGGACTTTCCTTTTGTCCTTTTTCTTTTCTTGCTTTTTCATTGCCTTCGTTTCTTTCTTTTGTACCTTGCTTCTTTGCTTCCTTTCTTGTCTCTCCCCCCAAACTTCGATTTTTGCCATTACTCAAGGGAGGATTTGGGTGCCGAGAGAGGGTAATCGTTTAGAACGGGTATAGGCTTGTAGCATTGGTTCTTGAAAGAAAAAAGTTTAAGACTCAAAAGGGTTAACTAGGGATTATTTCATTGGACGGCTATGAAATTGTTCAACTTAGCATTTGGATCAAGGAGAGCCTATAATCATTTCTCAAGTCAAATTTCACCTAGGATTTTGCCTCAACAGACATTCAGGGAAAGTTCTAGACCATTGGCTCAGGACTTGGACTCAAATTTCAATTCCTCACCACACACGCTAGGGATTTGCTAAATACATCGAGTCGAGGGCCCACAACGACTTTAGTTATGATTTAAACACACGATGGTCCAAAAAGATCACATGATGATAGTTTGGTCAACGCAAGAGTCTCAAAGCCACGACTTTCACCATCCTGAACACAATATTATGTCTTTGACCATGGGATCAAAGGCAAATGTGCTAGGACCAAGTGAAGCTTTGCTTGAGGTGCCTTTAACTACGCTATCAAAAACAAAAGAAAAATCAAAGAAACGGACACAAACCCTTAAGAAGGTTGTCACGCCGTCTATCATTGGGAAGAGCCACCCGGTTCGCACAATACTCCACGCTTGGAAAGAACCGTGGCATTAAGAAAACCAAGGGATTATTGGAAATGCCAAAATCAAAACAAGCGTCTACGAGCCTTACTACAAAGCTAAAAACGAAAATTTTGCAAAAATAGAAAATAGAATGAATATGTACAATAGAGGAGTAGAATATACAACGGGGATGAATATATACAGAAATGTAAAGTTATATACAACCCAAAGTAAAAAAAAACACAAAATCAATAATAATAAACTAATAATATATATATATACAGTCCTCCAGAAAACAATAGGGCGCACCCCCACGAATAAAAGCTGGAATTGTCCTCAATGCCAACTATCAAATAAATATCAAAACAAAAGAAAGGATATAGGATCTCCCTATGCCTGGTCCATCTGCATGGGATCATCAGTGGTTCCCAAGTCCTCTGTATGTACGGGAACCTCAGACTGGTTCCCGATTTCCTGCTGCTCTGCTGCTAGGACTAGGGCCTGCTCCTGAACTGGCTGACTGATAAGTGCATCACTAGAGGGGGGGTCTCCTGTGGGTCTGGTAGCTCAATAACTGCACCAACTTAACTGGGGAGCTTCCTCTTCTTTCTTGGGGGCCTGGGTGCCTGATCCTGCTCCTGTTGTGGCTGTGGCACTGGTGCTGCTGCTAGGGCTAGATCTACTGCTTGGGCTGGATCCCCGAATAACAAGTCTAAAGGCATCTGGTCTGCCAATAGCTTGTCCACATCAGTCTGTAGCACTCTCACCGACTCCTTAGACGCCCTTGACTTCCTCATCTTCTTGTGCTCCTTGGCAAGCTCCCTCAAATCCTTGCCATGTGAATCTACTTCCATAGTCAAGGCGTCCTGAGTCCTCATAATCTTCTCCTGATTTTCCAGAAGCTTCTTCAGTATGTCCTCAATGGACTGAGGAAACTGAGTAGTGGAAGATGCTGAATGGGCCTCAACTGTAGCAGACAATGTAGACAACTTGGATGTCGCAGCTGATATCCAGTTGTTTAAACTGGATAGTGTTCGGCTCAACTATTGGGTCGTGAAAGGATGAGTCCGGGAAGAAGGGACCACCGTGTCAACTAAAGTACTGGGGCCAACAGTGGAGGAGGGTCGTGGAGGCAAATTATCATTAGTGGTGACAGCCGGCATGGTGGAAGGCTATGTGGGGGGCTCAATCGAAGACACTACCGCAACTGGCTCATCAGACTGGCCAGCTGGAGTAGAGGAAGGCGACTTGTAACTTTTGTCTTTGGGGTTGTCTATCCCCTTCAAACTGTACCAGAAGAATGGAGCCACGGGTTTTACCTTGACGTCAAACGGTCTCTTCTCCACCTCCAAGTCCCGGAAATACATAGTAAGGGTGCTGGGAAAAGGGTAGTTCCAGTCATGCTCGACACCTACTGTAGAAATGGTGCGGGACATCAAATTGCCCACATTGATAGGATAAACTACCATAATAGAAGCAATAAGAACCTCTCGGGCAAGTGGAATAGTCTAATCATGAGTAGTCGGGTCGAGCTGACTGCATACAAAGGTCAACCACCCTCTAGCCTCAAAGTTGAAAGTTCTCCGAAATATTTTGGTCCCTGCTTGTAACCATTCTGGAACCGTACCCGGGATTGCCAGGTACGAAGCTAACCACGGACGAACCTCCTCGCCCATTGCTAACTTTTCATTGTACATGGACTCATCTTCGTCAATGAACCCCAAATACTCATTCAACGCCTTCCCGGTGAAAACCACATTTTTGTTTCTCACTTTCGTCACTTTAGTGCCTTTCAAGATATGAGCCACATTGCTGTAAAACTCCTTGACCATATGCTCATTTGCCTTCAAACAATTGTCTTTAAAGAACTCCCAACCCACTCGATCCTGGAATTGTCTATGCACATTGGGGTTTAGGGGTAGAAGGTCTTTGTCAATAAAGCTCCGCTCAAGTATCAACTTCCGTGACGGCCATCATTCTCTAAATTTGTGGAACGCCACCTGGCTGACAAATCGACTGATC
Source organism: Nicotiana tabacum (assembly GCF_000715075.1). NCBI lineage: Eukaryota > Viridiplantae > Streptophyta > Magnoliopsida > Solanales > Solanaceae > Nicotiana > Nicotiana tabacum. Next base: position 115,874,284 of record NC_134084.1, read on the forward strand.
TTCCCAAACTTCAAGTTTTCTATTTCTCAACACCCCCAACCATGGGAACCCCACTATCCGGTACCTCATTATCACTATTAGTCACACCTTCTACACTCTCCCGAGATTCTGAAGCTGTGGGGGAGGTGGAGTATTCACCACTGCCTGCTGCTGAGCCATCAGACGACTCAGAAGGTATACGTTGTGAAGTTTGGGCAGTATGTGAAGCCGGGACTATAGTAGCTGGCCCTGAATCAGAAGAGAGGTCCTGAGAGGGTATGTACTCACTCCCCGATTGGTCGTATATAACAATTTGTTTCCTTGTTTTCAGTTTAGGTCGGGAAGTGAGTTTAACTTGTTTCCCTTTTTCTCCCCGGGAGGAGTCACCTCGGTCGGGTTGTTTAGCACCTCTTCCTAGTTGTTTTACCATTGTCTGCAAACAAACACATCTAACATTGTTAGTTGAAGCACAGGCAGCGAAACATGTAACTAAATTAAAATTGCAGAAGCAAAATGAAAGTTGCAGACACTGCTGCAGAACCAGTCACCGCGGACCGCACCAGTCACCGCGGACCGCACCATCAGTAAGCTCCCCGGCAACGACGCCAAAAAGTTGATTGTTGTCGACTCAACACTACACTATGGTAAGAAGAGCGGATCGCAATAGCTTTTACCCGAATAGAGGTCCGGGATCGAATTTCCACGGGGAGCTAGTAGTGGAGTTGTAATTTCTTTCTAGCCTAGAGTTGCGGTTGTGCTTCTAATGTCACTTCAAGCATCTTTTCGATTTTTGTATTTATAAATACTATTATAAAACTACGGATTAAAGCTATATTATGCTAGGAGAATATATTGCTAAGTTGTAATTAATGGGAAGGAAGAGCACTAGGGTCGTGGCATTACCTTGGTGGCTAATTGACGGGTAGATGTTACTTAGGTTCGATTGACTTATTTGGGGCTTATGCTATAACCGTTGCACAATTTTACCCACTCTCACACCTCTCAGTAGAGAGAGTGATTTTGCCCAATTGACTCTCTCGAGACCAATTGGGTTGGCAAATTAGACCAAGCAACTAGGGTTCAAGTAGGGTGATTACTCTCTCGAGATTTAACCCGTTAATTGGGACTATCATTTCTCATGAGTCCATCCCAATTCCTTGTTGGGTCAATTTTGAGGTCATAGACTCTCTTTCTCAAGAAGAGTTAAACCCATAAGCTTGAATCAGTGTTTGCAACCACCAATTCTAAATTAAATCATAAAATCAACCCAAATAACAAATACCATAGTCAATCTAACCCTAGATGGCAACACTCATCAATTACCCACACTAGGGTTGAGCCACAACCCTAGCTAATGGGTTTAGCTACACATAATTAAAGAAGAAATTGAAGAAATAGATGAAGAACTACACATATTAATTAATTACTAAGAAGAAACTACAATAATCTATTGTTAATAGGAAGCAAATATGCCAAAAATGGCTACAACACCAAGCGCAGCTGTTCTTTTGTTCTCAGATCTGACCGCCCTCCTAAAAAAATAGTAAAATGTTCTATTTATACTAGGCTGGAAAAACTGGACAAAAATACCCCTGTGGGGTCAGTGCGGGCCGCACAAAATGAACCGCGACCGCACTGGCTCTTGCGCTTCAATTGTTTGATGACTTGAACTGGGGATGCGGACCGTGTGGGAGTGTACCGCGCCCGCGAAGGCAACTGGCGCGGTCCGCACAGACGTGACCGCGAACCGCGTGAGGACAAATGCCCTTTGCTGAACCCTATGAACACGGATCGCACAGAGCAGGAGTGCGGCCACAAAGCTTCTCCGCGGGCCGCGTGAATCCTACCGCGGCCGCATGACCTTATGCTTGAAAATGTCCAGTCTCTGAACCTCATAGTGCGGCTGCGGTCATTGTTACGCGGTCCGCACTAGGCCCCTTTTTCTTCACTTCTCTTGGTCTTTGATACTTGAGCAGGTTTCACTCCTTTTTGAGCCGATCTTTAACATTTTTCACTTTGTCAACCAACCCTTCAATCAAGCACAACTTGTGAGAATTTTAGGACTGTTTTTGTATCAATTTATACTCAAAGCATAGGCAAGTAGGGACATAAACACTTTAAAATCCTAACTTATCAGGTTTCACCCCGGTATTTGGGCTAGCATGGACAGAGAGGCGGAGATGGGTACTGATTATCAGCTAGTGGTAGAGAATGATCGGAGGACTGAGGGCTAATGCTAGAGGGGTAGAGAGAAAATGCAGCAGGACAACAGAAACCTATTTCCTAGAGAGTTGAGAGGTGCCTCGGCTAGGGGCAAAGGTCAGCTTGGGAGGAGTCAGCCTAGTAGGCCACCTCCTCGGGGTGCCCCAACGCGACCCTATTTTAGTGTTGTGTCAGAGAGATCTTATCACCTAACAGCTCATCAGGGTCCTTCTAGTTCCTGTTACAGTGCCATGCCAGAGAGTTCATACCCCACCAGCCATTCATGGTTTTTCTAGTGGGTATTCAGTCTATGAGGGTCAGACTCCAGTGCAGTAGTCTATGGTACCGAGAGGTTGTTATCAGTGTGGGGTCACATGAGGAGGATTTTCCCCAGACTTAGGGGCAAAGCAGTACAGTAGGGTCATCAGCTTATGATTACAGCACCAGCCGAGCGACCACCTAGAGGTGTGGGACATGCTGGTAGGGGCTGTCTTAGAGGTGGAGGCCAGGTAGGGGGAGGTCAGCCAGCTATTGTTCAGTCAGGTGAAGGCTAGCCAGCCAGCGCTCCAGCTAGATTCTATATTTTTCCGGCCATACCAGATGCAGTGGCCTCAAATGCCATGATCACATGTATTATTTCTCTTTGTAGTAGGGATGCTTCGATGTTATTTGATCCAGGTTCTACATATTCATATGTGTCATATCTATTTGCTCATTCTCTAGGTATTCCTTGTGAGTCCTTGGGTACTCTTGCTTATATGTCTACTCATGTGGGCGATTTTGCGATTGGGGATCGGATCTACCGGTCTTGTGTGGTCATATTCTGTGGTTATGATACTAGGGCGGACCTTTTGTTACATGATAAGATCGACTTTGAGGTCATCCTGAGCATTGACTGGTTATCCCCATATCACGTCATCCTTGATTGTCCTGCCAAGACCATTACTTTAGTAATGCCGGAGTTACCGAGATTGGAGTGGAAGGGTTCTTCCGTTATTAATCTAGTCGGGTTATCTCATTTTTGAAGGCTGGACATATGGTCGAGAAGGGTTGTTTGGCTTATCTAGCTTATGTTTAGGACACTACTGCAGAGTCTCCGATGATTGATTCAGTGCTAATAGTCTGGGAGTTCGTCGATGTGTTTCCTTCTAACCTTCCAGGAATGCCGCCAGATCGTGATATTGATTTCTATGTTGATTTGGCTCTAGGTACCCACCCTATATTTATTGCATCGTACCGTATGGATCCGAAAGAGATGGAGGAGCTGAAGGGCAGTTTGAAGAGTTATTATCAAAAGGGTTTGTCAGACTAAGTGTATCACCTTGGGGTGCACTAGTGTTATTTGTGAAGAAGAAAGATGGGACCATGTGGATATGCATTGATTACTGTCAGTTGAACAAAGTTACCATAAAAAATAAGTACCCATTGCCACAAACCGATGATTGTTTATCCCGTTGCAGGGTACTAGGGTGTTTTGTAAGATCAACTTGAGATCAGGGTACCATCAGTTGAAAATTCGGGACTCAGATGTTTCGAAGACTACCTTCCGTACTAGATATGGCCATTATAAGTTTCTAGTAATGTTCTTCGGCTTGACTAATGCCCAGCGACGTTTATGGATTTGATGAATCGGGTGTTAAGGACTTATATTTATTCCTTTGTTATCGTCTTCATTGATGACATCTTGATTCACTCACGTAGCCTGAGGAGCACGAGCAGCAATTAAGAGTGGTGCTTTAGATATTGCGAGCAGAAGCTATATGCTAATCTCTCTTAGTTTGAGTTTTGGCTAGAGTCTGTGGAATTCTTAGGGCATGTTATATCAGGGGAGGGTATTAAGGTGGATCCTTAGAAGATTGAGGTAGTTCTGAGTTGGCCATGTCCCACTTTGGTGACTAAAAGCAGGAGTTTCCTAGGGTTAACAGGTTATTATCGTCAATTTGTGCTGGTTTTTTCATCCATTGCGACACCTTTGACAATATTGACCCAGAAGAGTGTCATGTTTCGTTGTTCTGATGATTGTGAGGCGAGCTTTCAGAAGCTCAAGACAGCTTTGACTACAACACTTGTTCTAGTGTTGCTTTTCGGTTTGCGGATGTATACTGTGTATTGTAATGCTTCTCGCGTAGGCTTGGGTTGTGTTTTGATGCAAGAGGGGCGAGTTATTGCATATGCTTCACGTTAGCTGAAGATTCATCAGAAGAACTATCATACACACAACCTAGAGTTAGTCGTGATTGTTCACGCTCAGTAGATATGGATGCATTATCTGTATGGGGGGTCATGTGAGGTTTATACTTATCATCGTAGATTGCAACATTTGTTGAAGCAAAGGGATCTCAATTTGAGGCAGCGTAGATGGCTTGTTTTACTAAAGGATTACGACATCAGTATTCTTTATCATCCGGGCAAGGCAAATGTAGTCGAGTATGCCTTGAGAAAAAAGGCAGAGAGTATGGGTATCTTGGCATTTATTTCAGCTGAATAGAGGCCACTAGCTTTGGACATTCAGTCATTGGCTAATAGACTTGTAAGGTTGGATATTTCCGAGCCTAGCCGAGTTCTTGCATGTGTTGTTGCCCAGTGTTCACTATTGGGAAAATCAAGGCTCTGCAATTTGATAATCCGCACTTGGCAGTTCTTAGAGAGACAGTACTACAGGGTAGTGCTGAGGAGGTTTCTATTGGCGAGGATGGTGTTCTACGACTCCAAGGTCTCCTATGTGTTCCTAATGTCTATGGATTAAGGGAGATTATTCTAAAGGAGGCACACATTTCTCGGTATTATATTCATCCAGGTGCTACAGAGATGTATCGTGACCTGCGACAGCATTATTGGTGGCGGCGGATGAAGAAAGACATAGTGGAGTATCTAGCTAGGTGTCTATATCACCAGTAGGTCAAGTATGAGCACCAGAGGCCAGGTGTCCTTCTTCAAAGATGACTATACCTAAGTACAAGTGGGAGAACATCACTATGGACTTTGTAGTTGGGTTGCCACAGACCTTGTGAAAGTTTGATACAGTTTGGGTCATTATCGATAGGTTGATCAAGTCGGCACACTTCATTCCGGTTGTGACTACATATACTTCAGAGAAGTTGACCTAGATTTATATGTGGGAGACAGTTCAGTTGCACGGTGTGCCTATTTTTATTATATCAGATAGAGGCCATCAGTTCACTTCACATTTCTGGAGAGCCGTACAGAGCGAATTGGGGACCCATGTAGAGCTCAGCACATCATTTCATCCACAGACCGACTGGCAGTCAGAGCGGACAGTTTAGATATTGGAGGACATGCTAAGGGCATGTGTTATTGACGTTGGGGGATAGTGGGATCAGTTCTTGCCTTTGGTCGAGTTTGCTTACAACAACAATTATCAGTCCAACATCAAGATGGCTCCATTTGAGGCTTTACATGATCGTTTATGTCGTTCTCCCATCGGGTGGTTTGAGCCCAACGAGGCTAAGTTATATGGTACTGATTTGGTAAGGGATGCCTTGAAAAAGGTAAAGTTAATCTAGGAGCGACTTCGCACAGCACAGTCCAGACAACGCGGATCAGAAGGTGCGTGATGTATCATTTATGGTTGACCAGAAGGTTCTCTTGGATGTCTCGCCGATGAAGGGTATTATGAGATTCAGAAAGAAGGGCAAGTTGAGCCCAAGGTTTATAGGCCGACTTGTCTCATATGTTAGACATCAGTACTATTCATCTAGATGAGAGCTTGGGTTATGAGGAGGAACTAGTTGCTATTGTTTCTAGACATGATTGCTAGTTAAGATCCAAGAAGATTTCCACGGTAGAGGCTGAATGGAGAGGTCAACCAGCCGAGGAGGCGATCTGGGAGTCTGAGGAGGACATGCAGAGCAGATATCCACACTTATTCAACACTTCAGGTATGAATCTAAACCTATTCGAGGACGAACATTTTTTTAAGAGGTGGAGAATGTAATGACCCGACCGGTCCTTTTGCTTTCCAGAACCCTGTTCCCCTAAATAAGACATCCCGTACTTGCTTTTACTGATTTATGACTTGTAGGGATGGTTGGTTTAGGATTTGGAATTGTTTGGGTTAAAATCGGAACACTTGGTTCCTTAAGGTTTGCTTAAACGCCCAAGTTTTACTTTAGTCAATATTTTGAGCAAACAACCTCGGAGTCGAGATTTGAAGGTTCCAATAGGTTTGTATAATAATTTCGGACTTGGGCTTATGTTCGGATCGGGTTTTAGATGACCCGGGAACGTTTTGGTGCCTGATAGTTAATGTTGGTTCTTGAAGGATTTTGAAGTTAATAAAAATTTGGTTTGCAGCAGGTTTTGGGGATATTGAGGTCCGAATGGGATTCCGAGATCGGGAATACTTTCGTAATGTCATTTAAGACTTGCACGCAAAATTTGGTGTCATTCCGAGTAGTATAAGTAAGTTTCGGCGCATTGGAAGTAAATTGAAGAACTTGAAGTTCTTAAAATTGATTTAATTGGTTTTATGGTGTGATTCTTAGTATTAATATTGTTTCGGGCATTCCGTGAGTTTGAGCGAGTCCGTTTTATGATTACAAACTTGTTAGTATGTTTGGACGGGGCCCCGGTGGCCTTGGGTGCCACTCGAACGATGCACGAGTTGAGTTCGAGACTCAATAGGGCTGCTGGTGCACCAGTTCTATTATAACTGCACCTGCCAGCCTATTTCTGCAGGTGTGAGCCAAGCCCTGCAGATGCGATCCAAGGATGGCCAGTCAGGTTCCGCAGATGTGGTTCATCTACGCAGAAGCGGGAGCCCATCCGCATGTGCGATCCCAACCGGCCCAACTAATTTCGTAGAAGCGGACACTTGGACTGCAGAAGCGGATCCGCAGGAGCGGCTTATGCAACGCAGGTGCAAAAATAACTGGGGCAGTGAGGTTCAACTAATACAGGACTTAAGCCATTTTCACTCATTTTTCTCTCACTCTTGGGGCAATTGTTGGAGCTTCTTGAGAGGGATTTCCACATAGCTTTTGGAGGTAAGTAATTTCTACATATGGTGAGTTCAATACATAGATTTTGGGTAGATTTCAACATGAAAATTTGTAGAAATCATGGATTAGATGAAAAACCTAGGGCTTGACAAGAATGAGGTTTTACCACGAAATTGATCATAAAACTTAGTGATAATCATATATTTGTGTTCCTTAGGTCATGGGTAACAACTTCCTTCGAAAATTTCCAGAATCCAAACATATGGGCCCGGAAACTCCAAATTTCCAAATTTATAATTTCACCAATTCAAGTCTAATTCTACCACGGACCTCCGAATTACATTCCGAACATACTCCTAAGTCCAAATTCACCTAACGAAGCTATCCAAACAATCAGAATTCACATCTGATACCTTCTACACATAAGTCAACATCCGGTTAACTTTTCCAACTTAAGCTCCTAAATTAGAGACTAAGTATCTCATTCCACTCCAAGACCACTCTGAACCCGAACCAACCAATAAGATATGATGAAATATAGCTGAACAACACATAAAGAAATAGAAATGGGGGAAACTGGGTTGTAACTCATAAAACGATCGGCCGGGTCATTACATCCTCCCCCTCTTAAACAAAGTCCTCGAACGAGTCTAGAAACATACTTGAAGCCTCAAATAGGAATGGATATCTGCTCCGCATCTCTCGCTTGGTCTCCTAAGTAGCCTCCTACACTGGCCGACCTCTCCACTAATCTTTTACTGATTCTATATCCTTTGATCTCAACTTTCGAAATTGCCGCTCCAAAATAGCCACTGACTCCACATCATAAGTCAATTCACTGTCTAATTGTACCGTGCTAAAATACAAAACAAGAGATGGGTCGCCAAAATACTTTCGAAGCATAGAAACATGAAATACCAGATGCACGCTCGACAAGCTAGGTGGAAATTCAAGCTCATAAGCCACCTCCCTAATCCACGAGGAACTTTAAAAGGCCTAATGAACCGAGGGATCAATTTGCCCTTTTTCCCAAATTTCATAACACCTTTCATGGGTGAAACATTTAGTTGAACCTTCTCCCCAACCATATAAGACACATTTCGAACCTTCTTGTCAGCATAACTCTTTTGCTTGACTGCGCCATACGTAGCCACTCCTGAATCACTTTCACCTTGTCCAAAGCATCCTGTACCAAGTCTGTACACAAAAGCCTAGCCTCGCCCGGCTCAAACCAACCTACTGGAGATCTGTATTGTCTCCCATATAAAGTCTCATATGGAGCCATCTATATACTTGACTGATAACTATTGTTGTAAGCAAACTCAGCGAGTGGTAGAAACTAGTCCCATGAACCCCCAAAATAAATGACACAAGCTCGCAACATGTCCTCCAATATCTGAATAGTGTGCTCAGACTGCCCGTTCGTTTGAGTGTGAAAAGATTAATCAACTCAACCTGAGTACCCAACTCTAGCTATATGGCTCTCCAAAACTGTGATATGAATTGAGTACCTCTATCTAAAATGATAGAAACTGGGACACCATGCAGGCAAACAATCTCTCGGATATAAATCTCGACTAAACGCTCTGAAGAATAGGTAGTACACACAGGAAGAAGTGTGCGGACTTGGTCAGCCAATCCACAATCACCCAAATAGCATCAAACTTCCTCAAAGTCCATGGAAGTCCAACTACGAAATCCATGGTGATCCGCTCCCACTTCCACTCTGGAATATCCATTTGCTGAACTAAGCCACCCAGTCTCTAATGCTCATATTTCACTTGCTAACAATGGAGGCACCGAGCTACCAAATCCTACTATATCTTTCTTCATTCTTCTCCACCGATAGTGCTATCTCAAATCATGATACATCTTTGCGGCACCTGAATTGATGGAATACGCGAGTTGTGGGCCTCCTCTAGAATTAACTCACGAAGCCCATCGACATTAGGCACACATATCTGGCCCTACATCCTTAATACTCCGTCATCACCAATAATCACATCTCTGGCATCGTTGTGCTGAACTCTGTCCTTGAGGACAAGCAAATGAGGATCATCACATTGGCGCTCTCTAATACGATCAAACAAGGAAGACCGAGAAACCACACAAGCTAAGATCTGAATAGTCTCTGAAATATCTAACCTCACAAACCGATTGTCCAAAGCCTGAACATCAATCGCAAGAGGCCTCTCCCCAATAGGAATATATGCCAATATACCCATACTTACCACCTTCCTACTCAAACCATCAGCCACTACATTGGCCTTCCCGGGAAGGTACAAGATAGTAATATCATAGTCCTTTAGCAGCTCCAACCATCTTCGCTGCCTCAAATTGAGATCTTTCTGTTTGAACAAGTGTTGGAGGCTACAATGATTAGTAAACACCTCACAAGGCACACTATAGTGATAATGACTCCAAATCGTCAATACGTGAACAATGGCAGCCAACTCCAAATCATGACCTGGGTAGTTCTTCTCATGGAGCTTCAAGTGCCGAAAAGCATAAGCAATCACTCTACCCTCCTGCATCAACACACCCCCGATACAACTCGAGAAGCATCACAATATACTATGTAAGAACCTAAAGCCGATGGCAAAACTAACACTAGAGTTGTGGTCAAGGCAGTCTTGAGTTTCTGAAAGCTCGCCTCACACTCATCCGACCACATGAAAGGAGCACCCTTTTGAGTCAATTTGGTCAAGAGTGATGCTATAGATAAAAATCCATGAACGAACCGACGGTAATAACCCACCAAGCGGAGAAAGTTGCAAATCTCTGTGGCTGAGGACGATCTGGGCTAACGCTGAACCGCCTCTATCATCTTCGGATCAACCTGAATACCCTCACTGGACACTACGTACCACAAGAAAGCCACTGAACTAAGCCAAAACTCACACTTGGTGAACTTTTTATAAACTTCTCCTCCCTCAACCACTGCATTACAACTCTCAAATGCTCAGCGCGCTCCTCCTGACTACGCGAGTATACCAGAATATTATCAATGAATACTATAATAAATGAGTCAAGATAAAGCCAAAACATGATGTTCATCAAATGTATGAACGCTACTGGGGCATTGGTCAGCCCAAAAGACATCACAAGGAACTTATAATGACTGTATCAGGTCCTAAAAGCTGTGTTTTGAATATCCAAGTCCCTGATCATCAACTGGTTGTACCCTGACCGAAGATCAATCTTGGAGAACACACTCGCTCGTTGAAGCTGGCCGAATAAATCATCAATACGAGGCAAAGGATACTTATTATTGATTGTGGCTTTGTTCAACTACTTGTAATCAATGCACATCCTCATAGTGTCATCCTTCTTCTTCATAAATAAGACAGGCGCACCCCACGATGACACACTAGGCCGAATAAACCCCTTATCAAGGAGTTCCCGAAGCTGCTCCATCAACTCCTTCAACTTCGCTAGTGCCATAAGATATGGTGGAATGGAAATGGGCTGAGTGCCCGGCACCAAATCAATACCAATGTCAATATCCTTGTCCGGTGACATGCCCGGCAGGTCTGTAAGAAACACATCTGGGAAGTCCCTCACTACTGGAACAGAATTGATACTAGGAGTCTCTACACTGACATCCCTTACAAAGGCCAAATAAGAAAGACAACCCTTCCCAACCATCCGCTGGGCCTTCAAGAATGAAATCAACCAACTAGGAACATAATCTAACGAACCTCGCCAGCCAATCCGTGGCACACCCGGCACAGCCAACGTCATTGTTTTAACTTGAAAGTCCAAAATAGCACGACATAGAGATAACCAATCCATACCCAGTATCACATCAAAATCGACCATACTAAGCAACAAAAGATCCACTCGAGTATCCAAAACCCTAATAGTCACCACACAAGACTGATATACGTGGTCCACAATAATAGTATCGCCACTAGAGCAGATACACGAACAAATGAAACAAGAGACTCACGGGGCGTATCCAAATAATGAGCAAAATATGATGACACATATGAAAAAGTGGAACTAGGGTCAAATAATACAGAGGCATATCTGTGGCAGATTGAGACAATATATATAGTTACAGCATCTGAAATAATATCATTTGGGATAGATGAGTGGGCATAGAAACGGGCCTGACCGCCACCTGATCGGCCTCCCCCTCTAGGGAGACACCTAGCTGACTGACCTCTGCCCCGAGCTGACTAGGCAGGTGGGGAAGTAACTGGTGTTGAAGCCGAAGGCTAACTCCTCTACTGGGATGAACCTTCCGTAAGATGGGACATAACCTTTTGATATGACCCAAATCTCTACACTCGAAGCAACCTCTCCCAGCAAATGGCGGTGGGGACCGAAGGGAGCCCCGAGCACCAGGATTCCCACTAGAATATTTAGGCATATATGAGCCCTGAACTGATGGTGCATGAATCGAACTCTTTGTTGGAAGGGCATTGAGAGATAAGTGAACCTGATGTGAACTGTGAGAACAATGGCCAAATGATCCACCAAAACTACTAGATCCCCTACACCTCTTGGCCTCCATCTCAACTCTCTCCTGGAGGCGAACTGACTCTATCTCTTTAGCAATGTCAACCACCTCCTCAAAAGAAGTGTCAGATACCCTCTCTCTAGTCAGAAAAATCTGTAGTTGATAAGTAAGGTCATCAACGAACCTCCAAATCCTCTTTCTATCTGTGGGAACTAGCCTGATATCATGACAAGCCAACACGGAGAATCACATCTCATACTGCATCACGATCATATCCTCCTAATGCAACTGCTTGAATTGCATCCGCAACTCCTCCCTGCGAGAATGCGATACATACTTCTCCCGGAAGAGAATAGAGAACTGATGCCAGATAAGGTGCGCTGCACCAACATGCCTACGCTTCTCATAAGCCGCCTACCAAGTGAAGGCAGCTCCATAAAACTAAAAAGTAGTAAATGAGACCCCATTGGTCTCCAAAACACCCGTTGTACGTAGAATCCTCTGGCACTTGTCCAAGAAACCCTAGGCATCCTCTCCCTCTGCACCACTTAAAGTCAGAGGCTGAAGTCTACCAAGACTCTCCAATCGACACTTGCTCGTCATTAGGCATAACTGGTACCATATAATCCTGAGCAGGTACAACCAGCTGGGCTAGTGGTGCCTCTGGTGTCTGCAGCCCTTGAACAACCTACTCGGATGTACGAGCGGCGGGATTTTGAGTGCCTCCCCTAGCTTGAGAAGTAGCTGCTATAGTTGAAACTGCAACCACCTAAGAAATACTAGTGCACACGGCCAATATCTGAGCCATGGTCTCCTAAAAACTCGGAATAACAATAGACACAGTCGATTCCTGAGCTGGTCCTGTTGGAGCATCCCCCACTAGAACCTGATCATGAATTGGGGAGGCTGGTAGATCTGCAAGTACTGCCCTAGCTACTGTGCGGGCTACACCCTGCCCCTACCACAACCTCGGCCATGATCTCAGCCTTTAGTGGCCCTAACTGGTGGTACTGGTGGTCGTCCATCCTGACCTGTTGCACGTATCCTAACCATCTGTGAGAGAATAAAATAACAGAAGTTTAGTTACCAGAATTAACAAATTCACATGATAAGAATTTAAGAATGTGACCTTTTTCCTAAAGGTTCTGCAGCCTCCCGAAGATAAGTACAAACATCTCCGTACCAATCTGCGAGACTCTAATAAACCTGTTCATGACTCGTGAGACCTATGTAACCTAGGCTATGATACCAGCTTGTGATGACCCCAAAACTGACCCGGACGTGATGGCACCTATCGTGAAACTAGGTGAGCTGACACATTTCTAAAATAGTTCACCATTTCATGTAAGCTTAAATAATACCATGCTCAACTTAAATTCCATAAAACATGTATAGTCAAATCCAAAATAAAAGCAGAAAAAATAAAATGCCTGACCTTGGTTGTCACAAAGTCATGAGCAATACTACATCTATTTTGAAACATAACTAGACCAAAATAGTCTGAAAATATCCAAAATATACTAGAGGGTAGATAAAGAAGGATAAAGGCAGGACTGCAAACGTCAAGCAGCTACCTCGCTAACTCCGATAAAATCCACGTCTGGAACAGCCAACAACAGCTATCGTGCCCTTAGATACCTAGATTTGCACACAAGGTGCTAGGGGTAACGTGAGTACACCAACTCAGTAAGTAACAAGTCCAAACTATAGAGTCACAGGTAGTGATGAACTAAACCTCAACAGGTAACACAATTAAACTGTATAGTAAAGTAGGCATGCTTGCAATTCAAGTATTCAGCTCAACAGTAAGTAAATACAAATCCAAACAGTATGAAGTATAATGCTCAGACAATCTCTTCGTACCAATGCACATAAAGCATTCAAATATTCAATGTACCTCCACTCTCAAGTGCGCAACCACTCGATACTGTATATGGCCATCCGACCCAGGAATGATCCATCTCAGAATATATACACAGCACTGACAACTGTCACCCAGCACCGAGGAAAGCCATTCCAGCCCTATGGAGAAGATCCATCTCCAGGTACAAGTACTTCGGACAAGATCCATGTCCAGGGAAAATCCATCCCTGAATAATATCAACTATGATCACTGAGGGTGTGTAGACTCCGGAGGGGCTCCTTTCAGCCCAAGCGCTATAACAAGGCAATGAAGGCATAATCATTATTTCATTGCAGTGTGTTGCCCGATCCCATACTGACATTGATAAACAAGCTCTCGACCTTACTGAGTCATCACTCTCCAGTCTCATACACACGGGCTCACAATGCCATAATACTACCCTGAAATAATGATTTGATGTTCCAAATGATATCAACCCATACTGAGACATAATAGGATACGCATGAACAAGATTTATTATAGAGTATCAATGAAACTAATGATATGACAGCAAGAAACGACCACTCGGGTCTCAACAGTATCGGCGTGAAGCCCTAACATGGTGATTAGCATAATTTAAAACTTATTAACTTAATCACATAATCACAACATGGATATCGGTAAGAAAGAGTCACTAAGCGATGCCATGGAATGATCCAGGCCGCAATTCTCACGGTGAACACCCACACGCCTGTCACTTGGCATTTGCGTCACCTCAATATTAATCATAGAACACATAGTTCGGGGTTTCGAACCCTCAGAACCAAGTTTAGAAGTGATACCTACATTAAACCAAGCTAAAACTCTAACCTGTGGTGCCCTTGCCTCTCGATTCGACCTCCAAATGCTTTTAATCTAACCAAAATCATTATATTATCATCATTATACGCTAAAGGAATGAAACCCATACGAAAATTATCAAATTAGACCAAAAATCCCGAATTTGGCTCAAACACATCCCCCAAGCCCACGTCTCGGAATTCGATACAAATCACAAAACTAAAAATCCCAATCGCTCACGAGTCTACCCATATCAAATTCACCAAAATCCGATGTCAAATGGTCATCCAAATCCCTAAAATTAACTCTCCAATTCTCCTCCACTTTTCCCCCAATTTTTACCCCAAATTCCCAATATATATGTTAAAAATCTAGACACAATCATGGAATTTAACAATAAAACAAGTGAAGAACGCTTACCCCAACCACTCATATGAAAATCTCCTCTAATATCGCCTTCTCCCGTGTGGTTTTATACTGGAATCTCTAGTAGTGAGCTTTGTTTCACATTCCTAGTGTATGTTAAGTAAGAGTGTCGACATGACGGTAATTCGGAGATGAAACAAAGTGATATAACTTATTAGCAATTAGGATCCATATGATAATGGATATGATCAGTTTTTGGTGTACTTATGATGCGATGAGGCTCTACAGAGGTTTTTGTGGCAAAATTCATGGTTATGGCGACCTACGTGGCTTGGTCGAGTTACAGGAATCCAGTTTTGGTATCTTGATTATATGAAAATAAATTTCAAGTTGTTCTTGATGGTTTCTACCATGGTTTGAGCCGGATATTTTCTACCGATGTGAGGAACATATTATGTATTATGACTTGCCCTGGATGGGAGCAATCATAAGGTTTCTAACTAACCGGTATGTAATTTGTCGGTAACTCAAAATTGATAATAAGATTCTTGTACTTGTCACATGATGGAATGATGGACGTGGTGTGTTGTGCGATATTAAGATTTTCATATACATGGTGGCAGTTCATTCTTGAAGGGAAGGTCACAAATTCAAGATACATGCCTACGTTACTGTACAATTTAATTGTATTACCTGTTGAGGTTTAGTTCGTCACTACCTGTCAGTTCATAATTTGGGCTTTTTATTTAGTGAGTTGGTGTACTCACGTTACCCCCTCTACCTTGTCTGCAGATCTAGGTATCTCGGGGCACGGTAGTGGCCAAGGGCTTTAATTTAATAGCTTGCTCATTTCCTGAGTCATTATATATTTCTAGATATAAGCTTCCAAAGTAAGCCCTACACAGAAGAGATTTTAGAACTATCCCCATACAACCTGTAGTGTAACAACCATAACTTATCACAACCTCGTCACTCAAATGACTAACACATCCCACAAACACGATAATCCCACAAGAAATATTTTCATAATTCTTCCGTGGTATATAGACAATTCTGAATATTAGTAGCCGATCAACCAGGTGAGTCTCATAATACCAATGAAACTCCGAATCTAAACCAACTAACACGATACGATGAAATATAGCAGAAAAACACATAAAAAGCAGAAATGGGAAAACAGGGTTGTAACTCATGAAACGACCGGTCGAGCCGTTACAAGTCATGGGTCAATGTATATGAATACAATGCATGAGAAGTACGTCAATAAAATCTCTCAGAATTATCATAAGACCATTATGCCTCTGATTAATATCATGACCTAAACTTTATGAACTTACTTATTTTCTGAGACCCATGAACAGACGATAGAATAATAAGACACATGAAAATTCAAGAACATAGGTACCTCTAATACTTCTATGAGTAGAGTCATTTATGGAAGTTGTGCATTTACTCATTTCTTTTGTATCGCATGGATCATGCCAAAAGAAAAGAAGGGATAGTCCTAACATACCTGAGCCGATTGTCTTGAAAATCCCTCTAACATACGTCAATTGCGATAAATCCCATAACAGCAGATTGAAGTAGGGAACAATCCGTATGATATTCTTGAGAAAGATTATACTGTGTTCTTTTAAATATGCGTCTTACGCTGCTATTATATAACTCCAAATTGTATTACAAAACATGTAACTTGCTGGTAAGGTGTTGAAACCCATATGGGCTGCTATGGAATTGTAGTATAATGATAGAAGTAAAGAAGAAGAAGGTGATGTTAATTTAGGGGGGAAAGTGAGATTGAATAAGATTGTAAAGAAATGGAATGAATAGGAGTAATGTGTCACATTAAATGGTAACACACGTAGTTTACAAATACAGTAGTACTTTTCTTAAGACAAGGATACGTGTTTTATTGAAAAGTGAGTTAATACTTATTCAAAAGTCTTGATTAAGATTATCCACAAAAATTTCTTAATTAACTTGTTAATCTCCCACTAACCAATAATTAGCAGATTATCCCTATAATATAGAATTATTTAAACTTACTTAAAATATTACTTACTTTTAACATACTTTATACACCTTACTATCATGGTCATGTGGTACCTTGTATGGTACTAGTCTTTAAATACCGGGTATTATAGCTCGGAACGTATTTTATCCTAAAATGTCAAACTTCGACGAAACTTGTTTTATTCGTTTACCCTTTCACCTTCACGAATTTACTTATCACTTGTTTGAAATAGCATAATACTTATAACCTCAAAATAATCTCATTCTTGAGCTTACGTTGATTAACTTATGATGAAACTTTAATGTACCAAAATGCGGGATGCAAGATCTCATTTTCGAGCTTTCATCAATTTACTTATGGCGTACTTTCACTTACGAAAACATGGAGTATAACATCATTCCCCCCTTTGAAAAATTCGTCCTCGAATGTTGACTGATGCACTTATCATTTTTATAACCTATGTCTTCCGAATACTTTAATACTCTCCTTGCCATCTAGGCAACTATTCTGTGAATAAATCCAAAGGCCAAGGCATTTCCCCGTTTTGGCCTCTTTTGCATACCACAACTTGCGGTCAGAATCCTTCCAATCTCGCAATTGTTGCTACTTTATATCATGTAGCATGTACGACTTTGATCTTGTAAGTGCGCCTATGCAACTGTTCTTTCCTTTTTCCTATGATTTTTAGCTGTTATTGAAGTTCTTCGCTCGGTACTATGTCGAACTTATGAATATTGCTATATCTTATTTCATAGACCTTGTTATCCATCCGCATGATTTTACTACATCTAGGTAGGTCATACTGTACCACAACTTTTACTTTGATTTATTGTTATTGAGGTCTGCTTCCAAACTCCAGGTTACTCTCATTGCTTATCCTATATGTATAAGTCTAAGTTTAATGCTTCCTCATTACTGTTCATATTAAAAATGACGACCTAATCTCATTGCATACTTTGTAACTTTTATCCATCCATTGTTGATTCACTTCAATATTGATCTACAATCTACCACTTATAACTTCAAACTTCTTACATAATACCTTGTCGTTAGGGCTCACGTCTCATCAGGGAATATCTGGAGTAATTTCCATAATCGTATTTTATAGTATCCCAATGTGATTCACCTTATGGGGGGTATTCTAATCCCGTGTCGTCCGTGAAATCTTTTCTTCTTCAAATCATTATTCAATCGAAGGCCCAAATGTCACCTTTATCTATCACAATTACAACCTAATTTTATTACCAGGGAAGCATTCCATCTCTTCTAAATGTTACTAGTCTTAGACTCATTTTAGTTCGTTCAGGCTATACTGAGCTATCTACAACTTATAGAAACCATCAACTCTCTTATTTTCATGAGCTTAATCCAGAGGATTTATCCATTCTGGTCACTTTCTCACTCATATTTCTCATCCTTAGTCTTGTCTTCCTAAAACTTTATCGCTCTACCATACTTTAGCTTGCGACCTACACATATCTATTTATACTACTCACAACCTTTCTTCAACTTGATTGCACCATAGATTTCCTTGCGTCATTCTGGAACATCAAGCAGGACATCACATAGTCTCAAACTCTTTTTTACTCTCTTAACTAGACCTCTCGATACCCAGAAACCATATGATGTAAGGTATGCCACTGACGACGCTGCTATCATTTTTGGATACTGAATCCCCATGCTTCTATCCTTTTATCCGAAGTATGGACTATTGACAACCTTCTGCATTTGAGTATCTCGTACATTGTTCACATTTACCTTACTTACCTTAAAATCGTGCATCGTATCTTCTATCTCTTTCATGACCTCCCTTGCACATAGGTATGATTCACATCCACAACTTGAAGCTCTATTATAATACTTGCACCTCTGGCGCATACACAATCCGTTGGTAGCTTCATACTTACTTTTTGTGAGGCTGTTACTTTTCTAACTGGTTTTGTCATAGATACGTTATAGACTATGGTTGTTGTACTATCTCTCTTGTACTTCTGATATTAAGAGTGATTCTACAATGTTCTCAATCATGATGTCTATAATATTCTGGGTCCAATAATCAGACTCCTGATTTACTTAGTTGATGTAACTCTTTAGTTTCCTTTTCCTTCTGATCAGCCTTTATGTAGGCTTAAGCTATCTTCTGATCTGCGGCTTCTGGTATTAGCTATTACTTTAGCCTTTCATGGGCGCTATGGACTATTATACAATCTTCTAATAATTCAATCCTTTGTCTATGACTTAGACTCAATTCTTTCTTTTAACTTATACTGGAGTCTTCTACGATTGTATGATTGTCAACATATATGTATACTCCGAAATCGCAAGCACATTCATAAAGTAACTAACTCTGGATCATTGATTGAATAATTCCTTTCGTTCCTTCTCAACTTTCTTTAAACGTAAGCTATTACTTTTTCTGGTCTTTCTGCCTCCTTGTTGCGTGCACAATAGCTTATCTTAGTTCCCGCACATGCTGAAGTCTTTGTACAACTCGTATGATCTCGAATATTAGTGTTGGTCTCACTTCCCGTTCATTAGCCACAGTAGGTGCCACTTTTCTTTGGAGTGCATCCAATGTTGTAGTGAGACTGTTTTTACATGACCATTTCTCCTTCAAGTTACTATGTTTAGGTTGAGGCCTTCTTCCTTATTTCCTCAGTTAGTCTTTCATTGTAGTATTTAGGGAGGGCCCTCTAACTCTTGTAAAGCTATGAGCTTATTACATTGTATACTTTATGGAATCTTTGATGTCCTTCCTCGCCTATAATTATCCTTAGTTACTTACCTTCGCGCCCTTGTGCTCGTAGGGTTGCTTCTAAACTAAAATTTTTGATTGTTTTCCTTGTGGGACTTTCTTTTATTTAAGAAACACTCATATGGTGCCTTTAACTACCCTAAATGGGACTTTCTTTTATTTTTGAAACACTCGTACTGTGCCTTTAACT
This sequence comes from Nicotiana tabacum, assembly GCF_000715075.1. NCBI lineage: Eukaryota > Viridiplantae > Streptophyta > Magnoliopsida > Solanales > Solanaceae > Nicotiana > Nicotiana tabacum. The sequence goes on from NC_134084.1 coordinate 115,893,902, forward strand.
ACCCCAACTCCTATATGAATATTTCTCAAGGATCACGATGTCATATCTGCGAGGCTGAATTCACTAGATTGGATTTTACTATGTTTATCTTGCACGATTTGCTGATTTGTCTTCAACCTCTTGTCTTGCTATAACTAGGCTCTTCATGAATCAACTATTAACTACTCGTTGACCCATTCACATATCAATATCCAGCAAAATCTTTCTTGGGTTATTTTGTTTGTCTTAACTTACTTCTCGCACTGGCTTCTTATGTATCCATATTATCCCTTACTTCTTTTCCATGGCGTCGTGCTTGCATAATATTCTGGAATTGTAGCATATTTGTAGGATTTGGATAAGTGCAATCTCATCTCTTTCTCATTTTTATCGCATTCTTCCTTTACTATTCCATAGTTAATAAAACCACTTAATTCTGACTTAATGACACATCACCCCCTTTAGGGGAGTACTAAGATTTAGTGCTACGACGATCTTCATATAGATGCTTTATCTCTTCATCCTTGGTGTCTTTCCACATCATCGATGACCCTTAATTGCCTTGCAGTAATCCTACTGTACCAAGGATAACCAAATTCCTTACTCATGAGGGAGGCACCTAGTGTAACTGGCACACATGGTCCTTTAAGCTTAACTTTGCTTACATTTCTTGCTTAGGAAAGCGTCTTCCTGAATGACCTTTAAAGGGTATTCTTCTGTCGTCCTTTCTATTATCCCTGGAATTAAATCTCTGAAATTCTCATGATGATGAACATTATCAAATCACGCAATCCCTAATTCATGTTTACTTTATCTTGTTCACCAGCCCACACTGATTTATATTACTTTGAGGTCTAACATTTCCTTTTGGTATTCATGTAGTCACCAACTCATTTTTTGAAACAGGGATATGACTTTATGGCTTATACTCTATTATTACCTCAAGGCCTGTCACCTCTTGTCTATTCCTTCACTTAACTATAGACTCTATCACCGTGTCATATTTTGATTTACCATTATCATCCATTTATCACATCTTACTCATAAATGCTTCATTCACTCTCTTCTTATTCTCCAGCTAATATTTTAGTCTATCACTTTATTCTGAAGACTTCAGCAAAACGTTCCTTCACTTTTAGCTCCCCTTGCTTTATCTCACTGGCTCTTCGGGTTGAGTAACATTCTTTCTCTACTAGGGACGGGAGCCACACTAAGGTAATATTTATCCCTTCCAGGCTTCCGGTGTCACGACCCAAACCAATGGGCCATGACGGGTACTCGGTACCTTACTCAACCGAGTACCAACGTAATGTATCTTTCTTATTACATCATCATCGATAAGTGGGCCAGAAGGGGCATCATGAGATAAACAGAGGATTCACGAGGGAATACCCCACATAAAATGACCTAACCTGAAATAGAAACTCATACTTGTGACATACGGGCCTATAAGGCCAATGTGATCCATTATATACATAAAATATAGGTCGACAAGGGCATACAAGCATTTGTATACATGATATTTATCTACAAGCCTCTAAGAGTACATACATATCATAAAGTTCAGGACAGGGACCCGCTATACCACACAATACACGTGTAAATTATACTGACCAAATGTCATGACCCTAAAATGGACCCGGTTGTGATGGCGCCTATCGTGAAACTAGGTCATCCAACACAAACCCCAAACCAACCAAAACAATTATAATAAATCATTTAAAGTTATTAATAAGCTAAAAATCCCAAATGTAAGGTGGAATAGAATAGTGTGGAAACAAAACACAGCCCGACATCGGGGTGTCACCAGTCATGAGCAAATACAACTCGTCTAGATATATGAAAATACAACATAGTCTGAAACAGCTAATACAAAGCGGAATAAAGATAGGAAGGAGAAGCAGTGGGCTGCGGACACCAACCAGCTACCTATTCATCTCCGAAAGCTTGCTGGATGACGAATCAGCACTCGCTAGCGTGACTCGTGACTCCTGGTTTTGCACACAGGGTGCAGGGAGTAATGCGAGTAAGCCAACTCAGTAAGCAATAAAAGTAACGATAGCTTAGTTGTAAGAAAACACATAAACCACAGCATGATACTACAACATAACAATATAAGTCTAAAACGATGCAGTAAAGCAATAACACTCGTTAGTAAATCTTTTTTAAAACAATTTTCAATAGTTCAAACGAGTGATGAAATTAGTGAGAAAGAATAGAAATGTAAATAGCCCCTCGGGCAAAATACCGACAGAACCAGCCCCTCCGGCTACCTCACCATCACTCGTATCAGCCCCTCGGGAGATAACATCAAACAACAGCGGCCCCTCAGATCTCACATTGGGTACCCGTGCTCACTGGTGGTGTACAGACTCCTGGAGGGGCTCCTACAACACAAGTACTATAACAAAGCCATCTCGTGGCATAATCAAACAGGCCCTCGGCCTTATAACAAGCAACCTCATGGCATAACAAATCAGTCCCTCGGCCTCAAAATCATGAATCAGTACAACACTGCTGCAGCACGCAGCCCAGTCCCATAATATCCTCACAACACAAGCCCTCGGCCTCACTCAGTCAAAAATCTCTCAAGCAACTCGGGCAACAGTAAAACATGATGCTCAGCCCAAACTATCTGTTAAAATATCAAAATGCAGTAAATATGATTGAGTTATGAAAACAGTAGAATACAACATGACTGAGTACAAATATGAAGTCAAAACAGTGAGGAATAGTAGTAAAAATCCCCTAAGGGTCCAAAACAAATGGCACGAGGCCCAAATATGGCATTCAGCCCAAAACATGATAATATTTTCCATAACACAAAGATATCAACCAACTTTCAATAAATTACACGACTTAACAGTCATACGCAACGGACTAAGTCACAAACCCCAATGGTGCACAACCTCACGCTCGTCATCTAGCATGTGCGTCACCTCAAAGTAGCACAACGATGTGAAATCTGGGGTTTCGTACCCTCAGGACAACATTTATAATCATTATTTACCTCAATCTGGTCCAAATTCTAGCCCGTGATGCCCTTGCCTCTCGAATCGGCCTTCGAATGCTCCAAATCTAACCAAAACGGATTCATACCATCAAAAATATGCTAAGGGAACAAAGCCTACTCGAAAATAACCTATTTTACATCAAAATCTTGAAATTGACCAAACTTGACCCCCGGGCCCATGTCTCGGATTCCGATAAATTTCACAAAACTGGAATCCTTGCACTCTCACGAGTTCATACATACCAAATATACCAAAATCCAACCACAAATGACCCGTCAAGTCCCTAAATTTAGGTCTCAAATTCCCAAGCCTTAAACCCCCAATTTTTGCTACTGATTTTCCATAGATTTAAGCTTAAAATGTGAAAAATGATCATAGAAACAAGTTTAGGGTCCAAAAACCTTACCTTCACTAAACCCTCTTGAATTCCCTCTTCAATTTGCTCTCCAAAGTTTTCTCCCGAATGAAATATGGTGAAAAACCACTCAAAATCGCGAAGAACCAAATATATATGTTCTTCCCCAGCTAAACCGCTTATGCGGTACAAAATCTTGCACCTGCGGATTCGCACCTGCAGTCCCAGGTGCTCGTCTGTGCAATTCACTTAAGCGGACTAGGACCGCACCTGCGGTCACATTACCACACATGCGCTATCGTAGGTGCACTAGAACAAGAGCTTCTTTGGTTCCAGCTCCCCATGACCATTTCTATATCTGCGACCCTCTAGGCGCTTCTGCGAGCCCGCACCTGCGGTCCCTAAGCCCGAGGTGCGGTTATGACAGAACTTCAGCAACTTCAGCTGCAAATTTCCAACTCCAACTTCCCGTCAACCATCCAAAATCACCCCGAGGCTTCGGTACCCCAACCAAAAGAACTAACAAGTCATATACCACTATCCAAACTTATACCAATCTCCGAAACACCAAAAATAGCATCGAATCAACCAAATAACATCGAATTCAAGCCTAAGGTTCAAAAAACTTCCGAATTCCGCTTTTGATCAAAAAGTATATCAAACCTCATGCGAATGACCTAAACCTTTGCACACACGCCACAAATACTATAACGGACCTACTCCAATTTTCGAAATTCCATTCCGACCCCTATATCAAAATCTCTGCTACCAACCGGAAAACGCCAAAATTCCAATTTCGCCAATTCAAGCCTAAATCTACTCCGGACCTCCAAAACTCATTCCGATCATGCTCCTAAGTCCCAAATCACCTCGCGAAGATATTCAAATCATCGGAATTCACATTCGAGACCTATTTCACATAAGTCAACATCCGATTGACTTTTCCAACTTAAGCTTACCCAAAAGAGACTAAGTATCTCAAACCTTTCCAAAATCATTCCGGATTTGAACTGATTACCCGATACCATATAACACAAATGAACAAAGCATAAAGAAGCAGAAAAGGGAAAAATGGAGCGGTAACTCATGAAACAACTAGCTGGGTCGTTACACCAAACAAGCAACTCTGGAGCAAATGGAGCGCACCAACATCCTCCACTGAGCTGATATAGCCTACTTGGAATACTCTACACCTGTCTATCAGGACCTGCATGCATGAAGTGCAGTGTCCACAAGCAAAAGGGATGTCAGTACAAATAATGTATCGAGTATGTAAGGAATGAAAATGGGTAAATAATAGACATGAGAGAAACATGGTATAAAAGACTCGACATGTAAGTGTGAACAACTTTATAAATCCTTTAATAATTAAAATGACCTGCATATGCGTATAAAAGTGATACCATGCATGGGTATATGCGTTCTTAATAATCAAGTCTCTGATGGCATCCCATCATATCATCTCGGCCAGTGTGGGTAAATCATCAATGTATACCAGTTGATCAGGTGGTGGTGCGTATATAATGCCATAGCCTTTTCCCATATCCCATATATATATACACACGTATATAACGTCATCTGGTCATGGATCAATATAAATGAATGCAATGCATGAGAAGTACGTCAATAAAATCTTTCGAAGTGTCATAAGACCATTATTCCTTTGATTAATATCATGAAATAAACTTTATCAACTTACATATTTTCTGCGACCCATGAACAGATGATAGAATAATAAGATACATGGGAATTCAAAAACATAGGCACTTCTAATACTTCTATAAATAGAGTCATTTATGGAAGTTGTGCATTTGCTCGTTTCGTTTGTATCGTACGGATTATGCCAAAAGGAAAGAAGGAATAGCCTTAACATACCTGAGTTGCTTCTATTGACAATCCCTCTAACACACATCAATTATGACAACACACCACGGTGGATCGAAGTATGGAAAAATCCGTATGATATTCTTGAGAAAGATTGCAACGTACTGCCCTTAGAATCACAAAATCACATTGCTATTATGCAGTATAATTACGGATAAAACAATTTGCTGAAGCAAAATCACATAGATCTCTCTCACTTTGTAAAAGATTTGTGTGAAATCACGTAAAACAATTTGTTAAAGCAACATAAGTGCTCAATTACAAGATATTAGAAAATCTCTTACTTTAAAGACTTGTGGACCCTACTTTTGGTCCCTACACATGCCACCTATTTGTCAAGACCAATGAGTCACAATGACTTATCTCCTTGCTGCCACATTCTTGGCTTAATAATCTTATCCAATAGCTTAATTAAGATTATCTACAATTTTCTTAATTAACTTTTTAATCTCCCACTAATCAATAATTAATCAATTATCCACATAATTAGGTATTATCTCAAATTGCTTAAAATACCACTTACTTTTAACACACTTTATACATCTTTAATATCATGGTCATGTGGTACCTTGTATGCCACTAGTCCATAAAATATGGGGTATTATAGCTTGGACCGTATTTTATCTCAAAATGGCAAACTTCGACGAAATCTCATTTTCTTCAATTTGCTTACTCTCACCTTCACGAACTTGTTTGAAATAGTAAATATTTATATCCTCAAAAATAATCTTATTCTCGAGCTTACGTCAATTAACTGACGATGAAACTTTAACGTACGAAAATGCAGGATGTAACATCTCATTTCCGAGCTTATATCAACTTAATTACGGTGTACTTTTACATACGAAAATATGGGGTGTAACATTCGGTGCCTATCTTTGTAATTTTTTTTTGAATATTCTAGTTTTCATATCTAGCTGTATTATTCTAGAGTGAACCATCTGGGTGTCTCACAAAGAGATCTATTAGCACCTTTGTTATATCCTTCAGAAATGTCAACTAACATATACCATTTTTGTCACGACCCAAACTGATGGGTTGTGACGGGCACGTGGAGCCCTTTCTCAATCGAGTACCAACGTAACGTATCTTTCTCATTACATCAATATGGGTAAATGGGCTAGAAGGGTCGTATGAGTTAACAAGAATAAAACATGAGAGAACGCTCGACATAAAATGACCCAACTTGATATACTGATTTATAAATATGACGTATAGGACTTAAGCCCAAAATAATCACTCGTACACTGAACATAGGCCGACCAGGCCATACAATCTTTCATATACATGACATATGTCTACAAGCCTCTAAGAGTACATAAACGTCAAAACACTGAGACAGGGCCCTGACATACCAATCAATATGTTACGCCCCATAATATTACGATGATGTTAGGCCTTGTAGTATTACATTACTTTGATGTTACACTTCACAGTGTTAAATTATGACAATGTTGCACCCTGTAGTATTGTACGATGAATTTGTCGTAAGGTAATTGACATCAGTCCAAGGAAAAGATTCTTTAGAGATTATAAGGATTATGCTATTTTAAACTAGTGATGAACAAGTTCGTCAAGGTGAGAGGGGAAACAAGTCAAAGAAAATGAATTTACGTCGAATTTTGGCAATTTGGGATAAAATACTATCCAAGCTATAATACCCCGTTATTTATAGACTAGTACCATACAAAGTACCATATGACCATGATAGTAGGATGTAAAAAGTGTATTAAAGATAAGTAAAATTTTAAGTAATTTGAGGCAATTCTTAATTATGCGGGTAATTGGTTAATTACCGGATAGCGGGATATTACCTAATTAGTTAATTAGTTATTGGATAAGATCAAAATACCCACCCCACCCCCCAAGCCCATGTGGAAGAAAGCCACTAAATCAAACAAATGACTCTTAGTCATTGTTGATTAGGTGGCAACTAGTTAAAACAAAAAAGCCTTAGAAGGCTACATAACTTTAACAAATTGAAAGATACTATTCTTCCAACAATTTGAAAGAAACGTTGTTTACCATGAAAATGGTAATAATAATTAAATTTGTTTGTGTGGTTCTAAAAATACGTGATCTATTTTATGCTAGTTGTTAGGCAGTTGATGTTATGTTAAAGACTTAGAAACGAGATAAGAGCTTGAGAGCAAGGTGATAACCAAACCGAATGATCAATCATCGGGACCACGAGCTTGCCTATTCGAGGCCTTGGGGTCGAGTCCGATGTTCGCTGAGGGTGGTCGATAGAGACTAACAGTTAGGATAAAATCAATTATGGCTCTCTATGGCCAATAATAAGCAATAAATGATGAACAATAAATAGAACACAAAAAATATAAGCAATAAATGAAGTAATGAGATCAAGAGAATATGTTAGAGAGAAAAGAGAATGTTCTTGTGTATTTAGTATTGAGCAATAGATGTTTACAAAATGACAATGATCCCCTTTATATATTAGGGGAATCCTAACGTAGTACAAAAGGCATTAATCACAAAGATATGGAGATGGTACAGCTAGCTAATGCCATGATGCGGGCTTAGACTAGCCTGACAGACTTTGTCGGCTCTGGCTATACGCCTTAGGAACTCCCCCTTTCTCTCTGTAGTCGTTGGTCTATACTGCCCTGAGATCGGGCATCGATGACCCTCGAGGGATAAAACTCGACCGTGGTCTCGAACCTTCAAGGTGTGCTTACGAGGTGTCATAACGATGGAAAATTAGACCTTGCGATTTTACCGTACACAGATAGTCCCCGCATTTCTTGGAGTAAAAGGATAAGAAACGACCTTGATAACCATCTCTTTGAATTTCCTACAATAATGTCATACTGATGATGCAAGCCTTTGCGATAATCGAAACGTCCCGTCGTTTCATCTTTCCAGAATCATTCAATGCACTGTTGTTCTTATTCTTCAAAGCAATAATGCTGCTACCAGTTTAGCTCCCGAAGACGCATTGATTGTGTCTACTAGTACGTCTTTCATTACATTGACGGCATTATCGGTTATGCTGCCATCCTTTCTATAAATGGGAGACTCCTAGAAATAATTCTTTATTTAAATGTTCTTCAATCAGCCTTTCACCCCTTTCTTTTCTCCATCCTCATCCATTGTCATTTCCCATGTCTGAGGCTCTTGGCCTCAAAGTTGCATGGCGGCGTTCTCATCAGTTATGCCATGGCCTTTTTCCGGGGCTCTTCCTTACCAAGCAAGATTACACCAACGTTTTTTGTTGTTGTTGTTATTGTTATGGGCTCGAGACGAGGACATAGAGGGGCTGACTTGTTCTGACTCAGGAAAATATTTGGACTCTACACCGCTACTCAGGAGGGTGTTCGGGCTTTACACCACTGCTCACCTCCCTCGATTACCCGGTGTGGCGCCTTGCTCCTTTTACTTTCCTCGGGGTGAGGTGGTACTATCTACTAACTGTTACATCCTGCGCTAGTGAAACGTCTCAAGAAATGGCTTCACAATAGTAGTGCTGGCGAAATCCATACTAGCCAGATTTTTCACCCAGCCATTTCTTCATCCTTTTCTGCTTCTTCTGTGTCACTTTCCTCTTCTTCATATTCACCCTTAGAGATATCATTCTAGAGGACCGAGAAAAGATCCCTGAGGAGGTGGCGATCGAAGATACTACCACCGAGGATTCACCCCCAAGGATATGGTGCTCGAAGATACACCGCCGAGGATGTACCTCCGAGAATATATTAGGCTCTAGGCTTTAATTATATATGCACCCTTTTGCTTCTTTGATTCTGTGTAAGGACCCCTCGTGGGCTTTTGTAATCATATGTAAGGACCCCCCGTGGGCTTTTGTAATCATCATTTATTAATGAAAAAAGGCGTCTCTTTGATCTTCTTATGATCTATGCTTTACTTCCCTTTATCCGCATTTATGGAGAATCAAAATGCATGACTTTACTAATTGGCGCGAGTGTCGAGCTCGGGCATGAGTATCTCCTCCGGTTCTTGATTGATTAACCCAATTTCCTGTGGAATCTTTTGTCGTCCCTTGGACCGAGCCTGGGTAGGATCTATAAACTTGGATCGTTGGGACCTCTGGCTTCGAGCTGAATAAGAGTAAGGCTTTGAGCTTTTGGAATGAAACTTCGTTCTTTAAACCCCATGATATTCCTCAAGAGGGAGTTTGCTCGAGTATCTGAGAATAGAGATAGCTTGATCTAGAGATAAAAGATATCCCTAAGGCTTTATTGATAGCTTTTGCGCGGGAGTTGGCTCGAGCTTAGGTAGTTCGAGGTCCGGAGAATCGGGTAGACAATCCGTACCCGCAATAGCCAAAATTCTCGAAGTAGTGTGCCACCCCAAGGTTAAGCTCATATATGAGCGGCTCCTCTTAAAGCTTAGTTTCTTCTTGAGAGAGGTCCTCGAGATCGGGTACCATCCCGGGACTTGCAGTGATATTAATGGCTTCTTGGAGCCTATCTTCTTTTTGATGTAGGTCCTCGATATTGGGTACCGTCTCGGGACTTACAATGTTGGCGATGGTTTTCTTGGAGCCTGTCTTTTTTTTGTGGAGTACCTTGAGATCGGGTACCATCTCGAGGCTTGGTCAGTGTGGGGGTCTCCGACCCCAAAACATCATATGGCGCCGTCAAGTGTATGACACGGCTACAAAGTGACCGAGGCAATCCCGTCGGCATGTCTTCCCAAAGTGATTTTGGCCAGTGCTTTTAATAGGCCTTTAAGGTAGGTGGGCCGTCATCATTTTTTCCATATATAGGGTTGTCTTCGCCCTTTTAGAGATTCCGCTATTCTAAGTAGTTATCCTCTTTCATGGAGTTTTCCTTTATTGCGCCAATTTTCTTTTAACTCAAAGCTTTCGCCCAAGTCTTCATTTCCCCTTTCTTCGTTTTACCATAGCCATGGCTGCTATTTCTAAATCCGCTCGGCAAGGGGAAAGGAGCTTCACCTCTGGGCGCTTTGCTTCGGGAGAGAATCTCCTGTCAGAAGAGACTCCCAACGTTCGAGGATATCGAGATTATGCCTCGAAGTTCATTTCTTTAATAGGAGATGAGTACCTTGAGTTGGTGAGGTAGGACTGTGGATGGGGAGAAAAGGTAGGATTGCGGGTACATTCCCCGGAGGAGAGCATCATGGACTATGCCGAGGGATTTTTGCACGTGTACACGTATCCTTTTACACTGGGCCCCCTTGATAGGGTTGTGCTTGACTTCTGTTGAAAGTATCGGGTTACCTTGGCATATATTCACCCGTCATTTTGGTGGATAGTGTTGATGATGAGGTTCTTTGCAGAGAAGGTAGGTCTTGAATTCATGCTCAGTCAGCTTATCAGGTTGTACCGGCCTTTTCACCATCGAGGTCTGCTAACCTTACGATGCTGGTTGACCACGCCTTTCATCGTTGATGATGAAGAAAATGGAGATCGGGAGTGGATGAGTTGATTTGTCCGAGTACGGACTATTGATATTATCCCCATGGAGTTTATGTCATTCCTTGAGGAATGGAATTATACACGTAAGTGGTACACTCGTCCCTTCGAAGTTTTTTAATTATGGCGAAGGTGTGTCCCATAAACGCGCCTTTTTTTCCTCTTCTGCAGCAATTTCATAGATGCCATGCGAGGTCTCTGATTTGCCAAGTTGGGCTTGGTAGTTGGCGACCCACTCGTCTTGCGATGAGCGTAAGTGGCGAGCTTTGTCAAGGGGCAGATGGGAAGAAAAACATCATGGTACGTGTTGTGCGATTTGTTCCTTTCCCTTTTTTTATTTGGAAAGGAACTTTCTCTCTTTGCGTACTAATCCTGTTATTGTAGGCATACGGGAGACTTTTGAGGCGAGGTCGTGCCCCCTTGGAGAGGAAGAAGGATTGCCAGCTTCTAGGCTAAAGAATGATAATAACAAGCAAGAAATGCCTTTGCAGGGCGGTGGTGCTCAAATCAAGGTGAACCCGAACCGGGGGCTTGGGGTGGAAGTATTAATCGAACCTGCTGCGCCCGTGATTTCAGGTTTTTGAAAGGCATTTTCTCCTCTGCTTCCATCTTCTTTTTCTGTCGAAGGTACTTCGAGGGATACTTGAGACTCGGGATAGTATGCATTGAGTGACCATGCCCTGGCGGGGGTCGATTCTTTCAGAGCTGAGGGATCTAGATAGGCAGATGCGAGTTCGACCTTTGAGGAAGCCCAACGGCTTCACTCTGTGGTGAGTTTTGGCACAGGCCTTTCGAGTTTTGCACCTTCCCTTCATTATTGAGTTTTCTTTTGCAGGCCTTTGACAAGCTTAAGTCCGAGTTTCTTCGTCGTGAGGCCAGACTGCAGAAAGCTCTGGATGGGGAGAAATCCCTTAGGCTCCTTTGCGATGAAAGGGATGTCGAGTTGGCACGCTTACGGTATGAGGCAAGTCGGAGCTTGAATTATGAGAGCTACCTGAAAGAGTAGGTAGTTTTTGTTCCGAGTGTGTCTGTGTTCCTTCTTCTAGCTCCTGAGGCTAATATTTTGTTTATTCTAGTTGCAAAAAAACGGAGGACCTAGAATGCCTTCGGAGCAAAGTTGGTCGAGCCAAGCATGAGTATGATGAGTTGAAGGCTCAGGCGGACGTTTAGACTTCAGCGGAGAAGGGTGCTCTGGCTAAAGCTTTTGCTTTTAAGGTTCAACTTCGCTTAGCTCACGATAATAGCTCAGTTCGAACAAACATGATTACCAAGCTCGAGTGAACTTTTGAAGATAAAGGCCGAGGTTGTGGATGCCTGGGCTGAAGCCGTAATGAGCTAAACTAAGGCTGACTAGAAAGTGGCAGTCTATTTGAAGGACATTGTTGATGCTTAAGCTGAGCTGAGAAGGACCCTTGACCGCAAGGATAGGAGCAAGGAACATGCTCGGTGTAAGACTCTAAGGAAAACCCTCGAGGAGATCCATGCTAGGGGCTTTGACCTCTCGGTTACTTTTGTCCGATGCCGAGTATAGCGAAGATGAGGCCGACGGGCCACAGTACCTAAGGGGGATGTAGATTTCACTTTTTGATTCTGTATATGGTACTTTCAAAGTACGTTTGTGAATGCAGCTTGAGTTTTTTCCGCATACGTGTATAAATGGAAACCTTGCGGTTTTATTTCTTCTGCATTTCTTTCTACCTTGAATTTAGCCAGATGAACTAGTCTTTGAGTTAGAAGGAATCCTTAGATTCATAGTATGGCCCTGAGGCTTATTGGGCTGGCTCGTAGGCTCTTATGCGCTTGGCTGATGCGACCTTTTAGTATAAGCCGGCGTTCGAGCTCTTACGCTTTTGCTCTTAGGCATTTTTTGTCAAATGTTTTGGGTTCAGTCTCCGAGTTGGGTATCAACTCGAGGTCATTTGACCCTCAAGTGTTTGAATTTTAAGCTGGCCCTTAGGCTCTTATGCATTGGTTCGGTACAACCTTTTATGCGGACTGGAGACTATGGCTCTTACGCCTTGGGTCAATGTGACCTTTTATGTGGGCTAGCGACAATGGCTCTTATGCCTTGGGTTGATGCAACCTTTTATGTGGGCTGGCGACAATGGCTCTTATGCTTAGGGTCGATGCGGGCTGGCGACAGTGGCTCTTACGCTTTGGGTCGATGTGACCTTTTATGTGAGCTAGCGACAGTGGCTCTTACGCTTTAGGTCGATGCGACCTCTAATATAGGCTTTAGTTTTCCCTCATTAAGGAGTTTTGAGATTATGTTTTCCTGACTCTTCGATGATTTGATAAAAACCTCGATTATGAGCCGTTATATGGCGACGATCGAGCACCTCAGGAGGTTTGGCTTGGAGGCCGAGTATCTCGAAGCCTGTAATTTAGAGCTAACATGGTCGAAGCTCTTTTGCCTAGTCGAGGGTAGCCTATTTAATCGGTTCTTTTCGAAGTTGATTCAAAGTAATTGAAGGCCTGTGATTTTGTAGCGACGGTCGGGCGTCCCCGAGTTGCGTTAGTTGGCTGGTACTACCTTGTGACCATAGTCATGTGTGTTTGGTCGGAGTCTTTTAGTCCCGAGTTAAGTAGTTTTGGTGTCTATATTGAGGGTATGCCTTTTAAAGATCTTATAAGTTTGATATATAGCCTTAACTTTGAGATCGGGTTTATGCATTTAAAAAGGTCTTACAGGTTTTACATGCATTTGAGGTCTTACAGCTTTGAATTCTTGGTACAAGTATGGTTCATGCCTTGCTTATGGTCTTACAAATATTCCCCCTAGATACAAGTGTGGTTCATGCCTTGCTTGAAGTCTTATAGATATTGTTGTTTTCTTATATAGGTCTTACGAGACCGAGTCTGTCCGCTTGGGGTCTTATAGCCTCGGGTTTTTGATAAGTGGCGATTGGTGACAATCCCCGAGTTATCGAGGGTTTCTTGGCTCGGGAGCCATTACTTGAAAACATGGTATTGCCTCATTGAGGGCTTACGATTCCGAAGTTTCCAACCCGGAGGTCATGTGGCTTTGAGTTTTTGATGCCAGTCCCCAAGCTTTCGGGATATTTTTGGCTCTAGAGCTATTTTGTGATCTTGATGTCGCCTCATTGAGGCCTTACGAGTTAGGAGCTCCGACCCGGGGGTCGCATTGTTTTGAGTTGTTGACGCTAGTCCACGAGTGTTCGGGACATTTTTGACAGAGGCGTCGCTTTTACAGAAATGTCGAGTTTCCTTTGAAGCGTGAAATGCTTTGATGGAAAGTATTCTTCGATTACTTGGTACAAGTATACATGTTTTCACTGTCAGGGGCCTGGCTATTCTATACGGACACGGTTCGTTCGACCGTTTGGCCCGGTACATCATTTTCCTATCGAGACCCCATTTGGCGTATCTTGGCTTTTCCGAGTAGGTGGCCTTCCAGGAGGATGCCCCCCAGTATTCGAGGTCGACTATAAAAGAAGCCTTGAATACTTGTTGAGTCTTCCTTAGGTAGCACATGGGTGTTGCCTCGTTAAAAACCTTGCCGGCATAACCCTTCTTGGGATAAAAAACTCGGTCGAAGGAAAAGAGTGCAACGTACGCTTTTGAAACCTAAGGCCTTCGATTTAGGAAGTGCTTCGGCCGTCTTGATCGGATACCTTAGTGTAGAATGTGCCAGTGGTGTTTCAAGCCACCAATATGTTTCAGTTGTTTGTGATGAGGATGCGGTACGGTCTTCTGCTTTGTTTAATCAGGTTTAACCAAAAATGTAGTTTGCTACTGCTATTTTACTATTTGATTACCCATTGGCTCCTTCGAGGGTGGAGGCACTGGTGTCGGCATTACATCGTGCACCGCAAACATTTCTCTTGTCGCATGCTATTCCCCGTCGACGGTTCTAATCCCATCTTTTGTCGGGAATTTCATTATTTGATGGAGGGTGGATGGTACTCTCTCATGCAGTGTATCCATGGCCTTCCGAGCAAGGCGTTGTACCTCATATCTCCTTTGATGACATGGAATTTGGCATTTTGGCTTGTGGCAGCCACGTTGACTGGGAGGGTGATTTCCCTTTTTGTTGTTTCGCTTGCCATCTTGAATCTGCTGAGGACTCGAGAGGCAGGTAAGGTTTGGTCAAGCAATTCGAGCTGCTCTATCACCCTCGACCTAATAATGTTGGCCGAGCTACCTGGATCTACAGGTACACGTTCAATTTGAAATGCATTTACAAGGAAAGAGATTACCAGTGCATCGTTGTGAGGCTGAGACAAGGTCTCAATGTCCTCGTCGCTGAATGTGAGAGCATTCTCGGATATGTAACCTCGAGTTCGCCTTTCTCTGGTGATGGATATTTTTGTTCTTCTTATTATGGTCTCCTTTGGGGCATCGATGCCTCCCAATATCATGTGGATGACATGTTGTGGCTCATTCGTTTCATTCTTCTTGGCCGCCTCTCTTTCCCGGAACTGATTTTTGGCCCGGTCGCTGAGGAACTATCGTAGGTGACCTTTAGTGAGTAGTATGGCTACTTCTTCTCGGAGTTGGTGGCAATCCTCGGTCCTATAGTCGTGCGTGTTGTGGAATTCACACACTAAATTATGATTTCTTTGCAAAGGATCTGATTGCTCAGGAATGGGCCACCTGGCGTCTCTGATTTTACTGATGGAGAACACAATGTCTGATATGTCAATGTTGAAGTTGTACTCCAACAAGCGAGGTGCCTCCGTTGACCCTGCGTGCCTATCGAATCTGGCTCTATTAACGAGTCCCCGAGGGTTCTAGCCTCGGTCCATCCTTCGATCGTTGCGGGGTATGTTGCGCCTCAGGGCATTTCTCCTGTCTTCGGTGTATGGTTGGTACCTTTCTTTGTTTGGTTTTGGCTCATTTGCCAGAAGCCTGCTTGGGTTTACCGAGCTCTATGGGGCCTTAGTTGGTCGTCCTCGATCCTGATTTTCAATAGATATCGGTTGTGAATGTCTGACCAGGTCACGGCAGGATATTCAACTAAATTATGTTTCAGCTGCTTCGAAGGCACTGAGATCCGTTCATTCAGAGCTTGAGTGAAGGCGTGCGCTGTCCAGTCGTCGGATACCGGTGGTAGTTCCATTTATTCCATTTGGAAACAAGATACGAACTCTCGCAGCATCTCATTCTCCCTCTACTTGATCTTGAAGACGTCGGATTTCCTTGTTGCTACTTTGATGGCACCGGCATGTGCCATAATGAAAGAATCTGCCAACATGGCAAATGAATCTATTGTGTTTGGGGCCAGGTTGTCATTGCGCCTTTAGAAAGCGTTTCCCCGAACTTCTTCAGTAAGACAGACTCGATCTCGTCGTCCTATAGGTCGTTGTCCTTCACCGCACAAGTGTAAGCGGTAATGTGCTCATTGGGGTCGGAAGGTCTAGCATTCTAAACTTATTTGGAATGGACTTTGGGGCCGCTTCCTGTGGGAACAACTTCTGTACGAACTTTTTTGAATCCACACCTTTCAGGATCGGGGGTGCGCTCGAAATTTGGTCGACCCTGGAGTTGTAGGTCTCGACCTTCTCTTCGTTGGATTCTATCTTCTTCTCTCCCGATTCGATCCTCCTCATGAGGTCCTCGAGAATCTTTACGATTGCGGGGTCGGCTGCCGACTCGTTGTTGCTTGATCTCTCTAGTACCTGCTCGGCTGGGGGAGCCGTCCTCGGTGCTACCATGGTAGGTGTTTTCTGGTGACTTTGCAGCTGAGCAATAGCCAGCTGTTGTGCTTGCAACATTTCAAAAATAACGTAAAGGATAACCTCCCATTCTTCCCTAGTTGGGGTTTTCTTAGCTTCTCGTTAATCTCCTTAGTGAACGCTCCTGTTAGTGTGGGAGGTAATATCGACGTGTTGGGCGTCGCGTGAGATTGCGTCCACGGGAATTGGCTTTGTCGCGTTCACAGGGTTTCTTGGTGGTACACCAATACCTGGAACATCCACACCTTTTTCTCCATGGTTCTCAAGATTGTTATTTACTGAATCAGACATTCTGACCTGAAATCAAAGGTCTTGGGCAAGAAAAAACGTGAAAGATAACTTGCATTGTGCAGAAAAACCAGCAAGAAAATAATCACTATTATTTTTAGCCCCACAGTGGGCGCCAAACTGTTTACCGTGAAAATGGTAATAACTATTAAATTTGATTGTGTGGTTCTAAAAATACGTGATATATTTTTATGATAGTTGTTAGGCAGTTGATGCTATGTGAAAGACTTAGAAACGAGATAAGAGCTTGAGAGCAAGGTGATAACCACACCGAATGATCAATAATTGGGGCCTCGAGCTTTCCTATTTGAGGCCTCGGGGTCGAGTCCTATGTTCGCCGAGGGCGGTCGATAGAGACTAGCGGTTAGGATAAAATCAATGATGGCTCTTTATGGCCAATAATAAGCAATAAATGATGAACAATAAATAGAACACAATAAATATAAGCAATAAATGAAGTAATGAGATCAAGGGAATATGTTAGAGAGCAGAGAGAATGTTCCTGTGTATTTAGTATTGCGCAACAAATATTTACAAAATGACAAGGATACCCTTTATATATGAGGGGAATCCTAACATAGTACAAAAGGCATTAATCACAAAGATATGGAGATGGTACAGTTAGTTAATGCCATCATACGGGCATAGACTAGCCTGACAGACTTTGTCACCTCTGGCTATACGCTTTGGGAACTCCCCCTTTCTCTCCGTAGTCGTCAGTCTATACTGCTCTGAGATCGAGCGTCGATGGCCCTCAAGGGATAAAACTAGACCGTGGTCTCGAACCTTCGAGGTGTGCTTACGAGGCGTTGTAACGATGGAAAATTGGACCCTCCGATTTTACCGTACACAAACGTAAAACGCTCTAATGGTTCCATATGAAGCTAACGAAAAAGGGCAATCTGAAGCTCACTCCAACAAGAATGGACTCTAATTTTGTAACTAAACAATTCCAATGAGATTTCTTAGCATCGTAGCAATGTGGGATTTTACGATTCAAAAAGAGTACGGTTCAACCTTTTCAAAGTATATCATACGGATTTTTTCCAACTCCGGGTATGTTAAGGCTATCCTTTATTTCTTTAGGCATGATCTATATGACACAAATGAAACGAACAAATATGCAATTTCCATAAATGACTCTATTCGTAAAAATACTAGAGATGCTTATGTTCTTGATTCTCCATGTGTCAATTATTCTATCATTTGTTCATGGGTCTCAGAAAATATATTGATAAATTTTATTTCATGATATTAATCAGAGGTATAATGGTCTTATGACATACCGAGAGATTTTATTAACGTATTTTGATATGCATATCATTTTTATGACATTCCGAAAAATCTTATTAACATATTTCTTATGCATTTCATGCATTTATACATATATATTGACCCATGACCAGATGGCATTATATACGCGTATATTATATGTATATGGGATATGGAAAAAGGTTATGGCATTATATACGCACCACCACCTGATCAGCTAGTATACGTTGATGATTTGCCCATAGTGGCTGAGGTGATATGATGGGGTGCCCTCAGAGGCTGATGATGTTATGAAACATGTACCTATGCACTACATGATGTAAGCACGTGATTTTTGCTTCACGAGCAATCCCTCCAAAAGGAAAACAAAAAATAGTGATAAATGGCCTCACTGTACAATTTATCGTTTTCCGTGACATGTGTTGTTAGTCATTTGTGGGTCTGCCCATTTTACATTTAATCTCACCGATCAAAATACAAAGCATGTCTGTCAGGATAATCAAAAATCATAATTCAGTCGTTAAAAAAGAACGAAATTCGAAAATATATACATGGGCATCGTTCGTTCTAGGGTGTGATAATTGTGTTGAAGTGTTACATTGTTGTTTGTTATAATTTCATTTTTTGTTATATTATTTATTTTGTTATTTTCATTTTTTGTTTGAAATTAGAAAAAAAACAAAGAAAAGAGTGATTAAAATCGATTTGGGCCCAGAAAATAAAACAAAAAAAAGAGGCCCAAAACCGGCACTCAAACCCAGTCCAAATCTGGCCTGCCCAAACATCGATTCAAACGACGCCGTATCAGCGTCCTTATTGGAGCCGTTGATCTGACTCAAACAAACGGTCCTGATCAAGCCACTCATTCAACCCCAAACGACGTCGTCTTAGGCAATTGATCTGAGCCGTCCAACCCATTGATCCAACGGACCCAGGCTTTCCCTCTAAACCCATCAACATGACCCGATCCAATCCCCTACCCGGTCTTAACCCACTATCAGCCCCCGAACGACGTCGTCTCTCTTCAATGAGTAGATCCTGGCCCTTGATCTCACTTGATCCAACGGCCAGGATCTAAACCCTCAATACATATATAAACTCTCCATTACACCCCACGCCCCCAAACCAAACCCCCCCTTCAGCCACTGTACACCATCTTCCCCAGGACCCCTTTCCTCTCAAACCCTAGCAGCCTAGGTTTTCCCCCGTGAGCCCGGTAACCATAGTTCCGATGACCACCAAAATAACATCCCCGATGCACCCGACCACCTTGAACATGAATCCGTTAACCGTTCACCTCGAATCAACCCGTAGCTTCTCGAATCTTCAAACGAAGATTCGAGCAAAAACCAGATCTACACCGATTGGCCCCAAACTCACACCACAGCCCCTCCTGACCTCTCTCACCCCCTGAATGGCTTTGGTTCCGTTCGAATCTGACTGAAATTGAACGGTTCCCAAATCGAACCTCAAGAGCCCTAGGATTCAGATCTATGGGTTTTTGTCCGAATCAGTGGCAGGATCAGGGCCTAGCAGACTTTTACCGAGGTGTTCTCAGTTGAGAACGCTTCGGTTAAAGTCCATTAGACCCCAAAATCACCTGGCCCGAGTTCGAGCATTGAGTCAGTTTTAGTTTCAAGTCCCGGAGGTATTTTCCCTTTTTTATTTTTTCCATCTTAAACTCCATCTGTCGTACATGTTCTGGTTTGTTTTGGTTTCTGACTCGTCTATCCCTGTGTGTACATTTTGAGTTTAAAGTTGATTTGTTTGTTCATTTTGTTGGTTGTTTGCTGTATATTATAGTTCGCGTAGTCGTTTAAATAAGCGTCGTCAACTAAATTCGCTTGAAATATTAGAAAATCAGGAGTTGCATTTCAGCATTGATTACTATGCCTGTTTCTTGTTGGTGTTACTTGTGTCAGCATGACCAACTTGTACCCTTTAATTGGCACCTCTGTTTGATTAAATTGGAATCATTGGCTTGAATTTAGGCTGAAAATTGATTGTTAACTGTGGAAAGCTAACAGATTCACCTGAAGGCAGCATTGAGTTTAAGATAAGTAGTCAGTAGTTAGCTGAAATCAGAGAGGTTTATATACTAATTATTAAGAGTTATGGTAATACAGTAACATGCAAGGTTAAGGGTAGTTTTGGCATAAGACAAAGTCTGATTATGGGTTTAACTTAAGAATATGTCAAGTGGTAATTAAAATACTATTAACGTAATAACAATGGGGAACAAAACATAAGAGCATGGGTTCAAATGAATACTTTATTGCACCCATAACTCTTGATTAGAGCAATAGGACAGGCATGGGGAGCAGATGCCATTCACTTCAAGAAAGTGCACTTAGGCATGGGGAGTTAAGGGGTATGGGCAGATTGCAACTGGCAGGATCCAGGCAGCTTGACTGCACTGGGTTGTTGGCTTATAAATAAGCTGTTGCAGAACTAAAAAAGGGCTGGACTTTTAGTCTTCAGAAAAAAAAAGGAAAAAAAGAAACAGATTTGAGAATACTGTGAATGAGTATCATTTGAAAACTGTGTAAGAGTTCAAGTTGTTCAAGCTATCTTTGCTGATTGTTGTTGGCTGTTGGCTCAGCTTTTGTGGTTATTGATTTTCTGCTGTGACTGCATTGAACATTTTGGGTTTTCTTGGCTGCATCTCATTACTCTTTTCTGGGATCACTTGTTTGGTGCCCGACCATCTTTGGTTTTCTTTGGTTTGGAAATTGTTGCTGGTTGTCTGTGGACTGTGGAAAACACTTGTGATTGTTGGTTTGTTGCTGTGTTGTTGCTGTGTATCTACTGTTGTTGTGTTTACTGCATACTGCCCAGCTGATCAGTCCTTTCTTCTTTGTCCTCTATACCAGGTACACAACCAATGCACTATCAAATGTAATTGGAACATTGAGCATGAATGCAAAAAGAAAAGACCTGAAGTTGATTTTCATACATAGATTGTTATATTAGATATCATGTACTGTATGATAATTTTCATTCCTGTGTTGACAATAGAAGCAGCCTGTATGCCCAGTGTATATCAATATAGATTAGCTAAATGGTAGTTTACATATGTATGCTGATAGGTGAAAATATTCTCAATGAAATAGGTTGCATCTCAGACTTAG
Organism: Nicotiana tabacum; assembly: GCF_000715075.1. NCBI lineage: Eukaryota > Viridiplantae > Streptophyta > Magnoliopsida > Solanales > Solanaceae > Nicotiana > Nicotiana tabacum. The sequence continues at coordinate 115,914,943 of NC_134084.1, forward strand.
TTTACTTTGTAATATGTGCTGTAATGTATGCCAAACATGAAAACTGTACATCATTGGCTAAGTTCTTCCTTTTCTGATTAATGGTCTCATATAACTAGTAAACCACATGTTAAGACAAAGAACACAAAACTTGCAATCTCAACCTCATGAAGGTCGAGCCCAGGTCAAAACAGACCAAGCAGGTCCGCATCGAACAAGCAGTGGCCCAGGTCTGGCCCATCACGCATGGGCTGGATTTGGGCCCGTGATTATTTATTCGGCTGACGGTGCACGCAGCCTCGTTTCTGATTTTTAAGCATTTCTGAATGTTGTTATAGATAACTTGCAAGCACGTAATTAATTAGGACTACCTATTGTTTTCAATTAGTAGAGACAAACGCGACAAGAAACGTAGTTGCTATAGGATATCCTTTTAAAATAAGAACGAGATGAGCCTCGACAAAAAAATAAATAAAACGCACGAGCTGCGGGGCCCTCGTTAAATGTATATTATCGAAGCATTCAGTTTCCAGGATGGGTCGTTTAGCAAATCTCACGGCCCTCCCAGAATAATAACACGATGGTCTCTTTAAACGCGTACTTAATAATGTTATCTCCTTAAACTCGGGTGCACATTTATGTGACCCAAATCCCAATATCAACGGAATCGAAAGGTGTCTCTAACCACGGGTACATTGATTGTGGCGTGGTCTGAGATGCATTTCCACGACGTTGCAAATTCTTTTCATAAGGAATGAGACGAGCCTCGACAAACAAAAAATGTACAAAGTGTGGGGCCCTCTAAATGTATATATATAAAATACTTAGAATTCGGGATATGCCGTTTAAGCGAATTTCATGGCTTTCCCCAAGATAACAACACGCTAGTTGTTTTAAGCGCGCCTTTAATAATTTATTTTCCTTAACTCGGGTGCACATTTATGTGACCCAAATCTAAATCTCAACCGAGTCGAGATATGTCAATAATCACGTGTACATTGATGTAACGTGATTCGAGGTATGTTTTCGCGACGTTGCAATTCCTTGTAAAAATAATAATAATGATAAAAGCGGTTAAAAGATAAAAATTGGCACATAAGTTCATATTTGTATAAAATCAGATAATCAAGCCGAATATAACAGTTGAGCGACCGTGCTAGAACCACGGAACTCGGGAATGCCTAACACCTTCTCCCGGGTTAACAGAATTCCTTTCCCGGATTTCTGGTACGCAGACTGTAATATGGAGTCATTCATTTCCTCGATTCGGGATCAAAAATGGTGACTTGGGACACCCTAAACCTCCCAAGTGGCGACTCTGAAATAAATAAACAAATCCCGTTTCGATTGTCCTTTAATTGGAAAAAACTCCCTTGCACCCCCTCGGGTGCGGAAAAAGGAGGTGTGACAGCTCTGGCGACTCTGCTGGGGACCCTAACCCAGAACCACTGGTTCAGGGTTAAGAATTCGAGCTTAAAATAATTGTTATTATTTGGCTTTATTTATTATCTGATTTTTGCGTGTTCGCGCCTAATGTGCCAAATGCTGCTTTAATTGCTTTGATATTGTTTGAACTGTACATATAAACTGTGCCGAAACCCTTCTCTTCTCTCTTGAGGAGCGCACACTGGTCGTGGCTTCTTTCTGTTAGTGTCATATGCCAAAATAGAACGAGGATTCGGAGGAGTTGCAAAATCGGATGGCCTTTTGGTTACCGGTACACAGCTCCCATCCTTGGCTCGAGTTGTCCGCTCGGGTAAGCCAGGTCTAGAACAAACACCTAGGTTTTACAGCTTAGTATAACTTAACTTCATGCCGGATCCCTAGTAGGAACGCTTATTTGCATCATATGCATTTGACTTAGGGGACTCAGCACAGGGGCTGGGTCCGTCTAGGACAAGCAACCTGAGAATAAAGACTATCCTGCTACATCCTGCTTGCTTTATGCATTTACTTGTTTCAAGGCTTGCATGCTGACCGGTTTCTGAATATCGGGAATGTTGGAAAAAAAAAGAAAAAAAAGAATAACGGATAGGGAGATAATTATTCTTGAAAGATCAATACCCAGAAAATGGTTAAAGCTCTGCCAGAATTTTGAAAAAAAAGAAAAAATGTGTGTCTTATTAATTTGTTTTAGAAAGTAAGAGTCTTTGATTCATTTCTAAGAGAAAAATAGTGTGTCTCCAAAACTTGGCTTATGCCTGAACTACGTCAGTTTGATTCTCGCAGGGTATGAGATACGTAGGCAACCCCCATCGGGCTCAACTTTTTTTTTCCAAATATAGGTACAATCCAAAGAACGAAAGTTTTTAAGGTGACATCATACTTTTCGGAAACAACCAAATTTCGTTTTTCTAAAAAAAAAAAAAAAAAAAGGTGTGTCAATTTGGTATTTGAGTATAATGAGTCTGGATCTTTGCTTAATCACCCCAATAAACATGAAGAATGAGCATAAGTCCAAGTTTGCCGGTAACAGTTAGAAGCAAAATCCCTCTGGAAGTGCGATTATGGTGGGAGGATTTGGAAAAGTCAGAGCAAGACAAGATCAAACTGCACCTGGGAGGTTTGGTTAATTTGTTGAACGTCAGGCCTCGGTGCGACATCATAAAGGCTTTGGTTACATTTTGGGATCCGGCCCACAACGTGTTTCGTTTCTCGGATTTTGAACTCACCCCAACCTTAGAAGAAATGGCGGGTTACATGGACGTCACTGAAGGTTTGAGACACAAATACATGATCGCTCCAAGAGCTGTGAATTCACACAAATTCATGGATCTGTTGAAGATAAGCAAGGGAGTCCCATACGCTGAACTGGATAGAGGTTTTTCTACCCTACAATTCATATACCAGAGGTACGGGAGCATAGGAGGATTTAATGATCCAGAAAGTGGTGTTTGCAGCAGGGGAAATCTGGTAAAATGGAATGAGCATAGGCGGTTCGCTTTTATGGTGGCATTTTTGGGCCTTGTGGTGTTTCCCCGAAAAGATAGAAATATCGACCTGAAAGTGGCTGGAATCGTCAAAGTCCTGATTACCAACGATAAAAGCATCCTTGCTCCTATGATAGTGTCAGAAATATACCGAGCCCTCACGGCTTGTAAGGCCGGAGCAGACTTCTTCGAGGGGTGCAACTTGTTATTACAGATGTGGATGATCGAACACTTGTGTCACCATCCTCAGTATATGCGCTACATGTCTACAAATGGGGGCTGCATCGAGGGTTATAACCTAAGGGTTTCAGGTTTCCGATCACCGGGAGGGTTTGAAGAATGGATATCCTATCTCCGGGTCATCACCGCAGACCAAATAAACTGGACTTTGGGTTGGCTTTCTGTGGAAGAAATCATATACATGCCCGCCACTGGTCCTCACTTCCTCTTGATGGGACTCAGAGGTATTCAACCTTATGCCCCTTACAGGGTGATGAGACAGTTAGGAAGATGTCAAGTACTACACCCGGACGAAGATCTCAGCACTTATGCAGTCGAGGTCAGCAGTGACGGCCAATTTCCTGAAAAGACAGTTAGTTGCATATGGAGTGAATGCCAGTACCTGACGGCAAATACTCGGGTAGGTGATGTGTCTATGGGTGAAGTCTCGCCGGCCTATCTCGCTTGGCATAACAAGAAGAACATTGTGAAACGGCCAACCAAACGGCCTCACCTCCAAGATTTTGTTGAGTCATCACAAGAACAATGGGACTGGCTCGCAAAAGAGGAAGGTTACCTAGTTGAAATCAGGAAGCTGAAGCGACAAGTTGAAAGGATTGTATTCGAAAACAACGTGCAAGTCCCCCAAGAGCAGGCTGAAAAAGACAAGCTAGCCCAAGAGAACCAAACCCTGAAGGCCCGCCTTCGCCAAGCCAGTAAGAATAACATCGACCGACAGAAGCGTTGCTCCGACGAAAGATTGATAGCCAGTTTGAGAAATCAGGTCATCCAGAGCCAAGAAGAATTAGACCAATCAGAGGCTTGCATAGCAAGGATGAAGGTCAAATGGGCAAAAGGTACAATGGCCCGGAGGAAGCGCCTACAGCAAGTCATGAGGGATTGTGAACTGAGCATCAAAGCAGCAAAGGAAACGAATTCCGCTCTGCAAGAGCGGATCTTCAAGCAAACACAAGATGCCCAAGCCGACAGGAGACGCTATTACAATGCAATGACCAGGATGGAAAGGCAAATGGATATGTTCCAGGATCAGCTCGCCACCAATGCACAAACGCTAGGATTAAAGAGCCGACAGATAAGGCAGTTGTTCGCAGAAAGGGACAACATTCGAGCAAGAATTGACGAAATCAGGCATTACATCTACCTGAAATGCTTGGCATGCGAGCGAACACCTCGGGAAACCCTCATTGCCTCCATCATGGGCTGCGTCCACTGGATTATGAACTAGTTGAAGAGCTTGCAAAAAGACCTTACACCTAGGGCCGCGAAAGGGCCGAAAGATGCCTCGTGGGTCCCTAAGTTGGAAAATTAGTCGTTGATCGAGTCCTGTTCATTTTGTTTGTTGTTTCCCCATATGTTGTTTTCTTTTCTTCAAACCAAGTTTAAAACCGTGGGGTCTGTACTGTTGCTATTTTGTTTGAAGCAATGTGTAATAGAAAATTTTGATAATGAAATTAAGTGACTCCGGAAGAATTTCTATATGTCTTTACTTTGAGGCAGAGCTACGCCTGGTCTGATTCACGCGGGGACGTGATACGTAGGCAATCCCTATAAGATTCGACCGCTTTTAATAAAGAGAGAAAAGAAAATACATAATAAAATAAAACACAGGGTTTCCCAAAATACTTTAAAGGGACGAATGAGCAAACCGGGATGACGCATGTTGTTTGAAGCAAAGCATGTAGAAACGGTTAACTGCCTAGGTGCATTGCATCCTCTATGTGTTATGATCAAATCTGTTAAACTCTAACGCTAACAAAGTTTGTTGTTGTCTATACCAGACAAGTTAGTTGTTAAAGAACTCTGGCAACACACTCATACCAAACCAGATCCAAAGGACCGGTGGCAACAAGCATGACTACTTCAGAGAATAGTAATGAGGAGGAAAGGCCAATGAGCCAGTTGCTAAAAGAAGCGATGGAAAAGATTGAAAGGATGGGACTAGAGATGAATGCAATGCAGCTAGCCCTAGCCAAAACACAAAAGAGCCCTGAAACACTGGGACACATGCCGGAATACCCTCACTCTGGCCCTTCCACGAGCCGCCCAAATCCCCTTTATCATCAAGAAAGAAGCCCTCATGATTCCCAAGCTCCACCACCCCATCAGCCTCTCCCAACACCCAATATTCCCATTTTTGTGGGACCAACATCAGCCCCTTTGCAAAGAACGACCAGTGAGCCATTGTTTCAGGCTCACGATACACAATACTACCCCCCCGAGCCTACGTTTCATGCCCCCGAACCACAGGCTTACAATCCATATTTGGAAGTGCCGACAGAGGTTGAGAAGCCGGTTAAGGCCCCTAAACAGGATGAAGTATTGAGAAAGTTCAAAATCCTGGAGCAGTCCTTCAGGAACTTGCACGGATTGGGCAATCAAGTCAGCGTAACATACAAAGATCTGTGCCCTTTCCCAAACGTCCAACTCCCGGCTGGGTTCAAGATGCCTAAGTTTGATTTATATGAAGGGCACGGTGATCCCATGGCACATTTGCGGGGATTCTGTAGCAAAATGAGAGGGGCAGGCGGCAAGGATGAGCTGCTGATAGCTTATTTCGGCCAAAGTCTGAGCGGATCTGCACTAGAATGGTATACCAGGCAGGATTCCAGCAGGTGGTACACGTGGGATGATCTGGCGCAGGCTTTTGCAGGTCATTTCCAGTACAATCTCGAGATAGTTCCTGACCGTCTCACATTATTGAGAACTGGGAAGAAACCCGGGGAAAGTTTTCGCGAGTTCGGGTTCCGCTGGAGAGAGCAAGCAGCTAGAGTCGATCCTCCCATGAGAGAGGGAGAGATGGTGGACTATTTTTTGCAGACATTGGATCCAACCTACTTTGGTCACTTGGTGACAATGGTTGGAAAATCTTTCAACGAGGTGGTCAAGATAGGGGTCATGATAGAAGAGGGTCTGAGATCTGACAAAATCTTGAACTATTCGGCACTCAAAGCCACAACCCAGGCTATTCAAAGCGGCACGGGAGGTGCACTGAGAAGAAAGAAGGAAGAGGTTGCCACGATCGAGGCAGGCGGTTGGTCCAGGGTTGGCAGGCCACACTACAACCAACCCAGACCTCACAGGTCAGAATACCCATACAACCCACCACAAAATTTCTATCCACCTCGAGAACCACATTGTTCCGTACACCAAGCCCAGGCATACACTCAGCCTCCGGTTCGCCCACAATGGCGCGCGCCGGCTCCCCAGAACATATATGCACCACCACAAAACACCTACCCTCCACCAAGGGCGTATAGAAACCCTTCAGGGGCAGGCTTTCGGGGAAATCCAGATGCTAGGAATGACAGGTTGCGGAAGCAGAGAACTTTCACGGAGCTGGGAGAAACCTACACCGCTTTGTTCCACAAGCTGAGGCAATTGGGTTTGGTTAGTCCTGTCCAGACTCGAGAACCAAATCCCCCACCTCAGAATTTGGATCGATCAATCAGTTGTGAATACTGTTCAGGGATGCTCGGGCATGATACCGAGAAGTGCTGGAAATTAAGGCATGCCATACAGGATCTTATTGACACCAATAAGATCGAGGTCCAGACACCGGAGGCTCCTAACATCAACCAAAACCCACTGCCAACACACCACGAAACTCATATGATTGAGTTGGTGTGTGAGGGAGGAGAATTGAGAAAACCCTCACAAACAGTGATGATGATCCAAGCCGCCCCGAAAGAAGTCTCAACCAGTGGAGGAACGAGTGTACAGTCGCAGGGAGAAGGTGTCAAGCCGGTAGTGATATTGGGAAAGAGCCCGTCTGCCATAACAAGCAAACCCGAGCCAAGCAAGTTGGTAGTATCAGGGATCCTGCCCACACCGACAGTCGTGTTGAAAGGGGTATGTAGAGAACTGGTGACCATAAAGCCTGTGGTCCAGCTGCCGATGATTGACAGCAGGGCTGTGCCTTGGAAATATGAAAAGGCGGTGGTGATGTACAAAGGAAAACAGGTGGAAGAAGTCAGTTGTGAAGCGCAAGGGCTGACTCGATCAGGTCGATGTTTTGCTCCGGTAGAGCTAAGAAGAACCAACCCAGTTGCAACCAAGAAACTTGTGTCCGAAGAAGAGGCTGAAGAGTTCCTGAGGAAGATGAAAATACAAGACTATTCTGTGGTCGAACAGCTAAGAAAAACACCGGCCCAGATCTCACTGTTGTCGTTACTGATCCATTCTGAGGAGCATCGTCGGGCCCTGTTGAAGATATTGAACGAAGCTCATGTACCCAGTGAGATTTCTGTAAACCACCTGGAAACCATTGCCAACAAGGTTTTCGAGGTGAACAGGGTAACATTCTCAGATGATGACCTGCCGGTGGAAGGTACGGAGCATAATAAAGCTCTATACCTAGCTGTCAAATGTGAAGACTCGGTGGTAACTCGAGTATTGGTGGATAACGGCTCAAGCGCCAATATTTGCCCACTATCTACCTTGAACCAGTTAAAGATCGACCACGGAAGGATCCACAAGAACAGTATCTGTGTCCGAGGGTTTGACGGAAACGGAACGGCCACTGTGGGGGATGTTGTACTTGAACTGACCATCGGTCCAGTCCTGTTTACCATGGAATTCCAGGTATTAGACGCTGCAGTATCTTACAACCTGTTGTTAGGACGACCATGGATTCATGCAGCCAAGGCGGTGCCCTCCACCCTACATCAGATAGTGAAGTTCGAGTGGGAAAGACAAGAGGTCGTGTTACACGGCGAGGATACAACGTGCACCATGGCCGAAACCATTGTACCTTTCATAGAGACCGCTGATGACAAAGGTCCTTGGGTCTACCAGATTTTCGATACAGGGTCGGCCAACAAAATTCCTGAAGGAGAAATCATCCCGCGCCCTAGGATAGCTGCCGCAACAGTCATGATGGTCTCAGAAATGCTGGGTAATGGATTTGTGTCGGGAAAAGGCCTAGGAGTCGAGCTTCAAGGGATTGTCCAACCTGTCTCCCTTCCTAAAAATCTGGAAAATTTCGGATTGGGGTTCAAACCAACCGCAGCAGATAGGAAGCAAGCGCGAAAAATGAAGAAGAGGGTCTGGTTTCTGCCTAAACCGGTGCCACGCCTCTCAAGGTCTTTTGTTAAAGAAAGTTCCAAGGGGTCACCGGTCCCAAAGATTCTAGGACCTTTGATCGGTATAAATGAAGACCTGAATTAGAGTTTTGAGAGGCTATTCGCGGATGTCAGTATGGTGGAGGCTGGAGAAGGTTCCAGCAGAGCAGAGATACAGTTTGTGGGGCCTGAGGCCAAGACCAACAATTGGACGGTTACTCCTCTTCCTGTCCGAGGGGAGTCTTGGTAGTAGGCTTTGATTTATGTTTTGTGTGTTTTGTTTTGTCCGGATTATTCAAGGGTGTAATCCAAATTTTACTTTCATTTTTGTAAAAGTGTGAACCCTTTTATCCCGCAAGTTTAATAAAGTTCTTTTCTTTTGTCCCATTTTAATTTGGTTTTGTTCTTTTCTTTCTGAACAGTTCTCTTTTTACTGGTTCTAATGACATGGCATGCACAGCGGATCTTCGCCCTAGTCTAATAAATCAATCTGAATCCGACTCAATGATGCAAGAGGTCGTTTGTGATGATGAATCTGAATGTGACGAAGGTGAAGCCTTCGAAGAGATAAACCGAGAAATGTGCCAATTTGAAGAGAAACCCAAGCCTAACCTAAATGACACTGAGGCTGTGAATCTAGGAGACGCTGATAACGTCCAAGAGACAAAAAAATTAGCATCCACATTGAGCCGAATGTCAGAGAAGAACTTATTAAAACCCTCATGGAATTCAAAGATGTTTTTGCATGGTCATATGACGATATGCCTGGATTAAGCACCAATTTAGTGGTTCACAAATTGCCCATTGACCCGGCATACCCTCCGGTCAAGCAAAAATTAAGGAAATTTAAAACAGAAATGAGTTTAAAGATCAAAGAAGAAGTGATTAAGCAGTTGCAAGCGAAGGTCATTCGGGTCACTCGATATCCCGAGTGGTTGGCCAATGTGGTACCAGTCCCAAAGAAGGATGGAAAAATCAGGGTGTGCATCGACTACCGCAACCTCAACAAAGCAAGTCCCAAGGACAATTTTCCGTTACCCAACATTCATATCCTGATCGATAATTGTGCTGGGCGCGAGATCGGATCCTTTGTGGATTGCTATGCGGGTTATCATCAGATCCTAATGGACGAGGAGGATGCTGAGAAGACAACGTTTATTACGCCATGGGGAACCTACTGCTATCGGGTAATGCCGTTCGGGTTAAAGAACGTCGGGGCAACGTACATGCGAGCAATGACTGTCGTGTTTCATGATATGATACATAAAGAAATCGAGGTGTACGTCGATGATGTGATCATCAAATCTTGGCGTCAGGAGGACCATGTGGCAGACCTAAGGAGATTTTTCCAAAGACTCCGAAGGTGTGATATCAAGCTTAACCCGGCCAAATGTGCATTCGGGGTTCCATCAGGAAAGCTGCTAAGATTCATCGTCAGTCGGCGGGGGATTGAGTTAGACCCATCCAAAATTGAATCCATCCAAGATTTGCCACCGCCAAGGAACAAAACAGAGATAATGAGTTTGCTGGGTAGACTCAATTACATCAGCAGGTTCATCGCTCAACTCACAGCAACTTGTGAGCCCATATTTCGGCTGTTGAGAAAGGATGTTGCGGTAGGTTGGACGGCAGAGTGTCAGGAGGCTTTCGACCAAATCAAAGGGTATCTGTCTAATCCACCTGTATTGGTCCCGCCTAAGCCCGGGAAGCCCCTAATCCTTTACCTAACGGTCTTGGAAAATTCATTTGGTTGTGTATTGGGGCAACATGATGACACAGGAAGGAAGGAGCAGGCCATCTACTATCTTAGCAAGAAATTCACAGTACATGAGGTCAAGTACACTCAACTCGAGAAAACATGTTGTGCCCTAACTTGGGTAGCTCAGAAGTTGAAACACTACCTGTCTTCGTATACTACTTATCTCATATCCCGTTTGGACCCATTGAAGTATATCTTTCAGAAACCTATGCCCACGGGAAGGTTGGAAAAATGGCAAATTCTGCTCACAGAGTTTGATATCGTCTATGTAACAAGGACGGCCATGAAAGCCCAGGCGCTGGCAGACCATTTGGCAGAGAATCCCGTTAATGAAAAATACGAGCCCTTAAGAACGTATTTTCCTGACGAAGAGGTAATGCATACAAATGAGTTGGATGTGCCCGAGGAACCGGGTTGGAAGCTTTTCTTCGATGGAGCTGCAAACGCGAAAGGGGTTGGAATAGGAGCAGTACTCATTTCCGAAACAGGACGGCATTATCCTGCTACGGCTCAACTACGCTTCTATTGCACCAATAATATGGCCGAGTATGAGGCTTGCATTCTGGGTCTGCGCTTGGCTGCCGACATGGATGTCCAAGACGTCTTGGTCTTGGGAGACTCGGACCTCTTGGTACACCAAATTTAGGGAGAATGGGAAACACGAGATCTAAAACTCATACCATACCGACAATGCTTGCATGACCTGAGCAAGCAATTTCGATCGGTGAAGTTCAAACACATCCCGAGAGTTCACAATGAGGTTGCGGATGCCTTGGCCACCTTAGCATCAATGCTGCACCACCCTGACAAAATGTATGTTGATCCTCTGCACATCCAGGTCCGTGATCAGCACGCCTACTGCAACGCCATAGAAGAAGAAGCAGATGGCGAACCCTGGTTTCATGATATCAAGGAATACCTCAGAATGGGGATATATCCAGAACATGCCTCTGGAGACCAAAAAAGAGCCCTTCGGCGTTTGTCGAATGGTTTCTTCCTCAGCAGAGGAGTATTGTACAAAAGAACCCCGGATTTGGGATTGTTGAGATGCATAGATGCCAGTCAAGCAACGACGGTTATGGCAGAGGTACATGCTGGAGTTTGTGGGCCACACATGAGCGGATATGTATTGGCAAGAAAGATCCTTCGAACAGGGTGTTATTGGCTCACCATGGAACACGACTGTATCACTTTCGTGAGGAAATGCCATCAGTGCCAGATACATGGAGATTTGATTCATTCTCCGCCAACAGAGTTACATACGATGTCAGCACCCTGGCCGTTTGTGGCATGGGGCATGGATGTCATTGGGCCCATCGAGCCGGCAGCATCCAACGGTCATAGGTTCATTCTAGTGACCATTGATTACTTCACCAAATGGGTTGAGGCTAAAACCTTCAAATCAGTAACCAAGAAGGCAGTGGTGGACTTTGTTCATTCCCATATCATCTGCAGATTTGGGATCCCAAAAGTGATCATCACGGATAACGGTGCGAATCTTAATAGCAGCTTGATGAGAGAGGTATGCCAACAATTCAAGATTACACACCGCAATTCCACCCCATATCGTCCCAAGGCGAATGGAGCAGTCGAAGCAGCCAATAAGAATATCAAGAAGATACTGCGAAAAATGGTGGAAGGGTCCAGACAATGGCACGAGAGATTACCCTTTGCTTTGTTGGGTTACCGCACTACCGTCCGAACTTCCATAGGCACAACTCCTTATTTGTTGGTGTATGGAACTGAGGCCGTAATACCAGCGGAAGTCGAAATTCCGTCCTTTCGAATTGTCGCTGAAGACGGGATTAATGATGATGAATGGGTCAAAGCTCGATTGGAACAGTTGAGCTTGATAGATGAGAAAAGATTGGCAACAGTGTGCCATGGTCAGCTGTACCAGAAGAGAATGGCAAGAACATATAATAAGAAGGTGCGCCCCAGGAAGTTTGAAGTAGGGCCGCAGGTATTGAAGAAGATCCTCCCACATCAGGTCGAGGCAAAAGGAAAATTCGCCCCAAATTGGCAAGGGCCTTATATCGTAACCAGAGTATTGTCCAACGGTGCTTTGTGTTTGACAGATGTCGAAGGTAAATGTGTCGACATGGCTATCAATTCAGATGCGGTCAAGAGATATTATGCGTAATTTCTTTAATTATGGCAATTTTTGGTTTATTTTTTTGTATTTGGCATTTATTGGATAATGAGATGACGGAGGCAATTCTTTCTTCTATCCAAACACTTTTAACCCTTGCTTTCCCCTTTGAGCCTTAAGTTATTCTTTCGTACCCCTCTTTTGGAATCATTAATGGAAAAGACATGAAAAAAAAAAGAAGAAAAAGAAAAGAAAAAGAAAATGAAAAGAAGGAAAAGAAAAAAAAAGATAAAATCATAAGAAATACAAAACCGTGGGAACTACGTTTGACCTGATTCCTCAAAAAGGATACGTAGGCGCCTCACGGCTCGGTCATAATATGCATCATAGTGAATATATGATGCATAATGTACATAAGTGTGCATAATAGGCACAATGTACGTAACGCACATAGCTCAACATAAGTGTAAAAAAATAAAATTCCCCAAGCACGAAAACTGGGGCAAATGTTATGTTTTGAGTTCCAACAAAGGTTTGATTCCAAAAGTTGTAGCACATCAACCATCAAATTATTTTCATTTTTATAGCCTTTCTTTAACTCCACACCAAAACCAACATCAACGTCCAAAAGACCTCCCGATCAATGTTCAAGAGATGTCGAGTCAGGCAAATAAGGCCGAGAATAATACACCGATCCCCAGCAAAGAAGAGGATCGTAAGACTGGGAATGAATTGATGGTCAAAGGAATCTCCAGAAGAGAGGGTCGTATCTACAATGCCCCGATTCCTCGAAAGAAATAAAATGAGAAAGTCTTATCGGTGAAAACCTTCACAGGCACCGAGAGGCGATGTAAGATGAGGGATATGAAATGAGAGAGTCTTATTGGTGAAAACCTTCACAGGCACCATAAGGCGCCGGGAGATGAGAGAAAAGAGAGAGTCTCATTAGTGAAAACCCCTCGAAGGGCACTATGAGGCGACAAGACAGATCAACAAAAAGCGACCACATTTGCAACGAAATGGACAGTCATTTATCATCCCCAGCAAGTCAGACCATCGGGCAAATCGATTGATACAAATAGACTGGGTCGGGAATCTATGGTGCACGTCATGATCACGGGGACCAGTCATGTCCTCCAGATAAGTTCTTCTGAGTTTCTTCTCCCCACCAAATATGGGTTCAGAAAGATTTTCTCCTTTTCTAGCTTTTATTTCTCTTCCTAAAATTTGTCTTGAAAAGGATTTTTCAAAGCTTACTACCAGAGACCGAAGAGGAATTCATCCAATACAGGATAACACAAACAGTTTTAAAGGCCGACCCCAGGCAACGCAATGATTGTGCCTCGCAGTTTTGGAGGAAGTAAGCTCCCAAAGGGAATGGTTTCGGGAGTAAAAGTAGATTCCCACAGCATGTGCTTAAAGAGAAAGCAGAAAAGGGAAAAAATCGAAAACCAGCCCCAGCAGGCTAGAGACCCCCGGCAGGCAATTTCGTCCACTAACCAATTATGGGGACATAGAGCAAGAAAAAGGGAAGAGAGGAAAAATCATCCGCCGGAAAGGCACTCTCTACCACCACAATTAAAACTAATTAGATTCTTTTGTTTGCTGCAGGAAAACAAAGGATTGATGATGGCAGCGAGATGCAATGCCAGGGAAGTCACCAAAAACCGGGGCAGAAAATTTTCTGCCAATTGTCAAAATTTTCTCGGAGGAACGGGGGAAACAATTTCAATACATTTAAGTTCTAGGTCGCCCACCAGTATAATGCGGGAATACTTTTAAGTTCTAGGTCGCCCACCAGTATAATGCGGGAATACATTTAAGTTCTAGGTCGCCCACCAGTATAATGCGGGAATACTTTTAAGTTCTAGGTCGCCCACCAGTATAATGCGGGAATACATTTAAGTTCTAGGTCGCCCACCAGTATAATGCGGGAATACATTTAAGTTCTAGGTCGCCCACCAGTATAATGCGGGAATACATTTAAGTTCTAGGTCGCCCACCAGTATAATGCGGGAATACATTTAAGTTCTAGGTCGCCCACCAGTATAATGCGGGAATACATTTAAGTTCTAGGTCGCCCACCAGTATAATGCGGGAATACATTTAAGTTCTAGGTCGCCCACCAGTATAATGCGGGAATACATTTAAGTTCTAGGTCGCCCACCAGTGTAATGCGGGAATACATTTAAGTTCTAGGTCGCCCACCAGTATAATGCGGGAATACATTTAAGTTCTAGGTCGCCCACCAGTATAATGCGGGAATACATTTAAGTTCTAGGTCGCCCACCAGTATAATGCGGGAATACATTTAAGTTCTAGGTCGCCCACCAGTATAATGCGGGAATACATTTAAGTTCTAGGTCGCCCACCAGTATAATGCGGGAATACATTTAAGTTCTAGGTCGCCCACCAGTATAATGCGGGAATACATTTAAGTTCTAGGTCGCCCACCAGTAAAATGCGGGAATACATTTAAGTTCTAGGTCGCCCACTAGTAAAATGCGGGAATACATTTAAGTTCTAGGTCGCCCACCAGTATAATGCGGGAATACATTTAAGTTCTAGGTCGCCCACCAGTAAAATGCGGGAATACTTTTTAGCTCTAGATTGTGGAATTAGTAACCTCACCTGAAGGCGGAAGGGTACAACAGAGATCCCCAAGCAGGAAACAATAAAATCCCCAGCACCAAGAAGCAGAAGGCCGCAAAGGCAAGCGCGCAGTTCAAAGGAAGAAGGGACATGTCTCAAAAGAAGCAGTTTGGGAACGTTATAGCATGCCCAACATAACAATTTTGATAAAGGAAGCCATACCACTGGAGAGGCCATTGAAAGGCCTAAAGAAGAGGGCCATGTTCCCAGCAGATCAAGCAAAGTGATGAAAACTGGCATTCAGAAAAGGCGAAGGACCGGTATCATCCCCCAAGTACACAAAATAAAGGCATCAGAGGAAAGCGTTAACCAACAAGAAAGCAAGGCAACAAAAACAAGTTGAAGATGGATGAGATCTCATGATCCATAGTCTAGCTTAGCTTCTTGTTTTTCCTTTTAGAATAATGTAACAAGGAGATCGGCGAGCGGTGACATCCTACAGCAGCATGCAACAGCACACAATAGCAGCAAACACTACAATCATACGGTAGTCCCAGCTACCAAAACCTCCCGAACTACATTGACCTGATTCCTGTTCAGCCCAGGATATGTAGGAAACCTCTGAAGCAAAGGTTTGGTCAAATCTTTTTCAAAAAATGCTTCACACGGAGTATTCGGACGGGCAAAAATCGCTTGCTTTATCTTTGCGCGAAAACCCTTCGTGTCTTCGGGCAAAGAGGGGCAGCTGTAAGCACGTGATTTTTGCTTCACGAGCAATCACTCCAAAAGGAAAACAAAAAATAGTGATAAATGGCCTCACTGTACAATTTGTCGTTTTCCGTGACATGTGTTGTTAGTCATTTGTGGGTCTGCCCATTTTACATTAAATCTCACCGATCAAAATACAAAGCATGTCTGTCAGGATAATCAAAAATCATAATTCAGTCGTTAAAAAAGAACGAAATTCGAAAATATATACATGGGCATCGTTCGTTCTAGGGTTTGATAATTGTGTTGAAGTGTTACATTGTTGTTTGTTTTAATTTCATTTTTTGTTTTATTATTTATTTTGTTATTTTCATTTTTTGTTTGAAATTAGAAAAAAACAAAGAAAAGAGTGATTAAAATCGATTTGGGCCCAGAAAATAAAACAAAAAAAGAGGCCCAAAACCGGCACTCAAACCCAGTCCAAATCTGGCCTGCCCAAACATCGATTCAAACGACGCCGTATCAGCGCCCTTATTGGAGCCGTTGATCTAACTCAAACAAACGGTCCTGATCAAGCCACTCATTCAACCCCAAACGACGTCGTCTTAGGCAATTGATCTGAGCCGTCCAACCCCTTGATCCAACGGACCCAGGCTTTCCCTCTAAACCCGTCAACATGACCCGATCCAATCCCCTACCCGGTCTTAACCCACTATCAGCCCCCGAACGACGTCGTCTCTTTTCAATGAGTAGATCCTGGCCCTTGATCTCACTTGATCCAACGGCCAGGATCTAAACACTCAATACATATATAAACTCTCCATTACACCCCACGCCCCCAAACCAAACACCCCCTTCAGCCACTGTACACCATCTTCCCCAGGACCCCTTTCCTCTCAAACCCTAGCAGCCTAGGTTTTCCCCCGTGAGCCCGGTAACCACAGTTCCGATGACCACCAAAATAACATCCCCGATGCACCCGACCACCCTGAACATGAATCCGTTAACCGTTCACCTCGAATCAACCCGTAGCTTCTCGAATCTTCAAACGAAGATTCGAGCAAAAACCAGATCTACACCGATTGGCCCCAAACTCACACCACAGCCCCTCCTGACCTCCCTCACCCCCTGAATGGATTTGGTTCCGTTCGAATCTGACTGAAATTGAACGGTTCCCAAATCGAACCTCAAGAGCCCTAGGATTCAGATCTATGGGTTTTTGTCCGAATCGATGGCATGATCAGGGCCTAGCAGACTTTACCGAGGTGTTATCAGTTGAGAACGCTTCGGTTAAAGTCCATTAGACCCCAAAATCACCTGGCCCGAGTGCGAGCATTAAGTCAGTTTTAGTTTCAAGTCCCGGAGGTATTTTCCCTTTTTTATTTTTGCCATCTTAAACTCCATCTGTCGTACATGTTCTGGTTTGTTTTGGTTTCTGACTCGTCTATCCCTGTGTGTACATTTTGAGTTTAAAGTTGATTTGTTTGTTCATTTTGTTGGTTTTTTGCTGTATATTATAGTTCGCGTAGTCGTTTAAATAAGCGTCATCAACTAAATTCGCTTGAAAGATTAGAAAATCAGGAGTTGCATTTCAGCATTGATTACTATGCCTGTTTCTTGTTGGTGTTACTTTTGTCGGCATGACCAACTTGTACCCTTTAATTGGCACCTCTGTTTGATTAAATTGGAATCATTGGCTTGAATTTAGGCTGAAAATTGATTGTTAACTGTGGAAAGCTAACAGATTCACCCGAAGGCAGCATTGAGTTTAAGATAAGTAGTCAGTAGTTAGCTGAAATCAGAGAGGTTTATATACTAATTATTAAGAGTTATGGTAATACAGTAACATGCAAGGTTAAGGGTAGTTTTGGCATAAGACAAAGTCTGATTAGGGGTTTAACTTAAGAATATGTCAAGTGGTAATTAAAATACTATTAACCTAATAACAATGGGGAACAAAACATAAGAGCATGGGTTCAAATGAATACTTTATTGCACCCATAACTCTTGATTAGAGCAATAGGACAGGCATGGGGAGCAGATGCCATTCACTTCAAGAAAGTGCACTTAGGCATGGGGAGTTAAGGGGTATGGGCAGATTGCAACTGGCAGGATCCAGGCAGCTTGACTGCACTGGGTTGTTGGCTTATAAATAAGCTGTTGCAGAACTAAAAAAGGGCTGGACTTTTAGTCTTCAGAAAAAAAAAAAGAGAAATAGAAAGAGATTTGAGAATACTGTGAATGAGTATCATTTGAAAATTATGTAAGAGTTCAAGTTGTTCAAGCTGTCTTTGCTGATTGTTGTTGGTTGTTGGCTCAGCTTTTGTGGTTATTGATTTTTTGCTGTGACTGCATTGAACATTTTGGGTTTTCTTGGCTGCATCTCATTACTCTTTTCTGGGATCACTTGTTTGGTGCCCGACCATCTTTGGTTTTCTTTGGTTTGGAAATTGTTGCTGGTTGTCTGTGGACTGTGGAAAATACTTGTGATTGTTGGTTTGTTGCTGTGTTGTTGCTGTGTATCTACTGTTGCTGTGTTTACTGCATACTGCCCAGCTGATCAGTCCTTTCTTCTTTGTCCTCTATACCAGGTACACAACCAATGCACTATCAAATGTAATTGGAACATTGAGCATGAATGCAAAAAGAAAAGACCTGAAGTTGATTTTCATACATAGATTGTTATATTAGATATCATGTACTGTATGATAATTTTCATTCCTGTGTTGACAATAGAAGCAACCTGTATGCCCAGTGTATATCAATATAGATTAGCTAAATGGTAGTTTACATATGTATGCTGATAGGTGAAAATATTCTCAATGAAATAGGTTGCATATCAGACTTAGTTTACTTTGTAATATGTGCTGTAATGTATGCAAAGCATGAAAACTGTACATCATTGGCTAAGTTCTTCCTTTTCTGATTAATGGTCTCATATAACTAGTAAACCACCTGTTAAGACAAAGAACACAAAACTTGCAATCTCAACCTCATGAAGGTCGAGCCCAGGTCAAAACAGACCAAGCAGGTCCGCATCGAACAAGCAGTGGCCCAGGTCTGGCCCATCACGCATGGGCTGGATTTGGGCCCGTGATTGTTTGTTCGGCTGACGGTACACGCAGCCTCGTTTCTGATTTTTAAGCATTTCTGAATGTTGTTATAGATAACTTGCAAGCACGTAATTAATTAGGACTACCTATTGTTTTCAATTAGTAGAGACAAACACGACAAGAAACGTAGTTGCAATAGGATATCCTTTTAAAATAAGAACGAGATGAGTCTCGACAAAAAAATAAATAAAACGCACGAGCTGTGGGGCCCTCGTTAAATGTATATTATCGAAGCATTCAGTTTCCAGGATGGGTCGTTTAGCAAATCTCACGGCCCTCCCAGAATAATAACGCGATGGTATCTTTAAACGCGTACTTAATAATGTTATCTCCTTAAACTCGGGTGCACATTTATGTGACCCAAATCCCAAACTCAACGGAATCTAAAGGTGTCTCTAACCACGGGTACATTGATTGTGGTGTGGTCTGAGATGCATTTCCACGACGTTGCAAATTCTTTTCATAAGGAATGAGACGAGCCTCGACAAACAAAAAATGTACAAAGTACGGGGCCCTCTAAATATATATATATAAAATACTAAGAATTCGGGACATGCCGTTTAAGCGAATTTCATGGCTTTCCCCAAGATAACAACACGCTAGTTGTTTTAAGCGCGCCTTTAATAATTTATTTTCCTTAACTCGGGTGCACATTTATGTGACCCAAATCCAAATCTCAACCGAGTCGAGATATGTCAATAATCACGTGTACATTGATGTAACGTGATTCGAGGTATGTTTTCGCGACGTTGCAATTCCTTGTAAAAATAATAATAATGATAAAAGCAGTTAAAAGATAAAAATTGGCACATAAGTTCATATTTGTATAAAATCAGATAATCAAGCCGAATATAACAGTTGAGCGGCCGTGCTAGAACCACGGAACTCAGGAATGCCTAACACCTTCTCCCGAGTTAACAGAATTCCTTACCCGGATTTCTGGTACGCAGACTGTAATATGGAGTCATTCATTTCCTCGATTCGGGATCAAAAATGGTGACTTGGGACACCCTAAACCTCCCAAGTGGCGACTCTGAAATAAATAAACAAATCCCGTTTCGATTGTCCTTTAATTGGAAAAAACTCCCTTGCACCCCCTCGGGTGCGGAAAAAGAAGGTGTGACACATGATATTCATACGCATATGCATGACACTATAAGTATTTCATTATTTACAAAGTTTTCTGGACTAACAGGTTGAGTCATTTACTCTATACTTCTTCAATGTTTGTTATGTACTTATTTATGTTCCTTACATAATTGGTACATTATTCGTACCGATATCCCTTTTTCCTAGGGACGCTACGTTTCACGCCCGCATGTCCCGATAGACAGGTCGAGATTCCTCCATGTAGGCTATCAGCTCCGCGGAAGATGTTGATGCGCTCTAATTGCTTCGGAGTTGCTTATTTGGTTGGTATGATTTAGACGTGTATTGTTTGGTATGGCGGTACCCTGTTCCGGCCTTTATGAAAATTACATATTCTTAGAGGCTTGTAGACAGATGTCATGTACGTAAAAGATTTTATGGCCTTGTCGGCCTATGTTCAGTATACGAGTGGTTATTTTGGTCTTATAGGCCCTTATATCTTATGCATAAGTTGGTATTACATATTGTATCCTACTTATCCCACGGCAGCCTTCTGGCGCAGTTATCTATGATAGTATGACATGAAAAGATACGTTATGTTGGTACTCGGTTGAGTAAAGGCATCGGGTGCCCGTTGCGGCCCATCGGTTTGGGTCGTGACAAAAGTGGTATCAGTGCAGTACTGTCCTAGGGAGTCTACAAGCCGTGTCCATTAGAGTCTTGTTTATGGGTGTGTCGTGCACCACACTTATAAGCAGGAGACTATAGGGCATTTAGGACTGCATTCTTTCTTCTTACTCTAGGTCGTGTGGTAGAGCTTAGTTGTAAAAACTCAATTTCCTAAACTCTATCTTATTCATAATACGATGATGCCTACATCCAGAAAGACAGGTGTAAGACATATAGTTGTGGAAGAGTTGAGTTAGAAGAACTCGATTTTTGCATCATGTTTATGATGGATAAATATGAAGTGACCATGTGTCTACTACGATGTGTAAGCTTCTTGATAAGGATCCCTAAGGCGAGAATGCCTAATCCACTTTTACAATAAAAAAGGAAAAGAGAATCGGAAAGTAGACATAAGTTCGAGCAAGTAACATAAGCAAGGTTAAAAAGGGTACGAGGTACCCAGTTAACGAAGATTATCGGTATTTTTAACTCAGGCAGAGAGATATAAGCATTTGAGTTACCTTCAATAGTAATAGAGGTATGTACAATTGGTCACACCTATTCCAGTTATGCATGATGGGGGTTAACAGAAATAGTATAAGAGGAGGACGGGATATCAGGATCCGGCTGGGGTTAGAGTAAACCAAAATGGTGAATAGATTGTTTATCAGTTGACATTTCCGAAGAATATTATAAATGTACTAATAGATCTTCTGGTGAGACACCCAGGTGATGCACTCTAGAATATTACAATTAGATATGAATACTAGCATGATAAAAATAATCCGAAAATGTAGACATGTAATTTTTGACCCTCCCTAAAATTTTCACATTTTTAGTGTTTAGATATTAGTTTAGGTCTAATAGTACTATTTTTACTATTTTTTAAACTTTTACTTTATTTTTATCACAAAAATAAAAATTACAAAAAAATTATATTTTTTATCTTTAGGTTAAAGTCAATTAGTATATTTATATTTATAGTATTATAACATTTGAAAATACAAAAAAATTAGTTTCACTCGTAGTATTTAGTTTTATATTAGTTTATTTTAATTTAGAGTGATTTTTACATTTTTATAGATACATTATATTATTTGGTCTTTTTAGCCTAAGTTCAAACCCAAAAGACATGGTCCAACCCAATTACCCTTGGCTCATTCTTCCCACCAATTCCAATTACCTGGTGGCTTTCCAAACAGACCCTTAGTGTACAACAATAACAACAACAACAACAACAACAACAACAACAACAACAACAACAACAACAACAACAACAACAACCCAGTATAATCTCACTTAGTGGGGTCTGGGGAGGGTAGTGTGTACGCAGACCTTACCCCTACCCTAAGATAGAGAGGTTGTTTCCAAATAGACCCCCGGCATCCTTCCCTCCAAGAACTTCCCACCTTGCTCTTGGAGAGACTCGAACTCACAACCTCTCGGTTGGAAGTGGGGGTTGCTTACCATCAGAGCAAACCCTCTTGTCACCTCCATATAAAATAGTCAATATAAAATAAATTTATATTTTACTATCATACCTTCTCACCTCCATATAAAATAGTCAATTATAGAAACTCTATAATAAATTTTCAATTCCTAGACTAGACACTCAGAAACGGCAGACCCTCTCCAACACAAAAAAGGAACCCAATTCAAAAATCCATGGCTGCTCTCTCTTTGGCTTGAAGCAAACAGCTGCAAGACACACACACATTAAAAAACAGAAAACAGAGTGAGGGAACGGACGGCAAAAGACAAAAATGGAGACGAAAATTAGGGCTTGAGAAAATCATCAATCTCCTCTCTTTTTCCGTTTCTTTGAACTACTAAAAAGAAAATGTTTCTTTGTTTGAGTACTTGTTTTTCGATTGCGTTTTGAGAGTGGCTGGATTTGAGATTCCAATTGCCCACCAAGGTGCGGTTCGCGATTCCTGTTAGATTCTTGTCGCCGTTTTCTCATTCGAATTTTGGAGTCAAAGCCTTGTACTTGCCGATTTTGTATAGAGAAAGGATTCGCTTAATAGGTCTACTCTGCTCTATTTCCCTATTGTTTGCGATATTATTTCGTGTGTGACGATAAATTACTCCTTCATATTGGCCATTTGGTTATCTGTTATCTTTGGTTTGGTGCTATGTTGGATTGTGAAAATGGTTGTTGGGTGATTAAGTTTGTTCTGCTCCTTTTTTTTTTTTACAATCTTGATTATGTTTGAAAGGAGGTTTTCGTTTAGGGTCTGAGCTTCATAGATATTAATTTGTTCAGTTTTCATTAGTTTATCCATATTCTCCTTTAGTGATTCTCCTTGAAGTTACGATTAGGCAGTCAACAACATGGAATTTCATCCATATCACACATAAATTGGTAGAAACAATGCAGGGTACTCATGATTTATTAGGTTTTAAATTACTTTTATCACAAAGTGTTTATTTTGGTATTATGTTCCTTAATTTACTGTAAGTTGGGTTCTTAATGTTAATTGGTGTTTATACATAAAATTACTTTAGTCACATATTTAAAGGAGGTTAGTAGATTAATAGATCCTCTTTGTATCAAGTTGGTATTATTTGATGGCATTTTTAAGTTTTAGCGGATTAGTGTCAATTTTGGCTCATAACTTATTTAATTGGATCTTGTTTAGAATGATCACTTGTTAAAATGATTTTTTTTTTGGGAGTCATTGGTGTCTCCTTTAGCAGTCATCCTCAAAAATGTTAATCATGAAGCTAATAATGTAAAGTTTGTTAGTAGGTAATATTTAAAATATCATCAGACTACCAATCAAGCTTGTTTTCCTCTTGGTGCATATTATTATTTCTAGTAGATGTTATGAAGTCTAGTTAGCTCATTCAATTTTGTGGCTTCTGGATGACCATTAATTTGAGTGTTCCATTTTGTTTGACTTGAACGTCCGTTTCTATTTTCATTGTTTAGTTGTTTGATTCTACTTGTTTGGTTTATAATCCTTGTCTATGTGCCCTTTATATGGAGCGAGCAAGGGGTTTAGGTGCTACAGTGAGCGTGCAGAATGTTTATTTATTTTTCTTTCTTGTATTTATTTTTATTTTTATTTTTACAGCTAGGAGTATGTTTAGGCCGACCACACCCGAGTAAGCGAACCTTTAGGCTCGTTTTAAATTTATTATCGTAATTATGTACACGTTCGCATGAAATGATTACGGTTTTCTAAAATGAATATTCGTAGCTTGCTTTAGGCGCGATTAATAAATCATCGCGGCTATGAGTACAGTTCCCGTGGCATAGTTGCGATACCTTATCCCCAATTTGGGTGCGCATTTCATGTGACTCGATCACAACTTCGAATAATAATAAAAATAAACATATCGCGAATCGCGGGTGCATTTCATGTAGCGTGGTTTGCGGTGTGTTCCAAAACAAACAAGTGTACAACAATCATAACTTGTTCAAGAAATAATTTCATAAATCCTGAAAAGCGGTTATAAAGGCTAAAAATGCATAATGGGTTTAAATTATGTAGTAAATCAGATAATAGGCCAATTATTAATAGTTTAAGCGACCGTGCTAGAACCACGGAACTCGGGAATACCTAACACCTTCTCCCGGGTTAACAGAATTCCTTACATAGAATTTCTGGTTCGCAGACTTTTAAAATAAAGTCAAATTTCCTCGAATTGGGATTTTTAAAATAAACCGGTGACTTGGGACACCAAAATAAACTATTCCAAGTGGCGACTCTGATAAATTAAATAAAATAATCCCATTTCGATAAATGTTACTTAAATTGGAAAAACTCTCTTATACTCCCCCTATACCCTTTCAGGTGGTAAAAAGGAGGTGTGACGGAAGATAGGCACTAAAAGCCTGGAAGGGATAAATATTAACTTCGTATGACTCTTGTCCATAGTAGAGCAAGGATGTTGATCAAGCCGAAGAGCCGATGAATGAAGCAAGGAGAGATAAAAGCGAAAGAATATCTTGTTGAAGCTTTCACAAGAAAGGGATAGGAAGGAATATTAGCAAATTAATGATATGAGTGAGATGTAATACATGAATGACAACGATAGATTAAAAAAAATAGTTTTATAGAGTCTATAATTAAGGGAATGGAAAGAGGAGAAGTGACTGTCCTTGAGACAACAAAAGAATATAGGCCATAAAGTCATATCATTTCAAAAATAAGCTCGTGACTCCAACGCGACTGCTAGAAGGGGGAGTTAAATGCCAGAGTAATAGAAATCAGTATGGGATGGTGAACAAGGCAAACTAAACATGAATTAAGTACTGAGTGATTTGATAATAGTCATCATCATGAGAATTTCATATTGCGTTTCGGCTACAATAGAATGGACAATAGAAGAAGATCCATGAGAAATTCAAAGAATGGACATTCAGGAAGACGCTTCCCTAAAGCAAGCAATGTGAGCAAAGTTGAGTTTAAGGGACTGTATGTGTGAGTCACACTAAGTGTCACCCTCATGAGTAAGAAATTTCGTCATCCTTGGTGCAGAAGGATTACCGCAAGGCGAGTAAGGATCATCATTGATGTGAAAAGACAACATAGATAAAGAGGTAAAACATCTATAGGTAGATCGTCGTAGCTCTAAATCCTAGTACTTCCCTAAAGAGGGGAATATGGAGTGATATGGCATGAAGTTAGAATTAAGTGGTTCTAGAAATCATGGAATAGTAAAGGAAGAATACGGGGAAAAAAATGAAAAAGGAATGAGATTGACTGTTGATACCCAATTTTTCCTCACATATTTTAAACATATGTATATATTCATACTTTCAAAATAGTACATATGTAGTTATAAGAATTCATAAGTATTTTTATAATTTTTTATAGTTTTAAAAGCTCCAAATCAATTTATTTCTTTTTTTTTTATTTTTTTTATTAGAAAATATCCAATAATTATCCTTCAAACTACTTTTGGGATGATTTAGCCATCTAAATTCATTATTTATGCCAACATAGTGTTTAAATATTTTAGTGCATTTTTTGTAATTACATTTACTCTTTTTGGCTAAATTGTACATCTTTGCAATAATAGCCCATACTAATATATAATTACATTATTTATGCATAAAATGGTCTTCTATATTTTTAAAATGTTAAAAAAACTATTTTAAATTATTTTAGTACACAAAAATATCTTTGGTACTCATTTATTATATTTATAAATTTATTTAGTTATAAAAATTGGCTATTTAAAATCTAGCCCTATTTTTATTTAATTATGATCCTAATGCCTAACCCAAATTCCTTATAAACCAACCCAGGCCCAATACCAACCTAGGATCCCTTTTTTCAACTCCCGTTGTTTAAATAAATTTACTTTATATATGTGTAACTTGTTCAAGTCTTTTCCCTTGTTTCATTACTTGAATCATACGTGTGCTTAAAATGTCAAAACATGCCTTTACTTGCAAGTACGTGTTAAAACTATTTATTTGTTTAAAGGACTAATTCACATAAGTATAAGTTTGGCTGGGACCTACCGTTGTGGGTCCCCTCAAGGTTATTTCGAGTCCTTACCCTAAATCTCTGGTAATGCAAACTAGTCTAAGAGTTAATCGCTCTAGGTGCCCTAAGGCACCATAATCCGTTAGGTGGCGACTCTTCAAATACTCAAATCCCAAAAGGAAATGAGTTATTTCCCCCATGAACGTCGAAACCCGAACTTCTCTGCGGAGGAAAAAAGGGGGCGTGACAGCATGGAGACTCTGCTGGGGATACCTTTAGGCTCTTACCATAACGAAATTATTTTTTATGAATTAGTCCAAGCATGCTTTATCTCGTGTACCCTTTTCCCTTATTTGAATTTAACTGCTTTCAAGCATTTATGATTTCTTTATTTTCCTGAAACTGACTTGTCTCCTTGTTTTCTTTTTCCGTAACTGCCTTTCCATTATTTAAATATTGTATTTTTTATTTTTCTACATGAAAATACCTGACAACATGCTATTTATTATTGCATAAATCATGCTCCACATCATATTCCACTCGTGCGTATTAAATCCTATAGCTACGCTTGATGAGTGGTTGCCTTCTTCCTATTTATTACCCTTAAATTCGTAAAGGCCTATTTGCGGTAAAACTAGTCGATCAGCGGTGCAGTCGAAGGTTCCGTGACTTTCCCCCTCAAGTTGTCTGCTTGAGGGTACCAGTCTAGACCCTTATAGTAACCTTACTCTGATTGAAATTGTGCATGCATCATGGTCAAACCTAGTCGGATGAATATGTTGTCCACATAATGATTCTTTAAGACGAGCCTTATCCAAAAGTCCACCGAGGTTACCATAATCCCAACGGACACAACCACGTTCTATGCGTTAATTTGGAGAACTAAATGTCAATATGCTAATCATGAATGTATAAATAGTCAAGTCTGGTGGGGGAGAAGGGCCTAACCTTTTTGTTTTGCAAAAAATGAGGCACGAGGTCCCCAGATTTGGTATGGTTAGCAACATTCCACCATTGCTACTAGATTGGTGGGAAGACCTTTCCTCTAGTGACAAGAAGCACGTAAGAAAGCACTTGGGTAATTTACATTCTCTACTAGAAACATTTAGCCAAACAACAGGTTGATCGAGACTGCCACTTTGTTCTGGGACTGTGAAAGGGTCGTGTTCCGTTTCGGCGACATAGAAATGACTCCACTCCTAGAAGAAATTGGGGGACTTGTGGCATTGACATGGGATAACCCTAGGTTGTTGGTACCGGAGAATTGTACTGGTAAGGGATTCCTAAAGATGATGGAGCTGAAGAAAAATGCTGACTTGGGATGCCTGGAAACGTCCTACATACCCTTCGAATACCTGTACGAGAGATATGGCCATAGCAAGTCCTACCGTAGCTTCCACGATGATCTCTCCATCATTTCTCTATGACACATCCACCACACAGTGTTCGTGTTCGTGTTCATTGTATGCTTCTTGGGCTTGATAGTATTCCCAATAAAAAGGGAAAGAATCCATACTAGGTTGGTCATGGTCGCCAAGACTTTGATGGAAGGGATCAATGGGCAAACATACACTATAGTCCCCATGATCATAGCCGACATCTATAGGGCTCTAGAGCACTGTTAAAGGAGGATCAAGCATTTCAAGGGTTGTAACCTGTTGCTGCAGTTGTGGTTATTTGAACCTCTTCAAAAGGGTCACTATCGCCATGAATTTCCGCGAAAGGCTTGAAACGACCATATTGCCTTCCATCACCCCAACCGGATGACTTACATTCCGGATAGGTTTGCTCAACCGGAAAGCGCCAAAGAGTGGGTAGAGTTCTTCGACAATCTGACCGAGGAACAGATGCAATGGATGTTTGAATGGTTCCCAACAGACGAATTCATCATCAGATCCAGGGACGCTCCACATTTGGTGTTGATTAGTTCGAGAGGGATATACCCTTATGTCCCTATCCGAGTTGTGAGGCAAGAAGGTAGGAAACAGGTTGTACCCAGGATCGCCAAAATGAGCCATTTTAGAGCAGACTTTCAGGATGTGATATCCTTTACAAGTGCCAAGCTCAGCACATGTGGCACTGCAAGATCATTGTGGAAAATAACACCATTGAGCCAGTCAGGTATCATGCGAGGTGTGAACTTTTCTACCCAACATGGTTAGAGGACAATCTAAAAGGGATGGTGAGGCCAGGAGCTGTTCGGGGGAATAGGGTCATAGACGAAGAAGCTGAAGCTCAAGTCTAATACAACAGGCTGCGTAAGAGGGTCCACGACTCTGAGAATGAGCACTGGAAAATACATGAGAGAAATATGAGGTTGATCGACGAATGGAAAGAAATGGCTGTCACTTCCAACAGAAAGTTAGAATATCTGGAGAGTGGATTAGTGGAGCTAGAGGGAAAGGTCATAAAGAGGATTGAGGATTGCTAGAATGTTGAAGGAAGTGAAGGAGGACATCTGGCCAGAGCCTACCTGCTGTTGGGTCTATGCGAGCTGGGGAACCTATACGATGGAGTTAAGAAGATCGAATATGGGGAAGATCCTTCTGGGACCAAGTAGGTAAGATTTATTTGCTTTTCTAAATGTAATAAGGCCAAGTGCCAATAGTGACTTACTTTTCTATTGTCTTAGTGTCGTTTTGGTATTCGTCTATTTTCACATTATGAAATAAAGCATTTACTGGCATCTAAAGTTCTCCAACACTATTTGTCTCTAGGCCTACCTTCGGCACAACGAGGCTCCCAAATTAGGACACAAATTTGCATTCCCGCAATATGTGTTTAAATACTACAAATATTTCAGAATCCTTACTAACTTGTCTACCTTTTTGTTTTTTCTTTATTCTTTATTCCCATCCCCATAAGGTTGGTTCGCTCATACTGGCATCATCAGCATATCACACCAGATCTAGAGGCCCTCCACCACCTTCTCCTCTAAGCAATACAAAAGGCAGAGGAAAAGCAAAAATGGACGACTTAAGTTGTATCCGAAAGGAGAATGTTGAGAATGCAGAAACTTCAGATAGACGGAGTACTCCAGCACTAAATGATCTAGTCTTGAGATTGGAACAAAAGATATTGGAATTACAAGGAGAACTTGAGTAGGTTCGCAACTTGGCAAACTTGTCACTCACCCTGAATGTCCCCGACATCAACCAACAAAACACAAAAAATCCAACACCACCCCAAAACACACAAAATCAACATCCGCAAAACTCTCCTGTACCTCATCAATACGCAACCCCACCCCAAAATCTCAATCCCCTACCAATACCAACCCCGCCACAACACCACCATCAACCAATTTAGTACACGCTGTTGATACCCAATTTTTCCCTATATATTTTAAATAAGCATAAATACCTTCAAAATAGCATATATATGCATATATAAGCATGAACAAGGTTTTTATTATTTTTTCCACAATTTTAAGGGTTTAAATTGATTTATTTTCTTCCCTTTTATCCATAAAATCCCCAATAATTATTTCCAAAATTATTTTTTTGATACTTTATTTATTTGATTTCTATACTTATGCCAAAATATGGCTAATGTAATTTTAATATATTTTTACAATTACATTTAGTATTTTTTAAGCTAAATTGCATATAATTGCAATGTTAGCCAATTTTAAGATATAATTATATTTTATATGCATAAAATTGGTCCTCGTATTTTTTAAAATGTCAATTATGTATTTAAATTATTTTTGGACTCTAAATTATTTTCTAGAAATTACCTATTATTTTTTATAAATTAAATAGGGGAAAATTGGCTATTTAAATTATAGCCAAATCTTGCTTTCAATTATAGCCTAAATCGGACCCCTCTCCAGCCCAATTTCACACCCAATCACCCGACCCAGGCCCTATACACGTCTACCCGACCCAAGCCATCATAAATCATGGCTGTTAATCTTTTAGATCAACGACCCTTATTCCTCCTTTCCTTTTTAATTTACAAACAACCCCTAACCCTAAGTCATTTTTTCAAAGGCGCCACCTTCAGATGCTCTCATCTTTTCTCCTCTCTGTCATGACCCAATCCCTTAACCCGATCGTGATGGCGCCTCTCGTGGAGACAAGTTCAGCTAGACCAAAACAAAATACCTCTTTTAAACAGTTAATCATCATAAACAGTAATAACATATAATATAATGTTCATAAATTGCGGAATTTAACGATAATAACAGCAGGAACCATCCCGACACAGCCCAAACTGGGGTTTCACAAGTCATGAGCTACTACAGAATCTTCTATAGGTCTACAAAGTACGGAATCCGATACAACAGTTTGAAGAAAACATAAATTATAGAGGATAAGAGAGACAAAGGGCTGCGGACGTCAACAGCTACCTCATAACTCCAAATCACTGCCAAGCCTCAAAGGAATCAGCGCTCAGGTGTGGACTCTGCTATACCTGAATCTGCACATATGGTGCAGGGAGTAATATGAGTACCCCGACTCAGTGAGTAATAACAATAAATAATGGTTGACAGTATGAAATCACGTAAAGGCACTAATCAGTTCTATATCAAAACAGTAAAATCATTTAAACATCAGTGAAAAAGGAAATCATGTGAAATTCTTTTAACCAGGTAAAACAGATGTAATCAGTATAAATCAGCTCCTCAAGCATTTTATTTCATCTATTCGTTCTTATCCTCAGTTCTCAATTCATATACTTCTCACGATAACTGAGTCAATAAACATATATACCACTGTGGCGTGCAGCCCGTTCCGTATATCGCTGTGGCGTACAGCCCGATCCATAATAATAATAGTCGACTGCTCACTGGGGGTGTGCAGACTCCAGAGGGGCTCCTTCAGCCCAAGCGCTTTATAATTGCTGCGGCGTGCAGCCCGATCCATAATATGTATAATATATATATCTGCTGCGGCGCGCAGCCTGATCCATATCATAAAAAATATCCTCACTAGTGGGTCCTCGACCCCTCTCAGTCATTTAAAATCACAGCCTCTCGGACATAATGTACGGTCGGGATCTCAGCCCTCATATCTCTTTCTATTTATGTTTAACATTTCAAAAATCTGGTTCATATCATTCTTAAGCAGTTGGAAATATGACTGAGGATATAAATTCTTTAACAAAGTAAGTGAGGAAAACCAGTCAAAAATCCCCTAAGGGTTCTGCAGGTCGGCACAAGGCCGCAAGCATGGCAACAAGCCCAATTCACAACAATAAAGTATATGTCTCAATAAAAAATGTAGTTAAATATCATTCGGGATGGACCAAGTCCCAATTCCCATAGCATTGAACCTCACGCTCATCACACAACGTGTATCTCTACTTAGTATAGCACTAAGTTGTGCAAATCCGGGGTTTCAAACCCTCAGGACATCATTTAAAATCATTACTTACCTCAAACTGGCCAAAACTCTAGCTCGCTATGCCCTTGCCTCTCAAATTGGCCTCCACGCGCGTCGAATCTATCCAAAATCAAAACGAATAGGTCACAATATGCTAAGGGAACAAAGCCCAAGCGAAAACATTCGAAAAATATCAAAAATCTCGAAATTAGCAAAACCCGAGCCCCGGGCCCACGTCTCGGGATCAGGTAAAATTTACATTTTCAGAATCCTCATACCCTCACGAGTCTAACCATACCAAAATTATCCAATTCCGATATCATTTGGTCCTTCAAATCATCATTTTACATTTTTGAAAGGTTCCACAATTTTCTTCCCAAATTCCATATCAAATCACGAATTAAATGATGAATTCAGTGATAGATTCATGTATTCTAGCCAAATCTGAGTTAAAATCACTTACCCCGACCAATTTCTTGAAAACCTTCGAAAAATCGTCAAAATTCGAGCTCTCTAGGTCCAAATATCAAATAAAACTCAAAACCTCGTATTTATAGGTACCCCTCAGGTTTCCAGCTCACGCGGCCGCACAAAATGCACGCGGTCCGCGCAAAGGCAACGCGCGGCCGCACAGGCCTCCTTCTGCAGTGACAGGATTTAGTAGTTTGTCCATAACTTTTACTACAGATGTCCAAATTATGATATATGTACCTTTCTGGATACTAGACACGAAGGACTACAACTTTCGTTTTTGAATCACCTCAAAATTCCTTGCGGATCAAAAGATATGAGCTTCAGAAGTAGGACCAACAACCTGCGGCCTTCACGACAGCGGCCGCGGCCACTTTGACGCGGTCAGCGCTAGGCCAGCGCCCAGCGCGAAAAGGAGCGCGGTCCGCTCCACAACTGCTGCCCCCTCCATTTTCTAAGTTCCGGGGTGTCCGTACTCGCTCAAAACACACCCGAAACACACCCGAGGCCCCCGGGACCTCAACCAAAAGCACCAACGCATCCTAAACATTATTCAACCTCGTTCCAATCATCAAAACACCTCGACTAACACCAAAAATCATCAAATCACATCGAATTCAAGCCTATGAATCTCAAGAACTTCCAAATTCCATTTTTGATAAAAAATCCAACCAAACCATGTTCGAATGAACTCAAAGTTTGTAGACAAGTCCAAAATTACATAACGAAGCTACATAAACTCTCGGAATTCCATTCCGACCCTCAGATCAAAATCTCACCTATCAACCGGAATTCGCCAAAATACTAACTTCGCCAATTCAAGCCTAATTCTACACCGTACCTCCAAAACCACTTTCGATCGCTCTTCTAAGTCACAAATCACCTCCCGAAGCTAACCGAACCGTCAGAACTCACATCCGAACCCTCTAACACATAAGTCAACATCCGGTTGACTTTTCCAACTTAAGCCTTCTTAAAAGAGACTAAGTGTCTCATTTCTGACCAAATCCTCTCCGAACTCGAACTTATCATCTCGATCCCATAAAATACGGATAACGAAGCGTAAAAAAGCTTAAATGGGGGAAATAGAGCGGTAACTCATGAGACGACTGAACGGGTCGTCACATCCTCCCCAACTTAAACAAGTGTTCGTCCTCGAACGAGTCAAGAGACATACCTGAAGCCTCAAACAGATGAGGGTATCTGTTCCGTATCTCCCGCTCGGTCTACTAGGTAGCCTCCTCCACGGGCCGACCTCTCCACTGCACCTTCACTGAAGCTATATCCCTTGATCTCAACCTCCGAACCTGGCGACCCAAAATAGCTACTGGCTCTACCTCAAAGGTCAAATCGTCATCCAACTAAACCGTGCCGAAGTCCAAAACATGAGACGGATCCCCAATATACTTCCGGAGCATAGAAACATGAAATACCGGATGCACACTCGACAGGCTGGGTGGCAAAGCAAGTTCATAAGCCACCTCCCCAATCCTCTAAAGCACCTCAAAAGGCCCAATGAACCGAGGACTCAATTTGCCTTTCTTCCCAAATCTCATAACACCCTTCATGGGCGAAACCTTCAGCAAGACCTTCTCACCGACCATGTAGGACACATCTCGAACCTTCCGGTCCGCATAACTCTTCTGACGTGACTGCACTGTACGAAGCCTCTCCTGAATTACCTTCACCTTCTCTAAGGCATCCTGAACCAAATCTGTCCCCAATAGTCTAGCCTCGCCGGGCTCGAACCAACCAACCAGAGATCTACACCGCCTCCCGTACAAAGCCTCATATGGAGCCATCTGAATACTCGACTGGTAGCTGTTGTTGTAAGAAAACTCTACAAGTGGTAGAAACTTATCCCATGAACCTCCAAAGTCAATAACACAAGCACGCAACATGTCCTCCAATATTTGAATAGTACGCTCAGACTGCCCATCCGTCTGAGGATGAAATGTTGTGCTCAACTCCACCTGTGCACCTAACTCTCTTTGCACGACTCTCCAAAACTGCGAAGTAAACTGAGTACCTCTATCTGAGATGATGGAAACAGGAATGCCATGCAACCGAACAATCTCCCGGATATAAATCCCTGCCAACTGCTCTGAAGAATAGGTAGTACACACAGGAATGAAGTGCGCAAACTTGGTCAGCCGATCCATAATCACGCAAATAACATCGAACTTCTTCAAAGTCCGAGGAAGTCCAACCACAAAGTCCATAGTGATTCTCTCCCACTTCCACTCAAGAATAACCATCTGCTGAAACAAGCCACCCGGTCTCTGATGCTTATACTTCACCTGCTGACAGTTGAGACACCGAGCTACAAATCCCACAATATCTTTCTTCATTCTTCTCCACCAGTAGTGTTGCCTCAAATCCTGATACATCTTCGCGGCACCCGGATGAATGGAATACCACGAGCTATGGGCCTTCTCCAGAATCAGCTCTCTAAGCCCATCCACATTGGGCACACAAATCCGGCCCTGCATCCTCAACACACCATCATCACCGACGGTCACATCTCTGGCATCATCATGCTGGACTCTGTTCCTAAGGACAAGCAAATACGGATCATCATACTGGCACTCTCTGATACGATCATATAAGGAAAATCGAGAAACCACACATGCCAACACCCGACTAGGCTCCGAAATATCCAACCTCATGAACCGATTGGCCAAGGCCTGAACATCAACTGCAAGGGGTCTCTCCCCAACTGGAATATATGCCAAACTCCCCATACTCACTGCCTTTCAGCTCAAAGCATCGGCCACCACATTGGCCTTTCCCGGATGGTACAATATAGTGATATCATAATCCTTAAGCAACTCTAACCATCTCCGCTGCCTCAAATTAAGATCCTTTTGCTTGAACAAATGCTGAAGACTGTGATGATCAGTGAACACCTCACAAGATACGCCATACAAGTAATGCCTCCAAATCTTCAATGCATGAACTATGGAAGCCAACTCCAAATCATGAATGGGGTAGTTCTTCTCATGGGGCTTCAACTGCCGAGAAGCATAAGCAATAACTCTACCCTCCTACATCAACACACAACCAATCCCAACTCTTGAAGCATCACAATACACGGTATATGAACCTGAAGTTGATGGCAAAACCAACACTGGAGCTGTGGTCAAGGCTGTCTTGAGCTTCAGAAAGCTCTCCTCACACTCGTCCGACCATACGAATGAAGCACCCTTCTGAGTCAACTTGGTCAAGGGCGATGCAATGGATGAAAATACCTGAACAAACCGGCGATAATAGCCTGCTAACCCAAGAAAGCTACGAATCTCTGTGGCTAAGGACGGTCTGGGCCAACTCTAAACCGCCTCTATCTTCTTCGGATCAACCTGCATAACCTCGCTGGACACCACGTGCCCCAAGAAAGCCACTAAACTGAGCCAAAACTCACACTTGGAGAATTTTGCATAAATCCTCCCTCAGTCTCTGTAACACAACTTTCAAATGCTCCGCATGATCCTCCTGACTACGCGAGTACACCAGAATATCATCGATGAATACAATAACGAACGAATCCAGATAAGGCTGAAATACACTGTTAATCAGATGCATGAATACTGCTGGGGCATTGGTTAGCCCGAAAGACATAACAAGAAACTCATAATGACCATATTTGGTCCTGAAAGCAGTCTTAAGAATATCTGAATCCCTGATCTTCAACTGGTGATAACCCGAACGGAGATCAATTTTGGAGAACACCCTCGCTCCCTGAAGCTGATCAAATAAATCATCAATGCAAGGCAAAAGATACTTGTTCTTGATTGTTACTTTTTTCAATTGCCTATAATCAATGCACATTCTCATCGTGCCATCCTTCTTCTTCACAAACAAAACCGGTGCACCCCAAGGGGACACACTAGGCCGAATGAACCCCTTATCTAGGAGTTCCTGAAGTTGTTCCTTCAATTCCTTCAACTCTGCTGATGCCATATGATATGGCGGAATAGAAATGGGCTGAGTGCCCGGCACCAGGTCAATACCAAAATCAATATCCCTATCCGGTGGCATGCCCGGCAGGTCTACAGGAAAAACATCGAGAAAACCCCTCACAACTGGGACAGAATCAATACTAGGAGTCTCAGCTCCAACATCCCTCACAAATGCTAGATATGAAAGGCAACCCTTCCCAACCATACGCTAGGCCTTCAAGAAAGAGATCACTCTACTAGGGATATAATCAGTCACACCACGCCACTCGATCCGCGGTACACCCGACATAACCAAAGTGACTGTCTTAGCATGACAGTCTAGAATAGCACGACACAGAGATAGCCAATCCATGCCCAAAATGACATCAAAATCTACCATGCTCAATAGCAATTGATCCACTCGGGTCTCCAGACCCCCAATAGTCACCATACATGACCGGTACACACGGTCTACAACAACAGGATCGCCCACTGGGGTAGATACATGAACAGGTAAAGCAAGAAACTCACGGGGCGTACCCAAATAACGAGCAAAGTATGATGACACATAAGAAAAGGTGGAACCAGAATCAAATAATACAGAGGAATCTCTGTGGCAGACTGAAACAATACCTATAATGACAGCATCTGAAGCAATAGCATCTGGCCTACCAGGAAGTGCATAGAAACGAGCCTGACCACCCCCGGATCGACCTCCCCCTCTAGGGCGACCCCTGGCTGCCTGACCTCCACCCCTAGCTGGCTGGGCGGGTGGTGAAGTAACTGGAGCAGAAGTCGAGGGTTGACCCCTTTGCTGATACTAACCATCGCGAAGTCGAGGACACTGCCTCCTTATATGCCCAAACTCTCCGCACTCGTAACAACTACCCGGCGCTGGAGATGGGGACTGAAGGGAACCCCTGGCACCAGAATGGCCAGAAGAAGGACCTGCCACGGAAGAACCCTGGACTGATGGGGCACGAGATGAATTCTGAGCTGGAAGGGCGCTGAGTGATGACTGGCCCTGCTGTGACCCATGATAACCACGACCTGAGGATGCCCACGATACTCTGGATGGGCCGACTGAGCAGGTCTAAAAGAACGACCTCTACCCTGCTGGAACTGGCCCCTCGAAGGAGCACCACTGAAACTGCCTGAGCCCGAGGCCTCTTGGCCTCCCTCTCCTCTTTATCCTGACGGCGAACCATCTCAATCTCCCGAGCGATATCAACCACCTCCTCGAATGTAGCACCCAATACCCTCTTTCTAGTCATCAAGATACAAAGATGGTAGTTAAGGCCATCCACAAATCTCCTGATCCACTCCGGATCGGTTGGAAGCATCCAAACGGCATGACGAGCCAACTCAGAATACCTCGCCTCATACTGTGACACAGTCATATCTCCCTACTTTAGCCACTCAAACTGCCTACGCAGCTCCTCCCTGCGAGATTGCGGTACATACTTCTCCAAGAAGAGAGTGGAGAACTCCTGCCAAGTCAGGGGCGCTGCACCAACCGACCTACGCCTATCATACGCCTCCCACCAAGTGAAGGCAGCCCCAGTAAACTGAAATGTGGTAAATGCCACACCACTAGTCTCAAGAATCCATGCTGTACGGAGCATCCGCTGACACTTATCAAGAAAACTCTGGGCATCCTCGCCCCCGACACCACTGAATGATGGAGGCTGGAGTCTACCAAACCTCTCAAGATGACGTTGCTCATCATCCGGCATAACTGGCATAATAAACTCCTGAGCTGGTGCAACCGGCTGAGCTGGAGGTACCCCCGGTGTCTGTAGTCCCTGCACAGCCTGCTCAGGTGTGCGAGCAGCGGGGGTCTGATTGCCTCCCCCGGCCTTTGTAGTAGCTACTGTTGTAGTGGCTGAAACTGCCTGAGCCAGGCCAGTGAAAACTGATAAGATCTGTGCCAAGGCCTCCTAAAGACCCGGAACCACGATAGGCACAACTGGTGCCTGAACTGGTGCTGTTGGAGCATCCATAGCGGGAGCCTGATCCGGAGCCGGGGCAGCTGGTGGGTCAATAGGTGCTGCCCTCGCTACTCTGCCTCTACCATGGCCACGACCGCACCCACGGCCTCTGGTGACCTCAGTGGGTGGCACTGGTGGTCGTTCGCCTCGTCCGGTAGCGTGAGTCCTCGCCATCTGCGAGAGAATAGAATAACAGAAGTTTAGTTCTCGGACAATCAAGTTCGCACGACAAGAGTTTCAAGAATATGAAATTTTCCTAAAGGTTCTGCACCCTCTCGAGGATAAATACAGACGTCTCTGTACCGATCCGCGAGACTCTACTAAACCTGCTCATGACTCGTGAGACCTAAGTAACCTAGGCTGTGATACCATCTTGTCACGACCCAATCCCCAAACTCGGTCGTGATGGCGCCTCTCGTGGAGACAAGGCCTGCCAGACCAAAACCGAATACCTCTTTTAAACAGTTAATCATCATAAACAGTAATAACATATAATATAATGTTCATAAATTTGTGGAATTTAACGATAATAACAGCAGGAACCATCCCGACACAGCCCAAACTGGGGTGTCACAAGTCATGAGCTAGTACAGAATCTGCTATAGGTCTACAAAGTACGGAATCTGATACAACAGTCTGAAGAAAACATAAATGATAGAGGATAAGAGAGACAAGGGGCTGTGGACGTCAAC
Source organism: Nicotiana tabacum (assembly GCF_000715075.1). Taxonomy (NCBI): domain Eukaryota; kingdom Viridiplantae; phylum Streptophyta; class Magnoliopsida; order Solanales; family Solanaceae; genus Nicotiana; species Nicotiana tabacum. Next base: position 115,953,043 of record NC_134084.1, read on the forward strand.
AGCTACCTCGTAACTCCAAATCACTGCCAAGCCTGGAAGGAATCAGCGCTCAGGTGCGGACTCTGCTATACCTGAATCTGCACACATGGTGCAGGGAGTAATGTGAGTACTCCGACTCAGTGAGTAATAACAATAAATAATGGCTGACAGTATGAAATCACGTAAAGGCACTAAGCAGTTCTATATCAAAATAGTAAAATCATTTAAACATCAGTGAATAAAGAAATCATGTGAAATTCTTTTAACCAGGTGAAACAGATGTAATCAGTATAAATCAGCTCCTCAAGCATTTTATTTCATCTATTCGTTCTTATCCTCAGTTCTCAATTCATATACTTCTCACGATAACTGAGTCAATAAACATATATACCGCTGCGGCGTGCAGCCCGATCCATATATCGCTGTGGCGTACAGCTCGATCCATAATAATAATAGTCGACTGTGCTCACTAGGGGTGTGCAGACTCCGAAAGGGCTCCTTCAGCCCAAGCGCTTTATAATTGCTGTGGCGTGCAGCCCGATCCACATAAGTAGTTGCTGCGGCGTGCAGCCCGATCCATAATATGTATAATATATATATCTGCTGCAGCACGCAGCCCGATCCATATCATAAAAAATATCCTCACTAGTGGGTCCTCGACCCCTTTCAAAGTCTCATTTTATTCTACCATTATATTAGTATTCTCATTTGTAATATCATCATAGAGTATGTTATAAACTCTGTGATGATCATTGAATATTTGGTAATTTCCAGCTCTTATTTTTTACATGCATGATAGTAGGTGAGGCTACTTAAAGCCTCAATAGGAATAGTAAGGTAAGGTTTAGCCCGATTAGTGTTGCCTTGGTCCTATGCCTTTGGAAAATATCCTCAAGGCTATAAGATTATATGTCATCGTGAGACTTTGCCGGCAGCTACCCCATGAATCCTCTACATGAGGCTGCCATCATAAGGCAATGTGAGGCGCAGAGGAGTGATTACATAGCCAAGGCATATGGGTAACAATACCGGTGCTATTGTCCCCCTTATTTGTACTCTTCCTAATTGTTGTATTTTTCTTTTCTCTTGTTAATAAAAAACTATCCCTAGGCGCTTGCCTAGCGGATTGCCAAAAAAAAAGACCCCTCTCAGTCATTTAAAATCACAGCCTCTCGGGCATAATGTACGGTCGGGATCTCAGCCCTTATATCTCTTTCTATTTATGTTTAACATTTCAAAAATCTGGTTCATATCATTCTTAAGCAGTTGGAAACATGACTGAGGATATAAATTCTTTAACAAAGTAAGTGAGGAAAACCAGTCAAAAATCCCCTAAGGGTTCTACAGGTCGGCACAAGGCCCCAAGCATGGCAACAAGCCCAATTCACAACAATAAAGTATATGTCTCAATCAAAAATGTAGTAAAATATCATTCGGGATGGACCAAGTCCCAATCCCCATAGCATTGAACCTCACGCTCGCCACACAGCGTGTATCTCTACTTAGTATAGCTCTACGTTGTGCAAATCCGGGGTTTCAAACCCTCAGGACATCATTTAAAATCATTACTCACCTCAAACTGGCCAAAACTCTAGCTCGCTATGCCCCTGCCTCTCAAATTGGCCTCCACGCGCGTCGAATCTATCCAAAATCAGAACGAATAGGTCACAATATGCTAAGGGAACAAAGCCCAAGCGAAAACATTCGAAAAATATCGAAAAACTCGAAATTAGAAAAACCCGATCCCCGTACCCACGTCTCGGAATCGGGTAAAATTTACATTTTCAGAATCCTCATACCCTCACGACTCTAACCATACCAATATTATCCAATTCCGATACCATTTGGTCCTTCAAATCATCATTTTACATTTTTGAAAGGTTCCACAATTTTCTTCCCAAATTCCATCTCAAATCACGAATTAAATGATGAATTCAGTGATAGATTCATGTATTCTAGCCAAATCTAAGTTAAAATCACTTACCCCGACCAATTTCTTGAAAAACCTTCGAACAATCGCCAAAATCCGAGTTCTCTAGGTCCAAATATCAAATAAAACCCAAAACCTCATATTTATAGGTACCCCTCAGGTTTCCAGCTCACGCGTCCGCACCAAAATGCACGCGGTCCACGCAAGCCAGTGCGGTCCGCACAAAGGCAACGCGCGGCCGCACAGGCCTCCTTCTGCAGTGACAGACTTTAGTATTTTGGCCATAACTTTTGCCACAAATGTCCAAATAGCGATATCTTTACTTTTCTTGACACTAGACACGAAGGGCTACAACTTTCATTTTTGAATCACCTCAAAATTCCTTGTGGATCAAAAGATATGAGCTTCCGAAGTAGGACCAGCAACCGGCAGCCTTAACGACCGCGGCCGCGGCAACTTTGACTCGGTCAGTGCTAGGCCAGCACGCCCAGCACGAAAAGGAGTGCGGTCCGCGCCACAACTGCTGCCCCCTCCATTTTCTAAGTTCAGGGGTGTCCGTACTCGCTCAAAACTCACCCTAAACACACCCGACGCCCCCGGGACCTCAACCAAAAGCACCAACGCATCCTAAACATTATTCAACCTCGCTCCAATCATCAAAATACCTCGACTAACACCAAAAATCATCAAATCACATCGAATTCAAGCCTATGAATCTCAAGAACTTCCAAATTCCATTTTGATCAAAAATTCAACCAAAGCATGTCTGAATGAACTCAAATTTTGCAGACAAGTCCAAAATGACATAACGAAGCTACAGAAACTCTCGGAATTCCATTCCGACCCTCGGATAAAAATCTCACCTATCAACCGGAATTCGCCAAAATACTAACTTCGCCAATTCAAGCATAATTCTACACCGTACCTCCAAAACCACTTCCGATCACTCTTCTAATTCACAAATCACCTCCCTAAGCTAACCGAACCATCAGAACTCACATCCGAACCCTCTAACACATAAGTCAATATCCGGTTGACTTTTCCAACTTAAGCCTTCTTAAAAGAGACTAAGTGTCTCATTTCTGACCAAATCCTCTCCGAACTCGAACTAATCATCTCGATCCCATAAAATACGGATAACGAAGCGTAAAGAAGCTTAAATGGGGGAAATAGAGCGGTAACTCATGAGACGACTGGCCGGGTCGTCACATCCTCCCCAACTTAAACAAGTGTTCGTCCTCGAACGAGTCAAGAGACATACCTGAAGCCTCAAACAGATGAGGGTATCTGTTCCGTATCTCCCGCTCGGTCTCCCAGGTAGACTCCTCCACGGGCCGACCTCTCCACTGCACCTTCACTGAAGCTATATCCCTTGATCTCAACTTCCGAACCTGGCGACCCAAAATAGCTACTGGCTCTACCTCAAAGGTCAAATCGTCATCTAACTGAACCGTGCCGAAGTCCAAAACATGAGACGGATCCCCAATATACTTCCGGAACATAGAAACATGAAATACCGGATGCACACTCGACAGGCTGGGTGGCAAAGCACGCTCATAAGCCACCTCCCCAATCCTCCAAAGCACCTCAAAAGGCCCAATGAACCGAGGACTCAACTTGCCTTTCTTCCCAAATCACATAACACCCTTCATGGGCGAAACCTTCAGCAAGACCTTCTCACCGACCATGTAGGACACATCTCGAACCTTTCGGTCCGCATAACGCTTCTGATGTGACTGCGCTGTACGATGCCTCTCCTGAATTACCTTCACCTTCTCTAAGGCATCCTGAACCAAATCTGTCCCCAATAGTCTAGCCTCGCCGGGCTCGAACCAACCAACCGGAGATCTACACCGCCTCCCATACAAAGCCTCATATGGAGCCATTTGAATACTCGACTGGTAGTTGTTGTTGTAAGAAAACTCTACAAGTGGTAGAAACTTATCCCATGAACCTCCAAAGTCAATAACACAAGCACGCAACATGCCCTCCAATATTTGAATAGTACGCTCAGACTGCCCGTCCGTCTGAGGATGAAACGTTGTGCTCAACTCCACCTGAGTACCTAACTTTCTCTCCACAACTCTCCAAAACTGCGAAGTAAACTGAGTACCTCTATCTGAGATGATGGAAACAGGAATGCCATGCAACCGAACAATCTCCTGGATATAAATCCCTGCCAACCGCTCTGAATAATAGGTAGTACACACAGGAATGAAGTGCGCAGACTTGGTCAGCCGATCCACAATAACCCAAATAACATCGAACTTCTTCAAAGTCCGAGGAAGTCCAACCACAAAGTCCAAAGTGATTCTCTCCCACTTCCACTCGGGAATAACCATCTGCTGAAACAAGTCACCCGGTCTCTGATGCTCATACTTCACCTGATGACTATTGAGACACCGAACTACAAATCCCACAATATCTTTCTTCATTCTTCTCCACCAGTAGTGTTGCCTCAAATCCTGATACATCTTCGCGGCACCCGGATGAATGGAATACCGCGAGCTATGGGCCTCCTCCAGAATCAGCTCTCTAAGCCCATCCATATTGGGCACACAAATCCGGCCCTGCATCCTCAACACACCATCATCACCGACGGTCACATCTCTGGCATCATCATGCTAGACTCTGTCCCTAAGGACAAGCAAATGCGGATCATCATACTGGCGCTCTCTGATGCGATCATATAAAGAAGACCGAGAAATCACACAAGCCAACACCCGACTGGGCTCCGAAATATCCAACCTCACGAACCGATTGGCCAAGGCCTGAACATCAACTATAAGGGGTCTCTCCCCAACTAGAATATATGCCAAATGCCCCATACTCACTTCCTTTCAGCTCAAACATCGGCCACCACATTGGCCTTACCCGGTTGGTACAATATAGTGATATCATAATCCTTAAGCAACTCTAACCATCTCCGCTGCCTCAAATTAAGATCCTTTTGCTTGAACAAATGCTGAAGACTGCGATGATCAGTGAACACCTCACAAGATACGCCATACAAGTAATGCCTCCAAATCTTCAATGCGTGAACTATGGAAGCCAACTCCAAATCATGAACGGGGTAGTTCTTCTCATGGGCCTTCAACTGCCGAGAAGCATAAGCAATAACTCTACCCTCCAGCATCAACACACAACCAATCCCAACTCTTGAAGCATCACAATACATAGTATATGAACCTGAAGTTGATGGCAAAACCAACACTGGAGCTGTGGTCAAGGCTGTCTTGAGCTTCTGAAAGCTCTCCTCACACTCGTCCGACCATACGAATGAAGCACCCTTCTGAGTCAACTTGGTCAAGGGCGATGCAATGGATGAAAATACCTGAACAAACTGGCGATAATAGCCTGCTAACCCAAGAAAGCTACGAATCTCTGTGGCTGAGGACGGTCTGGGCCAACTCTAAACCGCCTCTATCTTCTTCGGATCAACCTGCATAACCTCGCTGGACACCACGTGCCCCAAGAAAGCCACTAAACTGAGCCAAAACTCACACTTGGAGAATTTTGCATAAAGCTTCTCCTCCCTCAGTCTTTGTAACACAACTCTCAAATGCTCCGCGTGCTCCTCCTAACTACGCGAGTACACCAGAATATCATCAATGAATACAATAACGAACCAATCTAGATAAGGCTGAAATACACTATTAATCAGATTCATGAATACTGCTGGGGCATTGGTTAGCCCAAAAGACATAACAAGAAACTCATAATGACCATATCTGGTCCTGAAAGTAGTCTTAAGAATATCTGAATCCCTGATCTTCAAATGGTGATAACCCGAACGGAGATCAATTTTGGAGAACACCCTCGCTCCCTGAAGCTGATCAAATAAATCATCAATGCGAGGCAAAAGATACTTGTTCTTGATTGTTACTTTTTTCAATTGCCTATAATCAATGCACATTCTCATCGTGCCATCCTTCTTCTTCACAAACAAAACCGGTGCACCCTTTGGGACACACTAGGCCAAATGAACCCCTTATCTAGGAGTTCCTGAATTTGTTCCTTCAATTACTTCAACTCTACTGGTGCACTATGATATGGCGGAATAGAAATGGGCTGAGTGCCCGGCACCAGGTCAATACTAAAATCAATATCCCTATCCGGTGGCATGCCCGATAGGTCTGTCGGAAAAACATCGGGAAAACCCCTCACAACTGGGACAGAATCAATACTAGGAGTCTCAGCTCCAACATCCCTCACAAATGCTAGATATGAAAGGCAACCCTTCCCAACCATACGCTAGGCCTTCAAGAAAGAGATCACTCTACTAGGGATATAATCAGTCACACCACGCCATTCGATCCGCGGTACACCCGGCATAGCCAAAGTGACTGTCTTAGCATGACAGTCTAGAATAGCACGATACGGAGATAGCCAATCCATGCCCAAAATGACATCAGAATCTACCATGCTCAATAGCAATAGATCCACTCGGGTCTCCAGACCCCCAATAGTCACCACACATGACCGGTATACACGGTCTACAACAATAGTATCGCCCACTGGGGTAGATACATGAACAGGTAAAGCAAGAAACTCACGGGGCATACCCAAATAATGAGCAAAATATGATGACACATAAGAAAAGGTGGAACCGGGATCAAATAATACAAAGGCATCTCTGTGGCAGACTGAAACAATACCTGTAATGACAGCATCTGAAGCAATAGCATCTGGCCTGCCAGGAAGTGCATAGAAACGGGCCTGACCGCCCCCTAATTGACCCCCCTCTAAGGCGACCCCTAGCTGCCTGACCTCCAACCCTAGCTGGCTGGGCGGGTGGTGAATTAACTGGAGCAGAAGTCGAGGGCTGACCCCTTTGCTGATACTGACCATCGCGAAGTCGAGGACACTGCCTCCTCATATGCCCAAACTCTCTGCACTCGTAACAACTATCCGGCGCTGGAGATGGAAACTGAAGGGAACCCCTGGCACCAGAATGGCCAGAAGAATGACCTGCCACGGAAGAACCCTGGACTGATGGGGCACGAGATGAATTCTGAGCTGGAAGGGCACTGAGTGATGACTGGCCCTGCTGCGACCCATGTAACCACGACTTGAGGATGCCCACGATACTCTGGATGGGCCGACTGAGCAGGCCTAAAAGAACGACCTCTACCCTGCTAGAACTGGCCCCTCGAAGGAGCACCACTGTATCTGCCAGAGCCTCGAGGCCTCTTGGCCTCCCTCTCCTCTCTATCCTGACGGCGAACCATCTCAATCTCCCGAGCGATATCAACCACCTCCTCGAATGTAGCACCCAATACCCTCTCTCTAGTCATCAAGATACGGAGATGGTAATTAAGGCCATCCACAAATCTCCTGATCCTCTCCCGATCGGTTGGAACCATCCAAACGGCATGACGAGCCAACTCAGAATACCTCGCCTCATATTGTGACACTGTCATATCTCCCTGCTTTAGCCACTCAAATTGCCTACGCAGCTCCTCCTTGCGAGATTGCGGTACATACTTCTCCAAGAAGAGAGTGGAGAACTCCTGCCAAGTCAGGGGCGCTGCATCAACCGACCTACGCCTCTCATACACCTCCCACCAAGTGAAGGCAGCCCCAGTAAATTGAAAGGTGGTAAATTCTACACCACTAGTCTCAAGAATCCCTACTGTACGGAGCATCCGCTGACACTTATCAAGAAAACCTTGGGCATCCTCACCCTCGGCACCACTGAATGACGGAGGCTGGAGTCTACCAAACCTCTCAAGACGACGCTGCTCATCATCCGGCATAACTGGCACAATAAACTCCTGAGCTGGTGTAACCGGCTGAGCTGGAGGTGCCCCGGGTGTCTGTAGTCCCTGCACTACCTGCTCAGGTGTACGAGCAGTGGGAGTCTGATTGCCTCCCCCGTCCTGTGAAGTAGCTGCTACTGTAGTGGCTGAAACTGCCAGAGCTAGGCCAGTGCAAACTGATAAGATCTGTGCCAAGGCCTCCTAAAGAACCGGAACCACGATAGGCACAACTGGTGCCTGAATTGGTGCTATTGGAGCATCCATAGAGGGAGCCTGATCCGTAGCCGGGTCAGCTGGTGGGTCAATAGGTGCTTCCCTCGCTACTCTGCCTCTACCACGGCCACGACGGCGCCCACGACCTCTAGTGACCTCAGTGGGTGGCACTGGTGGTTGTCCGCCTCGTCCGGTAGCGCGAGTCCTCGCCATCTGCGAGAGAATAGAATAACGAAAGTTTAGTTCTCGGACCAACAAGTTCGCACGACAAGAGTTTCAAGAATATGAAATTTTCCTAAAGGTTCTGTAGCCTCTCGAGGATAAATACAGACATCTCCGTACCGATCCGCGAGACTCTACTAAACCTGCTCATGACTCATGAGACCTAAGTAACCTAGGCTCTGATACCAACATGTCACGACCCAATCCCCGAACCCGGTCGTGATGGCGCCTCTCATGGAGACAAGGCCAGCCAGACCAAAACAGAATACCTCTTTTAAACAGTTAATCATCATAAACAGTAATAACATATAAAATAATGTTCATAAATTGCGGAAATTAACGATAATAACAGCAGTAACCATCCCGACACAGCCCAAACCGGGGTGTCAAAAGTCATAAGCTACTACAGAATCAGCTATAGGTCTACAAAGTACGGAATCCGATACAACATTCTGAAGAAAACATAAATGATAGAGGATAAGAGAGACAAGGGGCTGCAGACGTCAACAACTACCTCGTAACTCCAAATCACTGCCAAGCATGGAAGGAATCAGCGTTCAGGTGCGGACTCTGCTATACCTGAATCTGCACACATGGTGTAGGGAGTAATATGAGTACTCCGACTCAGTGAGTAATAACAATAAATAATGGCTGACAGTATGAAATCACGTAAAGGCACTAAACAGTTCTATATCAAAACAGAAAAATCATTTAAACATCAGTGAATAAGGAAATCATGTGAAATTCTTTTAACCAGGTAAAACAGATGTAATCAGTATAAATCAGCTCCTCAAGCATTTTATTTCATCTATTCGTTCTTATCCTAAGTTCTCAATTCATATACTTCTCACGATAACTGAGTCAATAAACATATATACCGCTGCGGCGTGCAGCCCGATCCGTATATCGCTGTGGCGTACAGCCCGATCCATAATAATAATAGTCGACTGTGCTCACTGGGGGTGTCGAGACTCCAGAAGGGCTCCTTCAGCCCAAGCGCTTTATAATTGCTGCGGCGTGCAGCCCGATCCATATAAGTAATTGCTGCGGCGTGTAGCCCGATCCATATAAGTAATTGCTGCGGCGTGCAGCCCGATCCATATAAGTAATTGCTGCGGCGTGCAGCCCGATCCATAATATGTATAATATATATATCTGCTGCAGCACGCAGCCCGATCCATATCATAAAAAATATCCTCACTAGTGGGTCCTCGACCCCTTTCAAAGTCTCATTTTATTCTACCATTATATTAGTATTCTCATTTGTAATATCATCACAGAATATTTGGTAATTTCCAGCTCTTATTTTTTACATGCATGCTAGTAGGTGAGGCTACTTAAAGCCTCAATAAGAATAGTAAGGTAAGGTTTAGCCCGGTTAATGTTGCCTTGGTCCTATGCCTTTGTAAAATATCCTCAAGGCTATGAGATTATATGCCCTCGTGAGACTTTGCCGGCAGCTACCCCATGAATCCTCTACATGAGGCTACCATCATAAGGCAATGTGAGGCGCAGATGAATGATTATATAGCCAAGGCATATGGGTAACAATACCGGTGCTATTGTCCCCCTTATTTGTACTCTTCCTAATTGTTGTATTTTTCTTTTCTCTTGTTAATAAAAAACTAGCCCTAGGCGCTTGCCTAGCGGATTGCCAAAAAAAAAGACCCCTCTCAGTCATTTAAAATCACAGCCTCTCGGGCATAATGTACGGTCGGAATCTCAGCCCTCATATCTCTTTCTATTTATGTTTAACATTTCAAAAATCTGGTTTATATCATTCTTAAGCAGTTGGAAACATGACTGGGGATATAAATTCTTTAAAAAATAAGTGAGGAAAACTAGTCAAAAATCCCCTAAGGGTTCTACAGGTCGGCACAAGGCCCCAAGCATGACAACAAGCCCAATTCACAATAATAAAGTATATGTCTCAATCAAAAATGTAGTAAAATATCATTCGGGATGGACCAAGTCCCAATCCCCATAGCATTGAACCTCACGCTCGTCACACAGCGTGTATCTCTACTTAGTATAGCACTACGTTGTGCAAATCCGGGGTTTCAAACCCTCAGGACATCATTTAAAATCATTACTCACCTCAAACTGGCCAAAACTCTAGCTCGCTATGCCCTTTGCCTCTCAAATTGGCCTCCACGTGTGTCGAATCTATCCAAAATCAGAACGAATAGGTCACAATATGCAAAGGGAACAAAGCCCAAGCGAAAACATTCGAAAAATATCGAAAATCTCGAAATTCGCAAAATCCGAGCCCCGGGCCCACGTCTCGGAATCAGGTAAAATTTACATTTTCAGAATCCTCATACCCTCACAAGTCTAACCATACCAAAATTATCCAATTCCGATACCATTGTCCTTCAAATCATCATTTTACATTGTTGAAAGGTTCCACAATTTTCTTCCCAAATTCCATCTCAAATCACGAATTAAATGATGAATTTAGTGATAGATTCATGTATTCTAGCCAAATCTGAGTTAAAATCACTTACCCCGACCAATTTCTTGAAAAACCTTCGAAAAATCGCCAAAATCCGAGCTCTCTAGGTCAAAATATCAAATAAAACCCAAAACCTCGTATTTATAGGTACCCCTCAGGTTTCCAGCTCACGCGGCCGCACCAAAATGCACGTGGTCCGCGCAAGCCAGTGCGGTCCACGCAAAGGCAACGCGCGGCCGCACAGGCCTCCTTCTGCAGTGACAGGTTTTAGTATTTTGGCCATAACTTTTGCTACAGATGTCCAAATTATGCTATCTTTACTTTTCTGGAAACTAGACACGAATGGCTACAATTTTTGTTTTTGCATCACTTTAAAATTCCTTGCAGATCAAAAGATATGAGCTTCTGAAGTAGGACCAGCAACCTGCAGCCTTCACGACCGCGGCCGCAGTGACTTTGACGCGGCCAACGCTAAGCCAGCGCGCCCAGCGCGAAAAGGAGCACGGTCTGTGCCACAACTGCTGCCCCCTCCATTTTCTAAGTTCCGGGGTGTCCGTACTCGCTCAAAATTCACCCGAAACACACCCGAGGCCCCCAGGACCTCAACCAAAAGCACCAACGCATCCTAAACATTATTCAACCTCGTTCGAATCATCAAAACACCTCGACTAACACCAAAAATCATCAAATCACATCGAATTCAAGCCTATTAATCTCAAGAACTTCCAAATTTCATTTTTGATAAAAAATCCAACCAAACCATGTCCGAATGAACTCAAATTTTGCAGACATGTCCAAAATGACATAACGAAGCTACAGAAACTCTCGGAATTCCATTCCGACCCTCGGATAAAAATCTCACCTATCAACCGGAATTCGCCAAAATACTAACTTCGCCAATTCAAGCCTAATTCTACACCGTACCTCCAAAACTACTTCCGATCACTCTTCTAAGTCACAAATCTCCTCCCGAAGCTAACCGAACCATCAGAACTCACATCCGAACCCTCTAACACATAAGTCAACATCCAGTTGACTTTTCCAACTTAAGCCTTCTTAAAAGAGACTAAGTGTCTCATTTCTTACCAAATCCTCTCCGAACTCGAACTAATCATCTCGATCCCATAAAACACGGATAACGAAGCATAAAGAAGATGAAATGGGGGAAATGGAGCGGTAACTCATGAGATGACTGGCCGGGTCGTCACACTCTCTCAAACCTAACCCTAAAACTCCGTCAATACCCTCCTTCTCCGGTCATCTCCGGTGACCACCCTTTCAACCTAAGCCTCCAATGGGTCTCTCATCACCATGCTCATCATCTCTAAGGCCTTCAAGGGCCCCGGTCCTTGTTGATTTGGACCTAGGGTTTCCGATTTTGTTGTTCGAGGTTTCTCTGGTGTGATTTTTGGCAAATGCACACCATATGTGTTACGGTTTGTGAAGTTTGCAACAGGTTCATTCGATTTCCATTTGGGTTTTCTTTTGAAATACTATCTCTCTTCTGAATCTCTCAGATCTGTGTTATTTTCATGTTTAAAGCTTGTCTCCTTCTATGATTTGCATATTTTTTGAACTTCTTGTGAAAGATCCTCATTTTTTAAACCATTTTACTTTCTTTAAAAACCAGGGTTTTCGCGGAGTTCTTTCTACGCCTGTTCCAACCGATTTCCTCATGATTAAACCTTTTTTCCTTGCTTATTTTGACCGATTCTATGTTCCTACTACTTTTTAACTCGACTCTGTTAAAAGCCCTAATTTTAAAGATTTTATTTGCTTTGATTATGTTATTTAGCATGATTTTCTTTACTTTGTTTATGTGTGTTAGCATGATTTTCTTCACCTTGGTTTCATGTGTTAGCATGATCTTCTTTTCCTTGGTTCTGGATGTTAGCCTGTTTACCTGATTCTTGTTAATCTCTCGTGGTCACCATGCTTCGAACATGTTCTGCTGAATCTTTAGCCTACTTATATGACCTCTATATGATTGTGTGTGCTCATCTCCTATTTCTTTCTGTCTATGTAACTGACCTTGTTTGTTTTCTACTCCTATTCATTCGTCTCTATTTATATATTGAGAAGACAGAATCATGATTCCCCATTATTGATTCTGATTCTCCTTCATTGATGGTAATTGAAAGATTTTCTTTCAAAGCCCTAGAATTCTACTCGTCTGTTTAAATTAACTGATTTCATTACCTTATTTACTATGGTACTTTGTTTTACTTAGTATTTCCTTAATTGGGGTTTTCTAAATTTTGTCTGAATTGACTACTTTATGCCTACTGAACCTTGACTCCTTCCTTATTTAATCATGCACTGATTCTTCTTCCTGCCTTTTACGGTACTGCATCTTTCTGTTTGATCTTGATTCCTTTAACTTAAGGGAGAGCTTCTTTGATTCTCCAATTGATTGATTCCGAGTTCTTAAATTATCATACTGTTATGATTTTTACCTTATTCCACTACCTACTTTCAACTATAAATACTCTATGTCTTTTACAAACAAGACACAGACACTTGGTGTTTCAAAACTCCTCTCTTATTAAAATCCTTGTTCTTCCCCTCTCTTGTGCTATTTGCTACTTTTAGCCAGCTGTAAGTGAAGGCTAATCCTCTGTGCTCTTTGGTTCTTTCATTTTGCTTACTTCTATCCTCACTGGTATGTCCTAGTTTAATTTAAAACCTCCACAACAACATGCTTCTCTTCTTGTTTCAATTTCTTTTATTTCTAGCTTGCTTTTACTTGTGGTTCTATTGTGAAGTCTGTAGTTAGGTTATATTATCAGTATGCTAGTATGACTCCCCCTCCCTTTAATTCAATGTATTCCCTTATGTGATTCAAAGCATGCCTAGATAACTGTTTTACCTACTGTGTACTTACCATTTTTGTGAATCCCAAATCCTTATCCCCCTCTATATGTTTATGTTCCTCATGACTGGTTTGTGATTATACCAGTGTCAACTATCTCTGAGCATGTCTAAACCAGCCCTAATACCCTTGCTGGGGTTATGTACCTATAGTCAAATGTCTGTGTATCCCCAAACCCTTTGACCCTTGTGAGACTACAGAGTTCATTTGGATTCTGTGTGTGATCCTATCCTGAAGTTCTTGATTTTGTTTACCATTCCAACCTCTTTCAAACAACCTCTATTACTTTACTAGTTGCTTTCAAAACAAACTTTTAAATCCAGTTTTTAATAAATTTCTTTCAACCTGTGTCCTACACTTTCACTTTACTCTTAGTTAGTAAGTTCTACCCCCTATAATATGTGTACTGCCTTGGGATCCTCTTGAGAATCCTCTGAACTCTGGCATACTGAGGCTGGTCTTTTCACACTGCACTGGTTTAATGCTTGCTTACTAAGTCTAGGTGTAAGCATTGCCCGGGGTCCTTGAGACCCTTAGGGAACTTTGATGCACCTAGACTCTAATTTGTCTATGGAAATGAGGCTTGTAAGACCATTGGAGGCTTTGGGAAACTTGGGCCTAATTGCAGGCTCTCTATAGAATAGCTTCTTAAGTTTTCATTATTTTATGTAATTCAGTTATTGGCCTGTAATAATTTGTAAAGAGATGTTTGGGGGTATTTAGTAAAAAAGGGTAGGTAGATGTAATATGGGTAGAAATCCTGCTCTTAGGGCTTTACTTTCAAATCTTCCTACTGTGCTCTATAAAAAACATGTTCATAGGGTTTTACTCTTGTTGAATCTGATTTCGTTTGCATAATAGACATCATGCCTATAGGTTTCCACTTCCAATGTCGTTTGCATCAAGTAGAAATTATGTTCTTAATGTTCTGCATTTTCGAAGTCATGTTCATAGGTTTTCAAACAATCGTGTCTTAAATCAATTCAAGTATAGATACAATGCCTATAGGACCTAATTCCGATTCAGTTCTAATAAGTCTTTCATATGTTGCTACAAATTGACTAAAACCAGTAATACACCTAGTTACCATGCCTATAGGGATCCATACTCGCAATCATGTCGGATAATCTAATTAGCTTGATAAATCAATGTCATTACGCTTAGTTCATCTTCTTAAAACTGGTCTTATTAAGCAGTGATATTTCCTGAAACTAGCTCTTTCAAAATTTCTTTAATCTCATTAGATATCCTGCCTATAGGTATCACAAGGGTCTAAATTAAAAATCTGCATTTCCTTGAAACTGTTTTTGTCGTTCAACTTTTCCGATTCTGATAAGCTTTTAAAGAGGAGTCTCTAGGCAACTACTAAGTTATAACTTTTGGATCTGAAAGTGCTCTATTTCTGCATAATCACTTAGAAATCCTGCTTTAGGACTTTGATTAATAAAGACCTTACTTGTGTTTGAGTCGTGCTGCCTGTATGTTTGGTTGAGGAGGAATTGCGAGCCTCTTAATTGCTCCCATTATGTGGAAGTCCTAAATGCTTTTTGACTGTCGCCTTAGATTTTTGCCTTTAAAGCTTTAGATGTACATCTAGAACCACCTATAGGTAGAGGTCCTAATTCCCTCCAGGACTATTAAGAAGGGTCGGGTAGCAGCACGCAATAGGAGTTAGTGACCAAACACTCGCTTTGCATGACCAATAGGGGATGTGAAGGGTAGATATGGGATATGATGACTACGCGTTAATGTCACGTGTAACCCCTCATCGAGGAGTGTTTACCAGACATTGCGTGGGGTGATCCTATAGGACAAACAACCTAGGACCCCTCTTTACCTAATCCTTTCTCTATTCGAAACTTTTATCTTCTACAACTTGTTTAAACCTTATCTTACTACTTGAATTATCCAACGTGCTTTACTTGCAACTTATTTAATTCATCTATTTGTATGAACTAATTTGTAAATATAAGTTAAGTCGGAACCCACATTTGTGGACCAAGAGGGGTGCCTGACACCTTCCCCTCGAGGTTATTGAGCCCTTACCCTAATCTCTGGTAATGCAAACCAATCCAAGAGTTAATCGCTCTAGGTGCCCTAACGCACCATAATCCGTTAGGTGGCGACTCTTCAAATACCCAATTCCCAAAAGGAAATGAGTCATTACACCCCATGGAATGTCAAAACCCAGACCCCTCTCCGCGGAGGAAAAAAAGGGGGCGCGATAGCATGGCGACTCTCCTGGTGATATCTTTTAGGATCTTACCATAACGAACTTGTCTTTACAAATTAGTCCAAGCATGCTTATCCCGTACCCTGCTCCCTTATCTGAATTTAACTGTCTATTTTTCAAGCATTTATGATTCATTTATTACCCTGAAAACTGACTTCTCTCTTTGTTTTCCTTTTTATGTAACTGTCTTTTCAATTATTTAAATGCTGTATTTATTTTTTCCTATGTGAAAATACTTGCCTACATGTTATTAATTGCTGCATAAATCATGCTCCGCATCATATTCCACTCGTGCGTCTCAAATCCTATAGCAACGCTTTAATGAGTGGTTGCGCTCTTCCTATTTATTACCATTAAATTTGGAAAGGCTTATTTGCGGTAAAACCATTCGATCAGCGGTGCAATTGATGGTTCCGTGTCTTCCCCCTCAAGTTGTCCGCTTGAGGGTACCAGTCTAAAACCCCATAGAAACCTTACTCTATTTAAATTATGCACGCATCATGGTCGAACCTAGTTGGATCAGTTATGTTGTCCACATAATGATCCTTTAAGATAAGCCTTAACCAAAGTCCATCGGGTTTTCCATAATCCCAACGGACATAATCACGGTCTGTGCATTAATTTGGAGGACTAAATGCCAATATGCTGATCATAAATGTATAAATAGTCAAGTCCAGTAGGGGTAAGACCTAACCCTTTTGTTTTGCAGAAAATGAGGCACGAGGTCCCCAGATTCAGTATGGTTAGAAACATCCCTCCATTGTGTCTAAATTGGTGGGAAGATCTTTCCTCAAGTGACAAGAAGAACATGAAAAAGTACTTGGGTAATTTGCCATCCCTGCTAGATATTGAACCAAACAAGAAACTGATCGAGGCTGCCACCCTATTTTAGGATAGTGAAAGAGCGGTGTTCCGTTTCGGCAACATATAAATGACACCGCTCCTAGAGGAAATAGGAGGACTTGCAGGGTTGATTTGGGACAATCCCGGGCTTTTAGTACCAGAAGATCGTATAGGCAGGGGATTTTTGAAAATGATGGGGTTGAAAAAGAATGTCAACCTAGTATGCCTGAAGGACTCCTACATACGTTTCGAATATCTCTACGAGAGGTATGGCCACAACAACTCTGTCCACACTTATCATGATGAGATCACCCTCACTTCACTGGGTCACATCCACCGTAAAGTGTTCGTGTTCATCGTATGCTTTCTGGGGATGATAGTGTTCCCAATGAAAAAGGGAAGAATCCACACCAGGTTGGCCATGGTCACCAAAACTCTGATGGAGGGGATTAATGGACATGCATATACCATAGTCCCTTTGATCATAGCTGATATCTATAGGGCCTTGGAACGCTGTCAAAGAGGGGTCCAGTATTTCGAGGGCTGTAATTTATTTCTTTAATTATGGTTGTTGGAGCATCTCAAAAAGGGTCACTATCGCCAAGAATTTTTGTTAAGGACTTGGAACGACCACATCGCTTTCCATCACCTTAAGCAGATGATCTACATTCCGGACAGATTTGCTGAGCCGGAAAGTGCCAGTGAATGGGTAGAGTTCTTCGACAATCTGACCAAGGAACATGTGTAGTGGATGGTTGAGTGGTTCCCAATGGACAAGTTCATTATCAGGTCCAGGGATGCTCCGCATTTGGTGTTGATCGGGTTGAGAGGGATATATCCATATGTCCCTATACGAGTTATAAGGCAAGTAGGCAGAAAGTAGGTTGTACCAAGGGTCGTCAAGATGAGTCATTTCAGGGCAGATTTCCAAGACGATGACATACCTTACAAGTGCCAAGCTCAACACATGTGGCACTGTAAAATCATTGTGGAGAAGAGCACTGTTGAGCCAGACAGATAACACGCGGGGTGCGAGCCTCTCTACCCTACATGGTTGGAGGACAATCTGAAAGGAACGGTGACACCAAGGACTGGTCGAGGGAACAGAATCATAGATGATGAAGCTGAAGCCCAAGTCAAGTACAACAGGTTGCACAAGAGAATCCACGACTTTGAGAATGAACATCGGGAGATACGTGAGAGAAACATGAGGTTGATCGAGGAATGGAAAGATATAGCGGTCACTTCCAATAGAAAACTAGAGTACCTAGAGTGAGGAATAGTGGAGTTGGAGGGAAAAGTCATAAAAAGGATTGAAAACTGTCAGAATGCTAAAGGAGCCGGGGGAGGACATCTGGCCCGAGCCTACTTGCTGCTTGGACTACGCGAGTTGGGAGATCTGTTTGATGGAGTCCGGAAGATCGAATCTGGGGAAGGTCCTTCTGGGACCAAATAGATTAGATTTGCTTGGTTTTCTTAAAATGTAATAAGGCCAAGTGCCAGTAGTGACTTGTTTTTTTTCATTATGTTACTGTCGTTTTGGATTCGTCTACCTTTATATTATGAAATGAAGCATTTATTGGCATTTGAAGTTCTACAAATCTACTTGTCACTAGGCCTACCTTGGTCATAACGAGGCTCCCAAATTAGGATATGAGTTCATATCTCGCACTATGTGTTTAAATACTGCAAACATTCCAGGATCCCCACTAACTTGTTACATTTTGTTTACTTTTATTATTATTATTCCCATCCCCATATGTTGGTTCATCCATACTGGCCTCGTCAGCATATCATACCAGATCCAGAGGCCCTCCACCTTCTCCTTCTCCAAGTAACACAAAAAGCAGAGGGAAATCAATGATGGACGACTTAAGTTGAATCCGAAAGGAAAACATTGAGAACGTAGAGACTTCCGATGGCCGTAGTACTCTGGCCCCCGAATGACCTGGTTTTGAGACTTGAGCAAAAGATACTGAACTGCAAGGAGAACTTGAGCAGGTTCGCAATTTGGTAAACCTGTTACTCACCCTCAATGTCCCTGATATCCACCAACAAAATGTAAAGAACCCAACACCTCCTCAAAACACATAAAACTAACAGCCGCAAAATCTTACCATACCAAATCAATACACAAATCCGCCACAAAATATCAATCCATTGCTGATACCAACTCTACCACAACAGTACCAACCATTCCCGTACCCACCAACCACCACTTACCACACTTCCCAAAATACACCACCACTCATTCCCGATCCACAAAACTCCACCAATGACCATCACTATACCCAAGTTCCTGGAACCCATTAGAGCAACCCCATATACGTGGAAACTATACCACATTCTACCCAACCAATATCCTGTGCACTACAATCCTCCGAAAAGGACCTGCTCATTAAGAACCTGGCCGAATAACTCAAGAAATTGACGAGCCGAGTTCAAGGTGTTGAATGCGACAGAGGAATAGAAGGTTTGAACTACGAAGATCTGTGCTTACAGCCCGATGTGAAAAAGCACAAGGGTACAAACCTCCCAAGTTCGAAATGTTCCATGGTACAGGTGATCCTAGGGTTCACATAAGGACTTACTGTGATAAGCTGGTCGGGGTTGGAAAAGATGAAAAGATCCGAATGAAGCTCTTTATGAGGAGCCTTACTGGGGACGCTTTGTCTTGGTATATCAGCCAGAATCCAAAGAAATGGTCCAATTGGGTAAGCATGGCGTCGGATTTCATGGACCGGTTCAGATTCAACATAGAGAATGCACCGGATGTCTTCTATATCCAGAATCTCAAGAAGAAGCCCACTGAGACTTTCTATGAATATGCTACTCATTGGAGGTTGGAAGCCGCCAAGGTCAGGCCCGCTTTGGATGAAGAACAGATGAATAACTTCTTCGTCAGAGCACATGATCCACAATATTATGAGAGACTGATGGTCATCGAAAATCACAAATTCTCTGATATCATCAAGCTCGGGGAAAAGGATCGAGGAAGGAATCAAGAGCGGGATAGTAACAAATTTTGAGGCACTGCAAGCCACGATCAAGGCACTCCAATCAGGTGGCATATCGAAGAAAAGAGATGTTGGGGAAGTAATGGTGGCCCAGGGCCCAAAAACTCCACTCACATATCAAACACCTCCACCCACCTACCAAACACCTCCACCCACATATCAAACACCTCCACCCACCTATAAAACACCTCCACCCACATACCAAGCATCACTACCTACATATCAACCTTCATCTCCCAGATATTCCCAACCAGCCATTGTCCATCACACCTATAATTCCCAACCATCCCATTCCCAATCACCGCCAATTTGCCAAAATTATCCAAGACCAAGACCCAATTTCGATCGTAAGCCACCCAGACAATACACCTCCATTGCTGAGCCCATCGACCAATTATATGAAAGGTTAAAGCCGTAAGTTACGTCACCCCTATTCCCGCTGTGGCGCTAGAAAATCCATCCCAATGGGTCAATCCGAACAAAACCTGTGCATACCACTTTGGTATGAAAGGGAACACCACTACTGAGTGCCGAACATTAAAGGATAAGATCCAGAAACTCATTGACAACAAGGTCACACAAGCAAACGAAGCCGCACCTAATGTCCGCAACAATCTCCTCCCTGATCATAGAGGTGACTATGTATATGTTGTAGAAACAAATAAGGAATGGGACCCTGAGGGATCAATCAGGCTTATCCGAAAAGGCGATGACTTTAAGGTCGCGGTTACACTCACTCCTATTATGGTTCAGACACAGGCACCTATTGACATTGAGGTAACTGCATCAGTTCCATTCAAGGTGGAAGTAGCTCCGCCCGCAACCACCTCCGCTCCATTTGATGTAGAAGTGGTCACACCCTTTACTATGACGGTGTCAACCACACCCCCATTCAACTCAAATGTGATACCTTGGGATTATGTCGCCAAGGCTCCACGAAAAGGGAAGACTAAGATAGAAGAATTTGACGCCGCACAAGGGATGACTAGAACTGGAAGAGTCTACACACCGGAACACCTGGGATGTTCAAGTAAGGATGCCACTGCTAGGTACCCTATCATTGAGATATGGTCGGATGACATGTGGAGGAAAGTATAGGCGAAAGAGTATTCTATTGTTGATAACCTGAACAAAGTCCCTGCTCAGATATCTATCCTGTCACTACTATAGAATTCAGAGGCACACAAGAACGCCTTGATGAAAGTACTGAGCGAGGCTTATATACCCAATAATATCACTGGTGGAGAAATGGCCAACATGGTTAGTTAGGTACTGGAGAGCCATAAGATTATCTTCCATGAAGATGAGCTGCTGCCCGAAGGTCTGAATCACAATCGAGCATTACACATTACGATACAATTAGAAGACAAGTTCATTGCCAGGGTCCTGGTTGATGGAGGTTCTAGTCTGAATATTTGCCCACTGGATACCCTGAAAAGGTTGGACAAAGGTATCCACGAAATACAGGCCATAAGCATGAATGTAAAGGCTTTCGATGGGTCCCAGAGGGCCACGATCGGGGAGATCAACCTTTTCTTGAAGATGGGGCCAATTTGGTTCGACGTTGAATTATAAGTGCTTGATATACTAGCCTCATATAAACTTTTGTTGGGCTACTCATGGATCCATGCTGCTGGAACCGTGCCCTCCACACTATATCAAGTCATAAAATTTGAATGGAATCATCAAGAAGTAATCATTCATTGAGATAGGAGTAACCCCATCTACACCAGTCAAACAATTTCGGCTATCGGACATAGAAAAAGGATAGGAGGAGAAACCTATTACCACATTGAATGGGTCAATGCCATCGAGAAGGATAAGTGGTAGAGTAACAAAATAGAAAGCATACTGGCATGGTCCGGCTATGAACCTAGAAAAGGGTTAGGAAAGAACCTCTAAGGTATCACCAAGCTGATACGACTAAAATATCATGGTAACACCTTTGGGCTTGGATACCAGTATATATGGCAGGAGTACAGGGAATGGTCGCCTCCATGGCATGGACCATATTACCCTTTTGAACAACCGATACCCCGTTTGGAACAGGCTTTCCATCAGGCAGACACAATATGGGGAACTGCTAAAGAAGAAGCACTAGTTGGGCTGAAGGATCTGTTCTTGGAAGATGAGGATATGGACTGTAGTGCCATAATTGAGTAGGAGGAGGAAGAAGGCCTCTCCATTCAAATCATAGCAAAGGGAAAAGTTCTCAGAAACTGGACCACCACACCATCTCGAGCCCGCCGAGTCCCTGGTGACTACGACATGTTATGAGGCAACGCAACATAAGAATAGTGACTCAGAGGAAGAAGATGAGATCCCCAAAGAAATTGTCAGAGAAGTTGAGAATTTTGAGAACAAGCCTAAATCCAACTTGGATAAAACAGAAGTAGTAAATTTGGGAGACGCCGAGACCGTCAAAGAGACCCGCATCTTCATTCACTTGTCACCAATAGAGAAGGAAAAATACATCCATTTTCTAAAGGAATATGAGGACATCTTCGCATGGTCATACGACGATATGGCTGATTTGAGAACATCTATAGTAGCTCACAAGTTGCCTACCAATCCCATGTGCCCGCCAGTCAAGCAGAAACTCAGAAAATTCAAACCAGACATGAGTTTGAAAATCAAAGAGGAAGTTACCAAGCAGATCAAAGTCAAAGTTCTTAGGGTGGTTGAATACCAAACATGGTTAGCTAATATTGTGCCAGTTCATAAGAAGGACGTGAAGGTCAGGGTATGTGTCGATTATCGGGATTTAAATAGAGCAAGTCCCAAAGACGACTTCCCACTGCCAAATATACACATCCTGATCGATAACTGCACCAAGCATGAACTCCAATCCTTTGTAGATTGCTTTGTAGGTTATCATCAGATCTGGATGGATGAAGAATATGCCGAGAAGATAGCTTTTATTATTCCTTGGGGTGTATACTGTTACAAGATGATGTCTTTTGGTCTAAAGAATGCTGGAGTCACCTACATGAGGTCCATGACGACCATCCTCCATGATATGATACATAAGGAAATAGAGGTATATGTGGACGACGTCATTATCAAATCCAAAAGGGCCGTAGATCACATAGTCTATACTTGAGGAAATTCTTCGACATGCTCAGGAGGTACAATTTGAAGTTGAACCCCACAAAGTGTGCATTAGGGGTTCCTGCAGGAAAGTTACTGGGATTCATCGTCAGTAGCCGAGGGATCGAGCTAGATCCGACTAAAGTCAAAGCCATTTAGGAGTCACCACCACCTAAAATCAAAAAGGACGTGATGAGCTTCCTGGGACGGCTCAACTACATCAGCCGATTCATAGCACAATCCACAGTAATATGTGAACCCATCTTCAAGATGCCGAGACAAGTTGGACCGAGGATTGTCAGAAAGCTTTTGACAAGATCAAGGAATACCTATCCACACCGCCAGTCCTGGTCCCGCCAGAACCAGGACAGCCATTGCTACTTTATCTATCTGTGTTAGACGAAGCCTTCGGATGTGTTTTGGGACAACATGATGAGATGGGAAGAAAGGAGTAGGCCATATACTACCTGAGCAAGAAATTCACACCTTATAAAGCACGGTATTCTCTGCTTGAATGCACTTGCTTTTCTTTGACCTGGACAACCCAGAAGTTGAGGCATTACTTCTGTGCCTACACTACATACCTCATATCCAGGATGGATCCTCTGAAGTACATATTTTAGAAGCCCATGCCTATTGGGAAGTTGGCTAAATGGCAGATACTATTGAGTGAGTTCGACATCATCTATGCAACTCAAAAGGCAGTCAAAGGACAAGCATTGGCAGATCACCTCGGTGAGAATCCAGTGGGAGGAGAATACGAACCCTTGAAAACGTATTTTCCTGATGAAGAAATATCATTCATGGGAGAAGACATTACGGAAGCATATGACGATTGGAGGATGCTCTTTGACGGAGCCGCAAATTTTAAAGGAGTAGGCATTGGAGCAGTTCTGGTATCAGAAATAGGTTACCATTAACCGGTATCTGCTAAACTTAGATTTCCATACACCAACAACATGGCAGAATATGAATCCTGCATACTAGGGCTCAACATGGCAGTCGACATGAACATTCAGGAGTTGTTGGTGATCGGTCACTCAGATTTGCTTGTGTACCAAGTACAAGGAGAGTGGGACACCAAGAATTCCATGATATTTCCATATTTGCACCACGTGCAGGAATTGAAAAGGAGGTTCACGAATATAAAGTTCCGATATGTGCCCAGAATTCAGAATGAGTTCGCCGACGCATTAGCCACTTTGTCATCAATGATACAACATCCAGATAAGAACTATATTGATCCCATTCCAGTGATGATCCACAATCAGCCAGCATATTGTGCTCATGTCGAGGAAGAAGCCGATGGAAAGCCTTGGTTCCATGACATCAGGGAGTACTTATCGAAATGAGAATACCCGGAGCATGCAAATCACATTCAGAATGCACGCTCTGGAGATTGTCAAATCACTTCTTCCACAGTGGAGGGAACTTCTACAGAAGAACTCTGGATTTGGGTTTACTAAGGTGTGTCGACGTAAAGGAAGCTTATAAGCTACTTGAGTATACTTGTCTTTCATATGAAACCAATTCTATTCAAATTGCATCTCTTCTATTTGGCCAATATTTTTGTGTCTGTATTCGACAGACTTAAGATCCTCATCTATACTTAGCGTTATGATAGATGTCGTCGACGAACATTTCATATCAGTTTCAATATATTTTCATAAAGACATAACATAGAGATCTATTCATTCATATTTTCAGGTACCTAAATCTCTCACGAGATTTTATGAAGTGTTATGTCATGTGATCTTCTAGATCACTTGCCTCTTTTATTATGATCATTTTGATCATTTGCTCATCTTCTTTATCAAGAAGTTTATTTGAAATCGATATGTCTATATGCTTGAAGCGTACCATAGACTTTGTCCTTCTAGGACTTATTCTAATAGAAGCATTTGCATTGAGAATATAGTTACATTCTTTGGGTCAGCAAATGCGTCTGGCATGCTTTGCAATATATTGAATATGAATTATCCTTTTATGAACTTCAAGTTCATATTATTTTATTCGAGGATCTAGATGTACACATGTAACGGTCCGACCAGTAGTTTTGAGCTTTTGGACTTTGCTCGCTAGTTCTCGAGCATGACTAGACCCATGTGATGTATTAAGACTTATGCTAATAATCAGTTTTGGTTTTTAGGGTAATCGGAATGAATTTGGAATAACATTTCTCAATTTGAAGCTTAAAATTTGAAAGTTTTGACTTGTCAGTATATGATCTCGGATTGGAATTTTTATGATTTGGTTATCTTTGTTAGGTGATTTGGGACTTCGGAGCGTGATCGGAATGTATTTTGGAGGTCCGTGGAAGGTTTAGGCTTGAATTGGCAAAATTGGAATTTTGGCGTTTTCCGGTTGATAGGTGGGATTTTGATATAGGGGGTCAGAATGGAATTCTGGAAGTTGGAGTAGGTTCTTTGTGTCATTTGTGACGTGTGTGCAAAATTTCAGGGCATCTGGACAAGGTTTGATAGACTTTTTGATTGAAAGTGAAATTTGGAAGTTTTTGGAATTCTTAGGCTTGGATCCGATGCAAATTTGGTGTTTTAATGTTGTTTTAGCGTTCCGAAGGTTGGAACAAGTTTGAATGATGTTATGGAATATGTTGGCATGTTTGGTTAAGGTCCCGAGGGTCTTGGGTGAGTTTCGGGTGGTTAATCGTTTGTGCTCTTCCCTGGTTGCGAAATTTTCTTCTTCAACACGCTAGTGGAATAATGTCTCAAGAATCCTCTTTGCTTGTACTCAACTCTTTATATCAGGTATGGGAGTAATTCTTCATATGTTGATAGCACCTGTAGCGACTGTTAGAATGTCTTAAAAATTACTTTGTTGGTCTTTGTGCAGCTTATTGCTAATGAAGTTTATTCCTTCATTAAAATGCTACTCATGTTACTGAAGCCTTTCTTAGATGTAACCTACATTTATTTTGAATTAGAGAAAGATTCTAAGTCTTGAGGGGTGTGGGCCCCATCTTTCAAGACTTGGTGTCACATGTTTTTCCTTAAAATGTGACATCTTTCAATCCTTATCAAGAGTCATTGGATGGGAAGTTCAGGCTTGCCACGTTAGGGGGAAATTTTAAGTTATACAAAATCCTTATTAAGCACCCACTAATCCTTATTTAATTTATTAATCCCCCCATTAACCAATAATTCACATAATTAATAATTATCCCAAATTGCTTAAAATATTACTCACTTTTAACACACCTTATACACCTTAGTATTATGGTCATGTGATACCTTGTATGGCACTAGTCCATAAATATCGGGTATTTTAGCTCGGGTCATATTTTATCCCAACATGTCAAACTTTGACGAAAATTCATTTTCTTTGATTTGCTTACCCTCTCACCTTCACGAATGTACTCATCACTTGTTTGAAATAGCATTACTCTTATAATCTCAAAATAATCTCATTCCCGAACTTACGTCGATTTGCTTATGACAAAACTTTAACGTACGAAAATACAGAATGTAAAATATCATTTTCAGTCTTATATTAATTTACTTATGGCGTACTTCCATGTACGAAAACATGGGGTGTAACAAGAGGGCTCTCAAGAGGATCCCAAGGCAGTACACATAATAAAGGGGGCAGAACTTATTAACTAAGAGTAAAGTGAAAGTGCAGGAGACATGTTAAAAGAAGTTTATTAAAGACTGGACTTAAAATTCTGTTTTGAAAGCAACTAATAAAGTAATAGAGGTTGTTTGAAAGAGGTTGGAGTGGTAAACAAAATCAAGCACTTCAGGATAGGATCACACACAGAATCCAAATGAATTCAGTAGTCACATAGGGGTCAAAGGGTTTGGGGATACACAGGCATTTGACTGCAAACACATAACCCCAGCAAAGGTATTAAGACTGGTTTGGATATGTTTAGAAATTGTTGAAACTTGTATAATCACAAACCAGTCAGAAAGAACATAAACACATAGAGGGAATAGGGATTTGGGATTCATAAGATGGTAAATATCCAGTAAATAAAAGACAATTGACAAGACATGCTTTGAAACACCAATAAGAGAATACATTAATCTAAAGGGAAGGGGAGACATAATAGCATATTAGTAATGTAACTCAACTACAAGTTTCACAACAGAACCACAAGTAGAAGCGGACTAAAAAAAGAGAAATTGAAACAAGAAAAGAAGCACGTTTTTGTTGAGGCTTTAAATTAAAGTAGGACATACCAGTGAAGAGAAGTAAGCAGAATGGAAGAACCAAAGAGCACAGATGATTAACCTTGGCTTGCAGCCGGCTAATAGTAGCAAATAGCACAGGGAAAAGGGGAGAACAGAGATTTTTAATAAGAGAGGAGTTTTTGAAAACCAAGTGTTCGTGTCTTGTTAATGAAAGACTTAGGGTATTTATAGCTGAAAGTAGGTAGTGAAATAAAGTAAAAATCATAGTAGTATACTAATTTAAGAAATCAGAATCAATCAATTAGGGAATAAAGGAAGTACTTCCTTAAGTTAAGGGAATCAAAATCAAACGGAAAGATTCAGTACAATATAAGGCAAGAAGAAAAATCAGTGAATGATTAAATAAGGAAGGATTCAAGGTTGAGTAGGCATACATTAGTTGATTAGGAATAAATTCAGAAAAATCCAATTAAGGAAAGGCTCAGTAAAACAAAGTACCATAGCAGATAAGGTAATGAAATCAGTTAATTTAAACAGGCAAGTAGAATTCTAAGGCTTTGAAAGAAAATCTTTCAATTGCCATCAATTAAGGAAAATCAAAATCAATCATGGGGGAGTCATGATTCTGTATTTTCAACATATAAATAAAGATGAATGAACAGGAGTAGAAAACAAATAAGGTCCGCCATATAGACAGAAAGAAACAAGAGATGAGCAAACACAATCATTCAGAGG
Source organism: Nicotiana tabacum (assembly GCF_000715075.1). Taxonomy (NCBI): domain Eukaryota; kingdom Viridiplantae; phylum Streptophyta; class Magnoliopsida; order Solanales; family Solanaceae; genus Nicotiana; species Nicotiana tabacum. The sequence continues at coordinate 115,980,551 of NC_134084.1, forward strand.
TGGTATAAGTAGGCTAAAGATTCAGCAGAACACATTCGAAGCATGGTGGCCATGAGAGATTAACAAGAATCAAGTAAACAGGCTAACACACAGAACCAAGGCAAAGAAAATCATGCTAACACACAGAACCAAGGCAAAGAAAATCATGCTAACACATATAACCAAAGCAAAAAAATATTAAAAATTAGGGCTTTTAATAGAGTCGAGTTAAAAAGCAGTAAGAACATAAAATCGGTCAAAATAAGAAAGGAAAAAGGTTTAATCATAAAGAAATTAGTTAAAACATACGTAAAAAGAACTCCGAGAAACCCTAGTTTTCAAAGAAAGTAAAAACAGTTTAAAGTAGAGGATCTTTCAGAAGAAGCTCGAGAAGCAAATCATAGAAGGAAACAGGCTTAAAGCATGAAAATAACAAAGATCTGAGAAATTCAGGAGAGAGTTAGGGTTTCAAAAGGAAACCAAATAGAAATCGAAAGAACCTGCTGTAACTTCATAAATCGTAACACATATGGCGTGATTTTGCCCAAAATCACACCAGAGAAGCCTCGAATAACAGAATCAGAAACCCTAGATCCAAATCGATATGGCTCGGAACCCTTGAAGGCCTTAGAGATGACGAGCAAGGCGATGAGAGACCCATTGGAGGCTTGGGGTTGAAAGGAGGTAGTTGGAGATGACCGGAGAAGGAGGTGATTGATAGAATCTAGGTTTAGGTTGAGAGGGAATAGAGGAGATAAGAAAGTTTGAGGGCGTCAGAATTAAAAAGGAAAGGAAAGGACGTCAGAATTAGATAAATTATTAGGGTTAGGGTCTCTGTTAGAATTAAAAAGGAAAGGAAGAACGAGGGTCGTTTTTCTAAAAGATCAACGGTCAGGATTTAAGATGGCTTGGGTCGGGTAGTGGGTAATTGGGTCTGGTTCGGGGTTTATTGGGTTATTAAAATAAAAATTGGGCTGGGATTGGGGTCCGATTTGGTTAGGATTGAAAGCCAAATTTGGTTATTATTTAAATAGCTAGTTTTTCCCTATTTTAATTTATAAAAATAATCGGTAATTTCTAAAAAATAACTTAAGGTGCCAAAATAATTTAAAATACATAATTATCATTTTAAAAATACAGGGGGCCGTTTTATGCATATAAAATATAATTATATCTTAAAATGGGCTAACAATGCAATTATATGCAATTTAGCTTTAAAATACTAAATTTAATTGTAAAAACACATAAAAACTAAATTAGCCGTATTTTGGCATAAGTATAGAAATAAAATAAATGAATTATCAAAACAATAATTTTAAAAATAATTATTGGGAAATTTATGGATATAAGGGGAGAGAATAAATCAATTAAAACCGTTAATTATGGGAAAAATAATAAAAGCTTTGTGCATGCTTATATATGCATATATATGCTATTTGAAGGTATTTATGCATATTTAAAATATATAGCGAAAATTGGGTATCAACAGCTACCCCTCTTTACTCGGGAAGGATGAAAGAGTTTACGGGTAAAGAAATGATGGCCAATTTTGACCGGATGAGATGTTTTGAAAGACAGAGGTCGAGCTTCGGTTTTCGAGTTGCCTACATATCCCTGGTTTTATAGGAATCGGGCCATGTGTAGTTCTGGATTCACCTGTGGATTATGCCGATGAATTTATTGTAAGAATGGACACGAGATATAGAAGCGGCTACGATTGGGATGGTCAGAGGGAACTAGAGGGAGTTAGCTCCTGCTAGGATAGCGATTGCTTACTGGTTACCTGCAAATAAAAGATTCTATAAACGTATTTGTGAAAATTTAAACATGATGCAAATTCCCTTTGGACAATGAAGGTTGTCTTCGGACGATTAAAGATGACGTCCTTGGACCATGACGTCCTGGGCCATGAATTGTTTAATGAGGGATTCCCAGGCTATTAAATGATGTTCTCGGGCCATGAAAATGGTTCCTCCGAACCATGACTCCTTTGAATAATGATATGCAAATTTGAGAGATCATCAGGCCATGGCATGTTGTCTTCAGGCTATGAGTATGATGCCTTCGGAGTATGACGCCTTTGGACAGATTGGTGATATTTCATCCCATGAAATTCATTAGTATGATGTAACAAGACAAGGTTTAGTCTTGCGAGGTAGAGGGCAGAGCTTAGCCTGATTGAAAAACAGGTAGATAGTAGTAAACAAATAGAGCAATATTGGTGCAAAGAGGGACATCGCTTAGTCCCGTGCAAGTGGAGAGGAAAGGATTAGCCTTATGCAAACGGGGAGGCAAGGATTAGCCTCATGCAAATATGGAATCAGGGCTTAGACTCATGCAAGATTGGAGACAGATCTTAGTCTCATGCAAGGGTGGAGACAAGGATTAGACTCATGTAAATATGGAGTCAGAGGTTAGACTCATGCAAATATGGAGTCAAGGATTAGACTCATTCAAGATTGGAGACAGAGCTTAGTCTCATGCGAAGAGAAGGAAGCCTTAGCCTTATGCAAATACGGAGTCAGGGCTTAGACTCATGCAGGTATGAAGGTAAGGATCGACCTCATGCAAATATGGAGTTAGGGATTAGACTCATACAAGATTGGAGACAGAGCTTAGTCTCATGCAAATATGGATTCCGCTATTAGACTCATGCAAGATGTGGGACAGGGCTTAGTCCTATGCAAATGGAAGGCAGTGCTTAGCTTTATGCAAAATAGAGGTAAGGCTTAACCTCATGCAAGATTCGGGATAGGGTTTAGTCCCATACAAATGGAAGGCAGTGCTTAGCCTTATGCAAAATGGAGGCAGGGCTTAGCCTCGTGCAAGATTCGGGACAGGGCTTAGTCCCTTTCAAATATGGAGTCAAGGATTAGACTCATGCAAATGTGGCATCAGAGATTAGACTCATGCAAATGTGGAGTCAAGGCTTAGACTCATGCAAATGTGGAGTCAGAGATTAGACTCATGCAAATGTGGAGTCAGGGCTTAGACTCATGCAAATGGGGAATGAAGGATTAGACTCGTGCAGATATGGAGTGAAGTATTAGACTCATGCAAAGTGAAAATAACAGATAAGGGTAGAGCGTATCTTAGCTAGGATAGGTTCAGCCTCTAACGGCCGGATGGATGGTGAATTTTCTTTGTGAATGAATGCTATCGTAAAATGTTCCTGCGTTCAAAGAAAAATCGTAAGTTTCACAAGGGAAGGTTAGTTCTTGCTTCGTCTGCCATCCTTGCTTTGCTCCGCTCTGGAAGCCCCCTTTGAGTTCCCCTAGGTAGCACCTGACTGTTATAAAAATAGAATTTTCGAAAAATATGCATTCATTGATAAAAATAGAATTATTTTGGAAGTGTATTGATATCTCAAGTAACTTTTGATGAACTAGCGACTGTGACACATTCCAAAGGCATTGCAGCTTTCTTATGTGGGAATTTTTAGGGTCCTCCTCAAAATTCTGCCCCAGTTTGGAAGATGATTTCTAACCATTTGCAGATGGCAGAACTTGCTGAATCTCCTTTGGAATTTTAATAATCAATTCTGCCCCAGTTCTTGGCTGATGACTAACTTCCTAGCACGTGATAGAACTGGCTGGACTTGCTCCGGAATCCCTCCTCAAAATTCTACCCCAGTTTCTGATTCTGGGGAAAAATGAAAATTTTATTATGATATGACCAAACCCATAAAGCTGCCTATGTATTCCCGCTTAAATAGGAATCAGGTCAAGCATAGTTCAATTACATCAGAAAAGAAAATGTGAAATAATCTAGGCATAGTATCTCGTGACTACGTCTGAATTGATTGGTTTTGGCCAGATCTTTCCATACATCTCTACAAGTATGAGTGCTCCTCTTGTTAGTACTCTGTGAACCATATACGAACCTTGCCAGTTAGGAGAGAATTTTCCTTTGGCTTCATCTTGGTGTGGAAAATCCTCTTCAATACCAACTACTCTGGTGCGAACTGTCTTGGTTTGACCCTTTTATTGAAAGCTCTGGACATTCTGTTCTAATAGAGTTGGCCGTGGAATACTGTGTTCATCCTCTTTCCATCGATAAGGGCCAATTGTTCATAGTGACTTCTTATCCATTCTACATCGCTGAGTTCAGCTTCCTGTATGACTCTTAAAGAAGAAATCTCTACCTCGGCTGGGATGACAGCCTCAGTACCATTAACTAGTATGTAGGGGGTTGCCCCGGTTGACGTGTGAACTATGGTGCGGTACCCTAACAGAGCAAAGGGTAACTTCTTATGCCACTGCTTGTGATTCTCTAACATTTTCCTTAGCATCTTCTTAATGTTTTTGTTGGCAGCTTCTACAGCTCCATTCATATGAGGTCTGTAGGCGGTGTAATTCTTGTGCTTGATTTGGAAGTTTCACATATAGCTTTCATCAGGTCACTGTTGAGGTTGGCGGCATTGTTAGTAATAATGGACTCAAGAACTCCGAATCGGCAGACAATACGATCCTTGACAAAATCTGCGACGACCTTCTTGGTTACAGCTTTGTAAGATGCAGCTTCTACCCATTTTGTGAAGTAATCAATGGCTACTAGAATAAACTGATGTCCGTTCGAAGCTGTGGGCTCAATCGGACCAATAACATTCATTCCCCAAGCGGCGAATGGCCAAGGTGAGCTTGTTGCATTGAGCTCGTTTGGTGGAACCTTTATCATGTCGGCATGAACTTGACATTGAAAGCATTTGTGAACATACTGAATACAATTCATCTCTATGGTCATCCAAAAGTAACCTGCCCTGAGTATCGTCTTGGCCTAAATTAAACCATTCATATGCGGGCCACATGTCCTAGCATGCATATCCTCAAGTAGCTTAGAAGCTTCCTTTGCGTCGACACACCTTAGTAAACCCAAATCTGAAGTTCTTCTATACAAGTTCCCTACGCTTTGGAAGAAGTGATTTGACAATCTCTGGAGCGTGCATTTCTGAATGTGATTTGCATGCTCCAGATATTCTCCTTTTGATAAGTACTACTTGATGTCATGGAACCAAGGTTTTCTATCGGCTTCTTCCTTGACATGAGCATAATATGCCGGCTGATTATGGATCCCCACTGGAATGGGATCAATATAATTCTTATCTGGATGTTGTATCATTGATGACAAAGTGGCTAATGTGTCGGCAAACTCATTCTAAATTCTGGACACATGTCGGAATTCTATCTTCGTGAACCCCCTTTTCAATTCCTGCACATGGTGCAGATATGGCAATATCTTGGAATTCTTGGTAGCCCATTCTCCTTGCACCTAGTGCACAAGCAAATCTGAATCGCCGATCACCAACAACTCCTAGATGTTCATGTTGACTGCCATGTTGAGCCCTAGTATGCAGGCCTCATATTCTGCCATGTTGTTGGTGCAGGGAAATCTGATTTTAGCAGATACAGGATAATGCTGACCCATTTCTAACACCAAAACTGCTCCAATTCCTACTCCTTTGAAATTTGCGGCTCCATCGAAGAACATCCTCCAACTGTCATATGCTTTAGTAATGACTTCTCCTACGAATGATACTTCTTCATCAGGAAAATACATTTTCAAGGGTTTGTATTCTCCTTCTACCGGATTTTTAGCGAGGTAATCTGCCAATGTTTGTCCCTTAACTACCTTTTAAGTTACATAAACAATGTCAAACTCACTTAGTAGTATCTACCATTTAGCCAGCATCCCCGTAGGCATGGGCTTCTGAAATATGTACTTCAGAGAATCCATACTGGACATGAGGTATGTAGTGTAGGCAGAGAAATAATGCCTCAACTTCTGGGCTGTCCAGGTCAGAGCACAGCAAGTGCGTTCAAGTAGAGAATACCGCGCTTTATAAGGTGTGAATTTCTTACTCAGGTAATATATGACTTGCTCCTTTCTTCCTATCTCATCATGTTGTCCCAAAACACATCCAAAGGCTCCGTCTAACATGGATAGATAAAGAAGCAAAGGTCGTCCTGGTGCTGGCGGGACCAGAACTGGCAGTGTGGACAGGTATTCCTTGATCTTGTCAAAAGCTTTCTGACAATCGTTTGTCCAGCTTGTTTCGGCATCTTTCCTCAGCATCTTGAAGATGGGTTCACATATGACTGTGGACTGTTCTATGAATTGACTGATGTAGTTGAGCCGTCCCAAGAAGCTCATCACGTCCTTTTTGCTTTTGGGTGATGGTAACTCCTGAATAGCTTTGACTTCAGTCGGAGCTAGCTCGATCCCTCGGCGACTGACAATGAATCCCAGTAATTTTCCTATGGGGACCTCAAAAGCACACTTTGCGGGGTTCAACTTCAAATTTTACCTCCTGAGCCTGTCGAAGAACTTCCTCAAGTCTGTTATGTGATATGTGGCCCTTTTGGATTTGATAATGACGTCGTCCACATATACCTCTATTTCTTTATGTATCATATCATGGAAGATGGTTGTCCGTGGCCCTCATGTAAGTAGCCCCAGCATTCTTCAGACCGAATGGCATCATCTTGTAACAATATACACCCCAAGGCGTAATAAAAGTTGTCTTCTCGGCATCTTCTTCATTTATCAAATCCGGTGATAACCTGCGAAGCAATCTACAAAGGATTGGAGTTCATGCTTGGCGCAGTTATCAATCAGGATGTGTATATTTGGCAGTGGGAAGTCGTCTTTGGGACTTGCTCTATTCAAATCCCGATAATCAACACATACCTTGACCTTCCCGTCTTTCTTTAGAACTGGCACAATATTAGCTAACCCTATTGGGTATTCAACCATCCTGAGAACCTTGGCTTTGATCTGTTTGGTAACTTCCTCCTTGATCCTCAAACTCATGTCTGGTTTGAATTTTCTGAGTTTCTGCTTGACTGGCAGGCATATGGGATTGGTAGGCAACTTGTGAGCTACTATAGATGTGCTCAAACCGGTCATATCGTCATATGACCATGCGAAGATGCCCTCATATTCCTTAGAAAACGAATGTATTCTTCCTTGTCTATTGGTGACAAATAAATGCAGATGCAGGTCTCTTTGACGGTCTCGGCGTCTCCCAAATATACTGGTTTTGTTTCATCCAAGTTGGATTTAGGCTTGTTCTCAAAGTTCTCAACTTCCTTGACAATTTCCTCGGGTATCTCATCTTCTTCCTCTGAGTCACTATTCTCATGTTGCGTTTCCTCATTACATGTCACAGTCACTGGTTCATCAGGAAAAGTAATAATAATATTGTAGAAGGGAAAAGTATAAAAATAGTAATGAATAATGATAAAGGATAAATGCATTTGATTAAAACTGAGAAAATTGTTCAAACAAAGCTTGGCTCGGTGAATCGAGCGTTTATTTTGAAATAAAGAAATCTTAAAACAAAAATGCTAGAAATTTTAAATTCCTAGAACGGCTATAAATTTACCCAAGCTACCCAGGGACTCGGCGGGCTCAGGATGGTGTAACGGTCCAGTTTCTGAGAATGGCTCTGTGAGGCCCCGGGAAATTTCTAAGTAATGTAGGATTTCGAGGTGTCAAGTAGGATAATTATAATAATTTATGTGCTATTAATATGACAGACATCAATTGGATTTGGTAATAAGTGTATAAGTCTTATAATAGGTAATGTGGGGTCTAATGGGAGGCCTAAGTCTAAGTCAAGTAAGAAATTTCATAATGGGCTAAAATTCCAAATGAGTTTGCACAAGTCCACATTTTGAACGAGCATATCAAATTATATATAAGGTTTTATGTGATGAAAAACCTACCATATGAAAGGTCTTCGAGCCTAGTTTCCAACACTTCAAACCGTTTATCATTTGGACATTCTAACACAAAGTTATGATCAAATTACCATAGGCTGGAAAAATGTGATCTTGTGTCAGTTCTGCGATTGCAAAACAATTGTACGGTCCGCATAATTGATCTGCGATCGCAAATCTGGTTGCAAACTTGACCAGTGTAGCCTATTTTTAGGCACCAATTCCGCGATGCATTTTGCGACTCACATTTTTGTTTTGCGGTCCATTATGCGACCACAGACCCGATTTCGGAGGCTTATTTTTCCTATTTTTATAACACGACCCCATTTTAATATATAGGCTTTGGGGCTTCATTTGGGGTCATTTCCTACTGATATTAGAGAGAGTTGAGAGCATATAGAGAGAGAAAGGGAGAGAAGGAGTCTAGCTTCATAATCACCCAAATAATGCTCATGTTTTTAAGAATCAAGGAAGATAACCACTTAATTGTCCTCCACTCAAAGATTTCATCTAAGAGGTTAAGGGTTAAAATATGTTGTGGGAATTAGAAATAGGCCATGCATGTGAGACTAAGTTGTAGTATGTGATATTAAAGAACTAATTTGGGTAGTTCCTATTAAAATTGGTTGGGGAAGAAGGAATTTCCATTTTCAGACCTAAGAGATATACATCATGGGTAATCTTCCTAATTATTAATCGATTCCCTCTATCTCCTTATATATTGTTATTGCTAGAGGTGTTGGTGGATTGTAGAAACTTAAGGAAAAGCTCTTTGAGGTATGTATGGCTAAAACCCCCTCTTCTTAGAAATTGAGCTCCCATGGTGTCCATGTAAAATTGTAAGTCCGAAATTTGATTGACGTAGTATTTGTTGTTTCAAAGGAATTAGTGTTGCAAGAATATATGTAAAAAGTGTGTCCCAATATGTACAATATGGTATTCTTGATAAATTGGTGATATGTGAAGAATGTGGACTATATGCTAAATTGCCTAGATTTCAAGTCAAGTTTAAATTGTGATTATTATGCCAAATCATGTGAATTTCTCTCTATACTTACAACTTGAATCGCTCTTGTATGTTCCCATTATCTTAAATTGCAAGTTTGATGTTGAAAGTGAAAGTGATGTGAAATGTGAGTTATGAAATGTGTCCTATTTCCAAGTATGATGTGATAATTTTGGCCCTAAGTGCCTATGAATTGATACATGTGAAATAAAGATTGAAATGAGATGATTAATGAGAAAGGAACAACGCCTTGGTAAGGCGGCCTAGCCGATCGGGCCGTGATCGGACGCCATGCCACACACATGGTGGTATTGTGCTGATATTGAATTCCAGAAAGTGAGAATGAATTGTGATTAAGGTACATGTGCCAATACAATGCCCCTATCAAGAAAAAGTACCATAATAAACATTAACTTGACCAATCTATGACCAATCCATAATAAAGTGCCAACTGCACTTTGCAAATGTGAATGGCAGAAAAGTTTTTGTTATGTTAATAGAATTGGTGGAACAATATATTAGCTGACAATTGGAATTGAGTTTCTTAACTCTCACTCATAATGGGATTCAGTAATATTACAACAATGTGGGATTTGCGATTCTAAGGGAGTATGGCGTAATCTTCCTCAAGAATATCATACGGATTTTACCCTACTCCGATCTTGCCGTCACGTGCTTTGTCATAATTAACGTGTGTTAGAGGGATTTTCAAGAGAATCGACGCAGGTATGTTAAGTTTATCCCTTCTTTCTTTTGGCATGATCCATACTATACCAACAAAACGTGCAAATACACAAATTTTATGAGTGACTCTATTCATAGAAGTATTAGAGATATCTATGTTCTTGAATTTCCATGTGTCAATATATTTTATCATCTGTTCATGGGTCTCAGAAAAATACGAAAGTTGAAAAGAGTTTACTTTGTGATATTACTCAAAGGCAAAATGGTTCCGAAAGATTTTATTAACGTACTTTTCATGCATTGCATTCATGTACATTGACCCATGACCAGATGGAATTATATACTCGTATATATGTATGTATATATATGTATATGGGATATGGGAAAGGTTATGGCATTATATACGCAGCACCACCTGATCAGCTGGTGTACGTTGATGATTTTGTCCATAGTGGCCAATATGATATGATGGGATGCTATCAGAGGCTGATGATGTTATGAAACATGTACCTATGCACGACATGACATTCATATGCATATGCATGATGCTAAAAGTATTTCATGATTTACAGAGTTATCCAAACTTACAGGTTGAGTCAATTACTATATATTTCTTCCATGTCTGTTATGTACTTATTTATGTGCCTTACATACACGGTACATTTTTCGTACTGATGTCTCTTTTGCATGGGAACGCTGTGTTTCATGCCCGCAGGTCCCAATAGATAGGTCGAGAGCCCTCCAAGTAGGCTATCAGCTCAGCGGAAGATGTTGGTGCGCTCCATTTGCTTCGGAGTTGCTTGTTTGGTTAGTATGATTTTGACGTGTATGGTTTGGTACGGAGGGACTCTGTCCCAACCTTTATGACATTTATGTACTCCTTAGAGGCTTGTAGACATATGTCGTGTACGTGAAAGATTCTACGGCCTTGTCGGGCTATGTTCTGAGTTTATAAATGATCATGTTGGCCTATTAGGCCTGTATGTCATATGTATATGATGATGTAATAAGAAAGATAAGTTACGTTGGTACTCGGTTGAGTAAGGTACTGGGTGCCCGTCGCAGCCATCGGTTTGGGCTGTGACAAAAGTGGTATTAAAGTAGTTCTATCCTAGGGAGTCTACAAGCTGTGTCTAGTAGAGTCTTGTTTATGGGTGCGTCATGCACCACACTTATAATCAGGAGGCTACAGGGCATTTAGGACTGTCACTCTTTCTTCTTACTCTAGATCGTGTGGTAGAGCTCAGTTGTAAGAATTCAAATTCCTAACTTCTATTTTACTCATAATAAGACGATACATCTATCCACAAAGATGATTGGTAAAAGACATGGCTATGGAAGAGTTGAGTCAGAGGAGCTCGACTTTGCATCATGCTTATAATAAGTAACTGTGAGGGTCTTCAGCAGATCATGTGCGTACTGAAAGGTATGAGCCTCTTGATAAGGAACCTTAAGGCAAGAATATTTATCCACCTTTATGGTTATGGACAATGCTTTCAAGAAGTAAAAGAAGCAAGATGAAGAAGGGTACGAGGCGCCCAGTTAATGAAGATTATAAGTATTACATTTCTGGCAGAAAAATATAAGCATTAAGAGTTATCCTCAGTAGTAGCAGAGGTATTTACAATTGGCTGTACCCATCTCAGTTATGCCCTATGGGGGATAACAGGTATAGTTTAAGAAAAGGACGGAACATCAGGACTTGGCTGGGGTTAGAGTAAACCAAAATGGTGAATGGATTGTTTGTGTTAGTTGACATTTCCGAAGGATATTGTAAGTGTGCTAGTAAATCTCCTTGTGAGACACCCAGATGGTACACTTTAAAATAGTGCAGCCAGATATGAGTACTACAAAAACATGCACTATAAGCCTTGAAGGGATACATAGTACCTTAGTGTCGCTCGCGTTCCTAGTAAAGTGAGAATGTTAAGCAACTTGAAGAGCCACTAGATGGAGCAAAGGAAAGCTAAAAGCAAAGGAATGTCTTGTTTGAGTTTTCAGAATAAAGTGATAGGCATAAATGTTAGCGGGAAATAAGAAAAGAGTTAATGAAGCATTATGAGTAAGATGTGGTACATGGATGACAATGGAAGATCAAAAGATGACAATATTACAAAATCTATAGTCAAGTGAAGGAAGAGACGAGGGGTGACAGGCCTTAGGACAACAAAAGAGTATAGGCCATACAGTCATGTCCTCATTTCGAGAAATAAGTTCGCACTCTAGCGAGATTACCAAGAGGAAAAGTTAGACCCAGAGTAATAGAAATCAGTATGGGCTGGTGAATAAGATAAACTAAATATGAATTAGGGACTGAATGGTTTGGTAACAGTCAGCATCATAAGAATTTCATATCGCATTCCGGCAATAATAAGATGAACAACAGAAGAAGGTTCATGAGAAATTCAGAGAATGGGCCAACGAGTAATTAGTAATTGGTCAGGAAGATCTAAGTTATGGATAAACAGGAGGTTACAGACGAGTCTTCAGATCATGTAAGATAAACATAGTAGAACCCAACATGGAGAGTTCAGCCTCGAAGAGTATCATTATAATACTTGAGATATATTCAAACAAGAGTCGGGGTAGTTAAAGATACCGTATGAGTGTTACGGGGATAAAAGAAAGTGCCATTGGGAAGACATTCAAAATATCAGTTTAGAAGCAACCATACAAGTACAAGGGCATAGAAGTAAGCAACTACAGATGATTATAGGCAAGTAAGGACATCAAAAAGGTCCGTAATAAGCTCACAGCTTTACGAGAGTCAAGGGTACTCCCTAAGTACTACAACAAAAAACTAGCTGAGGAGATAAGAAAGAAGGCTTCAACCTAAGCACAACGACCTAAAGAGGAAATAGTCGTGTAACAACAATCACATAACAACATTGTAAGCATTCCAAAGGAAAGTGCCACATACCGTGGCTAATGAACGAGAAGTAAGAATTAATAGTAATATTCGAGATCATATGAGTTGTATGAAAACTGTGGAAAGTGTGGTCACTAAAATAAGCTAAGTATGGACGTAACAAGGGGGCAGAAAGACCAGGAAAAATAATAGCTTATGTTGAAAGAAAGCTAAGATGGAATGAAAGAATTATTTGATTAATGATCCAGAGTTAGTACGTTGTGGATACACTCAAGATTTTGGAGCATTATCCAGGTAGCATATTTGTTCACAATCATACAGCCATAGAAGACACCGGTATAAGTTAAAAGAAAGAATTGAGCACAGGGCATAGACAAAAGATTGAATTGTTAAAAGATTGTATCATGGATATTCCATAACGCCCATGAAAAGATAAGGTAATAACTGACACCATGAGCCACAGATCGGAAGATAGCTTAATCCTACGTAACTGCTGATCAAAAGGAAGAGGAAACTAAAGAATTACATCACCCAAGTAAATTAGGAGTCTGATTATTGGACCTAGAAAAATTATAGAAGTTGTGCTTGAGAACATGATAGAATCACTCTTAATATCATATGTTCAAGAGAAATAACACAACAACTATAATCTATAATAGCTCTACAAGGAAGCCAGTTAGAAGAAGTACCAGCCTCATAAGAAGTCAATACGAATCTCCCATCGGATTGTGTATGTACTAGAGGTGCGAGTATTATAATAGAGCTTCAAGTTATGGACATGAATTACACCTAGGTGGAAGGGAGGTTAGGAAATAGACAGAAGATACGATGCGAGATTTTAAGGTAAGTAAGGTAAAGGTGAATAACGTACGAGATACTCAAAGGCAGAAGATCATGAATAGTCCATACTTCTGATAGAAGGCTATAAACACGGGGATCCAATAACCGGAATGATAGAGGCATCGTCGGTAGCATGTCTTCTAGCCTATGGTATCTAGGTACCGAGAGATCTAGCTAAGAGAGTAAAGAAGAGTTAAAGACGATGTGATGTCTCGCTAGATATTCCAGAATAACATAAGAAAATCTATGGTGCAAACAAGTTGAACCAATGTTGCGAGTAGTACAAATAGATATATATATAAGTCCCAAGCTAAAGTATGGTAAAGCGACAGAGTTTTAGGAAGGCAAGAGTAACGATAAGAAAGGGCGAATGAGAAGGTGACGAGAATGGATAAACCCTCGGGATTAAGCCCATAAAAACAAGAGAACTGATGGTTTTTCTAATTTATAGAAAGCTCAGTATAGCCGAACGAACTCAAAAGAGTCTAACACTAGTAGCATTGAGAAGAGAGGGGATGTTGCCCTAGTAATAGAATGGGGGTATAATTGTGAAAAATAAAAGATGATGTTTAGGCCTTCGATTGAGTAAGGATTTGAAGGAAACAAGAAAATAATAATAAAGGGATTTCAAGAATTGTACAGGATTAAAATACACACGTAAGTGAATCACATTGGGATGCTATGAAATATAGTTATTGAAGTATAGTATCGTCCTTAGGTGGATCAGTCTCATTACTTGACCCCGATAAGACGTGGGCCTTAGCGGCAGTGTTACATGAGAGGACAATTTGTCAGTGGTAGATTGTGGATCAACGTTAAGGTGAATCGACAATAGATGAATAAAGCTCCAACGTATGAAAGGAGATAAGGATTCCATCCTTTAGATGAATAATAATAATGAAGCATTAAAGGACTTGGATTTATACATCTATGATAAGAAGCGAGAGTAACCTGGAATTAGGTAGTAGACCTCAATAATAATAAAACCAAGGTAAGAGTTATGGTATATTATGGCCTACATAGATGCAGTAAAATCATGCAGATAGATAACCAGGTCTATGAAATAAGATATAGCAATATTCGTAAGTTCGACAAATACCGAGCGAAGAACTTCAGTAATGGCTAAAAATCGAAGGAAAAAGGAAAGAAGAGACGCATAAACACATTTACAAGGTCAGAGTCGTACAGGTTGCATGACAGAAGTAGCAACAGATACGGGATTGGAAAGATTACGACCACAAGTCATGGTGAGAGGAAGAGGCTTAAAGGGGGAATACCCTAGACTTTGGATCTATTTACAGAATAATTGCCTAGATGGAAATGAGAGTATTAAAGTATTCATAAGAGCAATCCGGTCATGAGAACAATAAGTGCATCAGTCAGCATTCAAGGACAAATGTTCTAAAGTGGGGAATAATGTTACACCCCATGTATTTGTACATGGAAGTACGTCATAAGTAAATTGATATAAGACCAGAAATAAGAAGTTACATTCTGTATTTTCGTACATTAAAGTTTTGTCATAAGCAAATCGACGTAAATTCGGGAATAAGATCATTTTGAGATTATAAGCATTATGCTATTTAAAACAAGTGATGAGAACATTCGTGAAGGTGATAGGGTAAGCAAATCAAAGAAAATGAATTTTCATCAAAGTTTGACATGTTGGGATAAAATATGGCCCGAGCTAAAATATCCGATATTTATGGACTAGTGCCATACAAGGTACCACATGACCATGATACTAAGATGTATAAGGTGTGTTAAAAGTGAGTAGTACTTTAAGTAATTTGGGATAATTTTTAATTATTTGAATTATTGGTTAATGGGAAAATTAATAAATTAAATAAGGATTAGTGGGTGCTTAATTAAAGATTTTGGATAACTTAAAACTCCCCCTAACGTGGCAAGCCTGCCCTTCCCATCCAATGACTCTTGATAAGGATTGAAAGGTGTCACATTTTAAGGAAAACAATGTGACACCAAGTCTTGAAAGGTGGGGCCCACACCACCAAGACTTAGAATCTTTCTATAATTCAAAATAAATGTATGTTACATCAAAAGAAGGGTTCGGCAACGTGATTGGTATTTTAATGAAGGTATAAACTTTATTAGCAATAAGCTGCACAAAGACCAACAAAGTAATTTTTAAGACATTCTAACAGTCGCTACAGGTGCTATCAACATATGAAGAGTTACTCCTATACCTGACATAAAGAGTTGAGTACAAGCAAAGAGGATTCTTGAGACATTATTCCACCAGCGTGTTGAAGAAGCAAATTTCGCAACTAGGGAAGGGCACAAGCCAATACAACGCCCCTATCAAGAAAAAGTACCATAATAAATATTAACTTGACCAATCTATGACCAATCCATAATAAAGTGCCAACAGCACTTTGCAAATGTGAATGGCAGAAAGGTTTTTGTTATGTTAATAGAATTGGTGGAACAATATATTAGCTGACAATTGGAATTGAGTTTCTTAACTCTCACTCAAAATGGGATTCAGTAATATTACAACAATGTGGGATTTGCGATTCTAAGGGAGTATGGCATAATCTTCCTCAAGAATATCATATGGATTTTACCCTACTCCGATCTTGCCGTCACTTGCTTTGTCGCAATTAACGTGTGTTAGAGGGATTTTCAAGAGAATCAACGCATGTATGTTAAGGTTATCCCTTCTTTCTTTTGGCATGATCCATACTATACAAATGAAACGTGCAAATACACAAATTTTATGAGTGACTCTATTCATAGAAGTATTAGAGATATCTATGTTCTTGAATTTCCATGTGTCAATATATTTTATCATCTGTTCATGGGTCTCAGAAAAATATGAAAGTTGAAAAGAGTTTACTTTGTGATATTACTCAAATGAAAAATGGTCTTATGACATTCCGAAAGATTTTATTAACGTACTTTTCATGCATTGCATTCATGTACATTGACCCATGACCAGATGGAATTATATACTCATATATATGTATGTATATATATGTATATGGGATATGGGAAAGGTTATGGCATTATATACGCAGCACCACCTGATCAGCTGGTGTACGTTGATGATTTTGTCCATAGTGGCCAATATGAAATGATGGGATTCTCTCAGAGGCTGATGATGTTATGAAACATGTACCTATGCACGACATGACATTCATATGCATATGCATGATGCTAAAAGTATTTCATGATTTACAGAGTTATCAAAACTTACAGGTTGAGTCAATTACTATATATTTCTTCCATGTCTGTTATGTACTTATTTATGTGCCTTACATACATAGTACATTTTTCGTACTGACGTCCCTTTTGCATGGGAACGCTGCGTTTCATGCCCGCAGGTCCCAATAGATAGGTCGAGAGCCCTCCAAGTAGGCTATCAGCTCAGCAGAAGATGTTGGTGCGCTCCATTTGCTTCGGAGTTGCTTGTTTGGTTAGTATGATTTTGACGTGTATGGTTTGGTACGGAGGGACTCTGTCCCAACCTTTATGACATTTATGTACTCTTAGAGGCTTGTAGACATATGTCGTGTACGTGAAAGATTGTACGGCCTTGTCGGCCTATGTTCTGAGTTTATAAATGATCATGTTTGCCTATTAGGTCCGTATGTCACATTGTATATGATGATGTAATAAGAAAGATATGTTACGTTGGTACTCGGTTGAGTAAGGTACCGGGTGCCCATCACGGCCATCGGTTTGGGCCGTGACACCACTGAACTTTGGCATACTAATGTTGGCCTTTCCACACTGCACTGGTTCAATTCTTAGTTACTACGTCTTGTTGTAAGCATTGCTCGGGTCCTTGAGACCCTTTGGGAACTTTGATGCACCTAGACTCTGATTTGTCTATGGAAACGAGGCTTATTAGACCATTGGAGGCTTTGGGAAACTTGGGACTAATTGCAGGCTCTCTGTAGAATAGCTTCTTGATTTTCTATTTCATTGATGTAATTCATTTATTGGCCTGTAATAACTTGTAAATAGATATTTGGGGTATTTAGTAAAAAAGGTAGGTAGATGTATACTTTGTGGGGTAACATGGGTCGAAATCCTACTCTTAGGATTTTACTTTCAAATCTACCTGCTTTACTGAATAGAAAACATATTCATAGGGTTTTACTCTTGTTGAATCTGATTTTGTTGCATAAGATACATCATGCCTATAGGTTTTCACTTCCAATGTCGTTTGCATCAAGTAGAAATCATGTTCATAAGATTCTGCATTTTTCATGTTAGAGACCATGTTTGTAGGTTCCAAACCATCATGTCTTAAATCAATTCAAGTGTAGATGCCATGCCTATAAGACTTAATTCCGATTCAGTTCTAATAAGTCTTTCCATATGTTACTGCAAATCGACTAAAAACAGTAATACGCCTATATACCATGCCTATAGGGATTTCTATTCGCAATTATGTCTGATAATCTAATTAGCCTAATAAATCAATGTCATTACGCCAAGTTCATCTTTTAAAACTGGTCTTATTAAGTATTGACTTCTCCTCAAGTTCTTTAAAAATTGCAGTAATCTCATTAGATACCATATTTATAGGTATTAAAGGGTTATCTCGCAAACCTGCTTGTTTCTGCATTAATATAGACACAGTATACTGCATATAGGTAAGCCTTAGGGAATTTTCAAAACCTGCATTCCCCTGAAGTTACTTCTATCATTTAATGTTTCTGATTCTAATAACGTTAAAAAGAATCCCCAGGAAATTGCTAGGTTATAACTTCTAGGTCTAAAAAGTGGTCTATTTCTATATAATCACTTAGAGATCCTACTTTAGGACTTTGATCAATAAAGGCCTTAACTGTGCTTGAGACGTATTGCTTGTATATTTGTTTGCGGAGGAAACTATGAGCCTCTTACTTGGTCCCATTATGTGAAAGTCCTAAATGTTTTGACTGTCGCCTTAGATTATTCGCCTTTCTAAACCTTTGGGGTGTATCTAGAACTACTCATAGGTAGAGCCCCTAACTCCCTTCGGGACCATTAAGAAGGGACGGGTAGCAGTACGCAATAGGTATCTGTGACCAAACACTCGCTTTGCATGACCAATAACGGGATGGGAAGGGTAGGCATGGGATATGATGACTACACGTTAATGTCACGTGTAGCCCCTCATTGAGGAGTGTTTACTGGACATTGCGTGGGGTGATCCTATAAGATAAACAACCTAGGACCCCTCCATATCTCAAATCCTCTCCTTATTTAAAGCTTTTTGTTTTTCTAATTTGTTCAACCCTTCATTCACTACTTGAATTGCTCAAGGTGCTTTATAAACAACTTATTTGATTCAACTATTTGTATGGACTAATTTGTGAATATAAGTTCAGACGGGACCCACATTTGTGGACCAAGAGTGGTGCCTAACACCTTCCCCTCGAGGTTACTTCGAGCCCTTACCCTAATCTCTGGTAATGCAAACCAACCCAAGAGTTAATCACTCTAGGTGCCCTAACACACCATAATCCGTTAGGTGGCAACTCTTCAAATACCAAATTCCCAAAAGGAAATGAGTTATTACACCCCGTGAATGTCGAAACCCAGACTCCTCCTTGTGGAGGGAAAATGGGGGCGCGACACCTCTCACGAACTGTAGCCACCAAAGTTGGTGCATGCCTAGCCAAGTCAGTGAAATGAACAACATACTCTGAAACAGTCATAGTGCCCTGGCGCAAATGCTCAAACTCTACGCGTCATGCGTCCCTGATGCTTTGAGGAACAAAATCTCTCAAGAACATATCTTAAAACTAAGTCAAAGTAAGGGATGCTGCCTCAGCTGGACTGTCCAACTCAAAAGTATGCCACCACTGGTAGGCGGCTTCTCAAAGCTGGAAGGTAGTGAAAGAAACCCCACTCGATCCTGATATACCCATAGTTCGGAGGATATGTTGGCACTCCTCAAGAAATCCCAGGGCATCATCTGATGCGAAACCACTGAATACAGGAGGCTTATACTTCTTTAACCTCTCAAGCCTCCGCTGCTCATCCTCTAAAGTCGCTGCCCTGTCCTCGGGCTGATCTAGAACTGCAGGCGGTACCGGTATAACCTCTGGGATCTAATCAACCTGGACTCGCTGCTCAAGAGTGCGGGCGGCGAGAGTCTGTGCTCCTCCCCCTGCCTGGGATTTGGCTGCAGCAAGGGGAATTAGCCATGCCTAAGCTAGAGTGGTGTACATGCTCACGAACTATGCAAGAGTCTCCTGAAGAGCTGAAATAGTAGTAGCAATAGACGTATCAGGTGCCTGGACTCCGGTTAGAGCTGTTGGTGGTTCCTCCGTGGCAGCTTGCGCAGGAACTCTGGCTGCACCACGATTGCGTCCTCGGCCTCTACCCTAGCCCCAACCTCTGACGGCTCTAGCAGGGGGCGCAGGTGCCTGGTCATCTCCAGTAGCACGTGTCCTCACCATCTGTGTGAGAATAGAAGACAAAAGTTTAGAATTGTGATATCAAAAATCTCGCACGACAAGGAAATCAAATAAAGTGAATTTTTCCTAACAATTACATAGCCTCTCGTAGATAAGTACAGACATCTCTATACCGATACACGAGACTCTAATAAACATGCTTGTGATTCATGACTCTTATGAAGCTAGAGCTCTGATACATACTTGTCACGACCCAAGTTCGCCCTCCGTGAACTGTCGTGACGACACCTAGTCTCTACAACTAGGTAAGCCTACCAATTTTTGAAAAAGAGAAAAAAATGCAGAAAAACTAATAAAACTGAAGATAAAAAAATATAAAAGAGTTTAAGATGCCGCTCGGCATATACTAATACAAGATCTCAAAAAAATTGAACAATTTCCCAAAACACGAAATCTCATGAAATCACCAGTTAAGGATACTATATAATGCTCTAACTCCATAATGTCTAAAACAAAGTAAATACAGAAGGGTTGTAACTACAAGAGAGAATGTAGTGGGATTCCTCGGTTTGCGGACGGGGAAGATATACCTTGAAGTCTCTAAAGGATTTTCCTCGCCTCAAGGATGGTAGGGGCTGAGCCGAATAACCTGTATCTGCACATGAAAAGCATGCGTAGAAAGGGCGTAAGTACACCACAACGGTACTCAGTAAGTGCCAAGCCTAACCTCGGTTGGGTAGTGACGAAGAAAGTCAGGGCCCTATTGATTATAGATGAAATAATCAAGGTAAACAGTATAGAAAACGATAATATAATTTAAGTGCTAACAGTCTATATCAATTAAAAACACAGAAGGAATCTAACTCAGTACACAGAAATAGCAACAGGATATCTTCTGGGATACCGTTCCGTAGTCCCAAACGTAAATGTCCAGAGGATCTCCCGGGATACCGTCCCATTGTCTGAATCATAAAGATGCAGCGTAAACTCCCAGAATACCAATCCGTAGTCCTAAAGTAAATATCCAGTACATGGGATCTACCGGGTGCTGTCCCGTAGTCCTAAATATAAATATGCAGGGGGATCTACCGGAATACCGATCTGTAGTCCCAAAGTAAACAAACATGGGGATCTCTCGGGATACCGTCCCGTAGTCCCAAAGTAAACACACAGCAGTAACACAAAGAATATTCAGTTCAATCATATTTCCTACCAAGGTAGGTATTTCTAATCATAGCATGCTGCACATAATTCAAATAAGGCAGTTTGAATAAATAAAGCAATTAAGTCACTTAGACATGCTTCCCTAATCTAACAGTAGGTTTAATTTGCAAGTAATGTACAATAAGGAAAAAAACACAGTTTTAGTTACTTAATGAAACAGGATTTTCAATAATTAGCACATGTGCGCACTCGTCACCTCACGCACAAGGCATTTCATATATCAACAATACCAAATCCTAAGGGGAGTTCCCCCCCACAAGGTTAGACAAGCCACTTACCTCGAACTGGCTCAAAAATCAACCTGAAACTATGCTCTTTCCAAAATTACTCGACTCCAAATGGGCCAAATCTATTCAAATCAATTGCATAATGTAAATATAACTTCAAGTAATTAATTCCACTAATTAATTTTAAGCTAACACACGAAAATAAGAAAATTCCACAAAATGTCCACCGAGCCCACGTCTCGGAATCGGGTAAAAGTTACGAATTATTAAATCCCATACACTTACGAGTCT
Source organism: Nicotiana tabacum (assembly GCF_000715075.1). Taxonomy (NCBI): domain Eukaryota; kingdom Viridiplantae; phylum Streptophyta; class Magnoliopsida; order Solanales; family Solanaceae; genus Nicotiana; species Nicotiana tabacum. The sequence goes on from NC_134084.1 coordinate 116,001,775, forward strand.
AACCATACCAAAATTATCCAAATCCAATGTCAAATTCACAATCAAAACTCGAAAATTAGACCTAAGAACTTTTCCAAATTTTTTTCCAATTTCTCACCCCAAATCCAAAATTAGATGATGAATTCACATTTAGATTAATGGGTTATAAGCAAAAACGGAGTTAGTAATCATTAACCAATTGATATCTCTGAAAATCTCGCAAAATCTCGCTCAAATCCAAGCTCGTAATCTCTAGTTTTGATAAAAATGGCTAAACCCTCGACTTTGAAATTTTATAATCTGCCCAGGTAAATCCTTCTTCGCGAACGCAGAAGGACCCTCGCGTTCGCAAAGCACACCTCTGCTTGGCCCAGATTTCCTTCATCACGAACGCGATGTTCCTCTCGTGAACGCGGTAGTAGCCTTCTCCCTCCTACGCGAACACGAGACCTTCTCCGCGAACGCGTAGGCATACGACCTCACAGCTTTGTGAACTCGGGACCATCATCGCGAATGTGAAACATTAAGTTTCCACCAGCCAAAGCTCCTCTTCACGAACGTGAGACCCCACTCGCGAACACGAAGAAGGAAACCAGAACTGGAGACCTGCTACATTTTCTGCAATTCTCTAAGTCCAAAAATTATCTATTGAGCATTCGAAACACACCCGAGGCCCTTGGGACCTCAACCAAACATGCCAATCAATCCTAAAACATCATTCAAACTTGTTTCAAACTTCGGAACGCTCAAAACAACATCGAAGCACCAAATTAACATCAGATTCAAGCCATAGAACTCCAAAAACTCTCAAATTCCGCTTTCGATCAAAAAGTCTATCAAACCTCGTCTGAATGACCTAAAATATTGCAAGCACGTCACATTCAACACTATGGAACTACTCCAACTTCCAGAATTCAATTCCGACCCCGATATCAAAATCTCACTATCTAACCGGAAACTTCAAAAATTTAACTTTTAGCATTTCAAGCCTAAATATGCTATGGACATCCGAAACACAATCCGAATAAGCCCCAAAGCCCGAAATCACCCAACGGAGATAACGGAATTGACATAATTCCATTCCGAGGTCGTCTTCACACAGCTCCGACTACGGTCCAAATTCTAAAGCTTAAGCTCTCTTTTAGGGACTAAGTGCCCCAAAACACTCCGAAACTCAAAAAAATCATCCCGACAAATCAAAATAGCAGAAACAAACACGGGGAAAGCAGTTAATAAGGGGTCAGGGTGTTAATTATTTAAACAACCAGTCGGGTCGTTACAGTTCACCACCAACGATATTTAGCAACAATGTTTATCTAGTGTCGACACAACTATTATTTTATTTTCTAACTCTTTCTATCTTTTGCGACATTTGTAGACTCATGAATACAGTATTTGTCTAAGAACTAGAAAGGTGTAGAAACAAATATTAAGTTCCGTAATCTTCCTTGTCCTTCTACTTCTTCTTTAATAGTTCTTGATGTGTCTTTTGACTTCTATTTTCTGGGATCGCAAAGGAGCATTGATTGGAGGTCTTTCCTTGTAAGGCACAGTCTTCTAAGAGTAGGACCCAGGGTAGCCTCATGTATCTAGCTTGAGAGGTGTTGCCAGATTCATTCTCAGTTTGAAGTTTTGGCTCTTCCAATTAACCTTGTTTAGAGTTTCCGCAGATTTCCCTTGATTGACTGTCTATCCTTGATTGACTCTCTTTCCTTCCTTCCATGTTGAGAATCTTTAGCTCGTCTGCTTGTTTGTCTTTCCTTTCTTGTTTCTTGATTGATTCTTTTTTTCATTTGATATGGAGTTTGAAAAACATAGTCGTTGGCTTCCTCTAATTTCCTTGTATGATTTTAATTCTTTCCTTTCTTTCATCCATCGGAGCTGTTATGAATCTGCACACAAAGTAGGATGACATTAGTCATGACTATTTTGATTATTGAACATTATTAAAATTATAAATCTAACAATCTCCCCATTTTTTATAATGACAATAATGCACAAATAGTTTGACTAATTTATGAGATACTTCACTTTCAGAGCAAGAAGATACAAAGAACTATAGCTAATAATAATACTAGTTATGCAGGCAAAAAATATATACAGCTAACAATTATACCATCCATACTCGACTGTATGGCCTTCCAAACACATCCAAAAGAGAAGTTTTATAAAAGCACGACAAAAAGAACAAGAAAAAGATTGTTTAAACATCCTAAACACTTAATTTCTTCCAAGGAAATACTTCAAAGTGTTGATCACTTTAGTGCAAAAACTATCATAGGAGGCATCAATCTCCTTGGTGACTTTGGTCAGCTTCTCAGTGACATCCTGCATAGCCCTGATCCCTTGCCTCTTTGTAGCTTAGAGAATGATCCTCAACCTGTCCATATCTACTCCAGTTTCCTTTGTCACTTCTCTGATCTTGTCCACCTATCCTGCATAGAGGTTCGCAGTTCCTTGATACCTACAATAGTTTGCTACATTAGTAGCAACTGATCCGAGGAATAGAATTTTCTTGCTTTAGATTTAATATCTCCACTACCCTGTTGAGGAGTGGATTCTAGTGATTTGTCTTTCTTGAACCAGGTTCCCTCAACAAAAATTATACCCAATCATAGCAAAAGCAATCTTGCCATAAGTGTTGGAAATGGTTTTAGGGGCACAGGGAGACAAATCTACTTTTATAACTTGCAAGATGTGAGAGATTAGTAAACCATAAGGCAAACTATTATCAGAAGATGAGACATCCCTGATGCTTTCAAGCATGTACTCTCGCACCCAAGCAAATCAATTAATAGCCTTTCCATTCACAAGACAGTGCAAGAAAAACACATTTCATAGAGACAGGGTGCTAAGACCAGTACAGGGTAAGAAGGTGGTGTCAATAATGTGAGCTAGTATACGGTACTCAAAGTTTAGATTTTTGGGACCAACGTCCGGGGGGTTTTTAGACAACATACTTTTTGCTTCCTCAAACGATACTTCAAAACTATCAGGACAATAATATTGCACAAAGATATTGTACCCAACAAACCTGGTTGCAATTTTTTTTCTGACTGATATGAGTCAAGAATAATGCGGGTTCCCAAAATCATAGATTCTAAATCATGTTTATCATTTACAAATAAATTTGCATAAAACATAGCACAGGCTATTCATATACAGTGTCACCAACAGTTGCAAATAGGGAGACAAGTTTTTGAATTTCAAATATAGATATAACATTATAGTGAGAGTTTTTCATAGATTTCTAACTTACAGTGCGACCATAGGCAATCGGCTTCCCTTTGTAAGCAACAAATTTTGCTTTCTCTTTGAGACCATATATGTTCATCTTGTTTATGCTTTCTATTTTCCTCTCTTTTGAGATGACTATTTTGCGATGGACTCCATTGGACGTCTTCCAGTCCTCTTCTGAGCAATGAGAATTTCTTCCAAAGAATAACTAGATTCATCCTCGAATTGTTGATGATATGTACTCCCTGATGACTCCACATCCACAGGATCGTCATTTTGATGGTTTTTCTTGAAGCGATGGCTTCTTCTAGGCATAGAAGAGGATGGAAAGGGTTTGGTTTTGGCCATGAGTAAGAGAGAGGAGAGAGAGAGAGATGCTTTCTTTGAGATAGTGGGAGATATGAATAAAAAAGGGTGAATGAATGCCTCGATTCTGGAGAGACGTGTGAAAGACAACTAAAAAGTTACCTTATGCAAGCCCACTGTCAGTCAAATAATAAATGCACATATAGAGTAAACAAATGCTTAGAGATATTTTGGGCGAAAATTATGAAGATCAATTATGGGAATTTTTCTAAAATGGACAAAATTAGAGAAATTAAATGGGAATCTAGCAAATACCAATTTTGTCACAAAGAAAAAAGAATCACTCTTCAAGTCGTGGTTTTGTGAAAATGTCTGTTAACTATTTTTCAATATTAATAAATTCTAACACAATGTCACCTTTTGTAACATGATCACGGATAAAATGATGCTTAATCTCAATATGCTTAGCAATAGAATGATGCACAGAATTTTTTGAAAGGCAAATAGAACTAGTGTTATCACACATAATTGAAACGCAATTAAGATGTAAATCGTAGTCTAACACTTGATTCATAATCCATAGAACTTGTGTGCTGCAGTTGCCTAAATCAAGATATTCTGCTTCGGTAGTAGATAAGGCAACACCACTTTGTTTCTTATTATGCCAGGATATAAGGGAATTTTTAAGTAATTGGCACATTCCACTTGTGCTTTTTCCTGTCAATTTTATCACCTGCAAAGTCTACATCTGAAAAACCTTTGAGATCAAAGACATTTAATTTTCGTATCATAGTTCATAGTCGACTGTCCCTATCAGATATCTGATAATACGTTTAACAATAGTCAAGTGAGATTCTTTGGGAGCTGACTGGTATCTTGCACATTTGCAAACATTAAACATAATATCAGGTCGACTAGCTATAAGATAGAGTGGAGATCCAATCATACCTCGATACATTATTTCATCAACACTCTTACCATCCTTATCTTCATCCAAAGTTGTTGATGGACTCATAGGAGCCCCTATGGGCTTAACATTAGACTTGCCAAACTTGTTGATAAGCTCCTTTGTATATTTTGTTTGGATAATGAAAGTCCCTTTCTGTACTTGCTTGATTTGTAGTCCAAGGAAGAAGGTTAATTCTCTCATCATACTCATTTCAAATTCTCCTTTTATATTTGAAAAATTCTTGCATAACACTGGGTTAGTACTTCAAAAATTAATATCATCTACATAGATCTACACAATTAAATTACCTTCAGCTGATCGTTTGATAAAGATAGTAGTATCAATATTACCTCTATTAAACCCATGCTTGACTAGGAATGAGCTTAGCCTTTCATACCAAGCTCTAGGATCTTGCTTCAGTCCGTACAAGGCTTTGGATAACTTGTAGATATAATTTGGAAAGTACTCATTTAAAAATCCTGGGGGTTACTTAACGAACACTTCCTCAATGATGAAACTGTTAAAGAGAGCAATTTTTACGTCCATCTGGAATGGTCTAAAATATTTGTGAGAAGCATAAGTTAATAAGATACGAATAGATTCTAACCTGACATCAGGAGCGAAGGTTTCCTCGTAATCAATCCCTTCTTGTTGTGAATAACCTTGAGTAACAAGTCTAGCTTTATTTCATACTACTTGTCCAGACTCATTCAACTTATTTCTGAATACCTATTTTGTTCCAACAATGGATGCATTTGGAGCTTTAGGGATGAGTTCCCGTACTTTGTTCTTCTCAAATTGGTCAATGATGCAGACGCAAAAGCAAAATAACAAGAATACAAATAATAATATAGAGATTTGTAGAGAACCAACTAAGAAAATTAAAAGAACATTTGAAAGAAACAAATACCCAATCAATTTAAGACATAACTGACACAAAACTATAGGAACAACCCTCAAGGGGAAGCAATTCCCTTCCAAGTTCACCTTAACAAGTGATCAGCCCAAATAAAAATTTATCCTAAACACTCTCAATTAGTTTTCATTCATAATATCAAAATAAGCTAACTCTAAAATGAGAGCCTTAAGGGCTATTTATGCTAGGGAGCTAAATATTACAAGTATAGCTACCAATTGTAATATAGTCCTTAGTTGTTGGCGAAATTATACATGTAGCCGCCCCGTTATGAAAGTAGCCTGCAATTAGAATCTAAATTGTTCGATGGTTATCTAGATTGTATCATGGTCAATCCCCTCTTGTATTGCAGTTATCCTGCTTTTGTCTCCAAGAGCCTTATATACCTTTTTTGGTTCGAACTAAGATATGAGGGCAATAGAAAGACATATATACCATTCAAACCAAAATCTAATGATACCCATGGATAAAATGAAGCATAAAACTACCCAAAACATGAAAATTATCATGAAATATCTCCAATCTACACTCCAAGTGTTCCAAATATAAGAATCATCAACAAAAATATTAACTCTCGTAGCTTTATCAAGTCCAAGCATAAGCATAATCCAAATAAATAATCTATTCTTGAATTCAAGCAGACATGAGAAATCAAGAATAAGAATGGTATGTTCAAACGAAACAAATCTCTTGGCTTCACCAATATTGTCATTCAATAAAGATTTAGCATGCTTTTACGTAAACTCATCACACCAATTCACATGAAAGTTATCAACTTGTTTGAAATTCAAAACAGTGGTGTTGTGGAACAAATTAGTTTTATCAAATATACAAGTGGAAAAAGTAAGAAAGTTTACACCAAGTAAAGAACTTTATTCTTTTTTTTAAAAAAGTTTAGCTTCCAAAACAATCTAATTAGTAATCTCAAATGACTTCTCAAAAATGGAATCTTTGATCGGTAAATCCAAATCAAACTCAAAAGATTTCATCTCACAATCAAACAAGAAAGAATCAAATGAAATAAAGCTTGAAACTTTACCACTCAATTCACCTTCAAATGCCAATCATCACCAATGAAAGAATGATCCCGAAAGTAGAAAGCATGAACAATAGGAATCAATGAATCAAACTCAATAAAATCACATAAATATGCAACTTTACGCTTTCCTAAACCTTAATCAATGCTTATTCATGAGAAAATAGGTCATTCAAGCCATTAAAACAACTAGAATCACTATCTAGTGTATCTTCACAACTCAAAGAATCATTAGAATCTATAAATGTACCCAAACTAACACTTGAAACATCATTATGCTTATCATAAGAAGAAAGGGTGTTAGGCTAAGCAATCATACCCTGATGCACTTCTGAAGATTCTATTATACCTCCTTGAAGAATGAAAGAATCTTCACTTTGGGATAGGGTGGATATGATCACCTAACTTGGAGTTCTTTCTTGAAGATATCCACTTGAATTTTTCTTCAAAGGATATACACAATAATCCAAATGTAACCACTCGACCAGTAGTTTTTCTTTATAGAACCCCGTTCCCCTTAAATAAGACTTTCAGTACTTGCTTTAACTGATTTATGACTTGGAGGGATGGTTGGTTCAGGATTTGTAAGAGTTTGGGTTGAAATTGGAAGACTTGGTTCCTTAAGGTCGGCCTAAAGGGCCAAGTTTGACTTCGGTCAATATTTTGAGTAAACGACCTCAAAATCGGGATTTGATGGTTCCAATAGATTTGTATGATGATTTCAGACTTGGGAGTACACCTGGATTGAGTTTTGGATGACCCGAGAGCGTTTCGGCGCCTAATAGTGAAAGCTAGTTCTTCAAGAACTTTGAAGTTCTTTAAATTAGTTTTGGAGCGAGTTTTGGTGATATCGAGATTCGAATTGAATTTCAGGACTAGGAATAGTTCTGCAATATCATTTAAGACTTGCACGCAAAATTTGGTGCCAATCCGAGTAGTCTAAGTATGATTCGACGCATTCGGCGAATTTGGAAAACTTGATGTTCAAAGTTTGATTCAATTTATTTTTGTTGTTTGATCCTGGTTTTGTTATTGTTTTTCACATTTTGAGAATTCTAGCAAGTCAGTATTATGATTACAGATCGGTTAGTGCCTTTGGATGGGGTCCCGAGTGGCTCGGGTGAGTTTTGAACCCCTCAGAGCTAAATACATCATACCTGATCTACCCAGTTCTGGTTTCCTTTTTTGCGAATGTGATGGAACCATCGCGTTAGCGTAGAAGGTATTAGGATGGGGCAGAAATTCTCTTCACATTTGCAAAGGTCAAGGTTAGTGACCTTCGCATTCGTGTGAGGCGACTCGTGTTCGCGTAGAGCAGAGTAGCTGGGCCTGGCCAGCTTTGTTCTTCGCGTTCGCGAAGTAACTGTCATGTTCGCGTAGGTCTAGCCAAGCTAGCCTTTGCGTTCGCGAGTCCAGGGGCACGTTCGCGATGAAGGCCCTTTAGAAGGCCTGAACCGATAGCCTTTGAGAACACGAGGCCCCTGTCACGTTCTGGAAGAAGTGGGCAACTCAGCAGTAAGTTTAAAATCAGGACTTAGGCAGAGTTGGGGGCATTTATTGTATCCTTGGGCAATATGAGAGCTTCTAAAGAGGAGAATTTAACCTAGCAATTGTGAGGTAAGTTACTTCTACTTAATGTGATTTTAATACTTGGTTTTGGGGTAGACTAACATACAAAAATTAGTGAAAATCATGGGATTGGAGTAAAACCTAAGATTTTGATAAAAACAAGATTTAACCACGAAATTTGTAATGGAATGGAGTAAAAATTATATATTCTCGATCCTTAGTTTATGGGTAACAACTTTCTTCAAAAATTTAAGGAATCCGGGCGCGTGGGCCTGGGGATGAATTTTAGGAATGTTGTAAATTGGATTGGTAAATCACTCTAATGGTTAGGATATGAACTTTTAAGCCTATATTGATTAGTTTCTATGCTATTTGGATAGTTTTGGAGTGTTTGGCACCAAATTGAGGGTTTGGGCTTAAGCTTGGACTGGAACGTAGACCATGAAGCGAGGTAAGTCTCTTTTCTAACCTTGTAAGAGGAAAATCTTCCCATAGGTAAATTTAAATAATATGTGATTTGATTGTGTGGGGCTACGTATGTACAAAGTGACAAGATCCCGTACATGGCTACTATTCCTGTTATGTCCGGGTAGTTCTAGGCTTACACCATGCTTTGTAGGTATTGTTACATGATGATAAATTGTTGAATTGCATTGATTGAAACCTTTTTGAGAATGTTATGATTTCAAAGATTTCAAGTAAATAATTATTTTGAAAAGAATTGAAAAAGCATTTAAGTTGTATTTCTACTTAACCGCGTCGCAAGTATAATTCGCGAGCGGGGTGATTATTTCCACTACTCTCATGGAATGGACCATTCGCCTCGACAGGTTGGTAATTGTATATATATGGTTCAGGCTGTTCGAACCTTGGCAGTGCACATTTTATTTTTATGTTGGATCGGGCCGAACGTCCTCAGTCGAAATTGTGTGATAATGGAACCAGAGGCTCTTATAATCCGTATGTTTTGTAGTTTGAAAGACCACTTTTTAAAAAAGAAGGAAATGCCTAGATTTATTAATTGATGAGAGGATTTTCAGCACTATTTCTTATTTGATCTTGTTTCTATCTATGTACATTGTGAATTGAAATATTGAACTTCATATTACCATATTATTGACCCTAGTAAGTGTCAAGTCGACCCCTCGTCACTACTTCTTCGAGGTTAGACTAGATACTTATAGGGTACATGTTGTTTATGTACTCATGCTACGTTTCCGTACTTAATTGTACAGGATCTGAGGCAGGTGAATCTGGCTACCTGTCTAGTGCGCATTCTTGATAGTTGGTCGAGATTCCACGGTAAGCTACTCCTTTCCGATGTCGTTCATCAGCATGATGGAGTCTCTCTTTTGTTTTTGACTGTCTATTATATTTCAGGTATTAGGATAGATATATTGTTTTGTATTTTCTACTAGATACCTATATACTTATGACATCATTTGGTCACTACTTCTTCAGTTTTATTATTGTTGAATGTTTTAAATTTAATCTAGGTAAACATTGGAAATGTTTGGGTAACATAAATGGAAGCCACTAGTTGATTAAGTTGGCTTTCCTAACCTCGGTGTTGGGCGCTATCACGACCTATATTGGAAATTGTATCATGACAACTTGGTTTCAAAGCACTAGGTTCACTTAGGTCTCACAAGTTATGGGCAAACCTGGTAGAGTCTCATAGATCGGTAAAGAGACGTCAATTCTTATCTTCAAGAGGCTATAGGGTGTTAGGAAACTACTCTTTATTCATCTTCTATAGTGCAGTTGATGTTATACTAAATTTCCTTCTTCTATTCTCTCACAGAAGGTGAGGACGTGCACAACAAACGTTCAAGACCCGTGAGGAGCTGCTTCCCCCCATTGCTAGAGGCCAAGGCAGAGGCCGAAGGAGGGCACATGCCTGAGTTAGGGGATGAGGGCATCGTAGAGCTGCCCCAGTTGCACCACCGGCAGATCCAACAGGGAATCCCATTACTGAGGAGTAGAGCGAGGTGCCCGCAATAGCACCCACCCTAGAGAATTTCATGATGGCACTAGGTTTCTAGGAGGTCATGGGTCGTATGTTGCGGTTCATGGACTCTATGACCCAGGCTGGTTAATTCCAGCAGACATTGCCACATCTCAGGCAGGAGGGGAGACCCCTACTACTCAGGCTCTTTGGCACGCAATGGCCATATATCAGACTCCGGGAACTCTATCCGCGGGCGGTGCTCAACCAGTTATCGTAGTGATACCTTAGCCTAGACCAGCTGCGGACGGTGATCCGCAGACGTTATTGGATAGGCTATACAACATGAGGATATTGGAGTCCTATGGAGTTGATTTCACTACCTTCCAATTAGAGGGCAGGACCCCTAGATGGTGGCAGTCTTATCTTCTCGGCAGACCAGTAGGTTCTCCTCCTATGACTTGAGGTCAATTTATATAGCTTCTATTGGACAAGTATATTCAACCCTCTCATAGGGAAGGGTTATGGTGCCAATTCAAGCAGCTCGAGCAAGGTCATATGTCTGTGATCGACTATGAGACAAGATTCTTTGAGTTGTCTCGCCATGCACTCATGATACTCCCAACGAACGCAAAGAGAGTGCAAAGATTTGTTACGGGGTTACACCCCGGTATTCGAGCAAGCATGGACCGAGAGGTTGAGATGGGGACTGAGTATCAACTAGTGGTGGAGATTGCTCGGAGGATTGAGGGTTATCGGTAGAGGGGTAGAGAGCAGTTGCAGCAGGATAAGAGGACCTGATTCTCTGGAGAGTTTAGAGGTGCCCCATCTAGGGGCAGAGGTCACTTTGGGAGGGGTCATCCCAGTAGGCCCCCATTTTAGCACCACCACCACTTCCTCGAGGTGCTCAAGTGATGCCTTTTTTCAGTGTGATGCCGAAGAGTTCTTACCGCCCACCAGCTATTCAGGGTTCCTCCGGCGGGTATTCTAGTCATCCGAGTTCTTCCACTGGTTCCTTCAGTGCTATGCTAGAGAGTTCATGCCGCCCACTAACCATTCAGGGTTCCTCTAGTGGGTATTCCGGTCAGCAGGCTCAGGCTTTAGGACAACAGTCTATGGTACTGCGGGGTTGTTATGAATGTGGGGATCTAGGTTACATGAAGAGATTTTGTCTCAGACTTTGAGGCAAGGCAGTACAACATGGTTATCAGCCTATGATTACAGCACTAACCGTCCAGCCACCTAGAGGTAGAGGACATGATGGCAGGTGTCGTCCTAGAGGTGGAGGCCAGACAGGGGAAGGTCAGTCATCTATTGCTCAGCCCGGCGGAGGCTAGCCAGTCGGCACTCCAGCCAGATTCTATGATTTTCTGGCCAGACCAGATGCAGTGGCCTCAGATGTCGTGATCACAGGTACTATTTCTGTTTGAGGTAGGGATGCTTTGGTATTATTTGATCTAGGTTCTACATATTCATATGTGTCATCTCTGTTTTCTCATTTCCTGGATATTCCTCGTGAGTCCTTGGGTACTCTTGTCTATGTGTCGACTCCTATGGACGATTTTGTGGTTGTGTATCGGATCTACTGGTCCAGTGTGGTTACCTTCAGTATTTATGAGACTAGAGAGGATCTCTTGTTACTTGACATGATCGACTTTGAGGTGATCTTGGGATTGGATTGGTTATCTCCATATCACGCCATTCTTGACTGTCATGCCAAGACTGTTACTTTAGCGATGCCAGATTTGTGGAGATTGGAGTGGAATGTTTCCTCTGACAGTTTATCTAGTCGGGTTATCTCTTTTCTGAAGGCTCCACATGTAGTCGAGAAGGGTTGTTTGTCATATCTAGCATATGTTCGGGATGCCACCGTAGAGTCTCCGACAATTGATTTAGTGCCAGTAGTTTGGCAGTTTGCCGATGTGTTTCCTTCTGACCTTCCAGGCATGCCACTAGATTGTGACATTGTTTTCTGCATTGATTTGGCTCCAAGTACCCAGCCTATATCTATTCCACCATATCGTATGGCTCCGAAAGAGTTGAAGGGGTAGCTTGAGGAGTTGTTAGCAAAGGGATTTGTCAGACCTAGTGTATCACCTTGGGGTGCACCAGTGTTATTTGTGAAGAAGAAGGATTGGACTATGTGGATGTGCATTGATTACCGCCAGTTAAACAAAGTCACCATCAAGAACAAGTACTCATTGCCTCGTATTGATAATTTGTTTGACCAGTTGTAGGGTTCTAGGGTGTTTTCTAAGATCGACTTGAGATCAGGGTATCATCAGCTGAAGATTCGGGACTCAGATGTCCCGAAGACTGCCTTCCATACTAGATATGGCCATTATGAGTTCTTGATGATATCTTTTGGCTTGACTAATGCCCCAACGACGTTTATGGACTTGATGACCAAAGTGTTCAGGCCTTATATTGATTTTTTTGTTATTTCCTTCAATGACGACATCTTGATCTACTCATGTGGCCTGAGGGAGCACGAGCAGCATTTGAGAGTAGTGCTTCAGACACTGCGAGAATAAAAGCTATATGCCAAGTTCTCCAAGTGTAAGTTTTGTCTTGAGTCAGTAGCATTCATGGGACAAATTGTATCTGGAGAGGGTATTAAGGTGGATCCTAAGAAGATTGAGGCAGTTCAGAGTTGGCCACGTCCTACTTCAGTGACTGAGATCAGGAGTTTCCTAGGGTTAGCAGGTTATTATTACCAATTTGTGCAAGGTTTTTCATCCATTGTAGCACCTTTAACTAGATTGACAAAGAATGGTTCCCCTTTCCATTGGTCCGACGAGTGTGAGGTGAGCTTTCAGAAGCTCAAGACAGCTTTGAGCACAACACCAGTTCTATTGCTGCCTTCTGGTTCGAGGATGTATACAGTTTATTACGATGCTTTGCGTGTTGGCCTGGGATGTGTATTGATGTAGGAGGGGAGAGTTATTGCATATGCTTCACGTCAGCTGAAGGTTCATGAGAAGAATTACCCTGACGATTTTGAGTTAGCAGCAATTGTTCATGCTCTTATGATTTGGAGGAATTACTTGTATGGAGTGTCCTGTGTGGTTTATACAGACCACCGAAGTTTGCAGCACATGTTCAAGCAGAGGGATCTTAATATCAAGCAGCTTAGATGCCTTGAGTTACTAAAGGACTATGACATCACCATTCTTTATCATTCAGGCAACGCAAATGTGGTTGCAGATGCCTAAAGCAGGAAAGCAGAGAGTATGGGTAGCTTGGCATTCATTTCGGTAGAGGAGTGACCACTAGTTGTGGACATTCAGTCCTTGGCTAACAGACTTGTGAGGCTGGACATTTCTGAGCCCAACCTGGTCCTTGCGTGTATTGTTGCTCAGTCTTCTCTATTGGGACAGATCAAGGCTCGGCAGTCCGATGATCTGCAATTTGCCGTTCTTAGAGAGACGGTCCTACAAGATAGTGCCAAAGAGGTTTTTATTGGCGAAGATGGTGTTCTCCGACTCTACGGTCGCCTATGTATCTGTAATGTTGATGGCTTGAGGGAGAGGGTTCTAGACGAAGCACATAGTTCACGGTATTCCATTCATCCAGATGCTACTAAGATGTATTAGGACCTGAAGCAGTATTATTGGTGGCGTCGGATGAAGAAAGACATAGTTGAGTATGTGGCTAGATGCTTGAATTGCCAGCAAGTTAAGTATAAGCATCAGAGTCCATCCAGGTGGCCTACTTCAGTAGATGCCTATACCTGAGTGGAAGTGGGAGCGCATTACTATGGACTTCGTAGTAGGGTTGTCGCGGACATTGCGGAAGTTTGATGTTGTGTGGGTCATTGTCGATAGGTTGACCAAGTTATCACACTTTATTCTGGTTATGACCACTTATACTTTATAAAGGTTGGCTCAGATCTACATTTGGGAGATAGTTCGGTTGCACGGTGTGCCTATTTCCATCATATCAGATAGAGGTCCTCAGTTCACTTCACATTTTTGGAGAGCTGTTCAGAGTAAGTTGGGGACCCTTGTGGATCTTAGCACAACATTCCATCCTCATATCGAAGGACAGTCAGAGCGGACATTTCATATTTTGGAGGACATGCTTAGAGCATGTGTGATTGACTTTGGAGGGTAGTGGGATCAGTTCTTTCCTTTGGCCGAGTTTGCTTACTACAACAGCTATCAGTCCATCATCGAGATTGCTCCATTTGAGGCTTTATATGGTTGGCGATATCATTCTCCTACCAGGTGGTTTGAGCCTTCTGAGGCTAAGTTGTTTGGTACAAACTTGGTGAAAGATGCCTTAGAAAAGGTAAAGTTGATTTAGGAAAGACTTCGCACAGCACAGTCCAGACAGAAGAATTACGCGGATCAGAAGGCGCACGATGTATCATTCATGGTTGCTGAGAAGATTCTCTTGAAAGTCTTGTCGATGAAGGGTATTATGAGATTCAGGAAGAAGTGCCAAGTTAAGCCCCAGGTTTATAGGCCCATTTGAGGTGTTGAGGCGAGTTGGGGAGGTTGCTTACGAGCTCGCTTTACCTCCTAGCTTATCAGGAGTTCATCCAATTTTCCACGTGTCTATGCTTCAGAGGTATCACGCCGACTTGTCTTATGTGTTAGACTTCAGTACTATTCAGTTAGATGAGAGCTTGGGCTATGAGGAGGAGCCAATTGGCATTGTTGATAGACAAGATCAGCAGTTGAGATCCAAGAGGATTTCTACGGTAAAGGTCTAGCGGAGAGGCCAACCAGTCGAGGAGGCGACCCGGCAGTCCGAGGAGGACATGCGGAGCAGATATACACACTTGTTTAGCACTTCAGGAATGAATCTTAACCCGTTCAAGGACGAACATTTGTTTAAGAGGTGGAGAATGTAACGACCCGACCGGTCGTTTTGCTTTCTAGAATCTCGTTCCCCTAAATAAGACTTTCCGTACTTGCTTTAATTGATTTATGACTTTTGGGGATGGTTGGTTCAGGATTTGAAAGAGTTTGGGTTGAAATTGGAAGACTTGGTTCCTTAAGGTTGGCCTAAAGGGCCAAGTTTAACTTCGGTCAACATTTTGAGTAAACGATCTCGGAATTAGGATTTGACGGTTCCAATAGGTTTGTATGATGATTTCGGACTTGGGCGTACGTCTTTAAATTTGGTTTGGAGCGAGTTTTGGTGATATCGAGGTCCAAATTGAATTCTGAGATCGGGAATAGTTCTGTAATGTCATTTAAGACTTGCATGCAAAATTCGGTGCCAATCTGAGTAGTCTAATTATGATTCGATGCATTCGTCGAATTTGGAAAACTTGAAGTTTAATGTTTTATTCAATTTAGTTTTGGGGTATGACTCTTGGTTTCATTGTTGTTTTTAGTGTTTCTAGAATTTAAGCAAGTCCGTGTTATGATTACATACCTGTTAGTGCCTTTGGACGGGGTCCCGAGCGGCTCGGGTGAGTTTCGGACCCCTCGGAGCTAAATACATCATACTAGATCTGCCCAGTTCTGGTTTCCTTCTTCGCGAACGAGAGGGAACCATCGCGTTCACATAGAAGGGGTTGGGCTGGGAGAGAAATTCTCTACACATTCGCGATCTCTATTGCGCGTTTGCGAAGGTCTGCGTCAGTGACCTTCGCGTTCACATGAGGCAACTCGCGTTCAAATATAGTAGAGTAGCTAGGCCTGGCCAGCTTTGTTCTTCGCATTCAAGGAGTAAATGTCACGTTCACATAGGTCTATCCAAGCAATATTTTGTGTTTGCGAGTCCATGGGCATGTTCTTTATAAAGGCCCCTCAGAAGGCCTGAACCGATAGCCTTAGCAAATGCGAGGCCCCTGTTGCGTTCGCGATGAAGAGGCGCAGCTCAGAAGTAAGTTTAAAATTGGGACTTAGACTTAGTTGGGGGCATTTATTGTATCCTTGGGCGATTTGAGAGGTTCTAAAGAGGGGAATTCAACCTAGCAATTGTGAGGTAAGTTACTTCTACTTAATGTGAGTTTAATACTTGATTTTTGGGTAGATTAACACACAAAAATTAGTGAAAATTATGGGATTAGTGTAAAACCTAGGATTTTGATAAAAACAAGATTTAACCACGAAATTTGTTATGGAATGGAGTAAAAATCACATATTCTCGATCCTTATGGGTAACAACTTTCTTTAAAAAATTTCGGAATCCGGGCATGTGGGCCTGGGGATGAATTTTAGGAATTTTGTAATTTTGATTGGGAAAATAGTCTAATGGTTGGGATATGAACTTTTAATTCTATATTAATTAGTTTCTATGCTATTTGGATAGTATTGCAGTGTTTGACACCAAATTGAGGGTTTGGGTTTAAGCTTGGACCGGAAAGTAGACCGTGAAGCGAGGTAAGTCTCTTTTCTAACATTGTAAAAGGAAAATCTCCCCATATGTAAACTTAACTAATATGTGATTTGATTGTGGGAGGCTACGTACACACGAAGTCACGAGAGTTCGTACGTGACTACTATTCCTATTATGTCCGGGTAGTTTTAGGCTTACACCATGCTTTGTGGGTATTGTTACATGATGATAAATTGTTAAATTGCATTGATTGAAACCTCGTTGAGAATTTAATGATTTCAAGGATTTCAAGTAAATAATTATTTTGAAGATAATTAAAGAAGCATTTAAGTTGTATTTCTACTTAACCGCATTGCAAGTATATTCCGCGAGCGGGGTGATTATTTCCACTATTCTCATGGGAGCGGGTCGTTCGCCTCGGCATGTTGGTAATTGTATATATATGGTTCGGGCCTTTCGACCCTCGGCAAAGCACAATTTACTTTTTTGTTGGATCGGGCCGAACATCCTCCGTGGAAATTGTGTGATAATGGAACCGGAACCTCTTATAATCCGTATGATTTATTGTTTGAAAGACGACTTGTTTTAAAATAAGGAAATGCCTAGATTTATTAATTGATGAGAGGATTTTTAGTAATATTTTTTATTTGAACTTGTTTCTATCTATGTACATTGTGAATTGAAATATTGAACTTCATATTATCACATTATTGACCCTAGTAAGTGTCAAGTCGACCCCTCGTCACTACTTCTTCGAGGTTAGACTAGATACTTATTGGATACATATTGTTTATGTACTCATACTATGCTTCTGTACTTAATTGTACAGGATCTGAGGCAGGTGCATCTGGCTACCCGTCTGGTGCGCATTCTTGATAGTTGGCCGAGATTCCACGGTGAGCTGCTCTTTTCCGATGTCGTTCAGCAGCTTGATGGAGTCTCTCTTTTGTTTTTGACTATCTATTCTATTTCAGACAGTAGGATAGATATATTATTTTGTATATTCTACTAGATGCCTATATACTTGTGACAGCAAGTCTTGGCACACACATTAGTAGACTATTCTTTTGGAATGTAATCACTTAATTATGACATCATTTGGTCGCTTAAATTTTAAATTGCCTAAACTATTTATTATAATTGATTGTTTTAAATTTAATCTAAGTAAACGTTGGTAATATTTTGGTAACATAAATAGAACCCACTAGTTGGTTAAGTTGGCTTGCCTAACTTCGATGTTGGGCGCCATCACAACCTATAATGGAAATTGAGTCGTGACACCAAACAACTAGCATGAAAAGCATTAGTCATGAAAGAATTATAAAAAGAATGTCCCTCACTTGAACTCTCTTGTTTTCTCTCTTCTTTCTTTTCATTCTTCTTTCACTCTTTTTCTTTCCTTCTTTCCTGGCTTTCTCACTCCTAATCAGTCCAAACTTTAGGTTATGTTGTTATGAACATTAATCCCAACTACCCATTCGATTTCAACGAAGGATTTTCAAATATAAGATAAGCTCGAAACTCTGAAGGTCTCGATGATGGAGCTTTACGAATTTTGCACTAGTAATTCCTTTCAATCAGTAGTTGTCTTTCATTTTTTTTTCTCAAAACAACTTGAAACAAAACCCAAAGAAATAATACAAAATTTCAGTTCGGACTCAAGGTTTCCAGATCAGAAGGTTATTCAAGTTTCACCCAAACACTTAGCAATTTTAAACTAGGTTTTTTTAAAAGCCAAGAATCATCACCTAATAAGAATTAGATGTTAAGAGATCTCAAGATTTTCGGAGTTCCAACACGAATTTCAAATACAAAATATGAAATAGTGAAACTAGAAAAAACCCAATTCAATGAAGCTTTTTTTTTATTTTTAATTTTGTGATTTTGAAATAAAATCAGTTGCAATAAAAAAGAATTGATGAAACAATTCTTAGCCTAGCTCTGATACCAAGATGATAAGAATGTAGAAGCAAAATAGCATAACCACAAATAAAAAGATAGAGATTTAGTATAGAACCAACTAAGGAAATTGAAAAATATTTGAAAGAAACAAATACCCAATCAATTTAAGACTTAAGACCCAAAACAATAGGAACAACCCTCAAGGGGAAGCAATCCCCTTGCAAGTTTACCTTAACAAGTAATCAACAAGCATAGGAATTCATCCTAAAAACTCTCAATGAGTTTTCATACACAATATTAAAATAAGCTAACTCTAAAATCATTAACGTATACTAGCTGATCAGGTGGTAGTGCGTATATCACGCCGTAACTTTTTCCCATAACCCATATTTATATTTACACACATATATACGCGTATATATCGTCATCTGGTCATGGGTCAATATATATGTATAAATGAATGCAATGCATGAGAAGTACGTCAATAAAATCTTTCGGAACGTCAGAAGACCATTACGCCTCTGATTAATATCATGAAATAGACTTTATCAACTTAGGTATTTTCTAAGACCCATGAAGAGACGATAGATTAATAAGACATATGGGGAATCAAGAATATAAGCATCCCTAACATTTCTATGAAGAGAGTCATTTATTGAAGTTGTACATTTGCTCGTTTCGTTTGTATCGTATGGATCATGCCAAAAAGAAAGAAGGGATAGCCTTAACATACCTGGGCTGATTCTCTTGAAAATCCCTCTAACATACGTTAAATTCGACAAAACATGTAACAACGAGATCAAAATAGGGAACAATCCGTGTGATAATTTTGAGAAAGATTGTACCATACTCCCTTAAGTTAAAAATAATCGGGTAATTATTGATTTTAGTGGGAGATTAATAGTTAACTAAAATGATTGGTGGTCTATTGTTTAGAATAGATAACCACTCACGTGGCAGCAAACAATCTTAACATCCATGGCTCTTAAGTTATTAGAAAAGTGGCAAACTAAAGGATTATGCGGTTAAGCCACCACATGAAGTGGGCCCACACCAATCCAAATATAAGACCCTTCTAAATTACAGATGAGAGATTTGGCATTCTTAAACATGAGATCACATATCCATTTAACAAAGGAAAGCCATTGTAAGTCTTAAGAATGTGAGAGTCACATATCCATTCTTAAGAACGTGAGAGTCATATATCAAAACGTGAGATTTGGTAATTATAATGGAGTACAGTGCAATCTTTCTCAAGAATATCATACAGATTGTTCCCTATGTTGATCCCTCCATTACGTGTTTCGTCGCAATTAACGTGTGTTAGAGGGATTGTCAAGAGAATCAGCTCAGGTATGTTAAGGCTATCCCTTCTTTCTTTTTGGCATGATCCATACGATACAAACGAAACGAGCAAATGCACAACTTTCATAAATAGTCTATTTGTAGAAATACTAGAGATGCTTATATTCCTGATTCCATATGTCTTAATATTCTATCGTCTTTTCATGGGTCTCAGAAAATACGTAAGTTGATAAAGTCTATTTTATGATATTAATCAGAGGCATAATGGTCTTATGACGTTCCGAAAGATTTTATTGACGTACTTCTCATGCATTGCATTCATTTATATATGTATATTAATCCATGACTAGACAGCGTTATATACGTGTACACATGTGTATGAATATGTATATGGGATATGGGAAAAGTTTACGGAGTTATATATGCACTACCACCCGATCACCTAGTACGTTGATGATTTTTCCCACAGTGGCCGAGATGATATGATGGAATACCCTCAGAGGCTTGATGATGTTATGAACACATGTACCTATGCACAACATGCCATTTATACGCATATGCATGGCATTATACATATTAATGATTCACAGAGTTATTCAGACTTACATGTCAATTCTTTTACTCCATGTTTCTCTCATGTCTATTATTTACTGATTTTCGTTCTTTACATACTCGGTACATTATTTGTATGGACGTCCATTTTGCTTGGAGATGATGCGTTTCATGCCTGCAAGTCCCGATAAAAAGGTTGAGAGTCCTCCATGTAGGCTATCAGCTCAGTGGAAGGTATTGGTGCGCTCTATTTTGCTCCGGAGTTTCTTATTTGGTCATTATATTTAAGACATGTATTAATTGGTATAGTAGGGCCCAGTCCCTACCTTTATGTTACTTATGTACTCTTAGAGGCTTGTAGACAAATGTCATATATACGGATACTTGTATGGCCTTGTCTTTCTATGTTTTGAGTTTACAAATGATCATGTTGGCCTTATAGGCTTATATGTCGCGTTTATAAGTTTTTGTACAAGGTTGGGTCATTTTATGTCAAGTGTTTCCTCATATTTTATTCTTCTTGCCTCATACGGCCCTTCTGGTCCACTTACCTATAATGATGTACTAAGAAAGATACGTTACGTTGGTACTCGATTGAGTGAGGCACCGGTTTCCTATCGCGGCCCATCGGTTTGGGTCGTGAGATATAGCCACCTATTAAAATATTGTCCTTAATTGTTGGCAAAATTATACATATAGCCGCCCCATTATAAAAATAGCTTGCAATTAGAATCTAAGTTACTCGATGGCTATCCAGATTGTATCATGGTCAAGCTCCTCCTGCATTGCAGTTATCCAGCTTTCTTCTCCAAGGGCCTCATCTACCTTTTTAGTTTGAACTGAGTTATGAGGGAAATATTTGATGTTTGCTTTAGTGATCTTCTTGTTTTCATGCCTTACTGAAAGGATTTCCAATGATCTACTTATGTGGATATCCTGTCTCACATTTCCATTCATTTGGAACAATTGATACTGGATCCTTTTTAATGGGACTTTATTGTTCAGCTGTCCAAGGCTCGTGATTATCTATGGGATTGTCAGTCGATCGATCCTGCTGATCAGTCACCTCAGCACGAGTGTTCTCATCTGTATTGACAAACTTTGGAACTATGGAGATTTCCTGATCTTCAGAAAGTTTTTCATTCCTTGAGCGAGGGTTAGTGTCCACAAATACAATATGAATATATTCTTAGATAGATAAAGTACATTTATTTAAAACTCTATATGCTCTACTAGAAGGAGAGTATCCAAGAAAAATATCTTCATCGCTTTTTCGATCAAACTTACTATTTCCATTGTCGTGGATAAAATATTTGCATCCAAAAGGATGAAAATGACTGATATTGGGTCTTTTACCTTTCCGTAGTTCATATGGAGTATTTTTGAGAATAGGTTGAATCAAGCATCTATTGATGATGTGACATGCAGTGCTTACAGCTTCTGCTGAGAAGTAGTGTGTGAGGGTGTTTTCGACAATCATAGTATGTCATATCTTGCAAGATTCTATTCTTGCATTTTACCACTCCATTTTGTTGAGGAGATCTAGGAGATGAAAATTTGTGGGAAATCCCTTGATCATTGCAGATGTTTTCAAATGCTTTGCTTTCAAATTCTCATCCATGATCACTTCTTATAGCAGATATGTAGTATCCTTTTTCCCATTGTACATTCTTGCAGAAGACTTCAAAATTCCTCAATGTTTCATGTTTATGACTCATAAAGATAATCCAAGTAAATCGATAAAAATCATCTACTATAACAAAAATATATTTTCTACCGCCTAAACTAGCTGTTCTAGTTGGACCAAAAAGATCAATATGCAGAAGTTTAAGAGGTTTGGTAGTAGAGACTATATTTTTAACTTTAAAAGAGGACCTGGTTTGTTTTCCTAAATGACATGCATCACATATTTGATCTTTTGAAAAATCCAGTTTTGGTGAAGACCAATGAGAAGATCATGTTTGAAAAGTTTTTGAATAGTATACATGCTAGCATGACCAAGTTTTATATGCCAAACCCAAGGATCATCAATCATAGAGGCTAGACAAATCTGATTCCAAGACTGTCTATATTATTAAGAGTATAGACATTCCTATCTATATTTCAAGAAAGAATAACTTTACCTGATTCGTCTTCAATAAACCAACCATACTTTTTTAAAATGAACCTCATTATCATTGTCACATAGTTGACTGATACTAAGTAGATTGTAGCCAAGTTCATCTACTAGGTATACTTCGTCTATATCACACGATGAGCTGAGAGGGACTCTTCCAACTCCAATTACGTTTTCTTCTTGATTTGTCTCCAAAAGTGACTGATCCACCATCTAGTTTAGTGAGAGTTTCAAACAGTTGTTTGTCACCTGTCAACTGTCTGGAACATGCGCTATCCTGATACCATTTTCCTTTTTGATTCTTCTTGATGTGTTCCTGCAAAAATAATTTACTTGTTTTTAAGTACCCAAGCCTGCTTGGGTCATGGATGGTTAGTACTCTGAGTATTAGCTTGACTAGAGGCCTTGGGTCACCAGAACCATCTTCTGTTGCTCTTAAACTTTCCATAGTTAGATGTATGACCAGGTTTTCCAAAACAAAAGCAAGATGGGTTATTGGAACCTTTAGAGACTTTTTCTCCGCTATTTCTAAACCTGCAATGGTTAGAAGTGTTACCATCTTTGCCACAATGAGTGCATGCAAAGAGATTTCTTGTTCTATATGTGAAATTACTAGGAGTTGATTAATTGATGTGATGGAACTATGACTGGTGGATTTCCGCAATCCATTCAGTTGAAGTAGAAGTTAATTAACTTTATCTTGAAGCATGTCTCATTAATTTTCACATACGTCTAATTTCAGTGCCCAATCTTTCTTTTATCTTTGGATATTTCAAAGTTCATTTAGAACTTTCTCAATGCTTGCAAGAGCAATATCAATAAATTCTTGAAGTTCATTACAATTAGGACATGTAGGAAGACGTACCTCACTTATTCCTTCGTCTTCCATGAGACCAAGCTCGCCTGAATCTTCATCACTATCTTATTTGATGGCCATAAAGCACATGTTGGCAATTTCTGTATGATCAGATTCTACTTCATCACTGTCACACCTCCTTTTTACACCCAAGGATATATAAGGGGTTTTTCCAATTAAAGTGATATTAATCGAAATGAGATTATTTTATTAATTGTACTTAGAGTCGCCACATGGAATAGTTTATTTGGGCGTCCCAAGTCACCGATTTATTTTAAAATCTCAAATCGAGGAAATTTTGATTTTATTTTAAAAGCCTGCGAACCAGAAATTCTAAGTAAGGAATTCTATTAATCCGGGAGAAAGCGTTAGGCATTCCTCGGTTCTGTGGTTCTAGCACGGTCGCTTAAACTATTAATATTGACATATTATCTTATTTACTATACGTTTTAAACCTATTGTGCATTTTTAACTTTATAACCGCTTTTAATCATTTTTATAAAATTATTCTGGAATAAGTTGCGATTGTCGTACACTTGTTTGTTTGATACACATTGTGAATCATGCCACGGAAACTGTACCCACGAACTACAGCATGTTTAATTTATTAAAGTTATTAGAAGTTGTGGTTGGGTCACATAAATGTACCCCCGAATTTTAAAATTAGGTATCACAGCTACGCCACGAGAACTGTACCCATAGCTATGATGATTTTATTATAAACACGCCTAAAGCATACTACGAGAGTTCAAGGCATTTTTCTGTATTAGTTAAGATATCGATGTGAGGGCCATAGACTATGTGATTGGATGGCACACCTCAATTTTAGAAAAGGAAAAGCATTCGACTACGGAAATTCATATTTAAAACTAATTTGAAATTAAGTATCACAACCACGCCATAGGAACCATACCCGTAGTTGTGATTATCTAATTAGGTGCCTAAAGCAAACTACAAGATTGAACATTATTTATTTTCTAAATTGGAGATTATTGTGAGGCCAAGGGTTAAGGTGTGATGGTGGAACATGGGTCTGTTGCTCTTACTAAATTGACAGAAACCATTTTGGCCCAGATAAATTAAATGACCAACCAGAATATATTGGAACTGAAAAGTTTCCCTTTGGTTATAGGGATCAGGGAATTGAATGAAAGATCTATAGGTCGTAACCTAAAAGTTTTCAGCCTTGATCAAATAAAAGCAGCTACAGACAATTTCTCAATTAAGAACAATAATGGAGAGGGAGGATTTGGACATGTTTATAAGGTATAGATAACCCAACTTTTGCTTTATCCTTTTACAGGTGATTCCAATTATGTGTTAGTAATGCTAGGCGGCCATGAGATCATAGAATCTATAGCATAATATATCAGAAATAGGGAAACAACGATGGAAAGAAATTAGAATAACCACCTTGGCAGTGTAACGACTCGACCGGTCGTTTTGAGATTTTGCACTTGATCGCCAGTTCTCGGGCATGACTTGCCTCGTGTAATGTATTATGACTGATGTAAATCGTTGGTTTTGGTTTTTAGGAAAATTGGAATGGATTTGAAAGAACAGTCTCAAATGAAAGCTTTGAATTTGAAAGGTTTGACCAAGAGTTGACTTATTTGTATATGATCTCAGAACGGAATTTTTATGATTTGGTTAGCTTCATTGGGTGATTTATTACTTAGGAGCGTGATTGGAATTGGTTTTGGAGGACCGGAGTAGAACTAGGCTTGAATTGGCGAAGTTGAGATTTTGGCGATTTCCGGATGGTAGGTGAGATTTTGATTCGAGAGTCGGAATGAAATTCCGAGAGTTGCAGTAGAGCTTCGTTATGTCATTTGGGATGTGTTTGCAAAATTTCAGGTCATTCGGACGTGGTTTGGTTGGGTTTTTGATCGAAAGCGTATTTCGGAAGATTTTTGAAACTTAGGCTTGAATCTGATGTGATTTGGTAGATTTGATGTTGTTTGAGGTGTTTTAACGATTTGAGCAAGTTTGAATAAGGTATTGGGTTATGTTTGTGCTATTGGTTGAGGTCCCGGGGGCCTCGGGGTGATTTCGGGTGGTTACCGGAGAATTTGGAATTTTTTGCAGCTTCAGATTTGTTGCTTCTGTTATTTCAGCATCTGCGGGTTATGGACCGCAGATGCGGCACCGCATGTGTGGTTGATAGTCGCAGAAGCGAAAATGCGCCTGCTGGATGGAGACCACAGAAGCGGTTAGGCGGGACGCATCTGCGATGTCGCAGATGCGGGGATTTGATCGCAGATACGATTGTTGGCCAGTTGAGTGATTTCCGCAGATGCAGAGAAATGACCGCAGAAGCGGTACCGCAGGAGCGGTGGTGGGATCGCAGATGCGAAAACCCCTGGGCAGAATGTTTTAAGTTATTTCATCCGCGATTTGAGTCATTTTTCTTCCATAGCTGAGCATTTTGAAGGAAATCAAAGAGGGATTCAAGGAGAAACATTTGGAGGTAATATTTTCGAACCTAAAACTCGAATTTATTGTGAAATCCACCTAGAAATTTATGGAAACTAAGCAAAGAATGGAAGAACTAGGGCTTGGGATTTTTGAAACTTTTAAATTAGTATTTGAAGGACCATTTGAGGTCGGATTTGAGAACTTTTGATATGTATGAACTCGTGGAAAGATAAGGAACCCATTGATGTACAAATTTTTGAGTTTAGAGAAGTGGGACCGGGGCTCGGATTTTGGTAATTTCGGGATTTGTGCCCGTTATTGATTTTTTCGCTTGGGCTTTGTTCCATTAGCATATTGTGATGTATTAGTTCTGATTTTGGATAGATTCGACGCGCGTGGAGGCCGATTTGAGGGGCAAAGGCGTCGCGAGCTAGAGATTTCGCTGGTTTGAGGTGAGTAATGATTGTAAATGATGTCCTGAGTGTTTGAAACCCCGAATTGCACATTGTAGTGCTATATTGAGGTGAGACACGTGCTGGATGATGAGCGTGTGGTCTTTTACTATTGGGGATAGTGACTTGGTCCATCCCGATTGATGTTTTTTCCGTGTATTTGACTGAGACTTAATTGTTATCATCATAACTTGGGCTTATTGCCATATTTGGGCTTCGTACCGACTATTTGAATCCTTCGTGGACTTTTATCACTATTTACTCACTATTTTGACATACTACTTGAACTCAGTCCTATCTTTCTAATGTTGTTTGGGATGAGCACTACTGTTTTACTGATGCCCAAGGGGCTTCTGATGATTTCTGCACTGAGTGAGGCCGAGGGCCATATGTGAGGACATGCTGAGTGATATGAGATAATTTTTATGCCACGAGGTGGCTTGAGTGATGTGAGGCCGAGTGCCGAGTGATGTTGCCACCAGGTGGCTTGAGTGATGTGAGGCCGAGTGCCGAATGATGTTGCCACGAGATGGCTTGAGTGATGTGAGGCCGAGTGATGTGAGGCCGAGTGCCGAGTGATATTGCCACGAGATGGCTTGAGTGATGTGAGGCCGAGTGTCGAGTGATGTTGGCACGAGGTTGCTTGACATAGCGCTTGGGCCATAAGGGGACCCTCCAGAGTTTGCACACCCACAGTGAGCGCGGGTACGCATTAAGATCTGAGAGTGAGCCCGAGGGGCTGATATTGTTCTGAGTGACTGATACTGAGTCTGAGGGGCTGATACTGTACTGAGAGTGAGCCCGAGGGGCTGATACTGTGCCCGAAGGGCAGATTTTCTACTTGTTATTTACCTGTTAAATTACCTGTTTTACTTGTTTTAAAAAGGAATATCATTTGATTTCTTTACTGATTTACCGCTTTAAGTGATTTTACTGCTTGATATGGAATTGCTTGTGCCTTTACGTGTTTTCATACTTTCAGCCATTATTTATAATTATTACTCACTGAGTCGGAGTACGCACATTACTCCCTGCACCATGTGTGCAGATTCAGGCATTGCAGAGTCTGCTCCTAAGTGCTGATTCTCCCAGTTTAGGCAGTGATTCAGAGACTACGAGGTAGCTGTTGGCGTTTGCAGCCCTGTGCCTCCCTTATCTTATCATTTTCATGTTTTTAGAACTATTATATCAGAATTAGTGTTCAGTAGATTTGTATCCGAATTTCTTAGTTGCTCATGACTTGTGACACCCGGGTTAGGCTATGTCGGGATGGTTTCCCTTTTTTTATTGTTGTTATTTCCACAATTATGGCTATATTAATTATGTTTTAGACTTGTTTGTGTTAATTAATTGTTAAAAGAGGTGTTTTGTTTGTTTTGGCTGGCCTTATCTTCACGAGAGGCGCCATCACGACCGGGTTCGGGAATTGTGTCATGACAAGTTAGTATCAGAGCCTAGGTTACATAGGTCACACGAGTCATAAGCAGGTTTAGTAGAGTCTTGCAGATCGGTACGATGTCTGTATTTATCCTCGAGAGGCTGCAGAACCTTTAGAAAAATCTTCACATTCTTGAATTCCTATCGTGCGTCTTTGATTTAGCTTGAAAAGTAACTCTTGAAATTCCTTCCACGTGTTCGTATGCGCGCATGAGTGCTCAGTATCAGATGTGCCTTGATGGATTGTGATTCCCTAATCGAGGGGCGAGATATGATCTCTGTGAGTTGATGTTGGGCCAGTCTGGAGGACTTGAGGCCGGATCTTTGCCTATGGCTTGAGCACCGAGGTGCTGATTGTGTGAGCAAGTGTTTTGAACTTATATGTTCTGTATTGTCCCTATTAGTGGGAGTGACGGTTGGGTAACTATGTGATGAGTATGTTAGTACTGCGATATGTATCTATACGACTTGGAAGTAACGAGAAGGCCTGCTGGAGGATAGAAGAACTATTAGGTGCTGAAATTCCATCTAGATTCGAGGTATAGCCTCGAGTTATGGGCGTGTGAAGGATCTTTTCACGTTTCCCAATTGAGAGTGAAGTAAATTTCATGTTGCGGTATGAGTTTAGACTCAAGAAGACTAAGTGACTGCGTATAGTTTATGACGATGGAAGGTATATAGAAATGTTAATTGAAGGCAAAACAGGTGGATTATCATCGCAAAATGTTCTGGGGGTGGTGAGACCCCTATGTGACTGTTAGAAGATCTCATATGCAAGTGAAACATATGTGTGAATTTAATTTGGGTTGCTTGAGAGAGTGGGTTTAACTGTTGCGAGAATGAGTGTGAGGTTTGCCGAAGATTTAAGTACTAGATGATCTATGTTTTCACAAACATACAAAGGATTCGAGTTTAATCTCACTATAGTATTGTGGCATCAATGTAATATAAGTGTTATGAGTTATTGAGTGTATTTTGATCAATGGCTTCGAGCCAAGTAGGGAAGTCTGTTGTTGATTAGTTGATTGCACAGCTAGGTGCTATGTTGGTTCTAGTTTGAGGTGTTCGGGTGAATCAATTATGGCCTACGGGAATTGAGACCGAGGATGGCTCGAGTAAAGGAAAAACAATTCTTAACAAGGTACATAGTATGCTTCATAAGTGTACAAGAATCACGGAATGTCTTGAGTTGTTAGTGGATGACTTGCGAGAATGGTTCTAAGGTGTTCAAGAGTCTACCAATATCAATTAAGTATTCCAAAGTCGCATATGCGGTTAGAAACTGAGTTTCATTGGAAGATGTCATGACTTGTGGTGTTTTCTATATTAATTGTGGGATTCTATGTATCAGTATCAGGAGGTAACAAATTTAGATTCGCAGGAAGTTCTTAAGAGCAAAGTATTTGGAATGTGGTGCTTTTGGGAATATTTAAGGGAGTATTCAGCGGCTTATGAGTCTTAGACAGTGTGGTTTTATGCTTGGGTCTCGTGTGGTAATCCTGGTATGAGAAATTTTGGTACTACAGTAAGAGAGAATATCAAGTTGAAGATGAATCAGAAGGAAAGTTAGATAGATGGAGTAGCTTGATAGTATACCGAATCGGTATAGTAAGGATATGATTAATTCCTGGTGTGTGTTCGAGGTAATAAGTTCTTTCAGTTATTTTGCGGTGATGCTCTTAGATTTTGATGGCTTGCTTAGCTTGATCGAGTTAGAAGGATTCAGTCCTGACATGTCTGATTTATGTAAAGGGAATTCAGAGAGTTCCTGATGGTTTTACCGCGGTTTGGAGATGTATATTTTCTATGGGCATGCTGAGCATGGGATGTATCGTGATTTTTCTTCTAGATGGGACCAATGGAAAGTTCGTGACTAGTTGAGTACGTAGATGTCTGTGGCTTTGAAGGGAGATGAAGTTCTCATGTTATCCTAGGATGGTATGGTATATGCGGTATGTTGTGAGGACTGAGATTTGCATGTGTAAAGTTACGGGCAGTTCTGAAAGGAAGTTCATGAAACCCTTAAGCAGCAGGTAGCCTTAGATGATTAAGGAAATTGTACTGCTAATTGGAAGTGATTTGACGAGAGTATATGTTTTAGTATAAGGGCAATGCGATTAAGTTAATGCCATTTCGGTATATTGCAGCACTTTCTTGTTAGACCGACTGGTGATATTCGGAATTGCTTGGTGGCACAGGGAAAATTTAGAGTATCTATCATGGGATGATTGGGTATTAAAGGTGTGGCATGTGTTCGGACGATGAAATTGGGATCGAATATGGTGATTCATGTGTCGTGTGGATGTGGAGATGGAAGTTCTCATATTCAGGCTATGATGTGGTTGTAGATCGCATGTATCGGCACTGTTTAGCAACTACTGTATTTGGAGGACCGAGTGGATCTTTCTTTGCTTGGTATATTAGATTTTGGATGTGATGTTGGGGTTTATACTAGTTGTCTCCATGTTGGGTTATTCTGGACTATTGCACTTTGGGCTATGCCGGAAATGCTACGGGTTGAGTGGCGAGGTGCGTCGGGTTATGTTCTAGTAGAGTGGTTTATATTTCAAGGACCCAGCAGACGGCTGGGAAGGATTGCCTTTCTTAATTGGGCCTTCGTGATGGTTGTTAGTGCAGAGGTTTCTACCATTGATTCAGTTCCGGTGTTGAGGGACTTTTCAGATGTGCTTCTTGTGGCCGGGCATATCGCTGGGCAGGGTTACCGATTTCGGTATTGATTTGGTGCCGGGCACCGTATCCTATAGCACCGGCAGAGTTAAGGAGTTGAAAGAAACAGCTTCAGGTTTTCCCTTGATAAAGAGTTCGCTGGTAGGCCAATGTGGATGTATGTTCTAACTTGAGTCGGCTTGGTTGTCTCTGAATTGCATTGTTGAGGGATGTGTCGATTCTACTTTTGTTGAGTCTACTAGTGATCCGGGGAGATCTATGAGTTGCCTTTCTATGTTGCGATACGTTATGATTTGTTGGTTATGGGAACATATGGTGGGGTTATATTGGGGTTCATAGTGGAAGTCGAGCGGGAAAAGTAATTGGGTGTTGCTCGGTGGATGGCGTATCGGTTATGTCCTATCGAGTCTGCGTGGTATATGTTCCTTGTTTCGCCGTGGGTGTAGTGAATTGCTTTGGTTCCAGGTGTTAAATTGTGTGTGGTTGTCAATTTCGAGCATAGTAACTTGAGGTGTTTCATGTGGAGCAGTGTTTGGATAAGGTCGCGCATTGCATCGAATATATGTGGAGGTATGACTTTGCAAGTTAGATTTGTGTGTTCTATTCCTATGATGTGACACGGGTTCTCAGCTTTGTATTGTGGTGGTACTGGTGAGCTTGAGGTACAACTCTTTCATTTGAGTCATTTTCATAATTT
This sequence comes from Nicotiana tabacum, assembly GCF_000715075.1. NCBI lineage: Eukaryota > Viridiplantae > Streptophyta > Magnoliopsida > Solanales > Solanaceae > Nicotiana > Nicotiana tabacum. The sequence goes on from NC_134084.1 coordinate 116,032,438, forward strand.
GAGTATGTTCGGACCGTTGCTTATTGGTGCGCGTATTATACAAGTTGTGGCTTAGGCCTATATTGATGTGTCATGTCACCAGAGTGGTGTGTTGGGTTAAAAGAGATTGTTGGGATCATTGATGAATATGAATGGATTCGATTTCATCATGTTGGAAGGACAAGATCAAGGTTCGGCTCAGAAATTGGCTATGGTATTTGTCAGGGGAGAAGTAGCTTCACGAATGGTTGACCTGAGAAATGGTCGTGGTTTAGTGCGTATTTCATTTATCGTTGGCAATATATGAAAGTGTTGGAATGAGACTTTAGTTGATAAGAGGTTTTCTACAAGTATTCGGTAGTTGTGGGCATCTGTTGTGAATAGAAGTTATCGCTACGAGAGTTTGAGTTATGTGGTATATCATGGGATTGCTCCCGAGGTTGCAGGCATGGGTTATTACAGCTGGTTCAGGTCTATTCAGAGTATAGTTGTGAGGTTTGGATCGTATTGATGGTTTCAGAAATGGAAATGTGGTCCTATGGCTTATAGGGCAGACTGGATTGTGTAATTTCAGTTGCAATGTGTTATAGAACCTATATGAGATAGGGTGACATAGGATCACCCCTAGGTATATGCATGGTAAGGTTATTCAGCGATTGGTTGGCTTTTAGAACAACTCTGGGTACGTTCGAGGATGAACATGTGTTTAAGTGGGGGAGGATGTAACGACCCGATCGGTCATTTTGAGCTTTTGCACTTGATCGCCAGTTCTCGGGCATGACTTGCCCCGTGTAATGTATTATGATTGATGTAGATCGTTGGTTTTGGTTTTTAGGAAAATCGTAATGGATTTGAAAGAACAGTCTCAAATGAAAGATTTGAATTTGAAAGGTTTGACCAAGAGCTGACTTATTTGTATATGATCTCGGAAAGAAATTTATATGATTTGGTTAGCTTCGTTGGGTGATTTATGACTTAGGAGTGTGATCGGAATTCGTTTTGGAGGACCGGAGTAGAACTAGGCTTGAATTAGCAAAGTTGAGATTTTGGCGATTTTTCGGTTGGTAGGTGAGATTTTGATCCGGGAGTCGGAATGGAATTCCGAGAGTTGCAGTAGTTTCGTTATGTCATTTGGGATGTGTGTGCATAATTTCAGGTCATTCGGACGTGGTTTGGTTGGGTTTTTGATCGTAAGCGTATTTCGGAAGATTTTTGAAACTTAAGCTTGAATCTGATGTGATTTGGTAGATTTGATGTTGTTTGAGGTGTTTTGACGATTTGAGCAAGTTTGAATAAGGTATTGGGTTATGTTTTTGCTTTTGGTTGAGGTCCCGGGGGCCTCGGGGTGATTTCGGGTGGTTACCGGAGAATTTGGAAATTTTTGCAGCTTCAGATTTGCTGCTTCTGTTATTTCCGCATCTGCGGGTTGTGGACCGCAGATGCGGCACCGCATGTGCGGTTAATAGTCGCAGAAGAGAAAGTGCGCTTGCTGGGCAGAGACCACAGAAGCAGTTAGGCGGGCCGCATCTGCAATGTCGCAGATGCGAGGATTTGATCGCAGATGCGATTTTTGGCCAGTTGAGTGATTTCTGCAGATGCGGAGAAATGACTGCAGAAGCGGTACCACAGGAGCGGTGGTGGGGTCGCAGATGCGAAAACCCCTGGGCAGAATGTTTTAAGTTATTCATCCACGATTTGAGTCATTTTTCCTCCATAACTGAGCATTTTGAGAGCTTTTTGATGGAAATCGAAGAGGGGTTCAAGGGGAAACGTTTAGAGGTAAGATTTTCGAACCTAAAACACGAATTTATTGTGAAATCCACCTAGAAATTTATGGAAAGTAAGCAAAGAATGGAAGAACTAGGGCTTGGGATTTTTGAAAGTTTTAAATTTTGATTTGAAGGACCATTTGAGGTCGGATTTGAGAACTTTTGATATGTATGAACTCGTGGAAGGATAAGGAACCTGTTGATGTACAAATTTCTGAGTTTAGAGAAGTTGGCCTAGGACTCGGGTTTTGGTAATTTCGGGATTTGTGCTCGTTATTGATTTTTTTCGCTTGGGCTTTGTTCCCTTAGCATATTGTGATGTATTCGTTCTGATTTTGGATAGATTCGACGTGTGTGGAGGCCAATTTGAGGGGCAAAGGCATCGCGAGCTAGAGTCGCCGGTTCGAGGTGAGTAATGATTGTAAATGATGTCCTGAGGGTTTGAAACCCCGGATTGCACATCGTAGTGCTATATTGAGGTGAGACACGTGCTGGATGATGAGCGTGAGGTCTTTTACTATTGGGGATTGTGACTTGGTCCATCCCGATTACCACGTATTTGACTGAGTCTTAATTGTTATCATCATTTGTTGGGCTTTTGAATCCTTCGTGGACTTTTATCACTGTTTCCTCACTATTTTGACATACTACTTGAACTCAGTTCTATTGATTTACACTGGTTTACAAACTCAACCACTTTTACTTGAATTTGAGACTTAAATGATATTTCAAATGTTGTTTGGGCTGAGCACTACTATTTTACTGATGCCCAAGAGGCTTGTGATGATTTTTGGACTGCGTGAGGCCGAGGGCCATATGTGAGGACATGCTGAGTGATATGAGATACTTTCTATGCCACGAGGTGGCTTGAGTGATGTGAGGCCGAGTGCCGAGTGATGTTGCCACGAGGTGGCTTGAGTGATGTGAGGCCGAGTGATGTGAGACTGAATGCCGAGTGATGTTGCCACGAGGTGGCTTGATATAACGCTTGGGCTGTAAGGGGCCCCTCCGGCGTCTGCACACCCACAGTAAGCATGGGTAACCATTATGATATGAGAGTGAGCCTGAGGGCTGATACTGTTTTAAGTGATTGATACTGAGCCCGAGGGGCTGATACTGTTCTGAGCGATTGATATTGTGCCCGAGGGGTGGTTTTCTACTTGTTATTTACCTGTTAAATTACCTGTTTTACTTGTTTTAAAAAGGAATATCATTTGATTTCTTCACTGATTTACTGCTTTAAGTTATTTTACTACTTGATATGGAATTGCTTGTGCCTTTACGTGTTTTTATACTTTCAACCATTATTTATAATTATTACTCACTGAGTCGGAGTACGCACATTACTCCCTGCAACATGTGTGCATATTCAGGCATCGCAGAGTCCGCTCATGAGTGTTGATTCTCCCAGTTCAGGCAGTGATTCAGAGACTACGAGGTAGCTATTTGTGTTCGCAGCCCCGTGCCTCCCTTATCTTATCATTTTCATGTTTTTAGAACTATTGTATCGGAATTAGTGTTCAGTAGAATTGTATCTGGATTTCTTAGTTGCTCATGACTTGTGATTTTTCCCTTTTGTTATTGTCGCTTTTTCCGCAATTATGGCTATATTAATCATGTTTTAGACTTGTTTATGTTAATTAATTGTTAAAAGAGGTGTTTCGTTTGTTTTGGCTGGTCTTGTCTTCACGAGAGGCGGCATCACGATCGGGTTTGGGAATTGGGTCGTGACAGGCAGCATTCTGAAATAGCCGTATTCGATAAAGAAACCAAAAGAAATAGAATTAACAAGTCCCTGGTTAGTGCATAACATACTTTCTGAATACCTTCAAGTGTTATTAGTAAAATGGATATCTTCCTCACAGCCAACATCTGGCTACTACAGATTAGGAATCCAATTCCATCTTAAAATGGATCTTTCAATATTTTTATACAATACATTAACAACAAACAAAGAGAAGAAGAAAGAATCCATGTCAATTTTATTTTTTTATTCCCAGATACATAAAAATTTCCCACCAATAAACTACTCAAAATCATTCAATAGGCAAACAAACGGAGAATCCACATTTAGACAGATCTCGAGCAGGAAAGAGGAGTCCAATCATCAATAAATATAGCAAAATGCAACAGAGTTTTCTGAGTATACCTCTTAACTAAAAAATGTAACATGAACAAATTCCTTAAAAAAGCCAAAAATAGCTGCTACAATTAAACGCAAATTCAATTTCTATTTGCTTATAGATGAACTAGAATTAACCAAAGCGAGGCTAAGAAATCAAAATTTCTAGTTTGAGATAGCAACAATCAGCAACAAACAACCACGAATTCGGGTTTCAACAATATTTTACGGTAGGAATCTCCTTCGAAATCCTTTTCAGATTTTTATCAGGTGTGAGATGCGTGAATCAGCGTGTGTGTGGAGATGAGGGCACGTAAAGTGTGTCTGAGTGAGATGTAAAGAAGGGTCTATTTTTGAGAGAGGAAGAAGGCTCTATGGAGCGTCGTTGCTCTGTATTTTTTAGAGGGAGGCGATTTCTACTAGGTCCACGTCTAAGTTTTCTAGGTTTAGGTTTTTAATGCGAGGGAAAAACGGGTCGGGCAGGTGGGTCATTTGGGTTTGGGCTGGGGGCTAAAGGATTGTATTTAGGTTAATTAATTGGAGTCAATTTAAGGATTAACCCAATTTTGAATAAACAAGACCAAACATTTTTCCTATTTTCTTTTATTTGTTTTTTCCTTTTCTTTAATTAATTTAAATCCTAAATTAATCTATTTTTGTAGAAATTAAAATTCTTTATTTATTTTTAACATTAAAACAACTAATTAACTTAAAACTAAAGAAAAATGCTAATTTTAAAGACTTAAATCTAAATATGTAAAAATGACCATTTTTGTAATTTTTTTGCTATTTAATTAAATTAATTCCAACGTATAAATTGAACCTAAGATGACATGAAATTATAACGTGATAATTTTTATGACTTTTCTATGATTTTTAAAATATTAAACATGCATGAAATGCAACTAAATAAGGAAAAACTCCTAGAAATCAATTAAAATTATTTTGGTCTATTTTTAGGAGTTATTTTCATGTAGGGCAAAAATTAGGTGCTCACAGCTTCCTCTATTTGCTCGGAAACATGAAGAGTTTTCGGGCAAAGATAAAGTAAGCAATTACGAGCAATTTTTGCCCGTTTGAAACTCCATTTGGAAGCATTTTGAAAAAGTTTGACCTAACCTTGCTTCGGAGGTTGGCTACATATCCTTGGCTTTAAAGGAATCAGGTCGATGTAGTTCTAGAAGTTTTAGTAGTTGGGACTATCAAGAAACTGTGATTTCACTGCTGTTGCTGCTGTTTTTGCTTGCTGAGCTCCTTATTACACAAAAATGAAAGATGAAAAGCTAAACTACCTAAGCCTATCAACTATGAGTTACAAGATTCCTATCTACAAACCTTCTATAACTTGATCTTGAGTCTTGGCTGGTTCTTCCTGCAGACTCTGATCTGAATCTTGATGCTCGTTAGCTACAACCGCTGGTTCATTCTTCTTCAGCTTTTCAGATCAAGGCGGGACATGCAAAGCTTGTGATTTCAATCATATCTTGAGTAGTCCCCATCTTTTCTCTGCTTCTACACTTAGATTTCACTTATTTTTCTTGTTTTTCTTTTCTTTTATTTGAATCTATACTTCTTCTTTTGTTCACCTCGAAACTTATGCCTCAAGATAAAAACCTGCTCAGGCACCAAAACAAACAAAAGAACGAAATTTTCTGGCCCAGTTTTCACTAGAAAATTTTTGTGAGTTATTGGAACAAAAATCTAAACTACTTTTTTATTGAAAGAAATAAAATCAGGATTGTGTATCCTTGGGAGAAAAGAGATTAGGGAGTATTTAAAATGAAATCAAATGGGGATCAGAGGCCCTAAGTTGGAAAGATTACCAGGTTATGTTGGCATCAACTAAGGAATGGGACCCTGTGCCGGAAAAGATTACCAGGTTATTCTGGCAAAGCTAGGGAGTGAGACCCTATGTTGGAAAAGATTACAAGGTTATACTGGCATCAGCTAGGGAATGGAACCCTATGTTGGAAAAAAAATTACCAGGTTATACTGGAAATATTATCGGGTTATGCAGGCAAAGTCCTCGGGTTATACCGGAAAAGTCATCGGGTTATGCTGAAAAGGTCCCCAGATTAAGCCGGAGAAGTCATCAGGTTATGCGGGAAAGGTCCTCGGGTTATGCCGGGGAAGGTCATCGGGTTAAGCCGGAAAGGTCCTCGGGTTATGCCAGGAAAGGTCATCGGGTTATGCCGGAAAGGTCCTCGGGTTATGACGGGGAAGTCATCGGGTTATGCCAGAAAGGACCTCGGTTATGCCAGGGAAAGTCATCGGGTTATGCTGAAAAGGTCATCGGGTTATGTCGGGGAAGTCATGCGGTTATGCCGGAAAGGTCCTCGGGTTATGCCGGGGAAGGTCATCGGGTTATACTGGAAAGGTCCTGGGGTTGTGCCAGGAAAAGTCATCAGATTATGCCGAAAAGGTCCTCGGGTTATGCCGGGGAAGGTCATTGGGTTACACCGGAAAGGTCCTCAGGTTATAACGGGGAAGGTCATCAGGTTATGCCGGAAAGGCCCTAGGATTATGCCGGGGAAGGTCATTGGGTTATGCCGGAAATGCCCTCGGGTTATGCCGGGGAAGGTCATCGGGTTATTCCGGAAAGGTCCTCGAGTTATGCCGGGGAAGGTCATCGGGTTATGTTAGAAAGGTCCTCGGGCTATGCCGGGGAAGTCATCGGGTTATGTTGGAAAGGACCTCGGGCTATACTGGGGAAGTCATCGCGTTATGTTGGAAAGGACCTCGGGTTATGCCGGGGAAAGTCATTGGGTTATGCTGGAAAAGTCATCGGGTTATGCTGGAAAAGTCCTTGGGTTATGCCGGGGATTGTCATCGGGTTATGCCGGAAAGGTCCTAGGGTTATGCAGGGGAAAGTCATCAGGTTATGCCGGAAAGGTCCTTGGGTTATGCTGGAAAGGTCCTCGGGTTATGTCGGGGAAGTCATCGCATTACGCCAAAAAGGACCTTGGGTTATACTGGGGAAAGTCATCGGGTTATGCGGGGGAAGTGATCGGGTTATGCCGGGGCAGGTCATCGGGTTATGCCGGAAAGATCCTGGGGTTATGGCGGGGAAGGTCATCGGGTTATGCCGGAAAGGTCCTGGGGTTATACCGCGGAAAGTCATCGGGTTATGCCGGAAAGGTCCTCGGCTTACTCTGGGGAAGTCATCGGGTTATGCCGGAAAGGTCCTCGGGTCATGCCAGGGAAGGTCATCGGGTTATGCCGGAAAGGTCCTCGGATTATGCCGAGGAAGGTCATCAGGTTATGCCGAAAAAGTCCTCGGGTTATGACGGGGAAGGTCATCGGGTTATGGCAGGGAAGGTCATCGGGTTATGCCGGGGAAGTCATCATATTATGCCGGGGAAGGTCATCGGGTTATGCCGGAAAGGTCCTCGGGTTATGCCGAGGATGGTCATCGGGTTATGATGGAAAAGTCCTCGGGTTATACCGAGAAAGTCATCGGGTTATGCTGGAGAAATCATCAGGTTATGCCGGAAAGGTCCTCGAGTTATGACGAGGAAGGTCATCGGGTTATACCGAAAAGGTCCTCGGGTTATTCCGGGGTAGTCATCGGGTTATGCCGGAAAGGTCAATGCATTATGCTGGGGAAGTGATCGGGTTATGCTGGAAAGGTCCTCGGTAATGCCGGGGAAAGTCATCTGGTTATTCCGGAAAGGTCCCTGGGTTATGCCGGGGATGTCATCGAGTTATACCGGAAAGGTCCTCGGGTTATGCTGGGGAAGGTCATCGGGTTATACCAAAAAGGTCCTCATGTTATGGTGGGGAAGTCATCGGGTTATGCCGGAAAGGTCCTTGGGTTATGCCGGGGAAGGTCATCGGGTTATGCTGGAAAGGTCCTCGAGTTATGCTGGGGAAGGTCATTGGGTACGCCGGAAAAATCCTCGGGTTATGCCGGGGATGGTCATTAGGTTATGCCGGAAAGGTCCTCGGGTTATGCCGGTGAAGGTCATCGGGTTATGCCGGAAAGGTCCTCGGGTTATGCTGGGGAAGTCAGGTTTATGCCGAAAAGGTGCTCGGGTTATGCCGGGGATGGTCATCGGGATAAGCTGGAAAGGTCCTCGGGTTATGCCGAGGATCAACTAGGGGGTGGGACCCTATGTTGGAAAGATTAGTAGGATATGCTGGCATCGACTAGGGAATGAGTCCCTATGTTGGAAAGATTATCAGGTTATGCTGGCATCGACTAGGGAATGAGACCTTATGTTGGAAAAGACGTAGCTAGAGATTGGAGACCTTATGCTACCATGGTTTTGAATTTGTCTTCTTCTTCTTCTTTTCTTCATTTTTGGTATTTTTTTTAATTTAATAAAATGGATAAAATGCAGGAAAGAATTTGGAGGAGACTTCTCTTTTGGATTGATTATTGCTGCAGAGCTGTTTCTACCCCTTGCGCAGTTTCTTTTTGGTTGCACCTGCTTCTTGCAAGGTTGCTTTAGATTGCACCTGTTTCTTGTTTTCAACAAAGAACAATTGTTAATTTGAAACGGTGGTTGGTTTTTGTGGCCTTGATTATTTCAATCACTTGATCTCGGCCCGGCTTCTTTGATGAAGATCTCAACTGCAATTGTTGCCTGTTCCCTGAGGACCGATTTTATTTCAGTCCCTGGAGAACCTCTGGATTTTCCACACTTTGCCATGACGGTTGGTCGGTGGAATTCAACTTTTTCGACTTTATCTTGCCTTCGTAGGCCTTTCCCTTCTGATTTCTCTCTTCTTTTTTTTCTTCGGAACATTGGGGAACTTTTGGCTCCTCAAACTTTGCTGCAACGTCTAGTCGCGTGGGACTTAACTTTTTAAATTTTATTTCGCCTTCGTAGGCCTTTCATTTCTGGCTTCTTTATTCCAACTTCAATTTCAGAGCATTTAGAGTACCTTGGCTTTTCAAACCTTTGCCAAGACGGTTAGCCATGTGGGACTCAAGCTTTTTAACTTCATTTTTCCTTTGTGGGCATTTGACTTTGATTTTCTTTCTTTTCGGGAATTCTTTCAATTTCAAAACATCAGCCGCCATGGCCGGTCGAGGTTAACTTAATGCTCCCGATGAGGCTGGGTGCTTTTTCCATATTAGCTTGTATAAAATGAGAACCCTGTAAATCAGTCTTGCCATCCCTTCTTTGTCTTTGTTTTGGAATAGAATTAGACCGAAAGGGATTCAAAGAAAACAAACAATGGAATGGAGAATGAGTTTAAAATAAGAAGTGTCCCTTTCGGGGAAAAGAAAGAAGGACTTATCTGGAGTACGTATGGACTTCAATGAACATGACATGCCTTTTGGACTGGATGCCTGATCTGCATAAACCGTTCGACTCTCAGAAATTCATCACAACTTTTGCCTCAAAATCGAGAAACCTTGCCAGGACTCTGTCGATGCCAATGGTTGTGAGGATCCTCTTTTTTATCAGGGGTGCCCTTTGCGGGTTTTCACGAGCTGACCTCTCTCATTTCTCTTCTAACCATCGCCTTATAGTACTCTTTGCGAGTTTTTACTAACAAGACTCTCATTTTCAATTTCTCGGCTTACCATCGCCTTACGGTGCCCGTGTGGGTTTTCACCAATACGACTCTCTCATTTTTTTGTATCAGATCCAAGTAACTGTATCATCCAATTTTGAACATCTTTTACCAGTTGATCGGAAGTACTTGAACAAGATTTGGGGTAAAACGAATTTGGATTGAATTACAATTTTGGAACTTTTCAGGCGAAACCATCGCCGAACCATTATACCTTCTGCCCCAGTTTCAACTTTTGGGGAAATTTGGATTTTTATTTTGGTGTGACTGAATCCTAGAGAGAGGCTACCTATGTATCCTTTCGGAATCAAGTCGAACGTAGTTCAGGGATCTTTGTTTTTGATTTTCTTTCTCTTTTTTTTTTGTTTTCTTTTCTCTTTCTTTTCCTTTCCTTTTCACTTTTTTCATTTAATATTTCTTTGTATTTTCTTCCTATTTTTTTCTTCTTTTTTATTTTTCATTCAGTTCATTTTTCTCAATAATAACTTCCAAGTTCCAAAGAGGGTGATCAAATAATTGGAGCCGGCTCAAAGGGTTTGCAAAGGGTTGAATATTTTGACAGTGAGAAAGAAAGTCTTCTTCATCCCAATCGGAAAATATTAATACTATATAGAGGATTCAACATAGTACCTTTTGGCTGCATTTGCATTGATAGTTGTTTCAGGGACATTTCCTTCGATGTGCCCCAAGTACAATGCACTATTTTGGCAGTACTCTTAATGCAATGTATGGACCTTCTGGAGCCAATTTTCCTTTAGTTGTTCCAACTTGTACATGGTAATATCTGGGAGATCGATTTCTCCTCGACTAAATACCTCAAAGGGTGATCCCAGAAGCCCGGGATCTCGAGCCAGTCACACCCCTCAAGGCCAAGCGGTACCCCACTAAGGATAATGTTGGCCAAAGCCCCAGAGAATGCAGGGATCCCTCGAAGAGTGCGCCCGAGGTCGATCAGGTCTATTTTAAGCAGCTCGACATCAGCCCACGTACGCATCACAGAGTTAGCCGATTGTCCCATCCTATTTCTTAAATCACGCAACGTATCTTGTACGGAGATTGGAATCCCCCCTTTTTCTATAAAATGGGAGTCGCTAATACCCTGTAAAGGTAGAGCTCCAATTATCCTACTCAAGTGCTATAATATTGTCTCTCTCTTTTCCTTTCTAATTTGGTTGTCCCCATTGGCTCAAAGCCATCCATCTTTGATTACTTACTTGTTTGTTCTTTGTTTTTCACTTGGTACTGGCCCTAAGCCGTCTTCATATCCACCGCCTCTTTACTTGTTCTTCAGCATATAGCTCAGTATTGGCCGAAAGGAGCCTTACTTAATCGTATCCATAATTGTTATCCCATTCCCAGCTGCCCCCCGATAGCTCGATCCCGACTCGAACCTCGACCCCAAGGTCCTCTCCGGCCGGTCCTGCATCCAGGCAACATCCCCCTTCGGTTTAATTACTGCCTCGTTTTAGCTCGCACTTCATCGTTAAACTTCACGTTCTTAGCATTATCTGCTCTAACAACTAGCTCAAGAATAGATCACGTATTTTTAGAATCCCATTTACAAATTTAAATGTTGTTACCATTTTTACGGTAAACAATTTGGCGCCCACCGTGGGGCTAAAAATAATCGTGATTATTTTCTTGCTGGTTTCATTGTACAAATACACATTATCTTTCACACTTTTTCTTGTCCAAGATCCTTTGAATTTAGGTCAAAATGTCTGGCTCGGTCAACGAAGTCGAGAACGACAACCTCGAAAATCATGGGGAAATTGGCGTGGCTTTCCCGGTCGCCGGAGAACTACCAAACCCCAATAACGCGCCAGGACTGATTTCAGCGGACGCGGACTCACAGGATGCACAGCAAGTCGACGAAACTTCTCACACCCACAGGAACATACGGCACAGTGACCGACAGGAAGCTCAAAAAACCCAGGCCCGGGAAGAATAGGAAGTTAGTCTTCATGTTATTTTTGAACTGCTGTAGGCACAACAGCTGGAAATTGCTCAGTTTCAAAGCCATCTGAGAACCCCCAGCACAGCAGCATCGTAGATAGCTTCCCCCGCCGAGCAAGTACCGGAAAGATCAAGCAATAACGGGTCAGTATCTGACCCCGCCATAGCGAAGATGCCCGAGGACCTCACCAAAAGGATCGAGTCAGGTGAGAAGATGATTGCAGCCAATGATAAAAAGGTCGAGACCTACAATTCTAGGGTGGATCAATTCCCGGGAGCACCCCCGGTCTTGAAAGGTTTGGATTAGAAGAAGTTCATACAGAGGTCGTTGCCAGAGGAAGCGGCCCCAAAGCCCATTCCTAAAAAGTTCAGAATGCCGGAACTCCCTAAGTACAACGGTACCATCGATCCCAACGAACACGTTACTGCCTATACCTGCACAGTAAATGGTAACGATAAAAAAATGACGAGATCGGGTCCGTATTGCTAAAAAAATTCGGAGAAACGCTTTCGAAAGGGGCCATGATGTGGTACCACAACTTAGCTCCCAACTCTATAGATTTATTCGCCATGTTGGCGGACTCCTTCGTAAAAGCACATGCTGGAGCCATCAAGGTGGCAACAAGGAAGTCTGATGTTTTGAAAATTAAGCAGAGAGAGAACGAGATGGTGCGGGAATTTGTGTCTCACTTCCAGATGGAACGGATGGAGCTGCCGCCAGTCTCCGGCGACTGGGTGGTACAGGCCTTCACCCAAGGCCTGAACGAATGAAGCTCGGTGGCCTCGAAACAGCCGAAGCAGAACCTGATCGAATACCCGGCCATGAACTGGTCGGACGTCCACAACCGGTACTAGTCAAAGATCAGAGTCGAGGATGACCAACTGGGAGCCCCTTCAGGCTCAGTGTACCCAATACACTCCTGGTAAAAGAGTCAAAACCAAACAAAGAAAGGTACCAACCATACCTCGAAGATAGAAGGAACGCCCCAAGGCACAACCTACCTCGCAACGATCAAAGGATAGATCGGAGACAGGACCCTCGAGGGCTCGCCAACAGAACCAGGTTTGATCAAAACATGGCACCAACGAACGTGCCCCACTTATAGGAATACAACTTTTGCGTCGATGTTTCGGACATCGTGTTCGCTATTAGCAAGATCAGAGACGCCAAGTGGCCCATACCAATACAGTCGGACCCTTCACAGAGAAATTACAACTTAATGTGCGAGTTCCACAACATGCACGGTCACAGGACCGAGTATTGCCATCGGCTGCGGGATGAAGTGGCTCAATTGCTCAACAAAGGGAACCTCCGGGAATTCCTTAGTGATCGGGCCAAAAATCAATTCCGAAAGAGGGAAGCGACCAAGAAAAACAGGGCAAACAAGTAACAACACATCATCCACATGATCATGGGCGGTGCCGATGCCCCACAGGAACCCGTAATGAGAAGGACAAAAATATCCATCACCAGAGAAAAACAGACTCGAGGAAACATCGCCGAAGACGCCTTCACATTCAGTGAAGAGGTCATCGAGGCCCTGTCTCAACCCCACAACGATGCCCTGGTAATCTCCTTTCTTGTAAATTCTTTTCAGATAAAACGTTTACTCGTGGATCCAGGTAGCTCGGCTAATATCATAAGGTCGAGGGTGATAGAACAACTCGGGCTGCTCGGACGAATTATGCCCACAACCTGGGTCCTCAATGGAATCAACATGGCTAGCGAAATGACAAAAGGAGAAATCGTCCTCCTAGTTACCGTGGCCGGCACAACCCAAGACACCAAGTTCCATGTCATCGAGGGAGATATGAGGTATAACGTCTTATTTGGACGACTTTGGATACACTGCATGGTAGCAGTACCATCCACTCTCCACCAGGCGATAAAATTCCCGACAAAGAACGGGGTCAAAATCGTCTACGGGGAACAACACGCAGCAAGGGAAATGTTTTCTATACACGATGCAGTACCAACGCACATGCCCACACAACGAGCAAGCCAGGTCTCACCCCCGGTCGAACTAGACAAAATGGAGTAAAGATTCATGTCGCGTCTCCGCCCCCGGGCAGATATAATAGACCGATCCCAAGGCATCATCGGCATACCCCATTTCAAGGTACAACCATTATCTTTTTTTGTTATTTCAAATTCAGAATTAACCTCCATGCAGGCACCCGATCAGAGCTGTCGGGACGATAGTTCTATTGCAAGACCTCGAGACCCCAGAGGCGCACCCGTTGCACTCTTCTCCTTCGACCGAGTTTTTATCCCATAAGATGGGTTTTTACCAGCAAGGTCTTTAATAAGGCAACATCTGCAAGTCGCTTAAGGTGAAACTCCGCCAAAAATATTCAAAGACTATCCCTGCAACCGACTTTTCAAGGCAAGGGGCATTTCCCCCGGAAAACTGCCCGCTCAAAGGAGTTTTGAAAAATGCCAAATGAGGTTTCCTATAAGAAAACAAGGTATCGTAAAGACGGCCGATATAGTCAGGCCCCATCGACAAAAACATGTACTATTATATCAAGCAATCAAAAAAATACCTTTTGTCAAAAAAGAAAGGGGAAAGGGAAATCCTTCTCAGAATAAGGTAACAAATCCTTTCGCCAAAAATGCCCCGAAGAACTCGGGAAAGGGTGCCAGCACTTCAAATGCCCCAATGACCTCCGGCTCGAGGCTCTGAAAGCACAAAAAATTTTAGGTACGAAAAATCCCCAAGCAATCGTCTTTGGCCCGATATAGGTCAACACATCACAACAAATTATATTACGACGGCGGATCGAAGGATATCTTCCATCACCCCATTCTCCGAACAAGGAAATCACAGCATATTCCCAACAGGGATCCCCTTTGCCAGACGCATCCCGAGATACTCGAAGACTTAGCACCAGCAATTCAACACCTGCGCAACCCTAGGGTCGGAACTCCGGGCTCATAGAGCCCCTACAAGGCAACTCCGAGCTCATGAAAAGCGGTCTTCAAGCTTAAACAAACTCAATGACTCGGAGATTGCCATTAATCTCCATACGCTAGAAAACCCGAAACTGTAAGACCCCTAACGGGCAGCCTCGGCATAACCAGATCTATTCTACATTACACAAACTGTAAGACCTCAACAGGCATGACAAACTGTAAGACCTCAACAGACATGAAAATCCTGAGGTTTAGGTTATACGTCACATTTGTAAGAATCCCTAAAGGGCATACCCTCGGCGTAGACACCTAAACTATCACTTGGGATCAAAAATGGCTACGTCCAAACGCACATGACTACGGTCAAAACGACTGATACAGCCAAAATAACGCGACTCGGGGACGCCCGATTGTCGCTAAAATCGCAGGCTACTACTCCGAATATACTTTGGAAAGAACCGGTTAAAACAGGCTTCCCTCACCAGGCAAAAATGAGCTCCGACCATATCGGCTCCAAATCACAAAAGCATCGATCTACTCGACCCACGAGCTATGAACCTTCCGAGGTGCTCAAAACATTGCCGACAACGACTTAAAATCGAGGTTCTTCTAGAACCGATGACGTGTCAGCCAAAAATATTCCAAAAGACCTTAATGAGCGGAAAACAAAGCCTACAAAAAATCCCACGGGTAAAAACATCGTAGGAGCCATTGTCCCCAACTAAGCAAGCCTCCAGGCCATACATTAAAAGGTCTCTACGACCAAACAGCGTAAGAGCCATTGTCGCCAGCTAAAAAATTGACAACTTGAGGATTAAAATGAGCTTGAATCGTAACCCGATTCGGAGACTGGATCCAAAATAGTTAACTATGCAAGCCTCCGGGCCAAATATTGAAATGTCTCAACGGCCAAAACAACACAAAAGGCCATCGCTATCTGCCCATAAAGGTGGAAGAAAACATAAAGGTCAATTAATCAAATCGCAACGCGACTCGGTGACTGGACCTGAAATGGCTGAATTACAACATGCCTAACGGCACGGCATAAATGCCACGGTCAACTAGTCAAGCAAGCCTCCGGGCCACACACCTAAAAGATCACTTCGACTAAAAGCCCAAAAGGTCACCACCATCCGCCCATGAAAGTGGAAGAAAACTTAAGGGTCAATTAAAGCTCGAATCGCAATGCGACTCAGAGATTGGACACGAAATGGCTAAATTACAACACACCCAAGAGTGCGGCATAAATGCCACTATCGCCAGCCAAAGGGAATCTCCGGACCACGCGTCCGCAAGGTCACTTCGACCTGAAGCACAAAAGGTGATCATCGCCAGCCCAAACAAATGCAAAACTCGAAGGTATATTAAGCTCGAGTCGGATCCCGACTCGGAGACTGAACCCGAAGATGGTTAAAACATGCAAGCCTAAGGGCAAATCCGGGATCGAATCAACCTAATTGAAACTCCAACGAGCAAAAATACAGAAGATACAAGTTGTAGGGTTCCCCCTCTTATTGCTACATATTGATGGCGAGGCACAATCTCAGCCTGCATTATATAATAAAAGCTATATATATACAACAAAGAAGGCAGGGGATATTCGTTCCCCTTTTCCCGGCAGTTATGGTGTAGCGATCTCCTCCTCATCGTCCTCAGCATCGTACATAAGGAACTTGGAATCAAACTCCTCTCCTTTGGCTTTTGCGATCTCCCCCGAAAGATCAAAGCCTCTGGTGTGAACCTCCTCGAGGATTTCCCTCCGGGCATGCCCGATCAGTCCCAGACCTGCGAAGATACCGTCAAAATACGAAAATCGGCCTGCCTGGCGAAAGGCAACGCAAAAAAAAAGGTAAAACTTCAAGGTTTCTCTCGTTTTATATGTGCACAAAAAGATGCGCTCTCTATCTACAGGCATGCTCTATGAAACAGCAAATGCAAGATGACAAAGTCTACGCGATACCTTAAAAGATTATGGCCTATCAACCCTGGCCTCGCTCTCCGTAGCATCGGTGATAAGCAATCGGGCATCACGCTCGACCATCTTTGCTCAGGCGAATTCTTATAAGAGGGTGGAACCCCTGGCGTGGGTCTCCTCCGACGCCTGTCCCGAAAAACTATGACGGACGCGTCCTTCAAAGGCCCATTCCGACCCGGCTCAATCGTCGGTGACAAGTCGCCATTCCTTCATCATCCTTGGTCCAGCGTAACACTTTTCCATTCCAGACACCGGTTGTTCCCGACCCGGACTTTTGAAGAACCATGTTAAAGCTTTACAATTATATCCACTCGGGTCGAAGCTTGAAGCCTACATTTTGATACTTTATGTATTCTTATCCCGATTGGCCCTAAGGCAGAAAAGGTGAGACGCTTGCCACAAAGGGACTCCTGCCTCACCAAAAGGTTTCTGTAAAGCGAAAGCCAGGCCCCCTAAAGTACAGCCCCTTGATGGGACAGCTCAAAGACCCAAAATACGGGGGGACCATGCTGAAACCTACAACGACGTAGAGTCGGCAAACCTACTCAATGACCAAGCATCCTCCTAATGGCCTAACCATTGTTGGCCAAAGGAACCGCCGGTCCGGAACTAAGGACTTTGGAAAGACCAAGCGCAAATGATGAACTCTCCTCAGAAGCACGGACCCATTTCATCCCGATGAAAGCTCTTTCATGATCATGAAGCACACGTCTCATCTATCGATATACACGGCCTTTGTTGTGCCCCAAATAAGCAGTTGTTGACGGCATGACTCGCCGGCATCACAAAGTCAGAGAATCCTAAGGACCCCCAGGAAGTGGAAGCAACTTCATGATCACATGCGAGAAGGGCCAAGACGAGTCAACACCGATCAAAGGCACCGACCATCAGCACCACCTTTGTCTCAAGGTAATGCTAAACTCCAAAGACCTCCGCCATAGCAAGATGGCGCCCCAGTAGACCAACAGTGCCTTCACCAAATCGGCGTTCAGCCTCGAGGAGTCTCTGCCAAAGAAGGTTAGTTTACGGAGAAATAGGCATCCCTAACAATCTCCCATGAAAAACAGATTCCAGGTAACGACCATGGTGGCCCGAAACATGGCTAGGAATCCGTTCGAAGATTTCTTCATGGAAGTTACCGGCGTCCCAAGATCGCGAGTCCTCAGGGAGGCCCCCTCTCGAATGCCATTATAAGTCCTCAATATGTCATTCGCATTTTTACATAGGAAAAGGCTCCCGGCAGACCAAGGTTATTGGCCTAGTTCGGGTCTGGTTCGAGAAATCACAAAGGATCCCGCACTAGGTTGCTCCATCAAAGGTCGGGGAAAATACTCAAAGCCCATGTCACATGCGGCAAAACAGGATCGTGCAATCAAAACTGCCGAAAAACATAAAGAAATACAGCAAGCGTCGAAAAAAGAAATAAAGAAAATACCTTTGTATTTATATAAGTGTTCGTTTACAACGACCCTCGAGGGGTCCTTACATATGGTTACATTGAACATGATTACAAAAGCCCACAGAGGGTCCTTACAAAAAAGTGATGAAGTACAAATGATACGCATATAGTAGGGGCCTAAGGATCTAGCATGTTCATGCTACATCTCCATCATCATCCTCTCAAGCATATGACCTCAAAGACAATATCTTCCAAAGTCCGACCCCCTCGAGGAACACATCCCAATCCTCCTGGAATGGCATCTTCAAAAGGATGTTAGAGGAGAAGAGCAAAACGACGAAGGAGAAGCCGGAAGAATGAAGAAGTGGCTGGGTGAAAAATTTGGCTAGTACGAGCTCCACTGATACTGCCGTTTTGAAGCCACTTCTTGAGATGTTGCCTCAACCTGGAAGGCAATAGCCAGTAGAGACTACCGACTTACCCCCTGGAATCCAAAAGGGGTGTAACACACCGAGCTGGGGAAGGAGGGTGAGCAACGGCACATAATCCGAGCCCCCTCTTGAGCAGTGGTGCATAATCCAAAGTGCTCCCGGGGCCGGAGGAAATCGACCCCCTGCCTCATCGCCCCGGGCCATCAACAATAATAACAACAACAACAACAATAGTAAAATCACAGCTCTGACTAATCGAAGAAAGACCGAGGGTTAGGCCACATAACGTATGGCGCAAACCCTTGAGGCCACAGACTCCAAACATGACAAGATGGCAGAAATTCAAGATAGAAGGAAAGGAAGGAAAGGTGGATATCAAAGGAAATTTGGATAAAAGAGCAACCACAAAAATCCCAATTTATAGGGATACCAAAGTAACCGACGGCGCTATTACTGCCCTCAGGAAACGTAATAGTAGGCACAATTAATGCGTTCATAGAAGGTGAACCGATATCAAACAAAAGATCGAAGAATCACGACATTTCAGGCAATCCTGGAGAAGCGGGAAGGTAAATGCCTTGACAACTGTAAAAAGGATAGTTGCGTCGTCAACACGATTTCATTATGAGGGATCGAGAAATGGAGTGTCAAAATCATTTCTTATCACTTCCCTCTAAGAAATGCGGAGACTATCTGTACACGGTGAAATCTGGGAGACCAATTTCTCCTCAACTGAATACTTCGAAGGGTGATCTCGGGAGCCCAGGATCTCGAGCCAGCCACTTCCCTTAAGACCGAGCGGTACCCCGCAAAGGATAATGTCAGCCAAAGCCCTGGTGAATGCAGGGATCCCTCGAAGAGTGCACCCGGGGTCGATCAGGTCTATTTTAAGCGGCTCGACATCAGCCCACGCACACATCACAGAGTTAGCCGATTGTCCCATCCTATTTCTAGAATCACACAATGTATCTTGTACGGAGATTGAACTCCCCCTTTTTTTATAAAATGGGAGTCGCTAATACCCTGTAAAGGCAGAGCACCAATTATCCTACTCAAGTGCTATAATATCTTCTCTCTCTTTTCCTTTCTAATTTGCTTGTCCCCATTGGATTGAAGCCATTCATCTTCGATTACTTACTTGTTTGTTCTTTGTTTATCACTTGGTACTGGCCCGAAGCCATCTTCATATCCACCGTCTTTTTATTCGTTCTTCAGTATATAGCTCAGTATTGGGTGAAAGGAGCCTTACTTAATCGTATCCTTAATTGTTATCCCATTCTCGGCTGCCCTCGATAGCTCGATCCCGACTCGAACCTCGACCCCAAGGTCCTCTCCGGCCGGTACTGCATCTGGGCAATAGGCCCCTTCGGTTTGATTACTACCTCAGTTTAGCTTGCACTTCATCATTAAACTTTACGTTCTTAGCATCATCTGCTCTAACAAATAGCTCAAGAATAGATCACGTATTTTTAGAATCCCATTTACAAATTTAATTGTTGTTACTATTTCCACGGTAAACACAACTCTTTCTTTTATTTCCTTAAACTTATCTTTATTGCGATCTAATTCTTGATTCATTATTTTGAGGTCTGACAGCCTTTCAGGATCTGGGCATGAAGTCCCCAAGCACGTCATGTTATTGAAATCTGCATTTAACGGAACTAAAAAGAGAATAATAAAATGACAATATTAAGAAAAGAGACATTCCTGGATAATGAAATATTAATTTCATTTGATTTTTGATTTTTTTGACAAAGTAAGACAATAAAGTAAAACATCCGGATCACACCCTAAGTTAATCCGGACGGAGAAAGGATAGAAAGAATGGCTACTAAGACTCCCGTCTGATGGGGAACTTTCATTCTTGGCGACCATTTTTTGGCTTTTCTTCTGTCTCGGCAATGGCTACGATGGCCTTGAGTGCCGGATCAAATTCCTCATCTTCACAAATCATTCCGACTATTGGCCTGCTGTTGTCGGAAGGAAACAGATTGTCATCACATCAAGAGCTTCTTCATCTTGAAAAACAATTCCTTCAGCTTCAATCAAATCTTCAACTACCTTTTTGAGCGTCCAACAGTCCTTTGTACTACGTCCCACTGCTCCAGAGTGGTATTCATATCTAGCATCAGCTCGGGGCATTGGGGACTCGGGGTTTGGCCGGTTCGGGGCCATTATCTGCAATAAATCTAGCCTGATTAGAATTTGGAACAAGCTTGAATATGATTTACCAATAGGGGTGAACTGATTCTTTCTGAAAGGCTCTCTTGGGCGAGGATTGTCTTGGGGATCATTTGGTTGAGGATTATATGGAGCTTGGTAAGGATGGGCATTTCTGGGAGGTGGAGCTCGATTTTGTATATAATGTTGTGGCTGCATGTAAGGTTGTGCATTCATCACCGCATAGGGAGGTGGTGCCACGGCATAAGAATCATCTTGAAGGCGATAACAATGTTGAGGGACCTCAGAAAGCGTATATGATTGGCTGAATGACCTGCGGGTCCCCCTCGAGCTGGAATCCATCATGACTCCTTCTTCTCTTCCGTTTCCATTTATCAAATCCTCTTAACCATTTTGAACATATGGTGATGTGGCTTTAAAAGCAGCAAGACTCAAGATTTGACCCGTTTTTAGCCCAGTTTCTACCATCTCCCCAATTTTGATAGCCTCAGCAAACGGCTTTCCCATAGCGGACATGATGTTCTAGAAGTAGTCCGCCTCTTGGGCCTGTAGAAAGATCGTGACCATTTCAATTTCATCCATTGGAGGCTTTACCCTGGCAGCTTGCTCACACCATTTGACAGCTATTCGCGGAAGCTTTCCGCGGTTTTCTTTTTCAAATTGGACAAAGAGTTTCTGTAGGGAGCGATGTCCATATTATACTAGAACTGACGGACAAAATCTCGGGCCATATCGTCCCAAATATACCAATAGGTAATTTCTTGATCCGTATACCACTCAGAAGCGATTCCGGTGAGGCTTTCCCCAAAATAGGCCATTAACAACTCCTCTTTTCCATTAGCACCCCTCAGCTGGTTACAATATCGTTTCAGATAAGCGACCGGGTCTCCGTGCCCACCGTACATTTCAAACTTTGGCATGTTGAAGCCAACTGGAAAGTGGACTTGGGGAAACATACAGAGGTTAGAGTATGAGACACTCTTTTGGCCACTCAGACCTTGCATGTTTTTCAGGCTTTGTTCTAGGCTCTTCATCTTCCGAGCCATTTCCTCTTGCTCGGGATTTGTAACAACCTTTTCTTGCTCCACCGAGAGATTATATTGTTGAGGTTGAGTTAATGAGTCACATATGTTATTTTTGATTAAAGTTGTGGACCCTGGAAGGTGAACATTGGAGTCTCAACATACGGCCGTGGTAAAGTTGGTTGTGTTCTGGTGCAGACTGGTGCAGTAAAGAACAATATTGGAGGTTCCCAGGAAACTGGCACCTGGGAGCGAACCACAGAAGGCATGCCAAGATCATTGAACGGCATTGGAGGGTGCCCGCATAGGATAAGCGGGTTGGGCACGGGGGCGTTGGTAACCTCACCTAAACTGGGGATCAACTCGGGGAACCCAAGGATTGCACTTGGCGGTTCTATACCACTACACCAGGCGTCCCACATTTCAAATATGTGGAGACGCAACATCCTATTCTCTTCAGCAGCTGTTGACGCTAGTTGCAGAATAGCCAATGCCGGGGTTTCCTCAGGACCGATGATTGGTAGATAGCTTGCGGATGCCATCTGTGCCTTTGTATCGTGTGAAGGAGGGAAGGCTAGATTCCCAACAAAACCAACCACCAAAACCTGGCTAACTTGTACACCCAACAACCTTGTTAGTTTTGAGACATTTAACTTATATGAAATCGCACGTTAGGATGCAACGAACGTAACAGTTAAACGCTTCTACCATGTGTTTGAATAGTTGTATGTTTCATCCCGTCATTAACTAACCTTTTTCACTTTGTACCTATTTTCTTTCATTTCTGCCTTTGTTTAACCACTCCTGATTTTCTCATTTTGTCTTTGCCGCTCTTTTATTTTGGGTACTCTCTTTTTCTCTTTTTATTTGTCACTCTTTCATTTTTTGTCGCTCATTTTTCCTTTTGCTATTTTTTCGCTTTTTCTTTGTTTTTCACTCAATTTTTTCAGTTTATTTTTTACTCAATTTATTTTACGGCTATGATCGAATCCGATGGTGATTCTCTACTAGCATGACGCCGCATGAATCAGATCTTGCATAGTTCGGAAAGATTGAGAATGGAGTAAATAAGCTAACTCTTTTTTTTTATTTACTTTTATAAAACTTTGACCATGAAAGCTTTAAGCAAAAGAAAAACATATTTGATTTTTGATTTTTTTTCTTTTGGAATATTCTAAAAAAATGCTTTAAAAGAAGAAAGTGAATTTTTTTAGGATTTTTTATTTTGATTTTGAATTTTTTTTTTTTTTTGAAAGAAAGACTTCTAAAAATTCATTTTCTTTTGATTGGAACTCTGGGAATTTCAAAAGTATAAAGAAAATATTTTTTAAATTTTTATTTGTTTTCTCTTTTTCTAAAGAAGAAGAAAATGTTTTTCGCTTTCGGATGTTGCCTCTTAATTTTTGAAAGAGGGACTTTTAAGAAAATATTTTGGATTTCAGGGTTTTTTATTTATTTACAAAAGTACTTCTAAAGAAAAGCGAAAATATTTTTGGACTTCAATTTTTCAACAATTGTTTTTTGACATTTACGAAAAAAAGACTTTTAAACAAGGAAAAGAATTTTTTTTATTCTTCTTTTTTCTGATTTTATTTTTGAATTTTTTGGAAAAAATACTTCAAAATAAAGGAAACACGTATTTTGGATTTTGAATTTTTTTTATTGATTTTTCTTTTTATTTATATTTTCCCGTATGAAAGACTTCAGAAAGAATTTTGTTTTTTGAATTTCTAAGGAAATGCTTCAAAGAAAAGAATTAAAGGAAAATATTTTTGGATTTTTAAAAATTGGGCGGGAACCGATGAGGTTTTCCTACGTATCTCACAGCTGGTGAGAATCAAACTCACGTAGTTCGGTCAGCTTTGACGGAACACGGAAACATGGCATTTTTTAGAATTTCGGCAGAGTTTCGGAATTTTTCAAATACCTACTTCTCACTCTTGTTTTTTATTTTTGATATTTTTTTTTGATTTTCTTTCCCTATTTTAGAAATCGGTCAACATGCAAGTCGAAACAAATAGATGCGCAAATAGGAGTTGGGAATGCATCAGGATGGTCCTTTGGTTTCAGGTACACCTGTCCTAGACGGACCCAACCCGTGTGTTGAGTCCCCAAGAACAAATGCACATGATAGAAACAAGTGTTTCTATTAGGGATCCGGCATGAGGCTGTGTTATTCTAGGTTTAAAACCTGGGTGTATTGTTCTAGACCTGGCTTACCCGAGCGAACAACTCGAGCCGAGGGGGGCAGCGTACTGGTAACCAAAAGATCATCCGGCTTTGCAACTTGTCTGAACCTCGTTCTAATTTAGGGTATGACACTAACAGAAAAGAAGTCACGCCAACGTGCACTTCCCAGAAGATGAGAAGAGAAGGGTTTCGCAACAATTTATATACAGTTCAAACAATATCAAAGCGGTAAAAAGCAGCCTTTAGCACATTAGGCTATACATGTAAAAATCAGATAATATATAAAGCCAAGTGTAACAGTTATTCTAAGCTCAAATTCTTGAACCCTGAACCAAAAGTTCTAGGTTATGTTACCCCAGCAGAGTCGCCAGAGCTGTCACACCTCCTTTTGTAACGACCTAGCAGGTCATTTTAAAAATTAACGCCCCGATCCCCTATTAACTGTTTTCACCGTGTTTGTTTATGCTATTGTGAGTTGCCAGGAGAAATTATTTGGAGTTTCGCAGAGTTTTGGGACACTTAGTCCCTAAATGAGAGCATAAATTTTGGAAATTTGACTGTAGTCGGAACAATGTGAAGACTGCCTCAAAATGGAATTCTGATGGTTCTGTTAGCTTCGTTGGGTGATTTCGGGCTTAGGGGCATGTTTGCATTGTGTTTTGGAGGTCCGTAGCTAATTTAGGCTTGAACTGCCGAAAGTCGAATTTTTAAGTTTCCGGTTCGATAGTGAGATTTTGATCCAAGGGTCGGAATGGAATTCCGAAAGTTGGAGTAGCTTCGTATTGTTGAATGTGAAGTGTGTGCAAAATTTCAGGTCATTCTGACGAGGTTTGATAGACGTTTTGATCGAAAGTGTAAATTTAGAGTTTTGGAGTTCTTAGGCTTGAATCCGTGGTTGATTCATCGTTTCGATGTTGTTTTAGGTGTTTTATGGATTGATAAGTTTGGACAGTGGTACTAGACTTATTTGTGTTTTTGGTTGAGGCCTAGGGGGCCTCGAGATCGTTTCTGAAGGTTGTCGGAAGAATTGGGAGTTGTTTGAGCAGCTTTAGTTGTTAATGTTCTGTCATAACCGCACCTGCGGTTGGGTCCCGCAGGTGCGTAGCCGCAGAAGCAGTGGTATCATCGCAAGAACTAGCAGGAGTCACAGAAGCGTTACCGCATCTGCGTATGGGAAGCCGCAGGTGCGGAAAGCTGAGTTTAGTGAGTTGTCACAGATGCGACCTTTGTTCCGCAAAAGCGGGATCGCAGGTGCGGTCCCATGACCGCCGAAGCGGATTAGCTATGATGAACTTATAAATAGTTTCCTTCACGAATTTGAGTTATTTTTCACCACTTTTCAAACGGAAAGAAGCCTTGGGGAGCATTTTTAAGGGAGATTTTCAGAGGAATTCATTGGGGTAAGGTCTTTGGTCCTTAAACTTGTTATTGAGGTGATTTTTATCATTGTAAGCATGAAGATTTATGGAAAATCATTGGTAATTTAAGGGTTAGGGCTTGATTAATTAGAGACCGTTTAGTGATGATTTGAGGGACCATTTGAGGTCCGATTTTGGTTCTTTTTTGTATGACTGAACTCATGAGAGTGTGAGAATTCTGAAAATATAAATTTTACCCGATTCCGAGATGTGGGCCCGAGGAGTGTTTTGGTCATTTTACCTAATTTTGCGTATTAGCTTAGAATTGCTTTGTAGAATTAGTTACTTGAAGTGTTATTTACATTATACAATTGAATTGAATAGATTTGGGCCATTTGGAGTCGAGTACTCATGGCAAGAACGTGGTTTCGAGTTGACTTTGAGCTGGTTCGAGGTAAGTGGCTTGTCTAACCTTGTCTGGGGGACCTTCCCCTTAGGATTTGGTATTATTGATAATTGAAATGCCTTGTATGTGAGGTGACGAGTCCATACTTGTGCTAATTGTAGAAAATCCGATTTCCATTAAGTAATTACTAGTATGTTTCTCTTCCTGTTTATACTACTTGCAATTTAAGTCTGTTGTTAGCTTAGGAAAGAATGTCTAATTGACTTAATTTTCTTACTTGCTCAAACTGTCTTATTTGGATTACGTGCAGCATGCTAGGTTAGAAATACCTATTTTACCTTGGTATGGAACTTGAATTGAAATGTGTACTCTTGTTGTTGTTGCTGTATGTTTACTTTGGGACTACGAGACAGTATCCCGGGAGATCCCCATATATGTTTACTTTGGGACTACGGAACGGTATTTGGGGAGATCCCACTGCACATTTACATTGGAACTACGGGATTGCACCCGGTAGATTCCCCCTGTACTGAGTATTTACATTTGGGACTACGGATCGGTATTCCGGGAGATCCCCTCGTATTATGAGTTGGACTATGCGACGGTATCCCGGGATATCTACTGGATATTTATATTTGGGACTACAGGACGGTATCCTGGGAGATCCCCGGTTGTTATCATTGTGTTGGGCTGCATTTCTTTCTGTTTTTACTTGGCCTCTGTGGTAGTTGTTGCTGTCCTGTATATCCTGTGTTACTTTTACTATTGTACTTATTTATACTATTTTTGTTCTATACTGTTAAACCTTTTATTTTATTTAACCTCAGTAGGGCCCTAACCTTCCTCGTCACTACCCGACCGAGGTTAGGCTTGGCACTTACTGAGTACCACTGTGGTGTACTCATGCCCTTTTTGCGCATGTTTTTCATGTGTAGATCCAGGTACTTCCACTCAAACTTATCACGCTTAAGACGAGGTGCTTGTAGAGAATCTGAGGTATATCTGCAGCGTGCGCAAACCGAAGAGTCCCTTTCTACTCTCCCTTTTTGTATTAGCCTTCTGTACTTTCATTTCTTTGTTAGATATTCTGGAGTTAGATGTTTGTAGACATTCAAATTCTTGCGATCATGAGATTCCGGGTTTGGAAAAATGTTATTATTTTCGAGAGTTGTTATTGTGTATGTCAAGCGGCACTTTAAACTCTATTTTATTTCACTATTTCGGTTTTAAATTATTTCTTCTGAAATTGTTGGTTATATTCCACATTGTTAGGCTTACCTAGTTGTAGAGACTAGGTACCGTCACGATGGTTCACGGAGGGCGAACCAGGGTCGTGACACCCTTTTACACCCGGGGGTAAATAAGAGTGTTTTCCAATTAAAGTGACATTAATCGAAATGAGATTATTTTATTAATTGTTTTTATAGTCGCCACTTGGAATAGTTTATTTGGGTGTCCTAAGTCACTGGTTTATTTTAAAATCCTAAATCGAGGAAATTTTGACTTTATTTTAAAAGCCTACGAACCAGAAATTCTAAGTAAGGAATTCTGTTAACCCGGAAAAAGGTGTTAGGCATTCTCAGGTTCCGTGGTTCTAGCATAGTCGCTTAAACTATTAATATTGGCATATTATCTTATTTACTAAATGTTTTAAACCTATTGTGCATTTTTAACTTTATAACCACTTTTAACCATTTTTATGGAATTATTTTGGAACAAGTTACGATTGTCGTACACTTGTTTGTTTGATACACATTGCAAATCATGTCACGGGAACCGTACCCACGATCTACAACATGTTTAATTTATTAAAGTTATTAGAAGTTGTGGCCGGGTCACATAAATATACCCCCGAATTTTAAAATTAGGTATCACAACTACGTCACGGGAACTGTACCCGTACCTATGATGATTTTATAATAAATGTGCCTAAAGCATATTACGAGAGTTCAAGGCATTTTTCTGCACTAGTTAAGATATTGATGTGAGGGCCATAGACTAAGTGATTGATGGCACACCTCAATTTTAGTAAAAGAAAAGCATTCGACTACGGATATTCATATTTAAAACTAATTTGATATTAAGTATCATAACTATGTTATGGGAACCATACCCATAGTTGTGATGATTTAATTACGTGCCTAAAGCAAACTACGAGATTGAACATTATTTATTTTCTAAATTGGAGATTATTGTGAGGCCAAGGGTTAAGGTGTGATGGTGGAACATGGGTCTGTTGCTCTTACTAAATTGACAGAAACCATTTTGGCCCATATAAATTAAATGACCAACCAGAATATACTGGAACTGAAAAGTTTTCCTTTGGTTATAGGGATCAGGGAATTGAATGAAAGAGCTATAGGTCATAACCTAAAAGTTTTCAGCCTCGATCAAATAAAAGTAACTGCAGACAATTTCTCAATTAAGAACAAACTTGGAGAGGGATGATTTGGACCTGTTTATAAGGTATTGATAACCCATGTTTTGCTTTATCCTTTTATAGGTGATTCAAAATATGTGTTAGTAATGCTAGGCGGCCATGAGATCATAGAATCTATAGCATAATATATCAAAAATAGGGAAACAACGATGGCAAGAAATTAGAATAACCACATTGGCAGCATTCTGAAATAGCCATATTCGATAAAGAAAACAAAAGAAATAGAATTAACAAGTCCCTGGTTAGTGCATAACATACTTTCTGACTACCTTCAAATGTTATTAGTAAAATGGATATCTCCCTCACAGCCAACATCTGACTACTACAGATTAGAAATCCAATTCCATCTTAAAATGGATCTTTCAATATTTTTATATAATACATTAACAACAAACAAAGAGAAGAAGAGAGAATCCATGTCAATTTCATTTTTTTGATTCCCAGATACATAAAATTTCCCCACCAATAAACTACTTCAAATCATTCAATAGGCAAACAAACACAGAATCAACATTTAGACAGATCTCGAGCAGGAAAGAGGAGTCCAATCATTAATAAATATAGCAAAACGCAACAGAGTTTTCTAAGTTTACCTCTTAACTAAAAAATGCAACATGAACAAATTCCTTATAAAAGCCAAAAATAGCTGCTACAATTTGAGCTCAGCAAAACGCAACTTCAATTTCTATTTGCTTATAGATGAACTGGAATTAACCAAACCGAGGCTAAGAAATCAAAAATTCCAGTTCGAGACAGCAATAATCGGCAGCAAACAACTACGGATTCGGGCTTCAACAACCTTTTACGGATCCAGGAAGAGGAATCTCCTTCGAAATCCTTTTCAGATCTTCATTTTTTTTAATTTTTTTTTTGCTTTTGTTTCAACTATATGAAGAAAACTTCAGATGTGAGATGCGTGAATCAGCGTGTGTGTGGAGATGAGGGCGTGTAAAGTGTGTGTGAGTGAGATGTAGACAAGGGTCTATTTTTGAGAGAGGAAGAAGGCTCTATGGAGCGTCGTTGCTCTGTATTTTCAGAGGGAGCCAGTTTTTATTAGGTCCAGGTCTAAGTTTTCTAGGTTTAGGTTTTTAATGTGAAGGAAAATAGGGTCGGGGAAGGCGGGTCGGGCAGGTGGGTCATTTGTGTTTGGGCTGGGGCTAAAAGATTGTATTTGGGTTAATTAATTGAGGCCAATTTAAGGATTAACCCAATTTTGAATAAACAAGACCAAATATTTTTCCTATTTTATTTTATTTATTTATTCCTCTTTTTTTCTTTTCTTTAATTAATTTAAATTCTAAATTAATTTATTTTATATAAATTAAATTTTTTATTTATATTTAACATTAAAACAACTAATTAACTTAAAACTAAAGAAAAACGCTAATTTTAAAGACTAAAATCTAAATATGTAAAAATGACCATTTTGTTATTTTTTTATTTAATAAAATTAATTCCTACATGCAAATTGAACCTAATATGGCATGAATTAAAACGTGATAATTTCTATGACTTTTCTATGATTTTTAAAATTTTAAACATGCATGAAATGCAACTAAATAAGGAAAAACTCCTAGAAATCAATTAAAATTATTTTGGTCTATTTTTAGGAGTTATTTTCATGCAGGGCAATAATTAGGTGCTCACAATCACTGCATGCTCTAAAAGATTTCTTCTTCTAGAAATTTCTGCTTAGTTTCTTTTTCAGCCTAGGGCATTCAACTTGAATGTGTCCATGTTTTCCACATTCACAGCATCTTTCATCATTTTTGTCATTCCCATTATCATCTTCAAGTTCATTACAATTAGGACATGTAGGAAGATGTACCTCACTTATTTCTTCGTCTGTCATGAGACCAAGCTTGCCTTAATCATCATCACTATCTTCTTTGATGGTCGTAAAGCACATGTTGGCAATTTTTGCATGATCAGATTCTTCTTCATCACTGCATGCTCCAAACGATTTCTTCTTATGGAAATTTCTGCTTCGTTTTTTTTTTTCATCTCAAGGCATTTAACTTGAATGTGTCCATGGTTTCCATATTCATAGCATCTTCCATCATTTTTGTCATTCTCATTATCATCTTCCCCTTTCTAAAATTTTGTTTACCTCTTCTGTTGTTTTTTGTTTTTTTCTCATCATGCTTGTTACGACTTTAGATAGAATGGCTATATTCTCATTATCATCATCATCATATTCTTCTTCTTCTTCTTCTTCTTTGAATACAACTGTCCTCTTTTTTTCTTGCTAAACTTGCCTGTCTAAATGATTTTTCTCAAGCACAATTAGATCACCTCTATGTTCATTATAAGACATCTTGTCAATATCCTGACATTCTAGAGCAATAACTTTGGGTTGCCAAATCGTGGAAAGACTTCTTAGAATTTTTCTGATTTGTTCTCCAATTCTGATTGGTATACCAAAGGATTTTAAGTCTCTAGGGATTTTTCTGAACCGAGAAAATATTTCTTCTTCTGATTCTCCATCTTTCCTTTGAAATAATTCATAATCACGAACTAGGAGATTAATCATTTTCCTTCACTTTGTTTGTTCCTTCATATGTGACTTCTAACTTGTCCTACATTTCTATTGCAGTTTCATAGCTTGATATCTTTTCATACTCGTCTCCGCTTATGGCATCATACAAAAGATTTTTTGCCTTGGCATTAACTTGGATGTTAGCTGCTTGTTCTTCAGTGTACTCATCTAGATCAAGAGGATCAGATGATGCTATGATCTCACCTCTTTGTCCTTCTTTGGCGGAATTGGAAGATTTCTCTTTTTGATCATACACCACACCTTAATGTAATATGACATAGTGTAGGTTTCCATACACACTTTCCAATGTGAGAAGTGGTGGCCATTGAATTAAGGAGGTCGTACTTGAGAAGTTCTTTCTTGGAATAGTGCTCCAACGACTGTGTTTGATGCCATGATCTTTTTCTCACTTGCTGTTAGGCAATGTTTGAGAGTCCTCGTTGTGATACCAATTGAAAGTACAATGGGGGAGGGGGGGGAGGGGTGGATTGTAACCTATTTTAAAACTTAGTTGACTAAGAAAGGAATTAGGCGACTAAATTTCCTCAATTACAGCAGAAATAAATTGTGCAGAATTAAAAGTAAATGAGGCACAACAATTTTTACTAGTTTAGTACCTGTGTGGTACCAACGTCTAGTTCCATTGGGTCACAAAGGTTCTCTTAGATATTCAATAAGTCTTTATAACAGTGATGGTTTTAGTACAATCACCACCAACGATATTCAACAACAATGTTTATCTAGTGTTGACACAACTCGTGTTTTATTTTCTAACTCTTTCTATCTTTTACGACACTTGTACTCTCAAGAATACAATGTTTGTACTAAGAATTAGAAAGGTGTAGAAACAGATGTTAAGTTGCATATCTGCTTCTTCTTTAAAAGTGCTCGATGAGTCTTCTGATTTCTCTTTTTTGGGATCGCAAAGAAGTATTAATTGGAGGTTTTTTCCTGTGAGACAGACTTCTTATAATAAGACCCAAGGGTAACCTCATGAATCTAGCTTGAGAGGAGTGTCCAGATTCATTCTCAATTTGACGTTTTGGCTCCTCGAATGAACCTTGTTTAGAGTTTCTGCAGATTTCCCTTGATTGACTCTCTATCCTTGATTGTCTTTCTTTCCTTCCTTGCACGCTTGAGAATGTTTAGTTCGTAGTTTAGAAGTGGAAACCTGTGTTACATGAACAACATTTCTAGTTTTACTTATCCAAATCAAAATGCAACACACACTATGTTTACGTTGCATCTAATTAATAGAAAAGAGTAGTATGATGGTTCTACGACAAGGCCAGGCTATATCTCAAACATAAGGAACAAAAGACACAAGATCCTGATATGAAGTGGGGCTCACTAGTCATATGAGAGAAGGGTGTACCCTTATCACTGATCGATGCCACTTGTTGTGGAACCACCTGTATCCATTAAAAATATAGTGCCCCGGTAAAAGGGACGTTAGTACATATGGAATACTACTAGTATGTAAGGCTAAACACCCTCTCGATGAATTGAGTAATAGTACAAGAAGATACAACATGGGTTAATGAGAGCCTCAAGCAATATAAAAGCATCAAGTTAAGACAAAGATAAATTTAAGTATTTTTAAGTTGGGAGATCTTAAGTACCGATACATCACATGCCTTTATCACGGAGTCCGATCTTGGCCCGATCGGCTTAGCCGTCTCACCCAAAGACATCAAATCACAATACCACCATGTGCGCAGTATGGCGTCCGATATTGGCCCGATCGGCTAAGACATCTCACCACAATGCTGTGTGGATCAATATCATCTTCCGTTAGTAATCATCTCATCCCAATTAAGGGGAATAGTCAACACATCAATAGCATCCCATTTAAGGGAAATAATCTCAACACATTAATACGGGTATTTACTCCTCAATCATTCCTACATCGGCACGTGTAGTTTTAGGGTTATGTAGTTTCAACCTGCCCTTCCTCGGTGACTAACGATACTCCCAAAACATTGTTATATAAAGGAATTAAAACCCATTTCCTAATCTTTCATGTATCATTTCATTGTCATTATTGGAGACAAATATAATTTTCATTCTTGGCACGATGGCTGCACTTTATATCTCATACTCAGTTCTTTCACTTTCAAGCATCATTATAGATCATCAACAATATGAACATTCTAATCAATACTTTAAATATGTACTTGAGCAATAGGAATCTTAAGCATATATATATATATATATTGAGTTTTCTTCCATAATTTGGCATAATAAATTGTAACTAAAACATGATTTTAAATCATAATATTTCGATACATTGGTCATATTTGAATACATGCCCTAAGGAGAACATAATATGATTGGAGCATCTGGTACACATTTCGAATATATATCTTTCGAAAGAAAGCTTATTTGGAATAACCAAATTTATTAGGAATGACTCGGAACATGAGAAATAAGAACTTGGCCAATCACACTTAAAACTTATGAGAACATCACGGAATTTGATTCTAAAAGATAAGTTTACCCAACATACCTCGCTTTAGCTTTCCTTAAACTACTATAACGTTGTGACTTCAATCTATTAGAGATATGACAAAAATGTACCATAATTAGAGAGATTCATGGGTTAAGCTCATGTATGCATTTCATCAAATACTAGGTGTGCAAATTCGCCTATAAGGTCTTATGGTGATGTTCCTTCACCCCAATATCGATCCCCACAGCAATAGGCTACACTTAAACCTCTGTACCACCTTTATTGGCACATGCATGCATAATCAACCAACTCTTACCCTCAAGAACCACATTTCCCATTACCTATTCCCATACCAATTTCAAAGTTGAAAGCTAAGGATAGAACCTTACATCTTTAGTAGACAATTTGCAAACTTTCCTTGTGAATTGTCCAATGCTTGATCAAAGAATTGAAGTGGAAGGTATTGTAGATCCTCCTTCTCTCTCTAGTTCCTCCCCTCTGTCTTAAAATATCTGATTTTTTCCTTCTAAACGAGCCCCAATGACTTTTAATTAAAATGGGGTTGGGTTATAAAAAGTAAAAAATAGACCCTCTGAACTCAACTCTGCAGGCGCAGAGTGGACCGCAGAATAGGTATGTGTTCTGCATAAGGGACTGCGAATTCATCCTAAAAAAATGGGCAAATCGGGTTAGTAATCAGCAGGTCTGCGGTCCGCAGACCAGTTATGCGCTCGCATAACTCACCGCAAAAGTCTCACTCTGAAATTTCTCATGTTGGACCTACGATGGATGTGCGGCCCACGAAATGGTTATGCGGTCGCATAATGGACTGCAAAATCACCTTCAAAAATTGGCTTTGATTTCTGTTGCATTCTGCGGCTGATCTGTGGTCCGAGTAGTGGTTCTGCGGTCACATAATTATCACACCTCGACCTTTGGGAGAGCAATCGACGCTCAACCAAGATATCCCAAGTTAATCAAGCCTACTAGATGCTTCCAACCCGACCTTACCCAAGAATAAAGTGAAGATGTATTCCACCAATTAGACAATGTGAAGATTACATGAACAATATCAATTTCATTACCAATAGCACTTCATTCAAGGTTTCCCAAAATATTTCATTACACATCCATAGTTTAGAGGTGGAAACATGTGCTACAAATTACAACATTTCTAGTTTGACTTTCCCAATACCAATATACAACCCACACTGTCTATGGAGACTCTAACAGATACAAAAGAGTATTATGATGGTGCCCGAAATAAGGCCCTGTGTCACGACCCAAAATCCCACAACAGGAATTGTGATGGCACTTAGTCTCTAAGACTAAGTAAATCGTCATAACAACAATTCAAACCATTTTTTTAATAGATAATCGAAACGAACAACGGAAATAATGATAAAACCTCCCAAGACTGGTAATAGTGACTCATGAGCTCAAATGAATACATAAAATAATCTCAAGGAAATAGAAGATACAATATTGTTCGAATAATAATTGGTAGTACGATAAAATGGAAAGACTCCAAGGGACACCGATGACCAAGCATCTCTACCTTAAATCCTTACGATCACACTCTAACTCTTTCCAAGTCCGATATCTCCAATACCTGGCTCTACACAAAAATATGCTGAAGTGTAGCATGAGCACACCATTGTCAGTACTCAGTAATTATCAAGACTAACCTCGGTGGAGTAGTGACAAGGTACAATCAAGATACTCACTAATCACATAACCTATGCAATATAGCAATATATAATGATAATGGAAAATAATTGGCAACAAGAATCAATTAAAGACATAAACAACAAGGCAACAAGGACACCATAAATATTGCTCAAAAGAATAGAAACACAAATACAGTCAACTAATCAAGTCTCTCAATACATGTCTTTCAAATATAAATACTTTAAGTATAAATCTTTAGAATATAATCTTTTAAAATAAATATATATTTCGATTATATTCTCTTCAAATAAATATTTTTGTATATAATTATTTCAAGTAAAAGTCACTTTGTGACGCCTTAATTTATAATCATAAATAATACGGGTCTCGTCCCACTTTCGTATTTCCACGGCACCTCTTGCCCATATCTCTAACATAACCGCACGGATAATTCACGTGCCAAAAATATCAATATATAAAATCTGCACGATTAATTTATTTTCAATAAAGTAAGGTTACAATTTTTAAATCAAGTAAGAAATCAACAAAGAAATGAATTTATTTTTGTAATAGTTTGAGTGAAGAATGACATTTCAATTAATATAAAGCATCCAATAAGCTACTGTTTTGGATGTAAAACTTACTAAATTAAAACACAATAAAATCTTCTTTTATTTAAAATAATTCATTCATCGAAAACAAGTACAAACCAGAAATACAAATTCTCAAAGTGTCGTACGAAAAGCGAACACAATACAATAGGAATAAACAACAGGGGCGCTCCCGAGGTACCGCCTCGTAGTCCCAGAATTAAATATGCAAGATAAGGGAGCTCCCGAGGTACCACCTCGTAGTCCCAAAAGTAAATATGCAAGTCAGGGGAGCTCCCGAGGTAGCGCTTCGTAGTCCCAAAAATAAATATGCAAGACAGGGGGAGCTCCCGAGGTACCGCCTCGTAGTCCCAAAAGTAAATATGCAATACAGGGGGGGCTCTCGAGGTACTGCCTCGTAGTCCCAAAAATAAATATGCAAGACAGGGGGAGCTCCTGAGGTACCGCCTTGTAGTCCCAAAAGTAAATATGCAAGATAGAGGGAGCTCCCGAGGTACTGCCTCATAGTCCCAACGGTAAATATCACAACAAACTACAACTTTCACCTCAAGTGCTTAAATATCACAACACATCACAAATTGCTCATCAAGTGCTCAAATATTTCAACATGTCACAAATTGCACATCAAGTGCTCAAATATTACAATATATCAGAAATTGCTCATAGGCCATAACCAATTCCAAAGATACGACAAAATTAATTAATTCCACAACAATTAGCCCAAGGCTCCATACAACATATATAAAACCTCATAAATAACTACAAGGATGGAAAAGTAACTCAGCATAGGACAACATCTTCTTTAATCCAAATTTCCGATAAATATATAATGCCACCTTTTAAACTTATTTACTTAATTATTTGCAGATAGTAAAATCCATAATATAATTATTTTCGGCGAATATCAAATCAACAAACACAGAGAATTCACATAAAAACTCAAGTAGCAATCACAACAATTTATCATACAAAAATAAATTCGACAAATAAGGATTTGAGGCATGGCAAATAGAGGATTAAATAAATGTCCACAATTATTCAGTTAATACGTAAAAATGATTAAAACTTTAAACCAATAAGTTTTGCACATATAAGCCCGAGTACATGCTCGTCACCTCGCGTACACGGCTTTTCATATTTCACAAATAGCACACTCAATACTTAAGAGGTAATTCCCCCACTCAAGGTTAGGCAAGATACTTACCTATACGGAGTTAGGGCGATATTCCAAAATAGCCTTCTTGCTTGAATTGACTTCCGGACAGCTCAAATCTATCCAAATTAATTGTATAACTTCATTAAAATTCATCGGAAATAATTTCGAATAATATAACGTCAGCTTCAAGTTTTATTCTAAAAAGTCAATCATAAGTCAACGCGGGGCTCGCCTCTCAGAACCCGACATAATTTTTACGAAATATCAATACCCATCCCGATACAAGTTCAACCATACTAACTTTATCAATTTATGATAACAAATAGACCTCCAAATCTTAAATTTTCATTTTTGAAAAGGTTTACAAATTTCTCCAGTTTCTTAGATTTAATTCACTAATAATTGATGAAAATAACCATGGAATCATGAAGTATAATAACTTTTGGATATAGAGTACTTACCCCAATTCATATGGTAAAAATTGCCAAAAAATCGCTTCAATTCGAGATAGCTCCAAATATGTTAAAATGGCCGAAACCCTAGTTTTAAGAATTTGTCGAGGCAAGTCGCATTTGACATTTGCAATTTATCTAAGCCTAGAAAACAGCATTACCAGCCTTTAGTAAACCAATCATAACATTCTATCCAAATGTCCAAATAATGAATGGTTAAACTTTATGAAACTAGACAACAAGAGCTACAACTTTCATGTGTTTCTCATCTCCCAATTCCTTATAGGTGTCGAGATATAATCTCCCAAATTCAGCCGTGTGCAACAGAAATTTCTTGCGATTTCAAAACTCTTCCCAGATAGCTTGTACAGTATATCAACCATAACTTTTTTTACACAATTCTAAATTCCAAATATTTTAACTTTCTGAAAACTAGAAACAAAGGGATACTACTTTCATGTTTTGATAATCTCTAGATTCTTTATAAATTGTGAGCTATAAGCTTACAAAGTCAGCCTTGTGCTTCATAAGTTTCTGGCGATGCACACTGCCAGGTAAACAAAAACTACATTACCAGCCTTCAGTCAATCGATCATAACTTCCTGTACAAATGTCCAAATGATTAATGGTGTCTTTCTGGTAATAGAATCAAAGGGCTATAACTTTCATGTTTTTAATATTTATAGATTCCTTAAGGATTTTAAGATATAAGCTTCCAAATTCAGCTCTGCGCATCAGAAATTTCGCGCACTGCTGTCATATATCAGTAGTTAAAAATGGTCTGAAACTCACTCGAGCCCCTCGGAAACCCATCTAAACACACCAAAAAGTCTCAAAACATGTTATGGACCTACTCGAGGTCTCAAACCACATCAAACAACGCTAAAATACGAATCACACCTCAGTTCAAGCCTAATGAAATTAAGAAATTCTAACTTATATATTTGATGACGAAACCTATCAAATCAAGTACGATTGACCTCATTTTTTGCACATAAGTCATAAATGACATAATGGACCTATTCAAATTTTCATAATCGGATTTCGACCCCAATATCAAAAATTCAACTCTCGGTCAAACATTCGAATTCCATTTTTTCCAACTTTCGCCAAAATGGTTCAATTTATTCTACGGACATCCAAATCCGATTTCGGGCATATGCCTAAGTCCGAAATAACCATATGAAGCTATTGGAATCATCAAAATCCATTCTGGAGTCATTTTCTCAAAAGTCAAACTCTGGGCAACGCTTTTCATTTATGGTTCAAAAATGAGAATTGTTCTTTCAATTTAATTCTGAATCTTTCACACGCAAGTCATAATACATATTATGAATTTGCTCAGGATTTTCAGTCGTAGAATGAGATGTTAATTCTTAAAACGACAAGTTGGGTCGTAATATTCTCCTCCTCTTAAAACATATGTTCATCCTTGAACGTGTCAAGAATCTTTCTGAGGATGTTAAATTACTGATTGTATTATTACACACATACCCACTGGTGATTCTACTTTACCAGAAATGTAACATGGATCCGACAACGCCATCTCAGTTGAGATTATTTCTTTTATCCTCATTTATAAACTTTAAAGACATTTTCATATACTCCAATAAATTTCAAAAAGGCTTGATTTCATATTAACACACCGTGTTAGTCTCAACTGGTTGTAGCTATTTCATCCCTACATACACATTATACGCATGCCCATAACCACATCTCTGGTCATAATAGATGTTCATAATTAATTCCATCATCCTCAATTAATCTCATACTAACCAAAACCTTGTTTCAAAATTTTCACAACATTGACAACAACATACGATACATGAAGGCCTCATAATTATTTATCCGAATTAAGGAGTCACATTTAACGCCACCTGGGCACTCACCTCATAGGCTAAAACTCAATATTCATAGTACGAATATGGCTAATTATGCACAATAACACATAAAAGAAGTATCAAATAAGCCTAACATGCATACCTCCCTATTAATACTATAGTAGAAATTTAAATTTCACAAAGGGAGAATTTAAACACATAAATTTTGACTACAAGGACCTCGACCTTATATAAGATCCACCGCGGCTTGTAGCCCGGTTTAAATATTTCACATCATATCAAAATTTTGAGGATTTCGTCCTCAACTCTGCATCACAAGTATTTTGCACATTGTGTCAATAGAAATTTTTCATTCCCTTTCTTTCTTCTTCTTTTTTAAATAAATTCCGTGGAACAATTTCACAACACAAAGTGAACCCCCATACTGGTAGGGCATATAATTCACAAATTTTAACCAAACTATCCCGAATTTATATCAAAACCCACTATAGTGAGTAACAGAAAGTCACTTTTGGACTCTTGCCCTCAATAGTGTACAAAACAAAATGCTAGACACATGCTAACACCATCAAATATCCCAATAGGGATAAACACGTGAGTGGTATACAAAATTACCAACTCACCATACATGGAGCATGATAGGAGATCTCATCTCGATAATTGGAAATGAATCACACTAAGAACAGTGCTCATCTACTATGAATTAAATCATACTCGTAACTACACCATCTGGTGTAGCGGCCTCAGCCATACTCGTTTGTCCTCCACTCCTAACTGATTGTCCATGTGGGGTAGTAACTGGAATAGATCCTGTAGCATAAGTATTCTGATGAAATCTGCCTCTCCCAAGTCTAGGACAATCTCTCATGATGTGCCTAGTATCACCACACTGATAACAACCCCTCTACAGGTTCGGCTGCTCATACTGAGTCTGTGCAAGATAACTGGAATAACCATTATAGGAACCCTGTGTCGGTGGTGCATTAAAAGAACTTACTGGAGCACTCCGAGTATTCTGAAAAATTGTTCCATGAATCCGCTGATACTGAAATGTAGAATTATTAAGGACGCGAGAATACCGCAAGTCCCAGCATCATCCCATACAAATCTCAACTCTTAATCATATACAAGTTTTGGAGAACCTTTCAATACCACATAAATATACCTCAGGATAAAACTGATATAATACATGACCCCACAATCTGATCATTGATATTGGACTCCCCTCACTTGGCGTGAAGCCATAGGACACATTCCGATGATCTACAACACTAACTTTCATCGCTCGTATGACACCAATCATAAGACACCTAAAGCCATTTATTTGGTGCATGTCATCCTCGTGACAATTAAACTCTCTTTCTCCAGTGTCTTGGCTGCTAGTATGTACCCTTCGCTAAATAGAAATTCCATACGAACCACATAGTCTTTAATACCACCAACTATATATCTTCAGATCTACATCCACCTCATGGCCCTACCACTATTTTGATGATTAGGCAACTAATTAAACCTTCTTAATACCATACTTATCAATCAGATATTAGAATTTTTTGCACCCCATGTGCACAACTGAATGATCTCTCAATACTTCTGCATCCTCGATCTGGATGGCACATGGTAACAATGGTTGACCAACCATGGCTACCTTATAACCCCTCTGTAGTATCACGAACCATTGGCGCATAGTTGATACCGAGTATGCAATTTCATACACGAGTGGATGCAAAAGAACATAAGATATATGCTTAAATTTGAATAAATGTCGCACAATAAGGAATAAAAGAAGTGGAATTTTCCTACTACCTCTATATCCTCTCGAAAATAAGTACAGATATCTCCGTACCGATCCGCAAAACTCTACTAAACTCATTCGTGACTCGTGAAACCTATGAACCTACCGCTCTGATACCAACTTGTCACGATTCGAAATCCTACCACATGCGTCGTGATGGAACTTAGTCTCTAAGACTAAGTAAGCCAATCATAACAACAACTCAATCCATTTTTTTATAGATAATCGAAACCAACAACGGAAATAATGATACAACTTCCCAAGACTGGTAATACTGAGTTAGGAACTCTAAATGAATACATGAAATGATCTCAAGGAAATCAAAGATACAATATTGTTCGAATAATAATTGACAGTACGATAAAATGGAAAGACTCCAAGGGACTACGATGACCAATGTAACGACCCGACCGGTCATTTCATGAGTTACCGCTCTGTTTCCCCGATTTCTACTTCTTATTGTCTTGTTCAGATGTATTATGTATTATCGGGTTGGTTGGTTCAGGTTCGGAGATGTTTTGGTAAGGTTTGAGACACTTAGTCTCCTTTGAATAAGCTTAAGTTGGAAAAGTCAACCGAATGTTGACTTATATGAAAAAGTGCTTGGATGTGAATTCTAATGGTTTGGATAGATTCAGGAGGTGATTTGGGACTTAGGAGCGTGATCAGAATGGGTTTTGGAGGTCCGGAGTAGATTTAGGCTTGAATTGGCAAAATTGGAATTTTGGCGTTTTCTAGTTGATAGGTGAGATTTTGATATAGGGTTTGGAATAGAATTCTGGAAGTTGGAGTAGGTCTGTTGTGTCATTTTTGATGTGTGTGCAAAATTCCAGGTCATTCGGATGAGGTTTGATAGATGTTTTGATCAAAAGCGGAATTTGGAAGTTTTTGGAATTCTTAGGCATCAATCCGATGTAAGTTTGGTGTTTTGATGTTGTTTTGAGTGTTCCAAAGGTTGGAACAAGTTTGAATGAGATTATGGGATTTTTTGGCATGTTTGGTTGAGGTCCCGAGGGCCTTGGGTACGTTTAGGGTAGTTGAACGGATCATTTCATGTTGGAAAAAGTTGTAGAAAAACTGTTGTTGGTGTTGCAGGCTTTTGGCCTTAGCGTTTGTGATGGATGTCCCGTGTTCGCAAAGGGTTAAGATGTGAGGCACTGGAGTTTTCCTTCGCGTTCGCGAAGGTGGTCCTTCACGTTTGCGAAGAGGGAATCAAGGGGAAACACTTTGAGGTAAGATTTATGGACTTAATACTCGATCCTAATGTGATTTCTACCTAATTAAACATGGAATTTATGGAATCTAAAGCCTAAAACTGGAAGTTAGGGCTTGAAAATTGGAGACCTAAATCTAGGGATTTGAGGGGTCATTTGGGGTTGGATTTTGGTATTCTTGATATGTATAAACTCGTGAGAGTGTAAGGATTCTAGTTTTGTGATTTTTGTCGGAATCCGAGACTTGGGCCCGGGGGTTGGGTTTGGCCAATTTCAATATTTTTTATGTAAATTGGTTATTTTCGAGTGGGATTTGTTCCCTTAGCACATTTTGATGCTATAAATCTATTTTTAGATAGATTTGGAGTAACCAGAGGCTGATTCGAGGGGCAAAGGCATCGCGGGCTAGAGTTTGGACCGGATAGAGGTAAGTAATGATTGTAAATGTTGTCCCGAGGATATGAAATCCCGGATTTCACATCGTTGTGCTACTTTGAGGTGACGCACATGCTAGATGACGAGCGTGGGGTCGTGCACCATTGGGGATCGTGATTTAGTCCATCCCGTATGCCTGTTAAACTGCGTATTTGATTGAAAATTGTTTGCTATCATTGTGTTTTGGAAGGTAGCATCATGTTTTATGATGAATACCATATTTGGGCCTCGTGCCAACTGTTTTGGACCCTTAGGGGATTTTTACTACTATTCCTTACTGTTTTGACTTCATATTTGTACTTAGTCATGATGTATTCTACTATTTTCATAACTCAGCCATATTTACTCTGTTTTGACATTTTAAATGATATTTTGGGCTGAGCATCATGTTTTACTATGCTCGAGTGGCTTTGAGATATTTTTGACTGAGTGAGGCTGAGGGCCTGTGTTGTGAGGATATTATGGAATCGGGTAGCGTGTCGTTGCAATATTGTACTAATTCATGATTATAAGACTGAGGGCCTGATTTGTTACGCCATGATCTGGCTTGTTATGAGGCCGAGGGCCAGTTTGATTATGCCACGAGATGGCTTGATATATCGCTTGGGCTCTAGGAGCCCCTCCGGAGTCTGCACACCCCCAATGAGCGCGGGTACCCAGTGTGAGATGTGATATTGCCCAAGGGGCTGTTGTTGTTTCATGTTATTGTCCGAGGGGCTGATACGAGTGATTGTGAGATAGCCCTAGGGGCTGGTTCTGTTTGGTATTTCGCCCGAGGGGCTGATTTATGTTTCTATCCCTTTCTCCCTGTTTTCATCACTCGTTTGAACTACTAAAAGATATTTTAAAGAGGTTTTCACTGAACTAAGGTGTTTTTACGAGCTTTTACTATTTTTGGGCTGAATGCCATATTTGAACCTCGTGCCAACTGTTTTGGACCCTTAGGGGATTTTTACTACTATTCCTCACTATTTGACTTCATATTTGTACTCAGTCATACTGTATTCTACTGTTTTCATAACTCAGCCATATTTACTCCTTTTTGACATTTTAAATAATATTTTGGGCTGAGCATCATGTTTTACTGTGCCCGAGTGACTTTGAGAGATTTCTGACTGAGTGATGTCGAGGGCCTGTGTTGTGAGGATATTACGGGATCGAGATGTGTGCTGCAGCGGTATTGTACTAATACATGATTATGAGGATGAGGGCCTGATTTGTTACACCACGAGGTGGCTTGTTATGAGGCGGAGGGCCAGTTGATTATGTCATGAGATGGCTTGATATAGCGCTTGGGCTCTAGGAGACCCTTCGGAGTCTGCACACCCCCAATGAGCGCGGGTACCCAGTGTGAGATGTGATATTGCCTGAGGGGTTGTTGTTGTTTTATGTTATTGCCCGAGGGGCTGATACGAGTGATTGTGAGATAGCCCTAGGGGCTGGTTTTGTTTGGTATTTCGCCCGAGGGGCTGATTTATGTTTCTACCCTTTT
The DNA here is from genome assembly GCF_000715075.1 of Nicotiana tabacum. Taxonomy (NCBI): domain Eukaryota; kingdom Viridiplantae; phylum Streptophyta; class Magnoliopsida; order Solanales; family Solanaceae; genus Nicotiana; species Nicotiana tabacum. The sequence continues at coordinate 116,075,770 of NC_134084.1, forward strand.
CTCCTTGTTTTCATCACTCGTTTGAACTACTAAAAGATGTTTTAAAGAGGTTTTCACTGAACTAAGGTGTTTTTACGAGCTTTTACTATTTTATTGCATTGTACTGGTTTTATACTATTTTGTTGTAGCATTATGATGTGTTTTACGTGTTTTCTTATCGCTCAGCTGCCTTTACTTTTATTATTTATTGAGTTCGCGTACTCACATTACTCCCTACACCCTGTGTGCAGATCCAGGAGTCTCGGGTCATGCTAGCGAGTGCTGATTTGCTCTCCAGCAGGCTGTTCAGAGTTGACTAGGTAGTTGCTTGGCGTTCGCAGCACAGTGCTTCTCCTTCCTATATTTATTTCACTTTGTACTAGCCTTGTATTAGACTATGTTGTCTTTTCATACTCTTAGATGGATATTAGATGCTCATGACTGGTGACACACTAATGTTGGGTTGTGTTGTTTCTGCACTGTTCTATTCTTCTTTTTACTTTGGGATTTATAGATTATTAATGACTTAAAATGAATTATTATAATTGTTTACTTGGTTTGGGGGTTTGTGTCGGCTGGCCTCATTTCATGAGAGGCGCCATTACGACCGGGTCCGATTTAGGGTCGTGACAAGTTGGTATTAGAGCCTAGGTTAAATAGGTCTCACGAGTCATGAGCAAGTTTAGTAGAGTCTCGCATAACGGTACTGAGATGTCTGTATTTATCCTCAGGAGGCTGCAGAACCTTTAGGAAAAACTTCATATTCTTGAAATTCTTGTCATGTGAATCTGTTGATCCGAGTACTAAACTTCTGTTATTCTATTCTCTCACAGATGGTGAGGTTATATGCTACCGATCAGGATGGATGACCACTAGTACCACCGGCTGGGCCCACTAGAGGCCAAGGATACGGTCGAGGCCGTGGTAGGGGTGTCGCCCGCACAACAGCTAGGGCAATACCTGCAGATCTACCAGTCGCCACAATTAATGATCAGGTCCCAGTTGTAGACGCTCCAGCAGCACCAGCTGTGCCCATTGTGATTCCAGGTCATCAGAAGGCCCTGGCTCAGATTCTATCAGTATGCACTGGCCTAGCTCAGGCAGTTTTAGTTACTATAGTTGTAGCTACTTCTCAGGCCGGGGCAGGTACTCAGACTCCCGCCGCTCGCACACCTGAGCAGGTCGTGTAGGGACTTCAGATACCGGGGGTACCTCTAGCCCAGCCGGTTGCAGCTGTTCAGGACTATGTAGCTCCTGTTATGCCAGGGGACGAGCAATGCAGGTTGGAGAGGTTTGGTATACTTCAACCTCCGACTTTCAGTGGTACAAAGGGCGAGGATGCCCAGGGTTTCTTAGACAAGTGTCAGAGGATTCTTCGTACAGAGGGTATTCTGGAGACCAGCGGGTTCGCATTTACTACTTTTCAGTTTTCTGGAGCTGCCTTCACTTGGTGGGAGGTTTATGAGAGGCGTAGGCCTATTGGTGAAGCACCTCTTACCTAGCAGCAGTTCTCCATTCTCTTTTTGGAGAATTATGTGACACATTATAAGATGAGGTTCTCGAAGTTAGCTTGTCATGATGTTTGGTTAGTTCCTATAGATAGAGAGAGGATCAGAAGGTTCATTGATGGCCTCACATATCGGTTTCGAATTCTCATGACCAGGGAGAGGGTGTCGGATGCTACTTTTGAGGAGGGTGTCAGATTCTCACATATCAGCTTGCATCTTGCACGAGGCTAAGCCATGCCTCCATATTTTCATAAGTCTAAGAATTGCCTTCCATCTGCATGGGACTAAGCCCTGTCCCGCATCTTGCATGAGGCTAATCCCTGCCTCCATATTTGCATAAGGCTAAGCACTGCCTTCTATCTGTATGGGACTAAGCCTTTTTCCCGCATCTTGCACGAGGCTAAGCCCTACCTCCATATTTGCATAAGGCTAAGCATTGCCTTCCATCTGCATTGGACTAAGCCCTGTCCCGCATCTTACATAAGATTAAGCCCTGCCTCCATATTTGCATAAGGCTAAGCACTGCCTTCCATCTGCATGAGACTAAGCCCTGTCCCGCATCTTGCACAAGGCTAAGCCCTACCTCCATAGTTGCATAAGGCTAAGCACTACCTTCCATCAGCATTGGACTAAGCCCTATCTCGCATCTTGCATGAGGCTAAGCCCTGCCTCCATATTTGCATAAGGCTAAGCACTGCCTTCCATCTGCATGGGACTAAGCCCTGTCCCGCATCTTGCACGAGGCTAAGCCCTGCCTCCATATTTGCATAAGGCTAAGCAATGCCTTCCATCTGTATGGGACTAAGCCCTGTCCTGCATCATGCACGAGGCTAAGCTCTGCCTCCACATTTGCATAAAGCTAATCTCTGCCTTCATTTACATGAGACTAAGCTCTGTCTCCATACCTGCATGAGGCTAAACTCTACCGTCAATTTACATTATTTCACCGAGACTAAGCGTTGTCTCTACGTCACTATCTATTTGTTCCTCTTTCGGGTTAAGCTCTGCCCTCAACCTCACAAGACTAAGCCTTGTCTTGTTAAACATCATTATTGCATTTTCATGGGTTGAAATATCGCCAATCTATCCAAAGGCGTCATAGTCTAAAGGCATAATCCTCATAGCCGGAAGACACCATTCCAGGGCTTGAGGATCTCTCAAATTTGCATATCATTATTCAAAGGCGTCATGGTTCGGAGGCACCATCTTCATGGCCCGAGAACATCATTTCATTGCATGTGAATCCCTTACTAAACAATCCATAGCCCAGGACATCATGGTCTGAGGACGTCATCCTTAACCATCCGAAGACAACTTTTATGGTCCAAAGGGAATCTGCATCATGTTTAAATTTCTGCACAGATACATGTTCATAGCATCTATTCATCTGCAGGAGACCAATAAGCAACCGCTATCCCAGCAGGAGCGACCTCGCTCAAGTTCATTCAACTATCTCAAACTTGACCGCTCACCATAACCATCCTTCATCCATCCCGAAATTTCGTGCCCGTTCTTGTAAGGAATTCATCGGTACATTCCACCGATGAATCTGGAACTACACATGTCTGATTCCTATAAAATCAGGGATATATAGGCATCTCAAAGACCATAATTCGGCCTATATTTTTCAAAACATCCTACTCGGTCAAAATTGGCCATCGTTTTTTTTACTCGAAAACTCTTTCATCCTTCCAGGGTAAAGAGGGGCAGTTGTTGATACCCAATTTTTCCTTCATATATATTTAAATAATACCTACATACTTTCAAATATTGTATACACATTTACAAACATGCAAAAATGTTTTTATAATTTTTTGTGTAATTTTAAAAGTCTTAAAACAATTTATTTATGTATTTTTTTAATACAAATATTCAATAACTATTTCTCACATTTATTTTTATGAAGATTTGATTATCTAAATACATCATTTTAATATATATATATATATATATATATATATATATATATATATATATATATATATATATATATATATATATATATATATATATATATATATATATATATATATATATATATATATATATATATATATATATATATATATATATATATATATATATATATATATATATATATATATATATATATATATATATATATATATATGTGTGTGCATATAGAAAATGACTTTTCATATTTTTATAATATTAAGTAAGTATTTTAAAACATTTTCATGGATAAATCATATTTTTATCATTTATAAATTATTTTATAAAATTGGTTTACTAAATTAATTGGGTATTTAAAATCTAACCATAGAAAATACCCAATTTCAAACATAGCTTAGTCCAATTATCCAGACCCAAATACCTATTTAGTTTAAACCCGCACCACCTAACATTTAACCCTGGCTGTTGATCTTAGAAGATCAATGGCCCTAAATCAACCACCCCCTTTTAATATAACAAAACCCCTAGCCCTACCTATTTTCTTCTAGACCCTCCGCCCTCATATGCTCTCATCTCTCACCCCTCTCAAACCCTAGCACGGTCACCTGTTATCTCCTCTGATTCCATCCTAAAATGGAATTAGCTATGGGTTCTCCTACATTATTTGTCTCTCTTCACCGATGGATTCTCGTCTACGACTCTATTTAGTTGCTTCCTACTCATGGCAAAGCAAATCTGGCCAAGATCAAGCTAGATCTGGTTCAAGATCTTTCATGGATTGACTATTTCCATCTATATTCATTCCAATATATGTGAGTATGAATACCTTCGTATTTTAGGGTTTCAAATCTCTGGTTTATAACAGATTTGGTTCAACTTCTATTCATTTTTTGAATCTGGCTAATTTTTTGTTGAATCTGTTTAGATCTTCTCCGATCTAAAATGGTCACATGTGGAGGCAGTGTCCTCGTCGTCTTGGGGGTTCATCTTAGTAGAGGAGTCAGCAATCGGCTTCAGCGCTAGTTACTTCACCACCACCCACCCAGTCAGTTAGGGGTCGAGGACTGTCTGCTAAGGGTCACCCCAGAGGGGGAGGTCGATCAGGTGGTGGTCAGGCCCGTTTCTATGCACTCTCAGCTAGACCCAATGCTATTGCTTTAGATGTTGTGATTACAGGTATTATCTCAGTCTGCCACAGAGATGCCTCTGTGTTATTTGATCCAGGTTCCATTTTTTCATATGTGTCATCATATTTTGTTCATTATTTAGATATGCCCTGTGAGTCTGTTGTTTCATCTATTCGTGTATCTACTCCGATGGGCGATACTATCATTGTGGACCATGAGTACTGGTCGTGTGTGGTGACTATTGGGGGTCTGGAGACCCGAGTGGATCTATTATTGCTTTGTATGGTAGACTTTGATGTTATATTGGGCATGGATTGGCTATCTCCATGTCGTGCTATTTTGGACTGTCATGCTAAGACAATGACATTAGCTATGACGGGTGTGCCACGGATTTAGTGGCAAGGTTCGATTGATTATGTTCCCTGTAGGGTAATTTCATTCTTGAAGGCCCAGCGGATGGTTGGGAAAGGTTGTCTTTCATACTTAGCCTTTGTGAGGGATGTCAGTATAGAGACTCCGAGTATTGATTCTATTCCCGTAGTGAGGGATTTTCCTGATGTGTTTCCTGCAGACCTGCTGGGCATGCCACCGGACAAGGATATTAGTTTTGGTATTAATCTCGTGCCAGGCACTCATCCCATTTCTACTCCACCGTATCGTATGGCACAAGCGAAATTGAAGAATTTAAAGGGGAACCTTCAGGAACTCCTTGATAAGGGGTTCATTTGACCTAGTGTGTCGCCTTGGGGTGTGCCTATTCTATTCATGAAGAAGAATGATGGCACGATGAGGATGTGCATTGATTAGAGGCAGTTGAACAAAGTAACAGTCAAGAACAAGTATCCTTTGTATCGTATCGATGATTTGTTTGACCAACTTCAGGGAGCGAGAGTGTTCTCCAAGATTGATCTCCGTTCAGGTTATCACCAGTGGAAGATCAGGGACTCAAATTTTCTTAAGACAGCTTTCAGGACCCGATATGGTCATTATGAGTTCTTGATGATGTCTTTTGGGCTGACCAATGCCCCAGCAGTGTTCATGCATTTGATGAATAGTGTGTTTCGACCTTATCTCGACTCGTTTGTCAAAGTTTCATTGATGAAATTCTGGTGTACTCACGTAGTCAGGAGGAGCACGCGAAGTATTTGAGAGTTGTGTTGCAGAGATTGAGGGAGGAGAAGCTTTATGCAAAGTTCTCCAAGTGTGAGCTTTGGCTCAGTTCAGTGGTTTTTCTTCGGGCACGTGGTGTCCAACAAGGGTATTCAGGTTGTTCCGAAGAAGATAGAGGCGATTCAGAGTTGGCCCAGACCGTCCTCAACCATAGAGATTCGCAGTTTTCTCAGTTTGGCAGAGTATTACCACCGATTTGTTCATGGATTTTCATCTATCGTATCACCCTTGTCCAAGTTGACTCAAAAGCGTGCTCCATTCAGGTGGTCAGATGAGTGTGAGGAGAGCTTTCAGAAGCTCAAGACTGCCTTGACCACAGCTCCAGTGTTAGTTTTTCCATCAGCTTTAGGTTCATATACCGTGTATTGTGATGCTGCGAGAGTTGGTATTGGGTGTGTTTTGATGTAGGAGGGTAGAGTTATTGCTTATGTTTCTCGTCAGTTGAAGCCCCATGAGAAGATCTACCCTGTTCATGATTTGGAGTTGACTGCCATTGTTCACGCGTTGAAGATTTGGAGGCATTATTTGTATGGTGTGTCTTGTGAGGTGTTTACTGATCATCGTAGACTCCAGCACTTGTTCAAGCAGAAGGATCTAAATTTGAGCCAGCGGAGATGGGTTTGAGCTGTTAAAGGACTATGATATCACTATTTTGTACCATCCACGGAAGGCCAATGTGGTGGTCGATGCCTTGAGTAGGAAGGTGGTGAGTATGGGGAGTTTGGTATATATTCCTGTTGGGGGGAGACCTCTTGCAGTTGATGTTCAGGCCTTGGCCAATTGGTTCATGAGGTTAGATATTTCGGAGCCCAGTCGAGTATTGGCTTGTGTGATTTCTCGGTCTTCCTTATTTGATCGCATCAGAAAGTGCCAGTATGATGATCCTCATTTGCTTGTCCTTAAGGACAGAGTTCAACATGATGATGCCAAAGATGTGACTATTGGTGATGATGGGGTATTGAGGATGCAGGGCCGAATATGTGTGCCCAATGTAGACGGGCTTCAGGAGTTGATTCAAGAGGAGGCCCATAGCTTGCGGTATTCCATTCATCCGGGTGCCGCAAAGATGTATCAAGATCTGAGACAGCATTATTGGTGGAGGAGAATGAAAAAGGACATTGTGGGGTTTGTAGCTCTGTGTCTCAGTTGTTAGCAGGTTAAATATGAGCATCACAGACCGAGTGGCTTGCTTCAACAGATGGATATTCCAGAGTAGCAGATCACCATGGACTTTGTAGTTGGGCTCCTACGGACTTTGAAGAAGTTCGATGCTATTTGGATGATTGTGGATCGGCTGACCAAGTCCGCGCACTTTGTTCCGATATGTACTACCTATTCTTCTGAGCGGTTGGTAGAGATCTATATTTGGGAGATTGTTCGTTTACATGGTCTCCCAGTTTCTAGCATTTCAGATAGAGGTACTCAGTTTACTTCACAGTTTTAGAGGTCTGTGCAGCGAGAGTTGGTTACGCAGGTTGAGTTGAGCACAGCTTTTCACCCTTAGACGGACGGGCAGTCCGAGCGCACCATTCATATATTAGAGGACGTGTTGCACACTTATGTCATTGATTTTGGAGGGTCATGGGATCGGTTCCTACTGCTCGCAAAGTTTGCTTATAATAATAGTTACTAGTCGAGTATTCAGATGGCTCCATATGAGGCTTTGTATGGGAGGCGATGTAGATCTCTAGTTGGTTGGTTTGAGCCGGGTGAGGCTAGGCTATTGGGTATAGACTTGGTACAGGATGATTTAGACAAGGTGAAGGTGATTCAGGAGAGGCTTCGTACAGCGCAGTCGATACAAAAGAGTTATGCTGATAGCAAATTTTGGGATGTGTCCTACATGGTCGATGACAAGGTTCTATTGAAGGTTTCACCCATGAAGGGTGTTATGATATTTGGGAAGAAGGGTAAATTGAGTCCTCGGTTCGTTGGGCCTTTTGAGGTGCTTCAGAGGATTGGAGAGGTGGCTTATGAGCTTGCTTTGCCACCCAGCTTATCGAGTGTGCATCCGGTATTTCACGTTTCTATGCTCCGAAAGTATATTGGTGATTCGTCTCGTGTTTTGGATTTTAGCACATTTCAATTAGATGATGATTTGACTTATGATGTGGAGCGAGTAGCTATTTTGGAGTGTCGGGTTCGAAAGTTGAGGTCAAAGGATATAGCTTCAGTGAAAGTGCAGTGGAGAGGTCGTCCTGTGGAGGAGGCTACCTGGGAGACGTAACAGGAGATGCGGAGCAGATATCCTCAACTATTTGATGCTTCATGTATGTTTCTTGACTCGTTCGAGGACAAACGTTTGTTTAAGAGGGGGAGGATGTAACGACCCAGCCGGTCGTTTCATGAGTTACCACTCAATTTCCCCCATTTCTTCTTCTTATTGTCTTGTTCAGCTGTATTATGTGTTATCAGGTTGGTTGGCTCGAGTTCGGAGAGGTTTTGGTAAGGTTTGAGATACTTAGTCTTCTTTGAGTAGGCCTAAGTTGGAAAGGTCAACCGGATATTGACTTATGTGAAAAAGTGCTCGAATGAGAATTCTGATAGTTCGGATAGCTTCGGGAGGTTATTTGTGACTTAGGAGCGTGATCGGAATGGGTTTTGGAGGTCCAGAGTAGATTTAGGCTTGAATTGGCGAAATTAGAATTTTAGCGTTTTCCGATTGATAGGTGATATTTTGATATAGGGGTCGGAATGGAATTTGGAAAGTTGGAGTAGGTCTGTTGTGTCATTTGTGACGTTTGTGCAAAATTTCAGGTCATTCAGACGATGATTGATAGACTTTTTGATCTAAAGGGGAATTTGGAAGTTTTCGGAATTCTTAGGCTTGAATCCGATGTATTTTTGGTGTTTTGATGTTGTTTTGAGCGTTCCGAAGGTTGGAACAAGTTTGAATGAGGGTATGGGATTTTTTGGCATGTTTGGTTGAGGTCCCGAGGGCCTCGGGTGAGTTTCGGGTGGTTGAACGGATCATTTCATATTGGAAAAAAGTTGCAGAAAAACTGTTGTTGGTGTTGCAGGCTTTTGGCCTTCGCGTTCGCGAATTTGTGGAATCTAAAACCTAAAATTGGAAGTTAGTACTTGGAAATTGGAGACCTAGATCTTGGGATTTGAGAGGTCATTTGGGGTCGGATTTTGGTATTCTTGATATGTATAAACTCGTGAGAGTGTAGGGATCCTAGTTTTGTGATATTTGTCAGAATCTGAGACATGGTCCAGTGGGTCGGGTTAGGCAAATTTCGAGAATTTTGATGTAAATTGGTCATTTTTGAGTGGGCTTTGTTCCCATAGCACATTTTGATGGTATAAATCTGTTTTTGGATAGATTTGGAGCATCCGAAGGCCGATTCGAGGGGCAAAGGCATCGCGGGCTAGAGTTTGGACCGGATTGTTCATACCCAATTTTTTCTTCATATATATTAAAATATACCTACATACTTTCAAATATTGCATACACATTTACAAACATGCAAAAATGTTTTTATAATATTTTCTATAATTTTAATGGGCTTAAAGCAATTATTTTTGTATTTTTATTTATACAAATATTCAACAACTATTCCTCATACTTATTTTTATGAAGATTTGATTATCTAAATTCATCATTCTATGCCCATATAATGCTTAAATATTTTAATTGCATTGTTTACAATTACATTTGTATTTTTAGGCAAGAATTGCATATTTTTACAATGATAGCCTATATATATGCAGAATTATATTATCCATACAGAAAATAACTTTTCATATTTTTATAATATTAGGTAAAATATTTTCATGCACAAATCATATATTTATCATTTATAAATTATTTTATAAAATTGTTTTACTAAATTAATTGGGTATTTAAAATCTAGCCCAAGAAAATACCTCAATTTCAAATATAGCCTAGTCTAATTACCCAGACCCAAATACCCGTTTAATTAAACCCGCCCCACCTAGAATTTAACCCTGGCCGTTGATCTCAGAAGATGAACGACCCTAAATCAACCACCCCATTTTATTATAACAAAACCCCTAACCCTACCCATTTTCTTCCAGTCCCGCCGCCCTCATATGTCCTCATCTCTCACCCCTCTCTAACCTTAGCGTTGTCACCTGTTATTTCCTCCGATTCCAAACTAAATTGGAATCAGGTATGGGTTCTCTTGCATTATTTGTCTCTCTTCACCGCTCGATACTCATCTACGACCCTATTTAGTTGCTTCCTAAACATGAAAAAGCAAATCTGGCCAAGATCGAGCCAGATCTGGTTAAAGATCTGTCATGGCTTGACTATTTCCATCTATATTCATTCCAATATTTGTGAGTATGAATATCTTCATATTTTAGGGTTTCAAATCTCCGGTTTAAACCAGATTTTGTTCAACTTCTGTTTATTTTATGAATCTGGCTAATTTTTGGTTGAATCTGTTTAGATCTTCTCCGATCTGAAACGGTCTCATGTTTATTTTGGTATTTCTTCTTTAATTTTTCAGTACTTCCACCTCGATTTCTTCTAATCTTCCCATATTGCTATTCTTAACTAATTTTGGTTTACCCTAAGATTAAGGCCTTGATTTTCAGTGGGTTTTTCTACAAATATTTAACGTTTAAATGTTTTTGTCTCCGAGTACCTGTTAGGGTCTCCTGATTTATTCTTGTTTACTATATGCTTTTGCATTTCTGCCTAATCTCTTATCGTTCTGATTATTTAACCGATTATTTGCTACTTCTACCTATTTGCCTTAAACTTTGTCGACTAATTGTTAATTAATTTTACTTACCTAAATTAGGGTTTGAATTTGGGCTTTCCTTAATACGGGTGTTTCCTTATTAGATTTTACCTTTCTTACCTTTATGTGTAATTATTAATTGGTGCTGCTAGCCGATTTTATGCTTTGATTTTCGGAACCAACTTCTAATTGATTTCAGAGTTAGTTCTTGCCTTATTTAACCTAGCCCTTAATTACTGATTGATTCCATATATAATTTTCCTTAAATTAAGTATTGCTAGTCTTATTTTATGTCTAATTTGTTCATGACTGACTTCACTTGATCGATTGTCTGGTTATTTCTTACCTTATTAACCTTGCTCTGATTTACTAAGGGATTCCGTGTGAGTCTTCCTTAAATTAAGTACCATTTATGTCATCCTGGCCCTAATTGAGTCATGACTGATTGTTAATTGATTTTCATACTTTATATGCGTATGATTGGCTCATTACCATAAGTGTCCCTACTCTATTGCATACTATAAAACCTCCCATTGTTTTGGTTCTCAACAGATATCAGTTCACAATATACATACACACTCAAACTATTCTCCTTCTTTGCTACTTGTGTTACTTGTGCTATTGTGGGTCTAGCTAAGGCCAGATAGTGAGGCTATTTGCTCTATATTCTGCACTCTTTTCCCTCAACTGGTATGTCTCTAGTTACATCTGACACCCAAACTCTATGTGTTTCCTTCCTGCATTAGGTCATTGGTTATAAGTTTGACCTACTCTCTTATTTACTTCTTCGTCCAAGCATGCCTAGAGTTCTGCTCTGCTTTATATGCAACTAATATGTTTACACTTCGCTTGTTCATCTGATGCTTGAACAACCTGTTTGACTTACGTTTAGTTGTGTGATCATGTTGGTTACTTATGCCTCTGGTTAATCCTGCTTGTGTACATCTTTGCTCCAAGTTTAGTTGCCTGCTATCTTGGTTAATTTATTAAGTCTATAAGTATTCTATGTGTATTTCTGCCTACCTATCTCCCTGCACCCCATTCATGTATCCTCAATAAGATCTCCATGTGTTCCCAATCCCTTTTCACCCTTTTGTGCAAACATGTTTGCTAAAGTGTCTGTGAAATTGAACCTTCTATGATCTACTGACTGTCTACTGAATTTGCTTTCCTCTGAACTATTTTCAAAATGTGTTTTTCTAAAAACTGGTTTCATCCCTAGCATTTTCTTAAAACTAATCTATTTCAGAAAATCTTTTACTCCTAAGAAGTTATCTCTATATTGTTTTCACTAAGTCTTTTCAAGCACTCTCACTTACTCTTAGGTTATTAAGTTCTGCCCCTCCGGTATGTGTACTGCCTAGGGATCATTGAGATCTCTCTGAACTCTGGCATATCAGGGCTGGATGTTCCACGCTGCACATAATCAGTCTTTACTTGAAAAAGGTCTTGGTGTGAGCACTACCCGGGGTCCTTGAGGTCCTTAGGGACCTATGATACACCTAGACACTTGTTGACTAGGGGAACTTCTGAGCATTTGAGACTACATTGAAGGCCTGACCTATCCAGGTATATTTGGGCCTGCTGCAGGCTTCCTATAGTCTATATATTCTATAATTCATTCATTTGATTATGGGCTGTGATAATTATTTGTAACAACAATCGGGGTAATAATAAATAGGAAATGGGCTTATTTTTTATATTTTGCATGAAATGGATAGATGACATGCCTATAGGTGTTTACTTTATACTATTATATGTTAGATAACATGTCTATGACTTTACTTCATTCAAAAGCACTCAGCTATTGCATGTTTGAAACTTGCCTAGATGTTTACTCTAATCACGGTTACGTACTAGATAACATGCCTATAGGGTTTACTTTGACTCAAATGTGCTTTGTTAGATAACCTGCCTATAGGGTTTGCTTTGGTTGAAATAAGTTCTGCCTACTTTGCTTTACATGATTAGACACCATGCCTATAGTGAATAAAATAACTAAGGTTCAACTTTCATTACGGCATATATTCAAATCTGTCTCTTTAGAAATCATGCATGTGGGTTAAATTGGTTGTCACACTTGCTCAGATAGTATGCGTATCTAATAAGAACTAATAGCAGTTTCACTCGTTAGAGATAGAACTCATGTCCATAGGGTAATTACCATATGCATTAAGTACTAAAACTGGAACTTCATGCACTGTCTTGTTAAATGTCACTAGAAAGCATGCCTATAGGATAAAAGAAATTCGAAATGTTTCCTAGAATCGTGACTGCATATACACACTTAGGCCAGTCTTAGGACGTTTTATAATTGGTAAAACCACTTCTATTTATGTGTGAAATTATCCAGGCTTACCAGGCTATAAAACCAGTAGGCAAACTGGTTAGAATTCTGCCACTTCCCTTAAAACAAACGCAGCATGTTCTGTTTTGTGATGTTCATCTAAATATCATGTTCCTAGGATTTCTGAACTTATTCAAAATCAGTTGACTGGGACGTGATGCTTATTTTCTTATATATATGTGGAGGTAAACATGAGTCGTAACTGTTTTTCCCTATTTGATTGTCCTATATGTTCTTTGCTTGTCGCCCAGATTTTCCCTTTTAAACACCTTAGGCTGTCTAGCTACCCAGATTTAGAGGTCCTAAACTCCTCTAGGACCACAAGGAAGGGACGGGTAGCAGCACTCTTAGAGGTCGTTAATTAAACTCGCTTATATAACCACTAAGGGGAGGGTAATGGGTAGTAAAAGGATATGATGACCTGCGCGCTAATGTCATGTGTAGCCGCTCTAGTTGGGGAGGATTATCGGGCATTGCACAGATTGATCTTATAGGTTAATCAACTTAGGACTTCTCTTTCCCAAATTCCCATATGTATTTAAATCATCTAAACTTCCTTTTCTTAACATATACATGTGTACGTTGTCCAAACCTCTCTCACTTTCATTATCTGAATTTCCTTAATCATATATGTTTTTAGAATGTGAAAACTACCTTTATTTGCAAATATGTGCTGAAACTGTTTACTTGTTAAAATGATTAATTCACAAAGTTTAAGTTCGGTCGGGACCCACCGTTGTGGACTGTGAGGGGTACCTAACACCTTCCCCTCAAGGTTATTTCGAGCCCTTACCCTAATCTTTGGTAATGCAAACTAGTTACATGAGTTAATCTCTCTAGGTGCCCTAACGCACCATAATCCGTTAGGTGGCGACTCTTTAAATACCCAATTCCCAAAAGGAAACGAGTTGTTTCCCCATGAATATCGAAACTCGGACTCCCGTGAGGGAAAAAAGGGGCACGACGGCATCGCGACTCTGCTAGGGATATTTTAGACTCTTACCATAACGAATTTATTTTTGTGAACTAGTCCAAGCAGGCTCTATCCCATGTACCTTTTCCTCTTATTTGAATTTAACTACTTATTTTCAAGCATTTATGATTTCTTTATTTTCCTGAAACTGACTTGTCTCTTTATTTTCTTTTTCCCTAACTGTCTTTCAATTATTTAAATATTGCATTTATCATTTTGTACGTGCAAATACTTGACAACATGCTATTTATTGTTGCCTAAGTCATGCTCAACATCATATTCCACTCGTGTGTAATCAATCCTATAACAACGCTTGATGAATGTTTGCGCTCTTCCTATATATCACTCTTTAAATTTGGAAAGGCGTATTTGCACTAAAACTACTCGATCAGCGGTGCATTCGATGGTTCCGTGCCTTTCCCCCTCAAGTTGTCCGCTTGAGGGTCCTAGTCTAGATCTCTATATCAGCCTTACTCTGATTAATTGTACATGCATCATGGTCAAACCTAGCCGGGTTAATATGGTGTCTGCATAATAACCCTTTAAGACAAGCCTCATCCAAAAGTCCATCCGTTTTTTCGCAATCCCAATGGACGTAACCACGATTGGGTGCATTAATTTGGATAAATTTGTGCCAATATGCTAATCATTATTGTATAAATAGATGAACCTGAAGGGGGAGAAGTCCTAACTCTCTCTTGTTTTGCAAAAAATGAGGCACGAAGTCCCCAGATTCGGTATGGTCGGTAGCATACCTCCACTTTTGATAGACTAGTGGATGGACCTTCCCTCAAGTGACCAAAACCATGTAAAAAGAGTCTTGGGTAATTTTCCATCACTATTGGATCTTCAACCAAACAAGATGCTAATTGAGGCTGCCACTCTGTTTTGGGATAAAAAAAGGGCTATGTTTTGCTTTGTTCCAATTTTCGCCAATTTGTGCCGAAGCCTAGTAGAAACTTCCAAATACAAATTCGGGCATACGCCCGAGTCCAAAACCACCATTCAGACCTAACAGAACTGTCAAAACTCTAATCTGAGGTCAAATAATAAAAAGTCAAACTTGATAAACTCTTCCAATTTAAAGCTTCCTAGAGTAGAATCATTCTTTCAAATAAATTCCGAATAACCTGAAAACCAAAATCGTCGATTCACACAAGTCATAATACATCATAAAGTGACTCACCTTCTAGAAGAAATAGGGGGATTTGCTGGGTTGCCTTGGGATAGCCCTGGTCTGCTAGCACCTGAAAATCACACCACTAGAGGGTTCCTTAAGATGATGGGGCTGAAGAAAAATGATGATTTGGAGTGCCTGAAAAACTCCTAGATACCTTTTGATTTCCTTTATGAAAGATACGGTCATAGTAGCTCTTACTGTATTTTTGATGATGAGTTCTCAATCACCTCTTTGGGTTGGGTTGATCACAGGGTCTTCATGTTTATTGTGTGCTTCTTGATCATGCTGGTATTCCCAATCCAAGGGGATAGAATCCATACTAGGCTGGCCATAGTGGCAAGGGGTAGACATATACTATTGTCCCTATGATTATTTCGGATATGTATCGGGCTTTGGAACGCCGTCAGAAGGGATCCAAATTCTTTGAGGGTTGCAATTTGTTGTTACAAGTCTGGCTTTTAGAACATCTCCAAAGGGGTTAATACCGCCAAGAGTTTCCATGAAAATCGTGGAATGACCACATAGTCTTCCATCACCCTAAAAGGATGACTTACATTCAAGACATGTTCGATCAACCTAAGGATGTTGTAGGATGGGTGCAGTTTTTCAACAAGTTGACTGAGGACCAGGTTCAGTGGATGTTCGAGTGGTTCCCCACCGACAAGTTCATCATAATATCCAGAGATGTCCCCTATTTGGTATTGATCAGGTTAAGAGGGATATACCCTTATGCTCCCCTTAGAGTTATGAGACATACAGGCAAGAGACAAGTCATGCCATGGGTTGCTAAGATTAGTCACTTTAGATCCGACTTCCAGGGTGACACCATCCCATATAAGAATGAAGCACAACATATGTGGACTTTGAAAATTATTATGGAGAAGTATACCATCGAGCCGGACCGATGCCATGCAGGATACTCATTCTTTTACCCCTCATGGTTGGATGATAATCTATCAGGACTCTTTGAGCCAAGGGTTGGTCCAGGAAATAGGTCATAGATGAGTTTGCCGAAAAAGAGTGAAGTACAACAAGCTGCGCAAAAGAGTTCGAGAGTCTAAAGCTAAGCATATAGCACAGCATAAGGCTAACATGAAAATGATTAACGAGTGGAAAGAAATAGCTGTTAAATCCAACGAGAGGCTAGAATATCTGGAGTACAGTTTGATGGAATTGGAAGGGAAGATAAGGAAAAGGGTCACCGACTGCCAGAACGCTGAAGGAAATGAAGGAGGGCATTTGGAAAGGGCATTCCTACTGCTGAACCTACGCGAGTTGGGAGAGTTGATCGACAACAGCATCCGGTCTGGAGAGGGTCCTTCTGAGACCAAGTAGATTAGATTTAATTTCTTTCCTTTTAAATGTAATAAGGCTAAGTGCCACTAGCAACATTATCTTATTTAGTGTCGTTTTGGGTCGTTTATTTTTACATTAATGAAATGAGGCAATTATTAGCACTGAATTTCTCCAAATTTATTTGTCGCTAGGCCTACCTCGGGCACAAGAGGCTCCCAAATTAGGATGCAAATTTACATTCCTACAATATGTGTTTAAATACTGCAAACATTTTAGAACCCTTACTGACTTATTTACCATTTTGTTTTTCTTTTATTCTTTATTCCCATCCCCTAAGGTTGGTTCGCACATACTGACATCATCAGCATATCACACCAGATCTAGAGGCCCTCCACCTCCTCCTCCTCCAAGTAATACGAAGAGCAAAGGGAAAGCTAAAATGGACGACTTAAGTGGTGTTCGAAAGGAGAATATGGAAAATGCAGAAACTTCAGACGGTCGGAGTACTCCGGTATGAAATGATTTAATTTTAAGGTTTGAACAAAAGATACAGGAGCTACAGGGAGAGCTTGAGTAGGTCCACAATTTGGAAAACTTATCCCTCACCCTGAATGTCCACGATGTCAACCAACAAATCACCAAGAACCCAGCACATCCCCAAAATACACTGAACCAACATCCCCAAAACCCTACTGCACCGCATCAATATGCAACCCCGCCTCAAAATCTCAATCACTTACTGATACCAACTCCGCCACAACACCACCATCAACCAATCCAGTACCTACCAACCACCACTTATCACACTCCCAAGAACACATCACAACCCATTCCCGATCCTCAAAACTCAACCAATGACCACTACTACACCCAGGCACCTAGAACTCACCAAAACAACCTTATATACGTGGAAACCGTACCTCACTCTATCCAACCAACTTCCTATACACCAGAATCCGCTGAGAAGGACCTACTTATCAAAAACATGGTTGAGGAACTCAAGAAGTTGACAAGTCGAGTTCAGGGTGTCGAAGGAGGCAAAAGGATAGAAGGTTTGAACTATGAAGACCTATGCATATAGCTAGATGTAGAACTACCAGAGGGGTACAAACCAACCAAGTTCGAGATGTTTGACGGTACAAGTGATCCTAGGGTTTATCTAAGGACTTATTGTGATAAACATGTCGGGGTCGGAAAGGATGAAAAGATCCGGATCAATCTTTTTATGAGGAGTCTTACGGGAGACGCTTTGTCCTGGTACATCATCCAGGAACCTAAGAAATGGTTCAACTGGGTGATTGTGGCGTCTGATTTAATGGACCGATTCAGGTTCAACACAAAAAATACACCAGATGTTTTCTACATTCAGAAACTCAAGAAAAAGCCCACCGAGACTTTCCACGAGTATGCTACTCGTTGGAGGTCGGAAGTAGCTAAAGTCAGGCCATCTTTGGACGAGGAACAAACGAACAAGTTTTTTGTCAGAGCACAGGATCCGCAATACTATGAAAGGTTGATGGTTATTGAAAACCATAAATTCTCTAATATCATCAAACTTGGGGAAAGAATTGAAGAAGGCATCAAGAGCGGGATGGTAACAAACTTTGAGGCATTATAGGCCACAAACAAGGCATTACAATCAGGTGGCATAGCAAAGAAGAGAGACGTAGAGGCATAATGGTAGCTCAGGGCCCGAAATCTCACTCACATATAAAACACCTCCACCAACATACCAAACAGCACCACCTACATATCAACCCTCATCTCTTAGATATTCCCAATTGGCCACTACCTATCATACCTATAATTCCCAACCATCTCATTTCCAGTCACCTCCAATTCGCCAATATTATCCAAGACCACGACCTAATTTTGACCGCAAGCCACCCAGACAATACACCGCTATCGCTGAACCCATTGACTAGTTGTATGGAAGACTAAAAGTCGATGGTTATGTCATTTCCATTCCCGTTGTGGTAGTAGAAAACCCGTCCCAATGGGTCAACCCAAACAAAACCTGTGCATACCATTCTAGTATGAAGGGGCACACTATTGACGAGTGCCGAACATTGAAAGACAAAATCCAGACACTGATTGACAAAAAGGTTATAAAGGCGAAAGAAGCTACACCCAATATCTGCAACAACCCTCTCGCAGATCATAGGGGAGGCGGGATACATGTGATAGAGATAGATGAATAATGGGATCTTGAGGGGTCAATTGGGCTCATTTGAGAAGGCGATGACTTTAAACCTACAGTCACACTTACTCCTATTGTAGTACATACTCAGTCACCGGACCGAAGTTGAGATAACTGCATCAATTCCGTTTGAGGTAGAGGTAGCTCCACCTGCGTCCACCCCTATTCCATTTGAAGTGTAAGTGGACACACCTTTCACGATGAAAATATCAACCACGCCTCTTTTCGACTCAAAAGCAATACCCTGGGATTACGTTGCCGAAACTAGGCAAAAAGGAAAGGCAAAGATGGAGGAATTCGATGCTGCGTAAGGAATGACTAGGACCGAGAGAATCTATACACCTGAAAACTTGGGAGGACCAAGTAAGGATGCCACTACCAAGCAGCCTGTCATTGAAACATGACCAAATAACCTTTAGAGGAAATTGAAAGCAAAGGAATACTCCGTCATCGATCATTTGAACAAAACCCCAGCTCAGATATCCATATTGTCACTGTTGAAAATTTCAGAGGCACACAATAATGCTTTGATGAAGGCGTTGAGTGAAGCTTACGTGCCCAACAATATCACCTGTGGAGAGATGGCCAATATGGTAGGGAAGGTGCTGGAAAGTCACAAAATAATCTTCCACGAGGATGAGCTACCACTTGAAGGGATGAATGAAAATCGAGCATTACATATCACAGTGCATTTCGAAGACAAATTCATCGCCAAGGTCTTGATCGATGGGGGTTCAAGCCTCAACATTTGTCCGTTGGATACTTTGAAAAGATTGGGCAAAGGTTTTCATGAAATACGGGCAGGAAGCATGAACGTGAAAGCCTTCGATGGGTCTTAAAGGGCCATGATTGGGGAAATTAATCTTTGCCTACAGATGGGGCCAACTTGATTCGACGTTGAATTCCAGGTGTTCAACATATCAACCTCGTACAATCTTCTGTTGGGCCGACCATGGATACATGCCACTGGGGTTGTGGCTTCCACACTACATCAAGCCATGAAATTCGAATGGAACCATCAGGAGGTGATCATTCATAGGGACGGGAGTAACCCCATTTATACCAGTCAAACCATCCTAGTTATCGGGAACAGAAGAAGGCTAGGAGGGAAAACATATCATCATATCGAACGTGTCAATGTCGTTGAGAAAGACAAATGGTGGAGTAGCAAAATAGAAAGCATACTGGCATGGTTTGGGTATGAACCCGGCAAAGTGCTTGGGAAGAATCTCCAGGGTATTACCAAACCAATACAGCTGAAACATCATGGTACTACTTTTGGGCTTGGATACCAGTATACATGGCAGGAGTATGATGATTGGTTGCCTCCATGGCATGGACCTTATTATCCTCTCGAGCAACCAGTGCCACATTTGGGTCAAACTTTTCCCCAAGCTAGTACAATATGGGGAATTGCAGAAGAAGAAGCATTAGCTGGGCTAAGGAATCTATTCCTGGAGGACGAGGATATGTATTACAGTGCAATAATTGAGGAGGAGGAGGAGGAAGAAGAAGAAGAAGACCTCACTATTCAGACTGTGGAGAAGGGAGTTGTTCTCAGAAACTAGACTGCCACACCATCTCGGGCCCGCGAGTCCCTGGGTAGCTTGGTAGATTTTATTTCTATAGCCATTCTATACATCTAAGATTTTCAGTAATTTTGCTTTAAAGACTTACTTATTTCAAAATAAATGCTCGACTCATCGAGCCGTACTTGTTTGGATGTTTTCAGTTTTAATCAAATGCATTGCTCTTTATTATTCATTATTATCTTCCACACTTTTTCTTTCTACAGCGTTATTATTAATTTTCCTGATAACTCGGTAATTGTGACATGTAATGAGGCAACACAATATGCGGATAGTGATTCGGATAAAGATGATGAAATACCTGAGGAAGTTGTCAGGGAGGTTAAGAACTTTGAGAATAAGCCTAAATCCAACCTGGACAAAACTGAAGCAGTAAATTTGGGGAACGTCGAGATTGTCAAGGAGACTCGCATCATCATTCACTTATCACTGATAGAGAAAGAGGAGTACCTTAGTTTCTTAAAGGAGTATGAGGATACTTTCGCATGGTCATATGATGACATGACTGGTTTGAGCACGTCCATAGTGGCTCACAAGTTGCCTACCAATCCCATGTGTCTCCCGGTGAAACAAAAACTCAGAAAATTCAAACCAGATCTGAGCCTAAAAATCAAGGAGGAAGTCACTAAGCATATCAAAGCCAAAGTCCTCAGGGTGGTTGAGTACCCAACCTGGTTATCCAACATTGTACCAATTCCGAAGAAAGATGGGAAAGTCCAAGTATGCGTTGACTATCGAAACTTAAATAGATCAAGTCCCAAGGACGACTTCCCACTATCAAATATACATATCCTGATCGACAATTGCGCCAAGCATGAACTCCAATCCTTTGTAGATTGGTTCACAGGTTATCACTAGATCTGGATGGATGAAGAAGACATAGAGAAAATAGCTTTTATTACACCATGGGGGTATACTATTACAAAATGATGTCATTTGGTCTAAAGAATACTGGGGATACTTATATGAGATCCACGACAACTATATTCCATGATATGATACACAAAGAAATAGAGGTTTATGTGGACGATATCATTATCAAATCTAAGAGGGTCGCGGATCACATAGCGGACTTCAGAAAGTTCTTTTACAGATTAAGAAGGTACAACTTGAAACTGAACCTCACAAAGTGTGCATTCAGGGTTCCCGCAGGAAAGTTACTTGGATTCATTATCACTCATCGAGGGATCGAGCTGGATCCATCTAAAGTAAAGGCTATTCAGGAGTTATCGTCGCCTAGGAGCAAAAAGGACGTGATGAGCTTCCTAGGACGTCTCAACTATATCAGCCGCTTCATAGCACAGTCCAAAGTCATATGTGAACCCATCTTCAAGATGCTGAGGAAAGATGCCGAGACAAGCAGGACCGAGGATTGTCAGAAGCTTTCGACAAAATCAAGGAGAACCTGTCTACACCACCAGTCTTGGTCCCTCCAGAGCCAGGACGGCCTTTGCTACTCTATCTATCTATGTTGGATGGAGCCTTCGGATGTGTTCTGGGACAACATGACAAGACAGGGAGAAAGGACCAATACATATACTACCTAAGTAAGAAATTCACACCTTATGAAGCACGATACTCTCTACTGGAATGCATTTGTTGTGCCTATACCACATACCTGGACAACCCAAAAATTGAGGCATTACTTCTGTGCCTATACCACATAACTCATATCCAGGATGGACCCTCTAAAGTACATATTTCAGAAGCCCATGCCGATAGGGAAGCTAGCCAAATGGCAAATACTGTTAAGTGAGTTCCACATCGTCTATGTAACTCAAAAGGCGGTCAAAGAACAAGCATTGGTAGACTATCTTGTTGAAATCATGTAGGAGGAGAATATAAACCCTTGAAAATGTATTTTCCTGATGTAGAAGTGTCATTCGTAGGAGAAGACATTATCGAAGTATACGGCGGCTGGAGGCTGTTCTTTGATGGAGCTGCAAATTTCAAAGGAGTGGGTATTGGAGCGGTTTTGGTATTGAAAACTGGCCAGCATTATCCGGTGTCTGCTAAAGTCAGATTACCCTACACCAACAACATGGCAGAGTACAAAGCCTGCATACTAGGACTCAACATGGCAATCGACATGAATATTCAAGAGCTGCTGGTAATCAGTGATTCAAATTTGCTTGTTCACTAGCTACAAGGGGAGTGGGACACCAAGAATTCCAAGATATTTCCATATTTGCACCATGTATAGGAATTGAGGAAGAGGTTCACAAAAATATAGTTTCAACATGTGCCCAGAATTTAGAATGAGTTTGTCGATGCATTGGCCACCTTGTCATCTATGATACAGCATCCGGACAAGAATTTCATTGATCCCATCCCAGTGAGAATTCATAATCACCTGGTGTATTGTGACCATGTTGAAGAAGAAACAAATGGAAAACCTTGGTTCCATGACATCAAAGAGTATTTGGCAAAATGAGAATTACCGGAGCATGCGAACCACACTCAAAAATGCACACTTCGGAGATTGTCCAATCACTTTTTCCATAGCGGAGGAAACTTGTATAGAAGAACTCCTGATTTGGGATTGCTAAGATGTGTCAATGCAAAAGAGGCTTCTACGCTACTTGAGGAGATACATGCTGGGACTTGCGGCCCGCATATGAATGGTTTTGTCCTGGCCAAGAAGATACTTAGGGCCGGTTACTTTTGGATGACTATGGAGACAGACTGCGTCCAGTATGTTTTCAAATGTTACCAATGTCAAGTGCATTCCTGGGGAATGGATGTCATCGGTCCTATCGAGCCCACAGCTTCAAACGGGCACAGGTTTATTCTAGTAGCCATTGATTACTTCACAAAATGGGTAGAGGTTGCATCTTACAAAGCTGTAACCAAGACAGTCGTCGCAAACTTTGTCAAAGATCGTATTGTTTGCCAATTCGGAGTTCCCAAGTCCATTGTTACTAATAATGCCGCCAATCTCAACAGTGATCTGATGAAAGCCATGTGTGACACTTTCAAAATCAAGCACAAGAATTCTACAGCCTATAGACCTCAAATGAACAGAGCAGTAGAAGCCGCCAACAAAAACATCAAGAAAATACTAAGGAAGCTGGTGGAAAACCACAATCAATGGCATGAGAAGCTACCCTTTGCTTTATTGGGATACCGCACTACAGTTCGCACATCAACCGGGGCAACTCCCTATATGCTGGTTTATGGTACCGAAGTTGTCATCCCTACCGAGGTAGAGATCCCTTCTTTAAGGATCATACAGGAAGCCGAGCTCAGCGATGTAGAATGGATAAAGAGCTGCTATGAGCAATTGGCCCTTATAGATGGAAAAAGGATGAACACAGTATGTCACGGTCGACTTTACTGGAACGGAATGTCCAAAGCTTTCAACAAAAGGGTCATGCCAAGACAGTTTGCACCAGGACAATTGGTGCTGAAGAAGATCTTCCGACATCACTATGAAGCCAAAGGGAAATTCTCTCCCAACTGGCAAGGTCCTTATATGGTTCACAGGGTGCTAACAGGAGGAGCACTCATAATTGCAGAAATGGATGAAGAATTCTGGCCAAAACCAATTAATTAAGATGCAGTCAAGAGATACTATGTTTAGACTACTTACATTTCTTCATCTGATCTAATTGAACTACACTTGACCTATTTCCCGTTTAAGAGGGGATACGTAGGCAGCCCTGTGGGTTCGGTCATATAATAAAATTTCCATTTCCCCCAAGATCAGAACTGGGGCTGAATTTTGAGGAGGACCCTCAAAATTCCGGAGCAAGTCCAACTGATGCCATCGCATGCTAGAAAGTTAGATATTGGTTAATAAACTGGGCCAGAATTTTGAGAAGGGTTCTCAAAATTCGAGGAAGGTTCGACAAGTTTTGTCACTCACAAATAGCTGAAGGATCATTTACTAAACTGGGGTAGAATTTTGAGGAGGACCCTCAAAATGCTAATACGAGAAAGCTGCATTGTCTCTGAAATGTGTTACAATCACTAGTTCATCTAAAAACTACTTGATATTTTGCTATGTTTCTAAAATGACTCTATTTTTATCAATAATTGCAAATTTTCGAAAACTCTATTTCCGTAACAGGTAGGTGTTACCCAGGGAAACTCAAACAAAGCAAGGCCAACGGACAAAAGCACGAACCAATCTCCCCCTTACGAAACATACAATTTTTCTTTGAGCGCAGGCACATCTGACATAGGTGTAGCATTCACAAATATATATGCACGGAGCAAAATCACTATCAATCGGTCCACCAGACACTGAATATATCTCCAGCCAAAAAATATTCTACTCTTTGCTACTTGTTTTTTGCATGGGATTAAGCCCTGTCCCGAATCTTGCATGAGGCTAAGCCCTGCCTCCATATTTGCATAAAGCTAAGCACTGCCTTCCATCTACATGGGACTAAGCCCTGTCCCGCATCTTGCATGAGGCTAACCCCTGCCTCTAATTTGCATAAGGCTAAGCACTGCTTTCCATCTGCATGGGACTAAGCCATGTCCCGCATCTTGTATGAGGCTAAGCCCTGCTTCAATTTTGCATAAAGGCTAAGCACTGCCTTCTATCTGCATAGGACTAAACCTTGTCCCGCATCTTGCACGAGGCTAAGCCCTGCCTCTATATTTGCACAAGCTAAGCACTGCCTTCTATCTGCATGTGACTAAGCCATGTCCTACATCTTGCATGAGGCTAAGCGCTACCTCTATATTTGCATAAGGCTAAGCACTGTCTTCCATCTGCATGGGACTAAGCCATGTCCTGCATCTTGCATGAGGCTAAGCCATGTCTCCATATTTGCATAAGGCTAAGCACTGCCTTCCATCTGTATGGGACTAAGCCTTGTCCCGCATCTTGCACGAGGCTAAGCTATGCCTCCACATTTTCATAAGGCTAATCTATGATTTCATTTGCATCAGACTAAGCTATGTATCCATACCTACATGAGGCTAAACTCTGCCTTCAATTTACATTCTTTCACCGAGACTAAGCGTTGTCTCTCCGACACTATCTATTTGCTTCTCTTTCGAGTTAAGCTCTGCCCTCAACCTCACAAACTAAGCCTTGTCTTGTTAAACATCATTATTGCATTTTCATGGGCTGAAATATCGCCAATTTATCCAAAGGCATAATAGTCTAAAGGAATCATCCTCATAGCAGGAAAACACCATGTCATGGCCTGAGGATCCCTCAAATTTGCATATCATTATTCAAAGGTTTCATGGTTCGAAGGCGCCATCTTCATGGCCTGAGAACAACATTTCATGGCCTGCGAATCCCTCATTGAACAATCCATGGCCCGGGACATCATGGTCTGAGGACGTCATCCTTAACCGTCCGAAGACAACTTTCATCGTCCAAAGGGAATCTGCATCATGTTTAAATTTCTGCACAGATACATGTTCGTAGCATCTCTTCATCTGCATGTGACCATAAGCAACCGCTATCCCAGTAGGAGCGACCTCGCTCCAGTTCCTTCAAGTATCTCAAACTTGACCGCTCACCATAACCATTCCTTCACCCATCCCAAAATTTCGTGCCCGTTTTTGTAAGGACTTCATCGGTACATTCCATCGATGGATATGGAACTACACTGGCCTGATTCTTGTAAAACCAACGATATGTAGGCAGCCCAAAGACCAGGGTTCAACCTATATTTTTCAATACATCCTATTCGGTCAAAATTGGCCATTATTTCTTTACCCGAAAACTCTTTCATCCTTCCCGAGTAAAGAGGGGCAGCTGTTGATACCTAATTTTTCCTTCATATATATTTAAATATACCTACATACTTTCAAATATTGCATACACATTTACAAAGATTCAAAAATATTTTTATAATTTTTTCTATAATTTTAAAGGGCATAAAATAATTATTTCTGTATATTTATTTATACAAATATTCAATAACTATTCCTCATATTTATTTTTATGAAGATCTAATTATCTAAATTCATCATTCTATGGTCATATAATTCTTAAATATTTTAATTGCATTTTTTACAATCACATTTGCCTTTTAAAGCTAGAATTGCATATTTTTACCATGATAGCCTATATATATGCACAATTATATTATCCATACAAAAAAATGACTTTTCATATTTTTATAATATTAAGTAAGTATATTAAAACATTTTCATGCACAAATCATATTTTTATAATTTATAAATTATTTTATAAAATTAGTTTCTAAATTAATTGGGTATTTAAAATCTAGCACTAGAAAGTACCCAATTTCAAACTTAACCTAGTCCAATTACCCATACCCAAATACCAGTTTAATTTAAACCCGCCCCATCTAACGTTTAACCCTGGCCGTTGATCTCAGAAGATCAACGGCCCTAAATCAACCACCCCTTTTAATATAACAAAACTCCTAACCCAAGGCATTTTCTTCCAGACCCGCTGCCCTCAAATGCTCTCATCTCTCATCCCTCTCTAACCCTAGCGTCGTCACCTATTATCTCCTCCGATTCCGACCTAAAATGGAATCAGCTATGGGTTCTCCTGCATTATCGGTCTCTCTTCACCACTAGATACTCGTCTACGACCCTATTTAGTTGCTTTCTAAATATGGCAAAGCAAATATGGACAAGATCGAGCCAGATCTGGTTCAAGATCTTTCATGGCTTGACTATTTCCATTTATATTCAAGATCGAGCCAGATCTGGCTAATTTTTGGTTGAATATGTTTAGATCATCTCCGATCTGAAACGGTCACATGTGGAGGTAGTGTCCTCATCGTCTTAGGGGTTCATCTCAGCAGAGGAGTCAGCCATCGGCTCCAGCCCCAATTACTTCACCACCACCCACCCAGTCAGCTAGGGGTGGAGGACTGTCAGCTAGGGGTCGCCCCAGAGGGGGAGGTCAATTAAGTGGTGGTCAGGCCCGTTTCGATGCACTCCCAGCTAGACCCGATGCTATTGCTTTAGATGTTGTGATTACAGGTATTGTCTCAGTGTGCCACAGAGATGCCTCTGTATTTTTTTATCCCGATTCCACTTTTTCATATGTGTCATCATATTTTTCTCGTTATTTGGATACGCCCCGTAACTCTCTTGTTTCATCTGTTTGTGTATCTACTCTGGTGGGCGATACTATCATTTTGGACTGTGTGTACCGATCATGTGTGGTGACTATTGGGGGTCTGGAGAGCCGAGTGGATCTGTCATTGCTTTGTATGGTGGACTTTGATGTGATATTGGGCATGGATTGGCTATTTCCGTGTTGTGCTATTTTGGAATGTTATGCTAAGAAAGTGACATTGGCTAAATCGGGTGTGCCATGGATTGAGTGGCGAGGTTCGACTGATTTTGTCCCTAGTATGGTGATTTCGTTGTTGTTGTTGTATGGTGATTTCGTTCTTGAAGGCCCAGCGGATGGTTGGGAAAGGTTGTCTTTCATACTTAGCCTTTGTGAGGGATGTCGATACAGAGACTCCCAGTATTGATTCTATTCCTATTGTGAAGGATTTTCCCGATGTTTTTCCTGCAGACCTATCGGGTATACCACCGGACAGGGATATTGATTTTGGTATTGATCTGGTGCCGTTCACTCAGCCCATTTCTACTCCACTGTATCGTATGGCACCAGCGGAATTGAAGGAGTTAAAGGAGCAACTTCCGGAACTCCTTGATAAGGGGTTCATTTGGCCTAGTGTGTGCGCCTGTTCTATTCGTGAAGAAGAAGGATGGCACGATGAGGATGTGCATTGATTAGAGGCAGTTGAACAAAGTAACAATCAAGAACAAGTATACTTTGCCTGGTATCGTTGATTTGTTTGACTAGCTTCAGGGAGCGAGAGTGTTCGCCAAGATTGATCTCCGTTCAGGTTATCACCAGTGGAAGATCAGGGACTCAAATATTCTTAAGACAACTTTCAGGACCCGATATGGTCATTATGAGTTCTTGGTGATGTCTTTTGGGCTGATCAATGCGACAGCAGCGTTTATGCATTTGTTGAACAATGTGTTTCGGCCTTATCTCGACTAGTTTGTCATAGTTTTCATTGATGATATTTTGGTGTACTCGCGTAGTCAGGAGGAGCACGCGGAGCATTTGAGAGTTGTGTTGCAGAGATTGAGGGAGGAGAAGCTTTATGCAAATTTCTCCAAGTGTAAGCTTTGGCTTAATTCAGTGGCTTTCTTGGGGCACGTAGTGTCCAAAGAGGGTATTCAGGTTGATCCGAAGAAGATAGAGGCAATTCAGAGTTGGCCCAGACCATCCTCAGCCATAGAGATTCGCAGTTTTCTTGGTTGGGCAGGTTATTACCGACGATTAGTTCATGGATTTTCATCTATCGCATCACCCTTGTCCAAGTTGACTCAAAAGCATGCTCCATTCAGGTGGTCGGATGAGAGTAAGGAGAGCTTTCAGAAGCTCAAGACTGCCTTGACCACAGCTCTAGTGTTAGTTTTGCCATCAGCTTCAGGTTCATATACCATGTATTGTGATGCTTAGAGAGTTGGTATTGGGCGTATTTTGATGTAGGAGGGTAGAGTTATTGCTTATGCTTCACGTCAGTTGAAGCCCCATGAGAAGAACTACCTTATTCATGATTTGGAGTTGGTTGCCATTGTTCACGCGTTGAAGATTTAGAGGCATTATTTGTATGGTGTGTCTTGTGAGGTGTTTACTTATCATTGTAGCCTTCAGCACTTGCTCAAGCAGAAGGATCTAAATTTGAGGCAGCAGAGATAGTTGGAGCTGCTAAAGGACTATGATATCACTATTTTATACCATCTGCGGAAGTCCAATGTGGTGGCTAATGCCTTGAGTAGGAAAGTGGTGAGTATGGGGAGTTTGGCGTATATTCCTATTGGGGAGAGACCTCTTGTAGTTGATGTTCAGGCCTTGGCCAATCGGTTCGTGAGGTTAGATATTTTGGAGCCCAGTCGGGTACTAGCTTGTGTGATTTCTCGATCTTCCTTATTTGATCGCATCAGAGAGCACCAGTATGATGATCCTCATTTGCTTGTCCTTAAGTATAAAGTTCAGCACGACGATGCCAGAGATGTGACTATTGGTGATGATGGGGTATATGCAGGGTCGGATATGCGTGCCCAATGTAGAAAGGCTTTGGGAGTTGATTCTAGAGGAGGCCCATAGATCGCGGTATTCCATTTATCTGGGTGCCGCGAAGATGTATCAGGATCTGAGACAATATTATTGGTGAAGGAGAATAAAGAAGGACATTGTGGGACTTGTAGCTCTGTGTCGCAATTGTCAGCAGGTGAAATATGAGCATTAGAGACCGGGTGGCTTGATTCAGCAGATGGATATTCCAGAGTGGAAGTAGGAGCGGATCACCATGGACTTTGTAGTTGGGCTCCCAAGGACATTGAAGAAGTTCGATGCTATTTGGGTGATTGGGGATCGGCTGACCAAGTCTGCACACTTCATTTTGGTGTGTACTACCTATTCATTAGAGCAGTTGGTAGAGATCTATATCCGGGAGATTGTTCATTTACATGGTGTCCCAGTTTCAATCATTTTAGATAGAGTTACTCAGTTTACTTCACAGTTTTGGAGGTCTGCGCAGTGAGAGTTGGGCACTCAAGTTGAGTTGAGCACAACTTCTCACCCTCAAACGGACGGGTAGTCCGAGCGCACCATTCAGATATTGGAGGACATGTTGCGCACTAGTGTCATTGATTTTGGAGGATCATGGGATCAGTTTCTACCGCTCTCAGAGTTTGCTTATAACAACAGTTACCAGTCGAGTATTCAAATGGCTCCATATGAGGCTTTTTGTGGGAGGCGGTGTAGATCTCCAGTTGGTTGGTTTGAGCAGGGTAAGGCTAGGCTATTGGGTACAGACTTGGTGTAGGATTCTTTAGACAAGGTGAAGGTAATTCAGGAGAGGCTTCGTACAGCGCAGTCGAGACAAAAGAGTTATGCTGACAGGAAAGTTCGGGATTGTCCTACATGGTCGGTGAGAAGGTTCTATTGAAGGTTTTACCCATGAAGGGTATTATACGATTTGGGAAGAAATGTAAATTGAGTCCTCGGTTCATTGGGCCTTTTGAGTTTCTTCAGAGGATTGGGGAGGTGGCTTATGAGCTTGCTTTGCCACCCAGCTTATCGAGCGTGCATCCGGTATTTCATGTTTCTATGCTCCGGAAGTATATTGGTGATCCGTCTCATGTTTTGAATTTTAGCAATGGAGAGGTTGGCCTGTAGAGGAGGCTACCTAGGATACCGAGAGGGAGATGCGGAGCAGATATCCTCACCTATTTGAGGCTTCGGGTATGTTTCTTGACTCGTTCGAGGACGAATGTCTGTTTAAGAGGCGGAGGATGTAACGACTTGGCCGGTCGTTTCATGAGTTATCGCTCTATTTCCCCCATTTATGCTTCCTATTGTCTTGTTCAGCTGTATTATGTGTTATTGGGTTGGTTGGTTCGGGTTCGGAGAGGTTTTGGTAAGGTTTGAGACACTTAGTCTCCTTTGAGTAATCTTAAGTTGGAAAAAGTCAACTGGATGTTGACTTTTGTCAAAAAGGGCTCTGATGTGAATTATGATGGTTCGGATAGCTTCGGGAGGTGATTTGGGACTTAGGAATATGATCAGAATGAGTTTTGGAGGTCCAGAGTAGATTTAGGCTTGAATTAGCAAAATTGGAATTTTGGCGTTTTCCGGTTGATAGGTGATATTTTGATATAGGGGTTAGAATGGAATAACAGAAGTTAGAGTAGGTCTGTTGTATAATTTTTGACGTGTGTGCAAAATTTAAGGTCATTCGGACGAAGTTTGATAGACTTTTTGATCGAAAGAGCAATTTTGAAGTTTTTGGAATTCGACTTGAATCTGATGTAATTTTGGTGTTTTGATGTTGTTTTGAGCGTTCCGGAGGTTGGAACAAGTTTGAATGGGGTTATGAGATTTGTTAGCATGTTTTATTGAGGTCCCAAGAACCTCGGGTGAGTTTCGGGTGGTTGAACGGATCATTTCATGTTGGAAAAAGTTGCAGAAAAACTGTTGTTGGTGTTGCAAGCTTTTGGGCTTCGCGTTCGTGATGGATGTCCCGCATTCGCGAAGGGTTAAGATGTGAGGCAGTAGAGTTGGCCTTCGCATTCGCGAAGCTGGTCCCGTATTTGCGAAGGGCTGATGCCAGTGGTCATCGCGTTCGCGTAGAGGAAAGATGAGCAGCTGGGGTCCTGGAGAAATTGTGCTTCGCGTTCGCGAGAGGGTCGTCGCGTTCGCGGTGCTTTGACGAGTTGAAGCTTCGCATTTGCGTTAGGGGTGTCACGTTCTCTATGAAGGAATAATTGGTTAACGTAAGTTTGTGCTTCGCGAACATGAGGCATTGACCGCGTTCGCGAAGAAGGATCGTGAATAGCTGGGCAGAATGTTTAAAAGACCATTTCCGCGATTTTGGGTCTAAGTTTCACCATTGTTGAGCGATTTTGGAGCTTTTTGAGGGTGATTGAAGAAGGAATCAAGGGGAAACACTTAGAGGTAAGATTTATGGACTTAATACTCGATCCTAATGTGATTTATACCTAATTAAACATGAAATTTGTGGAATCTAAAGCCTAAAATTGGAAGTTAGGGCTTGGAAATTAGAGACCTAAATCTAGGGATTTGATGGGTCATTTGGGGTCGGATTTTGGTATTCTTCATATGTATAAACTCGTGAGAGTGTAAGGATTCTAGTTTTGTGATTTTTGCGGAATCCGAGACGTGGTCCCGGGGGTTGGATGTGGCCAATTTCGAGATTTTTTATGTAAATTGGTTATTTTCGAGTGGGCTTTGTTCCCTTAGCATATTTTGATGGTATAAATATGTTTTTGGAAAGATTTGGAGCATACAGAGACTGATTCGAGGGGAAAAGGCATCGCGAGCTAGAATTTGGACCAGATTGTTGATACCCAAGTTCTCCTTCATATATATTTAAATATACCTACATACTTTCAAATATTTCATACACATTAACAAACATGCACAAATGTTTTTATAATTTTAAAGGGCTTAAACAATTTATTTCTGTATTTTTATTTATACAAATATTCAACAACTATTCCTCATATTTATTTTTATGAAGATTTGATTATCTAAATTCATCATTCTATGACCATATAATGTTTACAACAACAACAACAACAACAACAACAACAACAACAACAACAACAACAACCCAGTATAATCCCACAGGTGGGGTCTGGGGAGGGTAATATGTACGCAGACCTTACCTCTACCCCGAGGGGCAGAGAGGCTGTTTCCAGGAGACCCTAGGCTCAAGAAGGAAACAAGAGACACTATATTAGTACTATTAATAGACTCATAATAAACTAACATACAGTACCATAAAATCCATAACATAACATAAATACCATAAAATAACAAAATAACAGCAATATAAGAGATATAGAAAATACGAGGAAGATGTAAGGTATACTAATACACAGCATATAAAGCCCATCATCAGTAGCTGATCAATAGCATCCTAAGACTAATTCCTAACTGGCTAATCTCACTCTAGTGCGCTGTAAAAAGAAATCACAATTTCCCCTAACCTACAACCTTAATGCTTGATCTCCATAATTCCCTGTTAAGGGCCATGTCCTCAGTAACCCTAAGTCGCGCCATATCCTGCTTGATCACCTCTCCCCAATACTTCTTAGGTCTCCCTCTACCTCTCCTCGTACCCACCACATCCAGTCGCTCACACCTTCTCACCGGTGCATCAGTGCTCCTCCTCTGAATGTGCCCGAACCATCTGAGTCTTGCTTCCCGCATCTTGTCCTCCATGGGGGCCACACCCACCTTCTCTCGAATATCTACATTTCTAATCTTATCCTTCCTCGTATGCCCACACATCCACCTCAACATCCTCATCTCTGCAACTTTCATCCTCTGGATGTGTGAGATCTTCACCGGCCAACACTCTGTCCCATACAACATAGCAGGCCTAACCACTGCCCTATAAAATATACCTTTCAGTAACGGTGGCACTTTCTTGTCACACAGGACTCCCGTCGCTAACCTCCATTTCATCCACCCCACCCCTATACGGTGTGTGACATCCTCGTCGATTTCCCCTATCCCCTGAATAAACGACCCCAGGTACTTGAAACTACCCCTTTTAGGGATGACTTGAGAATCAAGCCTCACTTCCACTCCCACTTCCGTTGGCTCTGCCCCAAATTTGCACTCAAGGTATTCCGTCTTCGTCCTGATCAATCTGAAACCTTTGGACTCAAGGGCATGTCTCCAAACCTCTAACCTCTCGCTGACGTCGCGTCGTGTCGCGTCGATTAGGACTATGTCATCAGCAAATAGCATGCACCATGGCACCTCTCCTTGAATATGATACGTTATAGCATCCATCACCAGGGCAAATATTTAAATATGACCATATAATGTTTAAATATATCACATTTGCATTTTTAGGCTAGAATTGCATATTTTTACAACGATAGCCTATATATGTGCACAATTATATTATCCATACAGAAAATGACTTTTCATATTTTTATAATATTAAGTAAGTATTTAAAAATATTTTCATGCACAAATCATATTTTTATCATTTATAAATTATTTTATAAAATTGTTCTACTAAATTAATTGGGTATTTAAAATCTAGACCTAGAAAATACCCAATTTCAAACTTAGCCTAGCCCAATTACCCAGACCCAAATACCCGTTTAATTTAAACCCGCCCCACCTAACGTTTAACCCTGGTCGTTGATCTCAGAAAATCAGCGGCCCTAAATCAACCACCCCATTTTAATATAACAAAACCCCTAACCCTACCCATTTTCTTCCAAACCCACCGTCCTCTTATGCTCTCATCTCTCACCCTTCTCTAACCCTAGAGTCGTCACCTATTATCTCCTCCGATTCCGACCTAAAATGGAATCACTATGGGTTCTCCTGCATTATCGGTCTCTCTTCATCGATGGATACTCGTCTACGACCCTATTTAGTTGCTTCCTAAACATGGCAAAGCAAATCTGGCCAAGATCGAGCCAGATCTGGTTCAAGATCTTTCATGGCTTGACTATTTCCATCTATATTCATTCCAATACTTGTGAGTATGAATACCTTCGTATTTTATGGTTTCAAATCTCTAGTTTAAACTAGATTTTGTTCAACTTCTGTTTATTTTATGAATCTGGCTAATTTTTAGATCTTCTCCGATCTGAAACGGTTTCATGTTTATTTTGGTATTTCTTCTTTAAATTTTCAGTACTTCCACCTCGATGTCTTCTGATCTTCCCATATTATTATTCCTAACTAATTTTGGTTTACCCTAAGATTAAGGTCTTGATTTCAATGGGTTTTTCTACAAATATTTAAATTTTAAACGTTTTCGTCTCTGATTACCTATTAGGGTCTCCTGATTTATTCTTGTTTACTATATGCTTCTGTATTTCTGCCTAATCTCTTATAGTTCTGATTATTTAACAGATTATTTGCTACTTCTACATGTTTGCCTTAAACTCTATCGACTAATTGTTAATTAATTTTACTTACCTAAATTATGGTTTGAAATTGGGCTTTCCTTAATACTGGTGTTTCCTTATTAGATTTTACCTTTCTTACCTTTATGTGTAATTATTAATTGGTGCTGCTATCCGATTTCATGCTTTGATTTTCAGAACCAACTTCTAATTGATTTCAGAGTTAGTTCTTGCCTTATTTAACCTAGCCCTTAATTACTGATTGATTCCATATACAATTTTCCTTAAATTAAGCATTGCTAGTCTTATTTTGTGGCTAATTTGTTCATGACTAACTTCACTTGATCGATTGTCTGATTATTTCTTACCTTATTAACCTTGCTCTGATTTACTAAGGGATTTCGTGTGAGACTTCCTTAAATTAAGTACCATTTATGTGATTCTACCCCCTAATTAAGTAATGACTGATTGTTAATTGATTTCCATACCTTATGTGCATATGATTGTCTCATTACCTTACGTGTCCTACTCTATTGCATACTATAAAACCCTCCATTGTTCTGGTTCTCGACAGACATCAATTCACAATATACACACACACTCAAACTATTCTCCTTCTTTGCTACTTGTGTTACTTGTGCTATTGTGGGTCTAGCTAAGGCTAGATAGTGAGGCTACTTGCTTTATATTCTGCATTCTTTTCCCTCAACTGGTATGTCTCCAGTTACATCTGACACCCAAACTCTATGTGTTTCCTTCCTACATTAGTTCATTGGTTATGAGTTTGACCTACTCTCTTATTTACTTCTTCGTTCAAACATGCCTAAAATTCTGCCCTGCTCTATGTGCAACTAATATGTTTACACTTCGCATGTTTATCTGATGCTTGAATAGCCTGTTTGACTTATGTTTAGCTATGTGATCATGTTGGTTACTTATTCCTATGGTTAATCCTGCTTGTGTACATCTTTGCACCATGTTTAGTTGCCTGCTATCTTGGTTAATTTATTAAGGCTATATGTGTTATATGTGTATTTCTGCCTACCTGTCTCCCTGCACCCCATTCATGCACCCTCAATAAGATCTCAATGTGTTCCCAATCCCATTTCACCCCTGTGTGCAAACATGTTTGCGAAAGTGTCTGTGGAATTGAACCTTCTATGATCTACTGATTGTCTAATGAATTTGCTTTCCTCTGAACTGTTTTCAAAATGTGTTTTTCTAAAATTGGTTTCATCCCTAGCATTTTCTTAAAACTGATCTATTCTAGAAAATCGTTTACTCCTATGAAGTTATCTCTATATTGTTTTCGCTAAGTCTTTTCAAGCACTCTCACTTACTCTTAGGTTATTAAGTTCTGCCCCTCTAGTATGTGTACTGCCTAGGGATCCTTGAGATCTCTCTGAACTATGGTATATCAGGGCTGGCTCTTCCACACTGCACATAATCAGTCTTTACTTGAGAAAGGTCTTGGTGTGTGCACTGCTCGGGATCCTTGAAGTCCTTCATGAACTCTGACACACCTAGACACTTGTTGGCCAGGGGAACTTCTGAGCATTTGAGACTACATTGAAGGTCTGGCCTATCCAGGTGTATTTGGGCCTGCTGCAGGCTTCCTATAGTCTATATACTCTATAATTCATTCATTCGATTATGGGTTGTGATAATTATTTGTAATAACAATTGGGGTAGTAATAAATGGGGAAATGGGTTTATTTTTGATATTTTGCATGAAATGGGTAGATGGCATGCCTATAGGTGTTTACTTTATACTATTGCATGTTAGATAACCAATCTATGACTTTACTTCATTCAAAAGCACTCTGTTATTGCATGTTTGAAACCTGCCTAGATGTTTACTCTAATCACTATTGCGTGCTAGATAACATGCCTATAGGGTTTACTTTGGCTCAAATGTGCTTTGTTAAATAACCTGCCTATAGGGTTTGCTTTTGTTGAAATAAGTTCTGCCTACTTTTCTTTACATGATTAGACATCATGCCTATAGGGTATAAAATAACTAAGGTTCAACTTTCATTACGGCATATATTCAAATTCGTCTCTTTAGAAATCATGCATGTGGGTTAAATTGGTTGTCACACTTGCTCAGACATTATACATGCCTAATAAGAACTAATAGCAGTTTTACTCGTTAGAGATAGAACTCATGTCCATAGGGTAATTACCATATGCATTAAATACTATAACTGGAACTTCATACAATGTCTTGTTAAATGTCACTAGAAAGCATGCCTATAGGATAAAAGAATTTCAAACTGTTTCCCATAATCATGACTGCATATACACACTTAGGCCAGCCTTAGAATGTTAAATAATTGGAAACCAGTTCTGTTTATGCGTGAAATTATCCAGGCTTAACAGGCTATAAAATCAGTAGGCAAACTGGTTAGGATTCTGTCACTTCCCTTAAAACAAACGTTGCATGTTCTATTTTATGATGTTCATCTAGATATCATGTTCCTAGGCTTTCTGAACTTATTCAAAATTAGTTGTCTGAGACGTGCTGTCTTTTTGCTTATGTACATGTGGAGGTAAACATGAGCCTTAACTGTTTTTCCCTATTTGATTGTCCTACATGTTCTTTGCTTGTCGTTTAGATTCTCGCTTTTAAACACCTTAGGTTGTCTAGAACTACCTAGATTTAAAGGTCCTAAACTCCTCCAAGACCACAAGGAAGGGACGGGTAGCAGCACGCTTAGAGGTCGTTAATTAAACTCGCTTATATAGCCACTAAGGGGAGGGTAATGGGTAGTAAAAGGATATGATGACTTGTGTGCTAATGTCACGTGTAGCCCCTCTATTTG
This sequence comes from Nicotiana tabacum, assembly GCF_000715075.1. NCBI lineage: Eukaryota > Viridiplantae > Streptophyta > Magnoliopsida > Solanales > Solanaceae > Nicotiana > Nicotiana tabacum. The sequence continues at coordinate 116,112,993 of NC_134084.1, forward strand.
AGGAGGATTATCGGGCATTGCGCAGATTGATCCTGTAGGCTAATCAACTTAGGGCTTCCCTTTTCCAAATTCCCATATGTGTTTAAATCATCTAAACTTCCTTTTCATGACATATATATGTGTAAGTTGTCCAAACCTCTCTTACTTTCATTATCTGAATTTCCTTGATCAGATATGTATTTAGAATGTAAAAATTACCTTTATTTGCAAATATGTATTGAAACTATTTACTTGTTAAAATGACTAATTCACATAGTTTAAGTTCGGCTGGGACCCACTGTTATGGATAGCGAGGGGTGCCTAACACCTTCCCCTCAAGGTTATTTCGAGCCCTTACCCTAATATCTGGTAATGCAAACTAGTAACATGAGTTAATCGCTCAAGGTGCCCTAACGCACCATAATCCGTTAGGTGGTGACTCTTAAAATACCCAATTCCCAAAAGAAAACGAGTTGTTCCCCAATGAATGTCGAAACCCGGACTCCCGCGAGGGAAAAAGGAGGCGCGACACGGATAGAGGTAAGCAATGATTGTAAATGTTGTCCTGAGGATATGAAACCCCAAATTTCACATCGTTGTGCTACTTTGAGGTGACGCACACGCTAGATGACGAGTGTGGGGTCGTGCACCATTGGGGATTGTGACCTAGTCCGTCCTGTATGACTGTTAAACCACGTATTTTATTGAAAACTATTTGCTATCATTGTGTTTTGGAAGGTATAATCATGTTTTGGGCTGAATGCCATATTTGAGCCTTGTGCCAACTGTTTTGGACCCTTAGGGAATTTTTACTACTATTCCTCACTGTTTGACTTCATATTTGTACTCAGTATGCAGTATTCTACTATTTTCATAACTCAGCCATATTTACTCCTTTTTGACATTTTAAATAATATTTTAGGCTGAGCATCATGTTTTACTGTGCCCGAGTGACTTTGAGAGATTTCTGACTGAGTGATGCCGAGGGACTATGTTGTGAGGATATTAGGATCGGGTTGCGCGCCGCAACAGTGTTGTACTGATTTGTGTTTATGAGGACGAGGGCCTGATTTGTTACACCACGAGGTGCTTGTTATAAGGCGAAGGGCCAGTTTGATTATGCCATGAGATGGCTTGATATAACGCTTGGGCTCTAGGAGACCTTCGGAGTCTGCACACCCCCAGTGAGCGCGGGTACCCAGTATGACATGTGATATTGCCCAAGGGGTTGTTGTTGTTTCATGTTATTGTCCGAGGGGCTGGTTCTGTTGGTATTTTGCCTGAGGGGCTAATTTATGTTTCTATCCTTTTCTCCATGTTTTCATCACTCGTTTGAACTACTAAAAAATGTTTTAAAGAGGTTTTCACTGAACTAAGGTGTTTTTACAAGCTTTTACTATTTTATTGCATTGTACTGGTTTTATATTGTTTTATTGTAGCATTATGCTGTGTTTTACATATTTTCTTATCGCTCAGCTGCCTTTACTTTTATTACTTACTGAGTTGGCATACTCACATTACTCCATGCACCCTGTGTGCAGATCCAGGAGTCTCGGTCACGCTAGTGAGTGCTGATTTGCTCTCCAGAAGGCTGTTCGGAGTTGACTAGATAGTTGCTCGACGTTCGCAGCCCAGTGCTTCTCCTTTCTATCTTTATTTCACTTTGTACTAGCCTTGTATTAGACTATGTTGTCTTTTCATACTCTTAGACGGATATTAGATGCTCATGACTGGTGACACCCCGATGTCGGGCTGTGTTGGTTCCACACTGTTCTATTCTACTCTTTATTTTGGGATTTATAGCTTATTAATGACTTAAAATGAATTATTATAACTGTTTAGTTGGTTTGGGGGTTTTTGTCAGCTGGCCTCGTTTCCCAAGAGGCGCTATCACGACCGGGTCCAGTTTAGGGTCGTGACAACCAAGCAGCTCTACCTTGAATCCTTGCGATCACACTCTAACTCTGTCCGAGTTCGATATCTAGTATGAGTACACCTCGATAGGTACTGAGTAAGTACCAAGACTAACCTCGGTGGAGTAATGACGAGGTACAATCAAGACACTCACTAATCACATAACATGTGCAGTATAACAATATATAATGATAATGGAAAATAATTTGCAATAATGGCAAAAAGAATCAATTAATGACATAAACAATAAGGCAGAAAGGACACCATAAATATTGCCCAAAAAAATAAGGAACACAAATACAACCAATTAATCAAGTCTCTCAATATACGTCTTTCAAATGTATATACTTCAAGTACAAATCTTTAGAATATAATCCTTTAAAATAAATATATATTTCGAACATATCCGATCAAATAAATATCTTTCAAATATAATTCTTACAAATAAATATTTTTGTATATAATTCTTTCAATAAAAGTCACCTTGTGACTCCTTAATTTAAAATCATAAATAATACGGGTCTCAGCCCACTTTCGTATTTCCACGGCACCCCGTGCCCATATTTCTATCATAACCGCACGCACAACTCGATGCAAAAATATCAATATATAAAATCCACACAGTCAATTTATTTTCAATAAAGTAAGGTTACAATTTTTAAATCAAGAAAAATACTAAGAAGAAATGAATTTATTTTTGAAATAGTTTGAGTGAAGAAAAAAGACATTTCAATTAAAATAAAGCATCCGATAAGCTACTGATTTGGATGAAAAACTTATTAAATTAAAACATAGTTATAATTTATTTTATTTAAAACATCTCATTTATCGAAAATAAGTACAAACCAGAAATACAAATCCTCAGAGTATCGTACGAAAAGCCAACACAATACAATAGGAGTAAACAACAGGGGCGCCCCCGAGGTACCGTCTTGTAGTCCTAAAAGTAAATGTACGATAGAGGAGATCCCGAAGTACCGCCTCGTAGTACCAAAAGTAAATAAGCAAGACAGGGGAGCTCCCGAAGTACTGTCTCATAGTCCCAAAAGTAAATATGCAAGACAGGAGAATCTCCTGAGGTAGCGCCTCGTAGTCCCAAAAGTATATATGCAAGAGAGGAGGAGCTCCAGAGGTACCGCCTCGTAGTCCCAAAGTAAATATGCAAGACTGGGGGAGCTCCCGAGGTACCGCCTCGTAGTCCCAAAAATAAATATCACACCATAATACAACTTGCACCTCAAGTGCTCAAATATGACAACACATAACAAATTGCACATCAAGTGCTCAAATATTACAACATGTCCCAAATTGCCCGTATGCCACAACCAATTCCAAAGATACGACAAAATCAATTAATTCCACAACAATTAGCCCAAGGCTCCACACAACGTATATAAAACCTCAGAAACAACCACAATGATGGGAAAGTAACTCAACATAAGACGACGCCTTCTTTAATATAAATTTTCGATAAATATATATGCCTCTTTTTTAAACTTATTTACTTAATTGTTTGCTGATAGTAAAATTCATAATATAATTATTTCCGGGGAATATCGAATCAACAAACATAAAAAATTCACAAAAAATTTAAGTAGCAATCACACCAATTTATCATACCAAAACAAATTCGACAAATAAGGATTTGAGGCATGGCAAATAGAGGATTAAATAAATATCCACAATTATTCAGTTTAATATGTAAAAATGCTTAAAACTTTAAACCAATATGTTTTGTACATATAAGTCCGAGTACGTGCTCGTCACCTCGCGTACATGGCTTTTTACATTTCAGAAATGGCACATAATACTCAATGCCTAAGGGATAATTTCTCCACTCAAGGTTAGACAAGATACTTATCTTTACGTAGCTAGGCCGATATTCCAAAATATCCTTCTTCCTTGAATTGACTTCCGGACAACTCAAATCTATCCAAATAAATTGTATAACTTTATTAGAATTAATCGGAAAAAATTCCGGATAATATAGCGTCGACTTAAAATTTTATTCTAAAAAGTCAACCAAAGACTCGCCTATCAAAACCCGACATAATTTTAACGAAATCTAAATGGCCATTCTAATACGACTTTAACCATACCAATTTTATCAAATTATGATAACAAATCGACCTCCAAATCTTAAATTTTCGTTTTTGAAATTTGTTACGAATTTCTCCAATTTCTTCGATTTGATTCACTAATAATTGATGAAAATAATCATGGAATCATAAAGTATAATAACTTTTGGATATAGAACACTTGCCCCTGCCCATACGGTAAAAATCGCCTCAAGAATCGCTTCAATCCGAATTTCATAGCTCCAAATATGTTAAAATGGATGAAACCCACGTTTTAAGAATCTGTCCAAGCAAGTCGCATTTGACATTTGCTATTTTCCTCAGCCCAGAAAAAATAGAATTACTAGCCTTCAGTAAATCGATCATAACTTTCTGTACAAATGTCCAAATAATGAATGGTTTAACTTTTTGGAAATTAGACAAAATGGGCTACAACTTTTATATTTCGCTCATCTCCAATTCCTTATACTAGTTGAGATACAAGCTCCCAAAGCCATCCCTGTGCAATAGAAATTTCTCATGATTTCAAAACTTTTCCCAGACAGCCTTTAGTGTATCAACCATACCTTTTTGTACACAACTCCAAATACCAATCGGTTTAACTTTCTGAAATTTTGATACAAAGAGATACAACTTTAATGTTTTGATAATCTCCAGATTACTTATAGATTGCGACATATAATATTCCACAGTCAGCCATATGCATCAAAAGTTTATGGAGATGCACACTGTCAGGCAAACAAAAACTATATTACCAGCATTCAATCAATCGATCATTACCTTCTGTACAAATATTCAAATGATGAATGATTTATTTTTTTGGAAACTAGAATCAAAGGGATACAACTTTAATGTTTTGAACATTTCCAGATTCCTTGTAGATTTTGAGATATAAGCTTCCAAAAATCAGCTTTGCGCATCAGAAATTTCGCACACTGCTGTCAAAAACCAGCTGTTAAAAATGGCCTAAAAATAGTTTGAAACTCACCCAAGCCCATCGGGACCCCATCAGAACACACACACAAGTCTCAAAACATATACTCGAGGTCTCAAATCACATCAAACAACGTTAAAAATACAAATCACATCCCAATTCAAGCCTAATGAAACTAAGAAATTTCAACTTCTACATTTGATGCCGAAACTTATTAAATCAAGTCCGATTGACCTCAAATTTTGCACCTAAGTCATAAATGACATAACGCACCTGTTCCAATTTTTATAATCGAATTTTGACACCGATATCAAAAAATTCAACTCTCGGTCTAACTTTCGAATTTTATTTTTTCAACTTTCGCCAAAATACTTCAATTTAATCTGCGAACCTTCAAATCTAATTTCGGGCATACGTGTAAGTCCAAAATCACCATACGAAACTCTTGGAATCATAAAAAATTCATTCTGGAGTCATTTGCTCAAAAGTCAAACTTCGATCAACGCTTTTCATTTAAGCTTCAAAAATGAAAATTATTCTTTCAATTTAATTCCGAATCTTCCGAAAATCAAACTCAACTGCACATGCAAGTCATAATACGTATGACGAAGTTGCTCGGGATCTTAAGTCACTGAATGTGGCGTTAATTTTTAAAATGACAAGGCAGGTCGTTACAAGACTGAACACCCACTCAGTAGAACGAGTAATAGTACAATGGGAAATAATATGGAATAAATGGGAGCCTTAAACAATATAACAATGTCAAGTTAAGAGAAAGATAAATTTTAAGCACATAACAATGTTTTAGGTTGGGAGATCTTTAATACTGATACACCACCGTGTTTTTAGCATGGAGTCCGATATCGTCCCGATCGGTTAAGCCATCTCTCTTAGAGACATCCAATCACAACATCACCATGTACGCGGCATGGCGTCCGATCTCAGCCTGATCGGCTAAGGCGTCTCACCACAATGTTGTGTGGGTCGACATCACATTCCACTAGCAATCATCGCATCCCAATTAAGGGGAATAATCTCATCCTAATTAAGGGGAATAATCTCATCATATTAATACGGGGATTTACCCCTCAATCACTCCTACACTGGCACGTGTAGTTTCAGGGTTAGGTTAATTCAGCCTACCCTTCCTCGGTGGCTAAACGATACTCCCAGAACATTTATTATAAAAAGTAATTAAAGCTTATTTCATAATATTTCACACATCTTTTCATTTTGTTGGCACTAGTGTCCACACGTGTAATTTCGTTCTCGGTACGTCGGTCGTATTTCATATTTCATACTCCCTCTTTTCACTTTTAAACATCAGTATGGATTATCAACAATAAGGGCATTTATAATCACGACTTTAAGTTCATATATGGGCAACAAGAATCTTAAGCACATTGAGTTTTCTTTCACAATTTGGCATAATAACTTGCAATTGAAACATGATTGAAATCATAATATTTTGATACGTTGGGCACATTTGAATACATTCCCGAAGGAGAACATAAGATTATAGGAGCATTTGCACACATTTTTAGTATATATTTTTCAACACAAGCTTATTAGGAATAGTAAAGTTTATAAGGAATAACTCGGAACATGAGAAATAAGAGCTTGGCCCTTCGTATTGAAACTTATGAGAACACCAAGGGATTCGATTCTAGGAGAGAAGTTTAGCCAACATACTTTCATTTTGAGCTTTCCTTAAATTACTACAATGTTTCGAAAATCCTAGTAACTTCAATCTATTTAGAGACATAACAAAATCGAACCATAATTAGGAAGATATTCGTGGGTTCAACTCATTTAAGCATTTCATCAAACACTAGGTGGGCATATTTGACTATAGGGTCATATGGTGATGTTCCTTCACCCCACAAGAAATCCCCACTTCAATAGGTCACTCACATATACTCCACAACCTCCCTACCATATTCATTGGCATATTCATGCATCATTAACCAACTCTTATTCTCAAAATATTTTCCCCCAATACCTATTCCCAACCAAAATTTTGAAATTGAAGGCTAGGGCTAGAACCTTACCTCTTTAGTTGACAATTTTGCAAGCTTTATTTGTGAATTCTCCCAGGCTTGAGCAAGGAATTGAAGTAGGAGGTATTGGAGCTCCTCCTTCTCTCTCTAGTTCCTCCACTCTCTCTTAAAATATCATAATTACCCTTCAAAAATGGTCCCTTAAGTCTATTTATCAAAATAGGACTGGGTAAAAATTTTCCAAACTTAAGCTTACGAAACCGGGTCTTTAGTCGCAGACCGGACTGCAAATTGACTATGCGGCCCGCAAAGGGGACAACAAAAATGGTCCAAGAACTGGGTTTGTCCTGGTCAAGTTTGCGGCCATTATGCGGCCCATAGAATAGTTATGCGGTCGCATAACGCGCCGTGAATCTCCCTCCAAAATTCTTCTTGCTGGATATGCGACGGATCGAGCAGCCCGCGAAATGATTATGTGACCGCATAATCGATCACAAAACTCTCTTCAAAATTTGGTTTGGTCCCTGTTGCATTATGCTGCAAATCTGCGATCCGCAAAGTGATTCTGCGGTCGTATAGTGGACCGTAGAAATTCCCTGTTCTGCAAAAATAATTCCAACTCCTCGATGCACTGTACAACCCAAAAACATTAGCCTACCTCGACACCATGAAACCTCAAATTCTAGGTGAAATTTTTATGGGGCCTAACATCCTCCCCCTCTTAAGATCATTCATCCTCGAATAATGGTCAAAATCCACTATCGGCATCTAAAGCGACTCAGCTCTTAATTCACACACCCGTAGTTCCAAATTTGACTAACTTCCCAGATTTTCAGAAATTTCGGCAAAGTTTTCCCTATAACTGGACCTATCCACCTATCAAAGGATCTAAGAAATCGGTCCTAACAACATAACCACAACTCAATGATGTAACACAATATGAAAACAACATCGACCATGACGTCATAAATATTATATTACCAAAAGGAACATCCTTAACATAAAATGTACAAGGGAAACATAATTGATAGAAGCAATTTCATAAAACCAATTACATAGTTATTCAAACAAAAAAGGGTATTTCTTCTTCATCTCTTCCTTGCCTCCCAGGTGGCCTCTTCGACCTGTTGGTTTCGCCATAGCACTTTCACGGAGGCGATCTTTTATTTCTCAACTTTTGGACTTGCCTATCAAGAATGGAAATTGGAATCTCTTCATAAGTTAATTCTTCACTAGCCTCAATAGTCTCAACCGGAACAATGGGTGCTGGGTCTCAAACTACCTTCTTCAACATAGACACATGAAACACCGGGGTGCACCAACAACATCTCTAGAGGTAGCTCAAGCTTGTAAGCCACCTGACCAACCCTCTAAATGATTCTATACAGTGTGATATACTTGGGGCTTAATTTCCCTTTCTTCCCAAACAGCATTATCCCCTTCATGGGGGAAATCTTCAAGAATACCTATTAAGGAAATAGTCAGGTTGCATGACACTCTAGTTTCTATTATCTCAGATCGAGGGGCATAATTCACGGCTATATTTTGGAAGAAATTTTAGCTAGGTTTGGATACTCAGGTAAATCTTAGTACAACCTTCCATCCACAAATTGATGGGCAGGTAGAGTGGACTATTTAGACGCTCGAGGATATGTTGGGCGCTTGTATTCTTGACTTTAAGGGTAGCTGGGATGATCATTTGCCACTCATAGCATTTGTCTACAACAACAGTTACTATGCTAGCATTTAGAAGGCACCACTTGAGGCTTTATATTGTAGGATATGTAGATCTCATATTGGGTGGTTCGAGATTAGGAAAGCAGAGTTATTAGGGCCAGACCTCGAGCATGAGGATTTGGAGAAGGTTAAGATCATTAAGGAACGGTTGAAAATTGCTTAGTCGCGAGAAGTCCTACTCGGACGTGAATCACATGTTTTTGGAGTTCAAAAATGACGATTGGGTATTCTTGAATGTTTCCTCCATGAAGGGTATAATGCGATTTGATAAGAAAGGGAAATTGAGCCCCAAGTATATCAGGCGGTATAGAATCATTCAGAGGATTGGTCGGGTGACTTACGTGCTTGAGCTACCACCAGAGATGTCTTTGGTGCACCTGGTGTTTCATGTGAAGGTGGTTGGAGACCCGTCACTCATTTTTCCGGTACAGGCTATTGAGGTTAATGAGCAATTGACTTATGATACCAATTTCCATTCTTGATAGGCGAGTTCAAAAGCTGAGGAATAAAGAGATTGCCTCCGTGAAAGTGCTATGGCAAAACTAACAAGTTGAAGAGGACACTGGGGAGGCCGAGGAAGATATGAAGAAGAAGTACCCACATTTGTTTGAATAACTATGTAGTTATGTTCTATGAACATGTTAAAAGCCTACTTTCTATAAATTATGTTCCACTTGTAAAGTTTATGTTAAGAATACTCCTTTCTAGTTATATAATACTTATGAGGTCACGGTTGGTGTTATTTTCATACTATGTTACGTCGTTGGATTATATATATGTTGTTAGGATTGGTTTCTAGGTTCTCACATAGGTGGATAAGGCCGATTATAGGGGAAACTCTGCCTAAATTCTTAAAAATTTTGGGAGTTAGCCAAAAACTGGGGGTTTGAGATGTGTGAAAGAAGGAATAAGTTATGTTAGGTGTCTAAGATGGACTCTACCCCTCATTCGAGGATGAATGAACCTAAGCGGGGGAGGATGTAAGTATCCGTAAAATTTCACCTAGAGCCTGAGGTTTCGCGGTACCGAGGTAGGCTAACGTGTTTGAGAAATAATTTTTGCAGGACATGGTATTTTTGTGGTCCACTAAACTACCACAGAACCACTATGCGGACTACAGATTAACTGTAGAATGCAATAGAAACCAAATTCAATTTTTGAAGATCATTTTGCAGTCCATCATGTGACCGCATAATCATTTTGTGGGCCGCACATCCATCACAAGTCCATCATGAGAAATTTTAAAGGGAGACTTTTGCGGTGCGTTATGCGGCCACATAACTATTCTAGGGGTCGCAGAACGGCCCCAGGCTTGATAGGCCAGCCCAGGTTTTGAGATCATATTTGCGGTCCGCATGTTTGTTTTACGGTCCAGTAGACCCCGTTCGGAGGCCTAAGTTTGAGGAAATTTTACCCGATCCCATTTTTATAAAGTGACCTTGGGGGAGATTTTGTCTGGTCTAAACGGCTGTTTTAGAGAGATGGGAGTGCTTTAGAGAGAGATGAGGAATCCCCGAGTGCTTTGCTCATAACCCTTGCCCCAATCTTAAAGATTCAAGGGAATCACTCATTAGGCCATCAACTATCCGGGTAAGACTTGCCCTAAGCCTCCATGCAATTGATATGCGTTTAAGTAAGTTATGGAGTTAGAGATAGGCCATGCATGTGCCAATAAGAGGTAGTATTCGATTTTACCATTGTAGTTGGTTGGGGAGGAAAGGATTACCATTGTAGAGTCTTGTATTCGATTTTGCATAATAGGTGGTTGACGAAATTCTCAAGAAACTTATAGCATGAGAATCCTTCTAATTATGATTCGATTTTTATCATTTTCCTATAGATTAAAATTTGCTAGGAGTATTTGGATGTCGTAGTAACCTAAATAAAGCTCGAGGAAAGTATGTTGGCTAAACCTAACAAAAGTTTCTTAAACTTACATAAAATCATATAATGAATAATATTATCAAACATTTTGTGTCGTACCAAAATAAAAGCGAGTCTCATGTTATTTGGAATGAGGAAGCACTACTATTAGTCTATTACCATTCAAAGTTACGCTAAGTAATTACATAATAATGTGGGTGGGTGTGGGGGGAGGGGAGGCTATTAATATTGATGTTGAGCTTATTAAGTGGGTCCTAAAAATAGGACAAAGAAACTTATAAGATTAATTAGGAAATTAAAGGGTGACACAGAGAGACATTAATACATGGCAAAGTTATGTTGAGAATCGATGTTGCATAATCATATCGTTATGTGCCCACTAAACCTTCTCTAGTGACTTCCATGCAGATTAACCATATGTTATTATTGTGAAAAGATGAGTTTGTATGCTCTAGGCCTTATCCAATTGAACATTGTCCTCTTGTCTCCAATAGAATTATAGAAAATTCAAGTGGATATCTTTTTGGCTGCCAATTCAATAGTTCCTTTTTCTCTATATTAAATTCTTTTTTTGGGGGGGGAGGGGGGGTGTGCCAAAGATCATATATCTAAACACAACCTTATCCAATTTTCAGTTAGTTAATATAGCAAAAACAAACTCAGGTGATTCTTGCCTAGTGTCTCAATGTACACTAACTTTTAGAACTATGTAATATTTAGGTATGTTGAATTGAATAATTTGTTTCTACCTGGTAGACAGAGTTACCTGGTACCTATTGTTGATGGGAGCAACAGATATCTATAAAATTAATCGAGATATGTGTAAGATGACCGAACACCACAGTTATCAAAAAAACAAAAATTGTGCCAAGTTTAGGGGTAATGAGGTACTCTACCGTCCCTTTTTGTCCCATTTGAAAACGTCCTACTAAAGATTGAAAAAAGTTCATATCTTAATTATATGTATCGTGGGCCAAATATTGTAGAGATGAATGTAGATTCTGTTTTATCTGAATTCACCTGCACTGTGTTTCCACTTATCACCTCTATCTACTTGTGTAGTTTAATTTGTTACTAATACTTTATTCAATACCCAATAATAATCATTTTTATATGTTTTAAACAAGACTTTTAGTAGCCAAAAAATCTAAAGGAAGCTTCCATCAGGAATTCAATAACAGGAAAAGTTTCTAAAATGAAGCTAAAAATCTCCAGAAATAGTGTAAACACTGTTCAATAAATCAGCCCTTGGATTTGTTTATAGTTAAAATTTACAAAAAGTTGTAATGATTGACAGATATGGATGACTTCAGAAGAGATCTTTTAGTAGTGCTCATAATGCAACAATCATGTTGTACAAATGTGTTGTGTTGTGAATTTTAATGACAAATCCTTCAACTTGGACTCATATATATCACTGTAATGATTCTAATGGAGGAGGACAAAGTTATTGGAACAGACAGAAAATGACAGTATAAATGTATAATGATAGAGCAATTAAGTTATGACGGATGATGTGTCGGATTTTGAGTGGATAAATACGCATCTGCCTATATATCCACAACAACAAATTTTGAAAAGAAAACGAAAAAACAAACTCTAGATGTGATATTCTGTTATATTCTTCAAGTCTCATATTTGCTAAAATAGTTTTAGTGGGCATTTGGACATAAGACCTGTAAAATTCTGGAAAAAATAAAATAAATTCAAGTAAAAATGGTATTTGAAAATTAAAATTGTGTTATGAATATAATTTGGAGTTGTTTTTGAATTTTTGTGATTGATTTGAAGTGAAAATTTTTAAAAATATTTTTTTGGAATTTTTCAAATTTCTGAAAAAAATCCGAAATCCAACTTTAAGTGAAATCTAAATTTTCACATAAATTTTTTTATGGTCAAGCGGTGGCTCTCAATCTTTTCAAATATTAAATAGGTATAAAATATAGAATTCTTTTAGTGTTAGCGAATTTGTCTTTCTATATGTTTACATTGTTAAACGTCAATAAATAGCAGCATTATGTTTACATTGTTATCTTCGCATAAGTTTGAGAACATTCAATTGTTTTATCAACAAAATCCTATTTAAAGATGGGAACATTTGTAATTGTAATAATTTTGGAATGAAAAGTTTTGTTTTATTATAAAATGTAGCTTTCACTAATGGAATAACATCACTCAATTCTGTAAGTTTTATATGTTCTAAACCTACTTTTTAGTAACATATTCGGATTTCAAATTCTGATGCTTGTGAAGTTAATTTAATCTTAATGTGGTTTCTAGTCTGAACATCGATATATTTGATTTTTCATGAATGCATTATGTTTGGTATATATTCTATTCTATGATCCATTTTATCAGCAGCCAAATGATGTGGATTTTTTATTTATTCCTTTTCCCAGTGACGTCTCATAAAATATTCTGTTTTCAGGTTTAGGAAAGAAAATACAATGAAATGAGAAATATAATATTTTATTAATATGCATAACATCATGTGCAGCTAAATGGATAAGCCTATTTTTGTTTAGCTCCTTTTTTTTTTCTCTTCTTCATCTCTTTTGATTTATTTTGGGATTAGATTCTATGCAAAGTGTGTGAGAAATATGATATGATTCTGTGAGCTCAAACTAATCCAAGACAATTCTTTAGAAATAGAATCAGATTTCATTTTAAGAATTAATTTGATTACGACAAATCGAAAGAGTCTACTTTTAATCTGGATGGGGTTGGGAGATTTACAGATTTGGAGATCAAAATTAACATCTAGAAGTGTGCCCACACATACATAGAAAATTGACGATATTCGTTGCATATTAAAATAAGTAAGAATTAATAACAATGGTTAATAATATATTCTTGCTAGATAAGTGAGATATCCTCCCAATAACTTGTCAGAGAGAATGTGAATATAATCTGAATTTTAACAAAACTGACATAAGTAAATGTACCATTTTGATAGTAATTCGTTCGAATGGAAGTTGGGAATCTTAATCTAAATTTTAGGTGCAATAAGAAAGATATGTTAGGCATACCATTAAAATACAGAGAGAGATACTTTCATACTTTTGCTCACAAGATATTCCAGCCACCATTGCTTATGAAAATTCCAGCATTTAATCCATTTAATTTTTAATTGATACTGAACTAGAAATGAAGATTGGGAGAATAAGGAGACATTTTACTTTTTCAAATTCTCGCTCAGATTAAGATGAATCATCAAATTAATCTGGGAATATTCTACCTCCTCAAGCCTAATCTGGTTGTTTGGACTTTGGCCATGTTTGTGCCCGGTGAAATCGGAGGATCCAATTTCCTCGTCATTATGATGCCCCACGAACATACTTCTCAAGGCTCGAGACTGGGGTAGAGTTTCGCCTTCGAGGGCTGTCAAGGCTCAGCCTCGGGGCAATGCAGACAAACGATTATATTGGAAAAGAGGGGAGTTCCCAAGGGGTACAGCCAGAGCCAATAAAATCTGTCAGGCTAGTCTGAGCCCGCATCATGATATCAACTAGCTGTCTCATCCTCATATCTTTGTAATAAATGTGTTTGTACTATGTTGGGATTTCTCTTTTCTATAAAAGAGGAGATCCTTGCCATTTTGTAGAGGTCTGTTGCTTCAATTGCTCCACACAAAATATATAAGAACATTCTCTTTGCTCTCTAACATATTCTCTTGATATTATTGCTTCCATTTATTATCTTCATCATTTTTCTTCATTTATTGCTTATCATTGGTCATAAGGAGCCTTCGTTAATTTTATTATAACTGTTAGTCGCTCTTTAATTGCCCCCGATAGCTCCAAGTCGAGCACTGGAATCGACCTCGGGCCCCTGAATCGACAAGCTCGAGGCCCCGATTATTGACCTATCGGTTTGGTTATCACCTTATTCTTAACTCTTATCTCGTTTCTAAGCCTCACACATAGCATCATCTACTTAACAACTAGCATAAAAATAGATCACATATTTTTAGAATCTCATAATCAAATTTAATTGTATTACCATTTTCACGGTAAATAGTTTGGCACCCACCGTGGGGCTAAAAATAATAGTGATTATTTTCTTGTTGGTTTCATCACATAACGCAAGTTATCCTTCACACCTGTTCGTGTACAAGATCTTTAAATTTCAGGTCAAAATGCATAACTCAGTAAATGGAGATGAAAACAACTACCTCGAGAACCGAGGAGAGAATGGTGTGGCTGTCTCGGGTGTCAGTATACCACCATGGAACCCTATGAACGCACCGAAGCCGACCTCCAAGGGTACGATCTCATGAGACGCTCGATGCATTGGCATCGCTCCTCGCGTTCACCAGAAAGTGCACCGAAAAGTTCCGCGAGAAACCTAGCAAAATCCAACCTCGGCTCGAAAAGAGATTCCTCGGCATGTCGTTCATATGATTATTGGAGGGACCGACATTCCCCAAGGACCCATGATCAAGTGGACAAAAATATCTGCCGCAACAGAAGGGCCGACCTGAGACCACATGGCCGAAGACACCCTCGCATTCAGCGAAGAGGATCTCGAGACCTTGGCAGAACCACTCAACAACACGCTGGTAATCTCACTTCTTTTAAACAGCATTCGAGTTAAACGTGTGCTCGTGGATCTAGGCAGCTCGATCAACGTAATCAGGTAAGGGGTAGTAGAACAGCTCGGGTTGCTCGATCAGATCATACCCGCCTCCCGGGTCCTACACGGCTTCAACATGACCGGCGAAGTAACAAAAGGATAAATCACCCTCCCAGTCAACACATCCGTCATGGTTCGTAACACCAAGTTCCAAGTTATCAATGGCGACATAAGGTATAATGCATTGCTTGGCAGGCCATGGATATACAGCATAAGGGCAGTACTGTTAACTCTACACCAGATGATTAAATTTCCGACAAAGGATGGCATAACAACCGTATATGGAGAATAGCATGCGGCGAAAGAAATGTTCGCGGTTTACCAAGAGGAGTCGACCCCCGTACTTCCAACCTCGGATGTGTCCAGGAGCATACAGACCCCCGAGGACGATGAAGAAGATTTCCTCGCTCCTCTAACTTTTGTTGCCCCCGAAGAGTCGGATGCAACGAAACGACAATTGACGATCTGGAGCAAGCTGTTTTGATCGAACACCTCCCCGATCGTAAGGTATACCTGGGAACGGGATTAACCCCCGAACTCAGGAAAAAATTCATTCAATTTCTTATCGATAATATCGACTATTTCACTTGGTCCCACTTAGATATGACAGGTATCATGCCGGAAATAACCTCCTACCGACTGAGTGTCGACCCTAGGTTTAAACTGGTGAGGCAAAAAAAGAAGACCCCAGTCCGAGATAAAACATGCATTCATCAAGGATGAGGTGACAAAACTCCTTAAAATAGGGTCCATTATAGAGGTAAAGTACCCCGAATGGGTGGCCAACGTAGTAGTAGTACCCAAAAGGGAAATAAGCTAAGAATGTGCGTAGACTATAAAGACTTAAATAAGGCGTGTCCCAAGGATTCGTTCCCATTGCCTAACATCGATCGTCTGATCGATGCTACGGCCGGCCACGAGACCCTGACCTTTCTCGATGCCTACTCGGGGTACAATCAAATTCAGATGAACCCCAAAGACAGGAAGAAGACCTCGTTCATCACAAAGTATGGTACCTACTATTACAATGTAATGCCCTTCGAACTAAAAAATGCATGGGCTACATACCATCGTCTAGTTAATAAAATGTTTGAGAGTCAAGTAGGTAAATCCATGGAAGTTTATATTGACGACATGCTAGTTAAGTCCCTATGCATAGAGGACCATTTAACTTATTTGCAGGAAATTCGACATCCTCAGAAGTTACAACATGAAGCTCAACCCCGTGAAATGTGCCTTCAGAGTGGGTTCGGGCAAATTCTTAGGCTTCATGGTATCAAATAGGGGGATCGAGATTAACCTCAATAAAATCAAGGCCATCGAAGAAATCACGGTGGTAAACAATGTAAAGGCCGTGCAATGGCTAATAGGGCGAATAGTGACTCTGGGAAGATTCATATCAAGGTCATCCGACATGAGCCATCATTTTTTCTCTTTACTCAAAAGGAAAAACAACTTCGAATGGAATCCAGAATGCCAACACGCCTTAGAAGAGCTGAAGTGATATCTAACTAGCCCACCTCTGCTCCACACGCCAATGAAGGATGAAACACTATATCTATACTTGGTCGTATCCGAGATAGCGGTAAGCGGTGTGCTAGTTCGAGAAGAGCAAGGTACGCAATTCCCTATTTATTATGTAAGCCGGACCTTGGGGGATGCCGAAACTAGGTATCCATACCATGAAAAATTAGCTCTTGCGTTAATAAGCGCATCGCGAAAGTTCAAACCCTATTTTCAATGCCACCATATTTGCATTTTAACGACATATCCCCTTCAGAGCATATTGCACAAACCCGAACTATCGGGTCGATTGGCCAAATGGGCCATCGAACTCGGGGGGTGTGATATCGAGTATCAACCTCGAACAACCATCAAGTCCCAGATTCTGGCGGTCTTCGTGGCCGATTTCTTGCCCTCTCTCGTGCCCGAGGTAGAAAAGGAACTTTTACTGAAATAAGGAACGTCTTCAGGGGTATGGACCCTGTTCACTGATGGCGCCACAAACGTAAGAGGTTCCGGACTCGGTATAGTCTTAAAGCCACCTACGGGTGGTGTGATCAGACAATCTATAAAAACTGCAAAATTAACTAACAATAAAGCCGAGTACGAGGCTATGATTGCAGGTTTAGAACTGGCCAAAAGCCTGGGAGCTGATACCATCGAAGCAAAATGCGATTCACTCCTGGTAGTGAACTAGGTGAATGGGAGCTATGAGGTCCGAGGAGACAGGATGCAGAGGTATTTGGACAAGATCCAAGTCGCATTACGTCGCTTCAAAGAATGGACTTTAGTCCATGTACCTCGAGAGCATAATAGTGAGGTCGATACCCTCGCAAACCTGGGATCATCTGTTGAAGAAGATGACCTACTCCCCGGGGCTGTTATTTAGCTATCTAAATCAGTGATCGAGGAAGGCCACGCGGAGATTAATTCCACCAGCCTAACATGGGACTGGAGAAATAAATATATTGATTATCTGAAAGACAAAAAATTGCTCGTGGATCAAAAGGAATCAAGGGCCCTACGAACCAAAGCAGCCCGATTCTCGCTCGATGAAAATAAGACTCTGTACAGAATAACTTTTGATGGCCCCCTAGCAGTATGTCTGGGGTCGGGGGATACAGATTATGTACTCCGAGAAATTCATGAGGGTACTTGCGGCAATCACTCCGGCGCCAATTCCTTGGTCCGAAAGATAATCAGGGCAGGCTACTACTAGGACAACATGGAAAAATATACTAAGGAATTCGTCCGAAAATGCGATAAATGCCACGGATTTGCCCCTATGATTGACCAACCCAGCGAAAAACTACATTAGGTCTTATCATCATAGCCATTCATGAAATAGGGGATAGACATCGTCGGGCCCCTGCCGACGGCACCAGGTAAAGATAAATTCATTTTATTTATGACCGACTATTTCTCAAAATGGGTGGAAGCGCAAGCCTTCGAGAAGGTAAGAGAGAAAGAAGTCAATAAATTCATCTGGGACCATATTATGGGCCGATTCGGGATTCCTTCTGAGATAACATACGATAATGGGAGGTAGTTCATTGGGAGCAAGGTAACACAATTCGTTGAGGATCACAAAATCAAGAGAATCCTATCGATGCCTTACCACCCGTGTGCAAACGGCCAGGCCGAGTCCACAAATAAACCATCATCCAAAACTTGAAAAAGAAAGTGGAGAGAAATATTGCCCGAAGTGCTATGGGCATACCGAACAAATCCAAAATCAAGCACAGGGGAAACACCATTCTCTCTAGTATATGACGCCGAGGCTTTGATACCAGTGGAGGTCGGGGAGCCGAGCGCCAAATTCCAACACACCGCTAAGAGCTCGAACAATGAGTCCATGACAACGGCCCTCGAACTGCTAGATAAAAAATGAGAAGCCTCGCTAGTCCGAATGGCCGCCCAAAAGCAAAGGATCGAAAGATATTATAACGGGAGAACAAACCTTCGACATTTCGGAGTTGGGGACTTGGTTCTAAGGAAAGTCACCCTTAACACCCTAAACCCTAATGAAGGAAAGCTAGGGCAAAATTGGGAAGGACCGTACCGTATCCTCAGAGTAGTCGGCAAAGGGTCTTACAAGCTCGGTACCATGGAGGGCGAACAACTTCCAAGCAACTGGAGCATATCAATGCTAAAACGATATTATTGCTAGGGAATCTGATTGAAAATTCTGAGAGTACCCTCGAGCATGTGTTGCACTCTTTTCCTTCGACCGGATTTTGTCCCTATAAGGGTTTTACCGTCAAGGTTTTTAACGAGGCAACATCCATACGACACCTGAGAAGACTCAACAAGTATTCAATATTTCTTTTACAATCCATCTCGAATACTGGGGGCATCCCCCGGAAGGTCACCTACTCGGGAAAGCCAAGACACCCCAAATGGGACTTCGATAGGAAAAGTAATGTACCGGGCCAAACGGTCGAATGAACCGTGCCCATATAGAGCAACCAAGCTTTCAACGGCAAAAATGTGTATATTGAAGTAATCGAAGAACACTTTTCATCAAAGCATTTCACACTTCAAAAGAAACTCGATATTTTAGCAAAAAGGACTCCTCTATCAAAAATGTCCCGAACACTCGGAGACTGGCGCCAACAATTCGATACCTGAACAACTCCCGGGTCGAAACTCCAAATTCATAAGCCCTCAACGAGGCAACATCAAAATTTTAAAACATCTCTGAAACAAAAAGGTGTCCCGAACACTCGGAGACTGACGCCAAAATCTCAAAAATCACATGACCTCAGGGTCGGAATCGCCAAAATCACAAGCCCTCAATAAGGCAATACCAAGTTTACAAATAATGGCTCCCGAGTCAAGAAACCCTCGACGACTCGAGGACTGCCGTCAAGCGCCACATCCATCGACTTATTAAAACCCAAAGTCGTAAGGCCACATACGGGCAGCCTCGGTCTCGTAAGACCTACATAAGACAACAACAATATTTGTAAGACCTCAAGCAAGGCATGAACAATACTTGTACCAAGTATCCAAAACTGTAAGACCTCAAAGGCATGTAAAACTGCAAGACCTCAAAGACATGTAAAACTTATAAGACCTCACTAAAGGCATAAACCCGATCTCAAAGTTTCGGCTATATATCGAAATTGTAAGACATCGAAAAAGGCATACCCTCGATATAGATGCCGAAACTACTTCACTCGGGACTTAAAGGCTCCGACCAAGCACAAATGACTCCAATCACAAGGTTGTACTAGTCGAACCAACGCAACTCGAGGACGCCCGACCATCGCTACAAAATCACAGGCCTTCAATTATTTCGAATCTACTTCGAAAAGAACTGGTTAAACAGGCTACCCTCGATATAGGCAAAAGAGCTTCGACCATGTCATCTCTAAATAACAGGCTTCGAGATACTTAGCCTCCGAGCCAAACCTCCCGAGGTGCTCGATTATCGCCGCATAATGACTCATAATCAAGGTTTTTTATCAAACCGTCGAAGCGTTAGGCAAAAATTAAATCAAAAAAGTCCTTAACGTGGGAAGAATAAAACTAATAAAAGGTCTCTTCGACCCAAAACGTAAGAGCATTGTCGCCAGCCCATACTAAAAGGTCGCTTCAACCCAAGGCGTAAGAGCCATTGTCACTAGTCCATACTAAAGGCCGCATCGGCCCAAGGCATAAGAGTCATTGTCGCCATCCCACGCAGATCCAAAAACATTAGGGTCGAATGAGCTCGAGTCGAAACCCGACTCGGAGAATGAACCCAAAATAGTTAACTAAATATGCCTAAGGGCAAGGCGTAAGGGCCATTATCGCCAGCCCATATAAAAGTTCGCTTCGACCCAAGGCAGAAGAGCCATTGTCGCCAGCCCACATATAAGGTCGCTCCAACCGGACGCGAAAGAGCCTAAGGGCTAGCTCGAAATTTTTAAAAAAAAATTGAGGATCAGATAAACTCGAGTCGAAATCTGACTCGGAGATTGAGCCCAAGCTAATAAAAATGCTTAGGAGCAAAAGCATAAGAGCTCAAATGCCAGCTTACACTAAAAGGGCGTACCGACCCAATACGTATGAGTCATTGTCACCATCGCTAAGATCAAAGGTCGTGCCGGCCGGATACATAAAAGTCAGGTCGCTCGACAATAGCAAAGCCCGAGGGTCTAACCCGAAGCCCGGGACCTTGGGTCAAAAGTCAAAGTACATCGCATAATATTTTCGGAAAACAAAAGGTAAAGAAGGGATAGGAAAGAAAAAGCCTTCTTATGACCCCCAGGGGGATGCATACAAGTCTTGAAAAAACCCTTACAAAGAGAGAACCGAACATAATCCTAATCTATCATCGAGCCTACATATTCGATGTCTCCCCCAAAGGTTGCACCCCTACAACTCTGGGTCCTTTAGCGGCCCCTCTTCGACGGCCTCTTCCCCTCCGGGGGCTCCGCCTTCATTTTTATCACCTCCTAAGCCACTGCCCGGCGCACCTTCGAAAGCAAGAAAGACACCATATCTCTTCTCTAGGGTATCCACCCTCTCAAGCTCAGTAGGAAAAATGATATCTCCCGCATGTATATCTCCAAAAGTCTACCTCCGAGATCCCAATCGAGCACGCTCCACTGCTCGAGTCAATCTCGGCTCGGCCCCCTCGGGCGCCCGCCCGGCTTGAGCGCTTGTTGCAATAGAATCCTCTCCATGTAAAGATATAAGCGTCTTGACTTCAGTTTTGATCCCAGATAATGCAGCTACCAACTCAAAATGGAGACCCATATACTTGTTATTATCCTCCCTTGCGTCACTAAGCTGACGTCCAACTAAGGTCACCTTCTCTTGGAGGGCATCCCTCTCGGAAGTTATCTCTCTATCTCGCCTTTTGAGTTCAGAGACTTCAGAGTCTCTAGCCCGGAGCTCCTCCCTCAGCAGTGCACCTTCCTTCTCAAACTGCACAAATCAGATCCAAGATGTTAAAACACTAGGATCTGGAAAAGTATTCAGATAGTGGAAAACAGGGACTAGATAACCTATTCAGTAAGAAGAGCCGTCTCACGCTCATGATGGGCCACCTCGGCTTGATACTAGGTGAAAGTCTGATTGTAAAGCACCTTGGCCTGAAGCCACGAAAAAAGACAAGTTAGAAAGACAAAGGTCAGGGCAACCGAGGCCCGAGCAACAGGCAGGGTTTGCAAAGATTACCTGCTTGCAAAGCCTGCTCATCTCGCCAAAGACGAGGGAAACATCGATCTCAGGGACTCCCTTGGGAATGGTTGGAAGCCTTTCAAGCACATCTTCGCTTTTGACAGGCATCCCCGTATCGGGAGATTCTTCATGCGGGGCATCTTGCACTCCCTTAGGAGGAAGGGTCGTTCCCTGAAGGGAATCGATCACGACCACGGCACTAGCAGGGTCAGTCAGGACCATCCCTTGTCCATCTAGGGCCCCAGAACTAAGCCCCTTCGAACCACCTAACAAAGGCACCGCACACCGAGGGTAATTCTGACCACCGACCAGCTCAGGGGCAGAACCCGATACTCCCTCAGTTGTCTCTCCGCTATGAAGTGGGACTACAACGACATCGAAATCCGGCTCAGAAGCCACCATCTCTACGGCCCCAGGATTGGCCAAGCTCATCCCTCCCTCGGGTGCTGTCAAGAAGCTATTTTCCTCCTCGCCCTCAACTCGAGAGTTTCCCGCCGTTTCAGGTGGTGGAGATACCGGGTCGGCCTTAGCTTCTTCCGCCTTAATCTTCTTAGATTCAAAAGGCCCATCCAATGGATACCTTCGTCTCTTCTTCCCTTCATCGGGTACCAAATTATCCTCCCCGCCAGGTAATGCTCCATTCATCAAGGGGACTTCCCCCAGACTTGCACAAATGCAAGAGGTAAGCACATGGAACGAGAGAGCTGCCAGTCACGATTTAGGATGAGAAGAATGACTACAGCAGGGGTAGAGGCTCACCATGACCGTTAGCTTCCCACCGAGCCTGGGAAAAATTGCGCCACACTCGCTCAGCATACGGGCAAATCGAGTCCAGATGGCCTACCCAACTCGGGAGGTCCGTGACTGCACCAGGATAAATTTCTGCAGCTGCATTAGCAAGAGAAATTAAGTGCCCAAGGGAATGTAGTCAAAAATAAGTGAGGAAATAACTAGGTAACATTTCTACTTACGTTCCACGTTCCACCTCTCGGGAAACGACATCCTTTCCACCGGGATCAGGTCAGAGGTCCTTACTCAGACAAAGCGGCTTATCCATTCCCCATTCCTGATCTCCTCGATACATGCGAAGAGGGCCCTTGGGGCTCGACAGCGAAGCTTGATTAGACCCTGGCGGAAGAGATGGGGGTTGTACATCCTAATCAGATGATCAAGGGTAAAGGGCATCTCCTCGATCATGTTCATGTAGTACCTGATCATGTAAACAACACGCCAAAATGAAGGACGAATTTGGCCAAGGGTCACTTGATACCGTTGGTAGAAGTTGAGAATTACAGGGGTCGATCGGGGGCGAAGATGGCACCACTGGCCCTAGGGTAAACGGGTAAGGATACACACTAAGAAAACAGGCTTTGTATGTTGTAATATCCTCCTCCCAAGCAGGGATCTCCACAAGCACCACGTCCCCCCAGCGGCAATTAGCTCTCACTCTTCCGACGTTTGTTATCGAGCTAATATACTAAGTCACGGGCTTACTGCACCCCAGCATCGAAGAAGGCCTCTCGACTTTGAAATCAAAAGCCATCGCGAAAAAATCTTGGAACACATTCCTCAGCACGAAGAGGCATTGCCGCTTCACCTTGAGATAAAAGAGAAGAGGATGAGGCCATATTCTCCTGAGAAACAGAGGCGGAACTTTTTGCCATTACTAGAAAATTCCGGAAGAAAAAGGGGAGTCGCGTTCCTAGGAAAGAACAAGGGTAAAGGAAGAAGGAACCTGTTTTGGGGTTTAGAAATCTAGTGAGTGGGGAAGAACGAGAAGGGGAGTATTTATAGAAGCCCCGCATACGCGTTGAAGGAGGCCAAGGGGCAGCTAACTGCTATAATCAATGCGAAGGCCTTCAAGGGCTGCGTGTGCACCGTCTTTTGGCACCTTATGACTGTCATCGTTACAAGAATATCGAAGGGGACAGAGGTTCAAAGTTGTTTCTTATCACTTTCACTCTAAGAAACGCAAAGACTATCTGTGTACGGTGAAATCGGAGGGTCCGATTTCCTCGTCATTATGATGCCCCGTGAACATACTTCTCAAGGCTCGAGACTGGGTTCGAGTTTCGCCTTCAAGGGCTGTCAAGGCTCGACCTCGGGGCAATGCAGACCTATGGCTATATTGGAAAATAGGGGAGTTCCCAAGGGGTGTAGCCAGAACCGATAAAGTCTGTTAGGCTAGTCCGAGGCTAGTCTGAGCCCGCATCATGACATCAGCTAGTTGTCCCATCCCCATTTCTTTGTAATAAATGTGTTTGTACTATGTTGGAATTCCCCTTTTTCTATAAAAAGGGGGTCCTTGCCATTTTGTAGAGGTCTATTGCTTCAATTGCACCACACAAAATGTACAAAAACATTCTTTTTGCTCTCTAACATATTCTCTTGATATTATTGCTTCCATTTATTATATTTATTCTTGTTCATCATTTATTGCTTATCATTGGCCATAAAGAGCCTTCGTTGATTTCATTATAACTATTAGTCGCTCTTTAACTGTCTCATATAGCTCCCAACAGAGCACCGGAATCGACCTCGAGGCCTCCGAATTGACAAGATCGAGGCCCCAACTACTAACCTATCGGTTTCTAAGTCTCACACATAGCATCATCTGCTTAACAACTGGCATAAAAATAGATCATATATTTTTAGAATCCCGTAATCAAATTTAATTGTTATTACCATTTTAACGGTAAACAATGTTATTAATTCATTTGTTCAGCTATTGATTTTCCAGGGGAAAATCTAAACTTTTGGTCAACTTTGTAGAGAGAAATTTCGTATAAAAAAATTTCTGCAAAAGAAAAAACGTATTTGATCTGTGTAAACTCACGATTAATTATAGGAAACGATCTTAGTAAACATGTATATATGGACCCAATATTGATCATTGGAGTAAATTCAAAGTTATAGAAAATTTCTATGTATCTCTTGTTACTGTTTGATCAATTCCAATTATACCTTATGAAAAGGACTAAGCGGTCTTTGCAAATATATTCCGGTTAATAAGTCCAGAGTCAAATCCCACAGGGAATTAACTTATTAAGCACAACTACTAGACTCGCACAAATTCACGCAATCCATTTTCGTAATGAAATATTTAACTAACTACGAACGGGTTGTAGACAAGAATTGGAATGATCTAAGGTTATGATTTCCCCTATTGTCGGAATACTTTTTGCTACGTTTTCTATAAATCTGCCTAAGTCTTCTCTACGATCATGAGCACTCTGACTGTCGTAACTCTCTCCCGAGTAATTACCACAATAAACTAGACATATTCTCCCAAATTACGCTAGCTAGCCTTAAGTACAGCTCACTCAGATCGCACCAAGGTTTTGTTATCCCTAATCCCACCTTTAAACCCTTCGTATTGATCCCTCATATACGTTAGGAGTGATGTTGTTCAATAACTACCTAAATATGCACTCTCTCCTGAGTAATGCACCCTAAAAAGGCACAGTCGATTGAGGGCCCTTCAATCAACAGCAATAATAATATAGTTGAACAAATAGAGAAAATACTACGGCAAATTTATATTAACGTAACAAGAAAATCATCCTCCAATAGGTTCAATCAAAATCCTAGATTAGGAGTTTAGCTACTCATACTCATAGTAACAATATCCAAAGTACTTTGCATAATTAAAATACAAAGTAAAGATGAAAGGATATAGAAATCAATGATTCTAACTACCAACGGTTGTTCCACGAGCAATCCTTGCCTCCGGTTGCAAAAGTCCTTCAAAGTGGCATTTTAAGGTTTATTTATGTGTAGGAAAAGACCTAAACGTGTAGGTCAAGTCCTAGTCAAACCAGGGACGAAATAAATCTTCAAAACTCGGAATGTGTGCGCCTAGACCTGGCCTCGCGCGGTCTAACGCCTGGTAGACCTCGCCCTAGGCCTGGCATCGCCAGGTATAAGGCCTGCTCTATCTCGCCTACTTCCTCGCCTCGCCAGGTCTCTCACTAGCTACAATCTAGGCGTCGCTAGCTTGAAGAAAATATAGTGCTTAAAAAATATGGGGGGTGAGGAGAGTATCATAAAAAATATTTTTTCCTCTCTAACCAAACACTAGAAAATATTTTCTCACCAATCAAACAAGAGAAAATAAGTGATAAAACCACTCATTTTCCATGAAAATATTTCTTAGGAAAACATTGTCCATGGAAAACATTTTCCTTCGTAAAAACACACCCTTAATTCCAATTACGATCGTGATACTTTTCCTATCTAACTCAAAAGACAATTTCCATGTGATCATTGGATTCTTAGTGTCACGATCCAAAATCCATTAGTCGTGATGTCACCTAGCCCAACCCGCTAGGTAAGCCAACTAATTACTATCCAATTTCAATATTTCTAATAACAATTAAACAAATAAATTATCTGGATCTATTACATTTCCCAAACAACGTGTAAAAAGCTTAAAGCTCCATGCCAAACCTCATCCACTATATCCTGTTGGCTTTACAATTATTTATTGAGTCCACAAAACTAAAGAATTATACATAACAAATTAAATGCCTTAAATTTGCCATTTAAGTGGTGATTTCATCAGTGACAATATAATTATTCGTATATCAATGTGCTATAAGCTTTGAAAGTACAAGAACTTGTTATAAGCAACTTATCCAGTTACCAACTTTAATTCATTTAAATAGAAAATTCTATTTTAGTATCGAATAATTGAAATGCCTAGGCAATCATGTTAAGGGCTTGCTAAAAGAAGAAATTCTTATAGTATAAGATGATCGTCCTAGTCCTAGAAATAAAATCATAGGGAGTCACTAACTGAGTGGAATATGAATCGGACGTCAGTAAGTTAATTGGCAACACATATGAATGATTTTTGATAATCATTGAGGTACGTACAAAATAGGAACATCTCCATGCTATTTCAATATTGTCCAAGAAAAAAGTCTTCAAAAATATATTACTAACTAACACCAAATGTTACATAGAGCCTTTTTAATTTACCAGGCAGTTAAAAGATTAAAAAAAACAACAAAAAAAAAAACTCAAAGTACCTCCCCAGAAAAAGAAAAAAAAAACAACAGGAAAAAGAATTAAATGAAAAAGGCAAAAATTCCCATCTTTCGTCTGTTCTTTTTTGCTTCTAATAATTCCTCAACCAAAAATTAAGCTTTTGGTGCTTCCCTAGCTAACATGGGGGGCTGTGGCATTGGTACACTAATTAATTGGAGTTTGGATTTTGTTTGCATCACTATTTTTTTGCATTTCTATATCATTAATTGCTTCATTATCTGGAAGAATCATCATTTGATTATTTCCGTTAACTCCCTTCACTGCTTCAGGAATTATTGCCTCCTCAATTTCCTTCTCTTTGTACTCCTTGTATTTTCCCCATAGAACTGAGTATAGCCCTGCCACTATGAGCACTGCCCCAAGAATTCTGAACCCAAAAGAGAAAATAATTAATATTCAGTTTACTAAATGAAAATAAAACCAGAAAAGATAAAATGTTGAGAGATATTGAAATTACCCTCCAATATAGATTTTTTCAGCAAGAATGAAAGAGCCCATAGTTGCAACAATAATCATCATTAAAGGACTAAAAGCAGTCACAAAAACAGGTCCTCTTTTCTCCATTACAACACCTTGTACATAGTATGCTATACTTGATGATACTATTCCCTGAAAATTAAATATTTTGTTATTCATCATTAATTCTTATATATTATTTTGACAAAATCAATAGTAGTCCAAATTGAAAGGAAAGAAATTAAACTTACTGCATAGGCAGCAGCTAATAGATTCATGTCAAATCCAATAGTCCAAACAGAAGGCTTGTGCTCCATTACAAATGTGACTGCTATAGATTGTAAGGTTCCCATAAAGCAAACAAGTGCAGTTAGAGAAAGTGGAGCTGTGTATTTCCTCATTGCGATATTCTGCACAAATATTAAATCACCATTTAGGAAACCAAAAATAAAAAAGATTTTTTCTGGAAATTGTTGAAAAGAGAAAATGAAAAAAATGGGAATTAAGTATACATAAGTGTACTATTACACACCTGAAGAATGAAGAAAGAAGCCCAAGCAAGAGTTGCAAAAATGAGGAGAATTGAACCTTTAAACCAATCTTTATCAGAATTAGCTCCACTGGTTTCTTGTACACTAGAATTAATAGTAGTGTGATTTGACCATAACAAGTTAACAACATGGCCTTTGTACAATGTCATTAACATGGCTCCAGCTACTGTTACTATTGTTCCCAACACTTTTGCTTGGCATCTAACTTTCTTTATGTCAACTTTCTCCATCCTAAAAATAAACCTTATCAATAAGTCCAAAACTTGAAGAAGTAAAGAAAGAAGAAAAAATAATATATAGTATTAATTATGTATACCTGCAGATCACTGCCATGACAAATGTCATAGCAGGTAGCATGTTGCTCATAGCACATGAAAATGTTGGGGGTGTATATTTGAGTCCAGCGTAGTAAAAATTTTGATCAATCACTGGTCCCAAAAGACCCAATACAAATATTTGCAAGAACATCATGAGTGACATCTTTGGCCTAATTTTTCTGTCAACAAATTTAAAGACTTGTCAGTTTTTGCTACTCTTTCAAGACTTGTAACAAAAGCTTCAAAAATTCTTATTTTTGTGCGTAATTTTACCTTTCAAGAATAAGAGCAAAGGGAGCAATAACTGCAGTAGCAAAAGCATGCCTATAGACAACCAGAACATAATGACTCATTCCCCTATTAAGAGAAACTTTTGTAATAATATTCATTCCTGCATACCCAAATTGCAAGGAAATCATGGCTATATAAGGCTTAGCCCTTTGAAAAAAACTGCAACCACATTCTCCTTTTCCTTCCATTATTTTATTTTTAATTATTTAAGAGAAGAGAATAAAGAACTGATCAAGTGAAAAGCGAAGAAAACACTCTAATAAGAGGAGATTTGTGTTTTTCCCAAGGAAAAGAAGTGAGACATGCAACATATTTATAGACAACAGGAGCCAAGGCACTAAAGGACCACTACTAGAAATCCGGTAAAAAGCGATCACAAAAAGTGACCAAACATGTCTGGTCGCAATATTGTTGGTCCCTTTATTTTAGGGATCAAAGTTGGTCGCTAATTAGCAACCAACTTTGGTCTCTAAGGTAAAAAGATCAAATATTCCGGGTAAAGATTATAGCGACCAACTTTGGTCGCTTTATTATTTTAATAATATAATTTTGGCGACCAAAGTTAGTCTCTAAATGTAAAATACGTTATTTATTTATTTATTGTTAATCATAAAAAAGCGACCAATTTGGTCTCTAATCCAAATATTATATTTTAAAATCTGGAAAATAGAGACCAAGATTGGTCGCTTTTTTATTAATTTTTTTATTTTTTTAAAAATAAGCGACCATAGTTGGTCGCTAACTTCAAGAAATAATTTTTTTTAATTATAAGCGACCAACTTTGGTCGCTATATTTCCAGAAATTATTTTTTTTAAATAGAATAGCGACCAAAGTTGGTCGCTTTTGAGAAATCTGGGTTAAATAGCGACCTAGGTTGGTCGCTATTGCCCAGAAAATTATTTTTTTTAAGGAAAAAGCAACCAAAGTTGGTCGCTTTTCTTGGTATATTTTTGGCAGAAACTGCCTGTTTTGGCAGCTACACCACCTGCCAGCTTACCAAAAATCCTAAACAGGCATTTTATGCCAACAACAACAACAACAATAAACAACAACAACAACAACAATAAAAAGCAACAAAGTATAAAGTTCTATAACACATTAAGCTAACAAAACTAAGTTAACGCTTTTTACAAGCCCATTCTAAAACTGGTTCTATTGTCTAGTTCAAAGTATATAAAGTACTCAAAGAGTGTTCAATCAGCATCCTCGTCCGAAAGTTGGATTGTCTCGCCCAACTCATTAGGTGGCTGACTGCGTATGAATTCCCCCACATCAGCTGTGAAGCGAACCTATAAGAAAAATTATATTGAATTAGTATTTCAAAATTTATATAAAAGTAAATCAAAATACTTAATGAAAAGTAAAAAACTTACATGTATAGTCGAGGCTCGACCCTTGACCCACCTTTCTGGATCAGTCTCTTTCTTCTTCTTTACAATACGAGTCTCATTGAATAACTCATTTTACTTCATTGGCATCATAAAGTTGTCTGGTGGCTTTGGTAATTATCCTCGTGGTACTATTACTCGAGATGAACTTAGATACAGAGAGTAACTTGGATACAGTACCCGACAGGGCGTGTCTTTGATCAATTGTTGTTCTCATTAGCGACAATGATGATGAGAAGGCAATGACATGTGTTTCAAACAGTGATGGTGTAGGTAGGAATTTAACATTTCCTAAGTAGATAAAAGAAAAGGTTATAGAGGAATTCTCTACTTCCTCTTGGAAAATGAAGTAGAGAATTCCTCTATAACATTTTCTTTAATCTACTTAGGAAATGTTAAATTCCTACCTACACCATCACTGTTTGAAACACATGCCATTGCTTTCTCATCATCATTATCGCTAATGAGAACAACAATTAAAGGCACATTATGCCAGGTACTGTGTCTAAGTTATTCTTGGTGGAAGTTCCATTGCATGTCTAATAAAGTCATCAACCCCTTCTACAAAATCCTCCCGTAATCCTAAATTTCAATTCATATCCACAAAAGTTCAATTCATATCCTAAAGGCTCAATTCATATCCTAAAAGTTCAATTCATACACAAAAATTTCAATTCATATCCTAAAAGTTCAATTCATACACAAAAATTTCAATTCATATCCTAAAGGTTCAACTCATATCCACAAAAGTTCAAGTCATATCCTAAAATTTCAATTTATAAACTAAAATTCCAATACATAAACCAAAAATTTCAATTCATATCCTAAAGGTTCAACGCATATCCACAAAAGTTCAAGTCATATCCTAAAAAGTTCAAGTCATATCCTAAAATTTCAATTTATAAACTAAAATTCCAATACATAAACCAATATCCTAAAGGTTCAATTCATTTCCTAAAGGTTCAACTCATATCCACAAAAGTTCAAGTCATATTCTAAAATTTCAATTTATAAACTAAAATTCCAATACATAAACTAATATCCTAAAGGTTCAATTCATACCCTAAAGGTTCAACTCATATACACAAAAGTTCAAGTCATATCCAAAAATTTCAATTTATAAACTAAAATTCCAATACATAAACTAATATCCTAAAGGTTCAATTCATATCCTAAAGGTTCAACTCATATCCACAAAAGTTCAAGTCGTATCCTAAAATTTCAATTTATAAACTAAAATTCCGATACATAAACTAAAAGTCCAATTCATATCCTAAAGGTTCAATTCATATCCTAAAGGTTCAACTCATATCCATAAAAGTTCAAGTCATATCCTAAAATTTCAATTTATAAACTAAAATTTCAATACATAAACTAAAAGTCCAACTCATATCCTAAAGGTTCAATTAATATCCTAAAGGTTCAACTCATATCCATAAAAGTTCAAGTCATATCCTAAAATTTCAATTTATAAACTAAAATTCCAATACATAAACTAATATCCTAAAGGTTCAATTCATATCCTAAAGGCTCAACTCATATCCACAAAAGTTCAAGTCATATCCTAAAATTTCAATTTATAAACTAAAATTCCAATACATAAACTAATATCTTAAAGGTTCAATTCATATCCTAAAGGTTCAACTCATATCCACAAAAGTTCAAGTCATATCCTAAAATTTTAATTTATAAACTAAAATTCCAATACATAAACTAAAAGTCCAATTCATATCCTAAAGGTTCAACTCATATCCACAAAAGTTCAAGTCATATCCTAAAATTTCAATTTATAAACTAAAATTCCAATTTATAAACTAAAATTTCAATACATAAACTAAAAGTCCAACTCATATCCTAAAGGTTCAATTCTGTCATGACCCGAATTTTCCACCCTCGGAAGTCGTGATGGCGCCTACTAGTGAAAGCTACACAAGCCAACTAACTGAACTATCTACCTTATTTTCATTTTTAATCCGATAACGGTTAAGAGCCAACAATTAGATAACAACAGAATTGAATAAGCGGAAGACTACATTGTAGAGATTTAATAATACTGCTAATACCAAACCATAACAAATCTACCCAAGACTGGTGTCACAACTTCACAGACTGTCTAGGAGTACTACAAATAAAGGTCTGAAAGAAATAAATACAATACTGTCTCTAGAAATACATGAAAGAAACAAGAATAGTAGATAGAAGGAGACGTGCCAAGGCCTGCGGATGCCTGCAGGACTACCTCGGATCGCCTGATGAGCAAGAAAACAGCAATCTCACTGCGGTGCGAAGTCTACAACACTGAGATCTGCACAAAAGAGTGCAGAGTATAGTATCAGCACAACCGACCCCATGTGCTGGTAAGTGCCTAGCCTAACCTCGGTGAAGTAGTGACGAGGCTAGGACCAGACTACCAAATAAACCTGTGCAATATAGCGTACAAAAATAATAGGAAGCAGATAACAATGACGGCAACAATGACCAACCAGTGATGTAAATAGCAGGCCACAAGAATACCATAAATGTTTCTCAACAAATAATAGATACAAGTGCAATCAATTCATCAAGTCCTTCAAATATAAATCTTTCGCCTATAAATCCTTCAAGTAATAATCTCCAAGATAATATGCTTTTCAATGAATATATATCGAATATATTTCCTTTAAATAGAATATCTTTCAAATAAGCATCTTTCGAATATAATTCTTTCGAGTAAATGTCACCTTGTGACGCCTCATTCACTTAACATAAAGTAGAGTACAACTTCCAACCCAATTACGAAATCAACAAGAAAATATGAAGTTATTTTTAGAAATCATTTGATAAAGAAGACACCCTTTTCAATTAAAGTACAATATCGAATGAATCCTTCACCTTTAATACGAGAAATCAATAAATCAAAACATAGTAGAAATTCCTTTTTTTGTAAAGTACAACCTCAAACGGTTTAAGGAAAATTTAGTTGAGAAATCAATTGAGTTAAAAAAAATGTAACAATTGTTGAAATTTGGAGTATTGAACATATATATAAAAAAAGTAAAAATAGAATATCAAGAGAATTATAAAGGAATCAAAATCCAATCACTAACAAGAATAAGGGAAACAAAAGCATATTTCACTTTCTTTTCACATCTTGTTGCAGGCGTGCAACCCGATCCCATTTCATGTATCTCGTGGCAGGCGTGCCACCCGCTCCCATTTCATGTATCTCGTGGTAGGCGTACCACCCGCTCCCATTTCATTATGTCTTGTGGTAGGCGTACCACCCGCTCCCATTTCATTATATCTTGTGGTAGGCGTACCACCCGCTCCCATTTCATTATATATCTCGTGGTTGGCGTACCACCCGCTCCTATTTCTTTATGTATCTTGTGGTAGGCATACCACCCGCTCCCAGTTAAAAGCCAACAATAATCACAAGGAATCCCGGCAAGGGAACAAAAGCAATATAACAACTTTCCCGCAAGGGAACAATAATATTTCAACAACATCCCGACAAGGGAACAATACTATCAAAACAAACATCCTGGCAAGGCAACAATAATATCAAACAAACATCCTGGCAAGGCAACAATAATATCAAACAAACATCCTGGCAAGGGAACAATGGTGATAATAACATATGAAGCGCAATAAACCACAACGGAGTCATAACAATTATAATACAAGACTCACGGACATGCTTGACACCAACGTATAGATACTCGTCACCATGCCTATACGTCATACTCTACAATTAACATGTAGCAATTAAGACACAACTCCTAATCCCTCAAGCTAAGGTTAGAGCAAACACTTACCTCGCTTTGCAACCAATTCAAAATTCCAACAAGCCTTTGCCTCGCAAATTCGTTTGAAGCTTCAAATCTGGTCATAATTGTAAGCACGTGATTTTTGCTTCACGGACAGTCACTCCAAAAGAAATAGTAACAAAGGACCTCGCTGTACAATTTTCAATTTTCCGTAACGTGTGCTGCTAGTCATGTGTGGGTCTGTCCATTTTGTCCATTTTTTTACATTATTAAACAAAGTACAAAATGTGTATGATCTGGTAATTAGACCATAATTCATTCAGTAAAAGAAAAATTCACAAAAAATATTCTAGGGTGCGATTTAACCTATTTAAATATTTTGATAATTATGTTTGTTTGAATTTCATTTTTTATTTTTAGTTTTAAGATTAGAAAAAAAAAGAAAAAAAAAGAAAAAGAAAAAAGAAAGGGAGAAAAGAATGAAGAAAACGGTTTGGGCCAAGGAAATAAACCAAAAATAGGCCCAAACCAATTCGATCAGGTCCAGTCCAAAACCGGCTACCCAGGCATCTCCTGAAATGTCGTCGTTTCAGGCAAATTAATCTGGGCCGTTCACTTCCATTGATCCGATGGCCCTTATTAGCCCTCATGACCCGACCCATTCCCGTTTTTGACCGACCCCTTGATTAACCAAACGGCACCGTATGGTCTAGCCTCCCCAATCCTGGCCATCAATTTTAATCGATCCAACGGCCAGGATTGAATCAGCCTCCCCGTATATAAGCCTCCTATCACACCCCACGCCCCTATTCTAACCCCCCCCCACTCATCGTCTTCATCCAAACACTGAAGCCCCCCCCCCAAACCCTAGCAGCCGCCCTAGCTTCCCTTTCACCAGAACTCGGCGGCATGGACGCCGGTGGCCACCTCCTGAACACCCTAGGACCACCTCACTGTCCTGAACACAAATCCACTAACCACGAGCCTCGAATCACTTCCGTTCGTCTCGAATCTTCATTTGAAGATTTGAGTCGAACCCGGATCTATGCCAAACCATCCCATCTTCATACCAGACACTCCCCTGACCTTCCTCGTGACCAAACCAAGCTTGGTTTGGTCCGAATCTACCCACAACTCCTAAAAATTCAGATCTGGAAATTCAGAACTTGAAACACATGCACCTGGGGAACCCGGCCGGTTTTGACATAGGGTTTGAGGTCTAATAGACCTTAATCAAGGTGTTCTCATGTGAGAACACCCTGATTAAAGTTTGTTCGGCCTCAAAAGTTCGAAGTTGAATCAGATTTGGGTCTGTTTAATTTAAGCATTTTCGGTAAGTTTTCCTTTCTTTGGTGTTAGTTTTGATTAAGTGGTCAGCATGTTTCGTTGTGTTTGTTTGTTATTTTTTTTTATTTTTTCATTCGGATTTCTTCATCACTGTAAAGACCTTTTATTTGGTCGATTGGTTTCTGTGTATGATTTAAATGTATCCTATGATAAGCATGTCCGATTAGTATAGTCGTCGCATGAATAAACTTATATAGGTTCCTAGTGACTGACCAAGTTGTCCGAAGCCCTTTAGGTCCCTGAACATATTGTTTGTGTGAGCGACTGATTATTACCTGCTATAATTAGTATAGTCGACTCGATAAATGTCGTTGATTAGTTTCTATAACTAATGAATCAAACGAGCTAATAATGTCGCATGACTAATTGATACTTTGCCACTGATTGAAGGCCCCAACATTGTTTGAAATAGTTTGTTTGCATTGAAAAATGACTGAAAGGTTCAGTCTAGGCAGTCCTGAATTTGAAACTTTCATCAGTTCAAAAATGCCCTGATGCGGCAAAGGGTCAAGACAGTGGTAACCAGGGTTTAACAGGGGTAGTCTGGGGTTTGCAAAGAACAAAAATGATTAGTTTAAATGAGCTGACAAGTAGGGTACTAATTTGGGATTAAATTAATGCCAATGGGGAACAAGACATAAGAGTATGGGACTTAAATTGAATAAAAAATGAGGCCCATAACTCCTGATTAAACAAAACCAGGCGTGGGGATAAAGGGGGGCTGACACCAAAAGATGCTTAGGCATGGGCTTTAAAGAGTATGGGCAGGCTGCAAGTTGCAGCAAAAAGAGGGCAGCTTAACTGCACTGGTTTTTGGCTTATAAATAAGCCATTTTGAGAACTTAAAAGGGGCTGGAGTTTTTTTTGAGTCTTAGGCTGGACTTTTAGTCTTCAGAAAAAAGAGAGAAAAAGCTGGAAATTTTAGTCTTGAGGAGAGGTCTTGTGAGTTTAAAGGAAAAGACTGAAAACATAAGTTGATTTCCAGTAAACACTGTAACCAAACACTGTCTGAAAAGTTGTATAAGAGTTCATATTGGTCAAGCTGTCTCGGCCAAGCTCTGTGGTTTGCATTGACTGAGCTGCTTGTGGTTGTTGAACTGTTAGTTTTACTGCATTGAATACTCTGGTATTGCTGTTGTTTCATCACTCTTTCCTGGGATTGCTCATTTGGTGCTCGACTATTTGCTGGTTTTCTTTGTTCTGGGAAATATTGCTGGTTGTTTGTGGGCTGTGGAAAACATTTGCGGTTGTTGGATTGTCGCTGTGTTATTGTTGTTTATCTGCTGCTGCTGTGCTTGCTGCGTACCACTCAGCTGATCATTTCCTTCTTCTTTTGTTTCTCTATACCAGGTACATGACTAATACTCTGTCAAATGTAATTGGAAAGTTGAGCATGAATACAAAAGAAAAGACCTGAAGAGTGACTTTTATACATAGATTGTTACATTAGATATCATGTACTGCATAATTAATTTTCACTCCTGTTTTGATAATGGAAGTAGCCTGTATGCCCAGTATATATCAATATAGATTAGCTGAATGTTAGTTTACATATGTATGTTGTTAGATGAAAATATTCCCAATGTAATAGGTTGTATCTTAGACGTAGTTTAACTGTGCAGTATATTCTTTAATAGGCCAAGCATGAAAACTATCCACTACTAGTTAATTTCTTTCCCTTTAATAGGCGATCCTTTTATAACTGATAAACCACGCCAATAGAACCCAGAACAAGTTCACGGCCTCAACCTCACAAGGGTCGAGCCCAGGTCGAGGACAGATCAGGCAGGCCCGCATCGAGCGAGCAGTGGCCCAGGTCTGGCCAACCGCGCGTGGGCTGGATTTGGGCCCAGGATTATTTGTTTGGCCGACTGTGCACGCAGCTTCGGTCCCAACTTTTGTTAAGCATTTCCGAATTCCATTACAAACAACTTGCAAGCATGTAATTAATTAGGACCATCTACCGTTTTCAATTGATAGAGACGAACACGACAAGAAACGTAGTTGCTATAGGATATCCTTTAAAAATAAGAACGAGATGAGCCTCGATGAAAATAAACAAAACACGCAGATGCGGGGCCCTTGTTAAATGTATATTATTGAAGCATTCAGTTTCCAGGACGGGTTGTTTAGCAAATCTCACAACCCTCCTAAAATAACAACACGTTAGTCTCTTTAGGACACGCTTTAATAAACCTTACCTTCTTAAACTCGGGTGCACATTTATGTGACCCAAATCCAAATCTCAACGGATTCGAAATGTGTTTCTAATCATGGGTACATTGATTGTGACGTGGTTCGAGATGCGTGTCCATGACGTTGCAATTTCATTAAAAAAGGGGGATGAGATGAGCCTCGCCAAATAAAATACAAACTGCGGGGCCCTCAGTAAATATTTGCCTTAAGAAATTTGCTTAGACTTCGGGATGGACCGTTTAGTAAAATTCCACGGTCTTACCCAAAATGAATACGCTAGTCGCTTTAGGCGCGCCTTTAATAATCTAATTTCCTTAAACTCGGGTGCACATTGATGTGACCCAAATCCAAATCTCAACGGAGTCAAAGTGTGTCGACGACCACGGGTACATTGATTGTAACGCGGTTCGAGATACATTTTCACAACGTTGCAATTCTTGATAAAAACAGCAAATGATAAAGGCGGTTAAAAGTTAAATTTTGCACATAAGTTCACACTTGTATAAGATCAGATAATCAAGCCGAATATAACAGTTGAGCGACCGTGCTAGAACCACGGAACTCGGGAATGCCTAACACCTTCTCCCGGGTTAACAGAATTCCTTATCCGGATTTCTGGTACGCAGACCATAATATAGAGTCATTATTTTCCTCGATTCGGGATTAAAATTGGTGACTTGGGACACCCTAAATCTCCCAAGTGGCGACTCTGAAATAATTAAACGAATCCCGTTTCGATTGTCCTTTAATTGGAAAAAACTCCCCCTGCGCCCTCGCGGGCGCGGAAAACGGAGGTGTGACAGCTCTGTCGACTCTGCTGGGGATCAGACCCAGAACCACTGGTTCAGGGTTAAGAATTCGAGCTTAGAATAATTGTTATTATTTGGCTTTATTTATTATCTGATTATTACATGTTCTGAGCCTAATGTGCTAAATGCTGCTTTTTACCGCTTTGATATTATTTGAACTGTATATAAACTGTGCCGAAACCTTTCTCTTCTTACCCCCGGGGATGTGCTCACTGGTTGAGACTCCCTATTCTGTTAGTGTCATACCCTAAATAAAAAGAGGCTCGGAAAGTTTCTAAGCCGGTTGGCCTTTTGGTTCCCGGAAAGGAGCTCCTTCCTCAGCTCGAGTTGTCCGCTCGGGTACACTGTCTAGAACACCGACCCAGGTTTTGAACATAGAATAACGTGACTTCATGCCGGATCCCTAGTAGGAACGCTTATTTGCATCATGTTGCATATGACTTAGGGGACTCAACACAGGGGTTGGGTCCGTCTAGGACTAGCAACCTGATATGAAAAGACCATTCTGATGCATCCTATTGTTTTCCGTACATTTATTTGTCTCATGCCCGCATGCTGACCGGTGTTTGGAATATTGTGAAAAAAAGGGGAAATAACGGTTAGGAATTGATTGTTTATTGTTGAAAAAAAAAAGAAAAACAAATACTGTCAAAACTCTGCCAAAATTTTGAAAAAAAAGTCGTTGTTCTGTTTTTCAAAAAAATATATCAATAGAAATATAGAGTTTGTCTTGTCATAAAAATTAATAAAAAAAAAAAAGAGATCCTATTTTTAAAATGGTTTTTTTTATTTTATGAAAATAATAATAAAAAGAGTCTTGTGTTGTCTTTACTTTTATTATTTGTTGCTTGTGTTGTCTTTACTTTTATTATTTGTTGCAAATATATGTATATATATATATATATATCAAAAATTCAAAAGTTTTGCTTTACTTCAAAATGTATATATATCTTTATTTGTGGCAAAAGTATTTGTCTTGCTAAAGGTCTAGAAAAGTCCTTTCAGGCTCCCAGTTTTCGAAACAAAAATCCAAAATATTTTCCGTTATTGACTTCTTTAGAAAGTTTTTATATATATATACGAAAATTTACAAAAAATCGCATATATTTTTGTTTTATCAGGATAAGTGTCGTTTGTTAAAATCTTATTAATAAATGTGCAGAATGAGCACGATTCCGAATGAACCCTTTTCAATCATGAATAAAATTCCCCTCCAATTGCGGCTCTGGTGGAATGATTTGGGCAAAGAAGGGCATGACGAAATCAAGAAGTATCTGAAAGGCCTCACGAGTTTGTTGGATATCAGGCCACGAGGAGATATCATAAGGGCACTAGTTCCCCACTGGGATCCTGCGCACAATGTCTTCCGTTTCTCAGATTTTGAACTTACCCCAACTTTAGAAGAAATAGCAGGGTATATCGGCAGCGCTGAGACTCCTTTGAGGCACAAATATCTGATTGCTCCAAGAGCTGTAGCAATACACCGGTTCCTGGACTCCTTAAAGATAGTCAGAACAATTCATAACCCTGACTTGGCAAAAGGTTTTTGCAGCATGAGTTTCATATATCAAAGATATGGTCACATAGGAGGATTCGACAAGCCAGAAAACCAGTTGTGCAGCAAAGGTAATCGCCAAAAGTGGGAAGAACATAGACGGACTGCTTTCATAATAACTTTCTTAGGACTACTAGTATTCCCAAGAAAAGACGGGAATATTGACATAAAGATAGCAGGGGTCGTCAGTACGTTGCTCACACAGAGTGATAGTACGTTGGCGCCCATGATAGTATCTGATATATTCCGGGCACTCACTTCTTGCAAAGCCGGAGGAAGCTTTTTCGAGGGTTGCAATTTGTTGTTGCAAATGTGGATGACCGAACACCTATGTCACCGAGCCCCGTTTCTGAGCCATGGATCCGCAGGAAAGACCTGCATAGAGGAGTTCTATACCAGAGTTAATGAAACCTACCTACCAGAAGGAGTCACAGCATGGACCTCATATTTCCATACCCTCAACGCCAGTCAAATACAATGGGCGCTAGGATGGTTATCGATCGACGAAGTCATATACATGCCAGCAGCTAGGCCCCATTTTCTCTTAATGGGACTTAAGAGCATTCAACCATACACACCGCATCGGGTTTTAAGGCAACTTGGGAGGTATCAGATAGTGCCGAAAGATGAGGATCTGAGCATCCAGGTAATCGAGATCAGTCCCGACGGCCAGTTTCCTGAAGCAAGGGTTCGTCAAATTTGGAGCCAATGTCAATACTTAGAAGCAAATACTTGTGTAATGAATCGGGCAAAAGGGGAAGTTTCGCCCGGGTATCAGGCCTGGTACAAAGGGGAGACATCATCTGGAAGACCGACCAAAAGACCTCACCTGCAAGAATTTGCCAAATCTTCACAAGAACAGTGGGGCTGGTTGGCCAAAGAGCAGGAATATCTTGTCAAAGCAGGCAAACTGAAGCAACAAGTTCAGGATATGAGGTTTGAGTGCCAATTACAGTCTGCCGCCCACGAGGGAGAAAAGAACAGGTTAATCAGAGAAGGCGAGGTCCTCAAAGCTCAGATCCGGAGAATGAAAAAAGAGGCTAATAGACAACTGAGAAGCCGGGCAGATAAAAGATTAATAGCAGGGTTAAAGGATCAGGTTGCGGAATGCCAGAAAGATTTGGAAAAAGCCAGGGCCAGCACGGCAAAATTGCGAACCAAGTGGGCAAAAGGTGCGATGGCTCGGAGGCAGCACCTGCAACGAGTCATAAGGGAGTATGAACTGAGCGTCGGGACATTAAGGGAAACGAATGCCTCTCTTCGAGAAAAGATCCGCAAGCGAACACGAGATGCCCAAGCCGACAGAAGGCAATGTTACGATGCAATGACCAGAATGGAAAGGCAAATGGAGATGTTCCAGGATCAGCTTGCCAACAATGCGCAAACACTGGGATTGAAGAACCAACAGATAAGGCATTTGTTCACAGAAAGGGACAACATCCGGGGAAAGATCGACGAGATTGGGCATTACATCTACATGAGATGCCTGGCATGCGAGCAAAAGCCTCGAAAGATCCTCCTCGTTTCCATCATGTGTTGCGTCCACCGAATCATGAATGAGTTGAAAAACCTACAGAGGGACCTCACACCAAGGGCCGCGGAAAGGCCGAATGATGCCTCGCGGGTCCCTAAGTTGGAAAATTAATCTTTGGTAGAGTCCTGTTTATTTGGCTTTGTCGTTTTTCCATATGTTATTTTCCTTTCTTTTAGTCAAAACGGGTTAAGAACTGTGGAGTCTGTACTATTGCTATTCCTTGCTTGATGTAATTTGTAATAGCAAAATTTTGAGAATGAATTTAATGATTTCACAAGAATTGTGTGTTTCTTTACTTTAAGGCAGAACTACGCCTGGTCTGATTCACGCGGGGACGTGATACGTAGGCAATCCCCATAAGATTCGACTGCTTTTAATAAATAAAAATAAAAATACACAGGGTTTCCCAAAATACTTTAAAAATGGATGAATGAGCAAACCGGGATGACGTATGTTGTTTGAGGCAA
Source organism: Nicotiana tabacum (assembly GCF_000715075.1). Classification (NCBI taxonomy): domain Eukaryota; kingdom Viridiplantae; phylum Streptophyta; class Magnoliopsida; order Solanales; family Solanaceae; genus Nicotiana; species Nicotiana tabacum. Next base: position 116,154,545 of record NC_134084.1, read on the forward strand.
AGCATGTAGAAACGATTAATTGCCTAGGTGCATTGCATCCTCTATGTGTTATGATCAAATCTGTTAAGCTCTAACACTAACAAAGTTTGTTGTTGTCTGATACCAGACAGTTAGTTGTTAAAGAATTCTGGCAACACATTCATACCAAACCAGATCCAAAGGACCGGTAGCAACAAGCATGACCACTTCAGAGAATAGTAATGAGGAAGAAAGGCCGATGAGCCAGTTGCTAAAAGAGGCAATGGAAAAGATTGAAAGGATGGGACTGGAGATGCATGCAATGCAGCTAGCCCTGGCCAAAACGCAAAAGAGCCCTGAGACAGTGGGACACGTGCCGGAGTACCCTCACTCTGGCCCTTCCACAAGCCGCCCAAATCCCCTCTATCATCAAGAAAGAAGCCCTCATGATTCCCAAGCTCCACCACCCCATCAACCTCTCCCAACACCCAATATCCCCATTTTTGTGGGACCTGCATCAGCCCCTTTGCAGCGAACGACCAGTGAGCCATTGTTTCAGGCTCACGATACACAATACTATCCCCCTGAGCCTACATTCCATGCACCGGAACCACAGGCTTACAATCCCCATTTGGAAGTACCGGCAGAGGTTGAGAAGCCGGTTAAGGCCCCTGAACAGGATGAAGTGTTAAGAAAGTTCAAAAGCCTGGAGCAATCCTTCAGAAACTTGCACGGGCTGGGCAATCAAGTCAGCGTGGCATACAAAGATCTGTGCCCTTTCCCAGATGTCCAACTCCCGGCTGGGTTCAAGATGCCCAAGTTTGATTTATATGAAGGGCACGGTGATCCCATGGCACATTTGCGGGGATTCTGTAGCAAAATGAGAGGGGCAGGAGGCAAGGATGAGCTTTTGATAGCTTATTTCGGCCAAAGTCTGAGTGGATCTGCACTGGAATGGTATACCAGGCAAGATTTCAGCAGGTGGTACACGTGGGATGACCTGGCGCAGGCTTTTGCAGGTCATTTCCAGTACAATCTGGAGATAGTTCCTGACCGTCTCACGTTACTGAGAACTGGGAAGAAACCCGGGGAAAGTTTTCGCGAGTTCGGGTTCCGCTGGAGAGAACAAGCAGCTAGGGTCGATCCTCCCATGAGAGAGGGAGAGATGGTAGACTACTTTTTGCAGACATTGGATCCAACCTACTTTGGTCACTTGGTGACAACGGTTGGAAAATCTTTCAACGAGGTGGTCAAAATAGGGGTCATGATAGAAGAAGGTTTGAGGTCGGACAAGATCTTAAACTATTCGGCACTTAAGGCCACAACCCAGGCTATTCAAAGCGGCACGGGAGGTGCGTTAAGAAGAAAGAAAGAAGAGGTTGCCACGATCGAGGCATGCAGTTGGTCCAGGACCGGCAGGCCACACTACAACCAACCCAGGCCTCACAGGTCAAACTACCCACACAACCCACCACAAAATTTCTATCCACCTCGAGAACCACATTGTTCCGTACACCAAGCCCAGGTATACACTCAGCCTCCGGTTCGCCCACAATGGCGCGCACCGGCTCCCCAGAACATATGTGCACCACCACAAAACACTTACCCTCCACCAAGGGCATATAGAAATCCTTCAGGGGCAGGTTTCCGGGGAAATCCAGATGCTAGGAATGACAGGTTGCGGAAGCAAAGAACCTTCACCGAATTGGGAGAAACCTACACCGCTGTGTTCCACAAGCTGTGGCAATTGGGTTTGGTTAGTCCTGTCCATACTCGGGAACCAAATCCCCCGCCTCAGAATTTGGATCGTTCAATCAGTTGTGAATACTGTTCAGGGATGCTCGGGCACGATACCGAGAAGTGCTGGAAGTTAAGGCATGCCATACAGGATCTTATTGACACCAATAAGATCGAGGTCCAGACACCAGAGGCTCCTAACATCAACCAAAACCCACTGCCAGCGCACCACGAAACTCACATGATTGAGTTGGTGTGTGAGGGAGGAGAATTAAGAAAACCCTCACAAACAGTGATGATGATCCAAGCTGCCCCAAAAGAAGTCTTAACCAGTGGAGGAACAAATGTACAGTCGCAGGGAGAAGGCGTCAAGCCGGTAGTAATATGAGGGAAGAACCCGTCCGTCATAACAAGCAAACCCGAGCCAAGCAAATTGGTAATACCAGGGATCCTGCCCACACCGACAGTCATGTTGAAAGGGGTATGTAGAGAACGGGTGACCATAAAGCCGGTGGTCCAACTGCCAATGCTTGACAGCAGGGCTGTGCCCTGGAAATATGAAAAAGCAGTGGTGACATACCAAGGAAAACAGGTGGAAGAAGTCAGTTGTGAAGCGCAAGGGCTGACTCGATCAGGTCGATGCTTTGCTCCGGTGGAGTTAAGAAAAACCAACCCAGTGGCAACCAAGAAGCCAGTGTCAGAAGAAGAGGCCGAAGACTTCCTGAGGAAGATGAAAGTACAAGACTATTCTGTGGTTGAGCAGCTGAGAAAAACACCTGCCCAGATCTCACTATTGTCATTACTCCTCCATTCCGAGGAACATCGTCGGGCCCTGTTAAAGATATTGAACGAGGCCCATGTACCCAGTGAGATTTCTGTAAACCACCTGGAAACCATTGCTAGCAAGATTTTCGAGGTGAACAGAGTGACATTCTCAGATGATGACCTGCCGGTGGAAGGTACGGAGCATAACAAAGCTCTATACCTAGCTGTCAAATGTGAAGACTCGGTGGTAACCCGAGTATTGGTGGATAACGGCTCAAGCGCCAATATTTGTCCATTATCCACCCTGGACCAGTTAAAGATTGACCGTGGAAGGATCCGGGAGAATAGCATCTGTGTCCGGGGGTTTGACGGAAACGGAACAGCCACTGTGGGGGACGTTGTACTTGAACTAACCATTGGCCCGGTCCTGTTTACCATGGAATTCCAGGTATTGGACGCCACAGTATCTTACAACTTGCTGTTAGGACGACCCTTGGATTCATGCAGCTAAAGTGGTGCCTTCCACCCTACATCAGACAGTGAAGTTCGAGTGGGAAAGACAAGAGGTCGTGTTGCACGGCGAGGATACAACATGCACCATGGGCGGAACCATTGTGCCTTTCATAGAGACCACTGATGACAAGGGTCCCTGGGTCTACCAGATTCTCGATACAGGGTCGGCCAACAAAATTTCTGAAGGAGAAATCATCCCGCACCCTAGGGTGACTGCCGCAACAGTTATGATGGTATTAGAAATGCTGGGTAATGGGTTTGTGCCGGGAAAAGGCCTGGGAGTTGAACTTCAAGGGATAGTCCAACCTGTCTCCCTTCCTAAGAATCTGGAAACTTTCGGGTTGGGGTTCAAACCAACCGCAACAGACAGGAAGCAAGCGCGAAAAATGAAGAAGAGAGTCTGGTCTCTGCCTAAACCAGTACCACGCCTCTCAAGGTCTTTTGTTAAAGCTAGTGCCAAGGGGTCAGCGATCCCAAAGATTCGAGGACCTTTGATCGGCATAAGTGAAGACCTGAATCAGAGTCGTGAGAGGCTATTTGTGGATGTCAGTATGGTGGAAGCTGGAGAAGGTTCCAGCAGAGCAGAGATACAATTTGTGGGGCCTGAGGCCAAGACCAACAATTGGACGGTTACTCCTCTTCCTGTCCGAGGGGAGTCTTGGTAGTAGGCTTTGATTAATGTTTTGTTTGTTTGTTTGTTTGATCGGATTATTCAAGGGTGTAATCCCAATTTTACTTTCGTTTTATAAAAGTGTGAACCCCTTTTATCCTGCAAATTTAATAAAGTTCCTTTCTGTTGTCCCGTTTTGATTTCTTGTTTTGTTCTTTTTCTTTCTGAACAGTTCTCTTTTTACTGGTCCTAATGACATGGCATGCACATCGGATCTTCGACCTAGTCTAATAAATCAATCTGAAACCGACTCAATGAGGCAAAAGGTCGTTTATGACGATGAATCTGAATGTGACGAAGGGGAAGCCTTCGAAGAAATAAATCGAGAACTGTGCCAATTTGAAGAGAAACCCAAGCCTAACCTAAATGACACTGAGGCTGTGAACCTAGGAGACGCTGATAACATCCAAGAGACCAAAATTAGCATCCACATTGAGCCAAATGTCAAAGCAGAATTGATCGAAACTCTCAGGGAATTCAAAGATGTTTTTGCATGGTCCTATGATGATATGCCTGGATTGAGCACCAATTTAGTGGTTCACAAACTACCCACTGACCCGGCATACCCTCCGGTCAAGCAAAAACTAAGGAAATTTAAAACAGAAATGAGTGTGAAAATCAAAGAAGAAGTGATCAAGCAGTTGCAATCGAAGGTCATTCGGGTCACTCGGTATCCCGAATGGTTGGCCAATGTGGTACCAGTCCCAAAGAAGGATGGAAAAATCAGGGTGTGCGTCGACTACCGCAACCTCAACAAAGCTAGTCCCAAGGACAATTTCCCGTTACCCAACATTCATATCCTGATCGATAATTGCGCTGGGCGCGAGATCGGATCCTTTGTGGATTGCTATGCAGGTTATCATCAGATCCTAATGGATGAGGAGGATGCTGAAAAGACAGCATTTATTACGCCATGGGGGACCTACTGCTATCGGGTAATGCCGTTCGGGTTAAAGAACGCTGGGGCAACGTACATGCGAGCAATGACTGCTGTGTTTCATGACATGATACACAAAGAAATAGAGGTGTACGTCGATGATGTGATCATCAAATCTTGGCGTCAGGAGGACCATGTGGCAGACCTAAGGAGATTTTTCCAAAGACTCCGGAGGTATGATATCAAGCTTAACCCGGCCAAATGCGCATTCGGGGTTCCATCAGGAAAGTTGCTAGGCTTCATCGTCAGTCGACGGGGGATTGAGTTAGACCCATCCAAAATTGAATCCATCCGAGACTTGCCACCGCCAAGGAACAAAACAGAGGTAATGAGTTTGCTGGGTAGACTCAATTACATCAGCAGGTTCATCGCTCAACTCACAGCAACTTGTGAGCCCATATTTCGGCTACTGAGAAAGGATGCTGCAGTAGGTTGGACGGCAGAGTGTCAGGAGGCTTTCGACCAAATCAAAGGGTATCTGTCTAATCCACCCGTATTGGTCCCGCCTAAGCCCGGGAAACCTCTAATCCTTTACCTGACGGTTTTAGAAAATTCATTTGGTTGTGTACTGGGGCAACATGATGACACAGGAAGGAAGGAGCAGGCCATCTACTATCTTAGCAAGAAATTCACAGTGCATGAGGTCAAGTACACTCAACTCGAGAAAACGTGTTGCGCCCTAACTTGGGTAGCTCAGAAATTGAAGCACTACCTGTCTTCGTATACTACTTATCTCATATCCCGTTTGGACCCGTTGAAGTATATCTTTCAGAAACCTATGCCCACGGGAAGGTTGGCAAAATGGCAAATTCTGCTCACAGAATTTGATATCATCTACGTAACGAGGACGGCCATGAAAGCCCAGGCACTGGCAGACCATTTGGCAGAGAATCCCGTTGATGAAAAATACGAGCCCTTAAGAACGTATTTTCCTGACGAAGAGGTGATGCATACGAATGAGTTGGAATTACCTGAGGAACCGGGTTGGAAGCTTTTCTTCGATGGAGCTGCGAACGCGAAAGGGGTTGGAATAGGAGCAGTACTCATTTCTGAAACAGGACGGCATTATCCTGTTACGGCTCAACTGCGCTTCTATTGCACCAACAATATGGCCGAATATGAGGCTTGCATTCTGGGTCTGCGCCTGGCTGCCGACATGGATGTCCAAGACGTCTTGGTCTTGGGAGACTCGGACCTCTTGGTACATCAAATTCAGGGTGAATGGGAAACACGAGATCTAAAGCTCATACCATACCGACAATGCTTGCATGATCTGAGCAAGCAATTTCGATCGGTGAAGTTCAAACACATCCCGAGAGTTCACAATGAGGTTGCGGATGCCTTGGCCACCTTGGCATCAATGCTGCACCACCCTGACAAAATGTATGTTGATCCTCTACACATCCAGGTCCGTGATCAGCACGCCTACTGCAATGCCGTAGAAGAAGAAGCAGATGGCGAACCCTGGTTTCATGATATCAAGGAATACCTCAGGATGGGGATATATCCAGAACATGCTTTTGGGGACCAAAAAAGAGCCCTTCGGCGTTTGTCGAATGGTTTCTTCCTCAGTGGAGGAGTATTGTACAAAAGAACCCCGGATTTGGGATTGTTGAGATGCATAGATGCCGGGCAGGCAACGACGGTTATGGCGGAAGTACATGCCGGAGTTTGTGGGCCACACATGAGCGGATATATATTGGCAAGAAAGATCCTTCGAACAGGGTGTTATTGGCTAACCATGGAACACGACTGTATCACTTTCGTAAGGAAATGCCATCAGTGCCAGATACATGGAGATTTGATTCATTCTCCGCCAACAGAGTTACATATGATGTCAGCACCCTGGCCGTTTGTAGCATGGGGCATGGATGTCATTGGGCCCATCGAGCCAGCAGCGTCCAACGGTCATAGGTTCATTCTAGTGACCATTGATTACTTCACCAAATGGGTTGAGGCTAAAACCTTCAAATCAGTAACTAAGAAGGCAGTGGTGGACTTTGTTCACTCCCATATCATCTGCAGATTTGGGATCCCAAAAGTGATCATCACGGATAACGGTGCGAATCTTAATAGCAGCTTGATGAGAGAGGTATGCCAACAATTCAAGATTACACACCGCAATTCCACCCCGTATCGTCCTAAGGCAAATGGAGCAGTCGAAGCAGCCAATAAGAATATCAAGAAGATACTGCGAAAAATGGTGGAAGGGTCCAGACAGTGGCACGAGAAATTACCCTTTGCTTTATTGGGGTACCGCACTACCGTCCGGACCTCCATAGGCACAACTCCTTACTTGTTGGTATACGGAACTGAGGTCGTGATACCAGCGGAGGTCGAAATCCCGTCCCTCCGAATTGTCACTGAAGCCGGGATTGATGATGATGAATGGGTAAAAGCTCGATTGGAACAGTTGAGCCTGATAGATGAGAAAAGATTGGCAGCAGTGTGCCATGGTCAACTGTATCAGAAGAGAATGGCAAGAGCATATAACAAGAAGGTGCACCCCAGGAAGTTTGAGGTAGGGCAGCAGGTGTTAAAGAAGATCCTCCCACATCAGGTCGAAGCAAAAGGCAAATTCGCCCCAAATTGGCAAGGGCCTTATATCGTGACCAGAATATTGTCCAACGGTGCTTTGTGTTTGACAGATGTCGAAGGTAGATGTGTCGACATGGCTATCAATTCAGATGCAGTCAAGAGATATTATGCGTAATTTCTTTAATTATGGCAATTTTTGGTTTATTTGTTTGTATTTGGCATTTATTGAATAATGAGATGACGGAGGCAATTCTTTCTTCTATCCAAACACTTTTAACCCTTGCTTCCCCCTTTGAGCCTTAAGCAAATTCTTTCAATACCCCTCTTTTGGAATCACTAATGGGAAAGATATGAAAAAAAGAGAAAGAAAAGAAAAGAAAAGAAAAAGACATGAAAAATGAAAAGAAGGAAAAGAAAAAGGAAGAAGATAAAATCACAAATGACAAAACCGTGGGAACTACGTTTGACCTGATTCCTCAAAGAGGATACGTAGGCGCCTCACGGCTCGGTCATATTATGCATCATAGTAAATATAGGATGCATAATGTACATAGTGTGCATAATAGGCACAACGTGCGTAACGCACATAGCACAACATAAGAGTAAAAAATAAATTCCCCAAGCAAGAAAACTGGGGCAGAAGTTATGTTTTAAAATTCCAACAAAGGTTTGATTCCAAAAGTTGTAGCACATCACCCATCAAATTATTTTCATTTTTCATAGCCTTTCTTTAGCTCCACACCAAAACCAACGTCAACATCCAAAAGACCTCCCAATCAATGTTCGAGAGATGCCAAATCCGGCAAATAAGACCGAGAATGATACACTGATCCCCAGCAAAGAAGAGGATCGTGAGACTGGGAATGAATTGATAGTCAAAGGAATCTCCAGAAGAAAGGGTCGTATCTACAACGCCCCGATTCATCAAAAGAAATAAAATGAGAGAGTCTCATCGGTGAAAACCTTCGCAGGCACCGAGAGGCGACGTAAGACGAGGGATATGAAATGAGAGAGTCTTATTGGTGAAAACCTTCACAGGCACCATAAGGCGCCGGGAGATGAGAGAAAAGAGAGAGTCTCAACCCCTCGAAGGGCACTATGAGGCGACAAGATAGAGCAGCAAAAGCTACCACATTCGCAACAAGATGAACATCCAATTATCATCCCCAGCAAGTCAGACCGTCGGACAAATCAATTGATACAAATAGACTGGGTCGGGAATCTATGGTGCGCGTCATGATCACGGGGACCAGTTGTGTCCTCCAGATGAGTTCTTTGGATTGTCTCCTCCCACAAAATATTGGTTCAGAAAGTTTTTCTTTTTTCCATATCTTTATTTCTTTTCCTAAAATGTGTCTTGAAAGGATTTTTCAAAGCTTACTACCAGGAACCAAAGGGGAATTCATCCAATGCAGGATAATACAAACAGTCTTAAAGTCCGGTCCCGGGCAATGCAGTGATTGTGCCCGGAAATTTTTGAAGAAGTAAGCTCCAAAAGGGAGTGGTTTCGGGAGTTAGAAGCAGACTCCCACATCATGTGCTTAAAGAGAAAGCAGAAAAGGGGATAAACTGAAAACCGATCCCCAGCAGGCTAGAAACCCCCCAACAGGCAACTTTGCCCGCCAACCAATTATGGGGACAAAGAGCAAGAGAAGGGGAAGAGAGAAAAATGGCTCGCCAGAAAGGCACCCTCTACCACCACGATTAAAACTGATTAAATCCTTTTGTCTGCTGCAGGAAAACAAAGGATTGATGATGGCAGCAAGATGCACCGCCATGGAAGTCACCAAAAACCGGGGCAGAAAATTTTCTGCCAATTGTCGAAAATTTTCTCGGAAGAACGGGAAAGCAATTTCAATACATTTTAAGTTCTAGGTCGCCCACCAGTATAATGCGGGAATACTTTTAAGTTCTAGGTCGCCCACCAGTATAATGCGGGAATACTTTTAAGTTCTAGGTCGCCCACCAGTATAATGCGGGAATACATTTAAGTTCTAGGTCGCCCACCAGTATAATGCGGGAATACTTTTAAGTTCTAGGTCGCCCACCAGTATAATGCGGGAATACTTTTAAGTTCTAGGTCGCCCACCAGTATAATGCGGGAATACATTTAAGTTCTAGGTCGCCCACCAGTATAATGCGGGAATACTTTTAAGTTCTAGGTCGCCCACCAGTATAATGCGGGAATACATTTAAGTTCTAGGTCGCCCACCAGTATAATGCGGGAATACATTTAAGTTCTAGGTCGCCCACTAGTATAATGCGGGAATACATTTAAGTTCTAGGTCGCCCACCAGTATAATGCGGGAATACTTTTAAGTTCTAGGTCGCCCACCAGTATAATGCGGGAATACTTTTAAGTTCTAGGTCGCCCACCAGTATAATGCGGGAATACATTTAAGTTCTAGGTCGCCCACCAGTATAATGCGGGAATACTTTTAAGTTCTAGGTCGCCCACCAGTATAATACGGGAATACTTTTAAGTTCTAGGTCGCCCACCAGTATAATGCGGGAATACATTTAAGTTCTAGGTCGCCCACCAGTATAATGCGGGAATACATTTAAGTTCTAGGTCGCCCACTAGTATAATGCGGGAATACATTTAAGTTCTAGGTCGCCCACCAGTATAATGCGGGAATACATTTAAGTTCTAGGTCGCCCACCAGTATAATGCGGGAATACTTTTAAGTTCTAGGTCGCCCACCAGTATAATGCGGGAATACTTTTAAGTTCTAGGTCGCCCACCAGTATAATGCGGGAATACATTTAAGTTCTAGGTCGCCCACCAGTATAATGCGGGAATACATTTAAGTTCTAGGTCGCCCACCAGTATAATGCGGGAATACATTTAAGTTCTAGGTCGCCCACCAGTATAATGCGGGAATACTTTTAAGTTCTAGGTCGCCCACCAGTATAATGCGGGAATACATTTAAGTTCTAGGTCGCCCACCAGTATAATGCGGGAATACATTTAAGTTCTAGGTCGCCCACTAGTATAATGCGGGAATACATTTAAGTTCTAGGTCGCCCACCTGTATAATGCGGGAATACTTTTAAGTTCTAGGTCGCCCACCAGTATAATGCGGGAATACTTTTAAGTTCTAGGTCGCCCACCAGTATAATGCGGGAATACATTTAAGTTCTAGGTCGCCCACCAGTATAATGCGGGAATACATTTAAGTTCTAGGTCGCCCACCAGTATAATGCGGGAATACATTTAAGTTCTAGGTCGCCCACTAGTATAATGCGGGAATACATTTAAGTTCTAGGTCGCCCACCAGTATAATGCGGGAATACATTTTAAGTTCTAGGTCGCCCACCAGTATAATGCGGGAATATATTTTAGCTCTAGAGTTTGGAATCAGTAGCCCCACCTGAAGACGGAAGGTTACAACAGAAAGCCCCAAGCAGGAAAAACAATAAAATCCGCAGCACCAAGAAGCAGACAACTGCAGAGGCAAGTGTGCAATTCAAAAGGAAAAAGGAACGCATCTCAAAAGAAGCAGTTTGGAAACATTGTAGCATGCCCAGCATGACGATGCTGATGAAGAAACATACCACTGAAGAAGCCATTGGAAGATTTAAAGAAGAAAGCCGTGTCCCCAGCGGATCAAGCAAAGTAATGTAAACTGGCATTCAAACGTCAGCAAAGGACCAGCATCATCTCCCAAAGTCACAAGATAAAGGCATCGGAGGAGAGTGTTAGCCGACAAGAAAGCAAAGCAACAAGAACAAGTTGAAGATGGATAAGATTTCAGGATCCTCAATTTAGCTTAGCTTCTTGTTTTCCTTTTAGAGCAATGTAATAGGGAGATCGGTTGAGCAGTAGCATCCTACAGCAGTATACAACAGCGCACAACAACAACAGCAAGCAATACAGTCACACGGTAGTCCCAGCTACCAAAATTTCCCGAACTACATTGACCTGATTCCTGTTCAGCCCAGGATATGTAGGAAACCTCTGAAGCAAAGGTTCGGTCAAATCTCTTTCAAAAAATGCTTCACACGGAGTATTCGGACGGGCAAAAATCGCTCGCTTTATCTTTGCGCGAAAACCCTTCGTGTCTTCGTGCAAAGAGGGGCAGCTGTAAGCACGTGATTTTTGCTTCACGGACAGTCACTCCAAAAGAAATAGTAACAAAGGACCTCGCTGTACAATTTTCAATTTTCCGTAACGTGTGCTGCTAGTCATGTGTGGGTCTGTCCATTTTGTCCATTTTTTTACATTATTAAACAAAGTACAAAATGTGTATGATCTGGTAATTAGACCATAATTTATTCAGTAAAAGAAAAATTCACAAAAAATATTCTAGGGTGCGATTTAACCTATTTAAATATTTTGATAATTATGTTTGTTTGAATTTCATTTTTTATTTTTAGTTTTAAGATTAGAAAAAAAAAGAAAAAAAAAAGAAAAAGAAAAAAGAAAGGGAGAAAAGAATGAAGAAAACGGTTTGGGCCAAGGAAATAAACCAAAAATAGGCCCAAACCAATTCGATCAGGTCCAGTCCAAAACCGGCTACCCAGGCATCTCCTGAAACGACGTCGTTTCAGGCAAATTAATCTGGGCCGTTCACTTCCATTGATCCGATGGCCCTTATTAGCCCTCATGACCCGACCCATTCCCGTTTTTGACCGACCCCTTGATTAACCAAACGGCACCGTATGGTCTAGCCTCCCCAATCCTGGCCATCAATTTTAATCGATCCAACGGCCAGGATTGAATCAGCCTCCCCGTATATAAGCCTCCTATCACACCCCACGCCCCCTATTCTAACTAACCCCCCCCACTCATCGTCTTCATCCAAACACTGAAGCCCCCCCAAACCCTAGCAGCCGCCCTAGCTTCCCTTTCACCAGAACCCGGCGGCATGGACGCCGGTGGCCACCTCCTGAACACCCTAGGACCACCTCACTGTCCTGAACACAAATCCACTAACCACGAGTCTCGAATCACTTCCGTTCGTCTCGAATCTTCATTTGAAGATTTGAGTCGAACCCGGATCTATGCCAAACCATCCCATCTTCATACCAGACACTCCCCTGACCTTCCTCGTGACCAAACCAAGCTTGGTTTGGTCCGAATCTACCCACAACTCCTAAAAATTCAGATCTGGAAATTCAGAACTTGAAACACATGCACCTGGGGAACCCGGCCGGTTTTGACATAGGGTTTGAGGTCTAATAGACCTTAATCAAGGTGTTCTCATGTGAGAACACCCTGATTAAAGTTTGTTCAGCCTCAAAAGTTCGAAGTTGAATTAGATTTGGGTCTGTTTGATTTAAGCATTTTCGGTAAGTTTTCCTTTCTTTGGTGTTAGTTTTGATTAAGTGGTCAGCATGTTTCGTTGTGTTTGTTTGTTATTTTTTGTTATTTTTTCATTCGGATTTCTTCATCACTGTAAAGACCTTTTATTTGGTCGATTGGTTTCTGTGTATGATTTAAATGTATCCTATGATAAGCATGTCCGATTAGTATAGTCGTCGCATGAATAAACTTATATAGGTTCCTAGTGACTGACCAAGTTGTCCGAAGCCCTTTAGGTCCCTGAACATATTGTTTGTGTGAGCGACTGATTATTACCTGCTATAATTAGTATAGTCGACTCGATAAATGTCGTTGATTAGTTTCTATAACTAATGAATCAAACGAGCTAATAATGTCGCATGACTAATTGATACTTTGCCACTGATTGAAGGCCCCAACATTGTTTGAAATAGTTTGTTTGCATTGAAAAATGACTGAAAGGTTCAGTCTAGGCAGTCCTGAATTTGAAACTTTCATCAGTTCAAAAATGCCCTGATGCGGCAAAGGGTCAAGACAGTGGTAACCAGGGTTTAACAGGGGTAGTCTGGGGTTTGCAAAGAACAAAAATGATTAGTTTAAATGAGCTGACAAGTAGGGTACTAATTTGGGATTAAATTAATGCCAATGGGGAACAAGACATAAGAGTATGGGACTTAAATTGAATAAAAAATGAGGCCCATAACTCCTGATTAAACAAAACCAGGCGTGGGGATAAAGGGGGGCTGACACCAAAAGATGCTTAGGCATGGGCTTTAAAGAGTATGGGCAGGCTGCAAGTTGCAGCAAAAAGAGGGCAGCTTAACTGCACTGGTTTTTGGCTTATAAATAAGCCATTTTGAGAACTTAAAAGGGGCTGGAGTTTTTTTTGAGTCTTAGGCTGGACTTTTAGTCTTCAGAAAAAAGAGAGAAAAAGCTGGAAATTTTAGTCTTGAGGAGAGGTCTTGTGAGTTTAAAGGAAAAGACTGAAAACATAAGTTGATTTCCAGTAAACACTGTAACCAAACACTGTCTGAAAAGTTGTATAAGAGTTCATATTGGTCAAGCTGTCTCGGCCAAGCTCTGTGGTTTGCATTGACTGAGCTGCTTGTGGTTGTTGAACTGTTAGTTTTACTGCATTGAATACTCTGGTATTGCTGTTGTTTCATCACTCTTTCCTGGGATTGCTCATTTGGTGCTCGACTATTTGCTGGTTTTCTTTGTTCTGGGAAATATTGCTGGTTGTTTGTGGGCTGTGGAAAACATTTGCGGTTGTTGGATTGTCGCTGTGTTATTGTTGTTTATCTGCTGCTGCTGTGCTTGCTGCGTACCACTCAGCTGATCATTTCCTTCTTCTTTTGTTTCTCTATACCAGGTACATGACTAATACTCTGTCAAATGTAATTGGAAAGTTGAGCATGAATACAAAAGAAAAGACCTGAAGAGTGACTTTTATACATAGATTGTTACATTAGATATCATGTACTGCATAATAATTTTCACTCCTGTTTTGATAATGGAAGTAGCCTGTATGCCCAGTATATATCAATATAGATTAGCTGAATGTTAGTTTACATATGTATGTTGTTAGATGAAAATATTCCCAATGTAATAGGTTGTATCTTAGACGTAGTTTAACTGTGCAGTATATTCTTTAATAGGCCAAGCATGAAAACTATCCACTACTAGTTAATTTCTTTCCCTTTAATAGGCGATCCTTTTATAACTGATAAACCACGCCAATAGAACCCAGAACAAGTTCACGGCCTCAACCTCACAAGGGTCGAGCCCAGGTCGAGGACAGATCAGGCAGGCCCGCATCGAGCGAGCAGTGGCCCAGGTCTGGCCAACCGCGCGTGGGCTGGATTTGGGCCCAGGATTATTTGTTTGGCCGACTGTGCACGCAGCTTCGGTCCCAACTTTTGTTAAGCATTTCCGAATTCCATTACAAACAACTTGCAAGCATGTAATTAATTAGGACTATCTACCGTTTTCAATTGATAGAGACGAACACGACAAGAAACGTAGTTGCTATAGGATATCCTTTAAAAATAAGAACGAGATGAGCCTCGATGAAAATAAACAAAACACGCAGATGCGGGGCCCTTGTTAAATGTATATTATTGAAGCATTCAGTTTCCAGGACGGGTTGTTTAGCAAATCTCACAACCCTCCTAAAATAACAACACGTTAGTCTCTTTAGGACACGCTTTAATAAACCTTACCTTCTTAAACTCGGGTGCACATTTATGTGACCCAAATCCAAATCTCAACGGATTCGAAATGTGTTTCTAATCATGGGTACATTGATTGTGACGTGGTTCGAGATGCGTGTCCATGACGTTGCAATTTCATTAAAAAAGGGGGATGAGATGAGCCTCGCCAAATAAAATAAAAACTTCGGGGCCCTCAGTAAATATTTGCCTTAAGAAATTTGCTTAGACTTCGGGATGGACCGTTTAGTAAAATTCCACGGTCTTACCCAAAATGAATACGCTAGTCGCTTTAGGCGCGCCATTAATAATCTAATTTCCTTAAACTCGGGTGCACATTGATGTGACCCAAATTCAAATCTCAACGGAGTCAAAGTGTGTCGACGACCACGGGTACATTGATTGTAACGCGGTTCGAGATACATTTTCACAACGTTGCAATTCTTGATAAAAACAGCAAATGATAAAGGCGGTTAAAAGTTAAATTTTGCACATAAGTTCACACTTGTATAAGATCAGATAATCAAGCCGAATATAACAGTTGAGCGACCGTGCTAGAACCACGGAACTCGGGAATGCCTAACACCTTCTCCCGGGTTAACAGAATTCCTTATCCGGATTTCTGGTACGCAGACCATAATATAGAGTCATTATTTTCCTCGATTCGGGATTAAAATTGGTGACTTGGGACACCCTAAATCTCCCAAGTGGCGACTCTGAAATAATTAAACGAATCCCGTTTCGATTGTCCTTTAATTGGAAAAAACTCCCCTTGCGCCCTCGCGGGCGCGGAAAACGGAGGTGTGACAATAATAATTCAATATACTCAATATAAATCGAACGAATTAATTCCATATGGAAATACTAATTTTCCAACAAAATCCGAAATTTAACTCAAAATCGCTCGTGGGGCCCACGTCTCGAATTCCGATAAAACTTACAAAATCCGATAACCCATTCAACCACGAGTTCACCCATACAAACTTTATTAAATTCCGATAACAACTCGACCTCCAAATCTAAAATTTTCATTTTTGGAAGAATTTGCAAAAATCCCTTCCATTTAAATCTGAATTAAACGATGAAAATAATCATGGATTTATGTAATACAAACACTTTCGAGTATAGGACACTTGCTTGAGTTGAAATCATGAAGAACACCTCAAAATCGCCCAAAATCCGAGTTTGAAACTCAAAAAAATGAAAAAAAACGTGATGTTTGTCCTTTAACTGCCCAGAATTTTCGGGGGCACTATTCATGCGTTTTTACTGTTCACGGGGTATTGTACACTAGGTACTGTTCATTGGTACTGTACACTAGGTACTGTTCATTGGTACTGTTCATGGGGTACTATTTCTGCAAATTTTCTGCTATTTTCCCAAGTCCGAAATCACTCTGAAACACTCCCGAGCCCTCGGGGCTCCTAACCAAACACATGCACTAACTCAACAACATCGTACAAACTTAACCGTACGATCAAATCGGCAAACTAACATCATATACCACGAATTAAGCTTTAAAATCCAAGAATTCTTTCAAATTTTATAAAATATCAAATTTTCCATTTTGAGTCCGAAACACGTCAAACGACGTCCGTTTTCAACCAAACTTTACAGAAAGTGCTTAAACCATATATAAGATCTGTACCGGACACCGGAACCAAAATACGGGCCCGATACCATCAATTTCTAATCAAATTTCATTTCTATTTTCCTTAAATATTTTCAGAAAACAATTTTACTCAAAAATTTATTTCTCGGGCCTGAGACCTCGGAATTCGATTCCGGGTATACGCCCAAGTCCCATATTTTCCTACGGACCTCCTGGGACCGTCAAATCTTGGATCCGGATTCGTTTGCTTAAAATATTTACCGAAGTCAACTCAGTTGAGTTTTAAAGCTCTAATTCATAATTTAATCCATTTTTCATACAAAAACCTTCCAGAAAATTATACGGACTGCGCACGCAAGTTGAGAAATTATTGATAGCTCTTTTCAAGTTCTTAAAACACGAGATGATTATTTAATTTAAAGATGACATTTTGGGCCATCACATTCTCCACCTCTAAAACAAATGTTCGTCCTCGAACGTATTAAGAATTATTCTCAAGTTACCAAATTGATGATTTTACTTTTACACAATTATTCGCGGTTCATCCCACATTATTGCATTCGACATAAGTCCGACAACACCATTTCAATTGAGATCATTTCCTTTATCCATATTCGTAAACTTCAAGACCAAATTTCTTACACTCCAATCATTTCTAGAAAGGTCCGATTTTTACGTCAACACACGATATTAGTCCCGACTGGCTATAGTAACTCGTGCCTACGCACCCATCAAATACGGGGTATTACATTCTCCCCCACTTAGGGTCATTCGTCCTTAAATGAGAAGTAGAGTCCGTCTTCAAACACATAATGTAACTTATCTCTTTCTTTGCACATCTCAATATCCCAAATTTTTCTAACTCCCAAATTTTTCAGAAATTTCGGCAGAGTCTCCCCTGTAATTGGGCCTATCCACCTGTCAGAGTAACACCAAAATAACTCCTAACAACATGTCCACAACCCAACACAAAGTATATATCAATAACACTAATCTCCGCATTACAAGCACGACATTATCACAATGATATCTTGACATAAAACGCACCATATGTATGACCATAACCACATCTCTGGTCTTAATGGTTGCTCATAATAGATTACAACATCGCCAATTAACCTCATGTTAACAAAATTTTGTTTCAAACCTCCAGATTACTAACAACAAGGCATGGGGATCTTATAATTACTTACCCGAAGTAACGAATCACAATTTAACACCACCTGGGCTCTCACCTTGTAGGCTAAAACTCAATAGTTACAATACAATTTTGGCAAATTATGCACAGAAATATTCATACAAGAGTTTTCAAATAAGCCTAATAGACATGACTCCCTACAAGTGCTACAGCACAAATTTTAATTTCACAAAAGGAGAATTTAAACACATAAAATTTTCACCACCAGGACCTCGTCCTTATATAACATCCACCGCAGCTTGTAGCCCGATTTAAATATTTCATATCATATAAAAATGTGAGGATCTCATCCTCAACTCTGAATCACAAGTATTTTGCACATTGTGCCAACTAAAATTTTCCATTTCCTTTCTTCCTTCTTTCAAATAATTTCGGTTAAACAAAATCACAACATACAATGATCCCTCTTACCGGTAGGGCATATAATTTATAATGGAAATCAATTATTTAGAAATTAAATCAAACTCATCGAATTAATTCACAAAAGTCAATTTTAGCCTCACAACTATTTTTAATGAACAACACATAATGATAGACATGACTATCTCCATATAATCTCCCAGCAGAAGTATTCATATATGTAGGTTTAAGAATTATGAAGCTCACTCATAAGTGGAGCACAATAGGAGAACTTTCCTCGATACTCAAAACCGAATAAAGTTAAGGAAATTTTGAGTTTATAATAATTCGAGACCGTACTTATAACGATACCGTCTGGTGTAGCAACCTCAGCCATACCATAGAAAACATATCAACGGACTGGGTCTCCACCTCTAGGAGTCTCGCCTCCACCTCTAATATCCTGACCCCTACCTATGGTTGGTCATGTAAGTGGAGTAGTAACTGCAATGGGGCACGTAGCATGAGTGCTTTGACGAAATATGTCTCTCCCAAGTCTAGGATAATTTTTCAAGATGTTCCTAGTATCTCCATTTTCATAAGAACCCATCCGCAGTTCGGCTGCTCATACTAGGTCTGTACCGGATAACTTAAATAACCATTGCAAGAAATTTCATGCCACTGGTACATTAAAAGATGATTGCCCCACGCGAGTGTTGTGATTAACTTAAGCACTACAAGTATACTGAATATGTTTTCATGACCCCGTTGATACTGAAATATAGAATTATTAAGGACGCGGGAAATCTCAAGTCTCATTATCATCCCATTCAAATCTCAGCTCTTGATCATCTACAAGTTTTGGAAAACCTTTCAATACCACATAAATACATCTCATGCCCAAAATCGGTATAACACATGACCCTGTAATTTGATCGTAGATAGTGGACTCCCCTCACTTGGCACGAAGCCATATGTCACAACATCCGATAATCCATAATATTTGACCTTCACAACTCAAATAAATCAACCAGACGTCAAGGTACGTTGAACCCCAACATGATTCATTAGGTGATCTTTTGATACGTCTACATCTTCCGTCGGAACCACAACTGGTCTAATAAATACATTATCTTTCCACTACCTCTACTTGTCATCTCCAACACACCAAAATCAACCCCATCGCTTTCGACTATCTTCACGTTCTGCAATACATCATAGCAGCGGTCAAGAAAATCCCGCGGGTCCTCAAAAGATGCATCGCTGAAAGTGGTAGCGAAGAGCTTGGTGAGACCTATCCAGCCTCCACAAAGTCTCCGGAGACGTAATTGATCTATCACCGGTCTGTGACATTGTTTGGCTGAAAAAGCGGCACGTGACCTCGCCATTTGTGAAAGGACAAGAGTAGAGGTTTCAATTTAGCAATGAGAGAACAAAATTGCACGACAGAGAAGAATGGGAGTGAAACTTTTCCTAACTCTGTAGCCTCTAGGGGATAAATACAGACGTCTCCGTACCGATCCCTCAGACTCTACTAAGTTTGTCTGTGAATTGTGAGACCTATGTAACCTAAAGCTCTGATACCAACTTGTCACAACCCGAATGTCCCACCCTCGAGAGTCGTGATGGCGCCTACTAGTGAAAGCTACGCAAGCCAACCAACTGAACTATCTACCTTATTTCCATTTTTAATCCGATAACGATTAAGAGCCAACAATTAGATAACAACAGAATTGAATAAGTGGAAGACTACATTGTAGAGATTTAATAATACTGCTAATACCAAACCATAACAAATCTACCCAAGACTGGTGTCACAACTTCACAGACTGTCTAGGAGTACTACAAATAAAGGTCTGAAAGAAATAAATACAATACTGTCTCTGGAAATACCTGAAAGAAACAGGAATAGTAGATAGAAGGAGACGCGCCAAGGCCTGCGGACGCCTGCAGGACTACCTCGGATCGCCTGATGAGCAAGAAAACAACAATCTCACTGCGGTCTGAAGTCTACAACACTGGGATCTGCACAAAAGAGTGCAGAGTGTAGTATCAGCACAACCGACCCCATGTGCTGGTAAGTGCCTAGCCTAACCTCGGCGAAGTAGTGACGAGGCTAGGACCAGACTACCAAATAAACCTGTGCAATATAGCGTACAAAAATAATAGGAAGCAGATAACAATGATGGCAACAATGACCAACCAGTGATGTAAATAGCAGGTCACAAGAACACCATAAATGTTTCTCAACAAATAATAGATACAAGTGCAATCAATTCATCAAGTCCTTCAAATATAAATCTTTCGCCTATAAATCCTTCAAGTAATAATCTCCAAGATAATATGCTTTTCAATGAATATATATCGAATATATTTCCTTTAAATAAAATATCTTTCAAATAAGCATCTTTCGAATATAATTCTTTCGAGTAAATGTCACCTTGTGACGCCTCATTCACTTAACATAAAGTAGAGTACAACTTCCAACCCAATTACGAAATCAACAAGAAAATATAAAGTTATTTTTAGAAATCATTTGATAAAGAAGATACCCTTTTCAATTAAAGTACAATATCGAATGAATCCTTCACCTTTAATACGAGAAATCAATAAATCAAAACATAGTAGAAATTCCTTTTCTTTGTAAAGTACAACCTCAAACGGTTTAAGGAAAATTTAGTTGAGAAATCAATTGAGTTAAAAAAAATGTAACAATTGTTGAAATTTGGAGTATTGAACATATATATAAAAAAAAGTAAAAATAGAATATCAAGAGAATTATAAAGGAATCAAAATCTAATCACTAACAAGAATAAGGGAAACAAAAGCATATTTCACTTTCTTTTCACATCTTGTTGCAGGCGTGCAACCCGATCCCATTTCATGTATCTCGTGGCAGGCATGCCACCCGCTCCCATTTCATGTATCTCGTGGTAGGCGTACCACCCGCTCCCATTTCATTATGTCTTGTGGTAGGCATACCACCCGCTCCCATTTCATTATATCTTGTGGTAGGCGTACCACCCGCTCCCATTTCATTATATCTTGTGGTAGGCGTACCACCCACTCCCATTTCATTATATCTTGTGGTAGGCGTACCACCCGCTCCCATTTCATTATATCTCTCCTGGTTGGCGTACCACCCGCTCCCATTTCATTATATATCTTGTGGTAGGCGTACCACCCGCTCCCAGTTACAAGCCAACAATAATCACAAAGAATCCCGGCAAGGGAACAAGAGCAATATAACAACTTTCCCGCAAGGGAACAATAATATTTCAACAACATCCCGGCAAGGGAACAATACTATCAAAACAAACATCCTGGCAAGGCAACAATAATATCAAACAAACATCCTGGCAAGGCAACAATAATATCAAACAAACATCCTGGCAAGGGAACAATGGTGATAATAACATATGAAGCGCAATAAACCACAACGGAGTCATAACAATTATAATACAAGACTCACGGACATGCTTGACACCAACGTATAGATACTCGTCACCATGCCTATACGTCGTACTCTACAATTAACATGTAGCAATTAAGACACAACTCCTAATCCCTCAAGCTAAGGTTAGACCAAACACTTACCTCGCTTTGCAACCAATTCAAAATTCCAACAAGCCTTTGCCTCGCGAATTCGTTCGAAGCTTCAAATCTGGTCATAATAATTCAATATACTCAATATAAATTGTACGAATTAACTCCATATGGAAATACTAATTTTCCAACAAAATCCGAAATTTAACTCAAAATCGCTCGTGGGGCGCACGTCTCGAATTCCGACGAAACTTACAAAATCCGATAACTCATTCAACCACGAGTTCACCCATACAAATTTTATCAAATTCCGATAACAACTCGACCTCCAAATCTAAAATTTTTATTTTTTGAAGATTTTGCAAAAATCTTGATTTCTTCCATTTAAATCCGAATTAAACGATGAAAATAACCATGGATTTATGTAATATAAACACTTTCGAGTATAGGACACATACTTGAGTTGAAATCGTGAAGAACACCTCAAAATCGCCCGAAATCCGAGTTTAAAACTCAAAATAATGAAAAACAAACGTGATGTTCGTCCTTTAACTGCCCAGAATTTTCGGGGGGCACTATTCATGCGTTTTTACTGTTCACGGGGGTACTGTACACTGGGTACTGTTCATTGGTACTGTTCACGGGGTACTATTTCTGCAAATTTTCTGCTATTTTCCCAAGTCCGAAATCACTCTAAGACACCTCCGAAACACTCCCGAGCCCTCGGGGCTCCTAACCAAACACATGCACTAACTCAACAACATCTTACAAACTTAACCGTGCGATCAAATCGCCAAACTAACATCATATACCATGAATTAAGCTTTAAAATTCAAGAATTCTTTCAAATTTCATAAAACATCAAATTTTCCATTTTGAGTCCGAAACACGTCAAACGACGTCCGTTTTCAACCAAACTTTACAGAAAGTGCTTAACCATATATAAGACCTGTACCAGACACCGGAACCAAAATACGGGCCTGATACCATCACTTTCTAATCAAATTTTATTTCCATTTTCCTTAAATATTTTTAAAAAATAATTTTAATAAAAAATTCATTTCTCGGGCCTGAGACTTCGGAATTCGATTCCGGGCATACGCCCAAGTCCCATATTTTCCTACGGACCTCCTGGGATCGTCAAATCTTGGATCCGGGTTCGTTTGCTCAAAATATTGACTGAAGTCAACTCAGTTGAGTTTTAAAGCTCTAATTCATAATTTAATCCATTTTTCATACAAAAACCTTCAAGAAAATTATACGGACTGCGCACGCAAGTTGAGAAATTATTGATAGCTCTTTTCAAGTTCTTAAAACACCGAGATGATTATTTAATTTAAAGATGACATTTTGGGTCATCACAAATTCATATCCTAAAGGTTCAACTCATATCCACAAAAGTTCAATTCATATCCTAAAATTTCAATTTATAAACTAAAATTCCAATACATAAACCAAAATTTTCAATTCATATCCTAAAGGTTCAACTCATATCCACAAAAGTTCAAGTCATATCCTAAAATTTTAATTTATAAACTAAAATTCCAATACATAATCCTAAAGGTGCAACTCTTAGGGTTTCTTCTCTTCAAACAATTTCTTCCCCAAATTAGTAGGTAAAACTAAATATTTTGGACTAAATGTATTAATAAGAACCCTAAAAATTGCAAATAATATATAACTTTGAACCCTAACATGGTTGAGCTAACTTTGAACCCTAACATGGAGAAATTAACTTTGAACCCTAACATGGTTGAACAAATAATATATAACTTTGAACCCTAACATGGAGAAATTAAACAAAATCACTGTATTTCGAAAAAAACAAAGAAAGGAGAAAGAAACCTACCTTGGGAATGGAGGTCGCCAGCGGCGGAGCTGCTACCGTCGGTGGTCGTCGGTGGCGTGGGGGCCGCTGCTACTGGGAGTCGGAGGGGGGTGGGGGTTTGAGTGTGAGAGAGAAAAGAGAGATTTTGGGGAATTTTTTTGAAAGAATGGGAGAGGAAACCCGATTTTGACACTGGAATTAAAAATAGCGACCAAAGTTTGGTCGCTATTTTGGTAGCAAAATAAGTTTTGACTTTTTGACCAAAATAGCGACCAAAGTTGGTCGCTATTTCTAAAAAAAATTAAATTACTTTTAATTCAATTTAAAATTATGTACATATGTAGTATAAATTTAGGATTTTAATTCAATTTAAGCTATATATATATATATATATATATATATATATATATATATATATATATATATATATATATATATATATATATATATATATATATATATATATATTAATTGATATAAGTCAAGACGTTTTAATTTATTGTTAATATATATACATGCATATGAGTAGGTTATAAGTCGATGAATCAATTTACAAGTGTATCAATACCTAAAAGAACCCGTCCCTGTGTTCCGAGCGCTTCATGTTCTTATATATACATACCTAATATTATATCGAATATAGCTTTTATATATATATATATATATATATATATATATATATATATATATTAATTGATATAAGTCGAAACGTTTTAATACCTAAAAGAACCCGTCCCTGTATATATTGGAGTATATAGTGTATATATATATATATATATATATATTATATACTATATACTATATTATACTATATATATCGAATATACCTTGATATATAATACACTATACTATATATATAGTATAGTGTATTATATAATACACTATACTATACCTTTATTCTACCTAATAATACTGGTATTACCTTCACTGCCTTTCAAAAATTTATTGATAATAACGTGGCAGCTATTAGTATTGAAGAAATTAATAAATTGATTTCTCAAAACAATTATTTGGGTTTGTATGTAAAAATTTTAGGAGAACATATTGGTTCTCTTGATAAAAAACTTGATGATTTGACTATTTTAATAAAGGAAATGAGTACTAAGAAAGGACCAACTGATATTGCCTCCACTTCAGGAAGTAAAACAGTTGATCAATATAGCATGTTAGAGTATATTTTAGTCTATTCATCCTTTGTATTACAAAAGTGTTAGCGGGTTACATTTATATTATTCAGATAGTAAATACAAAAGTGATTTTTAATTTTGACCATTGTTGACCTGAAAAGAGACCAACTTTGGTCGCTAAATATACATAAATTTAAATTAGCGACCAAAGTCGGTCGCTAAATTTAAATCAGATTTATTTATATTTTATATAATATTTAAAATAATAATATAATTGTTAAACGTTAGAACTCGGTCCCAGATTAGCGACCAAAGTTGGTCTCTATTTTCGTAAGCGACCAACTTTGGTCGCTAAATTTGAATTATATTTTTTTATATTTTATAAATTTTTTTAAATAAAAATATAATTATTAAAATTTTATAATTGGGTCCCATTTTAGCGACCAAAGTTGGTCGCTATCTGCTTACCCCTTAATTAGCGACCAACTTTGGTCGCTAATTTAAAAGTTATATTTATTTATATTTTATAATTTTTTTAAAATAATATTATAATTATTATAATTATATAAGTGGGTCCCCCTGTAGCGACCAACGTTGGTCGCTAATCTCAGTATACCTTTGACCAAGCAAGTCTGACCAGTCCGGTCAATATTTTGACAAAATTAGAGACCAAGTAGCGACCAACCTTGGTCGCTAATGTATATCAAATAATTATTTTATTATTTTCGCTAATTTAGCGACCAACTTTGGTTGCTTTTCTTGACAGACCAACTTTGGTCGCTAAAGTTTGATCATTTTTTTTCGGAAATCTAGTAGTGGACGTCTCTATTATATCCAAATAGAAGGAATAAATTAAAAAGCTTATAGAATATATTACGCAAGAGTTTCAAGCGTGTGAGAGTCTCACACACACACGTGAGTGTAATTTGCACCAACTCTCTATTGCTATTGAATCAAATTGAATATTCTGATTTGTTTTAATATTGCAAGTAGGGGCCGCCTATGGATTTAGTTTGATATATATATATATACACACACACTCCATTATCTCATGACACTCAACATTTTTGGTTTTGCAAAATTTAAATTAAGTATTGATTAATATTTTAAAATATATTATATGTATGTATGTATGTATGTATAATATTAATATATTAGTCTAATCCCATTTACTCAAAAATAGTGGTGGAGTCAGGATTTGAAATTTATGGATCTAAATTCCTATCATTTTAAGTTATTGAGTTAATTAGTAATTTGTACAAGCTCAATAATTTCTTAAGATAAATATATACATAATTTAAGATGGATTCAACCAAAACTAGTAACCTAAAGTCTAGTTTCGCCATGATCACAAAATTAGTCATTGTTTATGTGAGGCTTAGCCTTGAAGTTGAGATAAAATATCATAAATCCTGGTTCCGAGAGCGGAGCTTCCAGTGGCAGTAAAAACAATATGAATAAGCAAGAAAGTAAAATATTATTAAGCTTTTGATAAAATGTAGTATATGATTGTCAGAAAATTTGTCCCCTTACAATGATGGTAGAGCTTACTATTTATAGTTTCACCTATGGAACAAGGTCCTAGGATCAAGCCCCTCTTAAATGACAATTATGAAGGCCATTAAAGAATGTGTAATGGTAGACAGTAAATGTCATATTCTCCATAACGGACCATGCACTTAATGCTATAAAATATTCTTCATAAAATACCACTTGGTGGTAGACATTTATTTCGCCTTCAAGAATATCATTCTATCCGGTAACAAGCTAAATCATTGCCTTCGAACTCGACTGTCTTCTATCTTTGGCTCTACGTGTCACTTTCACATGCGATCATTAAATATGAATATATCTTACCCTATATAGATAGTCCCCCTGCTTTCCGGTGGTATAACTTTGTGTCACCGAGAAATTCTCTGATCCCTTATGAAAAGTTTCTGACGGCTTTAATGCCCTGAACATGCGCCATCCCTCGATTCAGCACCACTTTTACCGGCTATCAAGGTATTTATGGTTACGATTTTAGCTGCTTATTCCTTTACTTATACGCATCAAAATTCTTCATTTACACTTCATACTTTTCCAAACTTTCTCAAACTCTTTTACTCAACTCATATATGTCTTCAACTTTCTCTAACCTTCTTCTTTAGAGAAAACCTCTTCCTCGTTTCTGATAAAAATGGCTTCTTCTTCCAAAAACCTTAGTTCCTCAAAGAACAAAGATAAAGCGGATGATGTTGCTCCTCCTGCGGAGGGCACCATCATTCCAAAGACCCTTGTCACAAATAAGGACTTCGAAGAGAAGTACCCTTCTGCTAATCCCCGCACGTGGTCTGTTAGCGTATATCCTTCTTCTATCCGTCCTTCTAGCATTACTGTGAAGGAAGACTGTGGTTGTCAGGATTTGAACATCATTGCTCCTGACCTAGCGGAGCGGGTAACCTTCTCCAAGAAGGGTTTTATGTATGTTTACACATACCCATTAACTTTGGACCCATTTTCGTTGAGTGGGGGGCTTGACTCTATTATCTTGGAGATTTGTTTCCGCTACCAAGTATGTATGGCATAGGTGAGCCCTTATGTGTGGCGGACAATAGCATGTCTTTAGGGCTATGCCAGGAGACGGGAGAAGAGATTTCCCTGGCTCGGTTAATGGACCTTTATTCCTCTAATATTTTTCGCGGGGCAATGATACACTTAAACAAATAGGGTCACCATGCTTTGCTCACGAGCATGGATGATGACAATGACCATGGGTGTATGGAGCTGTTCATTGTAGCTACCACCGGGGATATCATCCCGGCTATGACTTTATCCTTTCCTGAATCTTGAGATCGTACACGTAAGTTCGAAATCTTCCTTTTTTGTATGATTAAAACTTTTTCACGCCATTTCTAACTCCTCTTTTGTTTTTGTTATCCTAGCAACTCGGTGTACACCTCCAAGGGTTGAGGGCTTAGACCAATGGGTCCTGAAGATTCTGGATATTACCAAGCCTGAGACGCACCGATGGAAAGAACTGGCCCTTAAATATGGGTGGAGGGCCAAAAATCATAGTAAGCTACTTTCTGAACTAACCTTGTTTTTATCTTTTCGTGAAAGGATTTTTGGCTAACTTCTTTTCTATTCAGTTCAGGTCTACTGCAGGGCTCTGTCTTCGTCACCGAGAAGGAATTTTTGGCCGATCCCTCAGATGCGGCAAGGTTGTTGTAAGAGAACTTTGCTCGAATGAGTGTCGTCAGACTTGCTTTTGGTACAAGTTCTTCCTCTCGGAGTCCCCAACCAAAGAACAAGCAACCGAAAAGGCAATGCTCCTCTTCGACCGGAGGTAAAAATAAGAAGGCGAAGAGTGCCTCGATCGAACCAACTGCGGATACTGTGGTGATCGATGATGATGGAGAAGCTAGTGATGATGGTGCTCCTCTAAATAGAAGACGATGACTTTTATCAGCTTAACAGGATGCTCAATTTGTCGGGTTAGTTACACAAACCGAAGACGATGTCCAAACACTCTAGGAGGAATGTGATATAGTGGAAGATGCCAACTCCCGTTTCTGAGTTCTGGTTGTTGTCCAAGTACCGTGAGGATGGGTACCAGGTCTCTCCCGTCTTTGGTTGATGAGCAACCAACAATTAGCATTGCTTTTGCCGCAACTTCTTCTCTACCCACAATGCCATCAGCTTCGTCTCCTTCAACCTTGCTCCGCCACCAGTAATTGCTTTATCATCTCTACCGGTAGCAGTTGTCCGAGAGGAGGATGTCCCTCTTCCCTAGTTCCCAATTCATGGGAATTTGGGGCATAATTATTCTGCCCCCTCCGAAGATCCACAGAGGAGGAGTAATGTCACCCTCTCAGTTTCTACCGGATGTCATCTGTTGTCCCGGCCGGTGGAACTTGCTAATTACCTATATTTGAAGCCCCTGTCTTCAGAAAAAGATAGGAATAAGATACAAACTCTCTCAAGGGAGTGTTTATTGAATAATGCCATGCACAACACAACAGCGGTATGATCTTTGTTTACACTGTTATTTCTTCTATCTTTGTTATGGCATGGTCTTTAGCTTGTATTTTTGTTTTGCAGGCCAATTTCCTTGCTTCTGGTTGCCTTCAAAGGCTGATTCGTGATAAGGAGGAACTTACCTCCAAGCGGGATCAACTTTTGGCCGAGTGAGATCAAACCGCTACTCACCTCTTAGAACTTGAAGCATGAGCTGCTAAGGCCTAGGGTTTAAGCCTCGGTTGCAGCAAAGTGAGCAAGAAGTAGTGACCCTTGGCCAGGAGACCGCCTAGTTAAGGGTGCAATTTGAAGAAGCTAGGACCAAATGGGTTGAAGTCCATAATGACATTCTTGCTGCATCCGACCGTGAGGCTGCCTCTACAGAAAGATTGAATAATTTGGAGGCAGCCTTAAACTCCAAAGCAGAAGAAGTTACTATTACCGAGGAGAAATATGCCCGGTTGTAGGAGAAGCATAAGAAGGTCATGGAGTACAATAAAGTTTTTAGCTCAACTAATTGTGACCTTGATGTCATCCTCCGGGCCACTAGATCTGCGCGGGACATCCTTTCTATCGAGGTTGACCAACTTAAAAAGAACTTCAGCGTCAATCGTCTTCCCTCATTGTTGAAAACACATATTCTATGTACAACATGAGGAGAAAAACCTTGGAAGAGGCCAAAGTGAGTGTCATCGACTTTGATGCCGAAATTGCTATGGCCCGTGAGCTGGAGTTAACTGCGTGAAGGGGTCTTTCAGTCTGGCCTAATGCTACCCACTCTTCTGGTTTCGGTTTCGAGTTCTCGAAAATTGAAGAAGAACTAGAAGGTGGCGATGGTGAAGGCCAAAATATTGAACCAGCAACGAATCTACCCTCTTCTCTTGGGGGGGCGTCGATGCTTCTCTTCCTCCTGGTTATGGAGATGTGGGGGCTTAGCTTTCGCATTCTTTTCTTTCTCATACTTTTGTACTTGTGTTGTTTGCCACATTATTGTAAATAGAAGCATATTTTTGTTCAAGTATCGTGCACGTTTTTTTTTTATTTTCTGTTTAAGTATTGCGCAAGTTTTCCTTTTTGCGTCCGTTTTGTTTAAGTATTATCGCAAGTTTCCCACACTGAGATATGCGAGGCTTTGAGTGTATTTTTCCCCAGTAGTAATTGGACTCCGGGCACAAGCGCTTCTGAAATCAACCCTTTAAGGTGAGGTTTTTTTTAGTATTTGGATTCCGGGCACAAATTCTTCTGAAATCAACCCATTAACGTGAGGATTTTATAAGGGAGAGCCCTCTTATGTTTACGGTGCTCTTGAAGAGGATGTCTCCTGTTCATTACAACACTAACATTTGAAGTACTTGTTTAACTTTTAAATGATAAAATTAATTCATCATTCAGACAAGAAACAAGATAGAAATAAAAGGACTTCACTTTGTTTCTTCCATTTTTAAAAGTACATAAACATTCGTCGTGCTAAAAAGAAGTTACCATTACTTGTGGCTTACTTGTATAACTTATTTCTATGGGGCTGACCGCGCAGTCCCCAGTCCCGATGAGACAACATTTCTTCCGGGTTTTTTATTCTGGTTGATGTGGCAGTCATTGTTGTTGTATCCTCATATCATCCCCTCTAATGTTCGAATGCGAAAAATGCAAATTTGAACACTGGAAATCTTGATCCTTTAGAGATTCCACTAATGGATGGTTAGATAATCTTTAGTTCGGTAACAAGCTTCACTCTCCCTTAGGAACTTTGCTATTGAGATAAGGACTATCTAACAACCCCTAGTGGCTTGTACTCATGAACGGTCGGGTAACCCTTGTCCGATAGTAAATTTTACTTCATAGTAGGAAATTTTTCTACCGAGCCAAAGATTATCTAAATGTTTCGTAGTGATCCGTTGTTTGCATGCCTTGTTGCTTTAAGGTCTTATTTCTACTGGCGAAGCTTCCTTTTGTAATATGTTTTCCATTGCTGCCTCGTTAAAAACCTTGCCAGAAAAACCCAATCGGGACAAAAACTGGGCGAAGGGAAAAAAGAGTGCAGCACATACTTTTAACGTAGGCGAGGCTCATTAGCAATAGTATCTTTTGAGGTGTGCCACATTCCAGTTTCTCGGTAACTTTACTCCGTTTTGATTTTCCAATTTGTATGACCATTTTTCGGTGACAGCTAAAACCCAATAGGGGCCTTCTCATGTTGGGCCTAGCTTCCCTACGTTGAGCTCCCGGGTGTTCTGAGTTACTTTACTTAAGACCAAGTCTCCTACTTAGAAATAGCAGAGGTTGGTTCTTCGATATAATATCTCTTCTCTGCTTTTGGGCTGCCCTCCTTATATGCGCCATGTCCCTGCGTTCGTTGAGTAGCTCTAATTTGACCAACATTGCTTTATTGTTTGCTTCTTCGTTCGCTCGGAAATATCTCAGGGTAGGTTCTCCTACTTCCACTAGGATCAGGGCTTTTGCTCCGTACACAATAGAGAAAAAGGATTTTCCCCCGTGCTTGATTTTGCCATTGTTCGGTATGCCCACAGTACTCCTGACAGCTCTTCGGGCAATTTTGTCTTTGGCTGCTTCAAATCTCTTTTTGAGATTTTGTATAATTACCTTATTCGTTAATTCTGCTTGACCGTTTGCGCTTTGATGATAAGGTGATGAGGTGATCCTTTTGAATTTCAGGTCTTCTAGGAACTTTGTGACCTTAGCGCCTACAAATTGTTGTATGTTTTCGCACGCTATATATTTTGGTATCCTAAATCTGCAAATTATATTCTCCTATGAGAAATCTACCATTTCGTGTTCGACGATCTTCTGATAAGGACCCGCTTCAACCCATTTAGAAAGATAGTTAGTTAAAAATTTTAAAAAAACTTGCCTTACAAAGGGTCGGTCGCAGCGGACCGACTATATCCATCCCCCACTTCATGAATGGCCAGGACGACAAAACTGAGGGTAGCGGCTCTATCACTTGATGTACCAATGATGCATAGCATTGACATTTATCACATTTTTGAACATAAGTCTTTGCATCTTGTTCCATCCAGGGCCATTAGTATCCTCCCATAATTAATTTTAACACCAAAAGGAATTTGCGCCTGCGTGATACCCACAAATCCCTTCGTGGAATCCTCGCATAACATTATTAGCTTCAAAAGTTCCCAAACATCGGGCCAACGGGCCTTGGAAGGATTTTTTGTATAATTAACCTCCCTTGAAATTGTACCGCACTGCTTTAGTGCGTAGCGCCCGAGATGCCTTGGGATATTTAGCTAATTTTTCATGCTCGAGATAGTCTACTAACGTTAAAATCTACTAACGTTATAAATAGGAGATTATATACCTTCGTCCTCACGAATTAAAATATCACTTACCGCTACCTCCAAGACTGCTAAGTAAATCAACAGTTGTTCACTTTCCTCCAATTTTGAAAATAATGGAGGACTTGACAAATACCTTTTCAAATCATTCAAAGTCTACTGAGATTGTCCACTCAAAGTTGTTCTTCTTTTTGAGGAGCACAAAGAAACGATGTTATTTTTTTGAAGACCGAAAAATGAATCTACTCAAAGCAGCCAGTCTCCCTATCAGCCTTTGAACCTCTTTTATTCTTGATAGCTGGTCCGGGATATCTTCGATGGCTTTAATTTTGTTGAGGTTAGCCTCGATCCCCCTTTGTGACACCAAGAATCCCAGGAACTTACCGTAGCTGACCCCAAATGCATATTTTTGGGGTTGAGCTTCATGTTTATGCTTCCTTAAGATGTCAAAGGTTTCTTGTAAGTGTTTACGATGATCACTTGCGCTCAAAGACTTAACCAGCATATCATCTATGTAACCTCCATAGTTTTCCTTATTTATTTCTCAAACATTTTGTTCACGAGACTCTAATAAGTGGCTTCGGCGTTCTTAAGCCCGAAGGCATCACATTGTAGCAATATGTATCAAAGTTAACAATGAACAAAATTTTTTCCTGATCCTCCAGGCTCACCCTTATTTGGTTGTACCTAGAGTAAGCATCGAGGAAACTCATTAACTCATGTTCGACCGTCGCATCAATCATTTGATCAATATTTGGAAATGGGAATGAATTTTTTAGGAATGCCTTAATTAAATCCTTGTAGTCTACGCACATGCGAAATTTATTCTTCTTCTTCTTTGGCACTACTATTACGTTAGCTGACAGTCAGGATACTTTACCTCTCAGATTGAACCGATATCAAGTAAGCGAGTTACCTTTTCTTTGACGAATTTGTTTTTGACCTCGGCAATAGG
This sequence comes from Nicotiana tabacum, assembly GCF_000715075.1. NCBI lineage: Eukaryota > Viridiplantae > Streptophyta > Magnoliopsida > Solanales > Solanaceae > Nicotiana > Nicotiana tabacum. Next base: position 116,187,075 of record NC_134084.1, read on the forward strand.
ACGTTTTTACTGTCTTACAGAAGGGATGCTAGGATCCAAACTTAGTTTGTGCACGACCACTTCTGGCGGGATACTTGTTATATCCGCATGCAGCCATGCAAAACAATTAACATTAAATTTAAGAAATTTGATAAACCCAGACTTGAGCTCAGGGTATAATCTTGTCCCCAAGTGGAACTTCCTCTCAAAGAACTTTTAAACAATGCAACTTGTTCAAGCTCTTCCGATGTGGATTTTGTTGCGTCCATTTCTTACAGTACTTGGAAATATCTTGGTACCTGATAGGATTTCGACGACTCCTCCCCCTAGTTGACTTTGTTCGGCTCGGAAACATGCGCCGGTTTCTTTAATTGCTACGCCTCATGCTCCTTCCCTTTTCTACTGGAAACTGAGATTGCATTCATCTCCCTTACTATCGGTTGGTCACCTCTTATTTGTCTAATTCCTTCAGAAGTTGGGGATTTCAGCAACTGATGATATATTGATGGTACAACCTTCATCTCGTGCAACCACAACCTCCCCAAGATAATATTATAGCCCATATTGCCATCCGCCACCTCAAAAAAGGGTCGTCTTTATCACCCCTTCGGTATTTGTGGGCAGCAGGATCTCTCCTCGAGTTGTCACGCTTGCTAGGTTGAGCCCGACAAGGAGTTTTGTGGCCGGAACGATAATTCCGGTGAGCTTGGCTTGCTCCAACACTCTCCATTGGATGATATTGTCTAAACTTCCTAGGTCCACCAAAACACGTTTAATTTTAAAATCTAAGACATATAAAGAGATTACCAAAGCATCATTGTATGACATCAGCAATCCATCTATGTCTTCCTCCGTGAAAGTAATTTCATCCTTAGCGACTTTCAGAGTCTCTTATTGTAAGTCACTAACACATTCGTCTTTTTTCCGCCAAAAATGTCACATCATTAATCCCGTTAATCTCGTTCCCCCCGAAAATCATGTTGATCGTCAAGCGTGGGGGATTTTCTCCATTTTTCGAAGGTTCTTCATTATCACGATTGCGGCAGTAGTTGTTTTTTCCTGATTGCTTAAAGATTCTCTAAGATGATCGTTGTTCAGCAATGTCGCCACCTCCTCGCACAAATGTCGACTGTCCCTTGTCCGTTGACCATTGGTCCCATGATATTCGCACCATAAATTAGGATCCCTTTGGCTGGGATTAGATCTCATTGGCTTTGGGAACCGTACTTCTTTAATGTTACTCAAAACCGACACTAGATCCACTATGATGGCGTTAAAGTTGTACTTGGGAAGCCTGGGGTAGGAAGAATCTCGAGAACCCGATGTTTCCTGGTCCTACAATGACAGATTATTTTGATCGCGATCAGTTCTCCTATCAATAGCAAATTTATCCGCTGATCAGAAACCTCTACCGAGTCCTTCGGCTCGCTTATAGGGCAAAAACCGACCCCTTGAAGATTGTCGATCTGTGTCGAAATAATCCTTTAATTTCTCTTTATTCTTCTCTCGGTATCAACCTTTGGTTGACGCCGCAAAACTGAGCTGGTCATCTTCAATTCTTATCTTTGACTCATACCGATTGTGAACATCTACCCATGTTGTTGTTTGGAACTCGAACAGACTTTCTTCCAATTTTCGGGAAGCATCGGAACTTCTCAGATTCAATCCTTTAGTAAATGTTTCTACTGCCCATTCATGTGGTATGATCGGGAGCAACATCCTTTTTTTCTAGAATCGGGTCACAAACTCCTGCAATAATTTAGACTCTCCTTATGAAATCCTGAATATGTCGGCCTTTCAGGCCAGTACTTTTCTGGCCTCGGCATGGGCCTTAATGAAAGAATTTGCGAGCATCTTGAAGGAATCTATGGAATGCTCGGGTAAGAGTGAATACCATGTCAGGGCTCCCTTCATGAGGGTCTACCCGAAATTCTTTAATAAGACTGACTCAATCTCATGTGGAGCCAAATCGTTTCCCTTCACCGCCATTGTATAGGTGGTGATATGCTCCTGAGGATATGAAGTCCCATCATACTTTGGCACATTTGGCATTTTGAATCGCTTCGGGATCAACTCCGGTGCTGAGCTCGGTCTGAATGGCAGTTGGGTGTACTTCTTTGAATCCGGTCCTTTTAATACTGGTGGTGCACCCGGAATTTGATCTATTTAAGTTTATTTCCCTCATGAACCGCATGAGTTTGGTTTTAAAAGGATCGTTCTCATTGTTGTTATCGGATCCGCTATTGTTGCCCCGACCCTGTAAAAATCGACTTTGCCCCTTAGGGCGTTGTTATCAACCCTCTGCATTGTTTGATTCGCTGGAGCATCGGGAGGAACTAGACCTCTTCCATTCACGTTGTTGGAAGCACCCGACAATGCTTGCCTTAATTCTGTCATGACCTGATCCTACCATGAGAGATGACCCATAATGGTCTTTTGCTGCTCCCTCGGGATCCTTACTATTTCAATGACGTGCCCTTCATCAGCATCATTAGGAGTTGCCTCTCGAACATATCGTGGATATTGCCCGCCATGAACTGGCGTGGCCTCATCCCCCTCGTTGCAAGTATCACTGATGGAATCTTCATGCTGAGGTTGATTTCTTTGTGCCTCAACATTGTGTGTGATGTTGACATCGTTATCTGCCATTTTTAATGATTTTTGCTAAGAACAAAGAATCAAACAAGTTGGTAATAGTTACATGGACCAATTCAATTACACAACTGTCTATGCCCCACAATGGACACCAATCTATTTACCCATAAAATAATACAGTTGAATTTATATGTGGTTTATAGACAAGTGAATCGATTTGATGCTAAAATAATAAATAAATTAGATAGAGAATGTAAGACTTAGCCTTGAAGTTGAGATAAAACAACAGAAATCCTGGTTCCGAGAGCAGAGCTTCCGGAGGCAGTAAACATTATATGATTAAACAAGAAAGTAAAATGTTATTAAGTTTTTGATAAAATGTTGCTTGTTAGAAAATTCACCCCCTTACAATAATTGTAGAGCTCATTATTTATAATTGCAACCAGGGACAAGGTCCTAGGTTCAAGCCCCTCTTAAATGACGATTATGAGGGCTATTGAAGAATGTGTAACTATAGGCAGTAAATGTCATATTCTCCGAACGGACCATGCACTTAATACTATAGAATAATCTTCCTTAAATGCCACCGGGTGGCCGACATTTATTTCGCCTTCATGAATATTATTCTATCCGAAAACAAGCGAAATCATTGTCTTCAGACCTGACTGTCTTCTGCCTTCGACTCCACATATCGCTTTCTAGTGCGATAATTAAATGTGAACATATTTTAATCTATACAATTACACTGACTGAAATTTACCAAACAGATTGGAATGAATAAAAAATAATTGTTAACGTTGTTATTATTGTTACATCTTTCATTTTAGTGGTAGGTGATAGAAAGATGAGTTTAATGCTATATGCTGTTGCCACACTCAACGGGGGTTTTGGTGGTGGGGTCCACCTTTGATGTGGGACCATCAGCATCTATCGTCACTCCGAAATGCAGCATCCCGGAGCCGGTGATTCGTCGGAAAAGTAATGTCATACGTCCGAGTTGACATGGGCGAATATCAGAGTTACTATAAATAGTAAATTAAAGAATCAAATAACTTGCTGATGCAAGCTTAGGAAAATCATTTTCATTTGCTTAAGGTAGTTTAAAATGACATAAATAGTTCGTCGATTGTACTAATTAACCTTAATGTACTAAGATTGACATTAACTTTATAAAAAGAAGTTAGTAGAAATTTACTTTAGATTATAGAATGACATTTATTGATGGACTCACGTGAACATTTCAAGAATTAATTACTGTAATTAAACAGTTCTGTTAGACACATTGATTCTTAGTTGGGTACTTGGGTAGGATAGCATTTCTTAACATAAAAGCAAAAGCCAAATATTCCATATCCAGATATTGTATCGAATATATGTATTCGCTTAAGTCTTGAAGTAAGTATGACTGATTTTGTTTTTGGATTCGCATTCCAGATTTGCATTACGCAAGGCCAGTAAAAAAAAAAATTTATCTAGCACTATTTTTTTATTCTTAAAATTCGAATCCGAGACCTCTTACCACAATCCTTGCAGTGGTGATTCCTTAGCACCCAATAGAAAGGAACAGAGTACAGTTGTGATACCAAATGTATATAGTAATAAGTAGGTAGTGGAATTAGAATTTCAACGTATACAGAGAATCCATACCTTAATTTTATTCCTTTTGAGAATCATAACGTCACAAATTTCCAATTTTTCGCCAAACATTAACCCCATTTAGAAATTCGAGATTTTCTTTGAGTTCCTATTTAATATATATTCTCGTTTTATCCATTTGTTGGATACACCTTTTCAGTGCTAAATTCTTCTTTCTTCTGATTTTTATATCACCACGTATATGTAGTTTTGCTTACACAAATATGAGATTCTACCATAACGTGATTAATACAAATCAACTTTTCTGACAAAGTTATTGAAGAAAAAAACTAAGTTATAATCTGATTATGTTAATCATCTCATTTTTCTAAGTAAAACCACCTAACTTGTGATTTATGTTCATGAATTAACTTTAAATATCCTTGTGCTTATGTATTAGACTCCTCCGAATTGGAACGTTTTAATTTTCTCTTCGAGCTAGCATCCGGTGTCCTGGCGCCACTTATCCAAATACGTGTAGTAAAAAGTCTATTATGAGAGTTTAGAGCTTTCTGTCGAAGATGACTATATTCAGAGGTCGATTTGGTTAAGGGTAAATGAATTTTTATCATTTTAGTGATAGTGATTTACACTTTTCTAATTCCTTTTATTTTATGGAAAAGCGGAAATCCATTAATCACATAATCAGATTCTATTTTTTATTTTTACAAAAAAAGAGAAACAAAATAGATATGAGTTTAAGTAATCTACACCTTTAGTACAAGAAATTTTTACACCATCTATCGGATCATATCATTAACCCTGCATGCGTACGTGAAATGCTCTTAGCCCACAAAACATGAATCAAGAGATCATCGCAAAATTCCACAAAGAAATTAAAGGGGGATTGATTTGAACTCTCATCACTAACATCTTGTGAAATTGTAATATTTGCTTTGAAGAAGAAGATGATGATAAGTATTGATAACAATTCGACTAACGGTCCTTCAAAAGCCTGGAATCGATCGATTGATATGATCTTAAAAAACAGACATTTCAACTCCAATGGATATGGCCAGCAGAAGAGGAGACAAATCTGATCGATCATCAGATGTAGGGAGTGAACTTTCATGCAATAAACAAGGAAATTTCACAAAGCGACAATCATCAATAAGGAAAATGGCCGGGGCGGCCCTTCCAATTTTTTATTACACCTGTTATATATAAGTTTTTAAAAAAACTGTGGAGTGAAAAAAGTTTGATTTCTTTCTTTAACAAATATAGAAAAGACGGATATGCAACTGCTATGATTTCTGTCAAGGAAATTGCACTTGAAAAGAATATCAAACCCGAATTTTGTAAGAAACGTGTGATATATAGGAAGTGACAATTTGATGAGAATGTTTATAACCAAATCTCAAAATCTTTCAAAGAGTCCTTTAGAGTTGATTACTGTTATACATAGTGTTAGGACCAAAAAAATCAGGTGTCATGCGGAAGCTAGTAAAACAACATTTGAACGACGATAAATCAAATAACAGAAGAGAAATATACTAAAAGAGACACAAACATATAACGTGGTTCGGTCAACTAACCTACATCCACGGACTGAGATGAACAATCTACTATCTAAAAAGAGAGTACAAAATATCGAGAGAACAACCTCACGAAGAGGCAAATACAAGTGACACGCTAACACTTGTCCCGTAAAGTTCCCCTTAAACACGACTTTCAAACCTCATATGGCTACATTGTGGATGCTATTGAATCAGAAGGAAGGATCCTCACTTTATAGAAGCCCAAACCTTTTTCCTCCAAGAAAAAGGACTAGCCAAATATTGGAGATTTATAGTTTCCTTCTACAAAAAGAAAAACCCAATTAAGGTACTTATATTGTCCTTTTCCTTCAAGAGATAGGAAAATTAAATATGATAAGAAAATCAGGATAAACAGCAACACATAGTAGATAAAGCTATTTTTCATTTCAAAGTAGATTTGAACAATTCGAAGCATATGAAAATATTTTTAATTTTCTATTTAGCGGTAAAAATAAAGATCACTAGATGATGAAAATTTGAAAAAATATTGCCTCAATCTTGAATATTCTTTAAAGCATAATAATTAATTCGATATTAGTGGTTTAGATTTATTTTTTGAATTAAAAGTATCACGGAAAATAGTATAATTATAAGATGGAGTAGCAGTTTAATTGATACACTCAATCAAATATAAATATTTGATTCTTTTCTAAATGTCTATATTGCTTATGGAATAATATTAATAACTCTTATTACCGTTGCTTCAGCGGAAAGAAGTTGTCAAAATTAAAATTAATAAAGTCTTACCTAACATCAACAATGTCTCAAGAAAGATTAAATGGATTAGCTATATTGTAAACTGAGAAATACTTATTAGGAGTTATTGATTATAATAAAATTATTAATTACTTTGTATCAAAGAAAATTTTAAAAAAAATAGACTTCAAATAAATAAATAAATAATTTTCTTTTAAAAAATTTAGGGCCCCTCATAAAGTTTGGCTTTAGGCCATTAAATTAGTCGGGCCGTCGGGGAAAAAGGTGTAAAAGTTGTGTGGGGTAGCCACTTTTTAAAGTGGTATTTACTTTTTATCCAACATTTTTAATGCTGAGCAAAATTAGGCACTAGTCTATTAAAATTAATATAAAAAGACGGTGTTACCCTTTCTTCTATCTCTTGACCCCACCTTGGACCAACACATCTTCTTCGCTTCAGTGTCAAAAGTCCTTGCTCTTTGTTCTTTTTCTCCTCCTCGAGATCGACCAGGTGAGTTCATCTCACTAGCCAACCCAGTTCCCTCGCTCTTTTTCTTTCTTGGGGATTAGGTGACAGACTATACAATTCAACATCGACCAAATGAGAGATACTACACTCTCAAGAAAAAGAAATCTCAAGCTTTTCTATCTGGTTTGCTGCTTGGTTTGTAGTTTGTTTTTTCTTTGGTCTAGAATAGACTCTAAAGTAGAGTCTTAATTAGTAGCAATTAAAAAAAGAAATAAGGTAAACAAGAGATCTTAATTAAGGACCAGAAGTTTCCTAAATTTCAAAATGAAAGTTAAGGACAATAGGTCCTGAACTTACAGTTACAAGTTCAAAAGTTAAGGACAATAGGGCCTGAAGTCCTGAACTTAGACTAACAAGCTCAAAAGTTAAGGAAAATAGGTCCTGAACTTAGGCTAAGAAGCCCAAAAGTTAAGGACAACAGGTCCTAAACTTAGACTAACAAACTCAAAAGTTAAGGACAATAGGTCCTGAACATAGACTAACAAGCTCAAAAGTTAAGGACACTTGGTCCTGAACTTACAGTTACAAGTTCAAAAGTTAAGGACACTTAGTCCTGAACTTAGACTAACAAGCTCAAAAGTTAAGGACAACAGGTCCTGAACTTAGACTTACAAGTTCAAAAGTTTAGGACAAGTAGTCCTTAACTTAGAGTTACAAGTACAAAAATTAAGCAAAGGCGGTCTTAAACTTCGAGTTCTAAGTTCAAAAGTTAAGGACATGTAGTCCTGAAGTCTTGAAATTAGAGTTGCTAGTTCAAAATTTAAGGATATGTAGTCTTGAACTTAGAGTTGCAAGTTCAAAGTTAAGGACACTTGGTCCTGAACGTTTATGAGCAGAAGGGTGTTTTCTTCCGGGCAGATAAAGTTTATTAAAGCAGTGGCTAAAGACTAAAGATATTTTAAATAGTGGCTTAAAAGTAAATACATGTGTTATTAGTGGCTAATCGTGCACTTCCCCCGAAAAAGGCACTAGTACGTACTTGGATTACAATAGATTTTCATAATATGTTTTTCGTGTCCTTTAAAGATCCGTACGTTATCAACTTAATCATGTGTAGTCTTCTCATGATTCTCATACGTATTGTATAGGTCCAAATTTGGATGACCACGACCACTGACAAATACGACAAGTGACGATATCCTTACGACACAGCGTCTTGTGGTCGTTGAAGATGGCGACGACTGACAGCAGTTAGAAGATGCGCGACATTTGTAGTAGTGTAGGCGCAACAGGAGGCAATAGGAATATACTTTCGAATATTCCCTATGTTACATCTTTTAGGGTTCAAGAGGGGGTTGTCCCTTATAAATAGGAGGGGAAGACTTTGTAAAAAGGGGATCGATATATTTTATTGGCCTTTGGCTAGAAGCATCCATTACAATATCTTTCTACATTCAAAGTTGTCATATTTATGCTTAATCATTCGGTTTCAAGATATTAAGAAACATTATTCATCTTGTTCATCCCTTGCATTTTTCAATCTAGAGTTTATTATACTTGGTAGAGATTTACCTCTTCATCTTCTTTAATTGATTTAATCAAAAAGGTTTCAATATCTTTTGGGTCAAACAATTTGGCGCCGTCTGTGGGGAATTTCTTTTGCTAAGATTTTAGTTTCATCTAGACTCCTGAAAGGGATAATCACCTCTTCATATCTTGGTACAAACCAACAATGGCAGGGAAAGGAGATGCAAGGCAAAAAGCAATAGTAGGCGTCATAGCCAACCTCCTGGACACCATCAACGAAGATAGCAGAGAGGATAACGAAAATGAAACACCAAACACCACACCCAGGGGAGACGCTTCACCTCCCCCGTACGAAAGCGTGACTACTTCGCGCGAGAGGAAAGCCTCCACATCTGCAACAGGAGAGGCACCACCGACAGTAAGAAGACTACTGAAAGAATGACTAACAAGTACTCTGAACACCATACTTGATAAACTCTCCCAAAGGGACAACAAGAATGTCGCACATGCAGATGTCATGATAAACGCTGATGAGCAAGACGCCCTCCGTACAGGTAACACTTATGTTGCTAATGACGCAGGCAATGATACGCTTGCAGTCGTTTTAAAGAAAATGGAGGAGATGGAAAATGAGAATAAGGCACTTCATGACCAAATGAAGAAACACCAAGAGAGGGTTGACAAAATACTAGGAACTCCAAAGTTGCTGCCAAAACGTAACGTTGGTCGATTCATCGATCAACCATACAGTGAAGAAGCGGCCCCCTACGCCATTCCAAAGACCTTCAAAATGCCTCCCTACATAAAGATATATGATGGTACTACTGATCCAGAATACCATATCATCCACTATGTTACAACTATAAAAGGTAACGATCTTTTAAAAGAGCAGGTACCATCGGTGCTATTGAAAAAGTTCGGTGAAACCCTAACAGGAGGAGCTTTGACATGGTAGTCTCAACTACCGGCACGCTCGATAGCAACATTCGAGGAAATAAAAGATAAGTTCGTCACCGCCCATACAGGAGCCAAAAAGGTAGAAGCTAGGGTAAATGATAAATTTACCGTAAGACAGATGTACGGCGAGGGACTCAGGGACTTCTTAGCTCGGTTCAATAGGGTGAGAATGAGATTTCCGAATGTGTCAGAAGGAATGGCAGTAGCAGCCTTCTAGAACGGATTAAACAGAAACAGGTCGAGAGCAGCCAAAAAATTGCTAAACAGGCTCATGAAATACCCTCCAACTGCTTGGGAAGAAATCCATAACGCCTACTACGCCGAGGTACGATCCAACGATGATGACCTCAGCGGTCCGACCCAACGGTTGACGTCACTTCAAACTGAAGAAAGGAAAGATCATCGCAATGACGGTCGAAGAGATCAGTTGGGGCCCCGCTTCGGTCGGAAAAAGCATCAGCCCTACGTCAGGATGTCTGCCCCACCCCCACTGTGGCACACGGATGCTCCTCCTCGACATACATCACCATATCGACACGAGAAAGGTATGCCTCCACTCCTATTCACTCACAATTTTTGTGTTTCTCTTTCAGAAATAGTGTACGCCCTAGAGAAACTCGATCTAGAGGTGCAATGGCCGCAAATGATGAGGTCAAACCTTAGCACTCGGAAGTCGAGTGCTTTCTACGAATTTCACCAAAGAAAAGGGGTCAGAAAACCGAAGTTTGCATAGGACTGCGACAGGAAGTAGTACGAATGCTAAGCCAGGGACACCTAAAAGAGTTACTGAGCAATTGAGGATGGGCTAACTTTGCCCCCGGACGCGAATAGCCCCAAGGACCTCCAAAATTGCCTTCTCCTACTCGCAATAAACAGATGATCATCAGCGGGGGCGATGACACAATAATCAATCATGTCAAGTTCACCACCACACATAAATTCAAATGATCAATCACCCATGAACGGTATGATGACCTCGAAGACAGTATCATCTTCGATAAGTCATATGCCGACGGTTTGTGTTTCCCTCAATATGATGCTCTTGCTATCACTTTACGTATTGCAGATACTGATGTAAAAAGAATAATGGTAGATGACGGGAGTGGCGCGTGTATTATCCATCCTCGAGTCCTCGTGCATATGAGACTCTAAGATAAAATAATACTGCGCTGCATAATGCTAACAGGTTTTAATAATGCAGTTGAACGGACTTCTGGAGAGATAGTGCTACCCATCCTAGCCGGGGGAGTCACCCTGGAAATGATGTTTCACATCATGAACTAGGAAATAGCTTACAACTCCATTATAGGGCGCTCGTGGATACACGCCATGCGAACGATCCCTTCTAGTCTTTATCAAGTGACCAAGTTTCCTACCCCATGGGGAATATTCAGCATTCGAGGAGAGAAACGCACTACACAAGAATGTTATCGCATCGCCCAAGATTGCGCATACACCCAACAACTCAAAGGAGCAAATGTAAAAGCATAGCAATCAGCGATGTTGGGAGCCAAACTTGACGTACGGACAGACGTTATCAAGGACCCCGACATCGTGGAAGTATCCAAATCAACGATAGAAAATCTTTATCCTAGACAACAATGATAGCACAAAAAAGGCTTATATCAGGCATAACCTCTCGGAACCAAGTAAGTTTTATAAGTTCTTGACTGACCATGCTGATCTATTTGCCTTCTCCCATGCAGATATGCCAGGTATCCCAAAGGATATCACCATACACAAGTTAAATGTCGACCCCCTTTACCCGCCGGTACGACAAATAAGATGGAAATTCAACGCCGCAATCAACGAAGTCGTCAGCGAAGAAGTCGATGAGCTGCTCACAAATGGATCCATCCGAGAGTCAAAATACCCTTAGTGGGTCGCCAATGTGGTCATGGTGAAAAAGAAAAACGAAATGTGGCGGATGTGTGTAGATTTCACGGACCTGAACAAGGCATGTCCAAAAGATTCTTTTCCATTGCCACACATCGACCAGCTCATCGATGCAACAACAAGACACGAGTTGCTAAGCTTCTTGGATGCCAACTCGGGTTACAACCAGATCCTCATGGAAGAAGAAGACCAGGAGAAAACCACTTTCATCACTCACCAAGGAATGCACTTCTATAAAGTTATGCCTTTCGAACTAAAGAATGTAGGGGCGACATATCAGAGATTGGTCATCAAAATGTTCAAAAACCAACTCGGTAAAACAATGGAAGTCTACATCGATGACATGATGGTTAAGTCGAAAAGGAAAGAAGATCATATCGATCATCTGAAGGAAGTCTTCGACATATTAAGACGATATGGCATGAAATTGAACCTTGAAAAATGCGCCTTCAGCATAAGCTCGGGAACGTTCCTCGATTTCCTAGTATCACAAAGAGGCATCGAGGTCAACCCATAATAGATTAAGGCCATCGAAGGAATACCCGAAACACTGACCAGTAAAAAGCAGGTACAAAAATTGACTGGACGGATAGCCACCTTATCGAGGTTCATCTCATGGTCATCGGATAAATGCCATAAATTCTTTAATGTATTAAGGAAAGACAATAGACTTCAGTGGAATTCAGAATGTGTCGACGCCCTAAGAAAACTAAAAGCATACTTGTCTTCGCCACCCTTACTTGCCAAAGTAGATCCAGGCGAGTGCCTCCTGGTCTACCTAGCCGTATCCGAAGTCGCGGTAAGTGTCGTTCTAGTCCGAGAAAACAAATGTATGCAATCTCCAATTTACTGTATCAGAAAAACCTTAATTGATGCTGAAATAAGGTACCCCCACCTTGAAAAACTGGACCTGGCACTAGCCGTAGCTTCACAAAATCTTAGACCATATTTTCAGTGCCACGCCATAAAGGTGGTGACAACTTTTCCTCTCAGAAGTATCCTGCACAAATCCGAATTATCGGGTCGACTGGCCAAATAGGCCATAGAACTAAGCGATCACGATATAACATATCAACTGCGAACTGCAAAAAAGTAGCAAGTGCTCGTCGATTTCGTCACCGATTTCAGCGCAGAGATACTGCTCGAAGTCGAGCAAGAAGCGCTTTGCACTTCATATAATGACCCGACCTCTAGGTCCTCTACACCGATGGACCATCCAACGCGTCGATATCGGGACTCATACTCATACTCGAAGTCCCAACCTTCGAAGTAATTCGCCAATCTGTACGATGCCCTGAAATGACTAACAATGAGGCCGAGTATGAGGCTGTAATTGTAGGATTGAAATTGGCCCTCAGATATGGTGCTCGACGGGTTATCCTCCACTGCGACACTCAACTTGTTGTAAATCAAATTACTGGGACTTTCCAGATTAAGGAGAAGAGGTTGCAGAAATACCAGACCGAAATCCACAAACTGCTACCAGAATTCGACGAATGCTGATTCGACCAAATACCCCGAGCACAAAACATCAAAGCAGACGGTCTCGTCAAGCTGGCAGCAACAACTAAAAACATCACCAAGGAGAACGTGGTCACCCTCCTCCACTCATCAATAGACCAAGTCGAGGTACATTCTATAAATTTAACTTGGGACCGATGTAATCGCATCATATCATATCTACAGGAAGGAATACTCTCACAAGATAAATAGAAGCCAAAAAGCACCGAATACAATCGGCCAGATATAGTCTCATAAACCACGACCTTTATAAAAGGACGTTCGGCGGCCCATTAGCCAAATGCCTTGGACCAAATCAGACAAGGCGTGTGCTCGAAGAGGTACACAAAGGTCAATGCGGTGCCCATACAGGCAACTGGGCCCTCATTAGGTGTCTTATTCGTGCAGGATACTACTGGCCTACTATGAAGAAAGAGGCCGCAGAGTACGTCAAGAAATGTAAGCAATGCCATAAATACGCCCATATGATACACCAGGCGGGGGAACTCCTGCATTCCGTCACCTCTCCATGGCCATTTATAAAATGAGGGATGGATATCGCCGGGCCCCTCCCAGCAAGGCGAGGTAAGATACGCTTCCTTTTGGTTTTAACTATCTACTTTTCCAAATGGGTGGAAGCAGGTGCGTTCGCTCAAATACGCGAACAAGAAGTCATCGCGTTCATCTGGAAAAACATCATATGCCGCTTCGGCATCCCCAAAGAAATCAGTGGCGATAACGGACCCCAGTTCGTCGGAAAAAAAATGACCGAGTTCTTCAAAAATGGCATATCAAGCGGATACTCTCCACGCCATATCATCCTCCCGACAACGGTTAAGCGGAATACTCCAATAAAAGAATATTAAAAAAAAGCTTAAGGACACCAAAGGGCTTTGGCCGGAACTGCTACCGGAGGTTCTATGGGCCTACCGCACAACACCGAAGACCAGCACTGGTGAGACGTCGTATTCACTGGTCTACGAAACTGACGCAGTCATACCCGTTGAGGTTGGGGAACCTAGCCTGATATACTCCAACGATAGTGGATCAAGCAATGACGAAAGCAGATTACAAGACATGGATGAGGTCGAAGAACGAAGGGATATGGCACACATAAGGATGGTGGCCCAAAAACAACAAGCGGAAAGGTCCTATAACAAGAAAGCCAAAGTACGACCACTCAGAGTTGGGGACTACGTACTAATGGCCAAAATGCAAGTAGAGAAGGACCCGAATGAAGGGAAATTGGGAACAAACTGGGACGGGCCATATAAAATCATAGCAGCAGCAAGCAAAGGAGCATTCCAATTAGAAACAATGGAAGGAAAACTACTACACAATAACTGGAATGTCGCCCACCTCAAGTACTTCCACTTCTGAAAAGAGACGCCGCCCAAGTTGTACTTTTTTCCCTCGCCCGGGTTTTGTCCCAATAGGGTTTTCTTGGGGAGGTTTTTATTGAGGTGACGAGGGGGACGTCTCGAGGTTTGAAGTATTGTTCATTGCCCTGCCTACTGATTACATCTCCAGGCCGATCAATGAAGGGACTAGATGTAAAGAATCTCCATTATATGTACGAAATCGACATGTATATCCGACATATGAATAAAATCACTCTATTATGTATACGAAATCAACACGCGTCTCCAATGTATGAATGAAACTGGCATCTACAATACTCCAACAAATAAAAAATAATGCCACCCTCACGACGGGATACTACTTTGGCGCCAACTCGAAAGTAACATCCCAATGGCTAAGGCCATCAACAAAAAATGAGTTCGATATCATTCGAACCACGACGGGATACTACTTCGGCGCCAGCTCGAAAGTAAAATCCCAATGGCTAAGGCCATCAACAAAAAATGAGTTCGATATCATTCGAACCACGACGGGATACTACTTCAGCGCCAGCTCGAAAGTAACATCCCAATGGCTAAGTCCATCAACTAAAAATGAGTTCGATATCATTTGAACCACGACGGGAACTTCGGCACCGGCTCGAAAGTAACATCCCAGTGGCTAAGGCCATCAACGAAAAATGAGTTCGACATCACTCGAACCACGACGGGATACTACTTCGGCACCAGCTCGAAAGTAACATCCCAATGGCTAAGGCCATCAACAAAAAATGAGTTCGACTTTATTTGAACCACAACGGGATATTACTTCGGCACCAACTCGAAAGTAATATCCCTACGGCTAAGGCCGTTGCTAACAAAACGAGTTCAAGTAAACTCACAACATAATGAGTTTAACATTTCAACAAAGCTTCGGAGTGATGTAACTGCGGCAAAAGTCATCGTCAAACAAATCGAAGAAAGGAAACAACAACTCAGAGATACACGACCAAAACGACTTTCATTACACCAAATATATTACAAATATTTGTTTTTACAAAAGGCTCAATGACGCCGTTACAAAAATTGCAAAGCAAAAAATAATTACAAACCAAATACTACACATCATTTTCGGCGCCATACACATCTTCATACCAAGAGTCGGAGGCAAGTCTATTTGCATCATCAGAATTAATATCATCTCCGTCAGGTGTGAAAGGATCGTACCAATATGCCTCACGAGCTGCACGGGCCTTGGCATGCACATCCCGAAGCTCTACTTCAGACGCCCTCCCGTCAACATGAAGAGCCTTGTACACATCGAGCTAGGCTTCGGCGTGAACCCACAAATTATACAAATGTCAAGGCATGATAGGATTAGCTGAAGCATGAGATGTAGAAGTCTGCGACCGTCATCGTACGTCCTCCGTATTCAAAGAAGCCACTTGCTCATTTAACGCGGACAGTTCCGCCTCCAACCCTTGAATACGCCCCTCAAGTCCCGCAATCTTAAGCGCAGACATCTCCATCTCCTTAGTCCGCTCCAACCTACAAACGACAATTGCTCTCTCCTTCTCGGCGTGGGCAAATCTATCAGCATTTACATTCAATTCACCCTTAAGCTCATCGACCTCCGCCATCTTCATATCCAGTTCGACAGTTAAACTGGCCACCTTTGCTTGGAGGTCAGCATTTTCGGCCACTACTCCCATACTGAGCTCAAACTCATATTCCCTGGCTTTAAGGGCTGCCTCGATCTCACTACTACGGGCAACGGCCTTCATAAGGTCCTCATCTCGTTCCTTCAACTCCTCGACCTTACGCGCTAATTGATCCTCCCTCTGTTTGATCCCTTTGCGGAACAGTTGGAAGTCGTGATCCTGATTGTAGATGTCGACCATCGCACGATGCTTGGTGTGATATTCTTGATACTTGGAAGACATCTTTCCACAGATGGTCGTCCTCCTCCTTTCTCGACGCTCATTCTCGATCTCCATGATGAGGGTCTAGCACGAAAAGTAAAGTTAAAACAAAAGGATGGGCCAAAAATAGTAACACAGATCCAACGATGAAATGAAAAAAATGACATTTACCCACAGAGCCATGCCAGAAATGCTCCGAGAAAACTCCATATCACACATCTCTCTAAGTGCCTCACTCTCAGGGGCAACACACAAAGGGGCAAAAACAAATGCCACCGGATCACAGTTCGATAGCAAGTCGTAGTCCCCAGGAATGACTATGTGTCGATCAAAACACTCCATTTTGATCTCTACGTGAGTGTGACGCTCCAAAAACTCACGAATATCCCCTGGGTAAACTTCCGAGCCCGAGCTGTTGTCCTCGGCGCGTAAGTCCCCTCCGACAGTAGATGATGCGCTACTCTCGGCGGAGCGCACAGACCCCCCTCCTTGGTAAACCCCTTCTGTTTGGGCAGACCTCCCCGCCAAGATGGCATCGGCACTAGTGCCATCTCCGACAAACCCATCCCACTCCAACCAGTATCAACGACCACGCTCTTCTCGAGCTCTATCCTCCTCTTTTTCTCAATGAAGATTCATCCGCATTAGAGGACTTATCCACAAGGTGATGGACCAGTAAAGAAGAGATCTCTCCCTTCACAACCATATCCCGAGAGGAGTCTCTCGCCTATACGACTGAGCACGACCCTCTCGGGCAGACTCATCCAAAGTGAATTGCATTCTTGCGGAGGCGACGTCCTGGCAAAATGCAGGGACTGGGGCCCTTCGCCTAGAATCTCCATGACCTATCATCACAAAGAGTCGTATCAGTAGACAATGGTAAACGGCCGAAGAGTAATACAGAGGAAGACACTTACCAGATGAAACTTTCGGCCCAAAGCGTTTTACAAAAGTGGGCTAGTCTCGAGTCTCCACTGCATGAAGCAGCAAACGGGATACCCAATCCCTTATACCTGCAATGGGTTAGGGTGGACGCCCCATAGCTACAAAAGAGAGCCACAAATAAACACTAAGTTGGTCGAAGAAAAAAGAGAGAGTAAACAAGTTGTGACACCTACGATTCTCATTCCCCTGCTTTGGGAATCCAGTGGGATCAGACACGATGTGTTCAGTTCTGACGAAGAAGTACTTATGCCAAAATTTGCGACTCGCTCGGTCGTCAGTTCCGACCACCAACCCTTTGTTCCACGGTGCCTCAGATGCACCATAGTACCCCTGTGAAAGCTAGGAGAAAACAAGTGTGGGAGGTGGTGAACGGTAACTTCGCACCCCACCAACTCCGCGTATTTTGTCAACACCAGGAGTATTTTACACGTGTACGGGGAAATCTGCGCCGGGCAAACCTGATAGAATCGACAAAATTCTTCCGGTAACGGGAGAAGGGGGAAGGAATAACCAATCACGAAGGGGTATTCATAAAAATCACAGTACCCTGATCTATGGACTTCCACGAAGTCCTTTCCCGCTGGAACCATCTCAATATGAGGGGGAATGTTGTATTTAGCGCGGAGGGCATTGATATAGACCTGCTCAGTTTCATAAAATACTGAGGGGGTAGTAGGAGGAGGTTCTTTAAGAAAGTCACTTCGAGACATGGGGTGTCTCGGCAGTAACTCTTCCACGGTGGAAAAACTATCCCCTTCCTCCACCATCACTTCCTCACCACCAGAGGGGAGTGCCATGGACAACGGGGTGGCGTCAGAAATCCCCTCACGAGATCGATGTGCTCTAGGCATATCTATGGCGGGAGATGTGTTAATATAACAGAAAAAGCTAAGAACGGAGGAGAGAAAGCAAAGAAATCACTAGAGTAAACGCGGAAGGGATGAGAAGGAATAACCAAAGAAGAACTGACCAAGAGTTTTTGAAAAAACAAACCCTTCACCTATTTATAGGATTTGGTGGCGCCATAATCGAAAAGGAAGGCTGCAAAATGGCACCGAAATCGAAGCGACAAACTATCAGCCTCTGTCTCGCAAACACGCATAATGATGACGCACGTGGAAGTGACGTCATTTCCCGACAAGACACACCACCCAGGATATCGTTGAGCACGCTAACCTTCCATTGTTGGCCAAACCATTACGATTCGTAAACCAAATTTTTCCGCAAGTGCAGGCGATGTCCGCTTATCGAGGACGCATCAAGACGCTACCTCGACAAATGGAGGAACTAACTGTATAGGTCCAAATTTTGACAACCATGGCCACTGACGAATACGACAAGGTTCGAGATCCTTACGACACAGCGTCCTGTGGTCGTTGAAGAAGGCAACGACTGACAGCCGTTAGAAGACGCATTACATTTGTAGTAGTGTAGGCGCGGCAGGAGGCAGTAGGAATATACTTTCGAATATTCTCTATGTTACATCTTTTAGGGTTCAAGAGGGGGTTGTCCCTTATAAATAGGAGGGGGAGACTTTGTATAAAGGGGATCGATATATCTTACTGACTTTTGGCTATGAGCATCCATTATAATATTTTTCTACATTCAAAGTTGTCATATTTATGCTTAATCATTCGGTTTCAAGATATTAAGAAACATTATTCATCTTGTTCATCCCTTGCATCTTTCAATATAGAGTTTATTATACTTGGTTGAGATTTACCTCTTCATCTTCTTTAATTGATTTAATCAAAAAAGTTTCAATATCTTTTGGGTCAACCAGGTGTATGGACGCAACTGATGATACTTCATCCTAATTAAGTATTTCATACCACTCGATTAATTAAAGATTAAGCACTTAATCCACTTGCATCAATCATTAAACATTTAATTAACAACAGCATCCTTGTAAGATTGTTACAAATAACAATGACATATAGCACCACCGAAGGGTGGAGACACTGTATTGAAATAGTTAGGATCTCTTCGTCCTTAATCAAAGGTCTCATGTTTAGTCTTGACAACGGAATATCTTTCGATTTAAATTGTAGAAAGTGCTTTACCCCTTACTTAACATACCATATATGAATTTTGATTAGTTGGATCAGTAAATGTTGAAAACGTGTAAAGGTTGAATATTATTGGGTATGCAAATAAGTCTCGCCTTGATAGTTAAAAAAATTAAAAGTTTATATATAAGGTGTAAGGATATTTTAATAGTGTGAGACCTTTTGGGGAAAGTCGTGCGGGGTTTGCCTAAAGCTGACATATCTTTGTGTCGTTCGAGCTAACAAATATGAAAAAAGAGACATTTGTCGTGGCGATGATACTTTAAGAACAAATTATACTAATACTAATGTAGATTTTGCCTAAACAATACGTTTCCTAATAGTAGCATTTGTTTAATATGGAGTACATATAGCTGACTGAGTATGGAGTATCAGATTAGTATCAAACGATATGAAAATAACTGAGCGAGGCCGTTGAACAATATTTGGTTCAATTTGAAGAAAGAAAAGTAGAAGTATTTTAAGTTGAACTTGAAAGGAGTATTTGAAAAATGAAGTTGTATTGGACGTGAATTTCGCTTCAAAATAATTGAAGACTTGTGAGTGTAAATGCATAATCCACTATTATTCACTTGAATTACTAAATATCAATGGTAGATCAATCAATATTTATAAATATTGAACTTTATATATCTAAAAATAAAATATTGTATATTGTCAAGCAGTCCCTAAAGTTGCAATGTTCATTATTGGAGCACAAAAGGACCATATAGAATGGATATCTAATCACCCCAAAATCAAGCCCAACATATCAAGTCACGTCGTCACGCAACAGGGTCTAAAATGTGTAAACCATAAATTGCAGCCCTAAAATACACTTTTTAAGGGCACGGCCTTATAAAATTTTGGCCACAGAAAGAAATCATTGGTGGCAGTGGTGGGATCCCGAATATAAGATACAGGTTCACGATAGAGGCGGATCCAGAATTTCAATAGGATGAGTGTATTACTATGAAGAGGTGGGATATAAACCATCAATTTCAATCGTAGAGGCGCACCCAATAATTATTACACCATATGAGTCTTTGAGCATGGGTGCACACACATAAATTTAAGTAATTTTGATGAAATATAACATTGTTATACATAATTCAGGAAAAGAAGTATGAGTTTACGTGAACCCATATCCTAAGACCTAGATACGCTCATGGTTCACGAGACTTAGTAGCTTTAGTCTAGATCTTGTATATGTATTAAACAATTCATCAAATATCTATAAATATATCACTATGAACGTAATTATTATTGTATATTAACTTGAGATCAATGTAGAAATTCATAAATTTTAAATACTGAATCAACCTTTGATTGGTGCGGGATTTTTTTTCTGACCTCAGCAAAATAAAATGCTTAACAAATACAGCCAAAAAAAAGGATGCTACATAGTTACATGATGAAACTTGAGTGCCCTGCCAAAGTTTCATCTTTTGACTAGGTTTCTTAGATGATGAAATCAAATGTGACAATTGACCATAGGTTTTTCTTCTTTTCCTTTAGTGTTTTTGGGGGTTTTTACTTTATCATTTTTGTCATACTTTTCTTTTGGTACATGTAGAACTTCGATCTTGTTTGTAGGGAAGGAGTGGAGAGATAAAAAGTGATCCATTGGGTGTCAGTGTTTGTATCTTTTGAGGCAGTTTTCAAGAGGTAGGAACACCTATTGATTCTATTTTTTTCTTTTCATTCTTTTTAGTTTAACTTATACATACAGTATCGGCTTACCTAATATCTATATTAATAATAAATTTAATATATTATAACAGTTTAATTATTTTATTTTTCAAATTATTAATTTCAATTGTTACGATAAACCTTTTATAATTATCTTTCAATTGACCTAGCAGTGTAATTTATTATACAAAAATAAAACTCTTTTTATATTTATTCTTTTTCTTATTGCTATGGGCCTGTCACTTCCACTATAACTTGTAGCCTTCATCAAGTGGGCAACATGGTGTCTATGGACTATGGTTGCCAAAAGGGCTCCCACTTCTTATGTGTGTGTGAGTGTGTGTTTTGTGGCCTTTTGTCTTTTCCTCAGGTGAAATTGGTACAGTTTTCTGTGTTTTAAAAACATGAATGACTGCTATATCAGTCTCTGCCCCTATATATCTTTTTCAAACCACGAATATAGCGAAGGATCAAAAATATTGTCAATCGTTACGAAATTAAAGGATTCAATTTTCCTTTGATCATATTGTAATAATGTCAAGCGAATTTATAACAATGTCATTTGGGACATTTACCTGTTATATTCATTGGTGGAGGCATTTTTTTTTGTTGAGAGATTTTGAAAAAGAAAAATAAATTAAAGGATACTATGGCTAGTGGAAATTGAACTAGTAACCTTATAAAAGTTTTGAATCCCCTTAACCACTGAGCTATGTTTTCGGATAATATTAGGGTGATTTAAAATATAATATATAAAGACACAAAACGAATTTTATCTTATTTATATGTACAATATAATTTTCCGATGAAAGAGATTCGGGTGAACCCCTTTCGCCCCTTAAATCCATCATTGGGTATATTATGAAGTTATTTTGACGTACTACCTAGATATGATATAACATTAGTTACATATTGTACCAGATGATTTCTTTCAGACCTAAGTAGTATCATAGCACATAATCAAAAGACAAAATTAAAACTCGTCTTCGAAATGAGATATGTAGTAAGTTTACAAATTAAGTCCCCATTTTTCTCTCTTGGTCAACATGTTAGATCAAGAAATAACAATTCCAGATGTATCCCTTTTCTTTTGTTTTAGAATGACTAAACTTATGGTTGTAGTCGAGATAGTACAAATCTAATAGAAGATCAGAGTTAAAGCTCGAGCTTGAGCTCCAATGGTGAATCGAAGTTTCTAGAAGAAAGCTCTCAATCTATGGAAGAGAGGAAAACTAAATTTTCATTATCAAAAATTATCTGATTACAAGTCGAACCATCTATATATACATCTCTCTATCTACTGCTACACTACTAATTTAAGAGGCAAAGAAGAAGATGTACAGTAACTACCATTTCCCTAAATTAGTTATAACTAATTAACAAACCCACATGCCTCTCACGTGCTTCTTTCAATACTCCCCCTCAAGCTAGATGGTGCGAACATGTTAAGCATCCCTACCTTGTTCATCAGATACACATGTTGTGATCTGCCTAGAGCTTTGGTAAACAAGTCTGCCTCTTGATCCTTTGACATCACATATCTTGTCTTTACGATTCCTTGTTGTAGCTTTACTCTGATAAAATGCAAGTTTATCTCTATATGTTTTGTTCGCTCATGGAATATGGGATTTACAACAATTTGAATCGCTGCTTTGCTATCACAATTCAGCTCGACCGGTAGGTCAACTTCTACACCCAATTCTCTGCAAAGCCTAGTTAACCACAGAATTTTTGAGACCCCGGCTGTCATACTTTTATACTCAGCTTCTGCTGAACTTCGTGATACTGTGCATTGCTTCTTTGACTTCCATGACACCAAGGAGTCCCCTAGCTTCATTACATATCCTGTTACTGATCTTCTGGAATCTGCATCACATAATGCAGTAAGTTTGGTCGACTGATTTGAGCTCATCATCAGTCCTTGTCCTGGAGCACCCTTTATGTATTTGACTACTCTAATTGCTGCATCCATGTGTGATCTTTTAGGACAATACATAAATTGGCTGAGCACATGTATTTACCGTAAAAATGGTAACAACAATTAAATTTGTAAATGAAATTCTAAAAATACGTGATCTATTCGAGCTGGTTGTTAGAGCAGATGATGCTAAGAATGTGAAGTCTAATAATGAAATGCAAGCTAAAACGAGGCAGTAATCAAATCGAGGGGCCTGTTACTCGGATACGGGACTGGTCAATGGGGGACCTCGGGGTCGATGTTCAGGTCGAGCTCGAGCTATCGGGGGCAATCGGAAATGGGATAACAATTAAAATACGATTAAACAAGGCTCTTTATTGACAATACTAAGCAATATAATGAAGAACAAGTAAGAGAGCGATAGATGTTAAAGTGGTCTCGGACCAGAGAGGATGAGTGAGTTTAGAAAGAAGAGAGAGAGAGAGATATTACTGCACTTATGGAGATTTGGAGCAACATCAGTCCTTTAAAAGTGGCATGGATTCCCATTATATACGATAGGGAATACCATATAGTACAAAGCGCATTGAATGTAAAGATACGGGGATGTAACGTCTAGGCATGGTACTAGTGTTTACTAATTCTAGCTGCTCGCCTCGGGAACCCCTCGTCCTCGGAATC